>NC_083243.1:89744791-91111457 GCF_032191835.1 Heteronotia binoei | reverse complement strand
ATGGCAGGCAGACAGGCAGAGGCATTGCATCCTCTGCCTTGCCGCAGACAAACAGGAAGCACAAAGTGCAGGAGTCTGCTGCCAAAGACAGAATGTGTGTATGGGAACAAACAGACAGTTCCCCAACATGCCACCAAATCCAACAGACAACCTCTCCACACGGAGTCAGAGACCCCCTGTGTCACTGTGACACCCCCTGCTATGTGCATGGAACTCCTCCCCCGGGGGCTGCAGACCTCAGAGTGTGAGATATTGGCCATGCATCCACTCTGTTAGCCCCCCCCCCAGGTTGTGCGGTGAGCACAACAGCCTGTGGGGTTGTGCAGGTTGAGGTGCAGCACCCAGTGCAAGACTACTCTCCCTCCCATGGGATGCATGGGGCGAAGACCTCCCCTCCCCTGTCCAGCCCTGCGGCAGTGGAGTGGCTCATAGTTTTCCTCCTTGTCCCCTCCTCACGAAACAAGCGAGCCCATCCTCTAAGGCATTTTCTGGGAAGCCCACTGACAGAGTGGCGGGGGCGGGGGCAGAGAGGAGCGAAGCAGAAGCCCAGCAGGAGAGACAACACAGTTGCACATCTAAGCTTTTTTTGTGCGGCAACCAAGCAGAATAGCATCCCAGCTGGAAGTTGGAAAGTCTTGCATGGCAGGCTCCAATTGGAGGGGAGGGAAGGAACAACTGATTGAGTGGAGGGGGGTGGGTGGGTTTGAAATGCCGCACACAAAAGTCTCTGTTGAATTCGCACCTGCAAAACAGAGAAAGAAACCCATTGCATTCGGGAAGGAGTGCCATGCCACTTGCAGCTGGGGAGGTGCCATCCTGACTGGGGCAGCAAAGGTGGCGGGGGAGGGGCGAACAAACAACCCCGCAGCACATGATGGAACCAGCCAACACACAGCCACCTGTCCTGGGTTAAAGTGTTCCTGGCTTGCTTGTACTTCGATAGCCATGGGAGCTGTAGCGTGGGACTGTCAAAGCCATGGACTCTCTTAAAGGGACAGTTGCTGACCTGCCTCCCCACAGGCAATGGAACAGCTGCCAGACACGCCCCCCCATTGCCCCACCAGGGGTGGAAATGAGAGGCAGAGGACAGACAAGGGAGGGAGCCCTCCAGTGGCATGCATGGACTGGGGTGAATGCCACATGCCAAAGCACGCTGCCAGGTTCCTGTGCCAGAGATGCTGGTAATTTGCCCAGCCTTGAGCAAGGGGAGGGGGGGCAATGCAAGGGTGCGCAGCCGCACTTGCTCATCTATGTGCGAACACTCCAGAGGCCGTAAACCTGTTGGGGCTTGAAAACAGGAAAGGTTAGCCACGGAGTAGAGACTTTGCTCTTCTCCTTGCAAGTCAAATAGCTCACACTGTACTGCCTACGTGCCTTCTCTGTGCAGCTCCCTCCACCAAGTGCTCCCACCCTCACGCTAAGTCCACATGGCAGTGAGCTCTGTGGCAGAGTCCCATGCCTTGCGCCCTACCCTACTTAAAGAGTTGTGCGAGGCTAGAGCAGAAGCTTTCCTAGGAGACGGGGAGTGGTGATTGGGTGTTGGGGAGGGGCTTGACCAGCCCAGGGTGTGAAGTGATTGGTGAGGCAATTACACAGCTTCCTAAGGAGTTTGCAAGCTGGTGCGGCAGCAGCGGACTTTGTTTTCTGTTTCAATACCACGCCAGCATTTTCCATGGCATAACTTTACACCTCGGGGAGGGGGGGGCATGTCAGGACCCAAAGTTCTTTGAGAGCTGACTAAGCTGGGGCATGCCCCTGACACTGACCCCCTTCAAGCTGGCGTACGTATCTCCACTGCACTTCCGCTTGGGCACAGGGCTGAGGCACCGCTGCCCTCTCGCTCAAGTGGACCCATGCTTGTATAAGGTGCCTCTGCCCGAATGTAAGTGGGCTTGCGCCTTCATAACTGACTTCCGTCGACATAGCCGTTAGTTTGCTCCCAAAGCTCTTTCAGCCCCCCTCATAGGATTGCGCTGTAAAATTTGTCTTTAAAAGCATTTCACTGACTCCAAAAGGGGGAAATATTTTGTAGAACGCTTTTTTTCCTCTGCTCCCCCAAATTTCTAGTTATTCTGTTGATGGGGGTGGAAGGAGAACAAATTTTTTTTGGTTTAGGTCTATTGGATCCCACCAAAATTTGGGATTTCCAAGAAATCCCAGGTCCCAATACCGGCACAGTATTGGAATCAGGGATTTTTCAGAAATCCTGAATTTGGGGGGGCTCTAATAGACCCAAGAGGAGAATTAGGTAGTGAATGAAGTTGGCATTTTATTTTTCTGAGATACAGGCTTGGCCACCACATCAGAGAGATACTTCTTGGACTGAAAAATAATATATACTCAAAGAAAGATATGAGAAGATCATTGTATTCTTCCATCAGTGCCAAATGGCAGCTTTAAAAAACTAATGTTGCTAGTCAGTAGCTCATGAATCAACAGAGTAGGCTTAAGTTATCTTTAAAAGTGAAATGCAGTTTTAGTATTATGTCTGAAGCGCAAAGCTCTTCTGAAGACTTCAGCAAAGCATTCTCCCTGTGAAAAATTAGAGAAGCAACAGCTAAACTTGCCTAACCCCATCCAAGCAGCTCACTTTTGCCCACACGCTCCCATACTCATTGCAGTGTCCAGCCTGCATCCCTCTCTGCCTCTTCCTACTAGCTGACAAATTAAGGAGGTAGATAGAAAACTGGTTTGCTGCAGCAGAAACTGTGGCATTAATGTGTTTTGCAGTCACCCTGAAGTTTTTCTCAGCTACCTGCTGAGGAGGAAAAGGAGAACAATGATGGAGCTGACTGCAGCTGAGCTGGACAAGAAAGTATTCATCTCATCACTCAGCTGCAGCCTTGCTCACTACAGTCTGCTGTTTGTCTGGTTGACTATGCACCACCTTCCCCACCTCAGAGATTCAGCATAAGTTTGTCTGGGCACTAGGCAAAGAGGGAAAGGACTACCATAAACCTACAAGAACCCATGACCCACTTCCTTGAGCTTCGTGACTGGGAAATTCTGAGTTAGATAGTCACATCCACTTTCGATATGCTAAAATTATTCTGTCAAAAGTTTTCAGTGCCTTTGGGTTTTCTTCTACAGTTTAAACAATTTAAGGGGAAGTACATAATAGTTTATTTACTGTGTTTCAAGTATTTTTCTGGTATTATACAAATAATTGACACATGAAAAGCTAACTTCATTTGAATATAACATTTAAACCACTCTTAATTTCTTTTTCTAACCTTGTATTTCTTGCTCATAGTAGTCCTCTTTTTTTGTTTAAAGTCCTAGTTTGAAACTATTCTTGCCAACAGAAAAATGTTTCTATGTACACTTTTTTTTAGTTTTTGTACCATCATGCTCCCTGTTTAGTCTGCTACATCAATCTTGTTAGGTTCAATAAACAAAAACTGTGCCATAAGGACTTTAAGTTGTTCTCTAAAGAATACAAGGTTAAATGTTGTCTTGTTAAAAACAATACTGTTAAGTTCCTTTTTTGAAGATCTTTGATTTGCTAACGTCATGATTTGAAAACAGTAGACTATATGGATGGATCTAATGGGGCGGGGGGGGGGGGTCAAGACATTATTGCTTTCCTGTCTGTAATTTAAGTGGCAGTATTTGAGATGGGAAGCACATAGTTCAACCCCAGAGAGTTTTTTTAAAAAAATCTATCTAGTTGTTCAAATAAATAGAGGAAGAAGTAGTCTTTCTTACACAAATAACTCTTAACTCCATGTTGTTCCCTCTAATCACCTTGGCTAATGAGAAGCTTCTGCTTAGTAAATGTTTGTTCTTCGCTAGGTTGCTTTCTATTATGCATAGAACTGTGCAGAAATATATTTACTGCCAATCTAAGGCCATCCTGTTGATAAGGATTTTCAGTATAGCTATTTTATAGACAATGACATTATAAGCAGTCTTCATTTTCTGAATAGTAACCTGTACAACAGCGTCAGCATTGTGGCAAGTCCCAAGTTATAGGTCAGAATTTATATATTTTCCAGAGTTGTTTGGCTCGCTTGTTAGGCTGCCAACACTATCATGTTAGGATGTTGTGTAAGCTACAGCCAGAATTGCAAAAAGGCTCTGTGTATGCATAGAAGATTTGTCTTGCCATATATCAGTTCTTCATTCTGAGAGACTATTGCATAACTGTTGCTTCTATGCACTTGAAGTTAATACTCTGCCCCTGTATCACAGTAAGTAGGGTTCTCCCTACTGAATAAGCTAAATACTTATTAGTAAAATCAGTTATGCTACTGCAGTTCTACCCCCGAATAGCTACCTTGGTAAGTTAGGGGGAAGACCTGGCCAATAGCTTTAGCAAAGAAATTTGATATGCTTATTAACAATACTGGAAACAAACACACTGGCTAACACATTTAGTAAAACTTGGGGTTAGTAAACATTTAGCTATAATAAAGAATTATAAATGGTGTTCCATTAGATTCTCTGGGAAGCAATAAGTTTCTGGTATGGTTTCAAAATGTTCTAAATATCAAATTCATATATCGAAGCAGATGGCTCTGCAGTTATTTAGTAAATGTAAGAAACAGACCGTAGTTTATCTCTGAAAAGTATTACATTTAAGGTGCATCTAAGTGGAAGTATTATACATGGTTTCAGTCCACAACAACTTTGATAATGTTATATTGTGTTGTATACCTTATATTGTGTTTTATACCTTTAAGAAAGAGACACAGCTGCATGGAGTTTCCTAGAATGGCTTTCTTTAAGTAGAGTTAGTTTTCAAGCTTTTTGAAGAGAGCTGGTGCCAATTTTTTATGCTATCTGGTGTGTAAGAAAGTAGAAGTGAGAGGTGAGAAATTTTGGAGGTTCTTTCCCTGGGTTGAATGAGATTGCTCTTGATAAAGCTGAAGTTACATTGTGCAACCCCGAAATGCGATAAGTAATTAGCTGGCAATCGCGTAGAGGAGAAGATAGATTCTGTTATCATTTATTGTGCTGGAATTTGAATTCTGTGCCCCCCATGTGGGTCGACCAGTGAGATTGCATCCGTATGAAGACATTGATATGGACGCGTGAACATGGACTTGTAAGCTACTTACCTTACTGTGGATTTTGCACCATTAGAGACTTTTGCCTTAATAATAATAAATAAAATTAAGTAATTATTCTCTTCCATTCAGCAAGCCCACAGTTTTGTGATCTCATGGGTGTCAATCATGCGGGTTCAATGACGAGTCGAGGTTGATACAAAGACTACGTTTATTGATAGACCGATACTTTGGCTAAAGCCATTGCTTGAAAAGAATGAAACCGATACATTGATACACAACTTTTAAGACACACTTCAAAGGGATTCCAAAGGGGGGTGGAAGCAGGGGAGTGTTCACACATAGAATATCAAAACTACATACATTCCCAGGGCGTTATCAGGCATTCGGCCTTGCAATGCCCAGATGGCTCATCCTCCCAGAGGAGAATTCAGGGGAAGGTGCTGATTGCTTTGTTCACTCTAATTAAACAGTCATAAAGGAGAGGAAAGCCAGGAAAGAATAATAAACTAACAACATTTGATTCCCTGGGCTCTTTCCCAGGTCTGTTTCTAGTCAGGCCCTAAAACCATTAGTTATTGATCAGAATTAGCCATGCTTGACAATGGGCAGTTTACTCATGGGAGTTGCTGACTGTAACAATGTGCTGTATTTCAATTACCTTCAGACTAACACAGGAAAAGCAAAGTAAGGAACAGAGCAATCTAGGGGGTGGAGTTTTCTTCCATCCTATAATCAGTTTCTAGTTAACTCTTTACTGTTCTACTATACAAACAACTTCTGAAATGAATGCAAAACAAACACAGGGACTCTGCTCTTCCTTTTTCACGCACCAGGAAGAGCCACATGGCTCTGCCTGCTTGTCCCTGCCCCCTTGCAGCTTTCCTCAAGCTAAGATTTAAAGGTGTGCACATATTCCAAAGCACAGTTTGTAGCTTCTTTTAAACCTGCAGAGATGTAAATGCACATCATGGGTGGCAGCAGGGAGGAGCCTGCAAAACCAGGGGCTCCGCCACCCAAACCTGAGGACTAGCAAGCCTACTGATTGAATGGAATTTTCTTTAATATTATGAGGTTGTACTTCTTTATAATGTGACAAAAGATTTGGAAAACAGTTTTACTGACTGTGTTAGCCAGCTTATTACGGTGTGTGTTTGTTTGTGTTTCCTGTAATATGAACTGTGATTCCATGTTACTGTTTTTTCTAATTAACAGTATTGGCATCTGTTAGTGATTTAACATGTTGGTAATATTTGCTGTTTTCTTTAATATAAAGAATTAGAGTATATTTTCTCATTCTTCCACATCAGAAAAGCTAAAATTATTGGTTTCTTGTTTATTTACTTAGTACATTTTTATTCCAACCTCCCTCCAAGGAGCTCAGGCAGCATATATCATTTTACCTTCACAACAATCCTGCATGGTGTGTTAGGTTGAGAGACCAACTGGCCCTAAGGTCACCTAACCAGCTTCATGGTAGAATGGGAACCTGGATCTAACCACTGCACCTAGGTGACTCTTGGTGTATTCGGTAGATGCTGAAAAGATCTTGTGTGTCAATAACTTGGACTGGCATGTTTTTGGATTCCTTCCAGCATATATTTTCTTGGAATGAAAAATAAATATTGAAAAGAGTTATTTTTACATAAATAAAAATGTATGCATACCAGCAGTTTTTATATGTCCAGCCTGAGAAGCTGAACCTTGTATTATATCATTTGTAGCTATATTGAATAGCCAAGAACTAGATACATTGTTTGCTACTTGCATCCACCTTTAACCAGACCCTTCCTTTTATAAGTGACAGCATTATCATTTCACCACATAAACATAGCTGCTTACAAAAGTGGACGGAATTACATCATACTGCAATTCCTCTATGGGATACACATACTTTATGTAATCCCTATGGATCATAAATTCCAGATAGAATTTGTTGATCTCAGTCATAGAAGAATGTGGTCCAGTAAGACTGAGATCAACAAATGCAAGTAGAATTCGCGATCCATTGGAACTAAAAATGCATCATGGGTGGCTGATAGAGATACTCTAATAAATGACATGTTGTTTGCAGTAACACAACTTTAGAGGTTCTTCATATGCAAGTATCACTAAAGATTTGAAATTTGTGAGGAAAAGATCTATGTTTGGTAATGATCACTTTCTAGGTCTGATTTCTGTCATGTGCCTCCATTCTCTGTTAAAATAATGACTCATGATAAGACTGCTTATATATATTCTAGGCCCCAAAGTCCTTTAGATCACTATCAATTGCTAGAGATTGTTTACCAAACATATCTATGTAGAGAAATGTCTTATTTTTTAAAGTAGTGGAAGTTCTGAACTGTGCTTCATAAGATAAAGTTGTCTTTGTAGCTACTCTTATTATTTCTGTAAGGTGGGGGAATAGAAGGAATTAGTCCATAGACATTTCTAAGGTTTCCCTTCGGCACAAGGGAAGGAACATTTCTGCGGTTTCCCTTCGACACAAAAAAAAATTCTGAATATTTGTCATATGATCTCCTTCAGAAAACTTGTAGCAGTTCATGTGACCATATTGTTGATGGGCCAGAGCTTTTACTTTTGTAGAGTTCTTGAATTTTGAAGGAAATTAAATACTTTGAAGCAGGATTCCATGTTGTCATTGTAGTACTATTGTGCTACACTAGTTCAGTACTGTTATAAGAGATTCTCTTGTGGAATTACCTCCTTCTGTGTTCTTAATGGAATTGATGTATGAATCCACACTGAGATACTGTCCGTCATCTTAAAATTATTACTGTAATCTGTCATGGGAAATTGCAGTTGTTTTCCATTGCTAATTATTTTTCTATATGCATTTTTATTAAGGAAAAAGCTTTCAGCAGCAAAGAGAAGCCATGAAACAAACTATAGAAGAAGATAAAGAACCAGAAAAATCAGGTAAGCCAGTAGCACTGTACTGTCGAATATGTGGGGGAAGAGATTAAGAGCAATAAGCCAGAGAAATAAATTATACTAAGCAAAGCTTAAAAAAGTCTTCATTTTTTTTTAAGTTTATTATAAAAGGCGGGGGGAGGCTGGTGAATTCCGGGGGTGGTAGGAAAAGGGCAAAACACAAAATACAAGGAAAATACACAACAATAGCAGTACAGAGATGTTCAAATGGAAAGCAATACAGTTGAACTAGCCAAGCTAACATGCAACCTAGGCTGTAGCAGGTTCCTCAGAGCACGTGCAGAATTCCTTGTAGTAACAAGAAGTTGAAGGAGTTGTTAATTCCTACCTAATATCCTATGGACTCAGATTCCACTGAAAACTGAAGACAGGGAAAGTCCCAAAATGTCCAGATATTTATGGTAAATGGAATTGGACCTAAGCCGGCCTCCTTTCTAAGGGTGACAGTCAGCTTTAGTCAGTCCTATGCAAAGTTCCATCTGTGATGTCAGAGGCTTCTTACCAATCAGAGCCCTATAATATGCAGTCTTACATCCATCAGTCAGATAGGTGGTCTGGTCCCAACCAGAATGTCCTTTGTCCAAAAGGAATTAAGTCTGCCAGGATGCTCCAATGTGGAATGGGAATGAATGGGTCATTTTAATGTACCTCTCCAGGGCCCAAGATCCCAGACATTCTAGATGGCACTTCTGCCCTAGTAAGGTGTTAGGCTTTCTGTCACAATGCTGCCCATACCTGATCAGTGACTGCCCATACCTGATCATTTTCTGTTGTGATGCCCACTTTGTGGAATGGCTTACCTGAGGAGATCAAGCAGGTTCTCCCAATCCTGTCATTCTGTAGAATGTGTAAAAAGGAATTGCTTGGGAGGAGAGTATAAAAGGAAAAGGGACTGTAAAGTGGAAATTGTTCAGGAAGACACTCTTGCAAGGGAGCAAGAGTGTAGTTTATGGCGCTGTTTATTGTATGCATTTCTTGTTTTTACTGCATGGTATTCTGATTTCTGTAATCCAGTTTTTGCATGTCTTACATCATTTCTTATACTGTTTTTATTGAGTTGTTTTCTAACTTTGTAATCCTGTTGTGTTCAGTGCTTATTATTTGTCTTTTAGTGTTCTATTACATTGCTAAATTTTGTAATTGACTTTGCATCTCAGCAAGAAAGGTGTACTGTGAGCAAAGTAAATATATAAATGCTGTGCTAGAAAGGGCTCTTTGAATTTCAGAATGAGCCAGATAAAATATACCATTATATTGTCAATTGACTTCTGGGTCTGCTCGAGGATTTGAATTAGCATGGTGCCTTTCAGTTTTATTCTTTGTCATGGTGATGTTATCAAGGAATTCAATCATGATTAATAATGATAAAAAGAATGAATAATTAAATTTTGTAAAGAGAGATATTAACAATGGGCTGCTGGTAAGAGATCCACAGTATTGGTATGAAAAGCAAGTAAAAAGTGTTATGTTTGTGGCTGACATTTAATTTAACCAGTTGTGTGATACTTGGAAACAGTGTGAATGTCGTGTTCCAATTATTACAGCTGCCAACCAAGGAAATTTTGGTTATTATATTTGTACAACTTTGAATCTCATATTCATATTTTAAACTTCTAGGGAAACTTTGGTGTGCAAAGAAAAACAAAAAGAAACGGAAAAAAGTTCTGTATAATGCCAATAAAAATGATGGTAAGATATTTAAAATTATTTCAAGAGTTGTTGGTTTTTCCTACTTGAAGGATTGACTCCCACTAGTGTGTGGCATGATAGAGGTTTACAAGATTATGCATGGGATAGAGAAGATAGAGAAAGTATTTTTCTCCCTTTCTCAAAATACAAGAACACATGCAGTGAAATTGCTGAGCAGTTGGGTTAGAACAGATAAAAGGAAGTACTTCTTCACCCAAAGAGTGATTAACACATGGAATTCACTGCCACAGGAGGTGGTGGCAGCTGAAAGCATAGACGGCTTCAAGAGGGGATTGGATAAACATATGGAGCAGAGGTCCATCAGTGGCTATTAGCCACAAGGTATAGGTAGAACTCTCTGTCTGGGGCAGTGATGCTCTGTATTCTTGGTGCTTTGGGGGAGCAACAGTGGGAGGGCTTCATGTGTCCTGGTCCCACTGGTGGACCACTTGATGGCACCTGGTTTTTTGGCCACTGTGTGACAACAGAGTGTTGGACTGGATGGGCCATTGGCCTGATCCAACATGACTTTTCTTATGTTCTTCTGGCAAAAGCACATTCTGTTAGTGGGAGTAAAGAGCCTCGTCCAGCAGAAGGAAAAAGGTTTCTGGTAGTGGAATAGATCGGTATGATCCTGAGCAATAAAAAATGTAGTTCACTTGTTTCTGAAACTGGTATGTATTGCTTTTACAAGCTGGCAATTAAGAAATTTCACTTACAGCCCCATGAATTTTCTTTAGTGGAACTTAAAAGGATGTAACTCTGCCTTGGATTGCACTGTTGCTCACTTTAATACAAAACCTGATTCAGTACCTATAGTAATGTACTGTTGCTGCCTTCTCTTGATCTCTTGATCTTTCCTTCTTTTTCCTTTCTTTTCCTTCTTTCCCTTGTTCCGACTGACATACATCAAAGATATGTCTCTGAATTCATCATCTCCAAAGCACTTGTACTTATATCCAGTGTTCCCTCTAAGCTGCAGTGTCTTGTGAGCAAAAATTCTACTTTGTGAGCTACTGGTATTAAAGCTGTGAGCTATTAGCATTAAAGGAACAATATCAGTACACCCAGAGTCCAAAGCTTAGCAGTGAAAATAAAGAATTACTGTAGAAAACCACCATAGAAAAATAAGAAACTGCAGATTTATACCCCGCCCTTCTCTCTGAATCAGGGACTCAGAGTGACTTACAATATCCTTTATCTTCCTCCTCCGCAACAGACACCCTGTGAGGTGGGTGGGGCTGAGAGGGCTCTTACAGCAGCTGTCCTTTCAAAAGCAACTCCTGCGATAGCTATGGCTAACCCAAGGCTATTCCAGCAGCTGTAAGTGGAGGATTGGGGAATCAAACTATATACAAGTGGGTAAAAAACCTTGAGAAGTATATTTTCCAGACAACAGTTCAAGAAATAAGTTAGAGTTAAGATTCAATGGCAGGGAATTTTATTTTTCCAGACATTTTGTTGATTTTATTTGTGTGTTCCCACTGACTTGATTTTTAAATTTTTAATATGATTTATTTTACATTTGCTTGTGATTATGATTTTTATTATTATGAATCTTCATTTATTTGTACAATGCTGAGAGGCTGTGGGATACAAATACCTAAAATAAATAGGATGCCCTGAAAACTGTGTAAGATACATAAAATGCATGAAAGGAGTTCTAGAAATATAGTAGATCCAGAAGGAATGATGTGCCATTTTTGATTAAATTACCTGTGTGCACTCATGAGCTAAAATGCTTTCTGAGATGCTAGACTGAGTGGTGGTTTATATTCTTTTAATAGAAGTGTATTTTCATAACTAACTTATGAAAATCATTGCCACAAGATGCAATGATTATGGCTTCGATCTCACCTAGATTTCCTCAGGTGCAAGGTGAAATAGCATTTCAGGGTTTCTTTTGGGCATCCACAAGAGGGAGGAATCAGCAAAAAAATCACCCGCTCCCCTTGCACCCAAAGAAATCTAGGCAGGACCAAGATCATGTGTGTATGAAATGCCATATATTATAAAACCAAGGGAAAAGGAGAAAGTGATTATTGTTTAAATTAGAACTACCATCCAGATAGTGTTTATGGCCTGAAATTTTGCCTGATATTCTCAGAGACTCGAGAACAAGCTTGTATGAGTATGGATGTATAGTGCTTTCTCAGACTACTGTTATGTAATCCAGACATGAGAATCCTCTTAACTGAAGGTGCCAGTGATTGAGACCTTGTGCATGCAAAGGATGCGCCCTGTTTCTGAGTCACACTCCCTCCCTATTGAATGTCATAGTAATTATTGCTCACTTTGGAAAACATTCACATTTTATTTTGGTCTTTCTCTCTGAAGATTATGACAATGAGGAGATTTTGACTTATGAAGAAATGTCACTTTATCACCAACCCGCAAATAGGAAACGACCTATTGTCCTGATCGGTCCACAGAACTGTGGCCAGAATGAACTGCGGCAGAGGCTAATGAATAATGAAGCTGATCGGTTTGCTTCTGCAGTTCCTCGTAAGTTTGAAGCTTTGGATACATTGTCACTGGTCCTGTGTTCTAAAATTAAACCCCAACAGCAGTGGTAGGCAGCCAGCCCCAAGCACTTTAGCAGTACCTCAACTCATTTTGCTCAGCTTGTCAGTTTGATTCTCCAATGCTAGGGCTCAGGTTCTCCCAGTATGTCTGGCCAAGTGCACTCTCTCTCCCCCACTCTCTTTAGTTTGCTGAACACCAGGGTCTACACAGGGACACCCAGGCCATGTTTTCATTCATACTGACTTTTCCCCAAAGCAACTCAGCTGATTCTTCTCACCTCCATTTTATCTTTAAAACAATCAGCCTAGCTGAGTGTTTGACTGACCTAAGGTCATCCAGCAAACTTCCATGGCAAAGCAGGGACTTGAATCCGTGTACCCTAGTTCCTAATCCTACTTTTTAACCATTATATCACACTGCACCTTTGCCCTACCGCCTGACCATGTCACAATGTAAACGAAATCAAGAGCAGGTTATAACTTAGTAGGAATGGAAGCTGCTTTAATAGATTATTCACTAAACCAGTATGTGTGTGCTGTTGAAAATACTGTATTTTATAGGTATGAGGGTACTTTAAAGCAGGCTTTTTTTGTAGCAGGAACTCCTTTGCATATTAGGCCACACACCACTGATGTAGCCAATCCTCCTAAGAGCTTACAGGGCCTACTGTAAGCTCCTGGAGGATTGGCTACATTAGGGATGTGTGGCCTAATATGCAAAGGAGTTCCTGCTACAAAAAAAGCCTGCTTTAAAATAAAATCCTTTGTATAGCTGCTTTCCCAAGGATGTCAGTTAGTTACTAACAGCAGCTTGATTAAATACTCTTTTACATGGATACAGTTGTCATTCTTCATATACTTCAGGAGTTTCAGTTGCATATAACATTCCTTCCTTCATGTGATAACGTTTTTAGGAAGTATGTCTTTGCATGACTGGACATGTACTGTGCACCTTACAGAGACTTCTGTAACTATTTTTAACCCCCATTGGGGTTAAAACTTGCAAATCTTTCTGGATTAACAACTTTAAAGACTGGTATTCTTCATCTAACACAAGTATATTCTGCTGAGATTCAAGTAG
Organism: Heteronotia binoei; assembly: GCF_032191835.1. Classification (NCBI taxonomy): domain Eukaryota; kingdom Metazoa; phylum Chordata; class Lepidosauria; order Squamata; family Gekkonidae; genus Heteronotia; species Heteronotia binoei. The sequence goes on along the minus strand of NC_083243.1, from coordinate 91,098,213 downwards.
GTGTTCCTTTCCCCTGTAAGGGTTGCAAATTAAAATAAAAATGCTTTCTACATTGTTTCCATCTCCAAAAATTGTCTTAATTTATTGTCTTGTTTTTTTGGGGGGGGGCACGGTGTTAGATACCACACGAAATAGGAGAGACAATGAAGTAGCTGGCCGAGATTACCATTTTGTGTCACGACAAGTATTTGAGGCTGACATAGCTGCTGGGAAGTTTATTGAGCATGGTGAATTTGAGAAGAATTTGTACGGCACCAGCATAGACTCTGTCCGGCAAGTGATCAATTCTGGAAAGATATGTCTCTTAAATCTTCATACACAGGTATCAGCAAAGTTTATTTATTTACAAAATTTATATCCTATCTTTCTGTTTTTACAAGGGCTGCCAAAGTGGCTGTTTAAACATTCTTGATAAAATACATTATAAAACCATAAAAATAATCCCCCCTCTCAAACATACTTCATTAAAACAATTTTACCAAGAGTTAAGGGACAACATGGAACCTTGTGGTGTAGCCCATAGGCTAAAGGCCAGGGGGCTTAACAGTAGTCCCCAGCACTGTTTTCTGAAACCTACTTTCCCAGTAGTATCAGAACCATCGCAGAACAATGCCGCCCAACCCCAGTCCAGATAAGCAGTCCAGCTGTAATTGTTGCATTGCGGTAGTTTAAAATAAACGTGTTGGTGAAGGATCTTCTTTCTAGAAATAGCTTTCATGCACTGATTGCCCTGTGAAATCACTCTGTTGAGCACAGTTGTTTTACCTCTGAGATTAGGTAATACAACAACAGACCTTTATAATTTCTCCTACACAGGCACGAAACTTGCATATTTATTGTCTGCTCTGTACATGTGCTATGGCTGTATGGAACATCTGTTTTTAGAATATAAATGCTAAATACTTCCTAATTTTGAAGATACTGTTTTATCGTGGGAGACTATTTGTAATTTTTCCTACCCATCACTGGATTTATTGGATAACAGGTTGAAAGACTATGCAGAGGTGGGAGTCCCTGCTGCTATGAATTCTCTTTATTACCAGTATTCAGCATAGTGAGTACTGGCAAGAGAGGTTGTGGAACTGGCTTAACATTGGCTTTCTCCATATTCTTGCAGCAGAGATATGGTTTCTGTCCTACATTAACCCTCACTAGCTGCTGCAGCTACCTTTGTAAAGTAGCAAGCTGCTTTGATAACGCAAATGAATTGCTGCCCTTTCTGGCTACCGTTGCCAACCCAAAAAGATCTTCAATTAGCTTCAAAAAATACTGAGGTTTGAGCATTGAAGAACCTCCAGAGTTTCAGCCTGAGTTATGTGTTGTGGACTAATATGTAGCCTGGAATAGTTAATTAGAACACACTTACATAGTTAAAACATATTTAACTGGATGCTGAGTAGTAGACATAGGGAGGCAGCATACCGCCGTGTATTAATAATGTCATCTGTGAAATTTAGTGAGAGTTAAAAGGCAGGATGGGATATTATGGGGGAAGAGGTGGTCAGTTAGCCCTGACCTTTTTGAGCCAGCATCAAAAATGTCTGTTTATTCCTTTATTATGCCTTGCCAAAAGGAAAATTGTGTGCATACTGCATCAGATTTGTAAATGTTAGTGTCTTTTTAAAAAAAGTAGAATTCTAATAAATAACTATTTAGTGGCCATACAGAAGCCTTTTTCTCATCAGGTCCATATATTTTAAAATTAGGTTTTTCTGACCTTTTGGTGGGAGAAGTTTATAGCACACTGAAAGTGCAAATCCTCTCACCAGCCTCGTCTTTGATCCATGCAAGTGATAAAGAATTGACTTACTTCTTGATTTCTGGGGCGGCTTTAAACTTAATGCAACAGCTGATTTACACCACAGTTAGTTGTAGCAGATATGTGAAGCATGAATGAGGGACATATATTCCTAACATATAGTAGACATGTGCCAGGAAACAATGACCACATGTGATTTTCAGGCATGTTCCTGAGTGCTTAGGTACTTATCTCCCCTTCACATTTTACGTGATTGTCTCAGCAAGCACCATCCTTCTGCAGTGTACAGCAGGAAATGGCTCTGGAAGGGGGTCACTGTACTTTCTTAGGCTTTTCCACAGTTGTGTTAGAAACTTCTTGGAATCTTTAACTTTTCAGCTGTTGTTTAAGAGAGTCCATGCGCCATATGCTGCTAACCACTAAATTGTGCCACTGTGTGAGAAACAGAAAACAACTCTACAAAAACACATTTGTAATAAATTGTCAAATTATTGCTTTCCACACCCTGCCGTGGTGTGTTGCATTATATTTTTTCTTTGCAAAAAAAAGAATAAGCCATGGTAGGGATGTGACATCTCCAAATTTAGAGTCTTGGGGATATTAAAAATAGTTAATTGTCTCAGTTCCTATATATAAATATATTAAAAATGGATAATGAAATTTTCTGATATGTCAGTTTCTGTTTCTTAGCTATGTGGTCCTCCCCATCCTGCCAGTGTCTAAACTATATGACATTTGGACAGATACATAAAAACGGCCTTCTTAACATCATGGTATTTTTTAAAAAACACCATTAGAAACTGCAATTTTTTGTTAACATAAGAAGTCCACCTTCATGTTTTCATGCCATGGCCAACCAGTTGCTCTGCCGGGCCAACAAACAGGGCACAGAAGATGAGGCTTTCTTCTCTTGATGTTGCCTCCAGTACTGGGTTCCAGAGGTTAGCATGCATAGTATATTTCTTACTACTTCATGCTGTTTAAGCTGAGTTCATTTTGGCAGTCACTTGTGTGGTCCAAAACAAAGTGTTTTTTTTTTCAAGATTGCAAGTAACTTGTCAAGCAAGTTTTTCTAAGCAGACATCTTGCACTGCAATTCCCATAAAAATTCACCAAGTATAATGTTGCAGTGCGGAAATTGTACTGGCACTGGATAATTGATATGAATAATGGAATACATTGTTCTGTGTGAAATGAGTAATTTTAATAAACGCAAATTACATTTCCCAACAGTCACTGAAGAGCTTACGTAATTCAGACTTGAAGCCATATATTATCTTCATTGCACCACCTTCCCAAGAGCGGCTTCGTGCATTACTGGCCAAAGAGGGCAAAAATCCAAAGGTAACATTCATGTTGTGTATCATTTCTGTTGCTGATGGTGAGCCTTGTTTGTAAGCCTTCCAAAGGTCGAAGTATGAATTTCTCTCTAAAGCACAATGCAATCCATTCTGTACCACCACCACCCCCAAATACTGATGCGCATTTTCTTCTACTACGCTTAGCTGGAACACACAACACTTAGTATAAGAGAGGCAGACAGGATTTCATGCTGAACCCTATGTCATAGCCATGCATATTGGCACTCCTGCTCCTATCAAGGGGTTCTGCAAATGGCTGCCTGTGCCAATTTTGAAACACATGCTGCATGTTGGTCATCCTTCTTTAGTATTTCTTTCTCTTTGTTAAAAAATATTCCACTTTCCCAGAACAATTTTTTAAAAGCTGCTCATAATACATTATTAATGTTTGTCGATGTAGTTGTGTGGGCTGTATGGATGATGTTCCTGCACTTCAAAAAATCTTGTCACAGGCAAAAATGTAGTCACAGGCAATTAGTTTAGTGGTCCTGGAGGCAGATGGACAATCCAATTCCTGTCATGACTCCTTAAACCAGTTTGCTAGTGCTCAGGCAGGCATTGCAATGCAGAGGAATCTTGCATCCAAATATGCATTAGCTTCAGACTCTTGTAATGGACACAGGTATTACAAGATAGGGAAGAGCCTCGTGGCGCAGAGTGGTAAAGCTGCAGTACTGCAGTCCAAAGCTCTGCTCACGACCTGAGTTCGATCCTGGCGGAAGCTGGGTTCAGGTAGCCAACTCCAGGTTGACTCAGCCTTCCATCCTCCGAGGTCAGTAAAATGAGTACCCAGCTTGCTGGGGAGAAAGTGTAGATGACTGGGGAAGGCAATGGCAAATAACCCAATAAAGAACTCTACCATGAAAACATCATGATGTGACGTCACCCCAGAGTTGGAAATGACTGGTGCTTGCATAGGGGACTACCTTTACCTTTTTGGTTGTTTTTAATACAAGATAACAATTTTTGTGTTTGGAACACATTATTCCAGCCTATGCTATTGGGTGACACTAGCCACAGTGTATTGTTGGAACTTTCTGTCTGGGGCAGTGATGCTCTGTATTCTTGGTGCTTGGGGGGCACAGTTGGAGGACTTCTAGCCCCCCTGGTGGACCTCCTGATGGTGCTTGTTTTGACCACTGTGTGACACCATGTTGGACTGGATGGGCCATTGGCCTGATCTAACATGGCTTCTTATGTTCTGGAGAACGGCTGCTGCCAGAGTAACAGATAAGTTGCAAGCCTCCCTGAGATGCCAAGGATGGAAGTAAATCTGTTTTTTTAGGCTGAGTGTAATTGTGAATGTAACTCTCTGCAAGCCAGGGTGAGTACCACTGGCTTAGATGTTTTTGGTCCATTATTGGAGTAGCAGGATGCAGTTTTTAAAAATTAGCTAACTACTACTCTGGGAAGCACATTCTGTCTAGAACAGGGGTAGGGAACGTTGGCTCTCCAGATGTTTTTTTGCCTATAACTCCCATTGGCCATGCTGGCTGGGGCTGATGGGAGTTGTAGGCAAAAAACATCTGGAGAGCCAACGTTCCCTACCCCTGGTCTAGAAGGAAGATACTATAGTGTAGCTGTTTCAATGTAAGCAGGGCTTTTTTTGTAGCAGGAACTCCTGCTCTTCCCCCTCCCCTCTTCTTACAGACCCACTATAAGCTCTTGGAGGATTGATTACATCGGGGGGGGGGGGGGTTAGCCTAATATGCAAAGGAGTTCCTGCTACAAAAAAAGCCCCCCCCCCCTTCTTACAGGCCCACTCTAAGCTCTTGGAGGATTGACTACATCGGGGGAGGGGGGCGTATAGCCTAATATGCAAAGGAGTTCCTGCTACAAAAAAAAACAACCCTGGATGTAAGGCTCAAACAAGGTCAATTATATAAATATTTTCCCTTGGCTCAAAGCAGCTGTGGGAACCTGCTGTCTGGATTGCAAATTCACATTGAGAGAGAGGGGTACTTAAGTGTTTTCAGCTACATTTTTTCATATCTATGGTGCTTCCTCTGAGCCTGTTTTTACTGCATGGGGGTGAGACAAAAAGCAGCCTGGAGAAGATTATTTGATGATGATAGAATAGGTGTCTCCTGCCCCATACAAATATCCAATTTAGATTTTATCTTCCTGCAGTGCTTCTTGGGTAACCACAACCAAACCTCACCAGTAAAAAAAAAGTCCAAGTATTACAGGTAGCTTGAAGCCTGGTGAGCAAATGCCATCTTGTAAATTGTGGAAACTTTTAGTCCCAGTTTGAATTGTCAAGAGATTGGAGACTTTGTTCCCTATTTTGAATATTCTGTTGTGGATAATCCCTTTCCTGAAGAAATTAACACTGAAACAGATGTATCAGCTGTTGTGAGGGATGTTCACCCCTGTGTTGTGGGGTGTTTTCACCTTGTTGGTATGGAAGAATGACATTGAAAAGATGACCATTCTCCAACAACAAAATTCCAACAAGAAAGCACTCCTGTATTGAATACGTTGATAAATATTTTTGCAGTTCTATTAGATCACACTGGAGTATCTCTGGTTTTATTTTGTATCACTTGGCATTAGTTTTTTTAAAGTACTATGTTGATAAGTTATTCATCTTCTTCGTGGTCTCTGTGCAGTCACACACATGGGTTATCCGTCTGGATCGAACCCGACCTCAGAGAATTCAAAGCAATCTTAAGCGTTAATTTTGGCACGCACTCCTCATTCTGGGGAGGAGGCATCCACTGCGCAGGCCTAGAACGGGAGGGAGGCGCTCCACCCACTCAGTTTCTTCTTTACCGCTGTCCTGGATACACCTACCTCGCTGCGCTCCGTTTTTTCTCTGCAATCTTCACCTTGCTCCTTGCATCCTCACTGCCCTTCACTCCAAATTTTCGATCTTCACCTCTCCGGTATTGTAAAAAAAAAAAAAAATTCTATATATCCTCCCTTATCTTTCTCTTTCCCCTTCCCCTTTCCACCCCCCTCTTCCCAGGCGGATGGAAGGGAAAGACAACAAAATCACTTTCAAAAGGTGTACTCAGCATGGGGCTAAGATTCCGTCAATAAACGGACATTCCTTGTACCTTTTCTGTCTGGGAGAGACCCATTGAACCGACATTTGCCTCCACTGTAGCCAGTTTGGGAAGCAGGCTAGAAAGAATCGCACAGCCAGGCTCAAAAGCCACCTTCTAGAGACATCTTTACGGCCTGTGATGTCTCAAGCTTCAGGATCCCAAATTTCGCCAACATCCCTAACTAACCAAAGGGAAGTGGCTCGACTGGCAGCTTCCGTGGCATCGGCTCCCAGCAAGCATAAGTCCGGGAAGCACTCCAAGAAGTCTGATGATTCCAAAAAGAAGCATCGTATGGAATCGACTTCTGGAAAACCATCGGATTCGACAGCCCACCGATTGAAGCCGAAGACAGATCATAGGTCTTCGGTCCCTAGGTCTCCCACTATGACCTCAGCATCGTACCTGACTGCTCCCACTTCAACCTCAATGCCAACGGCACCGACTCCAAAAAGAAATCGCCACCTTGCTGGACAAGGCGGCTATAGAACCAGTTCCACTGCAGTTCCATCACACAGGGTTCTACTCCCGTTACTTTCTGGTTCCAAAGAGGGACGGGGGTCAACATCCTATACTAGACCTGCGCAAACTCAATCAGCACATTCGTTACAAAAAATTCCGCATGATTACACTGCAGTCTATTCTACCAGATTCCAGAGCAGGCCTGGATGGCGTCAATAGACCTTCAAGACGCTTACTTCCACCTCACCATCAATCATTGGCACAGAAGATTTCTCAGGTTTGCCGTCGGAGACCAACATTACCAGTTTCGCTCCCTTCCGTTTGGTCTTTCGACAGCACCGAGAGTCTTCACAAAATGTATGGCGGTGGTGGCAGCCTCGCTACGACAACAGAAGATCTCCGTCTACCCCTACATAGACAATTAGCTTGTTGTGGCTTAGTCCAAAGAGCAACTCTAAAGGAACATTTCTACCATCCTGTCTCTCCTAGCCTCACTAGGTCTTCAGGTCAATCTAGCGAAATCCAACCTGACCCCTATGCAGAACATTCAGTTCATAGGAGCACACCTCTCAACTCTAGCACACAAGGCTTACCTTTCAATGGACAGAGTGCACCATATTCAATCCCTTGCCAGTACCATCATTATGCACCATACTCAAACAGCCTTCATCTTCCAACGCATGCTGGGTCTCATGGCAGCCACCACTTCCGTTCTATGCTTTGCAAGACTCCACATGCATCCTCTTCAACTGTGGTTTGTCCGGACATTTCATCCACATCGCCAATACCAAATGACCCTACTTACTGTTCCATCGTACATCCTACCATCTCTAGAATGCTGGTCTCTGGAACACCATCTCTTGACTGGAATGCCGTTCATACGGCCGACCCCGTCTGCCATTGTCACGATCGACGCTTCGAAGTGGGGATGGGGAGCCCACTTGGGAACGTTGACAGTTCAAGGTCAATGGACAGATTACGAAAGATCCCTCCACATCAACTGCCTAGAACTCTTGGCAGTTCACAGAGCTCTGAGATCTTTTCTGCCATCTCTTCATGGCCAACACATTCAGGTCACTTCAGACAATGTTGCCACTGTCTTCTACATCGTCCACCTCTGCAAACGTGTCATGTCCCTATGGCATTGGAGCATTGCTCACGACATATTTCTGACAGCTGTGCATCTACCTGAGTCCAGAATGTGAAGGCGGATGCACTAAGCCGACACCTAGTCAACGACCACGGATGGACCCTCAATCGCCAATACCTTCAGACAGTCTTCAAACATTTCAGAGTCCCAGAGATAGACGTCTTTGCCTCCGCGCACAACACCCAGTGTCCACGCTTCTACACTTGAGGTCCGGGAGATGCATTCCTCCACCTGTGGTCAGGACCACTTCATTACTTATTTCCACCAATTCCTCTCATCACAAGGTCACTCCAAAAAATCAAGCTAGATCGGACCAATTGTATCCTGATCACTCCATGGTGGCCCTGTCAACCTTGGTTCACCACTCTTCTTCTTCTGTCGAACAACGCATTCCTCCAATTTCCCAGAGTACGTGATTTACTCTACCAACAGGAAGGCAATGTCCTACACCACGACCCTGGTCTTCTAAAACTGACTGCTTGGAAGATCAGTTTTTGAATTTTTCCTCAGGATGTTCGCCAGGTCATGCTTAATGCTAGAAAACACTCCACTAGGAAATTGTACTCTCTGAAATGGAAACGTTTTTCAGCATATGCTACTCGTCATAACTTTCACCCTGAACTTTCCACTAAAGCCCAGATTTTGACGTATATGTTGTTCCTTTCTAATGCAGGGCTTATTCTTCTTTGAAAGTGCATCTGGCAGCCATCTCAGCTTTCCATCCACGCATTGAAGGGTGCACTGTTTTTTCCCACTCCGCGACTAAGGCATTTATGAAAGGAATCATACATATCCAACCTCCAATCCGTCAATTACACCCTACTTGGAGCTTGTCTCTCGTCTTAAGCCAACTTTTGAAACCACCTTTCGAGCCTATGGCGTCCATCCCCCTGCAACTTCTGTCATGGAAGACAGCATTGCTGGTGGCACTCGCATCAGGTAGCACTCGCGTCAGTGACATTTGTGCTTTCAGGGCAGATCCTCCATACACTATCTTTCACCATGATAGAGTAATATTACGCCCTGACCCATCCTTTTTACCCAAAGTCGTCTCACCGTTTCATCTAGGGAAACCGTCTACTTTACCTTCATTCTTTCAACATCCTAGCGATGATGGTCAGCGAGCCCTTCATAACCTGGATGTACGTAGAGCTCTTGCTTTCTACACCGAGCGAACATGTTCCTTCCGTAACGACAATAGACTTTTCGTAGCCTATAGAGCCCACAACCAAGGTTTCAGGATCTCAACACAAAGATTTTCTAAATGGGTTGTGGCGGCCATTACCTTGTGCTACCGACTGGCTAAGCAGCCTGTACCAGGACATTTACGAGCTCGTTCCACTCGAGCCGTTTCCACGTCATCAGCCTTCTGCAAGGGCGTCCCGATGGAAGATATATGTGCCGCTGCGGTTTGGTCTTCCCCATCTACGTTTGCCACGCACTACGCCTTAGACGTTCGTGCTCGGCATGACGCACCCTTCGGACAGGCTGTACTACGCTCCATTTTTGACTGACGTCCCCAGTCTTCTATTCTGTAAGTACATTCCTTGCTTTTTCATATGCTTAATTAACCTCTGCCTTCTTATTACAGATCCAGCACTCGCCTCCAGGCAGAATAGCTTGCCAGTCACCCATGTGTGGGACTGCACAGAGACCATGAAGAAGATGGACAGGTTTCTTACCTGTAATTGATGATCTTTGAGTGGTAATCTGTGCAGTCACACACGCCTGCCCAGCCTTCCCCGCTGCTGGTTGTTTTATTTCTCTACTTACTAGATTTCTCTATACAGCGGCTAGAAGAAACTGAGTGGGTGGAGCGCCTCCCTCCCATTCTAGGCATGCACAGTGGATGCCTCCTCCCCAGAACGAGGAGTGCATGCCAAAATTAACGCTTAAGATTGCTTTGAATTCTCCAAGGTCGGGTTCGATCCAGACGGATAACCCGTGTGTGTGACTGCACAGATGACCACTCCAAGATCATCAGTTACAGGTAAGAAATCTGTCCTTCACAATTTGTCACAATAGCCATCATGGTTCTCTTCAGTAACCTCCAGGTGGTGGCTGAGATCTCCCAGGATTACAACTGATTTCCAGGCAACACAGATCAGTTTACCTGTAGAAAATGGCCAGTTTAGAAGATGGACTTTATGGCATTGTACTCCATTGAAGTCCCTCCCCTCCCCAAACCCAGCCGTTTTCAGGCGGCACCCCAAAAATATCCAGGTATTTTCCAGCCCAGAGCTGGCAGCCCTAGCCTACCATAGGTACAATATCTTGCTTCCTCCAGATCAGTTTGCACAATGTGTGATTGCATTTGTATGTGTTTATGATGTGGGATCCCTAAATTGTCACTGAAAGAGCGTATTTACTTCTGTCCACTTTCAGCCTGAAGAATTACGAGAAATCATAGAAAAAACCAGAGAGATGGAACAAAATAATGGCCATTACTTTGATACTGCAATTGTTAACTCTGATATTGATAAAGCATATCAAGAACTACTTCGTTTAATCAACAAACTTGATACAGAACCTCAGTGGGTCCCATCCTCCTGGCTACGATAAAAAGAAGTCTTTGGCCAAGAGAAGACTGGCTCATCTCTGATGTTTGATAACGGGTTAAGCTCTTTCCCTCTGGGTATGTGATGGTCAGTGCAAAGAAATCAAGCAAACAGAACAGTTCTGGTGCAATTTAGGATATAAGAACTTTCACCATCTTTTGAGCAGACATGGACACTGAACAAGCCACTACCTTTTTAAAAATCATTTGAGTTAGCTTTTCAAGCAGCTGCTTTAAATTACATTTTCTGTTTAGAATTTTTCTTCAAAATTGACAGTTAAAGCAAGTTTTATATATGTACAATCCCCTGATTGTTATAAGTATTGGTTATTATTTAACACTTAACTTAATTGTCTTGTGGACATGCTTGTAGTTTGCAAACATACCTTTACAGAATTTGAATAGAGGAATTAATCTGAATTCTCTTTCAGTGGTATAAAGGGGCCACTTTGATCTGGGGTTGCCCTGCTAGGCTTGAATTTGTTACTGATAAAACATTCCATTATCTTGATAGCACTGCAGTTTTGAACAGAAAATATGTATAATGTAAATATTTCAACTTTTTTGTCTTGAATTATTTTGTAAATCAGATTTGATGACTTATTAAATAGCCCTAAATCTCACAGGACATGAATTCTATATATAAGCTGATATTTTAGATGTGATATTTTTAAACTTACTGGTTGGCAGCCACTGTTATCCCTGTAGAAAAATTTAGAAGGGAAAGAAAGGTTATATTTTTATGAAAATAGACATTCTTATATGGATTTTTAAAAAAAGGATTTGCTTCCTTATAATGTAAAATGTCTTTTATAACCAAGAAAACAGACTTTGGGATGATAAACATCAGAATATATTCTTGTATTTTTTTTACCCAGTTACAAAATGTCTCATGGCTGTTTGTCATATAGGTAGCTAATTGGAGTTATTTAAATCAAGTTATTACCCTTGGTACTGTAAAATAAAATTAATAGTGAGAGAATGTGAATGGCTAAATTAAAAATTTGGCATATTCTCTTTTGTAGAACCAGCATATCTCTACGTGCAATTGAAAATACCTTTGAAGGTCCCAATATTATGTTGATTACATTTATAAAACATCTGCCAAGTGTAGCTTGCTTTTTGAATTTTACTACTTTTGTTGCTTTTTTGGTGGCATCCTTGAATGTGAATATTAATAGTTTTCTTTTCAGTCATAGCTTATTTTTTTCTATACAGTCATACACTGGAAGTACTTCAACATATATGAATAGAATAGTGAAGGATTTAGTTGTCTTTCCATATTTCATTTTTTTTTGTAAAAGGTTCAATTGAACAAATTTACAAGATTGATAACTTTTCATTTTCACAGCTGAACATATTATTCATTGGTGCATGGAGTATGTGAAAAGCTTCATTTTTACTTAAATGGATTGGAAGAATTTCATAAATGAAGCTATGCCCTCACTGTAGAGGAGAAGGAAGAGAAATTTAGGAGAACCCAGAGGCTCTACTCCTGTGTATGCTATACACAAAAAGTTTTTACACTGCAACAAATTTATAGAGAGATCACAAAATCACTCAGATGTGCCTCCATCCAATAAAGCCTTTTGGGTAGGAGAAAGAAATAATATAGAATAAGCTGTGTCACTAGAAAGCCTGCAAGTAATTGTTTGCTTGGAATGCCAGGTGAAAAGAGGAGCATGTTGGTGTGGGGTTTCTTTAGTCATGAGCATTAAGACATCGTGGGCCAGTGCAGATATAATTTAAAAATCAGGAATGGGCTGTGGGGGCTTAACCATATCATTCCCTAAACAATAGGTAAGGCAAGTCTATGAACTGACATTTGAAACTGATTACAACCTTTTTCTGATTAGAGATTAATCATGGTTAAAATTAATACAGACATGAAAATGTGTATTTAACGTTAGTGGAATTTGTGCACAAGAGTATGCCTAGTCAGGGTGCAAAATGTTATATTTCTTATCATTTCCTTAGAATTACGAAGTATTGGTTGTCCCTCATTTAAGAGGCATAGTTCTAATTCGTGAGATATAAATTTCTAATTACTTCAGTAGCCTTGAGAAAAAAAAAATCTGAAAACTTTTTTGATATTGTAGGTTAAATGTGACATTATCACTTAAATCTTGATTGTAATCAAAGGTAAAATGCTGCAATTGGTATCCCACACCATCAGTATGTTAAGCAATAAAACTCATTTTATTTCTTTGATTACTGTTTTTTGAATTCTTGATATGGTTTAAAATTTAATTGGAATATAGTCTTTGAATGAACAAACTACAAAGTGTATTTGCTGTTCTTTGCCTTTGTTTGGCCTAAACATTCATATTGAGCTCAGGTTATAGAAGTGCAACACTGGTAGGCTGCAGTGAAGTCTTAAGGAAGACCAATATAATTGAATCAAAATGCATCAATCCTTCTGCTGAAGTGTACATGATAAAAGAGTGTTTTCTTACCTTGTCATGGGAGAAGAATGTGCTTGTATAAGGGAAGTAAATAAGAAATGTGTTCCTATGCCCTATGGTATTCCACATCACAAAGAGCAAAAAAGTTGGTAAAACTTTGTTCTAGATAGATTACTTCCTTTGCTAATGGGTCTCTGTTGACAATACATGAATGTAATTGTGTTTAAATAGGATGACTTAACAAAAGGCATAAAAACTTGACTTATGGTAGCCCTAGGTTGTAGCTTGATACCACGTACTCTATTTTGAGATGTTAAGAACTGCACACTAATGTAAAGATGTAAAATATTTCTCAGCATCAAATAAATCACTGTAACTTTATCTGTTATGCTAAATGTGTTTTCCCTTGTACTAGGATTACTCCAAAGTATGTATCTGTATTGCTGTGGTCATTGTACCAGCCAGTGGCGACAAATGATGCATACAACTGTTTAGACACTGCTTCCTTTACTGATCCTGCAGCAGAGGCAAATGGCTACAACACAGCTACAACGTGAAACCAAAGTAGGACCTTCCTTACAAGAAAGATAAATTGTAACAAAAGATGCAGCTATAACTGGTATTTAATAGGGTTGCAAGGCTGCAGTACCTGATTTTGACTGTGAACACAAAGCAGGTGTACAAGCACTTCTAGTGGAGTCTAAGAATAGCTGAAAGCACTGCAGAAGCAAAGGTTCCAATTCTTCTGTGGCCAAAGAAATGAAATGGTTGGATAAATTGAATTGGAAATGATTCTGCTTCATGCACATATTCAGTGATCAAACATGAGCTGTTTTCCATAATAGAAGAACCCTTAGATTAAATCCAGAGTCTAGATCACAGAGTAATACACCAAATGAAGAACCACATCATAAATAAGCATCACTGCAGGTCTGGAACCGTATCTCAGTGAATCACTGCTCTTGCTTCAGCACAGATGTTCACAGCTATTCAAATAGAAGATCTTCATCCTTGTCTTCTGCAAGCAAATTGGCAGGTTCATGCTCTCCAGCAGCCCTTCGTAACTCTTGTTCTTTTTCATTCTTCTCTTTTATTATTTTTTTCTTTTCCTGGATCTTTTTTAACCTTAGAATAAATAATTCATATAATTGATATTTCTGGTACTTTCTGGTACATACGAACATTCACTACTGGCTTTTATGCAGAATATGCCCAACTTTAAAACAATTCTTAGAAAATGTTTTGAGTTTAAAATAATACCATATAGAAATTGAAATATTTCAAAACCAGCTCTCAATCTATTTCACCTGTGATGCATGAGTAATAAAACTATAATTCATAAAAGCCCATTATTGTCTTTTCTATTGCCATTGATACGTTACAACAAAAATGGTCTGAAGCTCCAGCAACTGAGTAGTGAGCTAAAACAGGAGAATAGCTGAATGTTTTATGAACATTTACTCTCCTGAAAAAAGCTCCCCCGCCCATTCAGCTGATTTTTTCAAATGATAAAATATACAACAGCAAAACACTTTCCAAGCTATAGAAGTTTTCCAATAGAATTTTATAGCTCTAAGGGTAAATAAAATCAATATAGTCTATTCTTAAAGGCAAACAACAATACTGCAATACTAAAGGTGTGTGGAAAAACAGTCAGTTAGGTAATCAAATTTGTTCCAGAGTAATTCCTTTGAGACTCTCTCCACTCATATCCACTCAATGTTCCATACAGGTAAGTCTCATTTTTTTGCTGAAATCAATCCATAATACCCCACTGACTGTAAACAAGAAGGGAGTGTCTCCGTGTTCAATAGATATCTCCAGACAGAATAGGATCCAAAGAATAACACTTTCCTCCTCAACGCGTTTGTCGACTATACTTTTATGTGTGTTTCAGGGCTGTCCACAGCAACCCAAACTTTATCAAGAGCCTTATACTCCTTCCTGCACACCACTACGCCATTCTTAAAGTTTGATTTACTTTTTAACAGTTAGGTGGACAAGAACATCACTAGGAAATACATGTCTTTTTGTTTTTCCTAGACTTATAGCAAAAGCAATTAACAGGCAACTTCTATTACCTTTTATTGGTTTCCCATGCAAATGCTATACAGACCAAATGGTCTTCCAATTTATCACACTATTTTGCCATCTGATCCTAACTTTGTATCAGTTTACACTCTTAACCCACCAGGTATATGTATTTCAGCTCACTACCCCATCTCCTCGTCTGAAGAAGTGTGCATGCATACAAAAGCTTACATTCTGAATAAAACTTCGTTGGGTCTTAAAGGTGCTACTTGACTCCTACTCTGTTCATAACTAAGTTTGCCTTCAGTGGTGATGTCATCTAGCCAAATCTAATCAGGTAAGTGCTGGCCTTAGTATTTATTGAATGGCAGGGTTACGCACAAGCTGGTGTCTCCCCACAACAACTCACAGGATTGGCCAGTAAAGTTTCAAACTATTGTTATTTTAATACCTTCAACAAACCAGAGCTCTTACTCAATATTGTTAACTACCATTCTGCACCACACATGCCAGACTTTGCCAATCAATAACCTTTTAAAAATTAGCTAACCACTTGGCAAAACAGTACTGACTAGGGGGCTAAATGAGTCAGGAATTATTTGCATATACCACCAAACACCCAATTTAGCTGTTTCAAGGCTTTGGAGTGGCTAGCCAGCTACTTCACTGAATCTTCCTACAGACAGTCTCACTGGTACAGGATCATGTAAAGAAGAAGCAGGGTGAACCAGGATGCAAATTGATACAGCCAACAATCTTTAATGATCTCCAAGACCATAATAACTGGTGTCAGCTACTGTTGGATAATGTTCATCTATAACCCTGTTCACTCTAATACTTCTCTACATAAACCTGTATCTGTGGATGCTTAAGAGGGACCACTTGAAAAATGCAGCTAGCACACTCTAAAAGTAGTAGTACAGTTCAGCAGTACTTCCTAGAATCAAATTACTCTTTCATTATTACAGATTTCACTGTGTTCTTGAGGAAATTCCGATTGTTAACAAACCAGACTTAAAATGTTCATAAGACTGGATACAAATACAGGTTCAATCTTTTTGAATGAAAAGACTGCCAACTCACCTGTAGAATTCTTCCCGCTCCCTCTCATCCAGCTCAGTGATTATATAAGAAAGTGTACGTTCAATCCTGGGAATGATCACTATGAAAATAAATTAACAAACATGATTTATGTAGTCATGCAAAATGTTATCCTGGTGAGTAACACATAAAAAATGTACTGATGAAAACAACTTTTTGTTAGAATCCTAATAGCTTTGCATTCTGACTTCAAACATGTTCACATAGATATGGTTTTATCTCACTAGAATAAAAACTTTCTGCTGTTACTAATCAAGAACCCCATCCTAAGCCCTCACCAGAACAAGCTTAGCATAGCAACTAAGCCCTTCATCAGAGTATTCTGAAGGTGTATCAGCAACAAGCCTGGACAGCATTGTGCTGGCACCCACCAATGTACCTGCTAGACTGGTATAGAACTGGGTAATCTCAGGGACATGCCACGGATGGAGCAGGACTCAATCAGCTTCTTAAACCCTTCCAGCCCCAAGCATAAACCCCAGTGAAATATTATACTACTGAGACCTCTGGTGTAGTTAAAAGAGAAGTCTTAAAATATCTCTCAGTGGCACCAGCATAAGGATCTTAGAATGGGAGTTCCTGTTATTTCATAATGTAGTTAACTCTGTGACACTTTATAATTACACCATAGGGTCATATCACTGGCCAGTATGTGACACCACAAGCATGTCACAGCAAAATATGATAATCTAGGAGGACAACTGAGCTGCACCCAAGCAGACAGTTGTAACATGCATTTACCACTCCCAAGATGTGTGAATTCCAAATCATTTTTTGTTCCTGGTAATGGGCCACAATCTCACTGAAATCAAGAGGGTGTGCTGCCACAGAATATTGCTTGGCTCTGGGAGTCTTTAGTTTTCTATAACATCTATAGAAAGAAAGCACTGAACTTCAACTGTCAAAGTCCTTTTGTCTAGCTATCAAATCTCAGATGCCCTGCTCAAAGAGTAGGTTTCCCACTAATGATTACAATGAGAAATCTGAGAAGTGGACTATACAATAGCCTAAAGTACTTGTGGTAAGGATTACTTATTCCTAACACAAGCTCTTTTTAGATTCCTAATCTTCCCCCAAGATCTTGTTGTGAAGTGGGACCCCCAAATATGCCCTCTTCATCACTACAAGTGATGGTATTAAAATACACATTACAGACCACAAAGTAAATGGAGACTATTTCTACAGTAATCCTGTTGCTCTCCATATTGCCTGAGCCTACCTAACATTGCCAACTCATGTGGAACAGCATTTAAGCACCGTCCCCATTCACTTACCATGTTCAATAGCATTCACACGCCTGTTTGTTATCTTGATGGCTTCATCCAATGTAACAAATGAAGTCTACGAGATGCATCAGAAAAATGACAAATTATTCATGACAAGTTGGGTTTCAGGATCTCAATCCAAGACTTAAAGCCGTGTTGGCATAAATCTTTGGGGATTTCATTACCCAAAAGATACAGTCACATTGGCATGATTGGAGGATGGGCGTCGAATAATTCAGATGGTATTTCACAGGGAAGCTTCCTAAAACAGAGTATTAACTCGAAATTCAGTCTTCAAGCTTCCTGGCACAACCTTATCAGCACAAGACTTGTATGGGGTGGCACTGGACCAGGATAGAAATGGCCTCACCAGATTCCCACTATCTATTCCCAGTGCTGCCTTGCACAATTATGCTAGAATTGGGATGGAATACCTGATCTGAAGCAACAATGGCTCAGGAGGGGTGTAGGAAGGTTTTGTAACATGTCTATTTATGTGAATGCAAAACTGAGCTCAGTGCTGCGCTAGCTGATAGGCACACCCTACAGATGAATGTAATTAGGTTGCAGCAGCAGCCTGCTAAAACAAAGTGGGATGCTTTACTTGTAAGACAATGCCTGCTTTGGAAGTCAAATCTAAGGCTGCAGCAGAGCCAGTCTATTTTTCCCATAACATAACCATGCCAGCATATAGTTGCCACAGCCCCTCAGATAGCCTGTAGCATGCCACACAGTGAGTTGTCTGAAAAACAGCATACATGCCCTTGTGGTACATTTTAGCTGCAGCTTTTACTTTGTTTATATCCTGCCTTTCTTCCACCCTGGAAGTCAAGGTGCCACACATGGCATTCCCACGGACATCACATCTAGGCACCAACCAGACCCAGAACTGCAAGGTCATTACATCATGTGCTTGCTAATCATTCTGTAAAACGAACTGCAAGTAAAAGGGTCAGAAAAGGGAACAGATACTGTAGAACCTCATTAAAATTATACTGTGGTGCAGTTCCTAAGTTCTTTGGTTGATGCCCTAAAATGCATTGCTACCAAAAATCCTTCTGATGGTCTTGTGTTGCCACCTACCTGCAGCGAGGCCAGTTCTACAAGGAGCTCTACAGCTTTGGCGTAGTTTCTTTTCAGTTTTGCCAGTTGTTCCCCACCTCTGGCTAAACCAGTCAGCTCATAACCTGAAGCAATTCAGTAAAAATAGTAGCATTAAAAATACTACCAGATTTAGATCACCAGAAGGCATCACATAGAGGTGGCTGGTTCTAAGCATTAAAGAAATGCCAAGCCACTCATTTCAGCTTTCTCTTCTAAAACACGGGGGACTGCAAAGATTTACAGGGGCATCTCATTTTATCTTCCCTCAATACATCCTTTTTCTTTACTGAAAGCCCCTATAGCGTCACCGCTTTTCATGCTTTGTACTCTCCACCCACCAGCTAACCTACCTTTATCACACACACACACACACACACCTTCAGTTTTTTTCTTTCCCTCCCCCCCGGCAGCCTCTCCTCAGGAAAACTGTGGCCCAGTTACAGGAAGAAACCTGCAATTACTTGAAGGGGGCACCTCACTTTGTCCCACACTATCTCCTCTTTTCCTTACCATGGCAATTTCTGTATCCTAATTTATCTTCTTCGTGGTCTCTGTGCATCACACCCATGGGAGAGCGCGCCTGCGCTGATCCGATCGGTACTTAACAAGCCAAAGGATTTTCGCGCTCAGCTCCAGTGGGCATGCGCAAGAACCCCACCACGCATGCTCACAGAGTGGGCGCGGACATCCCATCAGTTCTTTTCTGACCGCCGCGCTGATCAGTTGATCTCCTCGCTCCGGCTGGTACTTTTATTTACTTCCCTTTGAAATAGCCACTTCTAATCTCATGTTACCTCAAAAACAAACCTAGTGAGATGGAGAAAAGTCGAAAACTTTACTCTCTCAGCCCTTCGGATTCCCCCCCCCCCATTTTTTTCCCCTTCCCGTTACGGAAAAGCAATGGAGGCGGGCTCTCTTGCCGACTCAAGTGCTGGGATCAAATTTCCCCTCCTGATTCGTTTTCTCCGCTCCTCTCCCTGCCGAGAGGGACTCGCAGCACAGATCTTCACCAATCCTCCTGACTAACGAGGAAAAAGCCAGCAATGTGCCTGTTCGAACTGCTTGCGTCGTCTCCCTAACTGATTCAATGGACTTCGATGTCTTCCAGCCTGGACAACACACGGCCCAACTCGCTATGTTGGTGCCGGAGCCCACTGAGAGCAAGACAAACTCTCATGGCTCTTCCCTTTCCGACGCCGACCGCTCTGACCTACGAGCATTCTCGGCATCGAAGTCGGAGTCCTCGTTACCTTTCAGCAACTGCTGTGGGGAGGACAAGGGATTTGAGGTGGAAGCAGGCATGGCAAACATGACTTCTATCGTCATACGCCACTTGCCCACTGAAGGATCGGCATCGGAAGGATCAGCGTCGGAATCAGCAATCGCTTCTGTCTGACATTGCCGACTGAGCCCCCCGACGCTCAGCTTATTCCCGAGCCGAGTGCTTCCGCGCTCCAGTTCATAGCGCAAACGCACCTCCCATCGATACTTGTGGCTCCAAGCGCCAATGCCCCTCTGCTTGGCCAGTCTCGTGGGCACTGGAGCCAAAGCGCTCCCCCATACCGATGTTCGACCTCGAGGGCAGAGAGGCTCGTCGGCAGCGATGCTGCCCCCCCCCCTTTTCTCGTTTTCACATGGGTTCTTCTAGTCTTATAAAGACAGACTGCAGGAGGCACACACTGTGTCCATGTCCCAGCAGCTTTTTGTTGCTCTTGTTCTAAGGACCTCCCAGGTTGGCCCAGCAATATGCAACCTCCCTTAGGTACTGGATGCTTTACCATCCATCATACTACTGTTGGCAACAACGACCTGGCTGCTCTATTATTGGATCAATGCTAGAAGAAGCATCTGCACAGCCCTCCAGAGCAGACTCACATGGCTCTGCCATCAGCACCGAATATCAGCGTCTCTATCCATCCCCTGGCTGTTTTGATGCAGATCAAACCTTGCCTACCTCCACGCTGTTTCTTTACCCTGAGCTTTATGGTCTCTGCCTTTACCATCAGATGACCCTAATTCCTATGGCAACTGCATGAAAGCATTAGACTATACCCTGACGCTTTCTCCTATCAACTTCAACCCTCGACCACTGCAATGGTGTTTTAACATCATTTCACTTGGCATTTGCTGTTTTTAGCACCCACCCACCCACCCCCTTTCTAGCAGTAGTGCCATAAAGGAGTAAGAAGTTCGAACTACACCGATCCTTCCTCCAAGTTCCTCTCCTTGGCTGGATCATATGTGTACAATACATGAACTGGGGACTGAACTCTCTCTTTCTAGCCCCCCCCCCTTTTTTGTGGAGGGGGGAGGGAAATTAACACCTTGGGCAGGACATTTTATTCAGTTGTTACCCTGGCGTTTAGACCCTCCGCTGCTCCACTCACACCAGCTACTGGCAGTTTATGTTAGAGCAACAACTCTCAGAAGCACTGCCTCCCCCACCCCCAGTATGTTCAGCATTCTGCTGTCAAACTAATTCAAAGGGGGCATGCTCTTGTCCTCACAACAACTCATCATTTGTAGTTGTTATTCCTGGATGCCAATCATGTCTTCGCTCTGCTGCCTCAGTCGGGTATTAGAACATATACTAAAGTTTTCCTGCTCAAGACAGTTGTTGTCCACTCTACTGCAGATACTATTTGGCATGAGATGCTCAGGAGTATCACAATGCCCTGCAGTCTGGGTCTGCCTCCAGGTTCTATGCCACCCGGAACACAGCCTAGAACAAACTACAATCCTAGCACCAACCATCTGAACTCTACTAGAAGCAGGGTTCTGCCTCAGTACTAACCAACACCTTTTCTCTCTTACCTGAGAGAATGTAGTGCAGCTGCGTCAGCTAACTGCCGGTTGTAGGCTCATATTAATAGCAACTGTTCTCCTGGCAGAAGTCCCGTTATTCCTGTTCAGGGACTAAGCTCTTCTACCCTTCCAAGTTTCCACCTTCCCTTTCAGCACTTCATGGTATCAAGAACAGGACTGGGAGGCCTCTGCCTCATCAGGATCCACAGAGCACTAGATGAAGAAGATGATATTGGATTTATAGCCCTCCACTCCGAAGAGTCTCAGAGCAGCTCACAATCTCCTTTTATCTTCCTCCCCCACAACAGACACCCTGTGAGGTGGGTGGGGCTGGAGAGGGCTCTCACAGCAGCTGGCCCTTTCAAGGACGACCTCTGCCAAAGCTATGGCTGACCCGGGGCCATGCTAGCAGGTGCAAGTGGAGGAGTGGGGAATCAAACCTGGTTCCCCCAGATAAGAGTCTGTGCACTTAACCACTACACCAAACTGGCTCTCCAATTGACAGTAGTACTAGTCCCTCTAGTAATTTTAGCAGGACTGCCCTGCATGATATGCTCCTGCCAACTAACGTGAAGTAGGGATTGGCACTGAGTGTGTATTCCCACTACATTTCAGTTGGACCACTTCACTTCCATTGGGCATTTGAATTCATCATGCCTCCCTCTCAAACTATAACTCTCAGCCTGCTCTGCTTCCTAGGTTTAACCACACTCCTGTAACTGTTGGTTGCTAACTCCAAACAGAAAGAAAGAAAGAAAGAAAGAAAGAAAGAAAGAAAGAAAGAAAGAAAGAAAGAAAGAAAGAAAGAAAGAAAGAAAGAAAGAAAGAAAGAAAGAAAGAAAGAAAGAAAGAAAGAAAGAAAGAAAGAAAGAAAGAAAGAAAGAAAGAAAGAAAGAAAGACATCTAAAATCCTTTAAACATAGCCCAGTCCACAGGGACAACTATGAATGCTAGCCTGTGGGGTCCACACACGTGCACACATCATATGGGGAGTGCAGAACTTTCTCTTTTGAACATGTGCTCCGAACATGGTAAGAACACACAGTTTTCCATGTCTATCCTCGCTGGGCCATATGGCTTCAACCACCTCGGTCCGGGTGCTTACCAGCCTCCTCATGCATGTCCTACATTTCTGGAGTTCTGGTGCCTCAAATCTATCTGACTCTTCAGAGACCCCCTGTTGCTCCACTTCTCCCTACTGCCTGAACCATGGGATTGGTGCATAATGGGAGCTCTTTCTGTTTTTCGGGACATCTCTCCAACTCCCTGTCCTTCCTTTTGGATCATTACAAACCAGTGTCTGATTCTGGAAGATGCACATGAATGATCCCGTGTCAAGAGCTTACCAGCCCTGACCTGGATAGCCCAGGCGAACCTGATTTCATCGGATCTCAGAAGCTAAGCAGGGCCAACCCTGTCAAGTGCTTAGATGGGAGACCTCCTTGGAATACCGGGAACGGGAGGCAAGGACAGGCTGTATCAAGTCACTTATAACCTCCCGACCATGCCAACTACCACATCATTTTCTGGAACGCTGGCGATAAGATCCACTACACACTTCCCTCAGCTATCACTTGCAGAGAGGTCTGTGTTCACCCTTGCATAAATGCCTCATCCCTCATCTTATAGCTGTCACAGATGGACTATTGCCAGGATGCTTATACCCTAGTACTGGGAATGTTGACAGACGGTATGGACTTCCACTCTTCCCACAAGTCATTTGCCCACTTGCGGACCTGAACATACAGGTGATTTCTTGAACCTGCAGGGCGTCATCCCCTCATGTTGAGAGGTTTTTCTCCACCCTCTGTTATGCCTCTGGAGTCACTCATCAATCGACAGCATCTGAGTAAGATAGGAAACATCGGCAGTTCTACCCCAGAGCAGGAGTGGATACCAGATCTTGTCTCCTTTCCTGCAACGCAGCCAATACCTCTACGTGTTCCCATGTGCACCTTGAAATTCCAGGGTAGCCAACAAACTCCGAAGCCATGCCCTCACTGCTCTAGGGCATAACTATGATGGCTTTGCCATCGCTACTTTCCTCTTCTGCGTCATCTCGTCCCAGAGACTCCCCCTACTTTCTTCCAAATATGGAACATCCTATTGGCATAATTGTGGGCTGCAGCCTCAACTCCTCTTGGGTTGGACAGCCTCCTGGCTGTCTTGGCACACTGTACCTCCACTGATGGGTACCGGTCATCCTCACACTCTCCTATTACTCACTTCCTAAAGGCCACCTCGGCTTTCATCTTTATGCCAAATGACCACTCCGCCTTGGCATTTGCCTTTCTCTTATCAATCCTGCCAGGGAACCTCTCCAAACCCCTGGCTACTGGTTCAATTCATTTCTTGTCATAGGGAGCAGCGTTATTGAGGGCTGTCTCTCTCACTGGTTGGATAGCTGGACTACTGGCTCTATGTTATGATACCCTTTGTTTTCATGATGAGAATATACTTCTTCCCCACTCTCCAGCGGTATTCTTTCTCTTGGAAATAGAGTCTGAATTCCCTTTGTAACTCTGACATCTCTTTTGCAAACACTCTTTTTGTGGGTTGGTAAATAAAGAAAGTCTCCTTTCTTTGGATATCAAAAGGGTCCTCCTTTTGTGTTCTTCATTCAACTCTAGAAACAATACTAACTTGTTCTTCTCCACTGTTTCTTCCAAGCTAAACTGTAAGATCTCAGAGACTTCCCGGAGGCCTAACAGGACATCCTGAGCTCTACTGTCCCTTACCATGGGTTGCCTCTTTACCTGCCTTGAGGTCCCTCAACTAGGGCCTTAGCCATGTCTCTGCTGCATCAGGTGATCCACAGAAGTCTATACAGCAGATCTACAGAGCTACGATCTAGGCCGGTCAGCAAGCTGCTATGCCTCTACCGTCTATCTACACTTGTGTTTTTCCTAGTGTGCAATGTGCTTCTGCTGTCTGCTGTGTCTGAATGACCTCCAGCACCCTCCTCCAGACATAGGCCTAGCTTGCTAATCTCCCATGGGTGTGATGCACAGAGACCACGAAGAAGATAAACAGGTTGCTTACCTGTAACTGATGATCTTCGAGTGGTCATCTGTGCATTCACACCACCCACCCTCCTTCCCCACTGCTGTCGGTCCTTCAGCACTCTTTAGGATCATACAGCGGTCAGAAGGAACTGATGGGATGTCCGCGCCCACTCTGTGAGCATGCGTGGTGGGGTTCTTGCGCATGCCCACTGGAGCTGAGCGCGAAAATCCTTTGGCTTGTTAAGTACCGATCGGATCAGCGCAGGCGCGCTCTCCCATGGGTGTGAATGCACAGATGACCACTCGAAGATCATCAGTTACAGGTAAGCAACCTGTTTTTCCCTACTTCCTTCTCTCCTTCACACCTATCCATGCAATGTACTTTTATCTGCCACCCATCTTATTTACTGTGGTGGAATTATAGGCGAAACAGGACAGTTCCATACAGCAGCCTGAATTTGCCTAGGCCTCTACATTTGGTTTTCTCCCATAAGGCATTGCAGGATACTCTTCTAACTGACACTGAACTATGCGGTAAAAAGAACGATTTACATTTCTGAGTATCAGTGTCAAGTCAAAACATCTAGATTCTCTTATCTGCGGCACCAAGCCCTTGTCTTGACAGGAAGGTTGTTTTAACTTACTGATGCAGAATTTTCTGATCAGAAAAGAAAAGGGTCTGGTTTCATCAGGACCCCTTGATTTCTCGATTGACAGCAAAGCTGCATTCTAAAGGTATTTAACACCAGTGTTTCAAATTCTAAGGACACCCTGTGCCAACACTGTGATTAGGTCTTGCCAGAAGTGGCCAGAATGGATTCCTAAATAAATAAGTGCACTATAAGTATTGGTTTGTCTTTTCTGACTATTGAAATTGGTTCTTGCAATACTGCTTGAAAATGTGCAGTATGGTTTTTTTCCAATAAATCATGAATACTCTGGAACAGGTTTCTCTCTTTCTCAAATTATAGGGGTCCTACCAGTTTCAAAATTAAAAATCTTTGTCGAGCCCAGTGGGATGGGAGTCCTAGGAAAGGTTCTTATACCCAAATTCCTTAACATTTATTTACTTGGTTTATGTCCCACAATGAGGACTCAAGACAACTTACATCATTCTCTTCCTTATTTTATCCTCACAACAATCGAGTGAGACAGGTTGGGTTGAGAGTGTGTAACTGGCCCAAGGTCATCCAGTGAGTTTCCAGGGCAGAATGGGGATTTGAAGTCCCAGTCTGAAACTCTAATAATTCTACTACATTCTTTTTGTGGGGTGGCTGCTGCTGAACAGTAGCAAGCAGCCAGGCCTGAGTGAGTCACACAGTCTAGGTGACATCAAGTTGCCCAGTGGGTGTTCCCAACTCTGGGTCCAATGAGTCCTCTCTCAAAGACCAAAACAGTCCCACAACGGACCCCACCCTCTCCCCTTGCCTTTTTCTCACAGAAACCAAGCATAGAATGCTAGCCAAATTGTTATGGTTACGTAGCAACAGATTTTCTGCAAAACGGAAGCAAAAGATCTTCTTCGTGGTCTCTGTGCTTCACACCGATGGGATATAGTGCACCTGCGCCAGTTCCGATCGGTACTTCAAAGCTAATTCTAGAAGGATTTTCGCGTCCTCTCCAGTGGTCATGCAATACTCACAGGAATCCCTTTCCCCTCTGACCATAATTCTCTCCCACTGCTGCCCTAGGGCCTGGCATGGCTCCCAGCCTCTGCCACCAGATTCGCCAACAGTTCCTCTCTTCCTCCACAGCTGCTGGCAAGCCCAGTCCAGCTCCCAGCCTCTACCACCAGGCCCACTCAGGGTTCCTCTCTTCCCACCGGTGGTTGTTGTTGTCCTCCTCCTTGCTGCCTGATATAGAAGGAGGAGGTAGGGTGCATTCTCTGAGTTGTGCAGACAATGCTGCTTTACTTGAAGGGGATTAACCCCTCAGTGCATTTTTAAATTGCATTTGAATTTTTCTGCAAACCTGGGGGGGGTCCCCCCAAGTTTGCAAAACTATGATTTCTTGCTTTGTGGCCCTGATCCACAAATTCAGGTGTCTGCAGAAGTGGGCCACACTTCACTATTAGGCAATAAGATTATAAAGTGATATGATATGGAAAATACAAGTAGTGTCAAAGAGTGCTAGCCACTGAAGTAAACAGAAGAGTTTTTTATTCATTTCAAAAACTCTGGATTGCATCTAAAAGTATCAGGTGCTCAAGGCTGGTGCCTAAATCTCAAACATGTCCTGCCTGCTTTCACCTGTTACTCTTTCCTCCAGCAGCTAAAAGCAACCCACTGGGTCAGAACTGATGAACAGGGAAGTAATAAAAAGCCCAAACAGTTTATTGTCATTTTTCCTGGAGGCTACAATGGAAAAAATATAGCTTCCAAGACTCCCAATTCAATATTGCTTTACAAACAACACAGAGATTTCTTGAGGATTGGCGGGGGGGAAGGGCATAACTTCTTACTTACTATCTCCTCCTTCTTGATAATGCTCAAAAACTGGCAGGGTCACACCTGTAAAAGACAGACAACACTTTATATAAAAATCTTTTATAGCATCAACCCAGTTTTCTCTCATGACTCCTGAAACTGGATCCTTTAGGAGTTTAAACATTTGTTCTTTTGACTCAGAGCCAACAGCTATTTGAAGGCATAAACCTGTGATGGGTTGCACACATAGCTACATGGAGGAATGCTACAGCAAAGGATGCAGTTTTGGACCACCCTGATCACTGACAGGCCCTAGCTGGAAATACTGTGAGCTCGGGCACTTTTCAATATTCTGTTTCAAAACCCAAAATTCTACAACAGTACTGATGAAAGTTTGCTTCACATATATGCACCACACAATCTGTATCTAGTACAATTTTGGGAGTATTAGGTACATGACGAGACACCATTGTTCTAATCTGTGTTCTGTTCTGTTAGGAAAGTCTGGGAATCATGCCAGACTATACTGTTCCATTCATAAGAACATGTTCTACAACATTGCAGAAGCAGACCTGAATGACCTCTGATTAGGAGAAAAACAATGATCATATACTTATATTGCCATCTTAACCAAAGTTACAACTTTCTAAGGCCATTCATTTCAACTCTAACTGGGATGGCATTCTATTAGTCTCAACAGTTTTTAGACCCTAGCCAGTTCTTCATTGTATTCAAAAAGCACATCTGTAAGGAGATTATCCTGTGCAAGAGTAGATGCATCCTTTTTCAAGAACACACTGTGTACATCCTGATGGTCTTAGGAAAGAAATAAGTCTACAGTTTGATCACCTGCTACATTGTCTTTCTTGGCTCTGATCTTGACTTGAGCTTTGTTCACATTCTGAATCACTGTAGTACTGCAGAAACAAAAGATTTTCATTTTGCAATTATCATATGACATCACTTCTGTGACAATCAAGTAATAGTCAAACATTTACTCAACCATCAGCTTTAGTGCTAACAAATCAGTATATACAATTTCAAACACTTAAAACCAAGCTCAGATATTAATTTAGAGGCACAACCAACATTTGCTGGGTGGAAAGGCTAGGGTGTTTTTCAAACGTGTCATGTAAAACTAGCTTTCAAAAATAACTAGTATCTTACAGGTAACTATGCAAACAAGCTGGTTACTTTAAGAAACTTGCATAATTCTCAAATGCATGGGAACTTCCAATCCCAACACATGAGGGCTGTAGAGATTAATTAAAATAAACCAACTAAGTTGTTACATCTTCTAAGCACAACCTTTCTCAGTATAGTACGTAATATAGTCAGCCTTTACAACAGCCCATAGCCTATTCAGCAGCAGAATAAAACTGATAAAACGCTAACATAAGATTAACTACCTACATAAAATCTCTCCATGCATCTTTTGTCCTAATATATCTAACAGTTAAAAGTTTAGAATCTGAGTAAATTATGCAGTGGACATTATCTCAGCCTGTATTTTCATTACAGAACACAGAAACATTGCTCCAGACACAGTAATTCTTTGGTCAACCCTTGCCAAAAGGTTGAGTCTTCTGCTCACAGAACGATTTCTTATCAGCCACCACAGGTTTCAATAAATCAAAGCAAGCCTATACATAAAATCAACAGTGGGAAAACACATCAATACCTCAAACAGATTAACAAAGCAAAGAGAAAATCTATAATTCAATGAAATGTTTTTGTATCTTCCTATCTGCATTGCAGTTGTTAGTACTATACTACAAAACATAAAAGCAGGAAGAACTGCTTTTTCGGATGTGGGACTAAGCCGACATCTCAAGCGCTGTACAGTATTTAAAGATGTTGTGCTACCCTTTTAATGCGTAAATGTAATAGAAATTCCTTGAGAACTTGCTTCTTCTGTAAGAAAATAGTTTTGAAAGTTTAACCCCACCCCAGCCTTCTCTCTATTTATTTTTGCAAACCCTGTTCAAATGCTTTTTCTTCTTACAGAATTATCCTCTTCCAATTTCTTCTCCATAAACAGAATAGATTTGAAAAATCAATAGTTCACTAGTTATTCTACCTTCCTTGCAGAACAGATACTCCCAAAACTACATTTATAAGCCTTACCTGAAATCTCCAGCTGTGAATTTTGCCTCAGCCAATGAGAAAGCTGCTTCTCTCATCACCTCACCCATCAACATCTTTGTCTGCAATTGCAACAAGATACCAACATGGAGGCTACAACCAATAATGAAGAAAAGTAAACCAAAACTTACTGTATCAAGACAGGCACAAATTGCCTTATTTGATAAAGCTAAAATGTTCCTACTAATGGAAACACATTAAAAGACTATTCACTTACCTCAATAATTTTCTTTAGTATCTGCCGGAATCGCAAAGTAAGAGCATCAGACTTTTTCTTCAAGAGGTTTCTGCCTGTCTGGGCTCCTTTCAAACGGGCCTTCATGATGGTCTGAGCCCTGCCAAATTCAGAAAAGGACAATTGATCCTATCACTTCATGCTATCAATAAAAGACAAAAATGTTTCTGAAATGGGGAAATATACATTCCCGAAAGAAGTGAAACTCATCAGTTTTCTTTGGCTCAAAGAACCTGAATATATAGTTAAGAAACATGATAAAGATTTATGGTGGTAAAACACGTTTACCATTTGATGGCTGCTTGCAAACGGTTATACAATGAAACAGATTCGATATCCTCACTCTCTCTATCTTCCAATCATTGCAGGGAAGACACAACAGTTGCCTTACCATATGGTCAGACTCTACATACAATCCATTCCACAAATATAACTGTACATTTGACTTAGGCTGCAATCCTAAAAACACTTTATTGGGAGTAAGCCTCATGGAATAATGTGGGACTTACTTCCTAGTAGATCTGCTTAGGATTGCTCCCTTAGGCAACTTTTGCCAATTGGACATTTGTAAGCACAGATCCTGGTAGAACTATGTTCAAGTCCAGTGGCACCTTTAAGACCAACAAAGTTTTATTCAAAGTATAAGCTTTCGTGCGCCAGCAACTTCTTTAGATAGAAACAATGGAATAGAATCTCCGCAAGTCCTACTTACAGAAAAAGAGGGTGGGGCAGGGGCATAGCCAGGATTTCTTAGGTCGGAGGGCTTTTTAAAAATTTAGGGAGCACTCAAATTTTTCAAAAGCCCCCAATCTAGAATGGCAGGGCCAGCAGGAACCCTGTATTAAATGGCAGGATTCTGCTCTTACATATTTTTTTTCCCCAAAAAAACAGAAAATTCTGAACATGCCCTCCTTGTCTGCAATCCATGGACTTTAAGACCATGTGCATGTTCCACCTGCCTGGTACTTCATCCAGCTGACCCTATGCTGCTACCACTCTTCACTGGACTCCCAATGCCTGCACCCCTTTTCCCTGGCTGGTCAGCCATGACTATGGCTCCTCCAGGCCAAGGAAAGGGCCAGCCCTGCCACTGCTGCTTGTCCACCCAGCTTGGCAGCAGCAGAAGCCGTGGCAAGAGTTGGGGTGGTGGTGGCACACTCTTCCTAGCCTAGTGTGTGTGCTCAAATGGCTGCAAAGAAGGGGACAGAAGAGCATGAGGGCAAGGAGAGAAGCGGGTGAGGTTATGTGCCCCCTCCCACCACAAGGCAGTAGTGAGAAACAGTTGCTTGCAAAAGGGAAAGCTGAGCTGAGCCACCACCTGCCCTGCCTGCCTGGGGGGGGTTCCTTTCTATCAATTGTGCTGCAGCCACTTCCTCTTTTGGCAGGCAGGCAGATAGCAGCCCACTTCCTCTCCCAATCTCCGCTGGCATGGAGCACCTGCCCGGCTGTGCAGGCCACTGAGTGCCTGGAACCCACAACCACAGGCGAGTGCAAGTCAGCTCAGGATGGGAGTAGGAGAGAGCAGCTGGCAATACAAGGAACAGCAGCAGTTGTCACAGAGTGAGCAAAAGCACAGGGGGAGGGGGAGAGGGCAGCTGCTGGCTGACAGTGCAAGGCACGGCAGCATGAGGCACAGTAGCAAATTTTTTTAAAGTGAAGCAAAAGTTGCAACCGCCATTTTGGGAGAAATAAAAGCTTTAAACATTAATATCTGAACCTGGGAGGCTCAGAGGACAGCGAAATCAAGTGCATTGGAAAGGGCAAGCTTCACTTTATCAAACCTGATGGTTCAAATTTAATTTGGTGAGATCAAAATTTTTGATTTTTTTACATGTCAGACCCGAAACAAACTCATGCTAGGTCTGCTTCAATAGAGAAAATGCAAGCCCAATTAGATGCAATGGAAGCTAGGATAATGAAGGAGGTGAAACAAATGATAACTGCGCAGTAGCACATTTTTGATGGGGAAGTCAGGAGCCAGAGATGGCTTGGAAGTTGGGGGGCCTTGCACATGAGTTGGGGGCAGCGTCCCAGGAGCCCCCACCCCCATGGCTACAGGCCTGGGGTGGAAGCAGCTGTTAGGAAGAGCCAAGATGCATAAGTTGAACTGAAATAAGATAAGGTGGTCAGTAAGATTGATGAATGACAGCAAATTAAAGCCACAAAAGTTCTCTACACAGAACAGGTCAAACCCTAAGCCAAAGTATAAATGGACACAAATTTGACATCAAGAATCACAAAACTGAAGGAGCCTATGGGAGACCATTTCAACCTTCCAGGGAATTCAATGGGAGACCTCAAAGTAGCTGTTTTATTGCAAAGGAATTTCAGAAACAGACTGAAACAGCAGATTGCTGAATTACAAGTTATTAAAACACTCAGGATGATGGAGATATCAGTTTCCTATCTCACTACACATACTATACACTCAGTACTTATTTGTACCCAGAAATTAAACTTTATTTGTCTGAAAGGGGCCACTGGACTCAAACTTGGTTCTCACATCTGTTGTTAACTCCTTTATTACCTGTATGCCTCTTGGGGGGTGGGGGGCTGGGCTCCCTCTGGGTGTCCTGCCCCCCCCGGGAAAGTGTATGCGCAATACATCGCCTCTCCTCTCCCGGTGTAGTGAACGCTGCGTGGTCACTGTCTGGCTATGCCTGGCAGATGGTCACTGCAATGGTCTCTCCTACATTACTGCATCCGTGGCAACACCTTCTCGCTGGTCCCCCCCGTTTTTCACAGAGTTTGCCACGTCATGGTGCGACCGAATGTCCGGCGGTATAACCGGATGGGCAGCCGGGGCTCACCAACCTCGCCAGCCAAGAGAAGGAAAATTCTAACATCAAGCCCGGGCAGACAGAGCTCGTTAATGTAACATCTACCACCTATATGCTGCCGGCGTCCTGGCGTACTGGGCCATGGCAGATGACCCCAAGGTGAAAGGGTGGAGCCAGTACTGCGCACACTGCGCTTCACCTAAAAATTCCTCTGCGCAGGCCTGAAAGGTATCCACATCCACAACCCACAACATATCAAGTCCTGCAGCGATGGGCAAGGGGTGAAACGGCAGGTGGAAGATGCCACTGGAAGCCGCAGTCCCGATCCTGCATGTAGGCGGTTCAGGGTATTGGTTGCCTGATGCTGACCCGGAGATGAAATCATTTTTCGGCAGCACCCTGAATGACCAAGCAGCCTTATTTAGGGACAGCATTGCTTGCTCCGTACGGAGAGGGGCCTAGAAAAGGTGGCCTAAACAAAGCTCGTCTCCTCCCCCCCAGTTGGCTAGCCCCGGTCAATGGGCATCCTTACTTGGGGTCGAAAAATAACAAAGAAAAGGCATGCACCTGCCTCACAAAGTGTGCAAAGACTAAAGCTTGCGTGTTGGAACATCAGAACCATGCTTGACACAGTAGATAGTGGTCGCCCTGAACGACGCTCTGCTCTAGTTGCCCACGAACTTCTCAGGTTGAAAATCGACATAGCAGCTCTAAGTGAGGTCCGTTTCCCTGAGGAAGGTAGTCTTCGAGAACACGGTGCTGGCTATACCCTCTACTGGTCAGGTAAGTCAAAGGCTGAGAGCTGCCTTTCTGGCGTTGGCTTCATGGTCAGGAACTCCATTGCCTCTAAACTTGAAAACCTGCCAACAGGTCACTCAGATCGCATCAAGTTCATGCGCCTCCCACTTCAAAACAAGCAGCATGCAACACTCTTCAGTGTGTATGCCCCAACCCTTCAAGCAGATCCTGCAGAAAAGAACAAATTCTATGCTGATCTACACAACCTTGTACGGAAGACCCCTACAGAGGACAAGGTGATCATCCTTGGCGACTTCAATGCCAGAGTAGGTAAAAACTCGGAAGCCTGGAAAGGAGTACTTGGCAAACATGGCATTGGCAACTGCAATGATAACGGGCGCCTCCTGCTAGAATTCTGCACGGAGCATCAGCTCACCATCACCAACACTATCTTCCAGCAGAAGAACAGTCTGAAGACAACCTGGATGCACCCACGGTCCAAGCATTGGCACCTTATTGACTACATTCTGGTGCGCCAGAGAGACCTTCAAGATGTGTTACACACCCGAGTAATGCCCAGTGCAGAATGTCATACGGATCATCGTCTTGTACGCGGCAATCTCCGTCTTCACTTTAAATCTACACCCAGGAGAGGCGGTATCCCCCGGAGGAAGTTTCAGGTTGGCAGCCTTCAGTCAGCCGAAGTTAAAGCTGCCTTCCAGGCAAAACTCCAGACAAGAATTGAGGACCCCAGACCCAGTTGCCCCACAGACCCTTCTCCAGAAGCACTCTAGGAACACCTAAAAACTACCATCCTGTTGACCTCAGGTCCTCGGGTTCTCCACAAGGAAGAACAAGGACTGGTTTGACGAGAACAATCAAGAGATCCAAGAACTACTGGCGAAAAAGAGATCTGCCTACCAAGCACATCTTGCTCAGCCCTCCTGTCCTGGGAAAAAAGCAATCTTTCGCGCTGTCCTGGGAAAAAAGCAATCTTTTGCGCTGCATGTAGCAACCTCCAGCGCAAACTTTGAGACATTCAGAACGAGTCGTAGACCAAGCTTGCAGAGAGAACCCAGCTGTGTGCAGACACTGGTGATTTAAGAGGGTTCTACGAAGCCCTGAAGGCAGTATATGGTCCATCATATCAGGCTCAGAGTCCCTTGCGTAGTGCAGGCGGCCAAGTGCTCCTCACAGACAAGGCATCCATACTGAACCAGTGGTCGGAGTATTTTCAGGTTCTCTTCAGTGCCAATCGTGTAGTTCAAGATTCAGCAATCCACCTCACCCCACTTCAACCAGTGAAAACAGAGTTGGATGAGATCCCCACCCTAGAAGAGACTGTTAAAGCCATCAAGCAACTGAAAAGTGGCAAGGCAGCGGGAGTTGACGGAATCCCACCAGAGATCTGGAAGCATGGGGGCATAGTACTACATAGCACACTTCACAAAGTACTTGTCACCTGCTGGGAACAAGGCAAACTACCACGGGACTTTCACGATGCAATCATCATTACTCTACACAAGAACAAAGGGGAAAAGTCAGACTGCTCCAACTACCTGGGGATAACCCTGCTCTCCATCGCAGGCAAAATACTTGCTAGAATACTCCTGAACAGACTGGTGCCCACCATTGCAGAAGAACTCCTCCCAGAGAGCCAATGTGGCTTCAGAGCTAATAGGAGCACCACCGACATGGTATTTGTTCTCAGGCAGCTCCAAGAGAAATGCAGGGAACAGAACAAGGGTCTATATGTGACTTCTGTCGACCTTACCAAAGCTTTTGATACCGTTAGCAGGAAAGGCCTGTGGCAAATCTTGGAACGTTTAGGATGTCCCCCAAGGTTCCTCAGCATGATCATCCAGCTGCATGAAGACCAGCGAGGCCAAGTCAGACACTGCAACGATCTCTCGGAGCCCTTCCCAATAGGCACAGGTGTAAAGCAAGGCTGTGTTCTCGCGCCGGCTCTCTTTACGATCTTCTTTAGCATGATGCTTCAAAGAGCCACAGTAGATTTAGATGATGACGATGGTGTCTATATCCGCTATCGCACCGATGGCAGCCTGTTCAACCTGAGGCGACTAAAGGCCCACTCCAAGACAATGGAAAAACTCATCCGAGAGCTACTGTTTGCTGATGATGCTGCACTTGTCTCCCACTCGGTATCAGCTCTGCAGCATATGACATCCTGCTTTGCAGAGGCCGCCAAGCTATTCGGCCTAGAAGTTAGTCTGAAGAAGACGGAAGTTCTCCACCAGCCTGCACCCCAGGAAGATTATCACCCTCCTTGCATCACTGTGGGTGAATCAGTTTTGAAGACAGTCCAGCAGTTCAGCTACCTGGGGTGCATCATCTCCTCAGATGCCAAGATCGACAAGGAGATTGACAATAGGCTGGCAAAGGCAAACCGTGCATTTGGCCGACTGCATAAAAGAGTATGGAGCAATAAGCATCTGAAAAAAGGCACAAAGATCAATGTTTATAAAGCGGTTGTGATGACAACCCTCATCTACGGCTCCGAATCGTGGCTTTTATACCATCATCACCTGCGACTCCTTGAGCGCTTTCATCAGCACTGCCTTCGCACCATCCTCAACATCCACTGGAGTGACTTTGTGACCAACACTGAAGTCCTCAAACGGGCGGAGGTTACAAGCATCGAGGCACTGCTGTTGAAGACGCAGCTGCGCTGGGCAGGGCATATCTCCAGGATGGAAAACCACCGCCTTCCCAAGATTGCCCTGTATGGTGAACTTTCCACCGGCCATCGAAATAGAGGGGCACCAAAGAAGAGGTACAAGGACTCCTTGAAGAAATCCCTTGGTACCTGTTGCATCAACCATCACCAGTGGTCTGACCTAGCCTCAGATCACAAAGCATGGAGGCACACCATCCACCAGGCTGTCTCTTCCTTTGAGAATGCATGCATAGCTGGTCTTGAGGACAAAAGGAGATTGAGGAAGAATCGCACTGCTACAGCACCAACCCCAAATCAGACTTTTCCCTGCAGCCACTGTGGCCGGACCTGCCTGTCCCACATTGGTCTTGTCAGCCACCAGCGAGCCTGCAGCAGACGTGGCCTACTGCACCTTTCTTAAATCTTCGTTCACGAAGTCAAGTCAAGAAGGAGAAGACCTGTATGCCGGGTTTGCTGCTATTTACATATCCGACCATATTGTTATTCAAATCTTAGCAGTATTTATTGCTCAGATACTTACGCATCTTGACTCCAATTAGCTCTTCCCAACAACTAACCCGCCCATACACACCTGCATGTAATATTTGAGGAAATCTGTTTTAATGTAGGTGAAGAAGTGTGCACATGAACATATGAAGCTGCCTTATACTGAATCAGACCCTTGGTCCATCAAAGTCAGTATTGACTTCTTAGACTGGCAGCGGCTCTCCAGGGTCTCAAGCTGAGGTTTTTCACACCCATTTGCCTGGACCCTTTTTTGGAGATGCCGGGGATTGAACCTGGGACCTTCTGCTTCCCAAGCAGATGCTCTACCACTGAGCCACCGTCCCTCTCCTCTTCTCTGTTCTCTCATTTACCTGGGGTTGAGCTTGGTTTGTCTTGAAGGTGCTGCTGAACTGCAGCTTTGTTCTTGCATCTCCTTGTTAGCTCTTGTATTTACATGCTCATTTGCTGCCATTCATTGAGTTTACCAGCCACCTGATCCTACTTCAGCCCACATCTTGGGCCCTCCTAAGGGCAGCCCCCCCACTCTCTCTTTTCCTATAAGTAGGACTTTAGGAGATTCTATTCCATTGTTTGTATCTGAAGAAGTGTGCTTGCACATGAGAGCTTTTACTTTGAATAAAACTTTGTTGGTCTAAAAGGAGCCACTGGACTCAAACTTTGTTCTACTGCTTCAGACCAACATGGCTACCCACCTGAACAGATCCTGATGACAACCCTGATCTTCAAAGAAAACCTTAACATTATTAATTTAGGGCATCATTTAGACATGCTGGGCAAGGAAATAACTTAAGGAATACAACTCAAACTGTAAAAATTCAGATAGCTTTTGCTTTCCTGTACTAACTGGCTTGTACCACTGTTTACATATCGAAACCTAATTCATTTACTAGCTGGAACAAGATTCTGCAGAGCTGTGTGTCTGCAATAAACATGGTTGTGTTTACTATCAAGAATGTCAGACCAGATTCAGCAAACACAAACTATAGATGTTCCTTCACAAGTCACTTGAGATCAAGGCAAGGAATGAAGCAAACATAACTTCTTACATTTTTTTAATTATTCTTCATCCATACATTGGTTTTATGAACTACCAATTTTCATTGCAATTATGTTTAAAAGGAATACTAAATTCCTTGTACAAGATTACCTGAGGGAGGGAGAGAGGAAAAGGTGAAACATTTCGAGGAAGCTCGCATTTTCTATTCATGATGAAACACCCTTGTCTATTTTTACAGTTTATTGGATAAATAGAATATAAAAAACCACTGGAAGGTCAAAGTCCCAGTCACAAAATGATAATTCTGCTATGTAGGCATTAATCAGAGGAACTAGGTTTGGCTTAGAAACATTAGAAGGTCACCTTCATGTTTAACATCTCTAGGACTCTTTAAGCTTTTCACAGGTCACATACACCATATTATCAGTGGATGGGTAATCATTCAGCAAGGTTGACTTTGTGTATGCATAAGTATTCCATAAGAACTAACAATGGCAACCTGACAAATTAGAGTAAGCAAACATCCTGCTAAATGTATTTGCCATTCTCAAGTATGACCTTCCACAGAACCAAGGAAAGACACCTAGGACACAGAAGGATTTGGTGTGGTTGTTAACAGATCAGTCTTGTATATCTAGGCATGTCTAAGCTCTCTGAAGCAGTGAACTATGGCACATCGCAGTTTCTCTTTTCATTTTTAAATTATATTATTATTTGCTGTTACCTTCAATTTGGAATTCATTTAAAAAATCAAACACAGCAACTTATTATTTTCAGTTTTTATTTGAGAATTAACACTACAATCCCAAGTTTTCACACAGGGAGGAACATTTCAGCAACCTTTTCTCTCTAGTACAAATGGGTTAAATAATAACTTCTAAGAAGTTCATGTTCTGAAAGGATGATAATCCTGTTCTGTAACTGTCAAAGACATGTGACTACATGACAAAGCATTTGCTGTCTAGGCCTGGAAATTACTTGTTTTACACTTCCTCATTTTCTTAACCCTAAAGGTCCTTCCTTCCCAAATGCAGTTACCTGCCTTGTACATTAGTAAAGGAGTCAGTGATGGTAAAAAAATGCTCTGCTCCACTAGTAACAGTTGCATGTTCAGTTCTGAGTCCCATCAAAAGATCAGCAACACAGCCACAAGTTGACTTCCCAACAACACAATCATATAGGTCCTTCCCCCTGATGCTATATAGGAATCACACATTTTATTTAACACAGCAACACCAGACAGTAACAAGCACTTACAGGGGTGTCAAACATCAGGTCCCCAGAGGACTCCCATCAGGCCCTCAAGCAACTGGTTGTCATCTGCTTCTTTCTCCCTCTCTCTTGCTTTCTTCTGCATAACAGCTTGCTTTGCAAGACTTGCTCAATCACACAGGAGCTACAGAGCAAAATCGCTATTTCTCCATTTGCTGAGCCTCCACCCTTGGGGAAGAAGGGGAGGGTGAGGAAGGGGAGAAGGCAGAGCTTGTTTTTCCAGGCTATCTCAACTGCACAACAGAGCTACTGAGCCAAGTTTCTCTTCCTTCTATTGGCT
Source organism: Heteronotia binoei (assembly GCF_032191835.1). Lineage (NCBI taxonomy): Eukaryota > Metazoa > Chordata > Lepidosauria > Squamata > Gekkonidae > Heteronotia > Heteronotia binoei. The sequence continues at coordinate 91,060,080 of NC_083243.1, read as the reverse complement.
GAGGCTCCTCCCCCTCCCGGGGAAGGAAATAAAGAGCCAGCGCTTCCTTTGCCCAGTTCCTTGGATTCCATGGGAGAAATACAAAGAAAGCACCTTTTAGACCAAGGAGTGCTAACGTTTTAAGCATGTTTTAAAGTTTTTTTTTAAAAAATTAATTGTATTTGTCTGTGTCCTTTATAAAGTTTATATTTCTGCTCCCTAAATCTCAAATAGGTATATACATGGCCTGGCCCAACATGGCCCGGCCCAACAAGGCCTCATTTACATCAGATCCAGACCTCGGAACAAATGAGTTGGATATGTAAGAATCTGCCTCCCAAGATAACAAAAGGAATTTTATCATCATTTTATTCAATCTCTCACAAACAATAAACCAATCTTGTTGTTCTGTAATAATTGCATACACCAACTACTATTACCCTTCGTAACTCATGCAATCACTGAAGTTCACAATAAGCCTCCATGTCTTATTCACTCGGCAGGTCATCGCTACTTCAGTTTACAAGATGGCATGTGCAACCGAAGCAGAACAACATGCCCAAAGCCAGGCAGCAAGTCCTTGGCTGTGCTAGTTTTTGAATCTGTGGAGTGTCCGATCCTCTGCCTCACTCTGCAGTCTACCTCATGATGGACTGTTACTGAATTTTATGTGCATTTACAACACAATATTTTTAAATGTTTAGAAAGTCGTGATTCACAGACGTACTCTTTCTAAAAAGAGAGCTCTAGAGAACATACTCTCCGGTATTTAACCACCGAGTAAATTACCCAGAACAACTACCGTCCTTTAGTCCAAAGCAGCAGGTAAGGTCACCTTAAAGACCAACTAGTCCACTGAAGTCGCTTAACACCAGTCAAGCCTCCTGTGTTGCTCATCACTGCATTGCCAAAGACAGCAAAAGCTGCCTCCATAGTGAATACGACCTGGGGGCAAAAGGATATCAAGGGATAAGGAGCCCACAACAAGCGAAACCTGCTGGTGTCCTCGACGCCTAAAGGACCAGCGCTCAACAGTCAGGGCGGTCTGGAACAACCCCAGGCAGCCCCTGAGAAGGACTCGGAGAGAAGGAAACGGCCACTCACATCCGCGAAGGGAAAATCTCGATCCTGTCCTTGCCCGACATCCTGCTGGCAGCGGCGGCACAAACGCACCCAAGAAACACCGCCGCTTCTCTCCCGGCAGCTGGCAGTCCGGCCTCGGTCACGTGATTGGCACCGGTTGTCAAGGGCCGCCTCCAATTCCCCAGAGAGAAGGCGGAGTCTTTGCCGGATGTTAACCTTCCCGGGCCTTCCTTCGCGGAGGGGGAGTGCGCAGCTCAGCCTCCTACAGCTGTGCTAAGCACCATAGACAAGAAGAGAAAGAGAAGCGCCTTCCGGCAGAAGACACTGGCAACGAATATAACGCTTGACTGAAATGACAGTGAAGTGAGGTCACTTTCACAAAACCCTCTGCCTTAATTAATTTGTTGATCTTCGGGCAGTAGCTATTGTGGCCACAAACCTCATTCTGAAATGTATCTTTATCAAGAACTAGATCAGGCTGCGTTCTATGCTCATTACTCCGGAAGACAGCTGTGTTAGTCTGTTGTAGTAAGACAGGCAGGAGTTTTAGTAAGACACCTGGAATTTGGTTATTTCACACCGCTCAAAATGTTGGCTCGGCCAGCAAAGCACTTCAGATACAACAGTTTGTATTCTTTTATTTTAATGTCTCTGTGCGTAGATTCAGGTGGGCACAGCCGTGCTGGTCTGAAGCAAGTTCATAGCAACTGTTCCCATATAAAGGACTGAAGCTGGCAGATCCCTAACTTGGTAACCAAAAAAAGGGTGGGGAAACCTAGTTAACAATGACACGGTTGTTGAGATCCACGCAGCTTCTTCCACACCGACAGGCACCAAAGCAGAAAGCGCAGGCTGAAGCTACATACATCCGCTTCCGGTCTCTGGGAAGCAGGAAGAGGCGGGGTGGCGCCTGCGCACTTTGAGTTTGCTCGCTTGCTGCGGTCGAACCGGATACACGCCGTTGGTCCGGAGCCCAGTGAAGCGCTCCAGAGAGTGGGGTCCTCGAAGTGGCAGGTAAGTGAGCTGCGGGGGCCTTAGCTGCCTCCTTTCCGGGGCTGTAAGAAAAGCGGGGGGCGCAGAGGATCCGCGATGGAAGCTGGCCTGAGGCCATCCGGGTGGCTGCGAAGAAGGGGGCGCTTGTGGGCCTGGTGCACTTCGCGCTCTTGACGCGGCCGCCGTTCATTCCACGGGCGGGTCTTGGTGATGTGGAAGCTTTTCTTCGGCGAGAACACCCCTCCTCTCCGGAAGGATTTCCTGAAGCGAGGCTTCCAGGCCTCCCAGAGAGTGCCGAGTGTCGCCTCAAACTCAAAGAGCCTTTCATCGCCCTGTGATCGGGCAGCCAAATGATAAATGCAGGCGCTCCCTGTAAACGTGTCTGTTGAGAGACGGTCTTTGGTAGATAACTCGACTTCATTGGTTAGGCTTCCTCGTCCCACAAAAAAATAACAAAATAAAAATCCGTAATAAATAGGAGTTACTGGGAGTCACATGGGACCATTTTCAAACTGTCGTTTTTGGAATTCTTCTATTTCCATATATGCAACTGGGGGGGGGGGGGGGTGTTCAGTCGCACAGGCGAGTCCGACTCTGCGACCCCATGGGCCAAGTCACGCCAGCCCTCCTGTCTTCTACCATCCTCTGAAGTCTGCTCAAATTCGTGTTAGTTACATCAGTAACGCTGTCCAGCCATCTCATCTTTTGCCATCCCCTTCTTTTGCCTTCTGTCTTTTCCAGCATCAGAGTCTTCTCCAGCGAGTGCTCCCTTCTCATTTGGTGGCAAAAGTATTTCAGCTTCAGCATCTGAGCTTCCAAGGAACAGTCAGGGTTGATTTCCCTTAGGACTAACTGATTTGATCTTCTTGCAGTCCAAGAGACTCTCCAGAATCTTCTATAGCTACCCCAAAAATAGCCCCCCCAAATGTGCTGGCTTAAATTCAGTTTAAAAATAAGATTTGAGCTCAGACAATCATCATAAAATATTAATGAAATTTGGCCCTGTTTTCCATTAGACCCAGCTTAGTTTGGAGGAGCAGCATATAAATGAGCTTACCAAAAGAATGCATTAGGGAAGGAGTTCCACTAGTAAATTACACTGATGTAGTTTGATTTTAAAAATTATATCCTGCAGGTCGTTGCTAAATATGCCATAATATGGTTTTGGCCCATTACATATATCAGTAAAATGAAATAGAAGATTAATGCTATAAACATTTTAGCTGGAGAATACAACTTACATAATCAACACAGTACAGTGGTAAAAGACTGTCCAGACAAGAAGGGCTGAACAAAACTCAGGTATCATTCTCCACACTTATGTATGTGGCATAAGCGGGATACAAGTGTTTCCCTTATGCAGTCTTCCCCTCAGTTGGCAATTGTTGCCATTTGGTGTGTGTTTGTGCCAGTGTCATGTCTGTGTATTGATATGGTGGCTTAGACGAATAGGATCGCTCTCTTAATTGGAGAAGCTTCCAGTTCCTATGTTGTTTCTGTCATTTGTTCTCAAGGTGGCCTTAAACAAGCCCCGGGCCCTAATTTGCAGTAAAGTTTTTCTTTTTAAAAAGTGTTTCAGTAACAATGCATGTGATGTCCTGCTTGGAATATTTCTGGAGAACTGCAATTAAATTTTTGTTTAAAACATTAATGTACCTTTATTTCTCCTTTTATTTAAACGTAACATGGGACTGGTCATGTGCATTCAGGGATTGAGTTCTAAGACATACATTTACAGTCACATCCTGCTATTTGGGTGGAAGCATTTTTTTATTTTATATGTTGTGTACTTTCCCTTCCTACTTTAAAATTTATAGGGTTGAATTCTGCCTAAGAAGGGGGGTAGAATTTTCATCAGTTCTTCCTTTCCATGGCAGATCTCCATCTCCCTCACCCACCTGTTTCTGGGGGTTCTGATCCCCTAAGGATCAGTGCACTTTGGGACTGCACTGTAGGGGAGAGCTGGTGAAGCACTACCGTTGAAATTTTTGGCAGAATCTAAGCTTTAGACTGTAGCCAACGTGGTAAACTGAGTATTCTTTTTAGGCCAGGAGTGTCAAATTCATTTTTATGAAGGTTGAATCTGACATAAATGAGACCTTGTCAGGCTGGGCCATGTGTGTTATAAAATGTAATGCCAGGTGGCAGAGAGATAAATTTTATAAAGGACACAGACAAACACAATTGAAGATTTTTTTTTTTAAAGCTTAAAACATTAGCATTGTTGGTCTTAATGGTGCTTTCTTTGTATCTCTCCTGTGCGATCCAAGGAACTGGGCAAAGGAAGCTCTAGCGCTTTCCTTCTTTCCCCAGGGGACCAGGAGGGGGTGGATCCTCAGCCAATAGAAGAAAGAGAGGCTTGGCTCAATAGCTCTGCTGTGTGATTGAGACAGTCTGACAAAGCAAGCTCTTCCTTTCAGTAAGGCTTTTGATAAGGTTCCACATACTATCCTTGTTGACAAGTTGGTGAAGTGTGGTTTGGATCCTGTTAACATTAGATGGATCTGTAACTGGTTGACAGATCGCACCCAAAGAGTGCTTGTGAATGGTTCCTCATCCTCTTGGAGAGGAGTGACAAGTGGAGTGCCTCAAGGATCTGTGCTGGGGCTTGTTTTGTTCAAAATCTTTATAAATGATTTGGATGAAGGAATAGAGGGAATGCTTATTAAATTTTTAGACGATACTTAATTGGAAGGGATTGCAGATACTTTAGAAGACAGATACAGGATGACCTTGACATGCTGGAAAACTGGGCTAAAACCAATAAAATTAATTTTAACAGGGATAAATGTAAAGTTCTGCATTTAGGTAGGAAAAATCCAATGCATGGCTATAGTATGGGGGAGACTTGTCTTAGCAGTAGTATGTGCAAAAAGGATCTTAGGGGTCTTAGGGGATCATACACTAAACATGAGTCAACAATGTGATGCGGTGGCTAAAAAGGCAAATGCAATTTTGGGCTGTATCAACAGAAGTATAGTGTCCAGATCACGTGATATGATGGTATGGCTTTACTCTGCTCTGGTAAGACTTCACCTGGAGTATTGTGTTCAGTTTTGGGCACCACATTTTAAGAAGGATATAGACAAGCTGGAACGGGTCCAGAGGAGGGTGACGAAGATGGTGACGGGTCTGGAGACCAAGTCCTATGAAGAAAGGTTGAAGGAGCTGGGGATGTTTAGCGTGTAGAGGAGGTGGCTGAGAGGTGATATGATCACCATCTTCAGGTACTTGAAGGGCTGTCATATTGGGGATGGTGTGGAATTGTTTTCTGTGGCCCCAAAAGGTAGGACCAGAACCAGTGGGTTGAAATTAAATCAAAAGAGTTTCCAGCTCAACATTAGGAATAACTTCCTGACCATTAGAGCGATTCCTCAGTGGAACAGGTTTCCTCGGGAGGTGGTGGGCTCTTCTTCCTTGGAGGTTTTTAAACAGAGACTAGACAGCCATCTGACAGCAATGAAGATCCTGTGAATTTAAGGGGGGAGGTATTTGTGAGTTTCCTGCATTGTGCAGGGGGTTGGACTAAATGACCCTGGAGGTTCCTTCCAACTCTATGATTCTATGATTCCGCCGCACGGAATTAGCCTCAGCCATTGGAGAAAATAGAGGCTTTGCTCCGTAGCTCTTGTGTGATTGAGCAAGCTGTGATACAGAAGGAAGCAAGAGAGATGGAGAAGGAAGAAGACGACAGCCAGTTGCTCGGGGGCCTTATAGGAGCACTCTGGGGGCCTGATTTGTCCCTCAGACCACATGTTTAACACCCCTGTTTTAGCCGGTTGACCCTTGAAAGCAGTGCCTCTTGGAAGTAATGCCTCTACTTGTAATTGTATGCAACTTCCTAAGTATAATTTGTCATCTTGCCAGTTCAGGAAGCCTTCACTGGTACCATAATTGATTCTGTTGCTTCACAATCCCCTTTCAGTTGCTGAATGTGAATTTGTTCACCTCTGATTTATATAAAATCGTCTGCCCTGTCTAGATCAATTAGTCTCCAGAACTGTTCAACCTTGTCTGCCTGTTTTAGCTGTTGGAACAATAATGTTTCAATCCTCAAATTTAACTAGGGGTGTGCAATTTTTAAAAATGGTATTATTGGTGCAAGTTTATTGGACCTGAAAAAAATTCAGTATTTGGATCTGGGATTGTTTGGAAATCCTCAATTTTGGTGGGTCCAATAGACCCAAAAAGAAAAATACCAGCTTAAAAAAAAAACCCAAGCTCAACCCTGGGGCTGGCTTGGCTTCTCCTGCAGCACAGTTTAAACTTTTTAGGAGAAACTGGCCCCAGGATCTATGTGCCATGGGAAGGTCTCTTCTCACTGCATGCAGACCTAGCTGGTATGGCTTTTCCTACAGCGTGGTTTAAACCGCACTTCAGGAGAGACTGGCCCCAAGATTGGCTGTGCTGCTGCTAGTAAATTGCTCCCTGTGGCACAGCAGCTTCTGAGGCTGGCTTATTGTGCAAACCAGTTTAAACTGCATGAGAAGCCAGCCCCAAGCTGAGCTGGCAGGAACAGTCTGCACCCCCTGGCACAGTTAATGCCTTCTAAAGTCCCTTTGGTAGAAGCCCAACAAACAGCAGAGAGGCAGGAACAATCTGCTCCTGCCTCTCTGCTGTTTTTTGATCTACTGGATTTTTTTCGCTTTCCCCAAGAGAACCCAGCTACATTTGGAAAGTTGAAATATACATTAAAAATACAGGTAAGGTATCTTTGGGTATATTTTTGGCTCAGGAAGCTCCAAATGCATATCCCTAGATTTGAGAAAAATAAGGAGAAAAGCAGTTGAGTTGCCTTGGAAATCCTTATCTCCATGACAGAGAGAAATGTAGGGACTAACTTCCTAGGGAAGGGGATATGCTGGTAGGTTTTATAGAGCCTTCCTGTAACTTGGCTCAGTCAGAATAATTTTTCGAATTTCTTACATACCCTTGGTTTCTGAAAATTTGCCAGTGTGTGATACACATTTGTTCATGCTACTTCCTCTTCCTCTTTTAGAACACAGTAGTACTTCCCTACTCTCTCAGACAGTTTCCTTGTATATTTCAGCAGGTCTTTCAGTACCTTCCAATATGTACCTCAAGCCTGAAAAACAGTACTTCTCAGTATAAAAACAGTATAAATCTCATAACTGCAGGCATAATTTCTTTCAGTAACCTTAGCTTTATTATATTGCTTATTAGTTTCATCTTATTGATTATATTGACTTGCACTGTGTAATCTTCATTTCATTTCAATAAGGAAGAGGGGCTATAAGTAAAGGAAATAAGTGTTCTGATCTGCAACAATTTATGAAATAGGCAAAATGTAAGATTTTCCAAAATCCATTTTTTCCCCTTTTGAGTGGATTGTTATGACAGCAGTCCCATTTGGAGATTTTTGTTGCCAAAACTGCATTCTCATGAGTATTCTGCAGGCTCACAGAAAGCCATGAAATTTTGTTGGCTAGCCAAGGAAGGCTATGTAGTCATGGGATTCTTGGCACAGTGTAGCTGTCTGAATTTCTGGTAACCTCAATTAAAGGGAAACGAAACAGTCAGAAACTAAGAAGCTCCATTGGAGACAGGAAGAGAAAGTACATTTTTAGTTACCCTTATTACTGTTATGTACATTTGGACATTTGTTGTTACAGATTTGGGGTGAGGGGGCTGAGGTAGTTGAGACTCATTCCTTTAAGACATAATGAATTTCTAGCTTTGGTGAGATCTGAAATGTACTTTTAGCTGTGACACAACACAAGACCTTTCCAACAGAATCTGGCAGGATTTGAGTGTGTGTCCATGGATTTAGATTTGCAGTCAACCTCCCTTTTCCTTTTTGAAGAACCACACAAATATATAATACAGTTGTTGTGTTTTGCTTTTTAAATCTTTTTACAGAATTTTATACGCTAACACTTCCAATATTTTAACTGCATAATCATAAATACCTGATCCTGTGTACTGGTGGCATCCAGAAGGTGATTCTGGAGGTTGAGGAACCTGTGCGGTTAAAAAGCCACACAAGCATGGGCAGCTGCAGTAAAGAGTGGGATCTGGAGGCAATACCTCTTCAGCCCGGAGCCCTCTCTGCTAACCCAGTCCCCTAGCATCATCTTTGCAGGGCTCAAAGCAGGGAAAGAAAAACATTGAGAAAGAGCCACTGGTGCCTTTTGCTGGTGGTGAGTGGGATTCAGCCCCTTGTATTTTGATTTAACTGCATGGGTTTTTTCATTAGATTTGATACTCTTTAGCAATGTTCCCTCTAAGCTGCAGAGTCTTGTGAGCAAAAATTCTATATTGTGAGCTACTGGTATTAACATTGTGAGCTACTGGTGTTAAATTTGTGAGCTACTGCATAAATTATTGTGCTCTGGGGCCATTTTTCCTGAGCTAAGACAAAAATGTGTGAGCTGGAGGTTAAAAATCTGTGAGCTAGCTCACACTAACTCAGCTTAGAGGGAACACTGCTCTCTAGCTACATCTGCTAGCCCTGACCTGGATAACCCAAGCTAACCTGATGTCTCGTCAGATCGCAGAAATGAAATAGGGTCGACCCTGGGTAATATTTGGATGGCAGACCACAAAGGAATATCAGGGCCATGACACAGAGGCAGGCAAAGGTAAAGCACCTCTGAATGTCTCCTGCCCTACAGGGTTACCATAAGTCAGCTGCAGCTTGACAGCATTTTTCACCACCAGTTACATCTGTCAATGCTGCTTTTTACAAGGGTGTGAAGTCTAATACACAGTTTCAAAGTGTACATAGGTAAGTGTTCTTTGTTCATTCTTTTAATCATGGTCTGGTTTTGCTGTTATGACTAAATTAAATGCCTCTCTTTCTCTGTCCCAATATTACAGGATGCCTGGACTAAGTTGTAGGTTTTACCAGCATAAATTTCCGGAAGTTGAAGATGTTGTCATGGTCAATGTTCGGTCCATTGCAGAAATGGGAGCGTATGTTAGCCTCCTGGAATACAACAATATTGAAGGCATGATTCTGCTTAGTGAGTTGTCCAGGAGGCGTATCCGTTCTATAAACAAACTAATCCGAATAGGCAGAAATGAATGTGTTGTCGTCATAAGGGTTGATAAAGAAAAAGGTGAGTGAAAAAAACATGTAGTGCTATTTTAAATCCTAAGTGCACACTTAGTTTTCATCCTGACATCTTGTGCCATGACCTAGGTGTTTTATCTGGAATCAGAGGAATTTTTAAAAAGATGTCTCTCTCAGATGTGAAGTGCAACATAGTTTTCTAGCTGCAGTCAGTGAATAGAACTGGCTTTCTTTAAAAAGGAAATCAGGAGTTGAGTTGAATCTTAATTACATTTTAAAATATTTCTTTCTGTATTAGGCTATATTGACTTGTCAAAAAGAAGAGTTTCCCCAGAGGAGGCAATTAAATGTGAAGACAAGTTCACCAAATCAAAAACTGTAAGTTACTATACCATTGGTCATTACTGTGCTACATTCTAGAGTAATAAAGTGTGAGTAAACTGGGTTAGTTTTTGAAAGGAGAGGCCCTGTTTATGTGACTATACCAAAGTGGTTAGGATATCAGACTAGGATCTGGGAGTCTCATCTTCCAGTCCATACGCAATCATGGAAACTCACTGGCTGATCTTGGGCAAGTTATATGCTTATCAGCCTAACCTAACTCATTGGGTTGTTGCATGATTGAGATGGAGAAAGGGAGAATAATGTGGTAAGCCACTTGGGGTTCCTACAAGAAAAGTAGTGTATAGATACCTAAAAATATATAGACTAATTGTAGACTGTTTTGCACTGACGAGGGTTTTCTTTCTGGACTGGACTTAATCAAACAATATTAAGTTGAAAGGAGATAGTACTGAACTATTGAAAATTCCTGTGAAGTCACCAACTTAGAATGGTTTTGTCTTTAAGAACATAAGAGAAGCCATGTTGGATCAGGCCAACGGTCCATCAAGTCCAACACTCTGTGTCACACAGTGGCAAAAAAAATTATATACACATACACTGTGGCTAATAGCCACTGATGGACCTGTGCTCCATATTTTTATCTAAACCCTTCTTGAAGGTGGCTATACTTGTGGCCGCCACCACCTCCTGTGGCAGTGAATTCCACATGTTAATCACCCTTTGGGTGAAGAAGTACTTCCTTTTATCCGTTTTAACCTGTCTGCTCAGCAATTTCATCGAATGCCCACGAGTTCTTGTATTGTGAGAAAGGGAGAAAAGTACTTCTTTCTCTACTTCCTCCATCCCAGGCATTATCTTGTAAACCTCTGTCATGTCACCCCGCAGTCGACGTTTCTCCAAGCTAAAGAGTCCCAAGCGTTTCAACCTTTCTTCATAGGGAAAGTGCTCCAGCCCTTTAATCATTCTAGTTGCCCTTCTCTGGACTTTCTCCAATGCTATAATATCCTTTTTGCTATAATATCCTAGTCTCTTAGGACAGAGAGAACCCTAAGCCTTACATTGCTTTAATGAATGTATATGTAACTTCATTTTATCAGATTGCAGTGGCTTTTTCATTTGCATATAAACGTTTTTTTCTACTTAAGTCATAGTGTTTGATGTGAACAGAATTCCTTGTCCAATTAATGGCTAAACTAATAGAGATGTCAATATTGAATGCATGATTCTGCACAGCCAATTACCAGAAATTTCAAAGCTACAGGAAAAAATAGTTGCTCATTCTTCAGTTATTGGGGAGAAAAATATTGAAATTTTTGGGGAAATGAAGTATATGCATATTTACCTATCAAATCTAAACATTTTTTTTCTGATTTAACAACATAAATGCATTGTTTATAACATAGTTAACATGCACACTTTTGTAGTATCTGGCATACTTGTGGATTTTAGAATTGAAACACTGAACTCTTTAATGACAATATTGTCTACATGATTTACATTTAAACATAAATTTTACTAAATGTTGGATACATATGAATTCTGTGCAGTAGTTTGTGTTGCATAAAATTTTTTGTCCAGCACATTTTAAGTAAAACACTGTATTTCATTTTACTCATTCTGTAGAATAAAATAGCATTGTTGGAGGGGATTCAGTGTTTCCTGAAATTTCCCAATTTTTCCATTTGGGATTAGTAAAATACTTTTTAAAAAGAAGGCTTTCTCACTCAAAAAGAGAAGGCATTTCACAGCTTTTTTTCTGTGTTCCAGTTTAACTGGAAATATAGGAAGTGAAAAACAGGGAAGATTCCCCCCCCCCCCCCGGAATCTTTATGGGTTTTTCCTCAGGTTTTCAACTCTGTACATGAAGAACATTCATGAAGGCAGAATTTTAATGTACAGTAGTTTGTTAATATAGTTAACATGTTAGAGCTGTTGCATGATATGATAACACTCAATTTATACTTCTGAAGTGAATGAACACTGAGTTGTTTCTGTAGTGAAGGATTTTCCAGTCATATTCTATCTAGTTTTTGGTTGGAATTGCTCATTGTGATTTTATCAGATGTTTACTTCTAGAACAAGTGCATTAATCAACCTTTATACATTACATTCTCAGGGCTGCGGGGTTACTGCAAAAATGAATGAATATGTACTTTCGAATGACACCAGGAGTTCCACAAACTAAATGGAAAAGATACTCATTTGTGTGACTCTTTAAAGACCTTAGTCATGTGGTACCACTTTTTCTGTGACCAGCTCCTTTGCAACAAAGTTTATGTTCAGATGACCCAGCCATGGGAGCAAGGGCAAATTGCATATCCCTCCCACCACCAGCAGAATACTGATTCTATGATCAGGGCAGTGCACAGTTGGACCTCACAGCTAGAGTCCTTTAAGGCATCACACCAGTTTTGAGGGAACCACTCTTGGAAAGTGTCTTACTCATTATAACATTTTAAATAGCTCCACAGGTAAAGTCTGTACCAGAGGAAGGGGTACAGATGGCAGGGAAGTACATACAGAAAAATGTGAACTCACAGAAAGCTTCTTCTGGACAAAAACATACTCTAAATGTTAGTAATGAAATATGCTCTACAATCTAGAAGATAATTTAGAGCGAACAAACTCATTTGTTCGAAGGACCAGATCTGACATAAATGGGACTTTGTGGTGCCAAGCCATGCATATCCTAAAATGTAATGCCAGAGCAGAGAGATAGACTTCATAGAGGACACAGGCCAACACAATTAAATATATCAAATTTTAACTTAAAATACAAACATGCTTAAAACTATTGCAATATTTTATTTAAAAAGGAAGGGGAGATAGTGGGATTTTGCAGTGCAATTTTAAAAATAAAACATCAAGAAAAATCTCAAAGATCACAGCAGAAACTTAAAAAATAAAATGCTGTCAGCCTGGGAAAACATGAAATGGCAAGGCATTGTAAGCTCCCCCCCCCCCCACCTCCCCAGGTCTACTCAGGTTAGCTGTGGCTCTCTTGTGTCATATCCCTCTTTGGCTGTGGGTTCCCAAGTTAGAGTACTCACAGAATCATAGAGTTGAAAGGGACCTCCAGGATCATTTAGTCCAACCCCCTGCACAATTCAGGAAACTCACAAATGCCTCCCCCTAAATTCACAGGATCTTCATTGCTATCAGATGGCCATCTAGCCTCGTGTTTAAAAACCTCCAAGGAAGGAGAGCCCACCACCTCCCGAGGAAGCCTGTTCCACTGAGGAATTGCTCTAACGGTCAGGAAGTTCTTCCTAATGTTGAGCTGGAAACTCTTTTGATTTAATTTCAACTCATTGGTTCTGGTCCTACCTTCTGGGGCCACAGAAAACAGTTCCACCCCATACTCTATATGACAGCCCTTGAAGTACTTGAAGATGGTGATCATATCACCTCTCAGCCGCCTCCTCTCCAGGCTAAACATTCCCAGCTCCTTCAAACTTTCCTCATAGGACTTGGACTCCAGACCCCTCACCATCTTCGTCGCCCTCCTCTGGACCCGTTTCAGCTTGTCTATATCCTTCTTAAAATGTGGTGCCCAAAATTGAACACAATACTCTAGGTGAGGTCTTAACCAGAGCAGAGTAAAGCGATACCATCATATCACGTGATCTGGACACTATACTTCTGTTGATACAGCCCAAAATTGCATTTGCCTTTTTAGCCACCGCATCACACTGTTGACTCATGTTCAGCATATCATCCACTAAGACTCCTAGATCCTTTTCGCACATGCTACTACTAAGACAAGTCTCCCACATCCTATAACCATACTGGATTTTTCCTATCTAAATGCAAAACTTTGCATTTCTTCCTGTTAAAATTCATTTTTTGGGTTTTAGCCCAGTTTTCCAGCCTGTCACGATCATCCTGTATCCTGTTTCTGTCTTCTACTATATTTACAACCCCTCCCAATTTAGTATCATCTGCAAATTTAATAAGTATTCCCTCTATTCCTTCATCCAAATCATCACCATTTATAAAGATGTTGAACAAAACAGGACCCAGGACAGATCCTTGAGGCACTCCACTTGTCACTCCTCTCCAAGAGGATGAGGAACCATTCACAAGCACTCTTTGGGTGTGATCTGTCAACCAGTTACAGATCCACCTAATGGTAACAGGATCCAAACCACATTTTACCAACTTGTCAACAAGGATAGTATGTGGAACCTTATCAAAAGCCTTACTGAAATCAAGATAAACAATTTATTTATTTAGAATTTATATCCCGCCCTTCCCACGAATGGCTCAGGGCGGCTTCCAACAATAGATCCTACATAACAATAAGCAATATTTAAACATGTGAGGGAATAGACAATTAAAACAGATAAAACTCTAAAAATTAATAATGTCTACAGTATTCCCCTGATCCAGCAAGGTAGTCACTTTCTCAAAAAAGAGAACAGATTAGTCTGACATGACTTGTTCTTGAGAAACCCCTGCTGTTTCTTAGTAATCACATCCATTCTTTCTAAATGTTCCAGGACCGACTGATTATTTGTAAAACTAGGCACTAGTTTTTATTCCACTGAGAAGAGACAAAACTGTCTCAAAACATCAACACTTGGTTTGCAGCAACACAACTCTAGGAAACTTCAGCTGGCCTTAGGAATGCTGGGAAGTTCCTCTCCATTGAAAGACATAGACAAAGTTGTAAGGAAAACATGGAGTGGATTCCCTGTTCACATTTGCTCCGCCTATAAACCTGAGTGGGAAATTCATTCCGCATTTTCTTCACTGCTTTGCTTTCGGCTTCTCTGCAAAGAGAAGGCAGAAGGAGCTGGAAATGTCATTGCAGCCTCATAGCTTCACAGGGTGAGGACAGGAGCGGGGCGATAAGAGAGCTCCGCATGCCTGATTGGAGCCCTGGGCAGGCTGGTTTGGCCCACGGGCCGCACATTTGACACCCCTGATTTAGAGCAATAGCTGAATAATTATTGGTACAGATGCTTAACTTACACTATGTGTATCACAGATGAAATGCTTAAGGTTCCGGAAGACTTTTTAGCACCACAAGTTATTGTCAGCTTTGTGTGTTCTTTATTTGAATTACCGTAATGTCTTTAATCAATCCAATGCCTTCCCCATTATTGAGAGTCATTGCATCTTATATAGTGCTGTTGCTATGGAAATTATAATCCACATTGCATTCTTGCATTACTCCCCCCCCCCCACCCTGCCACTTGTGCTTTAATTACTGATGCTTATGCCATAGGTTTATAGTATTCTTCGCCACGTTGCTGAAGTTTTGGAATACACAAAGGATGAGCAACTGGAGAGCCTGTTCCAGAGAACTGCTTGGGTATTTGATGACAAATATAAAAGGCCTGGATATGGTGCCTATGATGCCTTCAAGCATGCAGTTTCGTAAGTATATACGACTTTCCCAGCTTGTTTTCTGCCGCCTCTGAAACAGCTAGGATAGGTTTTAATTAATTATTTATTTATTTATTGAGAGCCAGTTTGGTATAGTGGTTAAGTGTGCGGACTCTTATCTGGGAGAACCAGGTTTGATTCCCCACTCCTCCACTTGCAGCTGCTGGAATAGCCTTGGGTCAGCCATAGCTCTGGCAGAGGTTGTCCTTGAAAGGGCAGCTGCTGTGAGAGTCCTCTCAGCCCCACCCACCTTACAGGGTGTCTGTTGTGGGGGAGGGAGATAAAGGAGATTGTGAGCTGCTCTGAGACTCTTGAGTGGAGGGTGGAATATAAATCCAATGTCTTATTTGCCAAATACTTTTTTCTCACTAAAAATGTGTGCATAGCAGATTGCCTTTAAAATGGTAGTTTAAAAGGGACAGGCTCTCCCCCCTCCCACCAGCTACAGCTAGTTAAAATAACTTGCAGTGCTGAAGTGAAGACATATTGTTACTTCTTGTGCTAATCACATTGTATTGTTTTGTACTAGTCACATTGATTATTACCAAGGTTGGAGTAAGAACATCATGAAGGAAACTGGTTATTCAGCACAAATTATTATAGGGCTTTTCCACTTGGGTTTCTTTTGTCAAAGTTCTGGCCCCATACTTCTTTGGTGTATTCCCTGATTTCTTTGCACACTTTTGTGCCTTTTGTTTTCACTCCTACCTGTCCCCGTCCCCCCCCCCCCCCCCCCCCCGCAATCTCTTGCAACCAGTTTTACCCTGATCTTTTTCTAGAAGCTGATTTTGGTTTGGCTTTTTTCTAGTGTATGTTGACTTTCTTTGTCTTACCTATTCCCACCCACCTTCAGCACATTTTTCAATGACTGGACTGTCATAATTATTAAACCACTACCTTCCCCCCCCCCCACGCCTGATGGTGATTTCAATTTTTTTAAAGGCCCTAAACTATCACTACAATGCTATATTATTCTAATGATAGTTTAATCAGGTTCTTTGAATTTCCAGCTTTTGTCTTTTTAAAAGTAAGTCTCTAGCTTCATCCCTTGGTGAGATATAAGGGAAAAAGCATATTTCTGCAGGGCAAGGAGCTAGAGACTTTGTATTTTAATGAAAGCTGAAGATTCAGAGACCCTGCTTTAACTACTGTCATTACAGCGTTACAGCAATTCTTCAGAGCTGGGGAGAGAGATTTGACACCACTGATAATACTGAGGATGACAGCACCTTCTTTTGAAAATCCTCATTATTTAAGCCACATTTGGAAGAAAATAAACTGATTCCACAACCATGAAAATGTGCAGGGAGGGCAAATGTGCAGAAGAATTCTTCCCAGACCAATTTTAGTCCTTGCGAATCAATCCCCAAGAAGATCATGAGTAACTCCAGTGTGTGGCAACAGTCATAGTTAAGAATATATTTCTCTTTCACTCAAGGTGGCTTTATTGCCCCCTGGTGTTTAAATTGATGAACAAACACCTATTTTTGTTTTTGCACCACACATGACTTCTGTCGTTTCTGGAAAGCTGTATTATATATTTTAAGGAATAATGGTAAATATTTATTACAGTTTATTATCATTAATAATGGTAAATATTTATTACAATTTATTATCATTAATAATGGTAAATATTTATTACCTAGGGATCCTGCCATTCTTGATGGGCTAGATCTGACAGAAGATGAGAAACGTGTGCTAATTGACAATATTAATAGGCGTCTTACACCACAAGCAGTAAAAATTCGAGCTGGTAAGTCCCAAAATCAAAATAATTTAGAAAAATTCATTACTACTGTTTTATAGACAATCATTCTGGCAACAGACAAAATGGCTTACTTTTTTTTACTTCAGAAGACCTGTTTGCTACATATTATTTTAGATACATTAGCTAAATCAGGATTCCCCAACCCCTGGGCCATAGACCGGTTTATGGCGGTTTAGCAACCGGGCCACGAGTTGTATAATTATTTCATTATATTTTACAATGTAATAATAGAAATAAAGTGCACAATTGTATCATCCCAAAATCATCCCTCCCCAGTCTGTGGAAAAATTGTCTTCCACAAAACTGGTCCCTGGTGCCAAAAAGGTTGGGGACCACTGAGCTAAATTACAGGTTTCTGACTTGTTTTAACACTGAATCAATAATTTGAAATTGTGTTTTATCAGATTAGAAATACTTTCTAGCAAACACTTGCACTCTTTCTTGGAATTTAAGCCTGAGTGTAAAAAAAAAAAAAGCCATGCATTTTATTTTGCTTTTACAGGACCAGCTCTACATGTTTTTTGAGGGGGGGGGGCAAAATTAAAAAATGATGCCCCCTTATGGGCCATTCTATCTTATAGTCCCATAGAAAACAATGGACTCCATACCCAATTTGGCGCCCCTCCTCCATCGGCGCCCAGGGCAAGCACCCCCCTCTGCCCTCCTCTAGATCCGGCCCTGTAGCTTTATTCTAATTTCCTTTTTGAGAACAGGGGAATGTGATGGATGGTCAGAGGTCTTGCCCCCTTCTCTCAGTTAGTGGTCCCCTATATGCCTTTGGTGTGTGAGCAGACCAGCCAACAGGATCTATGGAATTCTGGAGGAGCCAGCAATATGTGGCAATGTGGCTGTGATCTTGCATGACTTCTGATCATTGCTTTGTACTTCACTAGGCCCCTTTTATGTCTAAAGGTTAAGGGTGGATACTGGATCTAGATAGACTGAAAACTGCTGATCTTGGGGGATAGTAGCTGTGTGCAGGGCAGGCTAAAGACTAGAAAGAGATCCCATAAGGTAGGTAAGTGAAGAGGCAGGAAGCCAGGCAAAAAGTGGCGAAAGGAGGTGGCACAAAGTCAGGGAAGGTAAAGGAAGCTTGAAGAAAAAGACAAAGGAAGCAGAGACAAAGTGCTGATAAGAGACGAGAAGTAGGATATGAATTTCAGAGTGGCCCAAAGCTACTGCTGGCCTGTTTTTTAGTCTCTGTTTTCTAGTGTTTTTAATATCTTGTAGAAGCAGCACCTTAATGTGCATGTGTAGAAAAAGCACCTATAAGCGAAAGGGGGACTGGTTGTAGTATGAGTTATACATTGCCAGGTCAAATTTATTTATGTTGAAGACTTAAGCAATCTCCTCCTCCGGCTCTCCACCTCTGAGGGATACCAGGGACTCTCTTGCAGTGTCCATGCATCAAAGCACTTTTTAAGAGAAAGCCTGCTGCTCCACTGCCTGATTGACTAGCCCTAACAAGCTGGTGAGTAGCTGAGATGCAGCCTTGAGCAGGGGTGGGGAAGCAAAGAGGAGAGTCACAGCTGGGATATGAGTGGAAACAATTTTCCACCAGAATTATTCAGATTCCTTGAGAGTTCAAAAGGGGTGGAGCCTCTAGAGGCCAATCCCAGGATGTCAGGTCTGTGAGAGCATATGCAAGTCTCCCTGCTGACAAGCATCTGCTGAAGTCAGGCAGGACTTCTACGGGTTTTTTAAAACTATTTATATACCTGCCTTTCTCCTACAACACCCAAGAATTATTTCATTTTAGCTTCAGACATTGTATGAATATTGAATAAGATGACACAGTCAAGCTGTTTGGTTGGATTATGTTAAAATTACTTAGAAGTCTTTACTTTACATTCACAGTTAAATCAGATTTTAACATTTCTTAAGGAAATACTGGAATTTCCATAACATTTTTCACAAGGCTAATTATGATATTATGTAAGATCAGTCTTGACAGCTGCAGTTACTAGTTGGATGTTACAAATCATTAGGGATTTTGAGTGGCAAACAGGTTCCGGCTAATCCTGACATGTCTGCAGCTTCAGAATGAATACCAGAAATGGGTGTTGCTTGATGAATCAACAGGTTACATGTAGGATGTAGAGACTTTGTAACTCTCCTCTTTATTCATAAGAATTGCTCCCTGTTACTAAACATAATTGCCTTGATCCTGAGACACCACTGTGCAGATGGGCCCTTCCCTTGTTCATTCTACTTGTGTGCATAAAACATGCCCTAGCATTAAAGAAATACAGAGTTTCATCTACACACTGGGCCATGTAAAGCTTTGGATTGCAATTAATGGTGAAACCCTGTAAAAATTAATGGGATCTTTCTTCAGTATCTGGTAGGGTCAGGTTATAAAATTCCCGTAGTAAATTTCCCTAATTTTCTACGTTAGAAGATAATATTGTTTTTTCAAATTTCAAATAATATGATTACTACTGAGGGCTTTTTTTGAGCAGGAGCGCAGTTCTGACTGGCTTGGCATCAGTGGGTGTGGCCTAATGTGCAAATGAGTTCCTGTTGGGCTTTTTCTACAAAAAAACCCCTGTTACTACTGGCTAACTACTGAAGTTTTAAAAGAAGATAGGGATTGTTACTGTATTTCAAAATTCTTCCTAAAGTTTTTTTGAGAGCACTTGCCATAATTGTGGAGAAATTAATGAGGAATTGTATTTCTGAAATAATGATTCTGACAAGTAAAAAAACCTCTCCCAAAAACCCATGTTTACTTCAACATGTATAGTTTGTTCCTTTGATAACCATTCTACTTAAGTGTCACAGAAGTTTGGAGGAGATAGGAAGACAAAAGATTGGAGTCAAAAGAAACTAGAGATTGCCTGACTTGAATAACCATGGCAAACCTGATCTCATCAGATCTCAGAAGCTAAGCAGGGTCAGCTGTGGTTAGTACTGGAATGGGAAACTTTTTGGAAATACCCAATTGAGAGGATAGGGGCAGGCTCTATCCACCATAATTATATATATATATATATATATATATATATATGATGATATTGGATTTATATCCTGCCCTCCACTCCGAAGAGTCTCAGAGCGGCTCACAATCTCCTTTATCTCCCTCCCCCACAACAGACACCCTGTGAGGTGGGTGGGGCTGGAGAGGGCTCTCACAGCAGCTGCCCTTTCAAGGACAACCTCTGCCAGAGCTATGGCTGACCCAAGGCCATTCCAGCAGGTGCAAGTGGAGGAGTGGGGAATCAAACCCGGTTCTCCCAGATAAGAGTCCGCACACTTAACCACTACACCAAACTGGCTCTCCACACCAAACTGTGTATATATATATATACACACATACAGAGAGAGAGAGAATACAAAAGAAAAGAAACTAGAGGTTGGTATAAATAGTAGGCCAAGAGTGGGCCTGAGAGAATTAACAAAGCAGGAAACAGAATTGGGGGGCCTAGGAAAAGAAGAGTATAGGAAGTGGGGAACCAAGGGAGGAATACTGCACTAGTGGAAAGAGGAGGCAGCGGTAGCTGGAAATGCCTTACAGTGTCATTTGTCAATGCATAGGGTTTGTAGTGAGGGCTTGTTTGTTGTTGGAGGAAAAAGACATGATTGACTGAATTTCAGCAGAGTTCTCTGTAAGTTTTCTTACTACTTTCTAGTTGCTGTGCATTTTCATTTGGAAGAATTCTGACCATGCATATGAGACCTTTGGGGGATGAATTTTCTAAGGAGGGATGAATTTAGAGTGGAACATAATTGTCTTTCTGTGAATGGTTGTTTGCCAGTTTCCATTTGTGTATACATTTCTTAATATAGCAGGAGTAAGCTGAAGCATGTCTACTCAGAAAGTCCCATTTTAGTCAGTGATGCTTATTTTCAGGTAAGCGTTCATAGGATTTCTTTAAAGAGGATGCAGCTTCCATTC
Organism: Heteronotia binoei; assembly: GCF_032191835.1. Lineage (NCBI taxonomy): Eukaryota > Metazoa > Chordata > Lepidosauria > Squamata > Gekkonidae > Heteronotia > Heteronotia binoei. The sequence goes on along the minus strand of NC_083243.1, from coordinate 91,039,584 downwards.
AATGAAGGAGAATTTGGTTTCCCTGATCTTAGTTTTATATCAACAGCCATACTTGTTAACTTCAACTGATTACTGGGATCACTCCTTGCAGTTGGACTATCTATCTTAGGCTCTTTTGCAGGCTTTTGCAAACATAAATGCCCACCTCCAGTAAATTAGTGGATGGAGGACCTTAGAACTCTGTCAGTACTTGAACACATGACATATAGACAACAATTGTGTATGGACCTGTTTTTAGATAGTTGGAAACCTTTTATAGAAACTTATGTTTAGATCTGCCACCCCAGTTATATTGTTTCTGCTTCATGTATACTTCTTTTGAATTCTGTTTAGTTGCTAGATTTTGAGGGGTTTTCCCTTATTCCTTTTTCTAGTTTTGTGTTTGTTTTTTGGGAGGAAATGTTTAAAAGGGGATTGCAGACAATGTTACTGAACTGTGTATAGCTGAGTGGTAATTTCTAGGGTTTCTTACAGGATTGTATATGTATAGATTTTAATGAAATCCCATTGTGGTCCCTTTAGATATTGAAGTTGCTTGCTATGGTTATGAGGGCATTGATGCAGTGAAAGAAGCTCTGAGAGCTGGCCTGAGCTGTTCTACAGAGAGTATGCCAATCAAAGTAAGTGACATCACTGATGTGGGTCCTGCTCTGATATTAGTAGTATGCTGAGTTATTTAGCTGTACTGTTCTCTTGTTGTCTGGTCATTAGCAGCAAGTAGCAGCTGCCTTGGGTAGTTGGAAGGAGCATAATTTTGGATTGTTATTCAGCATTAAATTGGCTGTGCATGCTCTTCCTGCTCCTCTTTGCCTATAGAAACACAGAAACTAGTTGCCCGTGAACTCACTGCAGGTAGTGTATCTATGTGCAACCAGGGCAATGTGGGCAACTGCCTTATCAACATTACTTGCAAGCCTGCTGCTGTGACCTCTTAGTAATTCCAAACTATCATATTGCTTAAGGCCAAAATAACAAATATCTATACAGAAAACTTATCTAGGGCACATGCCACCTGCAGCGTCTGTAGATTATTAGTGAGAAATCGAGTCAAAACTGTTTAATTTGCTTGGCTGCTTTTCCGCGCAGATAATGTTGGTTCTGCCTTCTAACCCAAGTGACGGTTACATTTCCACAGATGCATCTAGTATTCCCTCTCCCACGAAGAGATTAGGATCTATTTTGGATAAATTGTTTTCAAAGCCAAATAACCTACTGCTGTCTAAGAGCAGGTGGCACTTCAGTATACCAGAAAGCACACCCCATCTATTATCCATTTCACTTTTTCTGCAAGTTGCATAATAACTGGGTGCACATGGTTTTTGTGTTACCATCTGTTTAGCTGTAAACCTCAACTTTTACTCATAAATAATTTCCTTAATGTGGAAAATGAGATTTTTGCTGGGAATTATGTGGAGAACAGGGAACCTTTGTGCATAATTGGTGGCTGTGTGGAAGAATTAAACATTTTTGGTAATTATAGCAGAAATCTACAAAACAACTGGCCACTGAATCCTTTGCCCCTCCCAGCTGATTTTCTTTAATTTATGAGAGAATTACAACATTTCTGGAAAGGAAAAAGAATTAATAATAATCATCCTTAAAGCAGCCAATTTGCTTTAAAGTAGAAGGATAAGGAACCCCCAATGGTGCATTCATGGTATCTTCAAGTATGGGACTATTTTACTTTAGATAAGGTAACTGACAACATAGTTAAATCTGAATTTCAATCTGGGAAATCACACTTATTAGAAAAATGGCTTCTTTTTATCAGTAATTTCTTTAAGAATAGACATAACTCAATGCTGTCACTGGACACTTAGTTTTATTAACATTACATTGAACCTTATATAAATATAATAATTTAAGGTTTTATTATGTTTATGTAAAGCTGAGCTAGGTATTGTTTTTTTCCTCTTGTATTCTTATTAACAAAAACTATAAGTCATTCTCTGGTGGTTCAAGATTTAAGAAAATGCATCAACACTGGCTTGTTTTTCTTTGAGACATTGAAGTCTGCCATTATCATCTCACCCCTCTGACAGATAAATTTGATAGCCCCTCCACGATATGTTATGACCACTACAACACTGGAGAGGACTGAAGGTCTTTCTGTCCTCAGCCAAGCCATGACTGTAATCAAGGAAAAGATTGAAGAGAAGAGAGGAGTGTTCAATGTGCAGATGGAAGTAAGAACCTTTTGTTTGCTTAAATGATGTCTGATTTCAAGAATTTTGGTAGCATGTGGAGATACCACTTTCGTGTCCTTGCAACTTCTCAAGACGACAGAACCCATGTAAAGGGGGGGCATATTCTTTACCGATAGTAGTATTACTGATAGTAGTGCTTTGGTGGTAGCTAAGATAGCGGCTGCTACCAGCGGGGAATGGCTGGCCTAGGGATTCCAGTGCTCCTGGGGAGGGGGAGGTATGGCGGTGGGAACAGACGATATAAGGGAGGAGGACTGAGACAAGACAGTGCTCGATCTTCCTCCATTCTGTGTCCCATCCCAAGGGTGACAGGTAGTAGGGTCAGGCTGAATAACTCGCCTCCGTCATTGGTGTTATGCAATGCCAGGTCCATTAATAATAAGACCTCAGTCCTTCGAGAGTTCCTACTCGAACAGGACATGGACCTGGCTTGCGTGACTGAAACCTGGATTCGAGAGGGAGATACAGTAGCCCTCTCACAAACAGCTCCCCCGGGCTGTTCAGTCTTCCACCAATCGTGGACTAGCGGGCGGGGGGGAGGAGTGGCATTATTTATACGAGAGGCTTACTCCTTTAGGGCGCTCCCGGCCCCAAGGATCGAGGGTATTAAATGTGCCGGTCTGGCGTGGGAGGCTGGAGAGGGTTTGGCGATCTGGCTGGTGTACCGTACGCCTAATGCACCAGCAAGCGCCTTACCATCCCTGCTCGAGGCGGCGACAGGCTGGGTGCTGGAGCACCCAAGGTTGGTAATCTTGGGTGACTTCAACGTCCATGCTGATGACCCGACCTCCAGTCAGGCGATGGACCTAGTGTCTTCAATGGCGACGCTAGGACTCTCAATTTGTTACAACCCCCACTCAACAGGCCGGGCACATGTTAGACCTGATCTTTGCGGCTGGGGTCATGGTGGACGATATAACCGCTGAAGCGGTGCCATGGTCAGACCACCTCGCCCTCAGGGCTCGTGTAGATATGCCACCCCAAACCTGTTTAGGCGACGAGCTTATTATGACTCTCCTGCGGAGCCAGATGGACCCAGAACAGTTCCAAATGGCTCTGCAGGATTCCTGGCCCTCTGGTGATTCTTTCAGTGGCCTAGTTGAGACCTGGAATAGCGGGCTCTCTAGGGCCATTGATGAGATCGCACCTCGACACCCTCTACAACCTCGGACTAGGCTGGCCCCATGGTATACCCCGGAGTTACGCCAGCTGAAACAAGGTCTCAGACAGCTAGAGAGGCAATGGTGGCGTACCCGTGACGAAGCGACTAGAACATCTTACAGGAAGTTTATGAGGTCCTATGAGATGGCATTCAAGGCCGCAAAGAAAACATACTTTGCGACTAAGATTGCGTCTGCAAATTCGTGCCCGGCACAACTGTTTAGGATAATTCGGAATTTTACTACAATGCCACAAGGCAATCCAAAAGTTAAGGAATTGAAGATAGGCTGCGAGGCCACAACTGCCATGCCAATTTAGATACAGTAAGTGAACTTGAGGCCCAATGCGTGTCTTCTGGTTTGATCTTGGACTGCTTCGGCCCACTCAGCTTGGAGGAAGTCGACAGAATCCTTGTCACTGCACGTCCAACAACTTGTGATCTGGACCCATGCCCCTCCTGGCTAATTAAGGCTTGCCAGGAGGAGCTAAGATGTCCTATACGGGACATCATAAATAGATCTCTTTCAGAGGGCTCCTTTCCAACACCCCTGAAAGAGGCAGTGGTCCACCCTCTCCTGAAAAAGGCTACATCAGACCTGGCCGAATTGGCTCATTACTGACCGGTCTCAAATTTGCCCTTTTTGGGCAAATTATAGAGAGGGCTGTGGCGTTGCAGTTACAGGATTTTCTGGATAACACTTCCACCTTAGATCCGTGCCAGTCCAGCTTCCGCCCGGGCCATGGGACAGAGACAGTTTTGGTCGCCCACATGGATGACCTCCAGTGACATCTGGATCGAGGCGGATCGGCGGTATTGCTGTTGTTAGACTTATCGGCTGCATTCGATATGGTCGACCATCGGCTGATGACCCGCCGCCTCACCAATGCAGGAATTCGGGGCTAGCCTTACAGTGGCTCTCCTCCTTCCTTGAAGGTCGGGGACAAAGGGTGGTGATTGGAGGAGAGCTGTCCCAGAGACACCTACTTAATTGTGGGGTGCCTCAGGGGGCAGTTCTCTCCCCGATGTTGTTTAACATCTACATGCGCCCCCTTGCCCAGATTGCCCAGAGGTATGGGCTGGGTTGCCACCAGTACGCTGATGACACCCAGCTCTATCGATGGTCGGCCGGACTGACGATGTCCCTATAAATCTGGACCGGGCGTTGCAAGCCGTGGCAGGTTGGCTCAGACTAAGTGGGCTAAAGTTGAATCCAGCGAAGACTGAGGCCCTTTGCATAGGTCGCGGCGGGCCAGGAGGGGAGATCTCCCTACCAACCTTTGACGGTGCATCACTGATACCAGTGCGCAGGGTCAAGAGCTTGGAAGTGCTACTGGAGCCTTCCTTGACAATGGAGGCCCAGATAGCTGCCACTGCTAAATCCGCCTTTTTCCACCTTAGGAGGGTGAGGCAGTTGGCCCCCTTCTTGGAACGCAGTGACCTGGCAACTGTGATCAATGCAACGGTCACCTCGAGGCTGGACTACTGTAATGCCCTCTACATGGGGCTGCCCTTATACCGAACGCGGAAACTGCAGCTAGTGCAGAATGCAGCGGCCAGGCTGTTAGTGGGACTACCTTGGTGGGAACATGTACAGCCTAGGCTACGGGAACTGCACTGGCTGCCAATTGTGTACCGAGTTCGTTATAAGGTGCTGGTTATTACCTTTAAAGTCCTATATGGCCGAGTACCTGCCTACCTTAGGGACCGCCTCTCTCCATATGTTCCTCAGAGAGCACTGAGATCTAGTTCTCAAAATCTTTTAAAAATCCCTGGACCAAGAGAGGCCAGACTGAAAACAACGAGGGAGCAAGCCTTCTCAACAATGGCTCCCCAATGGTGGAATCAACTACCAGAGGAGGTGCGAGCCCTGCGAGATCTAAATCAGTTTTGCAGGGCTTGCAAAACCGTCCTCTTTCAACATGCTTTTAAGATGGAACCCAGGTAATGACATCTAGCCATCCTATACATATATTGAACTGTAGCACCTTAATTGATAATCTATAATGGTTTTAACTGTTTTATTTAACTTAATTTATGAATGTAATTTAACTATATTTTAACTGTCTTTTATAGTAATGATTGTATTTTATGTAATCATGGTATATACCATGTCCTGTGAGCCGCCCTGGGTCTGCCGTGGTGGGGGAGGGCGGGATATAAAAATAAATTTATTATTATTATTATTATTATTACCCAGTCTCATACCTTGTCTTTGTTGGTGGCCTGACTATGGATAGTTTATGAAGACTGAACCCCAAGTAGAACCAAGTGGGCTTCATTTTCTGATAATCCCCTCCAGCTCGCATCTGAGAACTGTGATTATATTTCACAAAACAGGATTTTCCTGCCTTTTCTGAATATTTTTTTTATCAAATTCCTCAACTAATCTTTGGCTACATGTCATCTGTTCCAACATAGTGTCCACATAACCTCCTCTGTGCTTCTGTTAAAGTAAGTGCTGGAGCAGACCTGTGTGCCTTTTTCAGAGTGTCACCAAGGCAGATGGAGGAGGAAGGGCAAAGAATAACAGCCCTTCGCTGATTTCAGTGTTTGAAGGAAAAATGGACCTTGTGCAGCTTAACATTCCATCTTGTACAGCTTGGATCTCTATGCTAGACAGCTGGTATTTGTTCTCAAATACTTTTTTTGGGTTAAAATCAAAATATAACATTTTTCCTTTTCTATGATTTTTAATTAATGTCAACTTTACATTGTCTCATGTGTGGTTGATTGTAGTGCTGTAAATAGTGTTTGGCTCACTGTTTTCATTAACCCTATTTGAAGGAATCAGATCTCAGTGTATTATTCAAAGCACTGCCTTTATCTTATTTGTGTTTATCCACCTTATGCAGAATATAAAAATTACTAAGACTGTCAGCTATAAAGCAGTTAAGTCAGTATTTTGGAAAGAGACCTGTTTTATAATCTGGCTAAACATCTTGTGTGGTGCAGCGTCTCTGAATGCTGTCACCGGTGTGGCTGCCTGCCAGGCTGATACACCACTCTTCTTACTGTTTAAATAAGCAAGTTATGTTGTTCAGCTGTATTTTTGGTGCAAGTGCCTTTGGTTGAGTAGCTTGTTGGTCACACTGAAAGCTAAATGTTGTTCATATCTGTGTAACTTTTCAGCCCAAGGTCGTTACTGATACTGATGAAACTGAGCTTGCAAGACAGCTTGAAAGGTTGGAGCGTGAAAATGCTGAAGTGGATGGAGATGATGATGCTGAAGAGATGGAGGCAAAAACTGAAGACTAACTGGCTTGGGAGGAATATAGGGTGGCAAGTTATAGATACAACTACACCAATAAAGACACCTTGATTGGCAAGATGGCTGGTATGGAAAACTCCAAAAGAAAAGACTTGGAAAACACTTTCAAGTTTTAATGAGACCAAATTTTAAAGAAATAAGAAATTATCTGCTGCAACTTGGGCTAACTTCCTCAAAGGCAAGGTGCCTTTCTCTCAAGACTCTTAACACCCACTTCCAGTTGTTGGGCTCAAGGCCTTGCTCAATATTTTCATATCTAAGAACTCTTGATTGGCAATTGTTTAGTGCGTCTGTCACTGAGAATTCTGGGATTCCCAGTATTCCTACACAGACTGTACTGAAGCATATATTCAATAAATTCCTTGGATACTTAACTCTTTGCTGCTTCCTTATTCCATGTTCTTGAGAGAGATATGGAGCACAAGGTGAAGAGGAAAAGAGAAGATTTTGAAGACAAAGCTGATAAATCCTGCTGTGTCTTGGTTATGCTCTTATAATTAGTGCAAGCAACAGTAGAGATGGTTAAAATACAGATGGGTAAGATTTCAGAGGGTGAAAAGAACAAATCTGTAGTTTTACCTTTTGATTCTTGATGTTTTAAAACTTTATAATTAGAAGTCTTGGATGGAACTGAAGCTTTGATGCTAATCTATGGCAGACAAACCATAAATGACTAATTCATTTGACAATGGGAGTTTTCTGAATAACTCACAGAGAGGGTGATGCATCAGTGCCTGCTTGCTCCCTACAAAATGCCTCATCTGTTACAGTCCTATAAAAACCTCTTACATAAGGCCTTCGGTGTGCTTAATAATTGAACAGCTGTTGTGTACACATAAACACAGCTTAAGGTTACTCTTGTTCTGCCCACCTACTGTTTCTTGCCTGTAGGGATTGCAAACATGTTGAAACATGCAAGTCAATTAAGCTAGTAATTTAAAAATATTTTTTAAACTAGAATTAGCTTTCTACATACACAAATAGCATATAGCGTGTATGTGCTAGAATGGTTACATAGTTGTGCTAATAGTATTAGCTGTTATTTTACCAGTTCAAGTTTAGGCCAGTTGCAATAAGTTTAATAAGCAGCCCCGTGGTGCAGCGGTAAAGCTGCAGTACTGCAGTTCAAGCTCTCTGCTCATGACCTGAGTTCGATCCCGGCGGAAGCTGGGTTCAGGTAGCTGGCTCAAGGTTGACTCAGCCTTCCATACTTCTGAGGTCAGTAAAATGAGTACCCAGCTTGCTGTGGGGGAGTGTAGATGACTGGGGAAGGCAATGGCAAACCACCCTGTAAAAAGTCTGCCGTGAAAATGATGTGATGCAGTGTCACCTCAGAGTCGAAAACTACTGGTGCTTGCACAGGGGGACTACCTTTACCTTTTTAATAAGTTTAATGAGTAATTTCAGATAAAAATACTGGCCAGTGTCAATCTTTTGAGATTAGCTCTTGTGTTTTAAGAAAAGTTGGATAGTATGACAGGAGGCACTTCCAAAACTGAAGAGGCAGGAACAGCAGAATGTGGAATGCGAGTTTTGACTTCTTTAGGTCTTTTAAAACACCTTAATCTCATAGGAAGCAAGTTACACATTTGTTCAAATAAACAAAGGATAAGAGGGGCTTGTGGACAGATGGATAGTTTACAGAAGCCTGAGATGAAAGAACATTTAGTAATTTAGAAGGCAGGAGACAAGCTAAGAAGGAAAATGTTCTTTTGTGTGGGGCACAGTAATCTGGATGATGTGAATTAAGCTTTTAGTTATTTTTGGTGCTATAAGAAAGATAAAATAAGTTACAGAATTCTAGGCATTTTAAAAAAATACATGCATTTTGGGTACTTTCTGTGCTAAACTGACTGTTGCCAATATTTAGTTCCTTGGAGACAGAATTTAATCCATGGAAAGTTTGCCAATATTCTTAAACGGTCACTGCATCTGGTCACAAAGCTATAGCCACTTTTTTTATTAAGGAAAACTGATATGCTCACATCTGACATAGCGTATCTACGATCACGCCTGCAAGGACTGGTGCAGTGTTCATTGTAATGAAAGCCACTTGAACTGAAGTTTTATTGAGAATGTAAGCTTTATGTAGCACTGCTAACCATACCCATTTCATTGTCTGATGAAGTGTGCTTTTAGCACACAAAAGCTTACATTCTCAATAAAACTTTGTGGTCTTAAAGGTGCTGCTTGATGCCAACTTTGTTTTATTGCTTCAGACCAACACGGCTGCCCATCTGGATCTATCCACTTGAACTGAAGTGACAGTGGTGCCCGATGTTTGCTGCATGGCAAACTGAGACATGTGGTAATCTAGAAATTGGGCAGTTTTCTCTATTAGTCTTTCCTACTCTGATTCTACAGCTAGTTTGGTCCTTTCTGGGAATCCTGCCCACCAGTTTCTCTGAGCAGTTTAACAGAGCTGTGGTTTGCACTTTGTATAAGCTTAAGGCTTCATAATGGTTTATATATGTACAGGTTAAGCTATGCCTGAGGGCTTCCTACTACTTCTATTTTGAGAGGTAACCAGAAATGTCTTCAGTCTCACTTGAGCCCTGTTTCTTTTGCACTGTGACTGTGATAGATGTTGTGTAGGCAATGGGAAAATAATATAGTAGCAAATGGGAATTTGCAATTGTGCATGCCTAGGATTCCAAAAAGGCAGCTGGTGGAGAAAACTGTAGAATGTATAGGACTGGGTGGTCTAGTTAGCCTGTAACAAAAGAAGAGGCGGGTGTTTTTCCAAGAGTTAGAAAGGTGCAGCATGCCTTGAATGGGAAAGGACACAAGCAGGCTGGAGTGGGTGGGGGTGGACTGTGATATGTGAAATCTTACATTTGCAAATTTTGCAACAGCCTGGGGTGGCCATACAATTCTCCACATGCAGATGTTCTTTCCTATTATTCCACCAAGATGAAGTAATAATGGAAACCCTACCCTCTAGAGATCCCAGGGTAGAAAATTGTCACTACTGCATATGTGCCTGTACTGATAACCATAGGAATCTGCTGTGAAGACTGAAAAATACAAGACAGTTTTGCAGCTGGTGTTTTGACTCCAAGGGAGAACTTCATACATACCTATTATTAACAAATCTTAACAGGATTGCAGACAACTTCTGATGAATTCCCAGACAGGTAGGTGACTGCCAGCTCCGCCTCCCATGATATGGGGTGGCCTGTAGGACAAAAGCTGTGTTCAGCTGGCTCTGAAGAGATGCACAACATCTGTCTTCCTCAGAAGACTAACATTGAGTTGAGTCTTGCATCCATTCAAGCTTCTACATGTGTACTGTTGTATGTGGTTATATTTACCACTAAACTGGGAGTTGCTTGTGATGAAAAGTCAAGCTGTGCTAAAATTCTGAGCCACAACAACAGTCCAAACAAAATGGAGTCTTGTGGCATCTTAAGCATCAACAGATTTGTTGTGGCATAAGTTTCTGTAGTAGCATAAACTATTTAAGATACTTTAGCTAGAATGAAATTTTGCGATTTTAAAATACTTTAGCTAGAATGAAATGTGTGTGTTTGCATGGATCTTCTTTGTGCTCTCTGTGCAGTCCCACACATGGGTCTTGCCGCAGGCAACGGATCCATACCTTGGAGTCTCCAATAGCTCGCCTAGAGCGTTTTTTTGGCACGCTTCCCGCTCACCCTGGGGAGCAGGCATCGACTGCACATGCCTGGAGCAAGCAGGAGGCGCCATTCCCACTCAGTTTCTTCCTTTCTGCCGCCCGGACAACACCTACCTTGCTGCATTCCTGACTCCTCAGCTCATCTCCCTCCACCTTGTTTCCACTTGGTATCGTATTTTTTGTTTTTCTTTCTCTACATTTAGTCTATTTTTCGTCCTTATAAAAAAAAAATTTTTTTTTAAAAAAGCCCTTGTTTCTGCGCTTTCCTTTCCCTATTTCTTTCCCTCCCTCCCCTCCCCTGTCCGGAGCGTATGGAAGGGAAAATCACTTTCAAAAAGTGTCGGCGGTGTGGAGCTAAGATCCCCACTTCAGACGGTCATAGCTACTGTCTTTTTTGCCTGGGAGAAGCTCATCGGGTAGATGTTTGCCCACATTGCGCCAACTTTGGCAAACAGGTGCGAAAAAATTGAGCGGCTAGACTTCAGAGTTTCCTGATTGAAAAGTCTCTCTGGCTGATGCCCACCTCCGATTCACCGCCTCCCCCACACCGCGGGAGATATGGCTTTGTCAGCTGCTCTTCATCTTAAAAAGCATAAGCCTGACAAAAGACCATCGAAGCACGCCGATTCCGGCCATAAGGCTTCAAAGAAGACTCGACATACCGAACCGTCGACCTCGGCTCCGAAAAACTCCTGCGAGCCCACATGGTTGACTCCTACGACTTCTCCGAGGGCTTCAGCTTCGGCACCGATGGCGTCGGCTTCCACTCACTCGGCTCTGATCCAACCGCTTATTCCACCTGAGCTTTTGGCGCCCTCCGACGTCATCTCCGAGATGCCTCTATTCACACCTCACTCCAGCGGTGCTGTCAAGGTGATTCCGATCCGATCACGCTCGCCCTCGGTTCATAGTGTGGTGCCTTTCGACATCCTCGAACCCGACCCTCGTTCGGATCCGACCTTCACTCAGGAACACCTCCGACCGCTGCAGGCTGGATCCTTTCGAGACATCGGAGTTTCTCCTCTCTTCTGAGAGTCGTCGACACAGGTCTCCACACAGCATGTTCGATCCCGCTCACCGGTCAGACATCGTGACGCCTGCTCATGCTCTCCTACCTACTATGGATACGACTACTACCAGTTCAGCCTCTTCCGACTCCGAGGATCATCCAGGCTCTCCCGCCTCGGATTCCACTCACCCAGTCCGTCTCCATCCGATAGTTCAAAAGCTTACCTCAATCTCTCTTCTCGCCTCCCTGGGCCTGTGTGTGAATGTCACCAAATCGCACCTCACTCCTACTCAGGACCTGCAGTTCATAGGTGCTCGTCTTTGCACATCTCCTCATCTTGTTTTCCTCCCCGAGGACCATGCCCACACCATTATGTCCCTGGCCCAGGAGGTCATGTGTACCCCAACGCAACCTGCAGTCACCATTCAACGTCTTTTGGGCCTCATGGCCGCAACAACCTCAGTCCTTCAGTTTGCAAGGCTGCATATGCGACATCTCCAGCTTTGGTTTGTTCGTGCCTACCATCCGCATCTACAACCGCAGAATACCGTTCTCACTGTACCTCAGAGGGTTCGGCTCGCTTTCGTTTGGTGGACAGTACCGGACAATTTACTTTGAGGAATGCCCTTTATTCTTCCTCCTCCATCTGTCATCGTGACTACAGATGCCTCCAAGTGGGGATGGGGAGCCCACTTAGAGGACAAGACTGTCAGAGGTCTCTGGACTGCGCCCGAGAGGGCTATGCATATAAACTGCCTAGAACTCATAGCCGTTCACAGGGCCCTTCAATCATTTTTTTCCATCTGTGGTTAACCGACATGTCCAGATCACAACTGACAATATGGCCACAGTGTTCTATGTGAACAAGCAAGGCGGAACCAGATCTCTCCGTCTGTGTCGCATAGCCATACTTCTCTGGGAATGGTGCATCAAAAACAGCATCTACCTGACTGCCATTCACTTTCCAGGGATAGAGAACGTCCTGGCTGACTCTCTCAGCAGGATTCGCATAGACGACCACAAATGGTCCCTCAATCCACTCTACCTGCATCGCATTTTTGCATGCTTCGAGATTCCAAAAATAGATGTCTTTGCTACGAAGGACAACTCGAAATGCCCTCTCTTTTATACCAGGAGAGGCAACGATGCCTTCCTCCACAACTGGAAGGGTTCTCTTCATTATCCCTTTCCACCGACCCCTCTAATCACCCGATCTCTACTCAAAATTGCTCGGGATGGTACAGACTGCATACTGATAGCTCCATGGTGGCCACAACAACCGTGGTTCACCAGGCTCCTTCAAATGTCCCATCACATTTATCGCCGCCTTCCCCTGGCAGACGATCTCCTCACCCAAGATCACGGCCAGGTATGGCACCACAACCCTCAAATTCTGGGACTTATGGCTTGGAGAATTCGGCCACATCCCTACCACCAAGAGTAGCTGAAGTTATCCTGAATGCTAAAAAACCTACCAGGCGCTCATACCAGTGCAAGTGGAAGCGCTTCTGCTCCTTTGCATCCTCTCAACATCTCCATCCAGAGTTGGTACCTCTTCCTTCGATCCTGGAATACCTGCTGTCTCTGCAGGTGTGGGGACTCAGCTATTCTTAAGGTTCACCTTTCAGCCATTTCTGCTTTCCATGAACCTGTTGACGGTCAGACTGTTTTTTCTCATAGGCTGTCCAAATCATTCCTAAAGGGCATGTTACACCTTCACCCTCCTATCAAACCGATTGTACCAGTTTGGAGTTTGTCGTTAGTGCTTTCACAGCTTATGAGACCCCCGTTTGAACCCTTGGCCACTGTGGACCTTAACCTTCTCGCGTGGAAGATTGCTTTGTTAGTTGCTCTTACTTCCAGCAAGCACGCCAGTGACTTGTGTGCCTTCTGTTCTGACCCTCCTTATACAGTCTTTCATAGGGACAAAGTGGTCCTGAGACCGGATCCTTCTTTCCTACCCAAAGTTGTATCACAGTTTCATCTTTCAACTTCTACTTCATTACCCAGGTTTTTTCCTGATCCTAAGGACTCTGGACAAAGAGCTCTACACACCCTTGACGTTAGAAGAGCTTTGTCTTTTTACCTCTCTCGTACACAATCATTCTGTAAGGACTCTAACTTATTTGTGGCATATGGTAATCCTCAAAGAGGACACAAAATTTCTACCCAGAGACTCACTAAATGGGTATCCAGTGCGATTTGTTTGTGTTACGCAGTTGCCAAGCAACCTTTACCTGAAGGCCTTAAGGCTCACTCGACTAGAGCAGTTGCCACCTCTTCTGCCTTCCTGGAGGGCATTTCCTTGGAGGACATCTGTGCTGCTGCATCATGGTCCTCGCCCTCCACGTTCATCTCACACTACGCCCTGGAGGTTCGTGCCAGACAAGATGCCTCCTTTGGCCAAGCGGTCCTCAGGTCCATCTTCCACTGAAATTACCCCAGGTGAGTGCATGCACACGCTGTAAGTATAAGAATGTCTCTTTTTGCCAGCACCCACCTTCCTTTTGACTTTCAGCTTGCTCGTCACCCATGTGTGGGACTGCACAGAGGCCACGAAGAAGATAAACAGGTTGTTTACCTGTAACTGATGATCTTCGAGTGGTCATCTGTGCAGTCACACACGCCCACCCAGCCTTCCCCTCTGCTGGCTTTTTCTGCCTTGGTTTTTACCTTTGTAGACTGTCAGTAGCAGCTGGAAGAAACTGAGTGGGAATGACGCCTCCTGCTCGCTCCAGGCATGCGCAGTCGATCCCCAGGGCAAGCGGGAAGCGCGCCAAAAAACGCTCTAGGCGAGCTATTGGAGACTCCGAGGTATGGATCCATTGCCTGCGGCAAGACCCATGTGTGTGACTGCACAGATGACCACTCGAAGATCATCAGTTACAGGTAAGCAACCTGTTTATACATTGGATCCATTCATTTATGTATTTTATGCTCTAATAAATGTTGGGAATACATACAAACATCCTTGTGTGCATGCATGTGCGCACACTGAATCTGTTAGCCAAAATCTGGTTTCAGTCTAAATTTAAAAAAAAAAAGTGTAAAGGGCTTTTACATTTTACAGTTTATATGCACATCTCAGGATGTCTCAATGCTTTAAAGTATTCTGCATTTAAGCATATCTATGTTATTATACTAGTTAAAAAGGGGATGTTCAAAACTAAGAAAGCTGAGTATTTAAGATGCTTTAAGTCATTTCATGTTACCTTGAAAAAGTATATTTTTCTTTCAGAGTACAAGACAGAAAATAATACTAACAGTTGTCTGCCTGGAGAATGAGTATAGATTTTGACTTTATTCTAGTCTGGTTATCCAAATTAGATATTAGAATAACTGGTGTTACAGTTATCAGCAAATTTGTGCTTCATATAGTGATAATCTATTACTAGCCTTTACTGGGTAGTAGGCAAGGCTATGAAGCAGCAGGCAGGGAACTCTCAGAAGCTAAGCAGGAAGAAACACATGGGCAACTATGTAGAGGTAGGCAATGGCAAACCACCTCTGTTCATTACTTGCCTTGAAAATCCCATGGGGGGTCTCTCTAAGTTAGCTATAACTTGACAGCACTTTCTACCACCACCAATCTATTAGTAGTTCCACATGCCAGGTTCCCAACTCCATCTTTTGGTGTTCCCTTGTTTTTTGCCCTTACAGTCCTATGTTGCAGCTACTACAGCCATAGATCAAGATGGATAATTGTTAGGGTTGCCAGGTCCTACCTTGCTGTACGGGGGGGGGGGGGGGGGTCCCTGGAGTCTTCTTCCTTGTGTGCAAAACACACTGCATGACAATGTCACCCATGGCGCTCATGACGTTGCTCATGGCACTCTAGGTTTTGGGCAAAACTCTGGGTTTTTAGCTGCAAAACCATAGGATTTGCCCAAAAACCAGCATATCATTGTGCAAAGTCCCTGTCATGATGACATGACTTTCGAGTGACATCTTCACGATACGTGGGGGGGGGGGGTGTTCCAACACCATCCAACTTTGGGCCAGCAGATTGGAGCCCCACAGACTGGGGGATCTGGCTGGACCTGGGGACTGGCAATCCTAGTAGCCATGTTAGTCTGTCTGTAGCAGGAAACAAGAGAGAGTCTAATAGCACCTTAAAGACTAATAAAAATTTGTGGCAGGCTATGAGCTTTTGTGAGTTGTTGCTCACTTCTTCAGATACAGCTGGAATGTGAGTCCTTATAATTGGAAAGTGGACTGATTTCAGATGTCAAATTACAATAGCAGGTGATTCAGCATCTGAAAATCACTCCACAAGATAGGACAGATGGACTCACATTCTGATGTATCTGAAGTAGTGAGCAATGGCACACAAAAACTCATACCCTGCCACAAATTTTGTTAGTCTTTAAGGTTTTACTGGTCTTTTGCTCTTTTCTGCTGCTGCTGTAGCCATGTTACTGTGCCACTGTTGCTTCAAATGTTTCAGAAATAGCTTGGGAGGATGCCATAAAACAGCAGCTTCCACATCCATCATAATATATAAAAGAGCCCTCAGAAGATAGAGATTAAGCTGGGATAGAGTGAAAAAGGCCTAGCATATGGAAAAAAGCAGCATGCTGTGACTGGGAGTGAACTTTTTTCCTGGGGAAAAACACCACAGTGCTAGGTCTCTGCTGTCTATCTTAATGTTGCCCTGATTATCTAGAGGCATTTTGAAGAAGAAGATGATGATGATATTGGATTTATATCCCGCCCTCCACTCCAAAGAGGCTCTGAGTGGCTCACAATTTCCTTTACCTTCCTCCCCCACCACAGACCCCCTGTGAGGTGGGTGGGGCTGAGAGGGCTCTCACAGCAGCTGCCCTTTCAAGGACAACCTCTGCCAGAGCTATGGCTGACCCAAAGCCATGCCAGCAGGTGCAAGTGGAGGAGTGGGGAATCAAACCCGGTTCTCCCAGATAAGAGTCTGCACACTTAACTACTACACCAAACTGGCTCTCCAATTTTGATTCACTATGGACAACCAGGCAAGTGCTTGCTTAATTATAAACCTATATGCATTATCTTGGCATATTTTTGGTAAATAATAATTATGTTTTATGGCAGGCACTTCCAGATAAAGATCTGAAGTAGTTAATTGCATAGCACCAAGGGAAGTTCTGCATGATTTTTTAAGAACATTTGACTTGGTTGGCCTTGCAGCAGTTGCTGTAAATGCGTTTTGCTTCTTGTAATGAAGCAATGGGTTTCTGTACTTAATCCCATTATATCTACTGTATTATATGTTCGAGAGGCAAAGAATTGCTTATGAGAAGATTTTTCTATTAGTCTCCATCTTCTTCTCTTTCTCTTTTCCTTTGCTAACCACATTAATGGATTGTGGTCTGCACCTATTTTTGGAAGAATCTCTATTTTATTAGTAAAAAGTCCCAAATCCTTTGTAGTCCATATCATACAATTCTAGAGAAGGAGTCATGCCTTGCTGAAAAAAAAGTATAATCACGTACATTAGGATTGAACTTTCTCCATATATCTTCCAAACTTTCTTGCTATTATTTCAAAAAAACTTTGGCAGCTTACCATCTTTTTTTCTTTATATTTCCTGATCTATCCAAAAAGTTCTTGATTGTACCATTAAAGTCTCCCATTAACATTACCTGTTCATAAGTCATTTGATCAAGTTGTTGCAGAATATCTTTTTAAAAAGCATCTTTTGCCCTATTAGGGGCATATAATCCCAACAACAATGTCTTTTTCCCATTCATAAACACCTCCACAGCAATGTATCTGCCTTCATTGTCTTTAAAAACCAATTTTGGCTCCAACTCTTTTTTAATATAAAAACCACTCCCTTTTTTCCCCTTTCACTAATGAAAAAAATTCTTCCCCTAAAACCTTATTCCACAAAAAAATTGTAATCCAATTGCTTAATATGTACTTCTTGTAAACATACTATATTACATTTCTGCTTTTTAATCCAATGAAAGATGGTGTTTCTTTTTTGAGGTGAATTAAGTCCATTTACATTCCAAGAAATTAATTTATAATCCATAATGATTTTTCAATTATTTTGTATCCTCAAATTCTTTATTGTCCGCCAAAAATTAATTCATGCCCTGCGTATCCACTATTGTTTTTCTCAGTCTTTTATATTCAAAGCTAAGACCTTCAGGTAAAATCCATCTGTATCTTATGCCCTTGTCTCTTAACTTGTCTGTCAGTTTCTTGAATTGTTTTCTGTCAGTGATAACTTTCCTTGGCAGCTCCATCATTCGCACTCTGCTTTCCTCCACCACCAGTGGGCTTTCAAATTGCTTACTTAAGATCCTTCCCACCACGTCCCTTGTGGTAAACTTCACTACCACATCCCTAGGTAGCTTACGCTTTCTGGCAAATTCTGAACTGACCCTATAGACATAATCACACAAACGTCCCATCTCCACAGGGTCATCTTCCATAAAATCAGCCATTATTGTAACAATATAATTCTTTGAGTCGTCTTGGTCAGTCTCAGGCACTCACATTAGACGAATTATGTTCTCCATCAGCTTACAGTCTTGTAGTATTGCTTTCTCCTGCATCTTCTTAATGGTAGCATCTTGATCTTTTATTTTTACTTCAATCTCTTCAGCCTTTTTGGCTATTGCTTGAGACTCTTTTCTTAATTCATCAATCTCTTTTTTGATATCTTTCTTTATTTCAGCACTAGAATTTATTTCTTTGATTATTTCCTTAGTGAGCTTCTTTTCACTTCCTGTTATTAAGTCCTTCATTGCTTTTAACAGCCTTGCTTCCATAGCATGCAGTTGATCTTGCCCTTGTTTAGACATTTTTCCCTCTCCCAATGAGGAGGCTCTTAACTGTGTAACTCTTAATCCTTGCATCTGATCAGACATTACTGACTGCCCATTACAAATAATGGGTCCCAAGTTGATCTCACCAATCCACAATCTGATGGTTGCATTTAATAGATTGGAGCATGCCCTTTCCAGCAAGCCCAAAATCGCCACCCTCAGAGCTCCCTAACTTGAGAAATTAATTTTTAAAGGTTTTATATTTCCAAAATGGCGGTCGCGCTATTTCCAAGCCTCACTTTTTCAAAACTTTTCCTTTTTTCCCTAGGGCTTATTATTTATTTTCAAGCATACAGTCCAGATTGTTTAGCCTTTTGGGGATGATTTATGTTGATTTTGAGTATTATTACAGTTCAATTCCAGTTTATTTTGTAAAAAAAACTTTGACCTTTCTATAATGGCCTCCAATGTTGTTAAAAGCTGAAGTAGTGAAATTTCTTGAAAAAGAGACCAAAGCTTTCTTCCAGGCTAATGAAGACCAAGAGTTTAATGTTCAGACTGTATGGGATGCATACAAAGCTGTTATGAGAGGACTACTAATTACATTAAACAATAAAGATAAAAGAGGCAAAGAAAAACAATTGAAGGTCTTGCAAGCAGAAATAGGCAGAAAAGAAAATGATTTGAAGAAAAGACCGGGGGGGGGGGGAATAATGCGAGAGATAACAATTTTACAGAACTAACTGAGACATTTACTGAATAAAGAGGTGGAGTGGGATTAAAAAGACTACAGCAGAAATCATTTGACGGCACTAATAAACCAGGGAAATACTTGGCCTGGCAACTGAAAAAAAAAGGGAGAAAAAGTTCATAAATAAGATTTTTTCGGAGGGTAAAGAAACTGTGGATCAAGCTGGAATTAAAAGGGAGTTTTATAAATTCTATGCTAAATTATTTAAAGGTCAACAAGTAAATAGAGAGAAAATTGATGCCTATTTGCAAAAAATTAAAATACAACCCGTAAGTGAAAATATGGGAAAAATTTTGAATGATCCAATTGAGAAAACAGAAATTGAAGCAGCAATCTGTTCAATGAAACTAGGAAAAGCTCTGGGTCCTGACGGTTTTTCAGAAAAATTTTATAAAGTTTTCGGAGAAGTACTAGTACCAAAACTTTAAAAATTGATGAATTATATTAGGCAAGATGGGAAGGTGCCAAGTACATGGAAAGAAGCTGTTATTTCTTTGATTCCGAAAGATGACAGAGATTCCACGAATGTAAAAAAACTACAGACCGATCTCATTACTGAATAATGACTATAAGATATTTGCTAGAATTTTAGCGGAACGACTTAAACAGCATTTGAACATTTCTATTCAAGAGGAACAAGCAGGTTTTCTCCCCAGAAGGCAAATAAGAGACAATATCTGAACAGTAATAGACATTGGAGAATATTATGATAAGCATCCAGAAAAAGAGGTGGCTTTATTTTTTGCTGATGCAGAAAAAGCTTTTGACAATCTCAACTGGGACTTTATGTTTGCTGTGATGGAAACAATGAAATTAGGAGATGATTTTATAAGAATGATCAAGGCAATATATACAGAACAACAAGCTGAACTCTCTGTGAATGCAGACTTGACTGAACAAATGAAGATTAGCAAAGGCACAAGACAAGGTTGCCCTCTATCTCCGTTGTTTATAATGACCCTAGAGGTCTTGCTGTCTCAAATTGATGAAGATAGAGATTGAGGGTTTGAAGTTGAAAGGTTTCTCATATAAATACAGGGCCTTTGTGGATGATGTGATGTTTATTAATGAAAATCCATTACAAGTGACTCCCTTGTTAAAGAAAATTAAAGAGTATGGTGAGTTAGCAGGCTTTTATATTAATAAAGAAAAATCAAAAATCCTTACTAAGAACTTGTCATCAGGCAAACAGAAAGAGCTACAAAATGTTACAGGTTGTGAAGTTGCTTCAAAAGTAAAATATTTAGGTGTGGAGATCATGATGAGAAACATTAATTTATATAAGAATAATTATGAAAAAGCTTTGGCATAAAATTGAAGAAGATATGCTAAAATGGAACAAACTGAATTTATCTATGTTGGGGAGGATATCTGCAATTAAAATGAATGTTCTACCAAGAAAGGTGTTTCTTTTTCAAACCATTCCAATTGTAAGAGATAAGAAACAATTTAATCTTTGGCAAAGAAAGATCTTAGAATTTATACAGGCGGGCAAGAAACGAAGAATTAAGATGAAAATCCTGACAGATGCAAAAGAAAGAGGTGGTTTCCAATTACCTGACTTAATGCTATATTGTGATGCAGTATGTTTGGTATGGATTAAGGACTGGATGACTTTGACTAATAAAAAACTATTGGCTTTAGAAGGTCAAGGAAATATTTTTGGTTGGCATGCATATTTGTATTATGGGAAAAAGAAGATGGATGGATTTTTCTCACACCATTATATAAGGAGGAACTTGTTGAATACTTGGAAAAAATATAATAAATATGGTGATGAGAGAAAACCACTTTGGATAGTGCCAACTGAAGTTATAAAATTGTCTCAAAGTCCACAAGAAGGCAAAGAGATAAGGGAGAGCTCTCATGTGAAAGTTTGCACCTTTAGTTTCTTTTGTTATGAGAATCATTTTGTTTAGATAATACTTTGATGTAGAATTCCATAAGACCCAGGGACCCCTAGTCTCTGGTATTAGTCTCAACTTCTGTACCTTGCAATGAGTTTCCAATAAAGTGTCCATTTTTATCAATGAACACAGCCTTGAGTCTCCATCGCCTGACATTTTGAGACTAATCCTTTGAAAAAGGTTTATCTGAACCGGCCACTTTGAAGTCGGATGGCTGAAAAAGTTCCGGGAAAGGGAGAACCTACAGGGGAACCAAAAACTCCCCCATGGCACATCCTTGGAACTAGGCGAGCCACGGGGATTGACTCCCCTACCTACACCCAAACGCTATTCATCAGCCCACCGCAGTTGAAGCCAAAAATCTCCATGGCACAGATGGACGTGGCCCCGGCGCAACACGAGACCCTCCTCACCCAGCCATCGGCTGGAGGATCCGGAGAGGAGGGAGAGGACGCACCCAGGAGCCCGCTCGACTCAGAGGAGGAGGAGGATGGGAGCAGGGATCCAAAAAGAGCGGACGAAGCCGCCTGGCTGGAGGAGAAAGTCCTGAAAAAGGTGAAAACCCAGATGCAAGGGCTGGCGAGGGACCTCTGAAGCGAGATCCAAAGCAACACCCAGGCAGTCAGCCGAGAGATCGGGAGACAGATAGACCGCCTGCAGACCCTGTGGGAACTAGAACGACGGCCGCCCCGAGGCAGGGGGCAGCCCGCGCCACCCGTGAACCCGGGTAGAAGCGATAGCGAAGGAGCCCCAACCCCGCCAGCACCCCCTCGGGGAGGCCCAGCACCCCGAGAACAAGGAAAGCCCCATGAACTCAACCTCAAGTTTGACGGGGATCCAGAGGAAGTGGAATACTTCACGATACATGCACTATTGGGAGAACTCCTTCCCCGATGAGCCCAGCAGAGTGGACTACCTGGGCTCGAAGCTCACGGGAGCCGCCCGGAGATGGTACGTGAGCCTGTACGAATCGAGAGCACCTGAGTTGGGGAGCTTGCATGCCTTTTTGTAAGCTATGCTACGACAATATGAAGATCCCCTCCAAGAGGCTCGGGCCCTCAATGTGCTGAAAGACCTGAAGCAAGGAAACCGCTCAGTGAGAGAATACACGGCGGAGTTCCAAACCCGCTGCGCCCGGGTGAGAGGCTGGAACGAAATAATAAAAATCGAGGCCTACCAAAGTGGCCTCAGATCCGCGCTACTGGATCGGGCCCTCCACCAAGCTCGACCGACCACACTAGTGGGGTGGGTCCAGCTAGCAGGCGAAGTGGAGACCAACATGGATCAAGTGGCACTGCAACGGCAACAAGAAGGCAACAGAGGGGGACATGAGGCTCGGTCAGGGGCAAAGACTGAGTCCAAAAAACCTAACCCCCCGGGCGGCACTGCAAAGGGGCCAACCACCCACAGGTGCTACTGATGTGGAGACCCGGGGCACCTCGTAGGGGAATGCCCAGAGAAACCTCGAGCCCCCTCTCCACACCGAAGTCCGCAGATCCCAAGATGAAGAAAACACCAGGACGACCCAAGGAGCCCAGTCGGGGCAGCACCGCACTTTCGGTGGTGCTTGTCGAGGATTTTACCTTCAGGGGGGACGAGCCTGGAGATGAAGCGGAGCCGGCGGGAAATGAGCACGACCTGCCCTAAGCGGTGCCAAAAGGCACATCAACGCCACACCGGCACCACTATGGGTGAGAATATCAGGAGAACTGTTCCTGGTCCCTGTGACTTTGCTGAACCCTAACTCTAAAAGATTTATACACGTCAGAGCATTAATTGACTCGGGGTGCACGAGAGAGATAATCACCCCGAGGCTAGTGGAAGCACTAGGCTTAGCTAAGAGCCCCCTACCCCACCCACTACAATTCGAACAGATGGACGGGTCAGTGATGAGGGGGGAACCATGCATAGAGGAGACCCAACTTTTCCCGGTAGGAATTAAGGAACACTGGGATCTAGAAGTGTTTGTGATTGCCCCCTCCTCATCCTTCGATGTAGTAGTGGGGGTGGGGTGATTAGCAAGACACCAACCAAACATCCAGTGGGCAGAACAAACTATAGACTTTGACAGCCAAAAGTGCACCAACCACAAATGGTCGGGGGACTGGGGCCCCGTTCCCCCTCCCCGGAATGAGAGACTATGTCTAACAATAGAAGAAGTAAAGTCCATCCCCCAAGAGTACTGGGACTTATGTAGGGTGTTTAGTGAAAGAGAAGCGAACGAACTTCCCCCCCACAGGAGCACGGATTGTGCTATCGAACTCATACCAGGGCAAGAATTACCCAAAGCGAAACTATACTCAATGGGCTGGGCAAAGAAAGCAGAGCTAAGGAAATTTCTTGGACAAAAATTTAAGCTGGGGGTTTATTAGACCTGCCACTGCGCCGTACGCGGCCCCGGTACTATTTAGGAAGAAGGATGGGGGGCTTAGACTTTGCACAGATTTTCGTGGGATAAATGCCATATCCATGTCCAATGCCTACCCCATCCCACTGATCAAAGACTTACTAAGCACAGTGTTGGAAGGGCGCATCTTCACCAAATTAGACCTAAGAGATGCCTACTTCCGAGTCAGGATTAAAGAAGGAGACGAGTGGAAGACAGCATTCAACACCCCGATGAGGCAATTTGAATACTTAGTAATGCCGTTGAACTGCAGGGGGGCCGCGGAGTGTTTATGAACTTTATCAATGAAGTGTTAAGAGAATACCTGTACAAGGGGGGGGGTGTACCTGGATGACATCATTATCTATTCTAAAGATCTACCCTCCCACATAAAGTTGGTGAGGAAGGTTCTCGATACCTTACTAGAGCACAAACTTTACGCAAAACTGTCTAAATGTGAATTCCACCAGAAAGAGCTGGACTATTTAGGCTTCCGGGTGAAAATTCAAGCAGTATTAGACTGGGAACCCCTGAGAACACGTAGACAGCTCCAATCCTTCATCGGGTTCGCAAATTTTTTACAGGGGGATCATCGAGGGGTTCGCTAAAGTTATGCTGCCATTGATTGACCTGTTAAAAATGAAGGGGCGAGGTCCTGAGGCAAAGAAACCAAGCTCGAAACCAGCCTGGTCCCCCGAATGTCAAAAGGCGTTCAAAAAACTCAAACAACTGTTCACTAGTGAACCCATCTTAATGCACCCCAACGAGCTAAAGCCCTTCGTGGTGCAATGTGACGCCTCTGATGTAGCCATTGGAGCAATATTAATGCAGAAAGACCCCGAAGGGAGACTGAGACCATGTGCGTATATATCTAAGAAATTTTTTAATGAGCAACGCAATTGGTCAGTCTGGGACAAAGAAGCATTTGCAGTAACATTTGCCTTAAAAACATGGCGGTCCTGGCTGGAGGGGGCCAGAGTGCCGTTTGAAATATGGACAGATCACAAAAACCTAGAGGCACTCACGGGGCGCCGAAAATTAACCGCCAAACAGATCAGGTGGGCGGGATTCTTCACAAAATTTGACTTCACACTACATCACATCCCAGGCTCGAAGAATTTCTTGGCGGATGCCCTCTCCCGGCTGCCGCAGCACGAAAACCAACGGGAGGAAACTATAGACCTGCTATTCCTGCCTTTGGCAGTAGCAGGGGGAGTGACCACTCAGTCAGGGAAGAAGACCGGGAAACCAGAACCCTGGGGGGGGGGGGGGGTTAAACTGATCACGGAAACAGAACGCGAGGGGGAGGAGCAACCAGAAGGCTTCATAAAAGAAGAGGGAGGATTTTGGTATCACGAAGGGAAATTGTACGTCCCAAAAACCCTCCGCCAAGAAGTACTGATGCAATGCCACAGCAGCAAATTAGCCGGACATTTTGGTTATGTGAAAACGCTGCACTTAGTAAACCGACAATTTTGGTAGCCGCAAATGAAAAAGGACGTTTCAGAATTTGTAGCCTCTTGCCCTACCTGTATAATGGCCAAAAGAAGAGGTGGAAAACCCCCGGGGTTACTACGCCCCACCTCGACAGCAGGGCACCCCTGGGCGGTAGTATCTATGGACTTTATAGTCGAACTGCCCACCTCTAAGGGGCGAACAGTGATTTTGGTGGTGGTGGATACATTTTCAAAGCAAGCACATTTTATCCCCTGCAAACAGCTCCCCACGGCCAAAAAACTAGCAGGGCTCTTTTTCCAGCACATTGTGAAATTCCACTCATTCCCAGACAAGGTCATTAGCGACCGCGGCTCACAGTTCGTTGCCAACTTCTGGCGGGAGTTTTGTAAACTAACTGGGATTGAACAAGGCTTGAGTTCCGCCTACCACCCCCAAACGGACAGACAGATGGAACGCGTAAACTCTCTTCTCGAGCAATACCTTAGGTGCTTTAGCAATTACCAACAAAACAATTGGGTGGATTTATTGCCCTTTGCTGAATACAGTTACAACAACAGTTTGCACAGCTCAACAAAATCCGCCCCCTTCCAAATCGTGAATGGATATGAAGGGAAACCCTTTCCTAATTTACCAGCCACTGACACTTCCAGTTCCCCCTCTTCTTGTCGTCAGTGGTGGGAAACTCTGACTAAGGGGTGGGAATTGATCCAGGAAAAGATGGAAATAGCGAAGAGGGATTACAAGGCTCAATTCGATAAAAAAACACTCCCCCGAATGGACTTTCAAGGTGGAGGACACGGTATTCCTGTCAACAAAAAACCTACCTTTGCCCCAATCATCCAGAAAATTAGCATACAAGTACTTGGGACCGTTCAAAATCAAAAAAGTAATAAATGCTGTAACAGTCGAGCTAGAACTGCCTAAGATGTTTAGTAAAATACACCCTGTTTTCCATTGCAGTCTTTTGAAAAAGGACCCTGGAGCTACGTCTTGGCATCCACGCCCAACGACCCCCACACCTATTCAAGTGAGGGGTCAAAGTCATCATGAAGTGCAAGAGATACTGGATGCCAAATTCAAAAGGGGAACTCTGCACTTCCTAGTTCGTTGGATATACTTTCCCCCATCTTGTGATGAGTGGGTCAAGTCAACAGATCTAAGGGCCCCACTTCTCTTAAAAAGATTTTACCTACTGCACCCAGACAAACCCCGAGCAAGAGCTTAGGGGGGGCAGTATGTCAGGCTCTGTAACTTTCCTATAATAAAAGCCATATAATACTAACCAAATGGACACTTCATACTAACCCCAAAAGCCTTTGTTGTATTGTAGCTGGTATGCATATCAAAGAGAGACTGTTTGAAGTGTTAACCTTGTGCAGAGTGTGAAAGGAGTAAAAGAATGTGGCCGTTAATAGATACCATGTCCGGCCAGCATCCTCCCTTAGGCAAAGAGATAAAGGAGAGCTCTCATGTGAAAGTTTGCACCTTCAGTTTCTTTTGTTATGAGAATCACTTTGTTTAGATAATACTTTGATGTAGAATTCCATAAGACCCAGGGACCCCTAGTCTCCGGTATTAGTCTCAACTTCTGTATCTTGCAATGAGTTTCCAATAAAGTGTCCGTTTTTATCAATGAACACAGCCTTGAGTCTCCATCGCCTGACAGTGGGATGGGTAGGAAACTATTTAATGTATTGAAGAATTATATTTAAATTTTGATAAAAAAAATTATTTTGCAATATATTGAAAAATATTCTATCAAAAAGATTTTTCTAGAAGCGTATTCAGTCCTTAGGCCATGTTCCATTGTCCAAGCATTTACTTGTCTTCATTGTGAAGTTGATGTCCACCTTATTATGCAGCCTGATTATCCACAAAAGGTTCAGATATTTTCAGCCCCCTGGCCAGTATGCCCCCCTTCACTCTCTTACATAGGAGGACTCTCATGAAGTAAGACAATATAGGGATAACTCTTCATTCATACCAGAGTGTTCCATAATGAAACAGACAACTGTGTTCTAATTTATTCATTTTCACCCTCTGTAGTAATGTTTACACACAACTTGGCTGGTATGTGGGAGCAATGATTTGTGACTAATGCTTCCTCTACTGTGACTCACAGTGCTAGATTTCAGATTATTATGACAGGTATGGTGTTAATAGGGTATACTATGAATGCTTCCCATCATAATTTTATTTCTAGACATTCTATTTAAATTCATGTATTCTGATTCAAAGGCCCCTTTCTCTCCTTGAGTGCAGTCCTGAATAAATTCACTTTAAAGTCCATAGAAATCAATTAACTTAGAATGCCATAATTCTGTTTAGGATTGTATTGTTAGGGTTTTGTTTAAACCATGTGAGTGAAATGCACATAACGTTTGCACAGAAGCTCTAAAATTAGAGCTACCGCATTGTAAATCTCATGTTAGTGGTCATTAACATGGGCCTGGAAAAGCCCAACACCTCTGTGCTGACGAAAGGTCACATAAAACACTAGAAACATGTCAGATAATGCAGAGATGGTAGAAACATTTGAGAAAAATTGGTTATTCTTTACTGAACAAATACAATTTAGAAGATTGTCTATCCATACTGTTCTGTTCCTTGAGAAGAATAAATAAAAATGCCTATTGATAAGGCTTACACACTTTGCAAAGCAGAAATGCCCCAACACTCTTATTGGGATACAATTTCCATTCCCATTTCTTTGCTCAAATAATTTTTTTCCCTATAGTGAAGGAAAATATTTTCCATACAACCATTTTTTCCTATGTAGTTATACAGAGCTTTTGCCACTGAAGCTCTGTTCAAACTTTATGAACAGAGGTTGCTAGTTCATCATTTTTGCGCATTTTCCCTCACTACCTCATATGACGAATGGAAGTAAAAATTCCTTGGTTTCTCCAATCTTCAGTTTAACTTGATTGTTGTCATGGACATGGCATCCAAATACTGGCACCTGGACAGCTGGGAGTTCATTTTTTCCTGACAAACTAGGATTCTGAACCATCATTGAAGTCTGGCTTAGAATTCTGGTTGGTGGGGAAGAAACAAACTTTCACAAACTGCTCAGATTCAACAGTCATATAAATGAGACCTAGATTGGTGGCTTTTGAAACTGTCCACCAAGTGAGGGAGGATGTAAGTAGATAAAGTCAGGTCAGGAGCTTATAGGCTTTAGAGCAAACAGTATATTAACATGTCCAGAATGAAACCTTGATTAACAAAACACTGTCATCTCCATTCTTAGCTTCTACTTACAGCATGTCTGCCTCCTTCCTGCGCTGTATAATCAGATACTTGAGTCATTGGATGAGCTGGTCCTAACAGGTAGAGTTGTAATGAAATAGTGCTACAGCTGAACGACTTAAACTTTCCCTGTTTTGTATTCTTTTAAGGGCAGGTGCTTTCCCAATGCCAGCTCAGTATTTACCTACTGTCTCTTGGCTAGGGAGGGGACTAGACGTCACAGTAGAAAAGGAGGAGGGTAACAAAAGTTAGTCTGCCTTTTAAAACTTCACATGCAAAGGATTAGGCTTGCATCTGCTTGCATGCTTATTAATAGACACACTTAATCTCTGGATTGCAAGGATGCAGGAAGGAAGTGGAATCTTGAAAGAGGGCTTTCTTGTTAAAAAGGTATGTTCAGTTATTTCTGAATGTTGTCAAGCTTACAACCTCTCCTTTACAATGTGCCAGTCTTCAAAATAATATTCAAAATAAGTAAATATTCTGGCTATTGTTTTTGAATGGGGAAGCTTTCTGAGAGTCAGCAGCAGTGATCTAGAAGCTAGGCTATGGACAGCACCACCCTAACATTTTGCTATCCTTCCTCTTGTTTCAACTTGCAGCACTGCCTTCTCAGGCAGATCAAATCCCTCTCCTGAATTCACTGTCCTACTGACTGCTGCTTCTGTTCCTATATTTTCAAGCACCTCTCTTCATATTTCTGTCCTGAATAATCTTGTTTTGCATGCTTTACCAGATTGCTCTTCTCAGTCCTAGTTTATTAAGACTGCATGTTGATTTTTGTTAGAGGATTTCTAAATTCAAAACCCAGCTGCAGATATGAAAATTAATTTTTCTTAAAACTCACCAGGCGTCTTTTGTTATAGAATTGTATTTTACAACGCCACTCAGCTAATTTGGATGCATTTTTCTGGCACAAGGAGCCTTTCTCTCAAACAAGAGGGTCTCTGAGGTCCTCAGAGAAACATGCAGCCTATTTTCTTTCACAAATCAATTTATAATCCAAATGATGTAACAGCAGTAGCTCTGCCTTCCATTCTTTTTGCTCGTGTCTGATACTGCATTTACCAATAATCTCTTGTAAAAGTCCTAGTTCCCATGTTCCATCAAGAATCTGTTTGTTTTCCATGCAGCTGTTCCTTGTTACTCCATTTTCCTATATATTTTTGTATGTTTGGTTTGGTACAATATATGCATAAATCTTTTCTATTACTCCAGTTAGGCTTAGTTTTAGCCCTAATTCTCCGAAACAACAGATATGTTGATAAACCTGTATCTGCATGGTACCATTTCATGTTAGGGGCTCATATCATCTGTTGCTTCTTGCAAAACTAACAAACTGAACTATAAACACAAAGATGTCAGCCCCTGTGTGTAGGCTGAAGAGGTAAGATGCAGAGGTAGGCTTTCCTATTTGAGAATGAACTCTTAGCTCATAAAATATTTGATGCAGACAATGTATTGTTGTTTTTTATAACTCACATTTTTATTATTTTTAGCATCGTAAAACCAATACTAAGTATATAAAGATAACATCACTTACAGATATAACACATACAGAAAAAGTGCAAAAAGTTAAATATAAATAAAATTTACATACAGAAAACCTTAACTCAGGTTACATGTTAATAACATATTCGAAGATCCAATTAATACAGAATGTAATCCAGATATTTAGTTGGAATAGATGAACTAGATGATGGATTTTCATTTATGTATACAAGAAAACCAAACCATTTTTCAACAAAGGTATCTGCTAATAGTGGATTTTCATATTTCAATATGCAGGATGCCAACTAATCTTGAATGAAGAGATCCCAGACTTTATCAAACCATTGACGAATACTAGGACTTTTGTCAGATTTCCAACATAGACAATGTATTGTTAAACTACTATACACAACTCTACAGAAATTTCAAGCTTCATACAAACAAATTCTTCATGATATTCATAAGAACATAAGAGAAGCCATGTTGGATCAGGCCAATGGCCCATCCAGTCCAATACTCTGTGTCACACAGTAGCCAAAAAACCCCCAAGTGCCATCAGGAGGTTCACAAGTGGGGCTAGAACCCCTTCCACTTTGCATCCCCACCCCCACCCCAAGCACCAAGAATACAGAGCATCACTGCCCCAGACAGCGAGTTCCAACAATACGCTGTGGCTAATAGCCACTGATGGACCTCTGCTCCATATGTTTATCCAATCCCCTCTTGAAGCTGGCTAAGCTTGTAGCTGCCACCTCCTGTGGCAATGAATTCTACGTGTTAATCACCCTTTGGGTGAAAAAGTACTTCCTTTTATCTGTTCTAACCTGACTGCTCAGCAATTTCATTGAATGCCCACGAGTTCTTGTATTATGAGAAAGGGATAAAAGTACTTCTTTCTCTACTTTCTCCATCCCATGCATAATCTTGTAAACCTCTATCATGTCACCCCACAGTCGATGTTTCTCCAAGTAGCAGTTTGATTCACAATATAAAATTATGTAAGCTGCAGCTTTGCCTAGAATTTTGCATGTTAAGGAGAAAGTTAAGCTACAATTCATTTGTCTGGTGTGCCGGCTTTGCATGCATCTAGATAGCTACCTGGGGGGGGGGGGGGGGTTATGAATGAGCCAAACCTTGAGAACCAGTGTCTAGAAATGTGGAGATGGATCTGTTCCTCCAGCCATTGATTTGCTGGCTGTTCTCAGCTAAGTCAGCATCATCTGCTCATCCCCAATTTCTAAAACAGGAAAAGCACAAATTGTCCAGGAAAAGCTACAGGAACTTGGCAGTTTGGGAAAGAAAGAAACTACTACGGGGTTGTTTGGAGCAAGGAAGCAGCAGGCAGGGAACTCTGACTCCTTTACAGATCTTTGGTCCTGAATGCCTCTCCAGGAAAGGCTTTCCTTGTTTACATAGGGCTACTGGGATAAAGTCATGTATCTACATGTTTGGAAGTAATTTTTCCTTACAATTTGCGTTTAAGCACTTTATAACAAGGTTGGTGCTTTAGGAATTATACATATGTTTCTGAATGTGGAGGGGTAGGGGGGAGCCAGGGAAATGTGCATCAGAATTCACCCACTGTGTCTGCTACAGCCTTCCTTTAGTGTAGAAAACAATATGGGAAGAAGTTGGCAGGTAAGCTATAAAGGAAGTGGGCAAGAGATATTAGCACTGTGAGTGCTTTAGTCATAGATTAGGTAGGCAGCTGAGATGCCATGATTCAACTCCAAAGAAGGAAATGTTTAGGTCGATTAGGCAGGCAAATGTAAGGAAGGAAGAGATGATTAGCTAACTTTCTAGTGATAATCACTGTCACTCAAGTTTTAAACAATCTGCCTACTCAGAAGATCAGCAAAGCAAATAAAACTTTTTCCCCATTACAATGTTTCCCTACTCTGTGAGAATATAAAACCTTGCCTTTCGAATGGCCCCTTTAGCTACTACTGCTAGAAACAGGAGAGGAGCTTTATGAAAGGACTTGTGGGTTTCACTAAGAACCCTCCCCCCCAAGTCACACAATTCAAACACTGCTCATTTGTTATGATGCTGAGTTTTCCTACTAAATTCATGAGTGTTTAGTGATACTAGATTTAATATAACAAGGGGAAGTCCATAGGTTATGCTAAACAAACCACCTCAGGCATACTTTAATAATTTTTTTGCGAATACTTCTAATGGTCCTGTTTTAGGGATAGGACTCAGCTTTGCATCACATCATCTGGACATAAAGCATGAATTTTGTTTTTTCTGAAAGAAATGAATATTTTTGTACATTAAATTGGCATTTGTTTCTGATTTGTGATGCACAATCAGCATGGCTTTTGTCCAAGCTGATCTTCTGTTATGACTTTGCAAACAGAGTTGGATTCTGTGGCCCATAGGGTTGCCAAGTCCAATTCAAAAAATATCTGGGGACTTTGGGGGTGGAGCCAGGAGACATTAGGGGTGGAGCCAAGATCAAGGCTGTGACAAGCATAATTGAACTCCAAAGGGAGTTCTGACCATCACATTTAAAGGGACAGCACACCTTTTCAATGCCTTCCTTCAACAGAAAATAATGAAGGATAGGGGCACCTTCTTTTGGGGCTAATAGAATTGGACCCCCTGGTCCAACCTTTTTGAAACTTGGGGGTATTTTGGGGAGAGGCACTAGATGCTATACTGAAAATTTGGTGCCTCTACCCCAAAAAACAGCCCCCCCAGAGCCCCAGATACCCACAGATCAATTCTCCATATTTTCTATGGGAATAAATCTCCATAGGGAATAACAGAGTTCCCAGCAGACATTTCCTTCCCCTCCCCGCCCGCTTTCTGACGACCCTG
Source organism: Heteronotia binoei (assembly GCF_032191835.1). Lineage (NCBI taxonomy): Eukaryota > Metazoa > Chordata > Lepidosauria > Squamata > Gekkonidae > Heteronotia > Heteronotia binoei. The sequence continues at coordinate 91,007,475 of NC_083243.1, read as the reverse complement.
AAGCGGGGGGAGGGTCTCCAAACCGGGGGATCCCCTGCCCCCACCTGGGGATTGGCAACCCTACTTCAATGTATTTTTTTAATTTCACATTTTGTCTGCATACCTGGACATTTGTGGGGGTGGGTGGGTTGTAGAAAGACCTCTCTTGCCTGTTCACAGATATAATCACCAGATGTAAATATCCTCGGATTTGGCCAGCTTGGCTATTATAATATTGTGGGAGTGGCCGTTCCATTCCTCCACCTTTGTTTCCTCCCTTCTCTTCTTACTTCTCTGCTTCTCACTCTTTATCCCTCTCACTGTCCCTTCCTTTACTCTTCCCATGACTTTCACTTTTCTTTCCCTATTTCCCTCCTACCCCATCTCTCTCTGCTTATCCCACCCCATCACTATTTCTTCCTTTCCCTTTCTGACTCCCCCATCCCATCACTCTCTCTTTCTGCCTCCGCCACTCCATCACTGTTCCTTTCTCTCTCTTCCAGTCTCCCAAAGCCTACCATTTTCCTTCTCTCTCCCTCTCTCCTACTCTATCACTCTCTGCTTCTCTTTCTGCCTCCCTGTTACGCACATCAGTGCTGCTGCAGGGCCCAGTGTAGCTTTTTTATCCCCCACCACTATTGTCATCCTCAGTGGTAAGGCTGGCACAGCTCTCAGTGGCCCACTGAAGCTCCTTCCCATTGCTGCTGCTGGTCCCAGCTAAACTTCCTCCCCCCACACCCCCACCAGGCCTAATGACAGAGGAGGAGGAATAGAATCATAGAGTTGGAAGGGTCATCTAGTCCAGCCTCTGCACAGTGCAGGAAATCCACAAATACCTCTTCCCCCCCACACACAAGGGTTGCCAAGTCCAATTAAAGAAAAATCTGGGGACTTTGGGGGCGGAGCCAGGAGACTTTGGGGGGTGGAGCCAGGAACAAGGATGTAACAAGCATAACTGAACTCCAAGGGAGTTCTGGCCATCACATATAAAGAGACAGCATGCCATTTTAAATGCCTTCCTTCCATAGGAAATAATGAAGGATAGGGGCACCATCTTTTGGGGCTCACAGAATTGGACCCTCTGGTCCAATCGTTTTGAAACTTGGGGGGTATTTTGGGGAGAGGCACTAGATGCTATACTAAAAATCTGGTGCCTCTACCTCAAAAAATAGCCCCCCCCGAGCCCTCAATACCCACGGATCAATTCCCTATTATTCCCTAAGGGAATCGTTCTCCATAGGAAATAATTGAGTTCCTAGTAGACATTTCCCTCCCCCCCACGCTTTCTAAAGGGGGGGAGGGCCTCCATACAAGGGAATCCCCCCTCCCTGCCCCCTCCCTCTCTCTCTCTCTCACACACAGACACTTACCGTACTTGGTCTTCTTCCAGCAGAATGTGCTTGCTGTGAAAACGAAAGGAAGGCTGCACAGGAAAAGAAAGGGAGGGGCCGTTCTCCATGGAAACTGTTATTTTCCCATGAAGCCCTTCCTGTTTCCTGTGCAGCCTTAAAGGGACACATTTTAAAACGGATCAGAAGCTCTACAACATGATGCCTAAAGGTACCGTATTTTTTGCACCATAAGACGCACTTCCCCCCCCCAAAAAAAGTGGGGGGGAAAGTGTGTGCATCTTATGGAGCGAAGGTACCATACGTACCTTCCTCCGTGGGGGGGGGGTGATCCGCTGCCTCCGTCCCGGCGCTTCCCGCCCCTGCCTGCCTGGCTCCAGCTCTGACGCTTACAGCAAGCGCCAGGATCGCTCCCTCCGCCCTCCGATCCCAGCACTTGCTTTAAGCATCAGCGCTGAAGCCAAGCAAACAGGCAGGGAGAAAGCACGCCGCCCCCTCCACAGCCAGCGCTTGCAAAGCGCTGGGTTTGCGGAGGGGGCGGGTGCTTCCTCTGTTCCTGTCTGCCTGGCTTCAGCTGCTGCTGATAGCAAGGGCTGGGATCGGAGGCTTGGCTGCCTCCGATCCCAGCCCTTGGTATCAGCAGAAGCTGAAGCCAGGCACAGAGGAATCACCCCCCCACTCCGCAAACCCAGTGCTTCGCGAAGCGCTGCGTTTGCGGAGGGGGGGGTGCTTCCTCTGTTCCTGTCTGCCTGGCTTCAGCTGCTGCTGATAGCAAGGGCTGGGATCGGAGGCAGCTAAGCTTCATGAAGTGCTGAGTTTGCGGAGGGGGCGGCATGCTTTTTCCGTGCCTGCGTGCCTGGCTGGGAGACAAGCGGCGAGATCGCTCCCTGCGAAGTGCTGGGTTTGCGGTGGGGGCGGAGGGAGCGATCTCGCCCTTGTCTGCCAGCCAGGCACCTGCGTCTTATGGTTCGGAGTGTCCAATGGACCGAAAAAGTATGTTTTCTCTCTCCCCCCCCCGCCCCGCCCCCAGATTTTTTGCGAGCGGCGGAGGAGGATGCAATTTCGGGGGTCCCCCGCCAGGGCGGGGGGGTTGGGAAACCTAGTGGCCCACAATCACCTAGCTGTCTTGGAAAAAGATTTTTCCCCATTTCCCCTTCCTGCAGGAGACCCCTGCGAGCTCTGAAAAGGCGTGAGGGACTTGCTTGGACAAAGAGCTACCCGATGGTGGAGCACTTGTTGGGAGAATCAAGCAACATTTTCACTCCCCCCTCCCCCCCCCCGAATTTTGCCATCTTCTGCTGACACAAGAGGCTTGCATGGTGGTACTTTGCCCACTTTCCTAATGCAACCTCACAGCCATGCCAGGTGGCTTTTGTCCACAAAGGTTCCCTGATGCCTGTAGTGCCACTTCAAATGGGAGGGTGTGATGGACTGAAAGCAGTTTGCCTGGGTGAGTGTGAAAAGCTCACTCTGATTGGCTGAGCTGCTTCCATGGATACAAATGTATTGAGTGGAAGAAGGCTGGCTGAGGGTGAAAAAACTCCTCAGAGTTGAGTTCAGCTGGAGATAGACTGAAGAAAGGAGCTAAGAACAGTCTGTCAGCTCAGTTCCTTGAGACAGAACTGGTTTGGTAGTTTGTCTAAGAGCGAGTTCATTTGTGAGAAGGGGCAAATCAAAGGCTTGTTCTGAGGGGAAACTCTCTGAGTTGCGGCACATTGTGTCACATAGCAGAGGAAAACTTGAAGGCTCTGCTGAGGAATCCTGTCAGTGCCAAAGGACAGACGCCTTGTTCAAATATAGAACACAAACACACTGGGAGAGAGGCTAAGGTTCTTGTGGCTGTTAAGAAATCCCAGAAGTCAGACAGGGATACAAGCCATGTGGGACTGAACACGGGATTGAGGTGCTGGTGTGATAGCACACAAGGGTATTACTCTATCATCCATCTCCTAGATATTACTCTAACATCTGGAGTGTTCCTGTATGCTAGTGGAAAGTGTCTGTGAGGGGATATTTTTATCACAAGTTCAGACAGTCCTCTGAGTGAATGACAAAGAATGTGTGGATTTTTTATATTTAAAAAGCCTAAAACTCCTTTTACAAATCTGTCTCTGAATTAGAGTTTTCAAAAGCTAGGGAAACACTTTTTGTTTGTTGTTTTATATTACTTCAGCCTGCCACCATCTCTAGTGTTCTTAGATCATTTATTATTTGAATTTCTGCCTGCCAACTGGTTTAAAATAACTATCCAGTAGTTATTATTTCCTCTCTTCCTTGCCTTCTGTATTTAATAAACCTAATCTTTGGTTTTGAACTTTAAAAATGCTTTGGTGCTTCATTATTTTTGACACAAGATTTTATTCTATATGCCTGAGGTACTGGGTAAAGGTGACAAAAATTCATAATGGCCACTTTTACCACACTGACCCTGACCATTCCTCACATTTACAGAGGCTGCAGTGCTCACTTAGTCCCTTATTGCATATATGAAAAAAATATAGTAACTTCATGCAGAATTTGTCAAGCATGCTATTTCTAAGTATTGCTTTACTCCTACTTTATCATTCTCCCTTCCTCCCCACCCCTCTCTTCATCTTCCCTTTCTTTTACTAGATGCATAATATTTCTCCCTGCTTCAGGATATGCAAGTAATCTTGTGTTAGAAATGTAAAATGCCTCTCCCACAGGTTCTCACCAAAGGTTTTATCAGCAAGTAGAGAATGTGTGAGAAAAGGAGATGTCTACATTCTTCAGTAACCAAAAAGATAGTTAGGGTTTGTAGAATCTTTCGGGCTCAAGTGCTGTGTTCTACTGGAGAAAGTTTTCCTTCCAGAAGTTTCGTTCTCAGCTGCGGAGAACATCCTCAGTGGCATTGCAGCCGGAGCAGGCGCTCTGACCTTCTTGGCTGCTATGCATTGAGTGGGGCCAGGGCTGCTGGAGAGCTGCTATTTCTAGGCTGGAGGGGGTGTGGTGAAAGGGCAATTGATTTGTGGATGTGCCCATTGTTTGGTGGGGCTTCCTGGAAGGGTAGTGATAAGGAAACTGGCTGTTGAATGTGACCATTGTTCTGTGTTAATTGCTGGAAGGGGTGTGAAGATAAGGAAGATGGTTGTTGACTGTGCTGATTGTTCTGTGGAATGTGACAATCTTTATCACTATGACCATCTTTATCACTTCCAAGGTTTAAGTCTTTGGAACAAGTCATGGAGTTTCAATAAAACAAGTCTTTGATTTAAAACAAAAGCTTGATTATTTCGAAATATCGATGCTTGACATTTTGGAAGTGATCCCTTGGGAATTTAACCGAACTGGCAACTTTTTAACCGTATGGCGGAAAGATTCCCTACATTCTCTACATCTCCGCATAGGATACGAGGCAGACCCAAAGGAGAGGATGCCAGGGTGAGGACACCGCCGTGGCACATCATCGACGCCTGTCGAATCACGAGGAGAGGGTCCCCCTTACACACCCAACAACTATTCATCACCCCTAAAGTGTGGGTACCCAGGACCTCCACAACCCTGATGGATGAGGCACCAGCTTGGAGAGAAGCAATCCTGGCAGGGCCATCCCGACGAAGACGACCGAGGGAAAAGAGCGGCCAGGACGGTGCAAGAGCCAGAGGTGGAGGGGGTCGAGACGAACTGAGCCGAGGAGGAGGATAGAGGTGACCCAGAACATCCGTGCCCGGACGAGGAGGAAGAGGAATCCAATCCTGATGACCGGGGGCTCTTCCAAATGGTGAGGGATGAGATGGCTGAAATGGCCAAATGCTTAAGGGATGAGATGCAAGCCAACGCTACATTCATGGCGCAAGAGATGAGAAGGCAGCTGGAGGGAATACTGCAGCTGACAGACCCAAGAGGAGGGCAGCTACCTCCTTCGGTGAGGCAGCCGGCCACACCGCCACCTCTGCTACCTCTCCTCCCCCAAGACTATGGGAGAGGGAGAGAACTGGATGCCACCTTCGATGGGGATCCTGAAGAGGTGGAATATTTCTCCATTTAAGCCAATAGCTTCATGCATTACTGGGGGAACACCTTCCCTGAATAATTCAGCAGAGTGGATTACTTGGGATCAAAGCTAAAGGGGGCTGCGAAGCGATGGTACGTAAGTCTGCATGAAACCAGGATCCCTGAATTGGATACAGTGGCCACTTTTCTCCAAGCCCTACTAATCCAATATGAAGACCCTCTCCAAGAGACCAGAGCCCTCACCGCTCTGCGAGACCTGCAGCAGGGATCTAAATCTGTGCATGAGTACGCTAATGAGTTCCAGGCCAACATGGCCAAAGTCCGGGGCTGGCACTAACTAATGAAAATACAGCAGTTCCAGAGAGGCCTGAATGCGAGTGTGCTAGATCGGGCGCTGCAGCAAGCTCATCCCACCACACTGGTGGGGTGGGTGCAACTGGCCAGAGAGGTGGAAACCAACATGAAACGAGTGGCCCTGCAATGGCAGCAGCAGCAAGGGGGTAAGGGGGGATGTGAGTCTCAGTTGGGGCAAAACCAGATGGGAAAAAGGGTGGCACCGTTGGGAGAGCAACCAAGCCGGCTACTCCCTGAAGCTGTTTTCAGTGCGGAGACCTAAACCATCTGGCTGCCAATTGCCCAGAGTGACCTCGAGACCCCCCCACCCCGAAACCCGGAGCCCCTAAGGTGAAGAAGACGGAAAACCGTCCGAAAGATTCAGTGAAAGGGAGCACCGCGGCATCGACCTCGATGGGCGAAGAAACCATCATCATAGACGAGCTGAGTGAGATGTCGTGGGATGATGAGCCGGCAGTAAACAGGGATGACCTGCACTGACAGGTGCCAAGCAGCAGGTCGCGGAATTAATGGCACCACTAAGGGTGAGAATAACCAGAATTTTATTTTTCGTTCCCCTGACTTTGTTAAACCCCAAACTAAAGAAATTTATCCATGCTCGGGTTCTACTTGACTCAGGGTGCACAAGAGACATAATTATGCCTAAGTTGGTGGAAGCCTTCGGCCTCCATAAGAGTCCATTGCCGCACCCAATACAGTTTGAGCAAATGAATGGGATTGTAATGAGAGGGGAACCGTGCATTGAGCAAACTCAAGAAGTACCCGTGGGAATAGAGAACCATTGGGACACAGAATTATTTGTGATAGCTGCCTCTTCCTCATTTGATATTGTATTAGGGGTAGGATGGCTGGCTAAACATGAGCCAGACATAAAATGGGGGGAACAAACCATAGACTTTACAGATAAAAGGTGTGAATACCACCAATGGAGCAAAGAGTGGGGGCCCGATCCACTCCCTAGGAATGAGAAACTGTGCCTACGGATGAAGGAGGTATGATCAATCCCTAAGGAGTACCAAGACTTAAAAAGAGTATTTAGTGAAGAGGAAGGCAATGAACTCTCCCCCCCCCCCCCCAATACTGACTGTACTATAGAACTAATCCCCAGGCAGGAGCTCCCAAAAGCTAAGTTATACTCGATGGGGTGGGCAAAAAAAGCCGAGCTGCGAAAATTTTTATACAAAAATTTAAAGAGAGGTTTTATCAGACTGGCTACCGCCCCGCACGCCACTCTGGTGCTTCTCCGGAAGAAGAAGGATGGGGGGCTTCGGCTTTGCATAGATTTTAGGGGAATTAATGGGATTTCCACCTCAATAATTAATGGGATTTCCACCTCAATACCGTTAATAAAAGACCTACTAAACACGGTGTCAGAGGGAAAGATTTTCACCAAGTTAGACTTGCGAGATGCATACTTCCGGGTACGCATAAAGGAGGGAGAAAAATGGAAGACAGCATTTAACACACCCATGGGACGATTCGAATATTTGGTCATGCCGTTTGGATTACAAGGAGCCCCAGGGGTTTTCATGAACTTTATCAATGAAGTGGTATGCCAATACCTGTACCGAGGGGTAGTGGTGTACCTGGATGATATAATGATTTATTCCAAGGATTCACAATTACATGTGAAATTGGTCCGGGAGGTACTAAGCACCATTTACAAGAATCAACTATATGCTAAGTTGTCCAAGTGTGAGTTCCACAAGATGGAACTCGACTATTTAGGATATAGCATGTCCAGAAAAGGACTGGCCATGGACCCTGCTAAAATCCAAGCAGTATTAGACTGGGAACCCCCGAGGACACGTAGACAGCTCCAATCGTTCCTCGGATTCGTGAATTTTTACCGTAATTTCATACAAGGGTTTGCACAAACAATGCTACCCCTAACTGATCTCCTCAAAACAAAGGGGAAGGATCCAGAGGCCAAACGACTGGGATGGGCCAAACTAGAATGGACTGCTAAATGCCAAGAGGCGTTCAATAAACTGAAAAGATTATTCACTAGTGAGCCCATCCTAACTCACCCGAATGAACTAAAACCCTTTGTGGTGCAATGTGACGCCTCCGATGTCGCTGTGGGGGCAATTCTGATGCAACCTGATGAAGAAGGGGCGTTAAAGCCTTGCGCTTACATTTCTAAAAAATTCACTCATGAGCAGAGGAACTGGTCAGTTTGGGACAAAGAAGCATTTGCGGTAACTTTCGCTTTAAAAACCTGGAGATCATGGTTAGAGGGAGCAAGGATTCCATTTGAGATTTGGACAGACCATAAAAACTTAGAAGCCCTCACAGGACGAAGAAAATTAACTGAAAAGCAAATTCGGTGGGCAGGCTTCTTTGCTAAGTTTGATTTTACCCTGAAACATATCCCGGGGTTAAAGAATTTTCTAGCAGACACTTTATCCAGACTCCCCCAACACAATAGTCAAAGGGAAGAGGTAATTGACTCTCTCATTCCGCCAAGCAAGTTAGGAGGGGCCATGACTACTTGCTCCAAAGCAAAGCGAGAAAACCTCGAAGAAAAGTGGGGGCGGGTTTGAGAGATTAATTGCAGAGGTAGAAAAAGGAGACCGCAAGCCAGAGGGAGTCACTAAAGGAGAAGGGGGATTCTGGTGCAAAGATGGTAAACTTTATGTACCAGAAAGCCTTAGAACAGAAGTACTGCAATTTTGCCTTAGCAGCAAACTTTCAGGACACTTTGGATATATGAAAACACTGCACTTGGTGAATCGACAATTTTGGTGGCCATTTATGAAAAAAGACATTTCCAATTATGTAACTTCATGCTCAATGTGTATAATGGCCAAGAAACGGGAAGGGAAACCCCCAGGACTATTGCAGCCCTTAGAGACAGCTAACCGACCAAGGTCGGTAGTCTCCATGAACTTTATTGTGGAATTGCCTATGTCACAAGGGAAAACCGTAATTCTAGTGATAGTGGACACTTTTTACAAACAAGCCCACTTCATCCCTTGTACTCAACTGCCAACTGCTAAAAAGCTAGCCCACTTATTTTTCCAAGATGTGGTAAAACTACACTCATTCCCAGATAAGGTAATTAGCGACCGGGGCCCACAGTTCGTTGCCAACCTCTGGTGGGAGTTTTGTAAACTGACAGGGATTGAATAAGGATTAAGTTCAGCGTATCACCTACAGACCAACGGACGGACAGAGAGGGTGAACGCATTGCTTGAGCAATGTTTGAGATGCTTTGTGAACTACCAACAATCTAACTGGGTAGAACTTCTGCTTTTTGCTGAATATGGATATAATAACTGTGCATAGCTCCACAAAGACTTCACCATTTCTGATAGTGAATGGTTATGAAGGGAAGCCTTTCCCCTTATTACCTGGTGGATCAATCCTGGAAGTGCCTTCTTCATTCGAACAATGGTGGGGTAGCCTGGGGAAGGTTTGGAAAACTATTCAAGAATACTTGGAACTAGCAAAAGACACTTACAAAAACCACTACGATAAAAGTCATACCCCGTGTGGGACTTTAAAGTAGGAGAGACTGTCTTTTTATCTACCAAGAATTTGCCTCAACCTTCTAAAAAATTGGCTTACAAATTCCTGGGACCGTTTCGGATAAAAAGGGTGATCAACAAAGTGACAGTAGAATTAGATTTACCTAAAATGTCTAGTAAAATACACCCTGTTTTTCATTGCAGTCTATTCTGTCAAGATCCTGGAGCTACGCCTTGGCACCCTTGACCCCAAGCTCCACAACCTATTCAGATTGGGGATCAGAGTCACCATGAAGTCAAGGAAATATTAGATGCTAAAGTAAAAAGGGGGGTGTTGTATTTTTTAATTCGATGGAAGCATTTCTCAGCAGCTCACGATGAATAGGTCGAGAGTTCACATGTCCAAGGAAGAGACCTAATAAAAAAGTTTTATAATGCTCATCCCTCAAAGCCCAGAAGAAGATCTTAGGGGGGGGGCAGTATGTCAAGCATGCTATTATTAAGTGTTGCTTTACTCTTACTTTATCATTCTCCCTTCCTCCCCCCTCCTTCATCCTCCCTTTCTTTTACTAGCCTTTGAACTTTAAATGCAATTTGCATCTATACGTTATTCTTTTGAAGTTATCTGTAACCCTGCCTATGAAGTAACCTTTAAGATACTTTGTACTATGACAATCTGTATCACTTCCAAAGTTTGAGTCTTTGAAACAAGTCATGGAGTTTCAATAAAACAAGTTTTGATTTAAAACAAAAGTTTGATTATTTTGAAATATCGCTGCTTGACAGAATTCCTCTACACCCTTCTAAATTGTTGCCATGCTAATATATTCAGTACCTATAAATATTTCTTCTGCATCATTTATTATGATGGCCAACACAAGGGTTCAATCTTATCAGCCTGCTCTGCTGACACCAATATCCTTCTACATCTGCAGAAGGCTCCTTGTGCTGGGGGAATGCACCAGAAGAATAGACTTGTAGGTTCTAGTCCAACACATCTGTGCTGATTCATGGGTCATTAGGCCAAATAAGATGTGATGGCATTCTTCAGGTCAAGGAAACTGCTGCCATTAAGTCTTTTTAAAATGTGACAATCCAGTCCTGATTGGGCTAAAGTGCTCTTGTCCCACACTCTCCACACCTTATCAGGTGCAGAAACAGCTACACCCCTCAATGGATCAGGATTGTGCCCTTGGAGCTTGGAAGATGCTTGGAAGATGAGCTTGCCTCCTCTACTCAGCTTGTGAAGAGTGTGTGCATCTAATAACTTTTGTAAAGGAGACCTAAGTGGCAACAAGGCTGTTCTATGCAAATGGGTACAGCTCCATATATTGTTCTCACATAGTATGGAAGGATGGGAAGCAACATTATTGTTGCAAAAACTTCATGCGATTGTTATTAAAGGGTAAAATGCATTTGTTGATACACAAGCTAGTATAATATAGACTAAAACAAATTAAGCATAAATTATAATGGAGGGGTTGGAATCACAGATATACTACACTGACATTGATAAATAAATGTTTTTAAACTGCTGCTAAAATTGCCATTTCTTGTTTGTAGGGGCATGTTGTTCACAACTGGAAGGCAAGATGGTTTGTTCTTCTCCAAGACAGGCTGCTCTATTATAAATTTGTGGGAGGAAAGAAGGAAGCTTCTCCAAAAGGAACAATTCTTCTGGACTGCTGCACAATCACCTGCCCATGTTTAGCATTTGAGAACAGGCCGGTATGACCTAAAGGGTGCCTATTTGATTAAAAAAAAATGTTGATGCATTGACTGTAGGAAATGAAGGGAACGAATTACAGAATCAGGCTGCACTGGAATGTGGGAGGGTGGAGTCTCTGCCTGGGTCATTCAAAGTTACAGTATGTCACCTCTGACCAGACTAAAGTGCACCCTTGCTTTGATAAATCAGAGACTGCTTCAGACCAACACGGCTGCCCACCCACCTGGATCTGTCAGAGACAGGATGCATGATTTGTTCCAAAATGTCCCAGGTTCATAAGAAGAGCCTTGGTGGATCAGACCAGTGGTCCATCTAGCCCAGCATCCTGTCTCTCACAGTAGCTAACCAGTTCTTCTGGAGGGTCAACAGCAGGGCATGGAAGCCAAGGTCTTCCTCTGAAGTTGCCTCTTGGCACTGGGGTTCAGAGGCTGAGTGTCTCTGAATACAGAGGTTCCCTTTAGTCACCATGGCTAGTAGCCACTGATAGACTTATCCTCCATGGATCTGTCTAATTCCCTTTTAAAATTTGTGGCCATTATTACTTACTCTCTTTGGCAACAAATTCCATAGTTTAATAACTCACAGGGCAGAAAAAACTTTACACCATATCTACTGTCCATCAGCTTAATTGGATGCCCTTGAGTTCTAGTATTTTGGGAGAGGGAGAAAAAGTTCTCTTTGTCAACTTTCTTCATCCCATGCATAATTTTATAAACCTCTGACATGTCCCTGCCCCCTGTAATTTCTAAATTGAAAAGTCCCAGCCTCTTCAGCTTTTCTTCATAGGGGTAGATGGTCCAACATCTTGGTTGCCCTTTTCTCTATTTTTTTTTCAGATACAGTAACACAAGGGCAGAGAGTATTCCAAATGAGGCCGTAACATAGATCTATGCAGGCTGTTTTATTTTCAGTCCCTTTTCTAATAATCCCTAACATAGTTTGCCTTTTTCACCACTGTAGCACACACCTAATCTTAGCTGTTTCTTCCTATTACCTTGGGTTCCCTGCTCACTATCAGTATTGCATTCAATAAGTGTCCCCCTACTATACTGCCTAGGACATTACTTATGAGTAGTGCCCTTTTCTAGTGTTACAAACTGAGGACTTTAATGATAAAGGCAGAAAGGAACAAGAGAAGGCAGAAAGGAACAAGATTGCCCCTTCCCCACTACAGTTTTTAAAGCTGTAGGGCTATCAGAAATGTTTTTAAAAGATTTCATCACCTGACAACATACTCGCAACTAGAGTCATCAAGATCTGTGTTTCTCCTTGTTTGGATGACATTTTAATATACTTTTTTTGAGGCATATTGGGCATTGCTAATACCTGGCAAGTTCCATAAATCCTTTTTTCTTTGCATTGTTACTTTTTGTAGCTGGTTATTAAACTGAATACAAAAAACAACACAGAATATTTTCTTGATTCATGCTCCAGAGAAGAGCGTGATGCTTGGGCATTAGATATCACTGGTGCTATTCATGCCGGCAATCCATTGCAAGTCCAGCAGCTTCACCTTATGAAAAATTCCTTCAAACTGCCTTCCAATATCAGCTTGAAGTAAGTATAAAACAATTATTCCGTGTTCCTATGATACACCTGTGTGTGTATATATCATAGAAAACAAAACAAGAGCCTACCTCTTTTCCTGTTCTTCACAGCTCAACAGGGATGGGTAGGGATGCCAGCCTCCATGTGCAACCTGGGGATTCCCCAGAATTGCACCTCATCTCCAGACTACGTAGATCAGTTCTCCTGGAGAAAATAGATGTTCTGGAGGGCAGACTGTATGGCATTGTACCCCACTAAGGTTCCTGTCCTCCCCAGGCTCCATCCCCAAATCTCCAGGAGTTTTCCAACCCGGATCTGGCCACCTTACCTCTTATCCCCTATTGGTGACCAGGAGGGATCTGGCAACCCTAACTAAGTCCAGTATGCTAAATCTCTGCATAAGCATCTATAGACTGAACTCTTTGTGGCACTTGCCAATTCTGTTGCCTCTACAGCCTGATACACACCTTTATGTAACAGATGATTTATCTACCATTGATTACCCTTGACAACTAGCTGCTGAATCTGTGAATCTGGTTTGACTGAAAAACACTGTGTTTGAGGACAGAGTAACGGGAACTTTATCTGTGTTATGTTATGGCCTGTTCAGATATATGCAATGTCATTTAATGTACTGAAATAATCAAGTATAAGTGTTTGTGTGAACCTGCCCTATGAAGGCATTTTTATACCCCTGTGTTATTCCTGCTAGGCCTTCCATTAATGGAAGGGGCACTTGTGATACAAGCCAGAACTCATTATTGGTTGATTGAGACTGAGGAATTTTGGCCATTTGACAAGACCTGATTCTCTGCTTAACACTGTCCCTTTGTTCTTTTACAGTCATATCATAGATAAAATGCATGACAACAGTAGTGGAGTTAAGCTGATGCCTAACACTGAACAAGGCAACACATATAAAGAAAGTTTTACAGGTACACAAACTTTCAGTACTTCACTATTCCTTAATATGAAAGGGCTCCTCAGGGTGTGGCCACCTGTTTTCATTATCAGAATTAGCACTGATAAATGTGAAAGTATAAATGGTACATTTTCAGTGAGTAACAATAATTAGGTTTCACATATCTAGGATTAGGTGCAAAAAATTATATGATGCAGTGAGTTACCCACTCGCCGCCAATATATCCCTTTGGATATTAACTGCTATTTCTCTTACACTCAGAGTTTTTATTCCCAGTTATTCATCTAATCCCTCTCAAGCCTTAACCTATGTGTTAAAGGAGATTAATGGATACTACTAAAACGCGATGTTTCTGATAATGTTTAACCAAAGACAAGAACTTACATCCAGGGTTTGACTTATAGAGGTGGGCAATAAATTGACAGCAATCACACATTTCTGTAGGCCACAATACAAGACTGTATAGAAGAATGGAAGGGGGAAGGAAGTGTTCTGGAGAAACTATGGTGGTCTAGGATACACAAAAAAGTAAGGAATGGTCAGATGAATCCTTATGGCAGTTTTCTCCATGAAAGGATGAGAGTGCCTGGTTCCCCCTGCCTTTGTGACAGGTAGGTTCACCAATCCCTAGTTGGGGGCAGGGGATCCCCTGGTTTGGAGGCCCTCCCCCCCACTTCAGGGTTATCAGAAAGTGGAATGGATGGGTTTTGAATGTCTGCTGGGCACTCCATTATACCTTATGGAGACTGATCTTCATAGGGTACAAGGGAGAATCAATCCATGGGTATCTGGGGCTCAGGGGGGCTGTTGTTTGAGGTAGAGGCACCAAATTTTCAGCATAGCATCTGATCCTCTCTTCAACCCCCCCCCCAAAGCTTCAAAAAGATTGGACCAGAGGGTCCAATTTTATGAGCCCCAAAAGAAGGTGTCGCCATCCTCCATTATTTTCAAATAAGGGAAGGCATTTGAAAGGAGCGCAGTCCCTTTAAATGTGATGGCCAGAACTCCCTTTGGAGTTCAATCATGCTTGTCACAACCTTGCTCTTGGCTCCACCCCCAAAGTCCCCAGACATTTCCTGAGTCAGACCTGGCAACCCTAGTGACAGGTGTGCTGCAGATTGTTGTTGATGGTCTTCAGGACTGCTTTTTGTCTTCTCAGGTGCTGCACTGGTGGACTGGCTGATTTCCAACCAGTTTTCTGCCTTCCGGCTAGAAGCAGTCACATTGGCCTCTGTGCTGATGGAAGAAAATGTAACCAAGCCTGTGGGAGCCCGGAGTGTTGAGGCTATGAGGAACGGTGATCTGGCAGAGCAGTTTTTAGATGACTCCACTGCACTATATACATTTGTAAGCAATTTCTGTATGCAGGTCTCCCTTTGTCATGGCACTTAAAATTGAGGGTGGTCATGCATGTGCCCTGATTGGGGCAAACCATCAGCAAAAATATGATTCAGATGACAAACTCCTTGAAAGATAATTTGAAAATAATCTTTCAAGTGCTTTGAAGACCTAGATAAATATTGATACAGTAGATGGACTTTGCACTGAGTCTATATTCACACTGGGTGCAGCTTGTCCTTTATGCAGGTCTGCAATAAAGGAAGCCAGTTTGTACATTTTTGTTTCTACAGTTTTTAAATAATCTTATGCCTGCCAAAAATGCTGCTTTGGGGATGGGATTTTTTTTTCAAAATAATAGAGCAATGAACACTTAATTAGCAGGGCCAAAAAGCAATGCTTTGTTTTATGAATTTCAATTTATTCCCCCAAAATGCCCAATGTTTAAAAAATGTAATTTCAGGCAGACAGCTACAAGAAGAAAGTCAGCTCCAAGGAAGAGCTTCATCTTAACATTCTTGAACTGAGTGGCAAAATTGTAAAGCAAGGCTTTTTAATAAAACAGGTGACTATAACTTTTGGATAATGAAGGCAAACTGTGTGTGTGGCGATGTTCATTGGAACAAAAAATCCTAACTATTAAACTGCATTAGGATTGGCAAGCTCCCACTGGGGGCGGAGTTTTTCCCAGTTTGGGGCACCCTAACCCACTGGCATGGAGCCAGCTGGCGGGGGGGTGGGATCCCTGCCACC
Source organism: Heteronotia binoei (assembly GCF_032191835.1). Lineage (NCBI taxonomy): Eukaryota > Metazoa > Chordata > Lepidosauria > Squamata > Gekkonidae > Heteronotia > Heteronotia binoei. The sequence goes on along the minus strand of NC_083243.1, from coordinate 90,992,055 downwards.
CAAGAACTCTGAATGCTAGAGCGTCCTTGACATGATGTGCCCAGCGCAATGACATCACTTCTGGGTGTTGTCATTGCATCACACGTGCTTTGTGTGCATGAACAAAGTTCCCCGCTGAAACAAAGGTAGGACTTGGCAACCCTAAACGGCATACAAAAAAAGTGCAGAATATTTTTTCTATTTGTGCTCCAAAGAAGCACCTACTGCATGCCCTTCACATAGAAGGCTACCCAAGCAGCATAATGGTATTGTGACCAGGAAATCCTTGTTTCTTTTATTACATTATTTAACACCAATTCAAATAGCTTTAGAATGGAAGCTGGTTATTCCCCTTTACCACAGTGCTCTGAAACTAGCCATGATGTGCATGCATAGTCATAATTATGTGTCTTTGAAAATGTACTATTCACCATACAAACATGAAGATTACTGCACTAAATGTAAAATTTTACTTGAACTATTAGTGACAATTTCTTCCCATCTCCAACTTACGCATGCAGTAGTTACCAGAAGCAATCATATATGAAGGCCTTTTCAAAAATCCATCAAGTATGTTGATAACCCTCAGATTTCAACCGTTGCCTTGAGAATAAGCCCAAAACCCTGAAGGAAAGTTAACTTAGTTTTATCCTTTCAACTTCTCAGGGGCACAAGAGGAAAAATTGGAAGGTGCGGCGTTTTGTCCTGAGAGCTGACCCTGCTTTCCTGCACTACTATGATCCTACTAAGGTGCAACAACAGACTACAAATACATTAGATTACTTTCTGCATGACTTTTTAAAACACAAAGTTAACATTTTTGAATTCCTTCTTATACTGACTTCTGTGAGGCTCAGGTCAGACCTCTAACCTGTGATTATACTAGTTCAAAACTGTAGCAGAGGCAGGTGTGAGCAATCCAAATAATGTACATTGCTGGAGTTGAACATCATTAGGTAACCCTTTTGTGAACTCATGTGTTCCATTTTAAATCAAGACGTTGCCTCTTTAGATAATTAACTTTGAGTGTCAGTTGAAAGGTGAACAATGCTGGGAAAGGACTGCAGAGAAATAAACTTTAACAGGAATGGGCCGAGACAAGTCTTGTGTGCTTTTGGTACGACCATCTGCTGTGTAGGCAAGTCTTCCTTGCCAGCGTAAAATATTTTGCAGGGTACTTTTTGTTCAGATTCTTTTTCCCCCCTGCAGGAAGATAACAGGCCAGTTGGTGGTTTTTCTCTTCGTGGCTGCCTTGTCTCAGCACTAGAGGACAATGGTGTCCCAACAGGTGAGCTGCAAGCATTCTGGAAAAATGAGCTCCACTTACTTCAGAATTTATCACATACTGCTTTCCAGCATTAATCTTTAATGTGGACTACCTCCTTGTGCTGAGAGAGCTTTAGCCATTGTCATTAACACTGCAGCTTGGAAAAGAATGTTTGGATATGGCTGCCACTGTCATTATAGAAATGGCTGATTCATACAAAAGGGTTTTTTCAAATGTATTTTTATATTTTAGAAAACAAAGTAAAGATGTGAAGGGGATACAAAAATGAAAAAGGGCTTGCATATCACAATTACATATATTAAAAATAATTATTATATAACACAGTGTGTATATAACAAAACGCATTTCTTCCCAACACCCTCTTCATTATAATTTGAAAACACTATCTGTAAAATATAATAATACTTCTGTTGCGGTACATTTATATTCAATTTTTTGGATTTCAGATTCCATAACAAATCTGTTTTACATCTACATTATTGATTTCATCTTTACTACCTATTTGGTATTATATATTTTTGCCACTTCTACCTACTCAGTGTAACTTTCAACAATAAGTAGTACATCATAGTACAAAAAGAAAATCTGTTATATATCTCATAATAAGGTGGAGGACATTTCTGCTCAGAATTCACTTCTTTATACATTTATATTCAAGATGTTACTTTTGAAACTTATTCTCATTTTGCTTCTACATTTCAATACATTTGTGTACAAATTTTTAACTGCTTCTCATTCTGAATTTGTCTCCTGCTTGTGTAATACATACTTCATCTCTCCTCAGATTTCATGATTGATCTATTTAATATATAAATTGTTAATTCTGCCATTACTACATAGCTTGCAAGCTTATTTTCCCATTCTTCTAGGCAGGGGCAGACATCTATTTTCTGTTCCACTGTGTAGATAATTCTAGCTGTTCGTGCAAAAGGTTTTTGAGGTGATGGTATACCCACATACAGGGGCAGATTTAGGGTTGCCAAATCTGACTCAAGAAATATCTGGGGACTTTGGGGTGGAGCCAAGAGTAAGGGTGTGACAAGGATGACTGAACTGTGAAGGGAGTTTTGGTCATCATATTAAAAGGGACAGCATGCCTTTTAAATACCTTCCTTCCATTTGGAACAATGAAGGATAGGAGCACTTTCTTTTGGGGCTCAGAATTGGACCCCCTGGTCCAATCTTTTTTAAACTTGTGGGATTTTTTGAGGAGAGGCACCAGATGCTGTGCTGAAAGTTTGGTGCCTTAACTGAAAAAAAAAGCACCCTCAGATACCCACAGATCAATTCTCCATTGTACCCTATGGGTCTCCATAGGGTATAATGGAGTGCCCAGCAGACATTCCCCCCCTCGCCACTTTCTGATAACCCTGAAGCAGGGGAGGGCCTCCAAACCAGGAGATCCCCTGCCCCCAACTGGGAATTGACAACCCTAGAATTGGCCATTAAGGCCACCAAAAAAGTTCCAGTGGATCAGTGCCTGGTAGTCCACCATCTCCTACTGATGCCATTCTGACCTCAAGGAAGGGTCATGTGCTGTCTGTCACAAGTTAGCCCCACAGGGACAGGAGGCATCTGGTGCAATCTCACTCATGTGGTGAGGAATGGGCCTAGAATAGCCTGGTCCCCCCTTCTTTTTGGGAGCAGTGCCAGAACGAACTGGAAAGGAGGTTTTTTTTCCTAGGGTCAATTTCCCTTCCAATCTACCCCTGACCACATAAGTACATGATCACACCAAAAATGTGCCACTTCTTTGGACTGTTCATGCATTCTCTCTCTTTTCCTTGTGTATCATGATTCATTTGTTTTCTCTTTATCACTACTGCTATAGCAGTCATATTGTCCCTATTCCTTCCTAATCTGTCACCCCCCCTTTTGCAGGAGTGAGAGGAAATGTGCAAGGTAATCTATTCAAAATCATCACTAAGAATGACATTCACTACTACATACAGTCCAGTTCCAAGACAGAAAGAGCACACTGGATTGAGGCCATCAAACAACTAACTTAACCATGCAAAAGTGTATCTGGACAAGAGGAGAATCCAGCCAAGCTGACTGCTGCTTGGGTATACACAATGGTTGGCTTTGAGATGTATGAGTGAGTCATTTCAGCTGAGCACATAGTATATATCTGACAAATATATACTAGACTTTACCATTGGATCAGATTGGCCACTTACTCCATTGGGAAAAATCACGGTGGAAGCCAGAGGAAGTTTCAAGCAGCTACCCCGACGCTATTTCCTGGAGTCAGAGAGAGGGACAAACTATCCCGCCCCCAGCAATTTCCACTAATGAAAACAGTGCAGAAGGGAAACTGAAAGCCCTTCCTCCCCCCCTTGCAGTGCTCTGAGACTGAATGGAGCAACTGAATGTTTTCATGGTAAGCTCCCTCATTCATAAATGTGACATATGAGACATCTGTTTCCTAACTTATGTTACCTGTAATGTCTAGTTTGGCTCCCAGTTCACTTTCATCCAGACTCCTAGTTTCCCAGCCTACAAGGATATACCACTTTATATTTGTTGTTCTCAATTTTTATAGGGTTTTAGATTTATTTCTGAATATTAGATATTTTACCTTTTTGATTTTTTTAATGCAAAGAATGCTTGGAGAATATTCTCAATGAAAGGCATAAATATTATTAATTAACATAGATAATTGGTCCACTATTTGATCAGTCTGACTGGGAGCATCTCTTTGTGGTCTCGGGAAAGTTTTTCCCAGCTCTGTCCTAATTACTGCTTTTACTAAGGGGTTATTTGTGATGAGCCAAAGTGAAGTTTTTTATCAATTGCCACTGAAGCTTCTAGCTTCTGCTCCTAATCACCTCTGTACTAATGAAAAATAATTAAAGTGTGTGCCTATAATGAGACTTCATATAGCAGCTCACTGGCAGCTCTGATGGACTTTCATCAGCATAGAAACAATCATTGCTATATGTCTGGCATTTCCACAATGATCCCTCCTTCTTTTCCTGCGCTTTAATTACTGTTTTATGTGCTTTTGATACTATTTGAGGTTTGAATATCATTGTTTTTATGTTTTTATAATGTTTTAACTGTTAACCAACTTGGTGACCCTACTTGGGAGGAAAGGTGGTATATGAATTTTGTAAATAAAAACAAAATAAATTTTGTGTGTTTCTTTAGAAAATATTACTCTAACCAGCCATAATATCATTTAGGGTAACAGTTTCTGCATGGCTGGGAGGCCTTTTTTTGAGCAGGAATGCACAGGAACACACTTCCAACTGGCTTGGCACCAGGGGGTGTGGCCTAATATGCAAAGAAACCCCTGATGGCTGGTGTTGCTTTTTTGGGGGTAGTCATCTAGCAAAACCCTTAGGAAGTTTTCTTAGTGTTGCTAGGCACAGATGTTTAACAATGGAAAGTAGAACATAAGAACAAGATGAAATCTAGGTAACTGTAATTATCTTTTAACATTTTTTTAGGAATGGCTTTTTGAACATTTATTTATTTTTCTCTAGTTGTAAAATCGTAAGTCTTTCTGTGCAGTCCTCAACACTTTAATCTAGTGTGTTTAGCAGTTAAGAGTGTTGAACTAGTTTCTGTGAGACCTGGGTTTGAATCCCCATTATTCATGCCTTGGAAACTTGCTGGGTGACCTCTCTCAGTCTAACCTACTTCACAAGGTTATTGTGAGGATAAAAATAGAGGTGAGAAGAATGAAGTGAGCTGCCTTGGGTCCCCATTAGGGAGAAAGGTGAGGTATAAATTAATTAAATAAATTCTGAAGTCTATTGACACAGAAATGTAAAGCTCTGAGTGCACTGCTGGTCATTGAAATGATCATTATACATTGATTATTTGAATTTGACTGAGCCTAGTAATTTAACAGACCACTACTTTTCTCATTCTGTTTCATTTTGAAACAAATTTTATTTTGAGAAGTGCTGAGAATCCTAGCCTCCCTCACTGAACTGCAGTTTCTACTAGGGTTTCCTGGTAAAAGGGGAATGACCAATTTAAGTCTGTACTATAGATATGCCTCCAGATAAGAGAATCTTGGATGGAGAAACGGGCAGATTGAGGTAGAAAGAAGCACGACAGCAACTGTGTAGTTATTTCCACCAGATGCCCTGAAATGTATCTTGTTGTTTGCAGTGCCAGCCCTAGGGCATGTGGCACCCCAAGCAGGCTACCTGCACCCCCCCCCCCGCTCTCTGCAGTGCCGCAATGTAATCAGAGGAGCGCCGCAACGAAGCTCGGCCTTACCCACTTCACAAGGGCCCGGCCTTCTAAGTTGTTTTAAGAGCATGCTGGAGGAGGCTTCTCCCCCTCACTGAAGTGAGGGAGGAGCAAAACTTGTTTGTGTCACCAAGACAATAGCTTCAGCGGTTTAGATCCTACCTTTTTGTTATAGCACTGCCCAGCTGGGTACACAAGGGCTTTCACCAACCCAAGATGCTCTCCTGCTAATGCAGGCTTTTGTTAGTACAAGAATCATTGTGGATCCAGCTAGGAGGATGGGGGCCTTTAATAAGAAGAGGAAATTGCCCCCTTCTTCCTATGTTGGAAGAGCTGTTCTGCCATCTGAATCTTGGGTATGATACAAAACATTATGTGTATGTTTGCCACATAATAGCTGATACAAGGCTAGAGGTTTCCATGATAAACTGCAGTGAACATTCATGTAACTGTTCCAAATTAGGGATGTGTAAATATGCTTTTGTGGATATTTTCGCCTTCCTTCATATGTGCAAGTCACTTTTCTCTATAAAAAGAGCCCTCCTTGATTAGACCAGTGGTCCATCTAATCCCACATCTTGTTTCACACAGTGCCTAACCAATTAACTTGGAGAGCTGGAAACAGGGTGGAAGATCTAGCCCTCCCCCATCCACAACCCAACCATCCCCACCAGCCAGTCTTCCAGTCACCAATGTCTGGTGTACAGAAGAAAAGAGTCCTGCAGAGAGCAGCAAGAGGAAAGGCCTGTCAGATAGGATAGTGGGGTCAGCACCTTCTTTCCTTTATAAAGTGTCATTTTCTGTCCAAATTCCTACTCTTAAGGCAATATCCTCCTTATTGGAAGTTCCACATTCACAACCATCTCTCAGCTAGTATGTAACTAGCTTTATTATCAAGCATGTTAGTGTCAGCATATGCTTGCTAGTAAGACTTCAGGCTGGAGTCTATTGCAAGTGATCTATGACAGTTCATGATTTGTGACAGTTCCTGACAGCTTCCATTATCTGGTTCATACCAGAGACAAATACCTGCTACATGACATTCCGTCGTCAACATTGCAGCATGTGAGTTTAGCTGATGGCAGGAACTCTAAGGTACGGTGTCAGGGCAGTGTCACATTCCCAGCACTTCAACACACATTCAAAGAAGTGCTGTGTGTTCCTGCTCTTGAAAACAATTTGCTAAGTGTACTTGCTCTGGACAAAGCTGGCTTTACCATGACTTTTGCCAGCAACTCTTGCAAAATAATGAAGGGTGGCTGGGTGTTTGCTGTGGGAAGGTTGTAAAACAATGTCTATGTTATTGAAAATTTATCTGTGGGAGCACAGGTGGTAACTAACACAAAACTTCATGATAATTGTGTGCACTTGCTCCACCAAAGGCTGGGGCATGCCAGTTTTAACACTATCAGCAAAACACTTGCTATAGTGTGAAGTGTCCAAACGCACAAAATCAAAAGCATTCCCGGTTGCCAGGAAAAGTGAGAGTGTCTGCAAAACCGTTGGCTTTAGTACACGCAGATGTGATAGGACCTTACCCCAAAAGCCACTCTAATAAGAGGTTTGCACTAATCTTGGTTGATGATTTTTCCAGATTCTCATGTGTGTATGTGCTCAAAAAGAAGTCTGAGGTGTTCACAACAGTAAAACAATTGGGTGAATTATGTGCTTTGCAGACTGACATGGGAGGCGAATTCATGTCTTCTGAATTTAACAGATGGTTACAAGCACAAGGTATAATTCACAGAGTGGCAAATGTGTCAACACTGGAGGAAAATGGTTTGGCTGAAAGAAAGGGGGGAGTTTTGCAATATATGATGCAATCTATGCTTACTGATGCTGGTTTATCTATCACTTACTGGGCTAAAGCATTGAAAGCTACATGCTATATAAGCAACAGGATTTGGACTAGGTCCATAGATAACATTCCTTACAAGGTGTTGTGCAACAAAAAACCCAGTTTGAGACATTTAAGAGTTTTTGGCACCAAGGCCTGGGTGAATGTTCCTTTAAACCAGAGGAGAAAAGGGAAAGCTCGCTCCAAAAAGCTTCTCTTCCTAGGTTATCAAAAGAGGAATGAAAGCATACAGGTTTGCTAATGAACATCAAATGCTAAGCTTTAGTGGGTCTGTCAATTTTTGTGAAGACCAGAATTGGCACAGAGTGCATGCTAATAAATTGCCTTCACAGGTCACACTCCCCTTATCAGAGGAAACCAAAAGTGTAAAACAAGAGATCGTATCTCCTAGGCAACAATCCTCTAAGAGTGAACAGAGTGAGCAAAAGGTGCCTAGAGTGTCTTCCAGAAGTACAAAGGGTATACCTCCAGTCAGATTTGGGTTTGATACCACTACTATAAATCATGTATATGTAAAAGAGCTGAAAAGTTATCAGGAGGTGTCGAGCTTGCCTGAGTCAGAAAGGCAAGCTTGGCAAACTGCCATGCAAGCAGAACATGATTCTCTTTCTGAAAATGGAGTGTTTACTCTGACTAATTTGCCTGCTGACAAAAATGTTATCTGTTGCCGCTGGGTATTCAAACTGAAATCCTTACCAGATGGTGGCCTACAAAGGAAAGCCAGGCTAGTAGCAAGGGGGTCTTCCTAGGCTGAAGGACAGGATTATGATTAAGTGTTTGCCCCTATGGTCAACTTTGATACGCTAAAAACAGCATTGTGCAAGGCTGGGATTGATAAGATGCAGGTGCACCATTTCGATTTCACAACTGCTTATTTAAACGCCCAAATAGATGAACAGCTCTACATGGAGCAAATCCCAGGGTTTGAAAGCACTAACCAGAACCTTGTGTTAAGACTTAACAAAGCCCTGTATGGCTTAAAGCAGAGTGCAAGAGTGTGGAATCAGTGTCTGAGCAAAGCCTTAACTGATCTTGGGTTCACACAGGGAATTACTGACCCATGTACGTTCAGCAAAACCATTGGGAAAACTGAATGCCATCTGTTCATATGTGTGGATGATTTATGTTTTCTGTTGCATGATGATATGCAGCTGGTTTATACAATGGTTTATACCAGGGGTCCTCAACCTTTTTAAATAGGGGGCCAGTTCACTGTCCCTCAGACTGTTGGAGGGCCGGACTATAGTAAAAACAAAAACTATGAACAAATTCCTATGCATGCTTCATATATCTTATTTTGAAGTGAAGAAACAAAATGGGAACAAATACAATATTTAAAAAGAAGTAAAGTTAAATCATCAAGTTTCGCCTGCAGCCCCGCCTTTCCCTCGAGGGTGCACCTGATTGACAGGCGGTGGTGTCCGCCGGGCTTCTGGGTCGCACTTTCTAGGAATTACTGAGCAGGGGAAGCGCCATTTCCACTGCCCCCCCCCAGCAAAGATAACTTTGCACGCGGGACGCACATCTGCACAACTCGCCTTGCCATTTTTCATTAACCCCCTTGCAAGTTTTCAAGCCTCCCAAATGATAAGTGGCACCCGGAGGCTCTTCATATGCCTTCTCGAATAATAATAATAATAAAATAGCAGCAGCAGCACTAAAACCACCAAAGACCCCCGTGCCTAGGCACGTGTGCTCAGAGTCATAAGCAAATCCCCACTAAATGCAATGGGGATTACTCGCTAGTAAACGATCGCAGTCTTAAAGGCACACTTACCCGGAAGAAAGTCCCTCTGAACCTAGTGGGACTTACTTCTGAGTAGACGAGCTCAGCGTGCACTGTTAATCGCCTTCCCCCCGCCGCTGGTCTCAACGGGAGGAAGCGGAGGACTTGCTTAATGTGAAGGGAGAGCTGCTTTCGGGTTTACTGGGGAGCAAGGCTCCCTGAACAACTAGCCCGCCCCAAAACACTCATTGGAGGGGGGAGCTGTTTATTTCTGCTGGCTCAGCCCCGGGGGGGGGGAGCAAAACCTTCCCCCCCACTGGCTGCGCTCCATTCAAAAGCGCCGTCTGCAATTCCTTACCAGTTCCAAATCAGTAAGGGCAGAGATCGGGCTGAAGTCTGAGCGTGGGAAGGGAGGGGGCGCCCCTCTGCAGATTTACGCAGAAGTAAAGCCCCCGGAATTGCAAGAGCACGTTCCCATATAAGCGCGCTTTGCTTCCTGCAGCGGAGTGAAGAAGGGTGGCGGCCTCAACGCAGGAGGGGTCTTGCTTGGCTTTTCCGGAGTCCTCCCTCCCTCTGCAAAAGTTGCGAGGGGGGAGGGTTGTTCCTATCCCTTCGTCGATTTGCACAGCCAATAGATCGAGGAGGTTTGCTACTGCGCATTTGTTGTTACCGGGCAGATAGTCTTCCAAGGGCGAAGCGGGGCCCTGTCGTTCTACCCGGTCTGATTTTGCCATGACCGGCGGGCCGCATAAACGTCCTCAGCGGGCCACATCTGTCCCGCGGGCCGTAGGTTGAGGACCCCTGGTTTATACAAACAACTCAACACCTGTTTAAGATTAAACATTTGGGCAGCATTCAGCAATACTTGGGTGTAGACATTACAAAGAACACAAATGGATGTTTTGAACTCAGTCAGGAGCATAAAATAGCTAAGCTGCTTGAAGAATACAACATGACAAATGCAAACTGTGTTACTACACCAATGACCACGAGCTATGGTAAAGAGCCTGATGACAAACTGTTTGAAAACAAGGCATTGTATCAATCACTAATTGGGTCCCTACTGTATATAGCAAGTTGGTCAAGACCAGATATCTGCATTGCAGTTCTTACGTTGTGTCAGAAGTGTGCATGCCCTTTTATGAAAGATTGGACTGCAGCAAAAAGGGTACTGAGGTACTGCTGCAAACAAATTAGTGCTAGACACTACTTCAGCATAACAAGTAACAGCTTACAGTGATTCAAGCTGGGGAGACAGAAAAGATGGAAGGTCCACAACAGGTTATGCTGTATATGTGCATGGGGCTCTTGTGATGTGGAAATCTTTGAAACCACACATTTCAACAAGCACTTGTGAAGCAGAGTTTTCTGCATTAAGTGATTGTGTTGTTTAGCTGGAATGGTTATATCAGCTACTAATAGGCCTGAACATGCAATGTGACTTACCTATATGTGTATTTTGTGACAATACTGCTGCTCAACAGTTAGAAAATGCACAGGGTGTCAAAACAAGAAGTAGACACATTAACATTCGCTATCAGAATGTTAGGGAGACTGTACATAGAGGTTTGATCATGCTACAGTACTGTTCTTCTGATAACAACGTAGCAGACATGTTCACTAAGTGTTTGAGTATGGACAAATTTGTAACTCTGAAACAAAGGCTGGGACTCACCGCCTAAGTCTTAGAGGAAGTGTCAGCATATGCTTGCTAGTAAGACTTCAGGCTGGAGTCTATTGCAAGTGATCTATGATAGTTCATGATCTGTGACAGTTCCTGACAGCTTCCATTATCTGGTTCATACCGGTTCTGTCCAGAGTACTTGTGCTTATGCAGGATGACTCAGCACTATATGTTGATTGGTGCTTTTGTATAGCTGTATGTATATAACTGTGAATAGCCTGTACAGTGTATCTCTGCTCTCAAACGTGCTGTCTGGCGAAGCACTTTGTCAAGTGTATACCAGAATAACTAAACTTGTAAATAAATGTAAATAGTTAGCACAAGTCAGTGTGCTGTCTATTATTAAGCCTCACAAATACAGAGCATACCAGCAAATACACCAACAGTTAGTTCCTGAATAAAGCTTTCTCCTTCAGTGGGGAAAGTCATCAAAACTGGTTAGGTCACAGCTCCTCTTGCTCCAGGCAGGGCTAAACAAATTTTGTGTGACTTTCCTGGGACAGAGTGAGGCTGTCCTTCCAGTTCTAGTAGCCCTGCAGCTTCAGCAGGATACTGGAGCCTAGCTCTACTTCTGTGGCTACCAAACGAAACAAACTTTAATCAGTTTGTGCAGCTTTCTTGTGTAATAATCACTCAGCCAACAGAATTGTGGGCCCACAAGAGGTATATCTGATTAAAGGCTGAAAATTGCCACATGCTCTTAAGTGCCAGCAAAGCCTTTCAGAATCATATGACAATGTGATCCGTGCAAGAAGCTAAAAATCTTCTGGTCCTGAAAGGATAGCATAAGGGATAACTGGCTCTGAATATAAATAATAAAGGAGAGTTAATTTGCTATTCTTGTGGCAAACCAGGACATATCAAGTGCAATTGCCCTTCAGGCACTACTCAAAGAAAAACTTCCCTCAAAATTTTAAAGAGAAGTAGACAGGCTCTACTTAAAATTAATGAACAGCCAACATAGCCTGCTGCTGCTGTGGAAGGGAGGGTGGGCTATAAGTCTAATGTAAAATAATATCACAGAACACAAAAAGCATCACTTGGTACACTGATTCCTGTGTTTTTTCACCCATGTGCAATAATAGAAGTTTGTTTGAAACATTAGGTGAAGAAATTAAATAGAAATTGCATGTAGTATATGAAAAACTCTGGGCTGAAAGCTCTGGGACATTGTATTGCAAACTTCCAAATGATAAAATCTGAGAAGTCCTTGTTACAAATTGTTTCTTAAACCTGAGGCTAGAGAATACTCTTATCTCCATAAGAGCAATGACAAATAAAGGAATAAAAGCAATCTTTGGAAATAAATGTTTTATCAGAGAAAAGACTGACTTAATTGCAATGGGTGATATGAGTGGGGATTTGTAGGGACTTGACTGTCACAGAGAGAAACTAAGCTTTACAAAGTAGTGTAATTGCAAGACTTTTTTTCCAGGTTGTGGCATAGGAGATGAGGTCATAGAGAAAAGTATGTGATAATCCAACTTGAGCAATAATTTAACAAAGAATGTGCTAATGACCAGATGTGCTGATGCAGAAAAGTGTGTGCTTCAAAGTAAAGGGAACTAGACCAAGCTTTAACAAGCATGGCACAAGCCAAATGCAGTGCCCCCTAGAGCTGATACACAGTGATATGTGCGGACCTGCAAAATCTCAAACACCTTGTGGAAATAAGATAGACAGATAGGGCGTTTTCGCACTCACCTTCAGCCGGCGCGACCCCCCTCTTCACCGCGCAGGATCTGCGCGGATTTCGCACTAAAAGCCGCGGAGCAGCCAGAAGAGCCGGAAACTCCCGGCGCTTTTGCGGCACAAATGGAAACCGCCAAAAAGCAGTTTCCGTTTGCGCGGCTTTTGCGCTTGGAGTTTCCGGCTCTTCTGGCTGCTCCGCGGCTTTTAGTGCGAAATCCGCGCAGATCCTGTGCGGTGAAGAGGGGGGTCGCACCGGCTGAAGGTGAGTGCGAAAACGCCCCTAGATAAATTTATTGTCATTGTTCTCAAAAAAGGAAAATGAGAGCAACGAAATGAGGTGCTCTTCCACAAACATACCAACACATCAACACTAAAGAAAAGACATATACATAAACCATTTAAATACATCTAAAACAAATAACCATTCATAACCCTACATTTAGCCTACATCTAAAGCAAATAACCATTCATAGCCCTGCATTTAGCCTAACCTCAGCTCTTGGATAGAAGCTGCCCTTAAATCTATTTGTCTTAGCCTTCAACACTCTATATCATCTGCCCGATGGTAAGATCTCAAATAGCAAGTGGCCCGGATGTGAAGGGTCCTTTAAGATCATTTGTATCTTCCTTTTACATCCCATATTATACAGATCCACCAATGAGGGGAGAGAGCATTCACAAATCTTCTGTGCTCTTACCATCACTCTTTGGAGCACCCTTCTCTCTGCTTCCGTGCAGCTCCCAAACCACACGCAGACGCAATAAGATATAATGCTCTCAATGGAACTACGATAAAAGGCAACCAGCAGACTCCCTGACAGTTTTTGTGATCTTAAGAGTCTTAAATAGTAGTCGTTGCTAGCTTTTATTGATGACGACTCCACACTGTGATCTATCTAATTAAAGAGAAAAACCAAGTGCTGGGAAAATTTAAGGTACATATGGCAGTGGTCAGTAACAGATTCTAAAGAAAGCCATTAGTAATCTAGACTGATAATGGAGGGGAATACATGGGACATGTGAGATGACAAATTACAGATCACCAACTTACAGTCCCATACACCCCAGAAAACACTGATGTAGCAGAAAGAACCATTCTCTCACTAAAATATCCAGATGTGTGCTCCTTGAGATAGAGCTACCTGACAGCTATTGGGGAGAAGCAATCAGTAACTACCTATAGAACAGATTACCTACTAAGGGTGCAAACAATACACAATTTGACCTGTTGTACAGGCACAAACCCATCTTGGGTCATCTAACAGTGTTTGGAGGGCAAAGATGGATAAGAACATAAGAACATAAGAGAAGCCATGTTGGATCAGGCCAACGGCCCATCCAGTCCAACACTCTGTGTCACACAGTGGCAATTTTTTTTTTATATATACACACACACTGTGGCTAATAGCCACTGATGGACCAGTGCTCCATATTTTTATCTAAACCCCTCTTGAAGGTGGCTATACTTGTGGTCACCACCACCTCCTGTGGCAGTGAATTCCACATGTTAATCACCCTTTGGGTGAAGAAGTACTTCCTTTTATCTGTTTTAACCTGTCTGCTCAGCAATTTCATCGAATGCCCACGAGTTCTTGTATTGTGAGAAAGGGAGAAAAATACTTCTTTCTCTACTTTCTCCATCCCATGCATTATCTTGTAAACCTCTATCATGTCACCCCGCAGTCGACGTTTCTCCAAGCTAAAGAGTCCCAAGCGTTTCAACCTTTCTTCATAGGGAAAGTGCTCTTAGAGCAGAAGTCATTTTTTTTTGTTGGCTATGCACTGGGATGCAAAGGATATAGAATCTTCATCCCAGAGACAGAAATACTGAAGATCCTACAATGTGGTCTACATCAATGAAAGGAAGAAATCAAACAGCATGGAAAAAATGAATGTCAGGGAATCTATTCTATACTAAAGAAGAAAAATGAATCACTGCAAATAGAAACAGTGAATCTAAACATGGCATCACATCAGCAGAACCTAGACAAAAAGAAGGGCTTTTTCCTCACTATGATACATCACCTGGTGCTTGGCTTGTGTTTGCTGCCCAAATTCCTGGGTTTGATTCTGGTGAGATCATAACTTTGGCTCTTTCTATTCCTGTCATGGAAGTCTGACACCACATGATGCCTTGCTACCTGAAAGGGATGTTTGACTGGCCACCTGAATCCAATGCTTGAGACCTTTGCGTGTAATATACATACTCCCATTCTCTGCAGTCTCTTGTGTTTCTCCAAAGGGCTTGGCTACAATTTGAAAGGTAACAGAAGGAGCATCCAAGGGCTCCAGAATCTCCCAATCACTTGTTATATTTTCAAAGTAAAAAAAAAAAGATCAGTTTCATCAACCTGAAATTAAAAAACAAACAAACCCTAAAAGAGCAGAGACACTGAAGGATCCATGCTCTTCATCTTCCAGAAGACATATGAAAGAATTAATGCACTGCAGTAGCCACAGGGAAGGTGTGTTTACCATAATGGCATGAGGGTTCTTTATTTTTTTTCAAGCTACTTTGGTAAGCTTGAGATCTCCTAATAGCTGCAAGTTTGTCACCCTTCGCATAGGTACCACGCGATGAGTGAAATCACAGAGCTGACACCCATCAAGCAGGATCCGAATCTGCTGATGCTCACACAACAGCTCCATCTGAAAGAGAATCACAAGCTAAAGAGACCTGGGGATTGCAGCAGCACAATCGGTGGGGGGCGAAGCATGCACAAGTCCCACAAAATTGGCTCTCAGGATTTCATAACATTGGTTTCAGTAGAGCCTCATTGTAGTTGACTTCATCCGGGTTGTTTTGAAATTGATTGGAGAGATCAAAGAGAACAGTTTAGGACTAGGCAGTCTCCCTTCAGCTTCTATAAATACTAACAGCATAGGTGGACAATGTGCTTTGCATGCATAGAGCCCTGTTCAGTCCCCGTTAAATAACCTTATAGGTAGCACAGCTGGGAAGAAACACTGCCTGACAGCCACTGTCAGTCAGAGCAGATATTGTAGTAGATACACCAATGGTCTGATTTGTGTAAGACAGCTTTAAGTTTCCATTATCCATATTACCTTATCTTAAATGAGTCCCCTGCTGTAAATGGGAAGTAGGGAATTGTCTTTTCCTCTTTCCCCCACTTCCCAGCAATCCAAGAATTCCGAACAATAGATTTCTCAGTAAAGTTGATTACAAGTAACAATCCAACATCTGTGCTTGCATCCATAGGGTCACACAGCAAAGTCACTGAAAAACTGCAAAGAATTAAAATGCATTAAAGTATGAAAAGGACAGTTTTGGGAGTAATAAGAAAAGTTGGTATTGTTGATTTATATGCCATTTATTTATTTGTTTTTTATTTATTTATTTTCAATTTATAGCCCACCCATTCCCAAATGGGCTCTGGGCAGGTAAAAACAATAATACAAGATTAAAATTAAATATATATAATAAAACAATATACAATCTAAAAGCAATGTAACAATCTAAAAACAAACTCCAATTCTGCAGTTGTTAATATCAATTGCCTCCAATCCTTCCATACATCCCCCAGCTGGTATAAGATAAATGGGTCAGCAAAGTTATATCATCAGGGTCCCTGCAGCAGGCATCAGGGTCCCTGCAGCAGGCATCAGGGTCCCTGCAGCAGGGAAGCCACAGAATAGCAAAATGTGCACTGCCTCAGTTGAATGCCTGGTGGAACAGCTCTGTCTTACAGGCCCTGAGGAACTGCAACAGGCCCTGCAGGGCCCTAATCTCCAGTGGGAGCTTGTTCCACCAGGTAGGAGCCAGGACAGAGAATGCCCTGGCCCGGGTTGAGGCTAAGTGGACTTCTTTTGGGCCAGGGATTACCAGCAGATGTTGATCTATGGAGCGTAAGGCTCCTTGGGGGGGTATACGGGAAGAGGTGGTCTCACAGATATGCTGGTCCCAGGCTATTCAGGGCTTTGAAAGTCAGAACCTTGAACTGAATCTGGTACTCAATTGGTAACCAGTGCAGCTGGCAGAGCACTGTTTGCATGTGTGCCTGCATAGGCGCTGCAGCAAGCAGGCATGCTGCAGCATTCTGCACCAGATGGAGTTTCTGGATCAGATTCAAGGGCAAGCCCACATAGAGCGAATTGCAGTAGTCCAGTCTGGAAGTGACCGTTGCATAGATCACTGTGGCCAGATTCTGGATAGATACATAGGGAGCCAGTTGTTTTGCCTGCCGTAGATAGTAAAAGGCAGACCTGGCTACTGCGGTGATCTGGACCTCCATAGACAATGAGGCTTCCAGGATCACAGAAGTGCCCCAGCAGTGGTTGGGAGCCTTATTCCCATACCTATTCTGCCCTGGGCCAGACACAGGACCTCCATCTTAAATGGATTTAGTTTCAATCAGCTCTGTTACAACCACCCTGTCACAGCCTCGAGCGCACAGCCAAGTCTGGGTGGCCGACCATCAACAGATAGAGCTGGGTGTCATCAGCATATTGATGACAATCCAACCCATACCTCCGTAATAACTGGGCAAGGGGTGTATATAGATGTTAAACAACATTGGCGACAGGATTGCTCCCTGCGGCACTCCACATTCTAATGGGTACCGCTGGAAGACTGTGTCATCAATTGCCACTCTCTGTCCCCGACCCTGGAGGGGTCTTCTTTTTTCTATCACAGTACTCCTCAGGGTAGGGTTGTCAATCCCCAATTCAAGAAATATCTGGGGCCTTTGCGGGTGGAGCCAGGAGACTTTGGGGGTGGAGTCATAAGCAAAGTTGTGACAAGCACAATTGAACTCCATGACATTTAAAGGAACCGTACACTTTTTAAATGCCTTCCCTACATTAGAAATAATGAAGGATAGGGGCACCTTCTTTTGGGGCTCATAGAATTGGACCCCCTGGTCCAATCTTTTTGAAACGTGGAGAGACATCAGAAGCTATGCTGAAAATTTGGTGCTTCTATCTCAAACAACAGCCCCTCCAGAGTCCCAGATACCCCCAGATCAATTCTCCATTATACCCTATGGGAATCGATTTCCATAGGGAATAATGAAGTGCCGAGCAGACATTTTCTTCTCCTCCCTGTTTCTAAGGACTCTGAAGTGGGAGAGGGCTTGCTCCCACCTGGGAATTGGCATCTCTACTCACAAGTTTCTGAACTTCCAACTTCTTCAAAGTAACACAGAGCAACCAAAGGTTCAAGTTTACCTTTCCTATGCAAACGACCTCTGAAAAGATTGTGCAACCAACGGAGGGTCTGGGCTGCTTTCACAGCCACTGGGAGCAGCCATCTTGTTCTGCCTGCTCCCCCTGCCCCCATTCAGCCTTAAAGACACAGACACACCATCCCAAGAGGAAGCCAAGTGGAGCCTGAAGCCTCCGGAGATGGGAAAGCACATGGTGGCTGTGGGAGCGGGGCTTCCCCGTCAGCCAGCTGACTGGGAGCGGGAAGGAGCTGGCAAGCCTAGTATGCAAGGAGAACCCCTGCTGGGACCTGGGGACTGGCAAGCCTAGTCTGCAAGGCAGTTTTCTCTGCACCGTTCTTGGCTCAGTCACTCATGGCCATCATTTTGTCTCTACCACCCTGGGCCTTTTCCGGTTTTTTAAATAAAGAAATTAAAAAATAATTTCAACTGGTGAGCTGCTAAAATGAAATAATACTATTATGATATATTGCAATAATATATTAGTTCCTCTGAATTCTAAGCTTTTATTTAATAAAGACTCTCTATCCATTTAGATTGCTCAGGGCATTTTCAGGTTTCTTTAGTAGTTAGATTGCTGTAGCATTATTTCAGTCTGTTGGATTTAATTCTTCTGAATCCCCACCTTTCATTTTTCACAAAGTACATCTCTAGCACTTTTTGTTGAGGAAATATAAGGGGAAAGGTGTTCCTGAGCAGTCTAAAGGGCTAGAGAGCCTTTATTAAATAAAAGCTTCTTAATCCCCCTCTTCCAGTTGATTCTTTCACCCTCCAGAGATACACAATATCCTCATTTCCTGCTGATTTGCCTCATTGGAGAAATTACACTAAAGAGTACAGGCTGCAAGTAATCTTCCAACACTTTAGTCAGTCTGCTAGACTATGGTCAGTGGGTTTGCAGGTTTCCATTGTTTTTCCACTATGCACTCTCAAAATTGTCTGATGAAGTTATTACAAGAAATGGCATCCTCAAACTGCTGAGTGCTATGCCACATTTTTTAAATTACATTTTCTTCTTATCTCCCCAAAAGATATACTGCTTAAAGCATGTAAGAAAAAGGGGAATGCAAAAGTATCCATCCCTTGTTTCTGGGTGAGTCACTGAGGACAGGTAATTCTGCTGCATCTCTTCATTGGGAGGGACTACATGATCCAATCACTTGATTATAATCCAGTTCCAGTGCAATATTGTAGGATGCTAGGAGGCTGCACTCTGTCCCTGGAGCATTTTAGTTATCTGCTTTTTGTTACCTCAGTTTTATCTTATCTTATCTTGATTCTATTTTACTTTTCTGTTCTTTACTTTCTCTCTTTTGTTTTTCTTTTCTTTTACATATAATGTAGCATCGCCAATCTGCAGTTGGGGGCAGGGGACTCCCTGGTTTGAAAGCCTTCCCCACTTCAGGATTATCAAGAGCCTGCAGCAGACGTGAACTACTGCACCTTTCTTAAATCTTCGTTCGCGAAGTCAAGCCGAGAGATTTTGTGGGTTCTGGCACCTTGTATTAGCTCGGCTAAAGATGGCATGGCATCAGGGTCTCCCAAATCTGATTCCCAATTTCAATCTCAGTTTCAAACGCTGGAAGAGGCTGGGCAAGAGCCTTCTCCAGAGAATTTGGTGGCTGCTATTTTTGCAACTCACAATGAAATCCATGACTAGTCTCTATTGTTTGTATTTATGTATTTTGTCTCCTGTCAAGGCTATTAGTGTTACATTTAACACAGTTTTCTATTTTACTTTGAACGTACCCAATTTTTCATTCATTTAAATTTGAAAATTCTTTTTGTTGTTGGCTGAACTTTTATTTTCTGAAAAGAACAGTGTTTTAAAATTCTACCTCACAAATTTTGGTTCCTATAAGACCTTTTTTCATTTGAAGTTATAGCATGTGTTATAGAAGAACATCTGTACCCTTCCTTGGATAACACTGCCCTCTCACTGTGCATCTTCTCTCTTAAGTCTTGAAAAACTAATACCTTGTTTTACCAGTGACCCAATTATTTTCAGTGTCGTGCTTCTCATAGAAATACCTTTTCTAGATTTATTGGTAATTCACTAGGCAGAATTCCTGAAAACTCTTGGTCTTTATTAAAAATCTGGACTTTAATAATGTTCTGCATTCCTTAAATGTAGATCTTCATTTGCTCTCTTAATGTCATTTATAGTCAAGTTTAACCATCTATGAACTGTACATATCAATCTTCCTATTTAGCTATTTGGTGAACCTCTTACCTGTGGAAAGAGGCATCTACATGCTTATCTATTTTATTTTATGCCTCTAGAGTATCTTGTTAGAATTTGACCTTTTTTGAGTGTTTTGTTTAGAAAATCCTTTCTATATCTCATGTTCTTATTATGGTATGACTCCAGTTCCGTTTGATTTTGTTTCAATCCAGTCTACAGTCCTGGCCAGGCTTGCTACTGGATAACACATTTTCATTTGCTTGTTTTAAGTTTCAGCCTCTCCATTATTTCAACCTTCTTCATCAAGGTGCATATTTTAGCACCCTGCTTTATGCATCAGTTCTAAATTCTATCTTTGCACTGCCCCACACATCTCCTTGGCTGTGCAAGCTCCTTACTAGGTTTTTCCTAAGTATGTGTGTGTGTGTGTGTGTGTGTGTGTGTGCGTGTATATATATATATATATATATATATATATATATATATATATATATATATATAGCATGCTTATTATAAATAGATTTAAGAATTGTTTTATGTTTTTGACCATGTATTAACCATAATTTGATTTCTAGGATTTTCTCATTGTTTTATTAAGTTTGCTCATCTTTTCTTTCAATATCCTGTGCAGGAAATCTGGACCTGCAAGTCAAGTTTAAATGCATGTTCATTATGATAGTTTTAAGAATTGCTGGTATGTCTGTTAAGAATTGTTTGTTTAAGGATTTATTATTTGCTTTTAGGATTTTGTTGTTAAAGTTTGTTGAAACCGTCTCTCACACCTATGTGAGACCCTCAGAACAAATTTTGGATGAGCTGGCACAGAGAAAAATGGGGTTCAGTGGAACTTGATCACCCCACTAATTTCCAATGGTTTAAATTCTATGATCCTTCATATACATGTATGTTAAAGCTGGCATTGTTCTATTGAGGCCTCAGTTTTGTTTTATTTGTTTTTTCTTATTTTTGACAATTTTATATGTTCCAAAGCTATAGCAAAAGGTTTTCTTCCCTTTTTGTAACTATTTTCAGAATCCAGGGGCAATTCCAACTCTGGTAATTTCTTTTTGGAGCTCCAATCTTGTGCACGATTTCATGTTTTCTTTTTTAAAATTCATAGCTGTTGCAACAAAGTAAAAAGCCTCTCATGAATCTCTAGGTACATTCTTTCTATATGGGTGTACACTAGCCTGAATCATGAGAAGTGATGCATAGGTTTATATTGTGAATTTGTATTCTGCATAATGTATGGTGTATAAAATTTGCCCTTTAACATTGGAAGGGCAGAGACCTTGTCAAACTGAAACTCCATGTGAGGAGAAGAAAGTCTCCAGTCCAAAACAAGTATGGTAGTTTATCTAATATGTGCAACCTTATCTCAACAGGGTTGAGCTCAAGTTATGGCAATTTGTGGACAGCCAAGAAAAGCTTTAAAAGAAAAGGAAAAAAAACTATTGTTATTTGTTTGTTTCTCCAAGTATGTTTTTCAGGCTCTTCCATATCTATCCAGAGGTCCTGAAATTTGCATGGTCATGCCTCATTGATGTTGGAAGGAAGGCCTCCCCCAAAACCCCATCCAAACTGAGTTATGGAAAAAACTTATTTCCAGAGAAATTCCTCTGCCTAGCAAAAGGCTGGTTGCCCCAGGTAATCACAATAAGCAGCCCCACCGCCACTTCCAAGTTGTACTTCCAAATAAAAAGTATTCCTTTTGGCTGCAATAGAAACAGATTTCTCTGTGAAAAGATTGTCATGAATAAAGTACGCAAACTCTCCATGAACTCAGACTAAGGGAGGAGAGGAACCAGGAAATGTTTTTTATATTGTAATAATGTGCCAGTATGGACTGCCCATTTCTGGCCATGCTCTCACCTATGTCTGAATGTGTGTATCTTGATCACCTAGGCTACAATATGTTGCTTATAAAGGCACGTGAATTGATTCAGTTTATAACATGTCACATATGTCCCTTATGTGTTTTAAAAAATTAAGATGAGTTTTTGTATTTTTGCATCATAACTAGTAATGTTTATTGATAAAGAATTGTCAATACCAAGACACATAGCTTTTCCTCATGCATGAAGAGCTTACTTTTTGGTAATTGACATTCCCATCCCCCTCTTGTCTCAAGTGTGTTTTAACCTTGGTTGTTTGAAATCTAAATGAGAGCACATCATGCTATTTGGCATACACTCTCCAAGAATTGTACAGTGCAGGAGGGGGGAGAACTGATACCAGAGTACTATTGTATAAAGAGGGTAGCCTAGTTTCAAAAGAGACCTGGTGGGCCCCCTCACACCATAAAGAGGGTAGCCTAGCCTCAAAAGACATGATGGGCCCTCTCATGCTAGCCTGCATGCCCAGCCCCATGATGGAGACCTGAACAGCTCTGTAGTGGAAGGCTGGGCTGCCTAGCCAAAATATGCCTCTGAATAACCCTTCTCCCCCTACTCATGCATCTTTTCTGGACGGACAAAAATTAAATACTAAGATGTGCCAGTGTGAATGCATTAATCCATCATTGTTTGTAAGCAGTCAAAACCAAATTGTCATTTTGCTGCCCTTTGTAAGCAGTCATATAAAAGAGAATAGAGTGAAATGTGGGGTGGTTGCCAGGGCAGCAGCGGGTGCTTCTGCCTCTCTGGGCGACGTGCCTTCTTCATCTCCAGCCAGGTCAGCGATTTCCCGATGTGGGAAACTACCTGGCTAGCATCCCACCTTCGTCACCAGTGTAATGTACTGAGTTACTAGACTTGTAGAAGGCTACATGCTTTATTTGCGAGTACATCACAACGAGAAGATGGCGGGTCCGGGTCCCCAATTATATACATATCCCAGAACAACCCTCTTACCTGGCCAGTTAAACTTCCCAGCATGTTCACATTCCAAGGATCGTGACAATTGGCACAGCGAGTACATGGAAACAGCTGAAATATGAGTAGTGCAGCTGCTGTTTAAAGGGGTAAGATTGAAGCATACAGCAACAGAGACCCACTGTGGCATAGGGTTAACGGAGAGCTGCCCCAAGCGCCGGGAGAACACCGGAGGAGCCGGCCGCCAAGCTAACAAACTCCCACTTCAAGCAGGCCCGGTGCTAAGCAGGTCCTAAGCCGGACTATGATCCTGGGAAGGGGGGCATTTTAGCGGGCGCGACGGTGACGTCACAATGACATCACTATCACCTTTGCCGAGGACTTCCGAGCCTCTGGAGACCCCGGCAAAGTCTGGAAGGGCAGCAGGCTCCGCCCCCCCACCAGTGGGGGAGGTCCCCCAGTGCTCTATGCAAACGCCCCCCCTCAAACTTCCCGCACCTCTTTCCTCCGCCCGAGCGGGGGTGGGGGGGAGAGAGCCGGAGCAGGAGCTCGTCCCCGCTCTCGGCCTGTCTTCCCTGCAGGAGAGGCAGCCCGGAATCGAGGCCGAACTGCCTCTTTCCTCTGCCCGACTTTCGAGCGGGAGAAAGAGCCAGGGCTGCGCCAGCTGGCATGTGGGGAGGGGCCACGCTGGCCCCGAGGAGTTCCGGGAACTCTTGGCTTAGTTGAAAAATGTCTTCTTCAAACGTGGATTTCAAGCACGTGATATTTATGCCACCTTGACTGACAGAATGGGCAGGCGTTTGTCGGCCCAGAGAAAGATGGTCGCATCTTCCTCCAATAAGCAATCAGCTTCGCCAGACGCTGCGGTCACCTGATTTATCCTTCAATATGGCCGCGGCAAGTGTAGTTGAATGTGCTTTAAAAGTGCAGAAGAGAGCTGTCGGCTAACTGGACGGAGGAGCCAGGCAGGAATTTACTAGGGGAAACATTCTCCCCCAGGTGGGTCGGGAATGAGGCTTTTCAGTCTGACAGTGCCGTGTTCTCCCCCCCCCCCCCCCCCCCGCCTTCAGGGGCCATGGATTTCTCCTTCTTTACAAGATGGGATGGTGGGGTAAGAAAGAGTGGCGGGAGAGGCAACTTCAGTGGAGTTTGCCATCACTAGAAGAGATGGGCAGTGCAGGAGTTCTCTGCAGGAGTTTGCCGTCATTTAGAAGAGATGGGCAGTGCTTCTACTTACTCTGTCCTGGCTCATCGCGAATACTTACTTCAATATATGTAGCTTTTAAATAGATGGACAGTTAAGAAAAGCTGCAGGAAAATGTCCTAGGTTGCCAGCAGAGTGAACAAAACTTCTTAACGTCAAGACTTTTCCTTTTCTGATAAAGTGGTACTCTCCGCATTTGGGAATAACTCTTTGTGTTTTGTAGGTCTCAATTCCACATACATTTGTAGGAGTCTGGGTTGTTGCAGGGTTTACATATAGTGGTTTCTCTGCAGGTCACTTGTTTCTTTAAGAAACCTAAGTATGACTTAAAGGGT
Organism: Heteronotia binoei; assembly: GCF_032191835.1. Lineage (NCBI taxonomy): Eukaryota > Metazoa > Chordata > Lepidosauria > Squamata > Gekkonidae > Heteronotia > Heteronotia binoei. The sequence goes on along the minus strand of NC_083243.1, from coordinate 90,967,896 downwards.
TGGGGAGGACTCTTTAACTATATGGCAGCTTGGAGAAAGTTGCCTTTAGAAATGGAGGAAGGGCATAATTCATATTTTACAAGCTGAAATACCCATGGCTTAGTCTGTGGCATCTCTTATTAAAGGGATTTGGGTAGTAGATGTTGGGAACAATAATCTGTTGCTTGAGACCTTTGAGAGCCTTTCCAGTCAGAGCAGACAATACTGAGTTAGTGGGAAAGTGGTACAAACTAACTTCATGTCTTCCATTGAGAGTCTCCCTTATAAGACTGTATTATAGCATAATGGTTCAGGAAAGCACTGTGGGCTCTGTGGTGACGGAGGAAGATGTTTTCAAGTTGCAACCATCTTATGGTGACCCTGTAGGGTTTTTTAAGGTAAGAGATGTTCAGAGGTAGTTTGCTATTGCCCGCCTCTGCATAGTAATCCTGGAAATCCTTGATGGTTTCCCATCCAAGTACTAACCTGGGCTTGACCCAGGGCTGTAGCCAGCAGAGGGGAGCATGGGGCAGTGCTCCTATAGAATCTGCAGCATTCCCACCCAGTCTTCCCTAATCTTTCTCTTTCAGTAAAAGGGAAGATTGGGTGGGGTGCTGCAGATTCTATAGGGAGCATTGCCCCTGTGCCCCCTTTCCTGCTATGGCCCTGAGATCAAGCCAGCTGGGCCATCCAGGTCAGGGCACTGTGGGCTATACCACTGTGTATAGTAGCTATTATCTTTTTGCCATGTATATTATCCTGCATTCACTGCATTATTTACTACTTATGGAATACCATTTTCTGCATTGTGTAACGTGTCTAATACTTAGATTTTGCTTCAGATTTCTGTAACCCTAGTCCCATAGATTGCTTTAATTTACACTGTGTAAACCACCTTAGAGTCTCAGTGAGAAAGTACATAAATAAATATAGGAATTAAAAACCAGGTGACTACATAAAATGTGTCAAGTAAGATGAACCCTGATTTGAGAGGAAATTCATTAAATGGGTGTTAGTTATTTTCCGTCATGCCTGTTTTTTATCTGCAGAAGTAGTTTTAACAATATGAGCTAACCAGAACTTCCAAACCATTTTGTTTCACCCTTTAAGAGATTCTCACATGGACACAAAAATTCTTCCTCTGCTTTTCAGCCCCTCACCCCAAACCCATCACTGAAGCTTACAGTGCCATTTGTCTGCCTTTCCTTTTTGTGTTGTCTGGTTAATAAGCTTATATTTGGCCAAAATGGTTAGAGCTGCTGGAGGGCTAGGCAGCTGCAGCTTGCTCTTTACTGATGTCACGCATCCTTGTCCTCATCAGGCTTATGACCAATCATGGGAAAAGAAGCCAATATTGTTCCTTATTACACTGTCTTGTGTTTCTTAAGAGTGCCTATTTTAAAGTGCTTGTGTTTTAAACTAGAACTGATACTGTCAGCTTCTTATTTAGACTCAAAAACAAGTAAAACAAATGTAAAAGTTGATATTGCTATGTTTCTATACATTTTAATAATACTTCTATCCGATATACCCTCCCTTAACAAAACTGTAAAAAATCCATCTTAACAAATTAAAATAATATAAACCAGAATCAACCATAAAGCTATGTCTGGTGGACATAAACTGGTGGAACCAATTGCCAGAAGAGGTGCGGGCCTTGCAGAACCTTGCTCAGTTCCGCAGGGCCTGCAAGACTGCTCTTTTTCATCTGGCCTTTACTTAATGATCCTACAGCATACTGGTGAATGAATACCGTCGCCAAGGAAAAACTGTACAATGCATAACACCAAGTTTTAAATATTAATTTAATCTTAGAATGTTTTTAACTATAATGATGATTAATTTTATAAATGGTTGAGTTATAGTATGTATGTTTTAATTGTTGAAATGCCTATGTTGTGAGCCACCCTGAGTCTGCTTCGGCGGGGAGAGCGGGATACAAATTAAAAAAATATTATTAATTATTATGTCCTGCCTTTGTTAATCCTCTTTAGAAGTATAGATTCACATGCTTTTCTAAGGGGCTGGAGGTAGAAATAGTTCTGCTCTTCAGGAGAGTGCATTTCACAAAGTTGATACACTATTGGAAAAGCTATCCCTGAACTTGCCAACCTAGTAAATGGAACTGCAAATCAATTTTACCTGGAGAAATTAACCTGGAACATTCATACTGGGAGAGAGACTCTTAAGAAATGTGGGGCTCCAGACTGAAAGGTCTTTGTCATCTCATTTTGTAGAATCCCCTTTTGGATTTCTGGAGGTACATTGTAAGATAATGTTTGGGAAATGTAGTATCAGAGGAGGATCTGATGAGTTGTGATACTTAATCTCATTGAGTGCTTGCCTTTTGAAACAGGAACATGCTTCCATTAGGTAAGGAGGAATCAGTTTCCTTGGAGCGGCTCTTCTGGTTTTTCTGTGAATGTGTGCAGCAGGGAGACTGGGAACTTGCCCAGGCCTGTGTTCCTCAGTTGCATCAGTGGCGGGAAGATGGTGCTGAAAAGGTGGAAACAATCCTGCATGCTCTGGTAGCCTGTCCTTCTCATTTGAGGTGAGCATTATCAGGGATTTCTGTCACTGACTGGTGGATGCAAAGAAGAATATGTGGCAGGAGGACCTTAAGACTTGACATAACATTGACTCTTTTGAATGTGTTCCTTTATTTCTATTTCCATATATTCTTCTTAACATAGGTCAGGTTCTGAGACTGCCGCAAATTCTGGGGGCATTCTGTTGCTTCTATACTCTGCTTGAGAGTACTTGGAGCTTCTGGCTTCCTGCTATTGGAAACAGACTGTGGATGTAGCCAGTCTTCCCAAGAGTTTACAGTAGGCCCTGTAATAAGAGCCCTGTAAGGTCTTGGAGGATTGGCTGCATCTGTGGTTGGGGCCTAATATGCAAATGAGTTCCTACTACAAAAAAGCCTGTCAGTAACTATCACTCTTCCCTAAAAATCTCTTCCACTCCTCCCTGTTTTTAGTTTTTCTCTGTGTTTATGCGTTTTTTTGTTTTATTTTCATTTTCTTTTTAATAAAAATCTTTCCAGTTGAGCATCTGCCTGATTTATTTGACAATTCTCTTAACTCTCAAATAAACTTTTCTTAGCCAGTTTGGTGTAGTGGTTAAGAATGCAGACTCTAATCTGGGAGAAATGGGTTTGATTCCCCACTACATTCAGCTGCTGGGTGACCTTGGACAAGTCACAGTTCTGTCAGAGCTGTTCTGCTCAAAAGCAATTCAGTCAGAGCTTTCTCAGTCCTACTTACCTCACAGGGTGTCTGTTGTGGGGAGGGGAAGGGAAAGGAGATTGTAAGGCACTCTGAGATTCCCAAGTGAAGGATGAGGTATAAATCCGATCTCTTCTTAAGGGGAAACATCCTGGTATACATTGGTGGAGAATCTCAGTTACCCACCTCTCACTCTGTCTCCTTTGCTAATTCCCCCAACTAATTAGGAGGTTGCCTATTTGGGTAATAGCTGGGGCTGAGGAAGCATGTGCCACTCGGGCTGGTGTTCAGGCTGCTGTGATGGAGAATTAAGAGATACCTTGCTAAGGCTGCAGTTCACAGCACAGCTACTTAAGAATTAATTCTGTAAAGCTTATTAGGATTTTCAGATAGGTAAATATAGGGATGAACTTTTAAGTGTTTAACCTTTGTGTATATGTTATTTCTCTAGGTGTGGGTCAAGCTATAGTCCTCAAAAACTTGCTTGGTTTTGGCTCCTCATATTGCAGAAGTGGCTAGCATTAGAGCAGGTAAAAAAATCTCTTTCATTCCAAGTAAGGAAGACCTTTGTGTGCATGTCTCTGCTATGTAGTCCATTGGAGGCCATTCCTTGGGACCTGAACCCAATGTCCAAAGTCTTTCAGCAATCCTATGGTAACCATATTGGCCTATCATGGTTGCTGGTGGTGAACTGTTGCCTTACTAAAGGAGACTTCCCCATGGCAGCCCTTCCAGTATTGTGGGCTTCAGCACCAACAAAGGAATTCCCCATCAGGGTGCTTTCCTTGGCTGCCTGGTTTTGGCTTTGTGAGGAAACCCTCCCCTCTTTTATTTTTGTTCTTGATCCCAATTTAGTTTGTAAATTACTGTTCCAGTAATTTACTATTCCAATAATATATTCTTTGGCTTTTGACATTTAATAGGAAAAACAGACCATATACCTGATTATGAAATCTTGTGTTCGAGGTTTCTCTGTGAAGTGCAAGTTATGTTCATTTTCTGAACATAAGGACTGCAATGAAGTAGCTGCCTCTGTGCATGGTATAGTGGATGATGGGACTTGCTCTTCAGTTTGTTTTGTCAGCATGTCCTCCAGACTCAGGGTTACCAACTTCTTAATGTGCTTTTTCAAACAGCCTAATATGCAGAAGGTTAAATAAGTTATTCTCATATGAGGATAATGATGAGGATGGCATCATCTGCTTAATTTTTGTCTGCTAGGCTGCTATTATAAAGCACATGAGTTGGACAAGGAGGAAAGCTTGGCAGTTTCCCCAAGTTTTAAATACCGGGAACTGCAAAAAAAAAAAATCTCCTTTGGGATTATTGCCCCCATCTTGAAAGGAAGCCCAATCGATAGAATAAGTACTGGCTAACAGCAGTTTTCAGTTCAGTAACTGGGATATGGACCGATTTCGCACTCACCTTATGCTGCTCTCATGTTCATCTTTTCAGCATAGCTTTCTTCTGATTTCCTACTAACTGCCCCGGGGCTGCAGGGAGGATCAGCGTTTCCACGAAGCAAACAGGAACCGCTAAAAACCAGTTTCTCTTTGCTGCACGAAAGCACCGATCCTTGCTGCAGCCCTGGGACAGATAGTGGGAAATTGGAAGAAAGCCGCGCTGAAAAGATGAGTGTGAGAGCGGTGTAAGGTGAGTGCGAAATCAGTCATGCATTCCATTTATTCAAGAAGATCCTAAGTAGAGTGAGAAATGACTTGCAGTCCCCCGGTTGAAAACTAAAGCTATCTTATAAAGAAGTGCTTATTAAAGAGTTCCTAATTGTTTATTATTTCATTTTTCTTTGATTGTTTTAGAAAACAGTTCCAGTAACTCTCCAGAGAGAAACAGAATTCTTGGTGGTCTTAGAAGAACTTGGAGAGGATGTCTCCCACACCATCCTTAATGTATGGTTTCATGCTGAAAAAAAGTTGGTAGAGCTACTTTTAGGGCAGAAGTCAGAGCACACCAATTAATGTCAAAAAGCAACGTTAATTTCAAGAGGAGCTATGTTTAACACAGTTGTCATGTGTGCAAAGGATGAATTTAGCTGGTTGAGGTAATGGGGCTGCAGCTGTGGGAATTCCTTTAAACAGGGCTTTTTTTGTAGAAAGCCCAGCAGGAACTCATTTGCATATTATGTCACCATTGTTTCGCACAGGGCTTTTTTATAGAAAAAACCGGCAGGGACTCATTAGGCCACACACCCTGATGTCATCATTGTTTTGCACAGGACATTTTTTGTAGAAAAAGGCCCAGCAGGGATTCATTTGCAAATTAGGCCACACCCTCTGACACCAAACCAGCCAGAACTGTGTTCCTGTTTGTTCCTGTTCAAAAAAGCCCTGCCTTTGAGATACTGGATGAACAAAAAATGTGTGTGTGTGAGAGAGAGAAAGGACAGAGCATTCAGACAAACAGCCTGCACTTCACCTTTGAATCTCTGCACATGAAATCAGACTTGTTGGAAAGTGGCAACCAATGTGATTTTAAGCTCTGTATTTTATTCTTTATCTCCATGATTGTTAGTTATCAAGAGTTTCCTTTATGACTAGCTTGCAGTTATATGACTGCAGCTGTTGAAAATACTGCCCTTCGGCAGTACTATTTTGGGCAATGTGGAGCCCCTTATCACAGAATTAAGTCTCTGTCTTAGTTACCTTTAGAAATTGTCAGATTACATTATCAGAAATGGCTGAGTGAAGCAAGTAGGTTGCTTTAATGTTATCCTTGCCTTTTTCCTACCCTCTGTGGCAGAATTGCAGCTCTGCTGCTGCTGTCCTTTTTGGGAGATTCTCTCATTGGGTTCCAAAGAGGAGAATTTTGATATCTACCCTGAACCTTCCTGGTGGTGGTGGTTCTTTCATTGATCAACACTGATAGAAATAAGAGGCTTGTAGTGAGAGTAAATAGCTGTGGATGATACATGATAATGTAGACATTCATGTTATCAGTCAGTTATTTGTATAGATAGTGAATAGACCTCATGTGAGGTGACCCACTATTCACTACCTATACAAATAATTGGCTGATACGAACATTTATGTTATCACGCAACCATAGCTATTTACTTCTGTTACAGCCTCTTATTTCTATCAGTGTTAATCAGTGAACAGACTTCTGTCTGATTTTGTTAATTTGTCCTAATTTAATTTGTCCTCCAAGGAGATCAGAGCAGTGTCTAATTCTCCCTTCCTTTGTGTTATTATTGCAGCAGTCCTGTGAAGTAAGTTAGACTGAGAAGGATTGACTGCCTCAGGGTCACGTAATGAAGTTTGTGACTGAGTGGGAATTTGAAGTTGGATCTCCCAGGTCTTAGCCTGGCACCCTAACCACTATACCACATTGACAGCCAATGCACTTAAATGCTTCCAGTGGGCAGTAGAGGCTTGTTGTTCTGCCAGAAGCTGCTCTTGTCTGTAGAGCCTTGTCGGTCACCTCTCTACACACACACTGGTGGCCTGTCTGCTCAGTCACTTTCTGGCAATGTCAGGATTCTTCTTGCAGCACTAGGCAGCAGCAATGAAGGAGTTGTATTTTAAACTGTGCAAAAGAGTCCACGCAATCCAGAGGGTTAGGGCCTAGAGCAAGCTGTAGTTGTGGGGGTGAAGACAGGATTGGAATAGGGCTCTCTGGTTGACTATGTCATTTCTTGAAGTCTGTTGTTAGTGCAGCCAACTGGAGGTTCTAACCATGTAGAGGTTCTTATTAAGCCTCCTTTGTGAACTGGTCCAATATGGTGACAGTCGCTATAGGTCATAGGTGTTCCTCAGTTCTGTTTATGGATAGAAATCACTTGCTGTTGTGATGTCTATTTTCTTCCTTAGGAGCTCTATGAAGTTCATGAAAATGTACATGGGTCAGCCTGGAAACAAAATGATGGATCCATGCTGAAATTTAGTGTGGAAGTCATCTCTGCTTTCCAAAAACTTCTGTTGCAAGCTCCTCGGAAGTTGCAAGCTATATTGGAGTTCCTGCAGAGAGATTCTGCAGGAGAGAATTCTCCACTAACACAAAGTTGCTCAGTACACAGCATTCTTCTTAGTTTCCTCTGGGACTCCCTAAAGCTTCTGAAGCGTTTTCAGTTAAATCCAGAGTCTTCGGAACAAGATTGGAAAGATGCTGTGGATGAAATTTACAGTGCTCTTGGTATAATGAGTGTGGAGGTGGAGAATCAGACTGGAGAGCTGCGCCTTCTGTGCAGAGAACTTCTGGATGCGTGTTGGGCTGAAAACAGCGCACTACAGGAAGAGAGGTTGCTCAGCTGTATGTTGAGGAAGGGCAGCCATACCTTGCTGAGCATGTTCGGCAGTGTTTTCATTGAGAAGACACGAGAGAAACTTCTGGGACCAAAGTCACCAGGCAAAGGTTAGTTTTAAGCATGCCAGTAATGAGTTGTGTGTGTTCCACAGGCCAAATCTACCCTCCCACCCCCTGAGTCCGCTTGCGGAGAGGGCGGGATATAAATTGAAAGTAATAAATAAATAAATACTAGCTAGCGTAGTATTTGCAGGATATGTTGTCCAGGATGAGAGGATACCCCTGCAGATTATGGAAAAGCTTTTGGAGCATCTTTGCATCTCCATAGTTGACATCTTCAGGTATGCCCTTTGTTTGTGCCCCTTGCTTCATTTCAGTGATAGTTGCTCTTTTGGTGACTTGGGTTCCTGAGCAGCATGAATAGGGAGGGCCTGGCATCCCACGCAAAGGAAGATACCAGTCTTTGGTTTTAAAAACAAACTTGGGTTCTTTTTTTTTTTAAAGCAGAATTTAATTTTGAGAGGTAACTGTGGAGTTGCCTTGTGTGGGTTTTGTTCACATTTGAGCTGTGGGCCGCAGTTCTTCCTCTCTCTTTCTTTTCCTGGTCAGCAACAAGATGCGTCAAGAGCTGAATGTGAAGGCAGAGTGCTTCAACCCAGGCCAGCCCTCTTCTGCGTTGAACACAAGACCCCCTGAGCATGGGCTTCAGCGCACTGCAAGGAAAGGCAGGGTTGCCAGTGCTAGCATCACTACAATTCTAATGAGCAGAGGCTGCCAGCACTGTTTTAACTTTAGAGCAGCCCTGCCGAATTCTAAGCTGCTTGGCTTTCTGGCCTTTTCCTGCTGCCCCTTCAGATAAAATATGGTTTCCTTATGTTACCTTATGCTAACAAGAAGGCAGGTGTACTGAGCCTGTTAGGTTCCTCCCAGATTCATTTAAGCATCTAATTGCTGTTCATTTCCATGCATTAGACCAGGCTTTCCCAGTGTGGTGCTCACTGACACCTTTCCTAGTGCTCACCAATTATTTTTAGAAAGTGGGAGGTGCCAGGTGGAACTTTGGCCAAGCAGGGTTTCTGACTGACTATTTTAGGTTGATTGGTTGTGCAGATTTTTTTTTTAAAAAACCCGTTGCTTTGGAAACAGTTGCCACCACAGCTCACACATTACGTGGCTGACTGCACTTCCTGTGACCACCCTTTGTAGCAGCTGTTTTGTGGCTATGCCCATAATCCAGTGTCAGAATCCCAAAGGTACCTGTGGCCTGAAAAAAGTTGGGGATCCCTGCACTAGACTGAAAACTTTAGTTTACAGTAAAATTGAGCATTAAAATAACATGCTGTTTTAAACCAGTGACTTGCCTGAGAGGAATAGGTAGGACTTGATATCTTAGATTACTGCAAAACTTCATAAACAGGCTTGGAAATCAAAGTTTATCTCTAATCTTATGTCAGATGTCTGTGCAGACACTGATTCAGTTGTAAAGACCCACAGAAACAGCTTGTAGCAGTCTTCTGGTGCTTTACAGAGAGATGGAAATGCACACTGGGAGAACTCTACTGAAGGCTGCCAGTATGGTATAATATCACCATGGAGAGATCATAATGTATGTTGGATCATCATGTATATTAGGGATAACGCAGTGGTAGTATATTTCCAACCTTTTGTAGAACACAAGGAGAAGCATATCTAAAATATTTCCTTGGAGAAACGACACAAGGATTAAATTGTAAGGAACTAGAGTCTTTGCTGTTTAATGATAACTGTAGACTTCACATTTAGAAAATAGTCACTGTCTAGTTATGATGTGCAGAGAACCTGTCTTTCCTGATGCGATTCTGGACCTTAAAGTATATGCAAAATTAACTCCCGTTATGGACGTTTCAGGTGCATCTGAACAGCTGGATGCTGAGCGGGCAGTGATGGCACTGTTCTCGGATCTTGAACATGCTTATTCTTGGAAGGCTGCCTATTTCTACTACCTTAGCAGCAGCAAACACTTTTTGGAACAGATTTTGGTAAGACCCTAATGAGACATTGTGCAGGAGGCATTGGGCAAATGAATCCCATTTATTCAGAATCACTGTTTCAGAAGCACATTAACCCTGTGAATGGCATTCCTGCTGTATTAGCACTGAGATTTCTGGCACACCTCCCCACCCCCAGTGTCATAATAGATGACTGATGAATTTCAAACCAGGGCCAGATACCTTCTCTGAATCCAATACAGAAATAGTTAAATCTATTTTCAGAGAAAGGATCTGAAAATAGACTAAGATTAATATTATAGAAACATCAGTGTTCTGAAATGTAAGGCATCAAAGTTATTTGGAATCTAAATTCTTGGAGAGCCAGTTTGGTGTAGTGGTTAAGTGTGCCAACTTTTATCTGGGAGAACCGGGTTTGATTCCCCACTCCTCCACTTGCACCTGCTAGCATGGCCTTGGGTCAGCCATAGCTCTGGCAGAGGTTGTCTTTGAAAGGGCAGCTGCTGTGAGAGCCCTCTCCAGCCCCACTCACCTCACAGGGTGTCTGTTGTGGGGGAGGAAGGTAAAGGAGATTGTGAGCCACTCGGAGACTCTTCAGAGTGGAGGGCGGGATATAAATCCAATTTCTTCTTCTAAATTAGTTGAACCACTAGATGTATGCTTTTCTAGAGCCGATCCACTCTGGCACAAAACTGTCTATCTTGATCAATGATGACTCCCTGAAAGTCTTAGGCAAGGGCTGGTCTTTTCTTCTGCCCAGGCCCTTCTAAATGGAGCTGTCATGGGTTCAATTAGAGATTTTACAGGCTGTCACAAGCAGGGGACCAGGAAGGGCCTTCTGCTGGCTGCCACTACTCTGGTAAGTGTCTGTTCGGGAGGGCCCAGCTTCTGTCATCCTTCTTAACAAAACATCTTCTATCCGTGACCAAAGAGACATGAGGACCCAGGCAGTATAACAATAACAAGTTTATTGTAAGTGCTCAAAACAAGTAGTTTTAATTATTAGTGCAACAGTGAAAGATAGAAACCGTAAAGGTGATATGAAGCAAAATTACAGCCTTACTATGACTAGCTATACTTTCCCTTCCTCTAATGCCAAAGACTTACCACCCCTGGGCGATATCACCCTCTTGCCGCAGCTTTTCCAAGAAGAACACTCCTGACTGCAGCGTCTCCAAAGAGAACACTTCCCTATCTGTAGCTTGGCCTTTTATTTCCTTCCTTCCAGGTCACACTCCTCTAGGCAAGTTTTCCCTGCGAGACTACTTTCACCCAATCAGAGACAGAAGGAATCCTGGGAAATGTAGGCCCTGTAGATACTCTGATACCGACTTCCCTGGAGCCTGTAGGCTGCACTAGGCCTAGGATCATGACATATGCAAAAAGCATAGGCTCTGTCTGAGAGCTGTGGCCTTCTGAACTGGATAATCAAACTCCTAGTATGTTGTGCTTTAGCATAAATGGTTCAGAACTAGAGACATGGTATGGTGGCACCATCTTTTGTGAATGCATGTGTTCTCTGGGAAACTCTTTCCTGCAAACTGGCTATGGTGATCTTGCCTTCTTTCCCTTCCTTACACACTGGATTTTCCTTTCTGTCTTCTTGCTGGGCAGCCCTTTTATCTATTTTCTCCTTATTTGTTTGTCTAAGACTGTCCCACCCAATCATTAAATGAGAGAGATATGTTGGCTCAGCCATGGGAACTGAGGGAAGAGACAAAAGCACTTTCTTATATTCCACTTTTGAAGTGGCACATGAGAGGCTTTTTGAGAGTTCAAAATAAACCAAATGTTTTATTTAACTGGGAGAATAAAAGGTCAAGTGGAATCAGGTGTGGGATGCATGAGGTGAACAGATCATAAAACTGAGTTAACTTTGTATTCACACAAACACCAGGTAATTTGTTGCCAGCAAGCAAATGCTTCTGCTGTTCATCAAAGTCTAAACTTTTGAGGAGATGGCCCTCAGTATTATAATATTTAAGTGGCCCACAGTATTATATATGTGTGTGTGGTTCTTTTTTTAGATTACAGCATTAATGTTATTGAAAAGGGAGGATTTCTCCAGCCTTAATAACTTACTGAGGAAAGAATTCAGCCACCTTCGTCGTCTCTTGATATTACTGGGATGGACTCAATGTCATAGTCTGGAATCAGCCAAAAAGCTGCTGTGGACTCTTCACAAATCCCAGGCAAGTCATGCATGCAAGAAAAATGCAGGTGGGGTTTCTCCTTGATTTCAGTGAGTTTCTTGAGTGATCAGTTGGAAGGCATTGATCTTTTTGTGGATCGTTAACTAGTGTGTAATTATTTAAATCACACCATCTTGTTCCTTTCTTACAAATAGGCACTCTGCAATGACACTGTTTTAAAAGAATTTTGTGATGGGCTATGTTCTCAACTGGAAGTTCTTGAATGGTGTATACAACAAAATAGGTAATGCAGCAGGAAAACCGCTATTCTAATTCTGCTTGACTGGAGTCTATTCTCACCCTGCTCACTGTACTGGGAACCTGTGCTAAAAATCAGTGATACAGCTGTGTCCATACAGTTGTCTTAATTTTAGTTCAAAGCAGAGCCAAGCAACCATACACAAGGACATGTTACTTCTCCTTTTAATAAGAGAAACTGAAGGTGGTGAGTCAGTGGCTTCTACTCACTGAATCTTAGGCAGGAAACCTTGCTTTATTTTTAATAATATGCACCATCTTGTACAAAGCTAGCCTGAAACTGATGCACTATTCACAACCAAACCTGCACAAAATCTCCATGAGTCACCCCATTACATGGCAAAATTTTCAGAATGACATTTAGAGTGGATCTGTACCACCATGTATTCTGAATAACATAATTCAAATCCTATGGTTTGGCAGCAGATAATATTGTCTGAATGTATTTTCAATTAAATAGGTACTTGTGTAGCATGGTTAATTTTGTTATATAACAAATGCAGATCTATGCTGTTCCTTGTGAATCATTTATTCATATTCCCTATGTGCTGTACAGCAGTGGCCCCCAACCTTTTTGGCACCAGGGACTGGTTTTATGGAAGACCATTTTTCCATGGACTGGGGGGGGGGGGGCACAACACGGGGTTTTTTGCTGCCTCAGGCTGCCCCCCTGCCTGCGCCCTGTCCCTGCCCCCCATGCGGATCTCTAAATGGGGGGAGAGATTGGGGCTGTTTCTACTGCCTCCCAACTAGGTGGCCAGGCAGCAGAAGGCCAATCTGCCTCCCCCTCCCATTTAAAGACCCCCACAGATCAGCTGACAGGGTGGACGAAAGAGGTGGTGTGGCCTCATTCTGAGACTCCAGGAACTGGGGACAGCTGGGCTGGGGAGAGGAGGGGAAGCCCCGCCAAGCTTTGGCAAAGTTGGGTCTCTGCTGGCCACTGGAAAAGAGGGGGGTCCAGCCCCTTCCCCACTACTCTGGAGGGGAGGGGTACAGGATGGAACTGGAGAGAGTAAGCCAGGCTGAAAGTGGGCTCCGGGGCAGAAGCTTGCCTGGCTCCCCCCTCCTCACTTGGATTCTTTCCAAGAAGCAGGCTCTCCCTCCCCTCCTTCTCTTCCCCTCCCCAAAGACCATTGCAAAGTGTCACTCTTTTTAGAGACTGCATTTCTTGCTTTGCAGCCCCCTCCCCTCCTGGCTGTATGCAGCAGACTCCTGGCTCATGTCTTTGCCCCCTCCTGCTTCTTGCAAGCTTCCCCCTTTCACTGCAAGACACACACACACACACACACACACACACTGGAAGAACAAGCCGGGGGAGGGAAGCTTCAGGAGAGTTCATGCATCATCCTGAGAGCTGACTCAAGAGTAAGCTTGCCACTGCACTGTGTCCCGATCCCTCCCTGAGCTATGGCCCATCTCAAACTTGTGCAAGCTTACTCATAAACAGACCTCTCCCTGACTAGGCTGCGGCCCCAATCCCACCTCAAATCCTCCTCCTCCACCCCCAAACCAGAACCTTGTTTCTTTGCAGAATGTGTATCCTGCTTTTCTTTCCTTACTCACAGGTCGCCACAACGCAACCTTGTTCTCACCCTGATCCCCTTGCATGTGCAAAAACACCCAACAACCCTAAAAAGTCAGCAAGTTTCTTCCCAACTTTTAAACTCCCCCCACCATAGCATTCTCCAGTAGGGACGGAGCAGAATTGCAGCCTCCACAAAAGATTCTTTGGAAGTTCCTCCCCCCCCCCCCCGCTGCTTTTTAAAGTTTGCAAAAAATTTGAGGTGTTGGGCTGGAGAGGGGGGCAATTCCCAAGGACACTTACCTCCCGGCTGAGAAAATGGCTGCTTTGCACCAAACAGGCGAATGGATGGACTGCAGCATGCTTGCAAGATTGTGACTGGCTTTCTGTTTCGGAGCAAGGCTGCACTTCTTCTTTCATCTGCCCAGGTCCCAGGCAGAAGAAAGGGGGTCAGAGCTGCTCTACCTCACTTCATGGCCTAGTTGCTAGCAGGCCACGGACTGGTACCAGTCCGCAGCCTGGTGGTTGGGGACCCCTGCTGTACAGAAACAAATAAGAGAAAAAGATATTTCCATATAATCACAAAACATGTGCCTTGCATATAAAATGCTGTGTATATTTGTCGCTGGTGGCTCTTGACCACCTTCTACAAACTGTTGTTCAGTTCTTGAAGATACATTATGGTTATTATGGTTATTTACATGTAAAGGAAAAAACACTCCTAGACCATATGAAGCTGCTTTATACTGAATCAGACCTTTGGTCCATCAAAGTCAGTATTGTCTTCTCAGACTGGCAGCGGCTCCCCAGGGTGAGGTTTTTCACACCTATTTACCTGGACCCTTTTTTGGAGATGCCGGGGATTGAACCTGGGACCTTCTGCTTCCCAAGCAGATGTTCTACCACTGAGCCACCGTCCCTCCCCATTGTGAATTGGAATCAGAACTGCTGTGACTCTTCCTCCTTTAGAGAAAAGTCTTATGAAGTGAGCTAAATGTTCTACAACTGAATCTCTGCTGCTGCCTCCTTGCAGAAATCCTCTCCCAGAGAAGATACTTTTGCAGCATTTGCACAATTTAGATTGCCACTCTTCACTTTACCACCTTCACCACCTGACCAACCTTGTGGCCCTGGATGAAGAAGCTGTTGTTGAGCTTCTTCAGATAACTGCAACTGGGAATACAGAAGCTCAAGGTAAATATTTCAAGGAGGTGAATATGGGGCCGCAGTCTATCTATGGGTGGGTGTTTAAGTATTCATGGCTTACATTGGATATACATTTATTTGCAGTCAAGGAAGACACTAATCTCCATGAGTGTCTTAATAGGAGATTGACTTTAGCGGGAGAGGAGGGACAATTTTTTTGTCAGTTTTCCCCCTCTCAGTGCAGACTGTACCCTTATAAGGCTCCTCTGTCCTCCAAGAGCAGCATTTTACAGAGTTCAGTAAGTGCAGCAGGAGAGAACTAGCAAAAATCATCACCTCTCTTGCCATCAGAAACAAGTTAAATTGGCAGAAACAGCATTTGGATTCTATCCAGTGGCTTGGAACCTGGGGGAAATCTCAACTAATAGAAGGGATTTCAGTGAACTGAGACAACTTCAACTCACCTATTCTGCTATGGTGGAGGACAGGGGATCCCAAAGAATAGCATTGGGGAGAGTCAGGGGTGTACACTGGGAGGCGGGAACTGGTGAATCTCTCCCCCGCCCCATTAGTGGAAATTTTCTTCTGGATCCAACCAAATGTGTTTAAATATATGACACACTTATTTTTGCTTTCTTTTCCTCAGGCATTTTATAATGTTGCCAAAATATCTCTTTATTTTTCTGCATTAATTCTTCATTTTTCCTTTGTATACTGTTGATAGCAGGTACTATAACATCATTAAAGGGTTTACTATTTGGCTAACAGTTTTCTACACAACCACTGTGGCAGTTGGAAAAGTATTTAAACAGGAGACTTTTATCCTGGGCCTTGCCTGTGTGCTGTTTCCCCACTTCATAACCAAACAAAATGTGGTTGGAATGGATTGTAATATGTCTAATATATAGTAAAGGGGT
Organism: Heteronotia binoei; assembly: GCF_032191835.1. Lineage (NCBI taxonomy): Eukaryota > Metazoa > Chordata > Lepidosauria > Squamata > Gekkonidae > Heteronotia > Heteronotia binoei. Next base: position 90,952,407 of record NC_083243.1, on the reverse strand, counting down.
GAAATTATATAAGGTTCACATGGAGTGCATGGATTACATTCTAGGTTATAGCTGAAATACCATGTGGAAGAGAAGCCAGAATAATTGTGTGTGGTATATAGTTGTGTATATGGGGTGACTGCACTCTTTTTAAATGCGTTCCCTTCATTGGAAATAATGGAGGATGGAGGCACCTACTTTTGGGGCTCATAGAATTTGCTCACTGATCCAATCTTTTTGAAATTTGGGCGTTTTTTTAAAAGGAGAGGCACCAGATGCTATGCTGAAAATTTGGTGCCTCTGCCTCAAAAAACAGTCCCTCCAGAGGCTCAGAGCCTTATATAACCATGGATCAACTTTCCATTATGCCCTCTGGAGATCAGTCTTCAGAGGGTATAACAAAGTGTGCCGCAGACATTTCCCCCCCCTCCCGCTTTCTGTTAACCCTGAAGTGAGGGGAGGCCCTCCAAACCAGGGGATCCTTTGCCTCCAACTGGGGATTGGCAACCCTGCTCCCAAAACGTTGCAGCAAAGTGGGTTTCGGAAAGATCACAGAAAAATTGAGGAAGTCCTAGGTGGTGTGCAGAAGCATCGTGATGCTGAGGGGAAGTAAGAAAACCCCCACTTCCCAACAATGTAAAATCTTGGGTTCAAGTCACCTACGTAGAAAGGGCCTATCTCTAAACAAGGTGGTGATGGTATTCATAAAGCTGGGAACCTCTTCACTTTGGAGATATAATCCAATCCCTTGTTTGACTTGTTTTGAAGAAAGATATTTTAATAAGTAACATATTGTTGACCATCAGTATCTTCTTTTTTTTTTGGTCTGGGCTGATCTTCAGTGAAGTTGGTGTTTGATCATGTTCATTGCAAGTTTTCCTCAGTTTATGCTGGAGGGATTTGATGACTCACTTTATTACCTAGCTCTTTCCCTTTCCCCCTAAGTATCTTGTTTTTACCCTTGCACTGTGGTCCTGATGGCAGGGTGTATATGCTAATTCCTTTGCAAGTTTGGTCACTTTACAGTTGTAACCACCTCTAAGTTACCATACTCAGAAGAATGCTGTTTGTTTGTGTTGGGTGAGTGATCAGTATTTCTGGTATGCAAAGCAGCATTTCCGGAAATAGTTAGCTGGTTTGCTGTTAAGACAGTAAGAAGAAGATGATGATGATATTGGATTTATATCCCACCCTCCACTCCGAAGAGTCTCAGAGCGGCTCACAATCTCCTTTATCTTCCTCCCCCACAACAGACACTCTGTGAGGTGGGTGGGGCTGGAGAGGGCTCTCACAGCAGCTGCCCTTTCAAGGACAACCTCTGCCAGAGCTATGGCTGACCCAAGGCCATGCTAGCAGGTGCAAGTGGAGGAGTGGGGAATCAAACCCAGTTCTCCCAGATAACAGTCCACTACACTTAACCACTTCACCAAACAGATGAGGGAAGACATGATTAATACACAGAGGGTCTACCACACATTCCAACTGTAGTATAGACATGCATTTGGAAATAAAAATGAACCAAGAATTGTCTGTCTGTCTAATGTATACATACCCTACACTCCTAACCCAGACAGGGACTTGAATCTTGCCTAGAATTTCTGAGGGCACAAGAGTAATATTTGCCAGTCCTCCCTACCTAGCAGTCTAAAATGCTGCTGTGGGGGACCAAGCAATGGCTTAAGAGAATTGATAAAAACCACCCACCCCTGAAATATTGATGGGGAACTGAGGCTGAGATAATACTGCCTTGGAAGTAGTGATGGCCATGAACATACACAGCTTTAAAAGGGGGCTAGATTAGTAGATGACAGATCTGTCAACGGCTACTAGCTGTGCTGAGTAAAAGGAACATCCCTGTTGATAGACAGCAAACCTATGAATACTAGTGCTAGAAGGCAACATCAGAGGAAGCCTTCTGCAAGCCAGCTGACAGGGCAGTGGGGGCTTCAAGAGGCACACAATATGTGTGAAAGAGCCAGTTTGGCCACCCCTGCTCTATGCCCTGTTTGTTGACCCTCCAAGTTGGTCTCTGTGTGAAACAGGACTCTGGACTAAATGGACCACTTCTTATGTACTTACACTTAAGAATACTTGTTGAGTTTATGGCTGAAGTGAGATATAAACTAGGTAGTACCAGCTATTGCAGTTCAATTAGGGGCCCAACATCCAGTAATGCTTACTCTTCGTTAGCAAAAATATACAGTGAAATGTCCCAAAATGTCAGTCCTGTTATCCTTTTGTCAGTGCAGTGAGGTCTGTTGTTTTGAAACCTGAAGGAATATACATAACTGCAACCTGTACCACTTAGACATGGTTATTGAATGGGGTGGGGGGATGATTCCAGGATAACTTAACTGCTTCCTTCTTCCTGAGTGAATTAGTCTTTCTCTGTTCTCATTTTCTTCTTTTCAGATTCAAGTGTGAGGCCGGCTTCCAGCCTCTTGAGTCAAGAGCGCAACCTCATTCTTTTCCGGGCATTTTGTGCCATGAAGTATGCCATCTATGCACTCTGTGTCAATGTGCACAGACATGCAAACTGCAAGGACTGTGTGACCCACTTTGCTAGTGATTTCCCTGGTGAGCTGCCTGATCTGAATGAACCTGCAGACCAGCCTGTCTTCCCAGGTCTAGTAGCTTGTGCATACTTAACAGCTTAAGTCAAAAATTTAATTCATTGTGTATCAGTGGGCTCTACATAGAGAAGCAAGGTCTTAATAGCTTTATTTAGAACTGTAAACAGTGCTACTGTAACGGGAGGCATTGCAAGCCTCACTCCTTGTTATGCCATCATTGCTTTTTGTTCCCTTTGTCAGATTGGGCTTTGTGCTTATCTTCCCTTGCTCCTGCCATTTATTTAGTAGGTCATCTCCTTTAGTGCAGAGGGGCATAGTAGGCTCTATGGAAAGAAAGGGAGAACAGGTCACAAGGGGCAGGGAAAGATCCTGCATTTTTTTCAGAGGCTTTCTGCTGTTGCAATGTGCTGCAGAGTGGTAAGTTGCCTCAGAGGCTTAGTCAAGGGGTGAGTCATATGCACCCCTTCTTTTTTCCTTTTCACTTTCCGTAAATCCTGGAAGGATAATCTGTTTGAAGTCAGTTTTACTGTCTGATTCACGCTGGTGGCAGCAATCACTTGGGCATGTTGAATTATTCCCATCTGCTGTTATCTGGAGGCATTATGGAATGAAACTGGATCTTATATTTGATCACTATGCATCTAAATAGGTTGGATTTGACAATCATAACTTTTAACGTTTGTTAAAGAAAGGGATATTGCCATCCTAGGGCATGATATTACTGTCAAGGATATGTTGTGATTAAAATGACGTTTAATTATAGACTGCTTTTCTGATCATATATATGGACTAGATATATATCTGCAAATTAATTCCCATTCACTCCCTTTTCACATGGCATTCCTGGCCACGTGGTTTATAGTGACCCACAAGCTGGATGGTATAATTTCATTCATTTGGTAATAGACAGTGCTGCTTAAGTGTTGTTGGACCAAATTGTTTCTGGGTATTTACAGCTGTAGCTATATGAGTTCTCTGAAACAAGATGGCTGCAGTCATACATGCTAAATAATGCACTTTCAATCCACTTTCACTGCACTTTCCAACTGGATTTTGTTGTGTGAACAGGCAAAATCCATTTGGAAAGTGCATTGAAAGTGTGTTATTGAGTGTGTGTGATCGCAGCCGATGTGTTTCAGCAATGTAGTGACTTAATGGGAATTGATTACTTTCTACAGGTGACAGGCCAGTGGTTATTCATAAGCCAGCAACATATAATTCCTTGACTATCTAATCCTTGGATGCATTTAAATTCCTAGCCTTGCAGATCTGTTAACAGAGGCAGCCTGTAGCAAAAGGGAAACACTAAATCTTTTAAATGTTTTTTTTTCCACAAATACAGATCATGCAAGCCTCTTTTCTCAGTATCTTGACAAGTGCCAGCAATTTTTAAGGACTGTACCTGTTCCTCTACGTCTGGAGCTTCTGGAGAACATCTTCTCCTTACTCTTTGTCTCCTACAGTGACCTCTGCAATAATTCCTCCCAAGAGGATGAGAACACAGAAGAAACTGACTGTGAAAAGAAGAGACAAGAATGTTGTGCTAGCCAAGGTTCTTCTGCCTCCACAAGCCCACAGCACACTGCAGGATTTGAAGGACGACCCAAGTTGCACCCCACCTCTGTGTCTCAAGAGCATACCGCAGTCCAAAGCCTGCTGGACTTGGAATCAAATTTCAAGAACTGCAATTCTGTCAGATTAAATTACTTGGATTTGAAACACTTCACCAGTGGGATTAAGGGATTTTTAGTTGATGATGTTGCAATGGAGAGCTTTCTCAAAATGCTCCTGGATCATCTCAAAGAAATTGAGGATTCTTTGCCATGGGATTCGAGGCATGTGCCTCAGGAAGAGCAGGCGCTGCTGGATTGCTTGAATTTATCTGTAAACCGAGATAGCTTTGGCTCCCGTGTGCAGCTATTCTCAAAGTACCTCTCTGAAGCTCAATGGCGACACAAAATTGTGATGAGTAACAGAAATTCAGGTAAATTATTTCCATGGCTTTTACTAAGTTCAGTATTATCTGTGGATGGGGCTTCTGATACAGGTCAGTGCACTTCTCCAAGCATTGTGTATGTATGGTGTGAGTAGCCCCAGTAATGAAAGTGAGAAGTTTCCGCCATTGTTAAGCAGTAATGAGTGAGGCTGAGGCTCTGAGGAGAAAGTCTTTTGTCCAGGCCTGTGTCACAGTGAGCTTTCCCAGACCTGTTCTGGTTGTACTGTGTGGATGGAATTCCATTGATAGTGCTTTCTGCTGCAGAAAAGGAGAGGCTGCAGGCAGTGTTGGCAAACAGAAATCTTCAGATGTGTAGTTCTGAAAAATATTAAAGTTCTGTTGCCTATGCAGAGCCTGTTGTAAAGGAAGTTTCCATAGAAGAGAGTGACTGAGGAATCACACTCTATCTAGCCCATTTTTGATGGCCATAGTTCCACTCCAGTGTTTCCCTTCATCATCTGCCACTCAGCCCCAACACTCAACTAAGGCAGTACCTTGTGTTCTACATGTAGTTCAGATTTTTGGGTAGAAACAAGTGATAATTTGCATAGGTGTTTTCTGGTTGCAGAAACTCTATAATTTGCATTTCTTCAGGGGTAAATCTTATTCAGTACATTGAAGTAAGAAACTTGGCCCATTTGCATGCCTTTTCAACTGTTTTCTTTTTTACTTTCATAAAATGTGTTTGAGTATAAAAATAATTCCAAATGACGGAGCTGAATGGTGCTTTTACAGGTGATCAGCATGTTCACACTAAAATGCTGCGTCGTTTAACTAGAGGATCCATTGCCAAGAGACACACTCGACCTCAAAGGCAAAAGCGAGGTAAACTGATGGAAGTGTAGCAGGTGTATTTTGCCAGAGAATGCCTATTTATGTGTTGCCATTTATTATGATAACTCAAGTTAACAATTCCAAATGTATTTCTTATCAATATATCTCTAAGTATAAGGCATAAAAGTATTTTAAATTAGTGCAATGGTTTCTTTTTTGAGGCAGTAGCTGATTCTGGGTACACATATTACATCTCTACTATTTACTGCAGGAGCAACAAGTGTTACCCAAGGGTAGTTCCTTTCTTTTTCTTCTGCAACATGTAGGGAGGGGGGGGTGGCTGGGTGGTAAAAGCCCTATAGTCTTGTATTTATTTTGGCTGAATGAACTCATATTACTAGAAGGAGCTCTAAATGATAGCAGAACAGTTGCCTCTCACTAAGGCAGTGGATAAAGTATGATATGGGTAAAAGCCGTAGATGTGCATGTAAAATTAGATTGGTACTGGTGCACATAATTTAGTCTCTTAAGAAATGCCTTATGGCCTGTATAGGGGAGAACATCTTACAGTGGGTATTAAACCCCCCCCTCCCAAAATGCATTGTTTTAAGGGGTGACCATAATTGTCCTGTTTAGAGGTTGCCAAGAAATGTTTACTTTCACAGCTGGTGTGATGTTTAGAAGCCTCTTGCCCATCTGGCAGGCTGTACATATGTGAGGCATGTTGTGGCATACAAACGCTGTATGGAAGTGCTCTTGTGAACTGAGTAAAATTTTTTACCGAATTTACACACACTGCAGTGGAGCTCCTGTATATGAGCTTCTGTTCCTCCACCATTCCCAGTGGCTTTCAGCCCAATTCTGAGTAACATCTAGACTGAGCTGTTCCTGCCATCCTTCTTGTGGCTTAGTTCTATCAGCTTGTTTCTAAGGATACTTGGCTGTCGTTCTCCATTTGTTCTTTGTGAAACCTAGTATAAGAAAGTGTTGATTGCTTTGTCTGGCTGAAAGTTGTTTCTATGTGCTTTGTTTTTGCCTCAGATAGCAAGGAAGGAGCCTCGAGTGCTTCACTGGAAAGCACAAGCAGTGAATTAAGCAGCACTAATGTATCAGGTACAGAATGACAATGCAACCGTTTCTGGGTGAAAGGGTTTGGCCTAAATTGTACAGAATGAATATTGAGCTAATAACTAACATCCACAGGAATTGTGCTTTTTTTTTTTAGAAGGAAGTGCTAGCGTGCTGTCTGACTGGAGTGATGTAGAATACAGGATAAAGCTGCTGCAGAATTCCCTCATCCCGATGATGCTATCTCCACCAGAATCTCTTCTTGTTGCCTGTATTCTAAGGGGAAATGTTGTAGAAGCCCATCAGGTAGCTCAATGGGGGTTGCTAGATATTGTTTAGAAGCTCTCTTTTAATATGCCTGCTGAATTACACAAATTGATTTCCAGGGGTTCCTAGCCAGTCTGCATATAGTGCTCATGTTGAGCAGCATACAGAGATCCTCTAAACCAGGGGTGCCCAACCCCCAGTCCATGGACCAGTATCGGTCTGTGGCCTGTTAGCAACCAGGCCGTGAGTTGTATAATTATTTCATTATATATTGCAATGTAGTAATAATAATAATAATAATAATAATAAGACATTGGATTTATATCCTGCCCTCCACTCCACTCAAATCTCAGAGTGGCTCACCATCTCCTTTATCTTCCTCCCCCACAACAGACACCCTGTGAGGGGGGTAGGACTGAGAGAGCTTTCCCCAGAAGCTGCCCTTTCAAGGACAACTCTGCGAGAGCTATGGCTGACCCAAGGCCATTCCAGCAGTTGTAAGTGGAGGAGTGGGGAATCAAACCCAGTTCCCCCAGATAAGAGACTGCACACTTAAGCCTCACACCAAAATAAAGAGCACAATTGTATCATCCCGAAACCATCCTCCTCTCTCCCCTCCTCAGTCCGTGGAAAAATTATCTTTCACAAAGCTGGTCCCTGTTGCCAAAAAGGTTGGGGACCGCTGCTCGAAACGTCTGTCTTCACTTGGCAATTGATCCTGCTACCATATCGTTCCTTCTTGCTTTGGTGTTATGTGGAGGGCTTAGAACAATGAGTTGCAGAAGTGTCTGAGCATTCCCTACTCTGATGTACAGTTTCTCAGATAGGGTTGCCAATCCCCAGCTGGGGGCAGGGGATCCCGCGGTTTGGAGGCCCTCCCCCCGCTTCAGGGTCATCAGAAAGAGGGGAGAGGGGAGGGAAATGTCTTCTGGGAACTCTATTATTCCCTATGGAGACTTATTCCCATAGAAAATCATTGAGAATTGATCCACAGCTATCAGGGGCTTTTGGGGGGGCTGTTTTTTGGGGTAGAGGCACTGAATTTTCAGTATAGCATCTAGTGCCTCTCCCCAAAATACCTCCCAAGTTTCAAAAAGATTGGACCAGGGGGTCCAATTCTATGAGCCCCAAAAGAAGGTGCCCCTATCCTTCATTATTTCCTATGGAAGGAAGGAATTGAAAAGGTGTGTTGTCCCTTTAAATGTGATGGCCAGAACTCCCTTTGGACTTCAATTATGCTTGTCACAGCTTTGATCTTGGCTCCACCCCACGTCTCCTGGCTCCACCCCCAAAGTCCCCAGATATTTCTTGAATTGGACTTGGCAACCCTATTCCCAGATAATCCTAAAACAAACATGGATTAAGTTTTTGGGTGCACCAAAAACTTAATCGTTTTTTCTGGATTCCTTCCAAAGAGGATTCTACGGAGTCCATTGATCCCTGGGAAATCTATATATACCCGAGATAGTAATAGCAACAGCAATATCACTTCATTTTTTAACACTCTGATCCTGTTTACAATTGGAAGTCTTAATGACATGGGTAGCATAAATTATGGTTGGAATTGGTCACCTGTATAGACCCCTTTTTGAGAGAGAGAAATTCTGTGGTGGTGGTAGCAGGATGTCTTGTCCTACTTTTTTTTGAAATATTTCTTTGCATCTATGCTTCCATAGCAATGATTCCAAGAAAACACTGAATTAAAGGAGGCATGTTCATTTTCCTATAAAATTCTTCTGAACTATTAAAATACTGTGTCTTAATTCCACAATTATAGGTAGCTGCTGTGTTTAATTTGGAGTCATCTGTGTCCTATGGGGAGCTAATTTTCCTGGAACGTTACCAAGAAGTGATCAAGGAACTGGCAAAAGTGGAACACAAGATTGATGCTCAATCTTTGGAAGGTTCTGTGAGCCTAAAACAGTCTGTCTGTGGCCGTTCAACGTTACAAGCTATTGGGAATGCAGCAGCAGCAGGTGGGAACTTAATCACAAAATTTGTTGTTACACTCAGGTTTTTTTGAGCAGGAATACACAGGAACGCAGTTCTGGCTGGCTTGGCATCAGTGGCATATGCATATGAGTTCCTGCTGGTTACATTAAAATGTTGTAGGCTATTTAGGTACAAAGACTTAAAAGAACAGTAATCGTAACTAATACATAATACACATGCACCATGCACGAAGGCTTCAATCAAACCTAACTATAAAGCATGGTGTGTAACTTGTGACACAGGCCATGTTACACTGGTCCAGTGTTGTAAACAAACCTCCAGAATTGAGATGGGGGTGGGGGGTAGAGCAGGTGGGCTGTCAGGCTATAATTAACAGGTTTTGTGCTATGATTTGATTACACATACATTGTAAGGGGTCACATGGGTACTAGGAAATGACATGAGCTATCTCTGCACCAGGAATCCAGTGCAGTTGTATTGTTCATCATTGTCTCACAGGTTCCTCATTTTTGTGTGTGTGCATTTGCTCTTTGCGTGCCTGTGAACACTGTAGCAAAGGACAGATCAAAACACTGTACTTGTAAGCAGGGGTCATTTTGTAGAAAAATAGGTGGTGGAGCTCATCCAGGGATTGTTATACAACTGCAATACTATTCAATGGACAAGGAGGTGGAACTCTCAGAAGGAGGAGGTGGAACTTTCAGAAAGGTTCAGGAGCTGTGCTCCTGTGAGCTCCCACTGAATCTGAGGCCAGCTTGTAAGTAAGGTTCTATCGAACCCCTGGAACAGTGAAAGTGTAAGCACCCCCTGTTTTCTGCTGTGTTGTCTTAAAACAATCCTAGGCATTAGAGGGAAATTGCAGGTAAGGTTCCATTGTACCGCTGGAATAGTGAGATTGTAAGCAACCCCCGTTCTCAGACTTGGATGAAATAAAAGGAAGGCTGAGGGAGTGTTCCAGTTGGGCCCATATGAACTGCTCAGCTTTTCTGTTGGCTTTCTCTAGGTATGGTGTTTTACTCCATTTCGGATGTTACTGATAAGCTGCTTAGACCTTCAGAAGGTCTTGTTCCTATGTTCCAAGAAGGCTTCTGGACCAACAGTATCCAGCTGGAGCATACAGATCCCTTGAGTGATGTCCTGGGAGGCCTCTGCTCCTCTGCCATGGCCACGTTTGATTTGGCAGCTACCCAGTGCCACTTATGGAAGACCTGCAGGCAGCTCTTAGAAATGGCAGAGAGGAAGTTACATAACAGCCTTGAAATGAAGGGCAAGTTTCTCTCACATTACGTTATTTCCTGGATTTGTAGCCTTAAAAGTAACCTAAGGCAATAACAGAGAGCTTCAACGTAATTTTGTTGACCTTTGCCTTCTATATCTGATAACAGGACGAAGACTTGAATCTGTTCTTCTGTGCTCTGATGGTTTGAGAGGATTCCCAGCATTTCTTCAACAAATAAGCAAAATTATAAATACATCTCCAAAACACCCTAAATCAGGTAATTGTGTTGCTTCATGTCATTTGTTTCTTCAAGTCGGTTTAAACTGATTAGTCCTCGCTATTAGTTTGTTCATGGTCAGGGTTTGTATAAATGTTTACATCAATATTTCACTTCATACTTATCCCATGGTATTGGACATGCTAAATATGCATCTTACATCACTGCTATATATCCAGCAGAAATCCATATGGCTTGGATTATCCAACAGAGCATAGGATGCAGAATCCAGTAGGTTCAGCACAATTCCAAGAAAGCTCTGCTTACATTTCTAAACAGCAGCCTTATTGTGTGTTCATGCTTGTTTGTAGCCCTTCTAAGACAACAGCTATTTCTCGTAAAGGCTTAGAACAAATTCAAACATCTCCTCATGGGAAGAGGAGCATCTAGATCCAAATAAAGGTCCTGGAGAAGTGCTAGTTGGTGGCGCAGAGGTAAGAGAGCAGTTCCTGTGAAAGAGGACTTGCTCACCAGCAACCCACTCTGGGGAACTGGTCAGGTGGAGCTGCCTCTTTACCTGCTGCCTTACAGTTGTTTTTGTATTAAATCATTTGGGGACCTATCTAAGTATGTTTTCTGCTGCAAATGGGCAGTTGTTGTTGGCTGCCTGATTGGTCTACCCCCAGCAAGAAAACCTCTGTGCCCCATTTCAGATAGTTGTGTGCATCTTTTTTTCCAGTACAGGCTGAATTCTGTACAGGAAATTGTATGAAGCATCTGCTCAAATGAGAGGATCTGAGCTGAAGTCCTTGAAAAGCTATCATGGTATAGAGTATTGGGGTGGATGATTGTGTATATAAGGCAGCTTTGTACATTCATATACTAGCTTGAGAGCTGAACTTCCAACCATTCATAGTGCATAACCCTCTTTGGAGAGCCAGTTTGGTGTAGTGGTTAACTGGGCGGATTCTTATCTGGGAGAACCGGGTTTGATTCCCCACTCCTCCACTTGCACCTGCTAGCATGGCCTTGGGTCAGCCATAGCTCTGGCAGAGGTTGTCCTTGAAAGGGCAGCTGCTGTGAGAGCCCTCTCCAGCCCCACCCACCTCACAGGATGTCTGTTGTGGGGGAGGAAGGTAAAGGAGATTGTGAGCCACTTGGAGACTCTTCAGAGTGGAGGGCGGGATATAAATCCAATATCTTCTTCTTCTTTTGTGTAGCAACATAATGTTTAAAAATGACACCCAGGTTTTGTAACTAATCATATCCTTCTTTGTTTCCCAACAGAAATTTCCAACATGGAAATAAGTAATCACTTCCACTGCAGTATTGTAGATCTGTTGCAGACTTGTCATCTGAGCCTGACAGAGGGCTGCATTACTAATCAGATTGTGTTATTGCAGCGCTTTGATCAAATCCTGGAGAGACTGGCAAATGTAGAAAATCCTTCAGGTACACATATTTATTTAAAACAGCTTCTGATCACTCAGTTGCAAGTAGTCTTTTTCTCTTGCTGACTACTGCTTAAGCCCTTTATTGGGCAGGTGGCGAATGCATGTGACAGACAGCAATTGCCTGATGGGGCCGGTGTAGGCAAACAGTGGACATCTTCTGCTTCTTTCTCCCTCTGTGGTATTCAGGAGGCCACCAACCCAGGGCAGTGGTCCAGATGCCCTGTGAAGACCTCCTCTAAGTTTAGCCCCAAGTTTTTAGTATCTTCACTTTAGTGTTCACTATTTCTTTTATATATATCTATATGAATGTTTCTTTCAGGATTGAGGACATCCTTGTTTAGTGGTTCCAGTTATTATTTTTCTTACTGGTGTTACTTTGTAATGAAAACTGAGAACTTCATTAAACTGAGTGAACCATGTTTGATCATCTTACCCATCTGGTGCAAAGTATTAGCTAAGAATAGTTTAATTCTTATCGATGCCTCTGCAGCATACCTAGGTAGAATACTTATGTAATGTTTCTCTTGCTGGTAGAATCCATCATGTTGGAACAGACCTGTTGTCTTAAATGAAAGGTATAATGCAGTGCCTGAGGGGGTCTAATTTTGGAGTGAGGGAGGGAACTGCAATCCTTGCATGCTGATGTGATAAAATATTTCATCTCTAATCTTTCTGTCTTTTTATTTTAACTAGATTCCAAAAGTAACTTGCTTGCCTCATTGGTAGAACAAGCTTCTTTGAAGCCTGCTGAATTAGAGGCACATCCAGTTTATAATCAAATCAAAGTGTTGCTGCGAACGCTGGACCAACATGCTCAGACCACGCAGGACAGCAAGGTGCAGCATGTCTACGTGCAGAACTTCTTTGCTTATGTTAACAAGCTGGCTATGGTTATTCTCCAGAGTCTAAATCCAGAACTAGGTGAGAGATCTCAGCCCCTGAAAGAACAACTTGACCTGATCAGTTGAGAAGTTCTATACACCATAGCTTTACTAGCATTTTTGTGTTAATCCAAACATTTATTTTGACCATACATTTGATTTAGAAATTAATCCAGGTGTGAATCAATAAAGAGTTTAAGATTTTGTTTGAGGGAAAGCAAAGCAATAAATATTAGGAAACGGAATACCCTAATGAGGAGTTTTGGAGAGTTCACCTTTGCCATAAGGCAGGGGTGTCAAATGTTCAGCCTGCAGGCCAGAACTGGCCCTCCCAGGGCTTTAATCAGGCTCATGGGGCTCTTTTCTCCCCCACTCCCCTCCTGTCCTCACCCTTTGAAGCTCTGAGGCTGCCAAAGTTCCCAGCTCCTCCTTCCTTGTCTTTGCAGACTGAAGCAGGAAACAACTCTGGGCATGCAAAACTGCAAAGAAAATGCAGAATGGACTTTCCATTAAGGTCTCTGTGCCCAGACAGACTACTCCCGGAGTAGTCTATCTGGGCACAGAGACCTGACCTTAATGGAAAATCCATTCCGTGTTTTCCTTGCAGCTTTGTCTGTGCTGCAATGTATTTTAATAGAGTGGAGCTCAGTTTCACTTTTCAGCTTTTATATGGCCAGTTAGAAGCTGTTCCTTGCTGGAGTTGTGTGACCCTGCAAATAAAGGGTTGATGCTTTGAGCCAGCATGCCTCTGCTGAATGGACCTTAGAACTGGTGCCTAGTGAGTACTCTAACCTGGGAAGCCACAGCCAAAGGGGGATATTACACTGACGAGCCATTGCCAGTCTGAGTAGGGGAAGAAGCTTTCAATGCCCAGGGATTTCATATTTTCCTAAGTCCAGAGCATTTTATATTTTTGGTTTATATTTTTAGTTTCTGCTAAGATCCTTGTGCTTTCTTCTTGATTTATTTTTAAAATTGCATTGCCAAATCCCACTATTCCCTTACCTTTCCATTTTAAACAAAACATTGCAAGAGTTTAAGCATGTTTCTATTTTATGTAAAAATAATATCCTTAATTGTGTTTCTCTGTATCCTTTATAAAGCTTATATCTCCACTACCTGGCATTACATTTTATGATATGCGTGGCCTGGCCCCACAATGTCCTATTTATTCACAAATGGCCCTCGTAGCAAATGAGTTCAACACTCCTGTGTGTAAGGTGTGAGGCTTGGAAGACATATTTTGGAGGCATGATGTGGAATTGAATCCTAGCTACAAATGAAGTATGTCAATTTTTCCTTCCATTCTAGATCAGTCTGCTGAAGTTCAAATAGGAAACCCCTTCTTGTTGCTCCAGCAGAGCCCTTCTCTGTTGCTGTCCCAGCTCTTGTTTGAGAGACAGGTTTCTCCAGACAAGTAAGTGGTTTTTAGACACGCAGTTGATTAGAAGCTATTTTTTTTGTTTTGTTAAATGAGTTCCATTTCAACTTGCATCTCAAAAGTAAAACTACTCAATAACTATTCTGTGGCTGCCAAGACATGGTTATTCCTGAATGGTTTGGGAAGTTAGTTGGGGCACTTTGTCTCCATCTTCTCTTTGACTTTGACATGAAAGGTGGTGATAGGTTTGTGTTGCATTCCTTTGTATAACCATGGAAAGGTTCTTGGAGGTACCTCTAAATTCCTCACTGAAAATTGTCTTTTCATGAAGTCTGTTTCTGTATACTAGAGAATCTAGGGGTCAAATTAGTAAAATATGATATTATAGCTGTTCTCTTCTGACCTGACTGTGATGTGTACTGATGGGTGCAAGCACAGCTCTCTGGGGCAAATGGCAACCGCTAATAATGTTTCAGGTTAGGAAAATGGCATGGGAGGCATGACACACACATGGGGGAACATTTGCTCACACAACTCTCTATCAAAGTCAGATTGGCATAACTTGGACAGTACATGTTGCAAATGGCACTTTGTAGTTTGACCCTAACAACTACAATGGATGTTGAGTGTGGTCTGCAGGTTCATCTGTTATCCTTACACCTGGGTAACATTCAAACTGTGTGAAGTCCCATGACAGAATCTTTCTGTCTACTCTGTGTACACAGAGTAGTAGATAGTAGATAGGCTGATAGACATTGCTGGGGAGGAGCCTGTGGTCATGGTGCATGTTGGCACCAACGATGTAGGGAAATGCAGTCGTGAGGTCCTGGAGAAAAAATTTAGGCTGCTAGGCGGGAGACTTAAGGCCAGGACCTCCAAGGTAGCCTTCTCAGAAGTGCTACCTGTTCCACGTGCAGGGCAAGAGAGACAGGCACAAATTAGAAGTCTCAATGTGTGGATGAGACGATGGTGTAAGGAGGAAGGGTTTAAGTTTGTTAGGCACTGGGATGCTTTCTGGAACAAGCGGGAGCTGTACAAAAGATACGGTCTCCACTTGTCCCCGGATGGAACCAGGCTGCTGGCGCTTAAAATCAAAAAGGTGGCAGAGCAGTTTTTAAACTAAATCTTGGGGGAAAGCCGACAGGAGATGAAATGTCTCTGGTTTGGGAGGACTCATCTCAAAGAGATGAAGGGTTGGCTGCTATTTTTCTACTGGTTAGCGGATCAGAGTTGTCCACTGTGATGGTGACAAACAGTATGGACTGTCTGCCAGAGTCTCGAGGTGGCAGGAGGAAGGTGGCGGGCCTAGCTTGCCTGGGAAATTATAGATGTTTGTATGCAAATGCTAGAAGTGTTCAAAGTAAAATTGGTGAATTGGAATGTTTAGTGTTGGGAGAAAACATAGACATTGTGGGAATTTCAGAAACTTGGTGGAATGAGGAGAATCAGTGGGACACGGTGATTCCTGGATATAAGTTATATCGGAAGGATAGGGAGGGAAGGGTTGGCGGTGGGGTGGCTCTGTATGTCAGAGAGGATATACGGTCCAGTAAGACTAAGGTCAGAGAATTAGATTCCCTTTCAGAAATGCTTTGGGTCGAAATAGAGGGCCCAAAAGGAAATTTAACTATGGGAGTTTGCTATCGCCCACCAAATCAAAAGAGAGAGGACAATTATAATATGATGGAAGGCTTAAAGATAGCAGCTAAACATAAAAACCGTGTCGTAATAGGTGATTTTAACTACCCGCAGATTGATTGGGTCAATATGTGATCTGGTCGAGAGAAAGAGATTGGGTTTCTTGATGCTCTCAATGACTGTGCTATGGAGCAGATGGTCTCAGAACCTACCAGGGGTGGGGCGATCCTGGATTTGGTCCTAAGTAATGCTCAAGACTTGATGAGAGATGTAAAAGTGATTGCGCCACTTGGAAGCAGTGACCATAATGTTATTGATTTCACCATTTGTATAAATAGGGAGTTGTCCAAAAAGACCGCCACAACCACGTTTAACTTTAAAAGGGGTAAATTCTCTGAGATGAGGAGGCATGTGAGGAGGAAACTGAAAGGAAAAGTAAATACGGTCAAATCCCTTGGGGAAGCTTGGAGACTATTTAAAACTATAATCCTAGAAGCTCAGATAAAATACATACCACAAGTTAGGAAAGGCACAAACAGGCATAAGAAAAGGCCTGCATGGTTAACAAACAAAGTAATGGAAGCTGTAAAAGGTAAGAAGGACTCCTTTAAGTGGTGGAAAACCAGTCCAAGTGAGATTAATAAAAGGGAACACAGGCTGTGGCAAATCAAATGCAAGACTGTGATCACGCAGGCAAAAAGGGACTATGAGGAGCATATTGCAAAAAACATAAAGACCAACAATAAAAATTTCTTCAAATATATTAGAAGCAGGAAACCAGCCAGGGAGGCAGTGGGGCCCTTGGATGACCATGGGGTAAAAGGATTACTGAAGGAGGATAGGGAAATGGCTGAGAAGCTGAATGCATTTTTTGCCTCCGTCTTCACTGTGGAAGATGAGAACATTTTGCCCGCCCCAGAACCACTAATTTTGGAAGGGGTGTTGAAAGACCTGAGCCAGATTGAGGTGACAAAAGAGGAGGTCCTACAACTGATAGATGAATTAAAAACTAATAAGTCACCGGGTCCGGATGGCATACATTGAGTTGAACTTGTGGATCTTCTAACAAAAATCTGTAATCTTTCATTGAAATCTGCCTCCGTTCCTGAGGACTGGAAGGTAGCAAATGTCACCCCCATGTTTAAAAAGGGTTCCTGAGGAGATCCGGGAAATTACAGGCCAGTCAGTCTGACTTCAATACCGGGAAAATTGGTAGAAACCATTATTGACAGAATTAGTAGGCATATTGATGAACACGGGTTATTGAGGAAGACTCAGCATGGGTTCTGTAAGGGAAGATCTTGCCTCATTAACCTGTTACATTTCTTTGAGAGGCTGAACAAACATGTGGACAAAGGAGACCCGATAGATGTTGTTTACTTTGACTTCCAGAAAGCTTTTGATAAAGTTCCTCATCAAAGGCTCCTTAGAAAGCTTGAGAGTCATGGAGTAAAAGGACAGGTCCTCTTGTGGATCAAAAACTGGTTGAGTAATAGGAAGCAGAGAGTGAGTATAAATAGGCAGTCTTCGCAGTGGAGGACGGTAAGCAGTGGGGTGCCTCAGGGCTCAGTACTGGGTCCCATTGTCTTTAACTTGATCATAAATGATTTAGAGTTGGGAGTGAGCAGTGAAGTGGCTAAGTTTGCAGATGACACTAAATTGTTCAGGGTGGTGAGAACCAGAGAGGATTGTGAGGAACTCCAAAGGGATCTGTTGAGGCTGGGTGAGTGGGCATCAACGTGGTAGATGCGGTTCAATGTGGCCAAGTGCAAAGTAATGCACATTGGGGCCAAAAATCCCAGCTACAAATATAAGTTGATGGGGTGTGAACTGGCAGAGACTGACCAAGAGATAGATCTTGGGGTCGTGGTAGATAACTCAATGAAAATGTCAAGACAGTATGCGATTGCAATAAAAAAGGCCAACACCATGCTGGGAATTATTAGGAAGGGAATTGAAAACGAATCAGCCAGTATCATAATGCCCCTGTATAAATCGATGGTGCAGTCTGATTTGGAGTACTGTGTGCAGTTCTGGTCGCCGTACCTCAAAAAGGATATTATAACATTGGAGAAAGTCCAGAAAAGGGCAACTAGAATGATTAAAAGGCTGGAACACTTTCCCTATGAAGAAAGGTTGAAACGCTTGGGGCTCTTTAGCTTGGAGAAACGTTGACTGTGGAGTGACATGATAGAGGTTTACAAGATAATGCATGGGATGGAGAAAGAGAAAGAAGTACTTTTCTCCCTTTCTCACAATACAAGAACTCGTGGGCATTCGATGAAATTGCTGAGCAGACAGGTTAAAACGGATAAAAGGAAGTACTTCTTCACCCAAAGGGTGATTAACATGTGGAATTCACTGCCACAGGAGGTGGTGGCGGCCACAAGCATAGCCACCTTCAAGAGGGGGTTAGATAAAATATGGAGCAGAGGTCCATCATTGGCTATTAGCCACAGTGTGTATATGTGCGTGTGTGTTTGTGTGTGTGTGTGTATATATATATAAATTTTTTGCCACTGTGTGACACAGTGTTGGACTGGATGGGCCATTGGCCTGATCTAACATGGCTTCCCTTATGTTCTTACTAGCTGTTCCCATATAATTTTGCCCTGCATGGCAATAAGGAAGCCCTTGCATTAAGCTTGGAATCTGCACATTAATTTGTGTTCATTCTGTACACGATTCATACAATTCCTAGGGCTTTCTTCCTTTTTAAGCTGAATAAAAAAGAGTTTAAAGAGAAATCTGCACAGTGGCTCAGGAGAAGGATGTGTATAGATTCTCCCTTCTACAGCAAGGAGGTAGTGGAGCTGAGCTGTACTTTAAAAACTGCATAGAGCAGCCGATTTCCCCCACCCTTGCCCTTAAAAGGGCTTTCCCCTAATTTCCCTGAAAAGTTTCACTGCGCAGCTACAGCATGGCTTGTTAGGGAAACAAAGTGAATGTGGCAACTATGTGTGCATTAGGGGCATATGAGGGAATAAGACTGACTGCAGCCCTTGGACTAAACTTACTTGGTTATATCTGTTCTATTTCTGTAACCTACAGGGTGTCTCTGCTCCTGGCCAAAGAAGAACTGAATTTAAATGTTCAACAAGTGATAATTCACTATTGCTGTGCGGCACTGCCTCTGTGTAATACCAGGCACAGCAGCCAGACTAGATCCCTTTTGACCAATATAAGCAGCTTAGCCCATCTCCATGCATATCACTGTTTGCCTGATGTTGAGATACCCGTCCACAATCCAGCCATGGACTCTGAGGATACTTCAAGCCATTCTTCTTCCTCGCTGGCTGAACTGAACCAGCACATGCTCACAGCTTCCTCCCTCTCTTTCTTGAAGTCTCAGTCAACATTAACAGCCACCGTGGCTTGTCTGAGTGCATCAGATGTTCAGAGAGCCCCCAAAACAAGCCTGTCATGGATAGAGTTCCGAGGCAAGCGTGAAGTTCCCTTGTCCATGGAACAGATTTCCAAGGAATGTGAAGTGTTGCTAAAGGAATTCCCATTTTTGGAGAGTTTTCTTCTCACTATGAGCAAACCCTTTGAGGACCTTCCGGATGAGCGAAATAGGCTGGCCAGTGGTCTCTGTGGCAAGTCCTACATCTCCTTGCTATTCATGGGATTGCATTCAGTCAGAGCTGTTGAAGTGTTAATGGAAATCTTTGAGCAAGCACTCACAGCAGGCAACTGGCTCAGAGCCCTGAAGGTCTTGGATCTCTACTGCCAGGATATGGAACAACTGGTTACTGTGAGGGATGCCGTACTGAGTTGTGCTGCTGCCAGTGGTAAATGTTTTCTTCGCTTATAGATGACACCTTGAAGAGTGAATTGCAAGCTAGGGGCTTCATTCATCTCTGTGGAGAAACAAAAAAAGCATGTTCTGTCCTCCCTTCACTGCAACTTGTTTTGAGTGCGGTGACAGTTTATTTTACTATTTAAGGTTTTAACAGTACTAACTTTATGTTGCTAGGGGGTGTAATGGCTCTATTAAAATGAAGGTTACATTTAGAGGAGATGTAATGACTATTAAAATGAAGTTTGTGAGTTCTTTGGGTTGAGCTTAATGCACAATTTGTGTTGAGGTAATATCCTCTCTGAGGTTAATAGGAATGATCTCTATATAAAGGTTATGTCTCCAAAGCAGACTTGGAGGCATAAAGTGGGAGGGGGAGAAGAAGAGAGGTATAGAACTTTTTAAAAGAATACAGAGTTTTGGGATAAAATATGACAAACACCAATATCAAGACAGGAAAATGAGCAAGTATACAGTAGTGCTATTGTCACTATATTTTGGTGTGAAGTTAGTTTCTGTGATGCTGGATTAACACTGTGCAGCTGAAGTGTACGGAGTGCAGAAATTGGGCTTTTGTGCTTTCCAGATCTGGAAGGTTGGCAGCATCTGTTCCGAGTGAGGGATGCTATGCTGAGGAGCAGGCTGGCCTTGCGTTGTCTGGATAGGTGGCCCCTGAAGGCTTGTCTGGACATTTTATCTTACTGCACCTGTGATCCTGAGGTGTCTGAAGAACTCAAATCTGATCTGCAGAGCAAGACAAGAGAACTTCAGGTTTACCAAAAGGTAAATATTTTTTTCCGAGATACCTTGGCCACTTTTCCATTGGTGAATGTGGAATCTTCCTTCCCCATGAATTAAACCTCACTTGCTTTTGGAAGATATTTTAAAATGCATATTTCTTCAAGAGATGGTGGTAACTCCCAAGCATTTCTGGTCCTCGTGGTCTAAATGGAAGTAGAAATAATTGACTCTAATGTGAGACGAGTATTCTCAGGTGATGATCTATTTTATGGATACAGGCCATTCAGAATCTGTACAGAGTAGGTGGGTAAAATAATTACTTGGAAATAAATTCCAGTGGTTTCACTAAGCTTACATAGTAGTTATACAAGCATGTGAACTGCATGCTGTCACATAAGCTTTGTCCCACTTCACAATTCTTACATTCAGAAATCTTATCCCACAATTGGTGTTTCCTAACATAAAGCTGTCCATAGATTTGTTGAACTAACGCAATTGACTACTAGTCCCCTTTAGAGATGGGCACAAGCTGGTTTGTCACAAATTTTAACTTGTTTGTGATTTGCAAAGTAATGTTCATGAACTGCTTTCTGCTCTTCATGAAAAACACCTGTTTGGTTTAAGAGCCATTCAAACGAAACAGCTGAGTGGTGGCCCCTGCTGCTCAGGTGCTTGGAAACCTCTGCTTTCTGCTGCCAGGGTTTCAAACAGCTGAGCACTCAGCTGTTTGAAAACCCCTGCTTTTTGCTCCCTGCAAAAATCCACAGGGAGCAGAAAGCAGGGGTTTAAATTTTAAAGGCTCATGAACCAATGCAAACTGATTCAGTTCACAAACTGGCATATTGGTTTGCAGTACAGTTCATGGTTCAGCCATGAACCAAAATGCAAATGTGCAGTTTGTGCGCATCCCTAGTCTCCTTTTATGAACATGTAATATGACAGGTAGATGTTAAACACAGAGCTCTGTATGGCACAGCTTCTTATTTAAGATGGTTTAAAAATTTGTAAAGCCAGAAATAACAAATTTAGATTTGAGTCCAGTAGCACCTTTAAGAGACAAACAAAATTATCAAGGTATAAGCTTTTGAGAGTCCAAGCTCCTTTTGTCAGATAGACGATAGAATATGTGAAAGCTTATAACCTGAAAATCTTGTTGGTATCTAAATTGCTACTGGACTGCAGACGTTTCTCATACTAATGACAAAGCTATTTTATTTATTTCATTAGATCCTAAATCTACAAGACATCCCTGTGTGGCTTGACTGGCAGGATCTCAAAATAGCTTGTGTTGATAATCCTCAGGCCGTTCTGGGTGTGAATCTGGAGGCAAAGGTAGGACTAATTCTTTTACTATTTTCCTTACCTTGTTGAGTAGACAAGTAATTTCCCTCTATTGAAGAGTCAGCTTGTTAAGTTTACAGAATAAAAACAAAAACCAAATTTGCATTCATAATAGTATTGCCTGTACAAGGAAGAAGATACTTAACTGTCTCAAATATGTCACATTACATAGAGAAGTCCGGTTTGCAAAAAATAATAATAATGATTATCCTGTTTTAATATTTTGTAAGGAAAATATGTTTGAGAAATGATAAATAAGATGCTTCAGTTGTATTTAACATTTTATAGGCTGCTGTCAATATATGTGTTGAAATATGGCTGAGAGGGGGCTTTTTGTATGGCTATATGAAAACTGCCAATTTGGGTTGTGTTTGGTTTTTTACCTAGATGGTCGTGGGGTACTGTTCATATGTTTGTGTCTGCAAGGATGGTTTATAAGAAATACTAATTATGTAACTCTGAAAAATCATTGTTTAGAGATCTGGTTTAGCAGGTATGAACATATCTGTTAGAGAGCAGGGGTTATTTTGTAGAAAAATAGGTGGTGGAGCTCATCCAGGAATTGTTATGCAGCTGCACCAACTATTCAGTGGACCAGGTGGGAAGGAGGAGGTGGAACTCTCAGAAAGGTTCAGGAGCTGCATTCCTGTGAGCTCCTGCTGAATCTGAGGCTTGATAGGGAGGATAGCAAAAGATTAACAAACACATCTGAGAAGATGTGGAAATCGTAAGAAAAACCTGGAAATTTAAACAAGATTATATGTTGATGTTACCTTTGTGTTAAAGAGATGGTTCTGTATGTGATTTTCTTCTGAAGATTGTTTGGGTTAATAGATTTTTTTATATTTGCTGACTGAGCAAAATGGAATTACTAAAAAACTTTGGTTTTTATCCTAGGAATATGAGTTATGCGAAGAATGGGGTAATCTGTATCCTATTCCAAGAGATCAGTTAATCAGTCTTCACCAGAAGCATCTCCTTCACTTATTGGAGATGGGAGACATGGAGAAGGCCTTGCTGGTAACCATTTTTTTTAAAATTTAAAATAAGCTTTATTGAGTTTTAATATTCTAGTTACATCCAAAGCTATGAGTTTCAAGCTGCTTACACCACATAATGTCAGATCCCCTAAAAGGGAAGATCTTTGTTTGTATACATGCATGACAAGCTTATTAATGACAATAACCAGTACAAACTAGTAAACAAATAGAACAACTATAATGATTACATTCGTTGGCAACATTAAACCAATTGCACAGTTGATTTAGTTAAAGAAAAGCAGGATTACAGTTAAATATAGACTCATTCACACTTAATAGAAAGCAATAGGAAGCAAAGTACTTATGCGGTACTTTGAGCTCAGGTATTTGATTAGATTGTATAAACTAAAAAAAACCAAACCATTTTTCTAGAAATGTGTCTTCCTTGTTTTCAGAATAATCCATTTTAACTAAATTTGATGCTATTTTATTCATCACGACTATATCCCATATCGTTGAGTACCATTTACGGATTGAGGGGACTGCCTTAGATTTCCACATTTTAGCTAATAACAATTTAGCTGCAAAAAGAAGTAAAGAAGTGATTTCTTTTCTAGTGCTAGGTACATTTTGGTGGACCAGTTATTTAGCAGAATCGATTCTGGGGTCAAAGGAAGCTTAACCTGTACAATTTTTTCAGTAATAGATATGACCTGCTTCCAAAAATGTTGAATTCGTGTACATTCCCACCAACAATGCACTAACGTACCCCTTAGCTTACAGCCTTTCCAACAATATGGGTTAGATGATTTCTTAGCATAGTACAATTGCAAAGGAGTCCAGTACCATCTAGAATATAATTTAAACTGCAATAGTCTCAGATTTAAAGATACTGTGTGAAGTAGTTTAGATGCCCAAATATTGACCCAACTTTCTTCCGAAAGCGTATTTTTGCAATCTTTGTTCCATACGTTTTTTATCGCTGTAGTCTTTTGCCAATTTGAATAACTAAGTGCCTTGTAAATTATAGCTATTAAACCTTTTTACTTTGGGTATGTGTGATGATAAAGCTTTTTCAAACGCGTTTAGAGGCCTACACACTGAAGAGATAATGTTTGGATTATGCAAGAAGTGATGAATTTGATTATATTGCAGCCAATGTGAAGAAAAATTATAACGTCTTACCAACTGATCTTGTGAGAGCATTTTATTATTTTGGCATACTTGCAACAATCTAAAGATACCTTTTCCCCTCCACGATAAGAAGGAACCAACATCCCTGCCAGCAGGGAACCATGATTGGCCTAAAAAAGAGGCTATGGGAGATACTCCAGGTACAAGTATATGATGGTATTTATCCCAGAGTTGCAAAGTGTGGGAAAGATAGGGATTAGAGGTTACATAGTGCGGTCTGTCTTTGGAAGAGTTCCAGATAGTTTCATGTAATTGGTCGGGGAGAAGATATGACTGTTCAATATGTACCCATGCTCTGTCTCTGAGGGGAGATGCATAATAAACAATATTTCTCAACTGTGCTGCAAGGTAGTAATTTTCTAAAATAGGGAGAGCCAAACCTCCCATGTCTAAGGGTTTTGTGAGAACTGGATAAGCCACACGATGTTTTTTATGATCCCATGCATAGTCTAGCAGAAGATTTTGCCATCTTTTGAAATCTTTATGTGAAATGGCTATAGGCAAATTTTGAAAAAGAAATAAAAACCTTGGCATTATAAAGACTTTAATTTGTTCCACCTTTTCCAACAAAGATAAGTGTAGTTTGTTCCAGGTATTCAAATTGTTTTTTATAGATGTGATGAGTGGGCCAAAATTGACCTTAAAGATATCTTTAAGTTCTAGTGGAATCATTATGCCGAGGTGTCTTAAGTACTGACGTTATCCATTTAAAAGGATATTGGGTCTTAAGATGGGATTCAAGTTTGCCTGATATATAGGATAAACTTCAGATTTGACAAAGTTTATAGTAAAACCTGAGACTTGTTTGAATTTTTCTATAGAGCTCTTTAACTGTGCCAGTGACTCAGAGGGATTAGAGCAGTAAAAAACTGCATCGTCTGCGAATAGGCTGTTTGTGACAGTCGGGGCCGATTTGGATTCCAGTAATTTGAGGGTTGGTCCTAATTGCATGAGCTAGGGGTTCTAGGGAAAGAGCAAATAAAATAGGGGAGAGAGGGCAGCCTTGTCTAGTCCCCCTGGAAAGCACCCAGTCTGGTGACCTGCAGTTATTCACTGCAATACAAGCTTTGGGTTCATTGTAGAGGGCATTAATAGAGTTTAAAAAGTTGGGACCAAAGCCCATGTGTTGTAAAGTTGCTTTCAAGAAAGGGATTTCTACTTTATCAAAAGCCTTTTCGGCATCCAGGGACAATAAAATGGAATCAATTTTTTTAAGTTTACAAAAATGGATAACATTGAGTGACTTTCTAATATTGTCTGAAATTGATCTGTTAAGTATAAACCCGGATTGGTCAGGATGCACATAAATGGAGATTATTTTATTGAGTCTGGCTGCTAATACTGATGAAAAAAATTTAAAATAATGATTTAAGAGGGATATTGGGCGATAAGAAGCTGTGTTCAATTTGTCTTTACCAGGTTTGTGTAAAATGATAATCTTCACCTCTTTCCATGTGTTTGGAATACACCTGTTCTGCATAACCTTATTGCAAGTATCAACTAAGGGTTGTATTAAAGAAGGCAAAAATTTCTTAAACAACGCAATAGGCAGTCCATCTCTACTCGGGGCTTTGTTATTTTTTATGTTGGCAATGACTTGTTGAACCTCAAAAACTGTAATCGGTTGGTCCATGAACTTAATATGTTCCTCTGACAGTTTGGAGCCAAAGTTTTTTTTTTTTCATATTTATTTATTTATTTTACACTATATTAAGACATACAACATATAACACCCAGTGTCACTTTTCTCCACACCTCGTGCATTTCGCCATTCGTAGACCTTTAGTTGTCCTTCTCATATCCTAAATGCTATTAACAAAAACTGACCACACTCGCTCGAATTTCGCCCCCTGTCCTTGTCGTACACAAAATACTTTTTCATGACATGCCAGTTGTAACATTTCATCTTTCCATTGTAACAGAGAGCCAGAAAAAGGACCTTTCCATTGTCTTAAAATGATTCTTTTAGCTGTTATCATTGCCCGACATAACAACATTTTCTGTTCCCTTGTTAACCCCCACAGTGCCGGAACATAATTTAAAATATATAATGTCAAAGGAAACCGACACTGTAGGTTCAACACACGTTTAACATATCGAGTAATCTGATACCAAAATTCTGATAATATTGGGCATTCATATAACATGTGTTTTATGTCTGCCTCTAAGTTATTACAGCGCCAGCATCTCGAATTCGGTTTCATACCACGTTTATAAAGCCGCATCGCCGTCCAATAAGTTCTAAAAATAATCTTTTGATGTATTAATAGTAATCTTAGTTCAAATGCCGTTTTCTTTACATTTTGACAAATCGCTTTCCATTGCTGTGGCAATAAGGCGCTATTCAGCTCCACATTCCATTTATGTCTTAATTCAACCAGCTCATGTACATTTTTTATTAACAGCTTATTATAAATCTTTTTCTGACCATCCTGTTCATGTATTTTATCAATTACTGCCTGTAGTATCTCTGGACACTCTGGAGCAGCCAGTGCATCTGGTCCATATTGCGCTCTTAATAAATGTTTCAGTTGATAATAACACCAAAGCTGGTTATTCTTCAAATTAAATTTCTGCAAAAATTCCTGATTAGCTAGAAACTCATCCTGAGAATTTTTAATTTGATCTAATGTAAGTATACTGGCATACATCCATTGCTTCCATTTAATTTTCTGACCCCCAATTTTTACTAAAGGATTGTCCCACAATGTCATTTTTTCATGTGAAAATCTTTCAAACTGTAATCTAGCACTTAATCTTTCCCAGGCCGTCCTAGTCGCAACAATTGCAATTGGTATTTCATTGTCCCTATTTACAAACTGAGACCCCAGAGCTTGCCAACCCAATATTGGATTAATAGCCGCAGTTTCCAATTCACCCCAACTTATTTCGGGTAATCCAGTTCGCCAATGCTTAATCATAGATATCATATATGTCCAGTGATATAACTGTAAATCTGGCAGCCCAAAACCGCCCTCTGAAATCGGAATCTGTAATCTCTTTAAAGAAATTTTCACACTTCCTGCACCCCATAAAAACATTCTAATTAACTTATCAATTCTCCTAAACCAGTAAGCGTTAATTACCACATGTAAACCCCTAACTATATAAAACAGACGCGGGAGGACATTCATTTTTAAAGCATTAATCCTGCCCCATAATGACAGTGGTAGCTGTCCCCATCGTTGCAAGTCCATCTCCACAGCAGACAGTATATTTTCCATGTTAATTTGAACAAACTTCTTAACATCCTTCGGGATCTGTATACCCAGGTATTTTAAACTTTCCGATTTAATTTGAAATTGCACACTAATTTCTTGTGATAATGGGGTTCCCTTACCAATTTGCAATAGCTCTGATTTATTCCAATTAATTTTGTACCCTGCCACTTTACCAAATTGGTTTATAATTTCCATAGTTATCCGCAGTGACTTTTCTATGTTAGTAAGCATTAATAAAATGTCATCTGCGTATAGCAAGATTTTATATTGGTACTCCCTAAACTTAAAACCCTGAATCAACCCATTCTGTCTAATTGCTAAGGCTAGTGGTTCTAGGGCAAGATCAAATAGAAGTGGTGAGAGCGGACAGCCCTGTCGCACTCCTTTTTGCAGTGAAATCACCTTAGATATCGCACCATTAACTTTTATTCGCGAGGTAGGGTCATGATATAATACCCGAACCCAGTTAATAAAAATAATTTGGAATAGCCATTTGTTCCATTATAGCTATCATATAATCCCTAGGGATTTGATCAAATGCTTTTTCAGCATCTAGGGACAGGATTGCCATTTGCTCCTGAGTATCATTATATAAACTAATCAAATCCGTAACTAACCTAATATTATTAGTACCTTGCCTATTTTTAATAAAACCTGCCTGGTCGCGATGAATCAGCGTAGGGATGACACCTTGCAACCTCGTTGCCAAAATAGTAGCAACAATTTTTAAATCTACATTCAACAATGAGATTGGTCTGTAGTTTGTACATTTTGAAGATTCTTTCCCAGGTTTTAAAATGAGCGCTATTAATGCATCACCCAGGTGATTTCCAGGTTGATTCACATGAATCCAATATGTATATAATTTGAGGAGTTTTGGAGCTAGTATATCACTAAATTTTATGTACAAGTTAGTCGTGAACCCATCGGGCCCCGGGGAGGTCCCTGGGGCCAGTGCGCTAATCGCAAACTTAATTTCTGCTAACGAAATTGGGGTGTTCAGCACTTGTTGTTGTTCCTGTGAAAGTCTAGGGATTGTTATATGTTGTAAAAATTGATTAAGATTCTGCTCATTTATTGGCATTGGGGCTTTATAAAGCTCTGCATAGTAGTTTTAAAACTGCTCTGCTATTGTTGAGGGGGTTTTATAAATCTGGCCTTGTGCGTCAATAATCTGTGGTACCCAGTTACTTTCTATCTGTTTTTTCAGCTGAGCCACCAATATGCGACTAGGTTTCTCTGCTAATTCCCACCTTGTCTGTTTCATGTTAAACAGAATGCTTGATGCCTTATAAGTTCTGAGGGTATTCAACTCTAAACTGACCTGCTGAATCTTCCTATATTGATTAATAGTTGGGGCTTGGTACATAACTTCCCAAAGGTTATTCAGTTGTGCCTCCAGAGTTACCTCTCTGTTTGCTGCTTCTTTCTTTTTAAAAGCAGAGTAGGCAATAATCCAACCTCTCAAGGTTACCTTTAAGGCTTCCCACAATGTAATGTAGCTTGATACTGTACCTTCATTCAACTCCCAAAAGTGTTGTAGTTCCCTTATGAATTGTAAGCAAAATTGTTCATCATTCAATAGCTGATTATTAAACCGCCATATTGCCTGACTTTTAAATTGTTTGTTGGTTTCCATTTCCAAAATAATCATATTATGATCTAAGAAGGAGCTGGGAACAATCTCACACTTCTCTACCATACCTCTCAATACTTTAGGAATCAAAAAAAAGTCTATACGACTTGCCGTGTTATGCCTTGGGGAGTAATATGAAAACGCTTTCATATTTTTATGGGTTTCTCGCCAAGGATCTATTAAATTCAATTCCTTCATAGCACTTAATATTGCTTCTCTATTACTCCTAAGGCCTGCTTTGATCTAGGACAAGATCTAAGGTTACGTTAAAATCACCAGCCATATAGAGAAACATATATGATTTTCCTAACAAATATCCGAATATTTTATGAAAAATGTCTGGGTCCTCCACGTTCGGCCCATATATATTGATCAGAATGATCCTCTGTCCTTGGGCATACCCTTCTACTATTACAAACCGCCCATCTTTATCTATCTCCACATGTTCTTTTACAAACCCAACTTTCTCACCTATTACAATAGCAACCCCTCTAGCGTTAGTGCAATAGCTTGTCATGAATACCTGGTCTGTTTGTTTTCTCTTAAGCCATTTTTCTTCCCCTGTGACCAGATGCGTTTCCTGGAACATCCGAATATCTATAGTTTCCATTTGTGGTAAGGCTGCTATCATAACACGTTTTTTTGGGGAGCGCATTCCCCTAACATTTAAAGATAATAATTTAAGCATTTGGGCACATAAGCTTGTAATTATAACATTGTCTCGGTATAGCGAAATGTGACATATGTGACCCACCACCCATCTTTACCCTCACCCACACTATAGGCTCCCACAGGTCAAACGTGCTCTTTAATTCGAACCTCACTCCGTATCCTAACTCTCAGGGGTATCTAGATAATTATACCATCCTATTTATATCTCTATCACTTTACTTCATTATACATAATTCTATAATTTGTAAAGACAGAAAAGAAAAAAGAAGGCAAAAAAATAAAAAAAAATACCCCTTCCCCTCCAAACCCTATCTATACTAATGTATTATTCACTTATATATATGTAGGTGATTTTTTTTTTTAAACTTTCTATTTCTTAATTTCCTCATAATAATTCTAAATACACTCTAAGCACTACTTATTCCCTCATTAGGTAACACTTCTACAATATGTCCACAACAGAAAGATATAGTACTGAATACACTTTACTCCCTCACCCCCCCCACCCACACACCAGCTGTAATTTGATCCGGTCTACCCAGGCTGTTCCTTAACCATCGCCATCTGCAACAAACTCCGTACTGTTACCCGGCCATCTAGTCTTTCAACAGTGCTAAGTGTCCATCCTGGAAGGCAAAGTTTTCTCTGGTAGAGGCAGTTTCTGCAGGAATTCCTCCGCCGCACGGGGAGTTTGAAAAGAGTGCCTAATGCTGTCTTTAATTATAATACACACTGCAGGATAACGAACAAAGCACTGTAAGCTTCTCTCGCATGCCATTCTCTTTGTTTCTTTATAAGCCAGCCATTTTTTTAATATTGCCGGACTGTAATCTGAGGAAATAGTCATCTTAGTAATAGTTCCAGGGGCAGAGGCAATTGCTCTAGCGGCGTGAAGAACCTCATCTCTGTTAGCTGTTCTTAAAAAAACAACCACCAGTATAGTTAATGGGGGGCCATTACGTTGGGGGCGATTCCATTTATGTATCTCCCGTATGTCGAACTGGTAATCCCCCGGCATCTTTAACTCCTTCCTAAACACGTTCTCAACATGAGTAATTAGTTCCTTCCCCCCAATGTTAGGTACCTCCATTCCAACGACACGTAGATTGTATCTGCGTTGCCAGGCTTCAAGTGCCTCCACCCAAGTGCCTGTTTCTTCCATAGTTTTTTGTTGTTCTGTTAGGCTTTTTTCCATGTCAGCTATTTTTGTTACATGTTGCTGTAATAAGGCTTGGGTATTTGTTGCAGAGTCTTGCAATTTTTGCACCATTTCTGGGAGTGGGGTGAGCGTCTGCAAGCATGCCACCACCTGCGTCATTTTTGACACCAGCTCATTTAATGTCGCCGCCATTGTCTCCAGTGTTGGAGGGGATGCCGGGGTTGTCTGGGACATGCTCGTACCTTCTCCTGCTGTTGCTGCTGTTGCTGCAGAGGCTTCTGCCACGGCTCCTTGTAATTCCTCTCCTTCCTCCTCCTCCGTTACAGCATTTTTATCCGTGGTTTGCTTCTTTCTTTTCCTGTGGGAAGCTGACATAAGCGCTTTCCCACACCGCAGCAGCAGGTTTCTGTTTGTAAGACCACTTATCAGAAGAATGATAAATAGCTCGTTAACCCCCGCGTTTTCTCGCTTTCCAGTTACTTAGTAATTCATCTTATATATAATCTCAATTGCAAGCACGCGGCGAGGAGCTATATTTCCTAAATAACGGGTTTCTCTTGAAAGTTTGCCGGAGCGACAGCCGGAGACTGCTTACTCACTCCATCACGTGACCGGAAGCCCAGTTTGGAGCCAAAGTTGATATCTCTTAAATAATTACTAATTGAAGATTGATGTGGGTTAGAGGCGGTATATAAGTTGAACTTTAAAAGGGGTAAATACACTGAGATGAGGAGGCATGTGAGGAGGAAACTGAAAGGAAAGGTACATACGGTCAAAACCCTTGGGGAAGCTTGGACACTATTTAAAACTATAATCCTAGAAGCTCAGATAAAATACATACCACAAGTTAGGAAAGGCACAAACAGGCATAAGAAAAGGCCTGCATGGTTAACAAACAAAGTAATGGAAGCTGTAAAAGGTAAGAAGGACTTCTTTAAGCGGTGGAAAACCAGTCCAAGTGAGATTAGTAAAAGGGAACACAGGCTGTGGCAAATCAAATGCAAGACTGTGATCAGGCAGGCAAAAAGGGACTATGAGGAGCATATTGCAAAAAACATAAAGACCAACAATAAAAATTTCTTCAAATATATTAGAAGTAGGAAACCAGCCAGGGAGGCAGTGGGGCCCTTGGATGACCAAGGGGTAAAAGGATTACTGAAGAAGGATAGGGAAATGGCTGAGAAGCTGAATGCATTTTTTACCTCCATCTTCACTGTGGAAGATGAGAAGTGTTTGCCTGCTCCAGAATGACTTATTTTGGAAGGGGTGTTGAAAGACCTGAGTCAGATTGAGGTGACAAGTGAGGAGGTCCTACAACTCATAGACGAATTAAAAACTAATAAGTCACCGGGTCCGGATGGCACACATCCGAGAGTTCTGAAAGAACTCAAAGTTGAACTTGTGGATCTCCTGACAAAAATATGTAATCTTTGATTGAAATCTGCCGCCATTCCTGAGGACTGGAAGGTAGCAAATGTCTCCCCCATCTTTAGAAAGGGTTCCAGAGGAGATCCGGGAAATTACAGGCTAGTCAGTCTGAATTCAATACTGGGAAAGTTGGTAGAAACCATTATCAAGGACAGAATGAGTAGGCACATTGATGAACACAAGTTATTGAGGAAGACTCAGGATGGGTTCTGTAAGGGAAGATCTTGCCTCACTAACCTGTTACATTTCTTTGAGGGGCTGAACAAACGTGGACAAAGGAGACCCAATAGAAGTTGTTTACCTTGACTTCCAGAAAGCTTTTGATAAAGTTCCTCATCAAAGGCTCCTTAGTAAGCTCGAGAGTCATGGAGTAAAAGGACAGGTCCTCTTGTGGATCAAAAGCTGTCTAATTAATAGGAAGCAGAGAGTGAGTATAAATGAGCAGTCTTCGCAGTGGAGGACGGTAAGCAGTGGGGTGCCTCAGGGCTCGGTACTGGGTCCCATGCTCTTTAACTTGTTCATAGATGATTTGGAGTTGGGAGTAAGCAGTGAAGTGGCCAAGTTTGCAGATGACACTAAATTGTTCAGGGTGGTGAGAACCAGAGAGGATTGTGAGGCACTCCAAAGGGATCTGTTGAGGCTGGGTGAGTGGGCGTCAATGTGGTAGATGAGGTTCAATGTGGCCAAGTGCAAAGTAATGCACATTGGGGCCAAAAATCCCAGCTACAAATACAAGTTGATGGGGTGTGAACTGGCAGAGACTGACCAAGAGAGAGATTTTGGGGTCATAGTAGATAACTCACTGAAAATGTCAAGACAGTATGCGATTGCAATAAAAAAGGCCAACGCCATGCTGGGAATTATTAGGAAGGGAATTGAAAACAAATCAACCAGTATCATAATGCCCCTGTATAAATCGATGGTGTGGTCTTAATTGGAATACTGTGTGCAATTCTGGTCACCACACCTCCAAAAGAATATTATAGCACTGGGAAAAGTGCAGAAAAGGGCAACTAGAATGATTAAAGGGTTGGAACACTTTCCCTATGAACAAAGGTTAAAACGCTTGGGGCTCTTTAGCTTGGAGAAAAGTCGACTGCGGGGTGACATGATAGAGGTTTACAAGATTATGGATGGGATGGAGAAAGTAGAGAAAGAAGTACTTTTCTCCCTTTCTCACAATATAAGAACTCGTGGGCATTCAATGAAATTGCTGAGCAGTCAGGTTAAAATGGATAGAAGGAAGTACTTCTTCACCCAAAGGGTGATTAACATGTAGAATTCACTGCCATAGGAGGTGGCGGCGGCTACAAGCATAGCTAGCTTCAAGAGGGGGTTAGATAAAAATATGGAGCAGAGGTCCATCAGTGGCTATTAGCCACAGTGTGTGTGTGTATTGGCCACTGTGTGATGCAGTGTTGGACTGGATGGCCGTTGGCCTGATCCATCATGGCTTCTCTTATGTTCTTATTTCATGACGAAAACAATCTAAGCAATTTATAAGACACATAGGCATCTGAATGAAGTGCTGCTTGTGAAATTAATTGTTACCGGATGGTAAACTATGGGACATGTTAAATCAAACATTTTTGTTAATTTTGTTTGTTTGCTTTTTGAGGATTCCTGTTTTTAAAATACTTCAGACAAATGTCCAGTATTAACTGCAGATGGCATCATGCTAGAAATTGGTGGATTACGTTTTCTTTGTAGTGTCTGCTGCTACTTTACAGTAGAAGATACTGAAGTATGTTCAGAGCCTTGAAGTACCTTAGACTTCTAATATGCTATTCCTTTAGTATTTTAATGTCTCAACTGAATCTCTGCAATTTTAATCTTTTTACAGCTCTTACAAAGAATAGAAGAACCAGACATTCAACTTGTCATAAGTGAACAGTGTCTTGATAAACATCCCAGCTTGGCAGCTTCTCACTTTCTTGCAGATTACCTCACAACATATTTCTACAAGCACTTAACAGCAATGCGCCACAATGAAATTCAGGCACTCTACATAGGATCAAAGGTAAGCAGGAGCCAAGTTCTCAGCAGTATTGCTGAATTTTAGTTTTAGTATAATAGAGTTTATGTTCCAAAAAGATGGGTGCTGATACTGGGTTTCTACAAAAACCTCATAAGAACCTCAGACTGTTTGACCTCCTGGCTTACCACACTGTTGAATGTTTTTCCTTGTGTAACTGTATTCCTAAATTTGCTTCCTCATAACCAGTACAGTAGCCAATGCAAGAAACCCTCAGAAATAATGAAATCCCCACATTTTTGTACTTATTTAGGGCCCTTCTCATAGTACTATCCCCTTCTCTAGTCAAAAAGTGGCAAGCAGATCTAACCCAGTTTATATGGTTGTACAAGAAAGCAAGAATTAAACTCTCTACCATCTGTGGACCTAAAATTAAAGGTGGACTGGCTTGTCCAGACTTCCAGCTATACTACAAAGCCTCAGTTTTGGCGACCATGGTTAAAACACTTTATATGTGGCCCTCGCCTGAATGGACCATAATAGAGGAGGTCCATATGCCCCCAAGAGATACTACGAATTTCTTTGGCTTCGGAAGTCAGAAACACCTTGTTGGCAAATTATAAACCCATTCATTAAGGCCACACTGCATGTCTGGGACCAGGTAAGGCATGGGTTGGTTCCTGACATCTCGATCCTATCAACTTTTATGAGCCAACCATGGTTCCCCCAAGCTCAACTTCTGAATACTTTTTTCCACTGGAAACGCAACTCCCTAATCTACCGATTTGATATCCTGTCCAAAAACAAGATCATCCTAGCCAAAGATTGGCTTGACAAGAAACTTCACACACCGTCCCTTTGGTTTGAATACTTCCAGGTTCATCACCTTGTACAAAACCCCAAACTTCGTCATGCCCTCTCATTCCCACCAACTGAGTTCGAGTCTGTAGTCTAAAAACAAAATACAAGGTTTAATATTTTGCATTTACCGCATTTTATCACTCAAGAGCTGTCATTCCCTTCCATCCTTCTCCAAGCTCTAGCATAGGGACTATAATATAACTATTACACAAGAGCAGTGGGATTCCATCTGGACATTAGAGGCTACTTTCTCTGAATCAATTAATGTATCCCAGCAGAATTACAAGGTTTTGGCAAGGTGGTACTTTACTCCACTTAGTTTATCTCATTCCTCTCCTTCTTACTCTCCTTTCTGTTGGCGTAACTGTGGGATTCAGGCGTCGTATCTACACTGTTGGCAGAGTTGTCTGGTGGTTACAGCCTTTTGGAAATCCGTCCTAGCTCAAATGAAGGAGATCACAAATTTTTCTATTCCAGACAGACCTGATCTCATTCTGCTCAATAACTGGTCTAATGTATCAGTTAAAAAGGTAAAGATAGTCCCCTGTTCAAGCACCAGTTGTTTCCGACTCTGGGGTGACGTTGCATCATGACGTTCTCATGGCAGACTTTTTACAAGGTGGTTTGCCATTGCCTTCCCCAGTCATCTACACTTTCTCCCCAGCAAGCGAGGTACTCATTTTACCAAATTTGTGATTTCCTTAAGCTCAGACTGCAGTACTGCAGATTACCACTCTGTGCCACGGGGCTGCTATAATGTATTGGTTTCTTCACCGTTAAAATCACTAATAAGTCACCTTCTGACAGCTTCTAAGACTATCATAGCCCAAAACTGGAAACGCTCCACCCCTCTACTATTAGACTCTTAGATTTCCAAAATCTGGGACCACATTATGGAAAAGATAATGGTTGACATCGACCTTAAAGACCCCTACCAAGCATTTGAGAACTTTTTTGCAGTTTGGCATCCGCTTCTTGAAAAGCTGGACTCAGATCCAGCCTATACCTGTTCTTCTAGTAAAAGTAAGATTTATAAAGAATTATTCACGTACTGATTGCAGCTACAAGCCAGTCATTTTGAACCTCCACTAAAAATTTGCACAACAGTTCTTGCACTTTAAAGAGATTTTTTCTTCTAGTTTAAACGCTTAGTATGAAAAGGAGGAAATACCATGGGCGTACACAATTTACTGACTACACTTGTAGTTGAGTCAGTTTGAAAGCTATGCGAAACATGGAAGGGAACAGAGGTGGGTGGGAGGATGAAACTATGTTATAATTTTCAATGTACCACTTTTGTACAACTGACAAAGCTTTTAATAAAGTTGTTTATTTCCACACACACCCCCCCCCCAAGAAAAAAAGAAAGAAAAGAAATAATGAAAGCCAATCCCACAGTATAAGACCGAAAGGATATGTGTCATGATTCAAGCACAAGTCCAGCACACAGCAGCTTTCTTCTTCTTTAACTTCTTAGGGTGTTGTGGTCAGCCTCTGAAGTAGCAATTCTTCTTTGTCTTTTGTGCACAAGGTGTTGCTGACTCTTCCTGAGGCTTACCGTGCTAACTACTCTCACCTGTCTTGCAAGCCACTGCTCATGCTAGAACAGCTCCTGATGAACATGAAAG
Organism: Heteronotia binoei; assembly: GCF_032191835.1. Classification (NCBI taxonomy): domain Eukaryota; kingdom Metazoa; phylum Chordata; class Lepidosauria; order Squamata; family Gekkonidae; genus Heteronotia; species Heteronotia binoei. The sequence goes on along the minus strand of NC_083243.1, from coordinate 90,916,372 downwards.
TGGATTGGGCTGCAGTGGCCATACAGACACTGCACCAGCTCTTGGTTGGGCAGGAGATAGGTTTCACTGTGGAAGATGTTGATGCTTTGCTTTCCAAGTATGCCGAGAAAGCCCTCGATTTCCCCATCTCATTAAAAGAGAAAAGATCAGGTGACTGTTTAAGAAGTCTCTGCTGAATGGAGGTATTTCTGCAATGTTAAACCTATTGTCATAGATCCTGGAGGATACATAGGGGAATGCTGATTCTTGCTGTTCTGATTGTGATGTGTTCTGGGAATCTAGATTTGTTCTTGGGGACTTGCTTTCAAGGCCTCAGTGCTGTTGTATTTTTCCCCTCTGACCCTATTCTAGCCAGGTGTACTTATTGGCACATAGTGTTGTAGTTCTGTGGCCAATAGGCACAGTAGAGCCACAGACAGGATATTTCTCTAATCCCTCACACCTTTGTGCCAGAAATCCAAAGTAGAGCATTCCTGAAAAATGGTTGTCCAGCCTCTGCTTGAAGACTTCCAGCAAGGATAAGCTCACTATCCCCCTAAGTAACTGTTCCATTTTCTGTGCCCTCTCACCATTAGGAAGTTTCTCCTTAATACTCAGCCAAAATATCCCTTCCTGTAACTTAAACCCATTACAACTACTCTTCATCTCCAGAACGACAGAGAACAAATCTTGGCCTTCTTGCATGTTGTAGCCTTTCAGGTATTTGGAGAGTGTAATCGTTTCTCTCTCCTGAGTCTCATCTTCTCCAAGCTAAAAGTACCCAGGTTTTATTAGTATTTATGGGGCTTATGGCCACAAGGTGGGCTTCATGGAACCCCCACATCAGCCAAATTTTGTTATTTTCTTTGCACTCTTCTAAAAATATGTGTAGGCAAAAGCATTTCAGGAAGAAGAACATTAGAAGTTCTGGTATGGTTAAACTGCACAGTTTCTGGTCCTACCCTCTGTTGCTTGAGTGGAAAATCTGAATCTTATACCCAGTATTACATGCTGGGCAATTAATAAATCATTTATGAATAAATCTGGACAAAAACCATAATCTCTTGTGTCACACAGATTAATCCCTATTTTAGATTTAATGTTTTTGTGCCTTGCTCTGAGTGGATTATTGTAATCTTCCTTTTTGCAGATTTAAAAAATGACTAACCAATAACTATTCTTTCTTTTTCCAGATTCCATTATTCAGACTCAAGAGAGTCTTTGTCAGGTATCTGAATCTGGCACATTGTCTAAATCGGGATCAACAGAGTTATATTCTCCTAGCTTTCCTGGTGAGAAAAAGGACATAATGTTTGCAACTATGCGTATTTGTTTCTGTTGATCTTTTCCTAGTCTTGACTCTGCTTTTGTTTTTGAGAGATAATATACAGTATGTCTCAGAAGTGAGTACACCCCTCACATTTTGTAAATATTTAAGTATCTTTTCATGTGACAACACTGAAGAAATGACACTTGGCTACAGTGTAAAGTAGTGAGTCTACAGCTTGTATAGGCTTGTGTAAATGTGCTGTCCCCTCAAAATTCTGCAACACTCAACCATTAATGTCTAAATTGCTGGCAACAAAAGTGAGTACACCCCTAAGTGATAATGTCCAAATGGGGCCCAAGTAGCCGTTTTCCCTCCCTGGTGTCATGTGACTCGTTAGTGGTACAAGGTATCAGGTGTGAAGGGGGAGCAGGTTATCGCTCTCACTCCCTCATACTGGTCCCTGGAAGTTCCACATGGCACCTCATGGCAGTGAACTCTCTGAGGATCTGAAAAAACGAATTGTTGCTCTACATAAAGATGGCCTAGAATATAAGAAGATTGCCAAAACCCTGAAACTGAGCTGCAGCACAGTGACTAAGTTCATACAGTGGTTTAACAGGACAGGTTCCACTCAGAACAGGACTCACCATGGTCAACCAAAGAAGTTGAGTGCCTGTATCCAGAGGCTGGCTTTGGGAAATAGACGTATGAGTGCTGCCAGTATTGCTACAGAGGTTGAAGGGGTGGGGGCTCAGCCTGTCAGCGCTCAGACCATACACCGCACGCTGAATCAAATTGGTCTGCAGGGCTGTCGTCCCGGAAGGAAGCCTCTTCTAAAGATGATGCACAAGAAAGCCCACAAATGGTTTGCTGCAGACAAGCAGACTAAGGACATGGTTTTCTGGAACCATGTCGTGTGGTCCAATGAGACTAAGATAAACGTATTTGGTTCAGATGGTGTCAAGCGTGTGTGGCGGCAACCAGGTGAGGAGTACAAAGACAAGTGTGTCTTGCCTACAGTCAAGGATGGTGGTGGGAATGTCATGTTCTGGGGCTGCATGAGTGCTGCTGGCACTGGGGAGCTACAGTTCATTGAGGGAACCATGAATGCCAACATGTACTGTAACATACTGAAGCAGAGCATGATCCCCTCCTTTTGGAGACTGGGCTGCAGGGCAGTATTCCAACATGATAACGACCCCAAACATACCTCCAAAACGACCACTACCTTGCTAAAGAAGCAGAGGGTAAAGGTGATGGACTGGCCAAGCATGTCTCCAGATCTAAACCCTATTGATCTCTGTGGGGCATCCTGAAACGGAAGGTGGAGGTGCGCAAGGTCTCTAACATCCACCAGCTACGTGATGTTGTCATGGAGGAGTGGAAGAGGACTCCAGTGGCAACCTGTGAAGCTCTGGTGAACTCTATGCCCAAGAGGGTTAAGGCAGTCCTGGAAAATAATGGTGGCCACACAAAATATTGACACTTCGGGCCCCTTTTGGACATTATCACTTAGGGGCGTGCTCACTTTTGTTGCCAGCAGTTTAGATATTAATGGCTGTGTGTTGTGTAATTTTGAGGGGACAGCACATTTACATAAGCTTATACAAGCTGTAGACTCACTACTTTACATTGTAGCCAAGTGTCATTTCTTCATTGTTGTCACATGAAAAGATATACTTAAATATTTACAAAATGTGAGGGGGTGTACTCCTGTGACATACTGTAGATCTTTTCATGCTGATTTCTGTAAGAAGGCTGAGGTATATGAAAGAGCCTCAGACTCCCACTCTCCATCCTTTCTTTGACAAAATGCCAAATAGGTTTGCCAACTGCTGGAAATCTGAGCAGGGACAAGGAGAGGGGGGAACAGTAGGGAGGTACTCATGAGCCTGAGTTTTGTTCAGGTAACATCTAGCCATAACTTAGCACTTTCAACCATACCTGTGAAAACTAGAAAAAGTCTGAAGCTGTTGCAAAATGAACACTTTGGGGACCTCAGTGAATACATATCCATGTTGCTTTACCAGTATGCATGTGCTTCCTGAAACACCAAAAACTGAGCTGTTAGGAGTGCCCTGTCTTCTTAATTCTAATGATGTTTTTCCCCCTATAGAAAGTGGTAGTACATGAACATGAGAGTACATCAAGTGAACTGCATTGTTTTATTCACAATCAAGTCTGCTAGCTATGAATTTGCTTATATGGAAAGAAGAACCCTCCTGACACTTTGTTTTTTGCCTGCTTTCTCAGCCCATATTGTGAACACTTAGTGATTTTGAAGGTGCTGTTGGATTATTTGGTCCAGCATCTGACTGGGAAGTCTGAATCTTAATGCCAAATGAATATTAAAGGGTTGGAAGGACGCAAAAAATCCTACTACACGCTTATTAAAACTTATATTGTACCCAGATATTTCTGAAGAAGCACTTGGTTTGTGACTATAGGGATATGTATTGGATGTTGCAGGACATTCTGAGAAAGCTTTTATACCATATCCTTTTTGTGATTTGGAAAGAAAATCCCAAATTTCTTCAGTATGATTTGTGTGGTTTGTGGCTTTTTGTTGTTTGATGTATTATTAAATTTTTGTGTGGACTGATATCATGTATATATAAGCCTCCATTTCTCCCATGTCTGCAGTGCTGGAATATGTGACTGGAGACGTGAGAAATGGAGGCAGCATGAGATAAAACTATTCAAGTCCACTGCTAGCTTTTATGACAATCATTGCTGTGCAAGGTGTCGTCTTATATTATTGCTGTATGGTAGTAGTAATTCAGTTCCCCATTGGTTTTGGTTTTAAGATGTAATGCACTCATCCAGTCCAGGAGAAAGAAGTCTACCACAAACTGTTTCTGTTCAGGAGTTTGTGCCACCTGAGAAGCCTCCACTGAAACACCAGTGGATCCCAGATGAAACTGAAGGAACGTGCATGGTCTGCAAAACTGAACGTTTTACTATGGTAAGGAAGCACCACAAGGACTATGTTGGGACACTGGTTAGGTTTCTTAATAATTAGTTACCTAGAGGCCTTGGAACAACGTTCATGTTGCCACTGCTCCCCAAAAGAACTTGATATTTAAGTTTCTGATGTGTGATAAATGGTACTAGCTAAAATATTAGTCCTGTCATATTCAATCTTCCTCTCATGTCTCAGTTTAATAGGAGACATCACTGCAGACGTTGCGGAAGGCTTGTATGTAGTTCCTGTTCTACCAAGAGAATGGTTGTAGAAGCTTGTAGGGAAAACCTGGCTCGTGTCTGTGACCAGTGCTACAATTACTACAACAAGGAGTGTTCAACAGTGTTATTCCAAGATATAATAACGTATGTGAATACTATTCTCTCTTTCTGTTTTCTGGAGTAGTGATCCTGAATATCAAGCTATGGCCATTTTAGTCAACACCATACTTTGTTGAATGGTTTGGGTTTTTTGTTTTTTTCTAGGGAATTAATCCTAGTGGTTCTTTGTGACAGGGGATCTCTAATTTGCAGCTTCCTTTTTTCCCTTGACTCTCAAAGACCTACAGCCAATTCTGATATAGTTTGCTGTCACTTCCAATTATTCTGTGGCAATACCTTTTGTAAAAGTTGACCATTTGGATTGACTGGCTATGTCATTTCTTGGCCATCATGTGAAAAACTTGATATTCAAATACAGGGTTTGAAAGTAGAAGAAGGGTATTTTGCGAACATAAAATTATGTGTGTTTTACCTCTCTGCTCAATTAAATACAGAGTCTAGCAGAGGGAGCCTCTTCAGTTAGATGAGCAGAATTTTAAGATTCAACCCAGTAAATTAAGTGGAAGAGGAGAGAAAGTTTTCAGATACTTGTGTATTGGATCTGTGGTTTGCTCAAATGTTTGCTTGTTTATTTATTGCATTTATGTCCTGCCCTCCCCTAGCAGGCTCAGGACAGCTAACAATTGACAAAACATAATATTAAGAACAAGATACAATAAAATCATTAAAACAATTTGACAGTTCCAAGCAATTAAAAATATATATAGTATAATTTCCAATACAGTCACTAGGATCCAAATGGCAGGTTTTAGTTCTTGTTGAGTGTGCTTTAGTTCTTGTTTTTCCCCATGACACATTCTCTTTTGATCTAATACAATATGATTGGTGTTCATTATTTCAGAGGCTTTACTCTATAATTGCTGTACTGCTTATGTAGGAGCAGATTGGGGAATACAGTTACACAAATGAAAACATTCAAAAGTGTGACATGCTATGAGAGCAAACAGACAGAAGTTCTTGTGACAGTCATTTGTAGAAGGTCAAGATCACAATAATAGCTCTCTTCTGTTAGGCACATACATATAGGGGGTAAAATAGGTTTTTATTAGTGAATCATAAAAATCTTGACTGTATTGAAAGGTTTTTTGCAATATTAGGATGGTTATAAATGTTCGTCATTTCTCAATTTACAGTATGAACAATGAAGATCAGAATCAAGGAGAAGGTAAAGAAAACAACATTGTGTTAGCTTGTAATGCAAAGCTGAGTTAATGGATTACTGGCTCTGGCTCTTAGTCTGTGCTTTTAGGATGTTTTTGACCTTCTCTTATCAGAATCAGTGTCCACTTGCTTCCAAACCATGGTACCTTTATAGAGACCAGAATCCATCCAATCCACCCAGATTCTTGTATCCTTCCCAGAGGTCATCTTCCTTCTACCCATCCTCTTCCAGGAGAAGGAATGAGTTCAAGTTGAAGCCCGACTAACCACAACCTGTTCCAAGAGACTCCCAGGGTCATCTGAAAAAGCCATCTTTCTGACTAGTTCAGGGTCCTGAACCAGACCGTAACTTTTGGGACAAATTGTGACCCCTCTTGCCCTGTTGGGCTGAGATTACTGAGGGATTTGGGGAGGAAAGGGAAGGCTTGTGAGGGGTTGGCTTTGCAAAAGCCATTTAAAGTGAACTCGTGCAGCTTCAGCTGAGCCCTAATAAAAGCCAAATAATACCTGCTTTTGTTCAGGCTCTTCTAGATAGGTAGCCAAATCAGATTAGAAAATCTGTTTGAGTTGAATATATACTCCAAAAATACCAACAACTCACTAGCCAATACCTTCAGCAGGGTCCACACCTCCAATCATGATTGGGCCCTTATACAGGGGTATATCCAGCCTGTTTTCAACCTTTGGGGAAGCCCCAGGGTAGGTCTGTTCATAGCACAATGGAACGGCAAGGCACCATATTTTAATTTAATTTGCGATTTATACCCCGCCCTATCCTGCAAAGCGGGCTCAGGGTGGCATACAAAATTAAAACATTGCAGTAACAATAAATAAAACATCAAATTAAACACAAGTTTCTGTTCTCTGGTGGGTAACAGCTCCTTATCCTTGGGGGATTCTTTCAAGTTCATATGTACAGGCACCATCTTAACTATTTCCCCCTTTCTCAACTCCTCACAAAATTGTTCAAGGATCAAACAGAGGTTATCCTCATAGCACCCCCCCTTCAAAGTCCAAGGGGGTGTACAATCATCTACTTGTTGCCCTCTTCTTACTCAAAATGAGCCAGTTGCTTCATCACAACATTCCCCGCCTCTGCCTCACAGCTTGGAGACTGTTGAGAAGATGATCTTACCCCAAACACATTAAGTAGGTTTTGCTCAATTCACATATGGCTTCCACCACAAGGTCTTATAAACGGAGGCATTTTCAGGTATGGGCACATTCTGAAGGCCATTTTCATATCTCCTGCCCTATTTTAATGGTGCTGTAGTACTTGCTCACCCTTAAGACCCAAGGTTTAGCATACTCGTTGGTCAAAGGGCACTTAGCTGCCATATCAGCCTTCTACTCCCTTGTCAGAGACCAAACTGTCTTCTCACATCATCTGTCTAAACAGTTTTTGAAGGGATAGTTGAATATGTATCCTCTATATCCTGCTTTGGTACCGCAATGGTCCCTTTCACACAGGGGTGTAGCCAGGATTTTTTAGGTCAGGGGGCATTTTAAAAATTTGGGGGGCACTCCAATCTAAGCCCTCCAATCTAAAAAAAAAAAATCCTGGCTATGCCCTTGAGAAGTGAAGACCAGTGTTCCCTCTAAGCTGAGTTAGTGTGAGCTGGCTCACAGATTTGTAGCCTCCAGCTCACACATTTTTGTCTTAGCTCAGGAAGGATGACCCCAGAGCACACTAATTTATGCAGTAGCTCACAACTTTAATGCCAGTAGCTCACAAAGTAGAATTTTTGCTCACAAGACTCTGCAGCTTAGAGGGAACATTGGTGAAGATCTGCCACTTCTCGCTCTTTCATCCTGCTTGGCCGAGCAGGAGGGGAGAGAGAGGAAGGTGTGGCAAGCCACGACTTCCTTCTTCTTTCAGCCAGCCAGCTGTGACAAGTGTGGAGACCGCTGCCACCTCTCGCTCTCCTGTCCTGTTCAACTGAGTAGGAGGGGAGAGAGGCAGGGCCAGCAGAGTTGGGGGGCCAGCCTTGAGAAGGTCAGGGGTGAGGCCCCCCATAGCTATGGGCCTTGTTTCACAATTAATGTTGGAACCTTTTGAACCACTGGCTACCTGCCCTTTAAGCCTTCTTTCTATCAAGGTTTATTTTTTGGTGTCTGTAACCTCAGTCCAGCAAGTCAGAGAGCTAGCTGCATTGTACATCAACCCACCATTTTTGAAGCTTTTTGCTGAACAAGTAGTCCTTAAACCCAGTTGGGAATTTTTGCCCAAGGTAGTTTCTACATTCCATATGTTACAGGGCATTGTGTTACCTGTTTTCTTTCCTACACCATCATCAGACCCTGAAGGAGCACTTCACACACTAGATATTAGGAGAGCTCTACTTCTTTACCTTAAAAAAATCAAACTATTCTGGAAGCGTGTTAGTCTGCTTATTTCATATACAAAATGTAACAAGGGCAGACCAGTGACATATCAAACACTGGCCAGGTGTTTTGTTTCAGGAATTCAGACATGTTACAGACAGGCAGGGTTACCATCCTCTATGTGTTTGAGCCCACTCTACCAAACACAGGCATTTTCAGCCATTATGCTGCAAGGTGTCCTGCTGCTGGAGATCTGCCAATCAGCTACTTGGTTGTCTTTGGAGATGTTCACAAAACGCTATGCTCTGGACCAGCAGGCAAGATGTGAAGTGGAGGTTGGCAAGGCTATACTACATTCTCTGTTCAAGTGACTTATTCAGTTGAGAACCTCTCCCTATCTCCTAAGTAGCTTGAAAACATCCCAATTGGAGGATTGCACAGAAGACAAAAGATGAAAACAGGATTGCTTTTACCTGTAACTGTTGTTCATCAAGTGTTTTCCATGCAGGTACAAATCCCCCCCTTGCCTGCCCTGTTGTGGGTTCACAGAGAATATTTTTTCTTCTCATACTCATGGCAGCTCAGGTGGAACTGTGGGAGGGAGTGGCCCCATCCTTGGACCATGTGACCATCCTTTGGGCAGGAAAAGGATGTCTCACAATGGTGAGAAGGACGAATGCCCTCTAGAGGACACTTTAGCTTGGGAATATTCTTTTCCTTGGCAGGCCTGCTTAGAAACAGTCCCAATGTGTGCCTGCACAGAAAACACTCAATGAATGGGGTTGGACTAGATGACCCTAGAGGTCCTTTCCAACTCTGATTCTATGGTTACAGAGCAATCCCATTATTCAATAACGAAGTTTTTCTGTACGGCAGCACAGCTATGAAGAATTCTGGCCAGGGTAACTTAGCATTTCTAGTCCCGTCCCCCTCCCCACACACACACTTGCCAATAGAAATGTTTAAATGGCTATGTGAGGCTTTCATAAAAGATCTGATTGCAACAATTCAAACATTTTAATGCCTCATCTCTGCTTCTAGAAGTATTTGTTTCCTTATATCTTCTGCAAAAAGTCCTAAAAGCTTTTATGAAACATTCTTTTCATAAATTGTTACACTTTCTGTCATGGAACAGAGACCTCTGAACACTCAGATTACTCTGCAGTGATGCAAGTACCAAAGATAACAGAGCTAGAATGGCTTCTTTCTTTGAGCGAAGAAGAGAATGAAATTGTACGTAGTGAGTTTTATTATGAACAGGTAAGTAAATATTCTCAGCATGTGTAATGCATTATTTTACAGAAAGGTAGGACAAGGAGGTGAAAAGGACATAGGAAAGAAGAATGGAAGCACTAGGAAGAAAGAGAAAACAGGACAGGAGTTAACCAGTGGAGGATTCTGGGGTGAGAGGGAGAGATGCTTTCTAGAGTACAGTCCTAAACATGCTGCTTCAGGAATAAGGCCACTGAGTTCAATGGAACTCTCAAGTTTAGTGTACTTAGGACTGCAGCTCAAGAACTACTTAAAGTACTAGTTTTAGCCCTATCAGATTCATTTTATCACAAACAGAGCAACATGCTCAAAAGTGAACTTTTTGACACCTGTCCTTTTACTCTATGGTCTGCTGTGACCTCTCAAATCATGTCCATGAGGGTTAATAGACCTGTTAAGTGCATCATGGGAAATAAAACAGAGGTTTGCTGTTGGAGTTAAATGGTGGGAAAAAACCCCTCTTTTTGCACTGGCTAATTTGCCATATTTTAAACTTATTTTATTTCATTTATGCCTCCAACTTTCTCTCTAGTGCAGCAGACCCAAACATAGGGTCCATGGGATCCAAGCTTCCCAGAATTTAAAGGAGGGAAATTAAATCTCCATTTGTATTTCCTGGAATGTTTAGTAAATAGTATATTTTTATCTGTTTGTGCTTGTTTCTAACTGAGGTAGGGTTACCCTCTCCTAGCCTTTGATTAGCTTACCTGCTGTTATCTATCTCTCTTTTTCTCTTCTGATATTCAGGCTCCCAGTGCTTCGTTGTGCATTGCCATTTTCAATCTGCACTCAGATGTCATAGCTTGTGGTCACCAGCTGATTGAGCATTGTTGTAAACTGTCCCGAGGTCTAACAAACCCTGAAGTGGATGCTGGGCTCCTCACGGATATCATGAAGCAGCTGCTGTTCAGTGCCAAAATGATGTTTGTAAAAGCTGGAAGGAGCCAAGCTTTAGCTCTTTGCGATAGGTAAAATTGGCATTGATTTGTTTGCTTGCTTTGTTTTTAAAAAAACTGATAAGAATATAGATTTCTTTCTCTGAAGATAAACTCTAGTTTATAGCTTTTCAAATGCTATTATCCCACAAAACTAACCGTGAATGTATCTATAGAAGTAGAATGTTAGGGCTGGATCCAAAGTACTTGGGGCGCAGAGCTCTACTTTTGGAATGGAACTTTGTTCCTTCTGCTGGTGAAAAGCAAGGCTCCTGGACTTGTCCAGGGAGCATTTTGCGGCATGGGGCAGGGAGTGGGGCATGGGGAGCTGGAGGTGCCTCTCCTCTTTTCCTCATTGTCCAACATGCTGGCCCTTCTGGGCTGGCTTGTGCAGTAATGGCTCCAGTTCCAATCATGGACAGTGCTGGGAGCTTGGGGTGGGACTGCTCAGGTGGACCAGAAGGAGAAGCGTCCCTCTTTGGTTTGCCTGAGTCCCACCATGGATCATGCACTCAGTTGTCTTTACTTCCCGACCCTTCCTTAATTTGTGGGACTTGAGGGGTGTTTTTGTTGGTTGGATGGCTTGTATCAGGGGTGGCCAAACTTGCTTAATGTAAGAGCCACATAAAGTAAATGTCAGAAGTTTGAGAGCCACAAGACAAGAACAGATGTTTGAGAGGAAGGAAAATAGATGGGGGAGGTGGAGGTGGAAAGAAAGCAGCTTTAACTTTAAATGCCTTCTCCAATCTGGCCAATGGGGCAGTGGGGGCTTTGAGAGTCACACAATATGTGTGAAAGAGCCACATGTGGTTCCTGAGCCACAGTTTGGCCACCCCTGGCTTGTATGTTTCCATCATAACTTTGTGGTATATGGTTTGGGCAGGAGGCCAGATACATGGGGTGAGGAGGCAGTGCCTGTGTGCTCATGTCCCCCCACTTTCAGGACCCTCTTAAGGGCTATTGGGGGTGGAGTTATTTGGGGGCATGCCCAGCTCGGGCTGTTGTCCATCTTCACTCCTAGAAGACAGGGGAACCATACAGTGGTTTGCAACCATGTGGAATCCCAAGGTCTGCCATCTCATGTGGTTTCTCCCAGCAGGTGGTCTGGGAGTGTTGCCTTTGCATGACAGGTGAATCCCCTGCATGGATCTATCATGCCTTACCAATGCTGCTCCAGTAGCTGTTGTTAATAAAGTTATGACTTTAATTAACTCCAGCATCGTGTTGGTATTCCATTATTTTCCTCTTGCTGCCTCCCAGCTTTCCTTTTGCCCCTGCATCTGCAAATGAGCTTTGGCTTCAGTTCTGTAGTAGAAAACATATGCATGCTTGCAAATAAATCCTTTTGAATAGTAGGACTATGAATACATAGCCTTGGTCATCACAAATTTTGAAGTTTCAGATATTTGACTTAGTTTTGTACAATAAATGCTGCTTTATGGACAGCTGGTTCTACTAGAGCAAATTCTGGATACCTGTGTCTTCTCTGCTGGAGGGTGAGGAATGTTGTATCAGGGACTGAACAACATTTACATAGGAGCTATGCTGAATTTGCACAGTAACATTTTCATCTACCTTGTTTGAATGCCCTCAACAGTTACATCAGCAAAGTGGATGTGTTGACTATTTTGGTGACTGCTGCATATCGTCACATACCATCTCTGGATCAGATTCTGCAGCCTGCAGCAGTTACAAGGCTACGGAATCAACTTTTGGAAGCAGAATACTATCAACTCGCTGTAGAGGTAAATTCATATGGAGAGCTGTGACTATGGAAAACTGGTTCACACCTGTGGGTAACTTCAAATATTATTATTTTGGATATTCTCACTTTGTAGACCAGGAGTGGCCAAACTTGCTTAACATAAAAGCCACATAGAATAAATGTCAGATGTTTGGGAGCCACAAGATAGGAAGGAGGGAAGAAAGAAGATGGGGAGGGGGAAAGAAAGCAACTTTAAATGCATTCTCCAAGCTATCTGCTGGCTTGCCTTTAAGAAGTGATATAAAGAGACAGATGCCTTTTGTAAGCCAGCTGATGGGGCGGTGCAGGCTTCCAAGAGCCACACAATGTGTATGATAGAGCCACATGTGACTCCCAAGCCACAGTCTGGCCACCCCTGATGTAGACTGTCATGTTTTAAGTGGATTGTGTCACCCACCCTGTGACTTACACAACCTTGAAAGCAAGTGCTTAGGTATAGTGCAATTAATGGGGTATTAATCAATTAATGTTGCAGCCAATCATCAGTAGGAGCTAACTGTAACTGGTGGATTATGACTGAAATACCAATTCTTTTTGAGTTGGAATGGGGAATGAAAGGGTGGCCTACCAAAAGTGAATAGTTGTTTGTAAGTTGTATATTGTAAAGTATATTGTGTCTTTTCAATATGCATTGGATCAGATAATATAGCAATGTTAGATCAAACTTAACTTTTAATCAGTGATCTATCTATAATGGATTGGCAGTCCTATAGAAAACCCATTGAATTGTGGAAGGACTATGTTGATCACTCTTTGTCTGTTTCCCTACTTTAGTGGTCCATTAACTGTCTGACACCCAAAATAATTATGGCATATACTGTGTGAATTTTAGAGAAATAGTGCTTGTTCTCAGGGAAGAAACATGTAAATGTCCTGAAATTTTGATTAAAGGAAACTATTCTCCCTTTTTCCCCTGAAAAAGTTTTTCCTAGCTAGTCTGCAATTGTTCCCTTTTCCCCATCATGAGGAAACAGAATCATAAAGTTGGATCTACAGGGTCATCTAGTCCAAACCCTTGCACAATGCAGTAACTTCACAAATGCCTCTCCCCCACATACAAACATCCCCAGTGACCCTTGCTCCATTTCCAGAAAAAGATATTGGAAGGAGAAGATATTGGATTTATATCCCACTCTATAATCTGTGAAGAGCCCCGTGGTGCAGAGTGTTAAAGCTGCAGTACTGCAGTCCTAAGCTCTGCTCACGACCTGAGTTCGATCTCTGGTGGAAGCTGGGTTTTCAGGTAGCTGGCTTGAGGTTGACTCAGCCTTCCATTCTTCTGAGGTCAGTAAAATGAGTACCCTGCTTGCTGGGGGGAAAGCATAGATGACTGGGGAAGGCAATGGCAAATCATCCCGTAAAAAGTCTGCCATGAAAACATTGTGAAAGCAACGTCACACTAGAGTTGGAAATGACTGGTGCTTGCACAGGGGACCTTTCCTTTCCTATACTCTGAATTTCAGAGTCTGAGTGGTCACAATCTCCTTTACCTTCCCTCTCCCCACAACAGACACCCTGTGAGGTGGGGCTGAGAGAGCTCTTTCAAGGACAACTCCTATGAGAGCTATGGCTGACCCCAGGCCATTCCAGGAGTTGCAAGTGGAGGAGTGGGGAATTAAACCTGGTTCTCACAGATGAGCGTCCATGCGCTTAACCACTATACCAAATTGGTAAAAACCTCCATGATCCCTTGCCAAATTGGCTGACTGACCTCAAAGTATTAATCAGCATTTTCCTGGGCGTGTAAAGAAAGGGCCATGAGAACTTAAGCATTGATGCAACTCTTCTTGCCCTCCTTCTCATGATCTGTGTAATTCACAGAATCAGTATTGCTGTCATCTAGCCTCTGTTTAAAAATCTCCAAGGAAGGAGAGCCCACCACCTTGCAAGGAAGCTGATTGAACTTCAACCTATTGGTTCTGGTCTGACCTTCTGGGGGATCAGAAAACAATTCTGCACCACCTTCTATATGGCAGTCCTTCAAGTACTTGAAGATGGTGATGATATCACCTCTCAGTCATCTCCTCTCCAGGCTAAACATACCCATCTCCTTCAGACTTTCCTCATAGGAGTTGGTCTCCAGACCTCTTACCATCTTCATTGCCCTCCTTTGGACATGTTCCAGCTTGTCTATATCTTTTTTAAATTGTGGTGCCCAAAACTGAACATAGTGCTCTAGGTGAGGTCTAACCAGAGCAGAGTAAAGTGATGCAGCCCAAAATCGCATTGGCCTTTTAAGATACCACATCACTCTCATCACACTGCTGACTCAAGTTCAGTGTATGGTCCAGTAAGACCCCTAGATCCCTTTTGCACATACTACTGCCAAGACAAGTCTCCCCCATCCTATAATTATGCATTGGATTCTTCTTTCCTAAATGCAGAAGTTTACATTTATCCTTGTTAAAATTCATTTTATTTGTTTTCCAGCCTGTCAAGATCATCCTGTATCCTGTCTCTGTCTTCTACTGTATTTGCAACCCCTCCCAATTTAGTATCATCTGCAAATTTAATAAGCATTCCCTCTATTCCTTCATCCAAATCATTTAAAAAGATGTTGAACAAAACAGGCCCCAGGACAGATCCTTGAGGCACTCCACTTGTCACTCTTCTCCAGAAGTATGAGTAACCTTTCACAAGCACTCTTTAAGTGTGATCTGTCAACCAGTTACAGATCCACCTAACAATAACAGTATTCCAACCTCATTTTACCAATTTGTCAACAAGAATATTATGTGAAACTTATCAAAAGCCTTACAAGTCTGATTTGAAAATTTTGGGAGTGTGAGGGTTAGAATGTCTTTTTTGTCAATCTGAAGAAAGATCTGGCCACCAGTACAGCAGTGCTAGCATGATGTATGAAGAATTAGTTTTCTCTAAAATATGAAGTACAAACTTTCAGTATATATTGTTGCAGGAAATACTTCCAAAATACTGTTGTACATCTACATATTCATCCTTCAGAAAAAGAAGGCAGCCCTATAAGACTAAAGGGAAGATATTTGGTATCTGTTTTCAGTACTGTACCATGGTTTTTAGGTTTCTACAAAGACTGGACTAGATCCTGCTGGCGCATGGCATGCATGGGGCATGGCTTGTCTTAAAGCAGGCAATCTAACCGCTGCCAGAGAGAAATTCAGCAGATGCCTAAAGCCGCCACGAGATTTGAATCAGCTAAATCTGAGCACAAGACTGGTCCAAGATGTCATCCAGTACCTGGAGTCCACAGTGAAGCCTATTCTCTCTGTGGTAAGAAATTCAAACTTCCCTCCATCAACCCTGGTGGTCTCTTGCACTGAGGCCTCTGAACTGTGGTCCTGACCACATGGAAAAGCAGTCCATGCATCTACAATACTGTCCTTCTGCACCTGTTGTGAATCCAGACTGGAAAAACATTAGCCTAACTGAATGATCAGAAGCTATAGATAGCCACCTTTTCACAGCGTCAATAATTCCTCTGTGTGTTTAAATATGGTTAGTAGAAGTTACTTGAGTCTCCTCTTAAGTGTATTTGTTTTTTTTAGAATCACATTTAGATTTCTTTTTTCTCTTTAAAAAAATTATAATATAAATTTTATTAAACTAGAAACACCTTAGTTTTCTTCTTTTCCCCAAAAAAGCTCAGGGAGGCATACGTGGGAAATCTGTTTTAACAGTTTCCTCCAAATGTAGATGCTCTGCAAATAGTTAACATGGAGCATCTTTACAGAAATCTTGGCACTGAGGTCATCCTGCCCTGCAGGCCAGTTGTGTTGGTACAATCTTTGGCAAAACTCTTATGGATTTTAATGGGGCTGGATTGGTTGGTGATTCAACCTGATTAAACTAATAGCTTCAATCCTACATGTAAGGTAAAGGATTGTCAGTGTTCCCCCTCCCAATGCAGACAGAGCTTTACTGTTGACACTATCCTGGAGGATCTCTTAACTCCTCTGGGGACAGGATTTCATGGGGGGAGGCATGTTGGAGGTGAGATCAGTGCAGTGGGGAGCCCTTCCACTCAAGGAAAGCTTAGGAAGAATTCAAGGCAGGTGTATGATATGACAAGTTGTAACGTCTTTAAAATGTTAGATACTGAATCAGTTGTTAAAGCCATACAAAGATGGCCTGTATACAGCCAAACTTTAAGTACCTTTCATTTTTTTTTAAAAAAAGTGGGGGGTGGCAATTTCTACTGATTCTCCACTCCCACTGAGCCCCTAAAATCAGCAGACCTTTAAGAATAGCATAAAGGGGAAGGGTCTGCAGTGGGAGTGGAAAACTGATGGAAAATCATTGCCCTCTCTTACGAAAACTTGAATGTCCAGAGTTTTCAAACTCAGTAGACATAGGACAACATTGTTATCATCCCGAGCAGTGTCAAAAGTCTCACTTTGGCGTTTGTCACCTCAAATCCTCAGTGAGAACTATTTGCTTTATGTCTTCGGCTGTGTAATGTAATGGAGAAGTAAAGAGATGAAAGAAATCGGAATAAATATGACTTTGATATGGAGCAAAACACCAGTTTGAATGTACTCAGGCATGTAATGTTTAAACAAGGTCCTGTTGAATCCTGACACACAAAAAGGGTGGCTATTCAAACCAGCTGTAAAAATTCCAATTTCTCTATTGAAGAACCTGCTGCAGTGCTTGCTGTACATTCACCCACAGAGCTCCTGTAAATACCCAACAATGTCTAGATACTGGTTGTAACTTGCTACTTGTAAATAACACTGTCACCATGATTGATTTAACATGATAGTGATAATGTCATGTTATCTGCATTGATATAGTATAGACTTGAAATTTTGCAACATAGCACTTTCCTTGCCTGTGTTCATTTGCTCTACATTTGAGAACCTGGGGTCTTATTTGATGGTAGATGTTGCCCATATACTAGAAATTGGGCTGTGAAGGATAGTCTGTCTCCCTCATTTTTAGATAGCATTCTTTTGTTATCTGCCTTTTCTTGTCTGCCTTAATAAAGCAGGATGATGACTACTTTGCCACATTGAGGGAACTGGAAACAGTGCTGCGGACACGAAGTCTGTGTCTGGAAATGATACCTGAGGGGAAGATCCAGCATAACAGCTACTATCAAGAGTGCCTTTTTTATTTACACAACTATGGCACCAATCTAGCAATCATTAGCTTTTATATGAGGCATGGCTGCATGCGGGAAGCACTGCTACACTTGTTAAACAAGGTGAGTCATGCAGCTTGTTATGCCTGCTGTCTGGCAGCATGTATTTTTTTAAAAAAATTATTTAGTAGGCTTATATTCCGCCCTTTCCCATAAAAAGGCTCAGGGTGGATCACAACATACAGTATAATAACAGTAAAAACCTACAATTCAGAGTTAAAACAATAGATTAAAATTAAACAAGAAACAATAAATACAATGCACCACAGGTGGGAAGGGCACATCATATAGGATAAGCAATTATAGGCCCAGATTAAATGATGGTAGTAATAGCAGGATAGAACTGTTGTAAGACATGTCACTACAAGGGAGGCCAACTGATGGAATAATAGCTGGAATAGGCTGCCTGCTGCCTCGGCCAAAAGCCCGGGATAGCTCTGTCTTGCAGGCCCTACAAAATGGCAGTAGCTCAGGTAGGGCCCGGATCTCCATAGGGAGCTGATTCCACCAGGCAGGGGCCAGTGCTGAAAAGGCCCTGGTCCTGGTGAAGGCAAGTCAGTTGTCCTTTGGGCCAGAGGTGGTCAGGAGGTGTTGTGTAGCCGATCCCAATGATCTCTGGGGCATATATGGTCAGCAGACTGCTTGAGGAGTATCTCTAAGGACTAGTCCAGTTGCTGACCTTTGACTGCATAACCCCTTGCATTACATTGGGGGTGAGTTTTTGTTTTTGCCATCTGTAGGCGTTCCCCAGATGCTAGCAGCACTGTATAGCTATATGTAGTATGCAACTTTCTAAATGTTTTTTCCCCTCTCTACTGTTCTAGGAGAGTCCACAGGAAGTGTTCATTGAAGGGATCTTTGTCCCAAGCTATAAAAGTGGAAAACTTCACATGCTGGAGAATTTGCTGGAAACTATTGATCCAGGCCTAGACAGCTGGGGCATTTACCTCATTGCAGCTTGCAAGCACTTGCAGAAGAAGAACTATTTCCATATTCTATATGAATTGCAGCAGTTTATGAAGGTCCAAGTCTGGAGCTGATATGCTTGTTTTGTTATAATATTGAACATTATACTTAATTACAGTAGTTCATGGAGTTTTGAATTTGGTTCCAGGCAAAGTTAGTTTCCCCAAAAAACTCTTTGTTTTCAAATGAATATAAATACAATGTAGTATTCTTATTTGTTTGACAGAATTTTCTGAAACTTTTATTGTGTGTTTTCTTAAAAAAAGGCTCCCAGATAGCTTGGAAATAGGTATTAGCTAAAAATAATGGGTTGGATTAGAGTCTTTGATGAATATAAAGGATTTTTACTGTCCTACCCTTCCAGTAATATAAATCATAATTTAAATCAGTTTCAAGTTAGCCTCTCCCTTGCTAAATTCAAAACTAATGTGGGCCACCTGATGTCCAGAAGTGCAGGGGGGCTTTATAACAGTGCTCTCGAACCTTCACAAGCCTTCAGGTACTTTTTTGTAGGAATTGTGAGAGATGGTGTGGCAAGTCACAAGATATTGGGAGATTCTAGGTCAAGAATCATTTTATGATACAGGCAGCTGTCTCAGAATGGGCACTCTTCCTTTTGCAGATGTAAAATGCCTCCTGGTTTCTTTGGAAGAACCTGCAGCACAGATGAGGTGGAAGCCAAGGTTGGCATTCTGCTTTGGAAAGAGATGCTCTTTGGTTTTAGTTTTCGAAGGAAGGGAAGGATTTGCTCCTTGTGTAACCACAGGGAAAAGTTTTTAATTCCAGAGACACAAGAAAATAGCTGTATTTGGGGATGCACAACTCTTGACATTCCTTCCTAAGAAAAGCTCTGAACTTTGTTAGCCAACCAGCTGATAGGGAGCTATTTTCATGTTTTGCTCAGAATTGTCTGAATTTTATCCCCAAGGCTCAAGAAGCAAGTGGATACCAGAAAACACAAGGGGGAACCAGCAAGGACTTGAGGGAGGCATCTAATTTTCTCCTCCTCCACTGTTCCCTCATTCCCTTTCCTGAAAGCCCTCACAGCTTCTCCCCTTTTCTGCCTTCCTGCTTTCCTTTTAAGGACCCTAACCTCCTGGTGCAGCCTGAAGATATCATGGAATCACAGTAGATCTCCCAACTGGTGTGAGAGCCAGTTTGGTGTAGTGGTTAAATGAACAGACTCTTATCTGGGAGAACCAGGTTTGGTTCCCCACTCCTCCACTTGCAGCTGCTGATGTGACCTTGAGTCAGTCACAAGTTCTTGCAGAGGTGTTCTCCTCAAGAACAGTTTTTGTCAGCTCTCTCAGCCGCACCTATCTTACAGGTGTCTGTTGTAGGGAGGGGAACAGAAAGGAGATTGTAAACTGCTCTGAGACTCCTTTGGGTATAAATTTAATCTTTTCTTCTTCAGCTACAGAGATCAGTTTCCCTTAGGGCTGTCAGCTCCAGGTTAGGAAATCTCTGGGTGTGGAGCCTTGGAAAGATAACATTTGGGGAGGGAAGCAATCTCAGGGTATAATGCCATAGAATCCACCCTCCAAAGCAGCCATTTTCTCCAAGGGGACTGATCTATCATTTGGAGATCAGTTGTAATTCCATGTGATCTCCAATCCTCTCAGAGGTTTGCAACTTTAGTTCCCCTGGAGTAAATGGCTGTTTAGGTGGATGAATATGGCATTTATACCCTTTTGAGGTTCCTCCCCTCCTCAAACCCCACTTTCTCCAGGAATCAGCCCCCAAATCTCCAGGAATTTCCAAACCTGGAGTAGACACCCCTATGTCCTTTCCTCCCAATAGCCAGCCTACCTTTATTTGTCCTTCTGTCTTGAGCTTCCCCTGTTCCAGCAGCCTCTACCTAGGAAAGATGTGACCTAGTTTTGTGGTGCTGGCCACTGGGCCAGGCCCATATGACTTCTGGGGTAGCACCTCAGTTTCTCCTATATCTCCTTCCCCACACTATGTCCTTTCCCCCCATACTCTCTCCCCTTTACCTGCCTCATTCTCTCCTCCTTAACCATTCACCAACCTACCTTTTATCTTCCTTCACATCATTTATTTGCTTCATTTTTATCCCACCTTTCCCCAAAGTAGCTTTCATTATTCTCATCTACTCTCCTTTTTATCCACACAACAACCCTGTGAGGTAGGTTAGGATGAAAGTGTGCGACTGGTCCAAAATCACCTAGTGAGCTTCTACAGCAAGATGAGTATTCAAATCTGGGTCTCCTAGATGCTACTCTGAAGCTCTAACTGCTACACCACACTGGCTTTCATAGGGTGATTGCTACTGACAGCAGCAAACATCAAGGTCTGATTGAGTCATACAAATCGAGTGGTATCTGGTAACCCAGAGGTTGCTTCCAGCCTGGCCTAGGGTTGCCAGCTTCCAGATGGGACCTAGAGATCTCCCAGAATTACAACTGAGCTCCAGACAACAGAGATATTTACCTCCTGGAGAAAATGACTGCTTTGGAACATGGTCTCTACAGCATTATATTTGGCTGAAGCCTCTCCCCTCCCCAAACCCAGCCCTCCTTAGTCTCCACCACAAGCTCTCCAGAATTTCCCAACCCAGAGCTGACAACCCTAGTTAGGACTGGAACCTACGAGTCTGACCTCTCCCCATCCCTTTTTACTCACAAGCTGCAATCACACACACTAAATAATGCACTTTCAATCCACTTTCATTGCATTTTCCAACTGGATTGTACTGTGAACAGGCAAAATCCAGTTGGAAAGTGCATTGGAAGTGGATTGAAAGTGCATTATGTAGTGTGTGTGACTGCAGCCACAGAATTTAGTCTGAAATATTGTGGTTGCCTAGCAACCATCACTGAAGGAATCTGTTGCTAAAGCTACTGATGCTCCTTTTATCATTTTCAGGCTTTTGAATTTATTTGGTTAGTAGGCTTATATTCCACCCTTTCCCGTAAATGGGCTCAGGGCAGATCACAAAGTACAGTAATAACAATAAAAATCTACAATTCAGAGTTAAAACAATACATTAAAATTAAACAAGAACAGTAAAACAAAAGCCTCCCATGTGGGTGTTTTTTAGATTTCAGATTTTTCTGCAAACCTGGGGCATTTTTCAGGTTTTTAGAACGATCCATCTTACGCATTCCAGTCACTGGATTTAAGTGTCCTCAAATTTGGCTGATTGCTATTAGAGTATAGATGTCTGCAGACACCACATTCAGGATCACTAACCTATAAGAAATCTGGCCTATAGTGGCAGCTCCCCACTCTTAGTTTAGTTTAGTGGCAGGTAGAGGTTGGAGAAGGTTCAGTTCTAATCTGCTTCTGTTTACTTGGAGGGGAGAGGAAGTCTCTAGAAAATGCAAAGTGACAGAAAAGTGGGTGAGGATCTGTTCTTTGGAAAAGATGGCAAAGTAGAAGTATTTCTGCTTTAAAAGAACCCCTGGTTTGCCTTGGCATTGCACATAGACTTGGAAGTATTCCTTTCATCTGGAGCAAACCCTTTTAAATCTAAAGGAGGGAAGGCAAGCTCCATACCTCTCTTGATCCTGAATCATCACTAAGAGTGAGCTTTAGCTGCTGGTCTGGAATGACGGGAAATGTTTATACGTAGGGGAATTTTTTACTGTACAGGTAGCTGGGGGAATTATTTTTATTATTGTTGCATTTGTAAATTAAGGGAGATGCATTGTAAAATGTAAGCAAACACCTCAGATCATTTTGTCTGTGCAGAATCTTTTGTATACTCAAATTACACACTGAAGGATTTCCTGTCTTTCAACCAGCCTTGAATGGGGTTTTAAACACTATTACATTTGACATCATAGTTTTAACGTTTATGCACATCTTCAAATAATCTGCCTTCCAGGATCAAGTCCGTGCTGCCATGACCTCTATTCGATTTTTCACTCACAAGGCAAAATCTTATACGGAACTGGGAGCCAGGCAGAAATGGCTACTGAAAGTCAAGGACCACCTCAAAGTTTACCTACAGGAAGTTTCACGGACTTCAGGAAGAAAAAAAGTCCAGTGCACTTTTCGTAAAAAAATGTCTGCGCCTGATGTGTCAAGGTAACAGCAAAACCTTGTTTGACAGTGATGTCAAATTCAACTTTTTATTGGTTGCACTAATTCTTTACAGTATCATGATAAATAAATGAGAGGTGGATTTACTTTAGGACCTCTACTATTAATCTCAATAGACAATCAGTGGAATGAATTTAGCTTAACTATTTTAAGGGTTTTGTGGCTACAGAATTCTGGATTTCTTTTCAAAATGCATACATTTGACATTTTAACAAGATGGTTCTTCTCTGGTTATCCTTAGAAATATGTATTAGACTCTGCCTTACAAAACAGTGTATGTTTGAGCTATAATAATGTGTGCCTTATGGGCTGCTTCTGTCCATTAAGTGATAAACAATCTTTATATCTAGAAAAAGGACATGAGTTCAGTTCTTAATTTTCATATAACCTCAGCTACTAGTTTTTATTATAATTGCATTCCTTCAGAAACCTTTTACATAGACAAATAATTTTGCTCAGGTTTTTATGTTAAAATATGGTTTTGTGGTGGTTAATGAAATAATTTGTTCCTAAATTTAGGCATCTCAGTACAGTTGAACTTCAAATGGAAGTAACAAAGTTCCTCCATCAGTGTGAAAAGCTGAGCGGTTTGCCTGCATCTGAGATAGCTGTGCCCACACTTTTTGGAAACAATCATATGAAAATGGAAGTTGCTTGCAAGGTACTGAATGTTACCTAAAATCCTGGCACTTTAGGCATCAAAATAGAATGCTGCTATTGTGTGTATTTTGCAGTGAAGCTATGAGGACTTGTGAAAAATTATTACAGTTAATCTCCTTTTACAAGTATACTATTTATTGTGTCGGAAGGAGGGGGGAAAGAAGCCATAGGGAGGGATTAGGGAGCTCTCAGTGCTAGTTCCAGAGAATGAAAAAGTTAAACAAAAACCTGAACTACCAGAATTACTCTTTATCATTTGCAGCTCTTAATGTAGTTTAATAAAATATGATCTCAGGTCATTTAGTTTCTACATACTTTGCAGATAAAATGCCACCAACAACTTTTTAAGGGTGATACTAGTAAACTGGTGCCAGTCTTCAGAGGATCTGTGGATCTTGCCTGATGTTAGTTATTTGCACTATTGCCGACTTTTGTGTTTCCATTAGGAGGATTCCATTTGTTATTGCTTCCTCCCAGAAAGCTAGGGTTGCAACCTGACAGCACCATCATTTAAATTTACATACCTGCTCAGCATTTCATGCAGGATTCTGACAAGACCAAATGCTTCTTCTGGGGGATGGAGGACTCTAAGAACAGCTTTTGGGGGGGGGGGCAGAGTGTGGAGTGATCAGAGGAAGAGAAATTCATTTTTCCTCCTTGTGCCCATAGAAATCTTAGTTGAATCCAAGCCATTGTATCAACTTTAAAGAACAAACCAACCAGTGCTGTGAATATCTTCTGCTCCTTGCAACAGACACGCATGCATAATATAAGGGGAACCCATCTGGAGGCTTGTTAATGTGGAAGCAGTTTAGTGCAGTGTAAAGGATTATTGTGCAGGCTGTAACTCATAGCAGTTGGAGAACTGGATGTGTCTTGCAAAGAAGGTGGGCATCCAGGACTTACTAATACATCCTGTCACCAGAGTGATTAGTTTGCCCTCAAGCCTGAAGTTTTCTTTAGAGAAAACAAAACTGTTTATGTTGAGCATCTGAATGTACCATTTGTGAACTGCCTGCATGTTACTCAGATCTTTCTCTTCTCTGTGTATTCTGAATTAATTCCCAGGTCATGTTGGAAGGCAAAAACATTGAAGAAGGCTTTGGAATTGCATTCAGAGTCCTGCAGGTATATTAAACCTAGGAAGATTCTAGATATATATACAAATTTTGTGTTTATATATAAATGCTTTGCTTTTGAAAACACCACTAAACTGATAAGGAAAGCTAATTGATGCTGAGTTCTTGCCAGGGACAGCTGTCTGTATTTTATTGATGTTGCTAATTTCCTGTTGCTCAGAGTGATTTCAAAGTCAAGAAATTAACTCGTTAAAAAAAAAATCAGTGTGGCCCATTTTACAGTAATTTTGTTTAAGACATTAATTTCTGATTCCTCGGTCAGCTTTGTTGATATCTAGTGGTTTGGAATGATGAGATAGTTGCTTATCATAAATGGTTGTTTGCCCAAAATGAAGGGAGCTGCCAAAGAGAAGCAGTGAAATTCCCTCTACCAAAATTTCTGTTCAAGAGCATTTATCCCAGAGCAGCTTTTGTTTTGTTTTGTTTCACTGCCTTTGCACTGGTTTCATTGCCTTTACACATACATACACTCCCCTGGAGACTTGCATTGTGGTGAGGATGGTGCCAGGAAACAAACCAGAATTAAGCCAACTTATCATGCAAACCCATACTTAGTTTTGAATAAGCATCTGGGAGACCCAGGTTTGAATCCTCACTCTGCCATGAAAGCTTCCTGGGTGATCTTGGGTGAGTTGCACATACTCAGCCCAACCTACCTCACGGGGTTATTGTGATGATAAAGTGGAGGAGAAGATAACAGTATAGGCCAGGAGTGGCCAAGATGTTTTTTGCCTACAACTCCCATCAGCCCCAGCCATTGGCCATGCTGGCTGGGGCTGATGGGAGTTGTAGCAAAAACATCTGGAGAGCTACCGTTGGCCACCCCTGGTATAGGCTACTTTCAGTTCCCATTGGGGAAAAATGTTAAGGTATAAATAAAGTAAATAAAATTAAGATTAACTGTGTTAATCACAATAGATTCCAGGTGGGTAGCCATGATGGTTGGAAGCAGCAGAACAAAATTTGAGTCCATACTTTGTTCTGTGATCAATCAACCAATTTCAAGCTGTGGCTTCAGATCCTAGTTTGATGTATCCTGTCTAAGCATACTTACTGGAATGGTCCACATTCAGAGGATCACCCACACTAAGATTTTATGTGACATCTAAATCAAGCCTATGTGTTAATGAACCATTTCCTCCCTCTTTTGGTTGCTTTAGCTGAAGTTTACAGAGAAAAAAACCCCTCTGTTCTGTCAGGTTATATGCTGATTTTGACTGGATAAGGACTAGTCATACAATGCATGTAATCTTAAAGGGGGAAGAAGAATGGAATTCTAGATATAAAGCAGTGGTCTCTGGAAGAAGAGTTCTGTAAGATTCCAGTAGCCAAACATTGTTAATAGGCAATGATTGGTGTTACGGTGTCCTTTACTGTAGTGTTGTCTTTCTATATGGAAGGTTAATTTTATAGGACTACACTCCACAGTGGTCATATCTTCACCAATCCTTATTCTAAGCTGGATCCTTTCTGCAGATGGAATGGGGTTCTACCCAAGGGGCATGACTTCTTTGCCTTTGCCCTCCCACTGACCCTCAAAAATGCCAATGAAACGCTGCTCCTAGGGTATGTGACCCCTTAAAAGTTCTTTTGAAGGAGCAATTGATGAAAAGCACCCTCTCTTCTGTCTTCTGATATATGCTCTAGAATTCAACTCTCAGGGTACCTCTGTCCAGTGTTCCCTCTAAGCTGCGTTAGTGTGAGCTAGCTCACAGATTTTTAGCCTCCAGCTCACACATTTTTGTCTTAGCTCAAGAAAATTGACCCCAGAGCACAATAATTTTTGCAGTAGCTCACAACTTTAATGCCAGTAGCTCACAGCTTTAATACCAGTAGCTCACAAAGTAGAATTTTTGCTCACAAGACTGCAGCTTAAAGGGAACATTGCCTCTGTCTCAGCAGTACTCAGCTAATGTTGTAGGAAGGTATTTCTGGATCTTAACAGAATATCAATTCTCTCACTCCAGGACTTTCAGTTGGAAGCTGCTGCTGTATACAATAAAGTTGCCCGACAATTGTTGAAGCGGCAGAAGTACAGTGAAATCAGGCAGCTCCTAAAATGCATTAAGGAATCAGGGGCTGCTGCTAAAAATGATGGGGATAATGTCATCCTTAACTGTCTGGATGACTTCGAAGCTTTCCCTTCTGAGGTAATTCTGCTTTTTGTGAGGCTCAATTGCACTTGCTTTCCTCCCCAGTAATCAGCATTATGCATTCAGAAAGCAGTAAACAACTACAGTAATTGTTCTGATTTTTAGTACTGATATTTTTATAGTCCCAGAACAGTATTTTCTGTGCCCTGCAAAAGGAGACGCCTAGATTATTATGAATTAGTACTTTGTGTCAGCTTTGTGGTAAACTTGAGAGCTGAGATGGGAACATATTTTCTCCTCATGTCTCTTGGGTCACTCTCTCTACCTGCTTGTGCAACAAGCCAACAAGCAGGTGAGCAAGGTGCTTCTCCACCCTGAGGCAAGGGGGGGGGGTGAATGGAATGTGTTTTGTTTGAAGGAAACTGACCTAGGTTCCCCCACTGCTTTCTGATTCACTTAGGAGCGGGGGTGGGGGGGAGAGGAGCTTTCCCTTCAGTAGTTCCCACCACCTCCTGGAATTCACCCCTCACCAATATGATGCCAGGAGGACCATCCAACAGACCTGCTTGGTAAGGTGGGCAGGGTAAGGCTCATGTTAGGAATCAAGGCAGTCACTTTCGTTTAAACAATATAAACTCTTTCTTCTGCAGTCAACATCTCTTTATACAGGTTACAGAGATTAGAGTGCAAGTTCTACGAAAGAAAATTAAAACAGATTTCAAACCTAATTTGGAAAACTAGTTTCCTGACATTTGCCCTCTTCCCCCAATTAGGGCTGGTCAGAAAGCAATTTTCTCCAGGCCAGTTTAGCTAGGGATTTTGTTTACCATCTTCTGGGAATTGAGCAGGGATCTCTGGGAGTATGGGGGAGGTGTTTTTGAATTTCCTGCATTGTGCAGGGGGCTGGACTAGATGGCCCTGGAGGTCCCTTCCAACTCTATAATTCTATGAAATGGGTGTATCTCCAGAGTTTCCTGCCAAAACACTCATGGTGTGAGAGTAAAGGAGAAACAAAGGGAGAACAGCTCTTTTCCAGTTTCCTTCCCCCTTCCCTACACAAGTGCGTAGAAAGTTTTGGCCAGTCTGAGTTCTGAAATTTCTGATTGCAGGGGCCTGCTCAAATGCAGTAGCTAATAGTCAGGTGGTATTCACATCACAGGAATTCATTATTTCCCCCACAGGATGCAAAAACATATAAATCCAGGAGTGATGAGGTTTACCCAGCCTTACTTGTCTCTGTGAGCATCAGTTCATCTCCATAAACATCAGCTCTTCCCAAGATGAAATGGCCTCTTTTCCTATCACCTGTGATAGATAAGACCCCTGATTCCGCTACTTTGTGAATAAGGAAATGATGGTGTCAAAGTTCCAAGAGCCTTGATTGGCTGATACAGGCTCAGTGACCATTCCAAACATTTAAAGGGGATTTCAGGAAATGGGCAAGACTTTGACCTGTCCATCATAGATGGCCATCAAGTTCATATTGTAGGCTTCTCCAGTTAAGGGTGGAACCTTAACTGGTTCTGATGGATCTCACAATCCATCTTCAAGAAGAGCAGCCCTAATCTTAGAACCTTACAGATCCAGAGATTGTCACAAGCAGTTTTTGAGGCAAGACTTTGAAAAAAAATGTAGATAGATTTTGATTCCTGGTAGTGGAAGCTGAATGTGCAAATTTTCAAAGTGTAAGTTTTCAACTCTGTTTTCCTTTATGGGATCCAGGAGCTGGACAATCTGATCCAGGATATGGACAGTGATGAAAACAAGGTGAGTGTAGCATTACTGGAGATAGTGACCTGTTATGGTAGAAGCAACTAATATACATCTTCCACATTTTACAGAACACTAGCCCTTTAAGTAAGAATTGCCGGGATAGGGCGATTCATCAAATGTTAATAATAATAATATTATTAAGTACTGATGCTTTTCCACCAATTTCCACACATCGATATGACATCAGCTTACAGAATACAAACATGCTTCAGTATATATCTCCTGACAGAATTTAAGTTATATAGTCCATTTCAGTCCTTTATCAAGGGAATTGGATCTGTTTGAACTGATGTGCTGTAGATCTGGCAACTTGCTGGCTTCTGAAGAGCTGCCCCACCATGATCTTATTTTCTCCCAGTGCATATTAAATAGCACTTGTCAAGGTCTACAATACAATTTATAAAACTACTTAATGTTATAAAAACCATTATAAATCTAGTACAAAAGCATAAAATCTTGGAATGAGCTATTTTTATGCAAACTCACCTTTGGAATCAGTGTAGACTATTTTAGCATCTTAAATGTGGAACACCATTACATGCTGTTCTCACCCAAAATAAAGGAAATTGCACAGGCAGGACTCAATTGGACCTATTGTGAGAATATTAGAACATAAATCTTGGATACATCATCATAATTCAGATGCTCCTCTTGTCCAACATTTATTTAAAGGTCTAGTGTTCTGTAAAATGTGGAAGATGTGTATTAGTTATTTGTACCCTTAGTTAGACTTGCATGGAAGGTTTAATTGATAAACAGACACAACTGAATATTTTTTGCAACACATTATTTATATATAATTTAAAAAATAGAAAATTGGTTTGTGTATGGTGAGGTTTGTCTTTTTTCACTCAGTATAGTTCATTACCCTGTGATCCCAGTTTGTTTATTGGAGCCACTTAGGTTGTAGCAGCCATGGGACATGCAGTGGTGTGGTCCTGCTAAAAAAAAGCAGATAAAAACACAGATAGTTATGGTAGTTTTGGCTCTTACTCAAAGCAATTGCAGTAGATGAACTTGCTCTCCCAGGAATGAACAGGGGTCCTGCCAAAGTCTGGAGGTCTCCAGCAGATTCTGTGAGACAATTATCGAATTTGTATTTTGGGTTTATATGCTTGTTTTGCAGAGGCTGCGAGCAGCTGTGAAGATCAATTTTCCTTTTGTGTGCTCTGAGCTCCACATTATTCCAAAATTGGATTCTTTTTTCTGTTAGTAAAAATAAGCCGTTGTGTATTGTGAATTCTAGTAAATGTCCTTTGTACAAGGCTGTTCACCAAAAAGAAAAAGCCACAAACTGTAATATTTGTTTTTTACAGAGGGAATGCACAGCATTATCCTACTTGTCACAGGGTGGGGGGGAGTTTAGCAGTCCTCACTGGCTAGAAAATTGTGGTGATTGTGGAAAGTCCACCTTGATCATTGGTTTGCTAGTGAGTTTCAGAAAGTTCACCTCTGCCAAGTGTCGACACATCCATAAGAAAAATTACCTTGAAAGAGCTTCTGACCAAGCGCTACAATGTGATCAGTTTGTTTCCAGACCAATCAAGGATTTGTTTTATAATTTGTCTAACAATTTTTAGTGGTTTCCCAAGTCAGCATGGCCAACAATGCAGCTATGTTTGTTGTGTATCTTTGAGCATGTCACTATCTGCTTCAGTTGTGAGGGTTTTTTAAAACTCCTCTCTGCTTAGCCACAGAAACCAGCAAATCTCTTGTCTTACTGTGTTTCAGATCCAAGCATATCTGAGATGCCACAAGCTGCGTTCTGCTTATCTGGTTGCCGTTAAGCTTGAGAACCCTAGAGCTGTGCAGTTGGTTCAGCATGTTCGGCAGTTGGCTGAGGACAGTGGGGAAGATGTGGTGCAGGCCATTTGTACCCAGTGGCTTTCAGTACATCAAGCTAAGCCAAAAAGCTGGCTTGCTCAGAGCACCAAGAAGTGACTATCAGATGAGTGGAGATTTTGTTTAATCTGTAAAAGGAAGGCTTGACATCACACTGATGAGAACAGCTTAATGGTAAATGTTAAAGCGGGTAACAACAAGGCAGAGAGGAGCTGCTCAGATGTTTCAGGTGATAGGGAAGGGACTGATTTCTAAAAAGTGCCAATTGTGTCCTAGTGACAACCAACTACCTCTACCTCAGAGTGTTCTGGCTGTGTTAAGCATGAAAAGGCAAGACTGAATTATTAGCAGTGAGAGAGACCCTTTTGTTACTATAAAGGCATTTCTTTATCTCAAGCCATTTATTTTATTAACCTGAAAACCACACCAGATAAGCTTTAATTTGGAGCCCATCTTTTTGTTTAAATATAAAGTTGTTGCAGGAAACCCATGAACAAAACATGTCTCCTTTCATCCCTTTTATGTTCAGAAACTGATATTACTGTTATTTACTGTTATTGGTTGTTCTAAACATGAATACAGTGTATGGTTTCTGAAGTACATGTTGGGAAGCAATGGGCAGCTGTGATGGTACAGAAGTTTCCTCTCTGTTGTGCTGCTGTTGGCAAAATTAACAAGATCTTATTTGGCACTGATGGAAAAGACAAAAACCCCAGCACCCCTCCATACACACACACACACACACACACCGGTCCATGGAAAAATTGTCTTCCGCAAAACCAGTCCCTGGTGCCAAAATGGTTAGGAACCACTGCCCTAGAGGTTGCTGCTAGCAGAAACTCTCAGTGAAAGCCATGCTATCCTATTATTTTCACTTAATAGCAGATGTAGTGTGGCACTCTGCATGAGCAATTCAGGCCAATAATTGTGTACCTGTTACCATGTGAGGGAAGATAGAGAGAGAATGCAAATAAAATAGTGAATACAGTGAAGTGTGGAACAGAGGCTGTCTGTCAAAGTAATAGTCTGTTTTTGCCTGCTGCCCTTCTTCTGTGTTCCTAAATTTGTTGTGAGAGTGGTGTAAGTCAAGAGTGCAATGGGGCTGGTTTAGAATAGGCTTGGCTTTAAATTTAAGTAACTGATGGTATCCAGCAGCTGTCCTCCAAACTTGATTCAAATGCTCTTTCTGATCACTAGTAAAAAAAAAAGCGTAACTGGTTACCTGAATTGTAAATGAAGCTAGAGTGCTATTAACATGAGGACAAACTAACAGATATACAGTCTGTCCATTGTGTTTCACTTCACTCCAGTACAGGCAATTTTTCGTGATTTTTTTACTCTGCATGTGTGTTGTTTTGGGCAACTTCTGTTTTTTCCTTTAACAGATCGTCGTCATGGTGTAAGCCCCCAGCCCTTCATACAATGGAAAGTTGCAGTTGTCATCACTCCCTTGGCTTTAAATGCTGTTATAGACACACACTTTGGTAAATGCCTGGCTCATTATATGTGGTGCCCATAAGTAACTAAGGATGACCACTTTTAGCTTCCGTATTTTCTTGCCCCCAGATTCTGAAGCTTATCTCATTAAGACTAACAAAAGCTGCTTTTGTTGTCTAGCTGTTAGGACAGGCTAGTCTGAGGACTGAGAAGGTGATGCACTTCTTCCATTAATAAAATACCATGTTTGTTACTTGCCTCTGTTCCCTTCTTTCCCTCAAACACACACATTCCTTTTATAGAGGGAGAAAATGGAAACCTTCTCAGCAGAAGAGTCCAGCTTGTGTGTGGCATTCCCTTTT
This sequence comes from Heteronotia binoei, assembly GCF_032191835.1. Taxonomy (NCBI): domain Eukaryota; kingdom Metazoa; phylum Chordata; class Lepidosauria; order Squamata; family Gekkonidae; genus Heteronotia; species Heteronotia binoei. The sequence goes on along the minus strand of NC_083243.1, from coordinate 90,884,897 downwards.
GCACTATACTTTATGCACTTTACATTCTAAGTATTCTTTCTGTCACCAGCAGAACCTGCCCCTGGGAACTGGCTTGTATTTTCAAATACTGTAATGGGTTTGGAAGCATTTGAATGAACAAATTAGTTATGCTTCTACAAAGAGATCATGAAATTATGTGTAAAGTAAGCAAAAATAAAATAAACTTGGTCACCTCTTCGGTGTTACTTTAACTTTTAAGTGTTGGGAATTCAATCACAGTTATGTAACTTGTGTGAAAATCAAAGCATAATACTTTGCACAAAAAGAACAATGTAAACTGAGAAGTTTTATTAACATATCACCAAAATACAGAACAGTCAAGTGAAAGAAGACTTCTGTAAAACAATCACCCTCCCCAGGAATTCCTTATGTGGCCTTTTTGTCTCTTCTTTTAAAAAAGGTACATATTCCAGTAGTCTTCATAATTCTGGAGAGGGTCTGAAGTTCAAGCTTTCTTCCTTTAAAAAATTGGTCTCTCAAATACTTTCTCTGTGAGTACTGGAGCAGAAAGTTTAATACTAAGCTTCTTCCCAAGATGCCATGTGTTTTAGTAGCACTGGGCCCAGGGCTGCGTTCTGTTAGCCATTAGATGCTAAGAAGTGCCCAGACATCAAACATAAACAGCTCATCTGTCTGGGATCGGTTCTGAATTGTCCAGGAGTGAAACTGAAGTGGCCTAAACAGCTAAGCACATCTCTTCCTCGCAACCACCATTGTGAGCCTCTAAATTAGAGGGTTCCTGGCTTTACAAATTATTATAAACCACAGTCTGCAGAGGCACAGGCAAGTGATCCTCGCTCCTACTGCCATACTTGACCGCGTGGTTGGAAAAAAAAAAAGAGTAGCATGGCTGTTCTCAAGTTAGTTGTGTAACAAGGGATATGTATTTTCTATGTATGAAACCAAGTTGAAAAATAACGCTTCATTTACACTTTGAATTGTGTGCATCAGGTGACTGTGCTGGGGTTCTCAGTTCCTGTTTTCACAGCAAATACCTTACTGGCAATACACAGCTACAACAAAAGATCCCTCATAATTCAGTCCCACTTGATGCCTAAGAGTTCACAGCTGACTTTCCAAAGTTGCTTAGCTGTTTCTTCATTACGGCCTTGAGCTGAGATATACGCTGGTTGACAGTCACTGTGGTACAAATAACAATGTTTCAATTAGGAATCTTAGGCACTGGCATAGTTTAAAAGTTGGGCTTGGCAAAAATCCTAGTGACAGTTAAACCCTTTGTCCCTGACATACTTGCTTTCAGTCTGCAAGGATCTTTTTTTTCCATGAGGGGATTTAAACATTCAACCTGCATTCTGAATTGCTACGTAATCAGCCTTAATCAGAAGAATAAGGTTTTTATGCCTACTTTTCTCTATTTTAAAGAGTCTCAAAGTGGCTTACAATCTTCCTTTCCTCTCTCCACGTACCTGCACCTTGTGAAGTAGGTGGGGATGAGAGAGTTCTGAAAGAACTGTGGCTGGCCCCAGGACACCCAGCAGGCTTCATGTGGGAGAGTAGAAAAATCAAACCTGGTTCTCCAGATTTAGAGTCTGCTGCTCTTAACCACTACACTGGATGGTTGGGAGGATAAAACAGAAGAGGGGAGAGCCATATAAATCACTTTGATTACCTTGAAGGAAGAGCTGCATAAAAATTAAACAACAAAAAACCCCTTTACATAACACTCTCCCTCTAATTTAGAACCATTTGCCTTTATACCTGACACATTTAATAATAGGAGGGATTCTTTTAAAAGTGTGTAGTAGAAACAAACTCTAGCTAGATTGGGACACTTGTGAGCAGAACATACAGCTCCCAAGAAGCGATCGCTACATTCTGCTCTAGATGGAGAATGGAAGATGCTGCACTGAATACTCATTTGCAATTGATTTGGGCATAAACAAGTATCTGGGAAAAGCAGGATGGATTCAGACTTCCAGCTCCCTCCCCTAAAGTAACTGATTACCAAAACAGACACTGCTAACTCACAGGCCTTGTGCTGCATGTGTATCTCTCTAGAATGAGAAAAGGCATTCTTCCAGTTTATTAAAGTCACAGGAAAAATTAGCTATTGCCAACCAATAGGGAAATTTAGAACCCCAAATTCATTCTTGTTACTTAAGACTTGATTATTCGTCCATACATTGATCAAATTCTTACACTTTCTACACCAAAGGAAGAGTCTACCTAATGCTAAAGTAACTTGCAATGAACCACTGTCAGCATTCTAAGTGTCAGCTGTAACTAATTTTTAAATTGTTATCCCAAGGCTCTTTTCCAGGTCTGGTGGCTACTAGGCCACAGCAGGTCATAAGTAACATTTTGAGCAATTTTTATGACCTACCTGAAATACTTCCCGCTCACTGACTCCAGCTCCTCTGCCACTGCACAATACACACTGGTCTGGGCTCCTCCTTGTGGTGTCTTCAAGAAGAAAATTACCTTCAGATAATATCAATTATAGATATATGACGGGTCAATTCAGTCCATACAGTGCCCGGATGCAAAGCATTTGCAGTGACACCAGTGCCTGCCAAAAAACCCCATGCATGTAGCAGAAAACATCCTGAAAATCTGTTCAAAAGTAAAGTTTTTTAAAAACATGTTACAATGCAGTTAAGTAAGTACCTGGAAAATAAGAGTCATATAACGAATTGTATCTTTCATATGTCTACATATAAAGTATTACCTAAATATATGCTACAAAATGTTTAGTTTTATACCATGAAGACCGATGAACGTTCTATTTCCATGCAACCACAATTGGTCCTCACTCCATGCTGCAGGTACATACTGCAGAAAACACACTTGATGCCATGTATCACAGGCCTAGTGCACATTCCCTGTTTTATTGCTACATCTTTTCCCAAAAGGGACATGATGCTAAAGTTTACCTCCACCTGTTCAAATTTGCAGTGTTATCCTCTCTCTGTATTTCTAAGTAAGTCCCAAGAATATTTAGTGGGATTTGTTTCCAAGGAGGTGTGCCTAGGGTTACAGCTTTTAGAGCTCCACAGGCTTGCTTTCTTCCATGGACTGTCTCTTCTGTTTTTAAACACACACACACTTTCCAAGTATCTTCAGCTTTCCATAGAGTAAGTCAGATGAGGCTATTATTTACATGGCACTATTAAGAACAAGCTGCTGACCTTGCAGGCGTTTGGCCAACTCCCGGGTAAACGGAATATTGGCTAGTTTGCTTTGACAGTAGGCCAGACCCGTGTTGTAGCTCTGCTCACTCTGGAGGTCATGGAAACGAATCCTCCCACCGTGATGAGCCAGTGATGACACATTCAGAATGTGAGCTGGTGCATATTCTTTCAGGTGCTCTAGCAATAGGAACGTTAAAAGGAAGTGCCCCGAGAAAAAGAGACAAGAGCTGAAGTTTTGCCTTTTGATTACAGTGCTTAACAGGAATTCGGGAAAAACAAGTTAACATTGCAAGTATCACCCTATTGTACAGCCACAGGAATGTCTAGTAAATTACTTATCCCCACAGTTAGAATGAACATCTGTGATTGTACCTCCACTCCCTGTCTGTGCTAAGGTTTGTTAGTCCCTGCCCCACACTATCACACATAATTAGCTATTGCACCATAGTTACAATTCTTTGCTGTAGAAAAGGCAGGCTTTTTGACAACCTCAGTATATGTGAGCAGAGTGCAGCTGGATTTGTCTGTTGCACCTTTATCAAAGAGTGTGGGTGTGATGGACTAGACAGCAGTCTCAGTGAGTGACAGCTGGAGAAACTCACTGTGATTGGCTGACAACCTCAAATGGTAACAAGAGTAACAGTTAAGAAAGACAGAGAGAGAGAAGGCTCTTAGTTTGTGGTACAGAGTGTCACGAGGCAGAGCAAGTTCAAAGACACTGGTTCAGATCCCAAGACTATGGGCAGATTCCATTTGTGAGAGAAATTATAAACACACATTGAGAGGGACAAAGGGTCCTGTGTCTGTTTGGAATCCCAGGAGACAGACTGAGGTCCCAGCAGAGAAAGGGGACTTGGCACAAGGGTTTGAGGTGTCAAGAGTGCAGGGCCCTCAAAGGTGCTAGAGTCTAGGGTTATAGCTCTTCCTGAGAAGAGGGTAACTAGTTTGCCAGGGAAAAAGGCTGAGGTGGGAATTCCTGACGTAGGTTCAGTCAGAGCAAGCTAGTGTGAATATATTTAAAAGCCAAAACTATCTTCTAAAAGGTTTGTGTTAAGGAGTCTTGTCTAGCTGAGGGAAACACTGGGTATTTTTAAGAAGTAACAACTTGCCAACCAAAGGTGTTCTTGTATATAATTCTATTTTTCTGCCTACCCATAGAATCTAATATAATCCTCTGTTATTATTCCTCCCTTCTCAGCCTGTTTGAAAATAAAATTTATTTTGTTTTGATATAATCAATGCTACCAGTGCCATTATTTTATTTCTGACAAGTAAAATTTTGGTTCACCTGAGGTACTGGGCAAGATGTGACAGGATTTACAGAGGTCTCAGCGGGCCAATCCAAAACGTGTGTTTTAGACCACACAATGTGCCCCTACTTCATTGTCTTCCGGAACAAATGAATGAGAAGAAAAGCAACCTAGAGTAAGCATAATTTTCCCTTTGGTTATTCATGGAAGTGTAATGGTTACATCCATTCACCACCCACCAAACTGTGAGCCAGTTTGGTGTAGTGGTTAAGTGTGCGGACTCTTATCTGGAAGAAGCAGGTTTGATTCCCCACTCTTCCACATGCACCTGCTGATGTGACCTTGAGCCAGTCACAAGGTCTCATAGAGCTGTTCCTCTCAAGAGCCATTTCTGTTAGAGCTCTCTCAGCTCCACCTGCCCCACAGGGTATCTGTTATGGGGAGTGAAAGGGAAAGGAGATTGTAAGCTACTCTGAGACTCCTTTGGGTAGCAAAGGTGGGATAAAAATCCAATTTCTTCTTCAATGACTCTGGGCCTCACCCAAGTGATTGACTCCCAAATGCATCTCAAAGCCATCAACTGTCTTTGGAGTAGGGACACATCGTCACCCTTGCATTGTTAATGAGGATGTGGAGCTCTTTCTCTTCTACAAGAAACAGACACAGAGAGCACCAAAGCTTCAGAGGAAATTTTAGCATGATAGAATCTACCACAAGACTGTCATCTTTCTTTCAGATCCTCATAGATTCATACTGCAAGAAGGAAACACCAGCATTGAACATTTTTTTATATTAGAAAACCTCCATGAAAATAGAAAATTAGCATAGCAAGAATAAAAGTTGTTGTCAAAGGCTTTCATGACTAGGTTATGATTAGGGAATGTGGTCTATACTGCTTTGTATAGCTTTCTGGAAGTAGGATCCTGTTCTGTAATTTTTGCACCACTCAGTGTGTCATGTTAAACACCATGCTTTAGTTCTTTTAGATTTTTGGTTGGTTCCAAACTTTTACTATATTAGTGCATTGTTTACTGAATGTCACATTTTGTTGACTGTATTGAGTCACTCTGTGTAATCTGCCTTGAGCCCTGTGAGAAATGTGAACTATCAATAAAAAAAAAATTCTCCCACATCCTGAATGAGTGGAGAGGGATAGGATCTTTCTGCTTGCCATGCCACATCTTTGGTACACTCTCCCCGCTCTGAGTTTTGCCTGTAGCCTCTCTTATTAATGTTCTGGTGCCAGACAAAGTCTGTTTCATTTTGTCAGGCATTCAACAGACTGATTTGTTTTCCTCTGATTTCAGCTGCTATTTCGTTTTCATTCTGGTTCTGGCTCAAGCAAGATTTGTTGCTGTTGGGTCACTCAATGCATTATTTTTCTTTATTAGTACAATTTATGTGGCATTTTTACTACTGATTGATCTGTTATGAATGCTGTTAGCTGCTTTAAGCAAACATTGTTGCTTGGAAAAGTAGGATAAAAACTATTTAGATACGTTTTAGGAAATTTTCTGCAAATTCCCTAATAGACTTGGTGTCTGCCAAATCTAGCTTCTTCACAATAACTTGCTGGTTCCCAGTCAAGGTTTGGATTTCACAGGCCGCTGCTTCTCCTTTCACCATGTCTCTGCAAGCAAGGATGATTCGGGCACCTGCAATAAGAAAAAGTGGGAAACTACTTTATAATGCCAGTGAGTTTATAAGATAGAAGCTATGTGGCTTGAACCTAGAAAGAGCTTACACTGCAGAACTGATACCACTGATTCTCAGACACCAGATGAGTTCATTGGAGGAGTTAATTGAAAAGTCTGCAATATAGAAGTCATTCAAGTGGTAAACAGTACAAAATACTATTGTAATAGTGAATCCAAAAGACTAGAAGTACACTCAGACAAGAAGGGAAAATCACTGTGGTGTAGCATTCATAATGTCCAACTAGGATCTGGGAGCCCTGGGCTCAGATCGCCACTCTGCCATGGAAACTCATTGGATGATCTTGGGCTAGTCAGTCTCTCAGACTAACTTACCTAACAGGGTTGTTGAGAGGATAAAATGGCAAACAGAAGAACCATGTATACCACCCTGAGTTCCTTGGAGGGAGGGTAGAATAAAAAATTATCAAATAACTAATTAATAAAATAGATATGCATAAGGCCAAACAAAGCCGACTATGCAGACTTGTGCAGGTAAAGCAAAAGAGGGACTGGACGAGCAAACAGGCAAGCAGGATAGTTGGAGAATTGTACAACAACAGCTTTGTTTGTTCTATCAACGTGAATCATTCTGAAAGGAGAATGAGAAACCAACTGAAAGTCAATGGTGCAAAACCATATCACTTTAACATGTGTATGTGATATCACAACAACCGGACATGTAATATATTGGGGTCGGCGCAGTAAGAGACCAGAGTCGGAGAGTGATTTCAGCAAGCTTTACTTCAGGAACACACACACAACACACACTGAGCTCTGTTCAAACTTTCCGCTCCTTTATACAATTCTTGCCCCCTTCTGATTGGTCCTTAACTATCTACATGGATTGGCTATTTACAGGGCCCTAAGGGCCTATCAGGGTACAGTATGAGCCTGGATGTTGATTGGCTACTTATGTTTCAATCCTTCCCCTGATTGGGCAAGCTTAGGCCTTCTCTGGAACCCTGGTGTGGAGTTCAAGCTCTGGCTTGTTCGGCTTCCCTCCAAAAGTAACAGTTCCCTCCAAAAGTAACAGTTCTCCCATTTGAGCCTAGGACACAACACCCCTCCCCCCATAGTTCCAGCTATCAGGTGACATAGTCCTGGAGATATGCCGGAGGGCGGCGGTCTCGTGTCGAGCGTCGGAGCTCCAAGGGGACTGGGCGTTCCGACTCGGTTGGTGGTTCCACGGCTGCAGACCTGGAGACATCTGGGACGGCGGCCCCGGGAAACCTGGGTTCAGCTGCGCGGTCTGGGGTCTCCTCCTGCTGGGCTGAAGCAGGCTCCACGGAACCCTGTTTTGTGTCAGGCTCTCAGGGACTTACGTTGTCTGGATCTGGAGCCTCTGACCTTGGCTCCCCGGCAGGCAGGCGACCTCGGAGTTGGTCGATGTGTCACCTCAGGAGATGTCCACCCTCCAAGGTCACTGCATAGGAGACCGGTCCGGTGACGTGGTCCACCTTTCCAGGGAGCCAGGCGGGGCCAGTGGTGGCATAGTTCCGTGCCCACACTGTCTCACCTGGGTAGAACCCTCTGGGGGCTTTAAGGTGTTCCGGCGCCGGTCGCCTGTTTGGGGCTCGGTCAGGGTGCAGCTTGTCCAGCAGGGTGCTGATGCGGCGGCCCATGAGAAGTTCTGCTGGACTGCAACCTGTGGAGGCGGTGGGTGTGGTCTGGTAGGCCATTAGGAAACACGCCATGTCTTTTGGCCAGTCTGAGGGGCCCAGATGTTTCAAGGCCTCCTTTGCCGTGCGCAGCATCCACTCTGCCTGGCTGTTGGTGGCTGGATGAAACGGGGCAGAGCGAATGTGCCTGATGAGGTTCCTGGCCAAGAAGTCCTGGAACACTGCGGACGTGAATGCTGTGCCGTTGTCGGTGACAATGGTCTCCGGCAAACCGTGGGTTGCAAAGATGGTCCTCAGAGCCCTGATGGTCGCCTGTGATGATGGCGAGGGCACCTGGACCACCTCCAACCACTTGGAGATAAATCCACTAGTATGAGTAGAGTCCGCCCATGGAAGGGGCCAGCAAAGTCCATATGCAGTCTTGACCAGGGGTTTTTGGTGGATTTCTATGATTGCACTGGGCCACGTGGGGGGTCAGGCCTTGACACCTGGCACGTCAGGCACCTTTTAACCCAAGCCTCAATTTCTGCATCGAGGCCGTGTCAGAATTAGGTTCTTTAAGGGAACAAAACTGCTGAGTAATGATTATGTAACTAAGCTATACAGGGATGATGAATGTCACGAGAGTAACAGGTGCAGCTTGTTAGCAATCAGTGATGGGGATTGGATAGCTGCACTATAATAGTACAAGCCTTACTCTCTGCTAGTGGGGGGTGATGATAAGGAGGAGAAGGACGGTGCGTGAGAGAAGGAGAAACATCTTGGCTGTTATACTGTTATTCTGGAGGACTGGATAAGACTGGCTTATGTAATGTATGGACTGGATTCTTGACTTCTCTAACTGGAAACTGATTTGGTACTGTATCTTGGAAGGACTGCTTTATGTGTATGAACCATTGGACTGCCTGTGACTGCCTCTAACGTATTTACCCAAATATAACTGTTGACTGGCTGTTTGGAGTTTGTCTTTCTATCACAGCTTCTGGAGTTGCACTCTTCAGTTTACTCATACAGGTGAACTTCCCACGCACACACTGTCATCCCAGGCCACCAGACATAGCTCCGTGCGAGAGCCTTCATGCGGACTATGCCCAGGTGTGCCTCGTGCAGGGCTCTCAGCACTTGGTCTTGCAAGGGTTTGGGGATGACGACTCTGTTGCCCCATAGTAGGCAGCCTTTGTGGGTGGATAGTTCGTCTTTCCGGGCTGCAAACGGAGTAAATTCCGGCCAGTCGAGCCCTTGGGCCATCCCCTCCCCACCCAGTCCAAGACATGGGAGAGGACTGGATCACGAGCGGAGGGGGCAGCAACGTTGCGGGCGAGCAATGCCCTGTCCAGAAGCATGTCCATCAGTAGGATCTGATGAGCCTGGGCTGGATCGGGATCCATGTCAGGCAAGGGCAAGCGGCTCAGGGTGTCAGCATGGCCCATTGCCTTGCCCGGGCAATGCAGTAGGGTGTAAGTGTAGCCGGCTAGAAAAATGGACCAACAGAGGACCCGTGGGGACAACACCTGAGGGTATTGAGGAAATTGTTCATTCTTTACCTCCGCATGTAAATATATTTTTGTTTTTATAAAATGACCTGTTTTGATTTTGAAAATTGAAATTGAAATGGAAGTATAAATTTTCTTTGATCATTTTGGTGCTGTGATGCATAAGAAGAAAATAATAAAGAATTTATTACACACACAAAAAGAAGCTGACAAGCAAGTAGGTTCAGGGCAAACAAAAGGAAATCCTATTTTACACAGAGAGTAATTAAAATGTGGCATTTGCTGTAGTGAAAGCCACATGAATGAACAGCTTTAAAAGAGGATTAGATGGATTCACAGAAGATACGGTAAGTCTATCAATGACTACCAGTCATGGTGACTGAGGGAAACCACCACATCCAGAGGCACTAAACCCAGAGCTTCTTCTGAGCAGAAATGCACAGGAACGGAGTTCCAACTGGCTTGGTGTCAGGGGGTGTAGCCTAATACACAAATGAGTTCCTGCTGGGCTTTTTCTACAAGAAAAGCCCTGATTAAACCTCTGAATTCTAGAGCCAGAAGGCAACATCAGGGGAAGGCCTGATGTTGGCCATCCAGAGGAACTGATATGCCCTGTTGTTGGCCATCCAGAGGAACTGACAGGCCATTGTATGAGGCAGAATGCTGGATTAGTTGGATCAGGGGTGGCCAAGCTTGCTTAATGTAAGAGTCACATAGAATAAACTTCAAATGTTTGAGAGCTGCAAGACATGAACAAATGTTACACACATGTCTTTATTAAAACTCTTAATTCTTCCTTTGCACAGAAAGATAAAATACATATGTATGCACTTTACAACATGACTGTGCTAGAAGGAGACTTAAAAAAAAATAAACACTGGGAATAACAGTCCCCATAAAACCAGCATAGAGAAAGGTTACGGGATTATTTTTTGGCACCAGTGGCAGAAGGAAACACAGATACATCATTATTAGGGTTCCCAAGTCCAACCCCCAAAATATCTGGGGACTTTGGGGGTGGAGCCAGGAGATAATGGAGTGGAGCTAGGGGGAGGGGGGAAACGGCGAGCCGCCCCTGCGCAGCTGACGCCTCTTCTCTGCTCGCCATGGTTGCTCCTCCGAGATGGGCTCAGGCTGAGCCCATCTCGGAGGAGCAGCCACGGCGAGTGGAGAAGAGGCCACCGCGCCGCTGCCGCCTCGCCCGCTCCGCCTCTAGAGTGGAAGTGGAGGGGGGAGTGGAGGCGGGCTGGGGGTGTGGCGAGCCGCGAGTCCGGGTCCTAGAAGGGCCCGGATTCGCAGATCGCCATGCTCCTGGCCTGCCTCACCCTCCCCTGCACTGCTGCCGCCTCTTGGCTGCTCCTCTGAGATGGGCTCAGCCTGGGCTCATCTCGAAGGAGCAGCTGCGGTGGGAGGGGAGGGGGCAGCAGCGGTGCGGCGGCCTCGCCGGCTCCGGGATGCGGCGGCTGGCCATGCTCCCCGGTGCCATTTCCACCCACTTCCATTTTTGGGGGGAGCGGGGGAAGAGGGTGGAAATCCTGGGGTCCCCCGCCAGGGCAGGAGGGTTGGGAAGCCTAATCATTATGTCTCTTTGCCTTGACACCAAGGTTAATAAATACAGTTCCTATGACTGGGGAAGGCAATGGCAAACCACCCCATAAAAAGCCTGCCAAGAAAACGTCGTGATATGATGTCACTCCATGGGTCAGTGATGACTCAGTGTTTGCACAAGGGACTATCTTTATCATTTTTTACAACAGCTATTAAACTAAGGGGGAACCCCATGCTGCCTCTTTGGTTCTGTCTCTTCTTCCAGTGGTTGTCTCTTCTCCTTGGCTCCAGCACTCTCTTTTCCTGCTCTAGGTCTCCAGGCAACCTCTGTAGTGGAGAAGAGCCTACAAGCCTGCCTATTTCTTCCTCCTTCCCCATTTCACGCACTGCAAAAATAGTCACCTACCTATGGGTCAGTACTCACAGGCTGGTCCCAATGGTAAGCATACTTAATTGAGAGTAAGCCTGCATTAAGTTCCTCTTTGACCTCCAGGAGCCACACAATATGTGTGAAAGAGCCACAAGTGGCTCCCAAGCCACAGTCTGGCCACCCCTGAACAGGTCTATTGGTCTGATTCAGCAGGGCTCTACTTACATTCTTACGATGATGGCCTACATCCAAGCACATTGTTCCAATGACTTAAGGGCACTCCCCCCCCCCTTCTTCTTAAGTGGGAAAGTGATTTCTGCCAATTTCTCTCTTCCACTGTTTCTGAGGATCCACTTACTCCAAAGAATTAAATGGTGGCCGGGGGGGGGGGGTGTTAATCAGCAGAAATCACTGCTCCCGCTTAAGAAAATGTAAGCGTCCTTATATCTTTAGAACTACATGGTTAATGGATACAGAGCAGTATTTTTTTTTTCTGATCTACGCAGTTAGTTAAGGTTTGGTGTTTCGCTTTTTTAAAAAGCAGTCTATTTTAAAAACAAACAGCAGATTTATTCTCATATTTACACTTCTCTTTTCTTTCACAGCCATTATCTTTGGGTCCTGAAACAATTGCAGAATATTAACTGAACTAGTACAGAATGCAGAACCACAGCACAGTTTAATCTTAGCAAAACTATGACAGAATGGAAGGTTTAGATGATGCCAATTTACAGCCTGCACAAAAACAGACAAAGATTGGAGAGTATTTTATTTCTAGCAAGAAAGACACCTTTAATACTTCTGCTTTGAATTGCTACTCCCCCATGACAGATGTGGTCACAGAGTATGTGGGAACGGAAGATTTGGTGAAATACTCTGATAGTGTTTTGCCAGTCTATTAACCCTATAGTGAGTACTTAACCTGAACTTACAGGTACTATTGGTACTAACTGAGGCTATGAATCCTCAGCAGGGTTGGAAAGAAATATCTGTGCTGTTTAAATTTTAAACAATCATGTCTTCACTCTGCTTGCATGCATGATCCAACTAATACTGAGAGAGAGAGAGAGACCCTCTGTGGCTAGCCCTGCCCTGCTTAGAGAAAGCTACTTCCTACCCTTTCATCTTTTTAAAATGTTGTAATACTCGGCCCGATGAAGAGTTCAGTTGACCTTAAAAGCTTCCATAATGTTTTATGCTGGTTTGGTTGATTCTAATAAAAGATATTATATATATTTTATTCTTGATTATTAATAGATTTTATTAAGTTTTCTGAAGGGTCGGGGGTGGGGAAGGGGAAGAAAGGGACAAAAGAAAGAATATCACATGCTTTTTCTAAGTCTAAGGCTAGTAAGCAGACATTTTGAATATGTTTGGTGGAACAACAGTGTATGATCTTGAACCAACAAACACAACCCCCCCCCCCCCGTTAAAATTAAACTCAGAAAAATTGCTAAGTAAAATAAGTATGGGTCTTTCAGATATTGCCCAATGCATAACTCCATCATCAACAATAACAACAAAAAGGTAAACCCCACTACTGGCAGAAGACAATCAAATAAAAAAGCTGCCTTTCTTCCCAGACAATGTTTAGGTACTAACAGTGCAACAGCAATCATAAGACTGGTTTTGCATTGGAATATATTCCTAAAGATTGAACAAACCCTTCCTCTCCTCACCCCCTCCTTTCCCTCCCTTGCCCACCCCTTCTGAATAATCATAGGCAGGGATCATTTTGTAGAAAAATAGGTAGTGGAGCTCATCCAGGGATTGTTATGCAGCTGCACCTACTATTCAATTGACAAGGTGGGGAGGAGGAGGGGGAACTGTCAGAAAGGTTCAGGAGCTGTGCTCCTGTAAGCTCCTGCTGAATCCAAGGCCTAATCATAGGCAACAACTACAAAACTCTTGAAAAGAGATTTTGTAAATGGGTCCTAAAGCTCTACAATCCCACCCTGGAGGACAATGTGGACCCCTTCCCTCCCCTTCCATAAAATTAAAAGAAAAAAAGAAAAGCATTCTCCAATGGGGAAGAACATTAAAGACTATGCTGCTGCATCATCCTACCTACCAGGAGACTTAAGAATCAGGCTTTCCCCTTGGATGGAAAGAAAAAGTTCAACTTGATTTTTTTCTTGCATTCTATCAGCATTTCTCAATTTAGAGTTTGTAATAACAGCATACCTGCATCAATATCCTCAATCATCCAAGATTTGTTATGATGTCTCACTTGCATCCTCCCAGATGGAATCCATTTGTTCTGGATGTTTGCCTCAGTAAGCTTCTGGGCTATTGGTTTAAGAAGTTGACAATTGTATAGTGTTTCTGCTGAAAGATCAGGGGAAACAGAGATTGTCTTTTCCTTAGCTGGTAGACCTCCTTTGTCTCTCAAAAAGTTTTCATCTGAGTATCTGCAAACTTACCAATAATATTCCTATGAACTAATAATTTTATTCAGTCTGCGGGCCAAAACAGTTGAAAAATTTTTGAAATCATGATTCAGAAGTGAGATTGGACGAAAGGATTTGGGATCCTGTTTGTCCTTTCCCTCTTTGTGGATTACTATCATTTTGGAGTCTTTCCAAGTCTCAGGGATTACACCTTCTTTCATTGCTAAATTGCATGTTTTTGTTAGGGGGGACAATAAACAGGAACTAAATTTTTTATAGAATTCTATAGGAAAACCATCAGTACCTACTGCTTTATTATTTTTAATTGAGGATAGCGCTTCTCGAATTTCCAGTTCTGAGATAGGTCTATCCATGAATTCAGCATCACTATTTGATAATTTCTGGCCAAATTTCATGTCCCTCAAATATTTTTTAAAATCCAAATCCGTGTCAATAGATGTTTTATACAGAGATGAGTAGTAATCTTGAAAGACTTTAATGATTTCTTGAGGTGTGACATGTAAAGCGCCTTGGGGCGATCTAATAGAGTGGATCAGTGAATTAGCTCTATTTTGTTGAAGTCTAAATTTTAGCAGCCTTAAGGATTTTGCAGTTTTAGTTTTCAAATAAAGTAAGTTTTTTTTGAATATCTGAGGTCTCAATTAGTTCCAGCTTATTTCTTTCCATAGTTAGCTTTTTAAGAGTTTTTTTCCCTCCAAATTTCTTATGCTTTGTTTCCAACTCAGTGATTTTAGATTTAAGTTCCAAAATGTCCTTGTTTCTATTTTTATGGCAAGCTGCAGCCAGAGAGATAAGGTTGCCTCTAGTTACTGCCTTGAAGGCATCCCAGACTACATGCTGTGAAACGCCACAGCTGTCATTAAATTGAAAGTATTCTTGTATCTGTTTATTTACCCTATCACATATGCTGTCTTTAGTCAAAAGAAGTTTATTCAGGGTCCAGGTTTGGCCTTTATTATCTAGTTCTTGCAACATAAATTCAGCTGATACCCATGAGTGGTCTGAAATAGTTCTAGAACCGATTTTGACATCATGGGCGCAGGCTAGGAGAGTTGGAGAAGTTAAAATATAGTCAATCCTAGAGTATGAGTTGTGAACGTGTGAGAAATAGGTGTAATCACGCATATTCTGATTCAATGCCCTCCAGATGTCTGCTAAATTTAGAGAATGCAAAAGATTGCTTAAGCCTGTCTTTTCCGTACGTCGAGGTTTAAGCCTCTTACCCCCTGACCTATCAAGATTCAGGTCTGCAATGAAGTTAAGGTCGCCTCCAACAATGAGTTCACCGTGTTTGAAGTCCATTAGCTCAGTGAATGTCTCCTTCAAAAAAGATAGTTGGCCGCTGTTGGGTGTATAAACAGAAACAATCGTTATAGGTTTACCATTCAAAGAACCTTTAACAAATATATACCTTCCTTTAGGGTCTGACTTAATATCTTGCAAATTGAAGGCAGTAGTTTTAGAGAATAGGATTGCCACCCCCCTTGCCTTAGACGATCCTGGCGCGTGATAAATCTGGTTGAACCATTTAGAGAGTAACCCAAAAGAGAATTGTTTTCTCACATGAGTTTCCTGTAGGCAAACCACATGTGGGCGCTGCTTTACTAGAAAATTAGAGATACGAGCACGTTTAATTGGATGTTTAAACCCTCTGCAGTTCCAAGTCAAAAATTTTAGGCTTTTAGACATTGCAAGCACTGAACGTAAGACTTAATATGATCCACAGAACCCAACCTGCCTTTTCAAATGAATACTAGATCAATCCAAATATTGAGTGTTGTATCTTACTGCAACCGTCACTAACTAAGAAAAGTTTAAATAACAATAAATAAGGAATGTGAAGACTGAAAAATGGCACCAACACACACACCAATAAAAATAGACAAATAGGCACTATTTACTAACACCCAATCTTAGGGTGAAGTTTCACAGCTTCCCAATAGCTGGGAAGCTAGGGAAAAAACCTTAGGTTTCCGTTAACTGAAACTACTATCTCTCTTTGGAGGGCAAAAGCTTCAGTTAGAACACATAAACTCTAATACCCCCCCTTCCCCATTCTATTTTAACATTTAAAACTCCAACATTTGGTTTCTTATAAGTAATAAATTTAAAACTTTGTAGAAATAGCCTGCAACCTATCATTGATGCTTTATACATCTAATTACTGCAAAGTTATAGAAGGCAAGTTTCTTACTGCAAAATTTAGAAGCAAGAAGCTAGTTGCTAAGAATTCTGCTTTTTGCATTGCAGTGATATCCCATTAAAAGCAATACAGCCTGCTGTGGGACAAACTTCATTACTCAAGTATATATGTAAGGAATTAAGGATGTTTCTATGGTCATGCAGAGCTATAATAATAAGACTTTCTTTGCAAAATCACTCATATTAATTTCTCAAATGGAATTGCTTGCCAGTTAGTTCTCTGTTGAATAAACCCACCTTTTGCAACACTTTCCCTTTCATTTAACCTATTTGGTGCTAAGGGCTATATCAATGCATTCAAAAGAGAGAGTTCATTAGTTCTGAACATAAACATAACTAATTACTCAGAATACCATTAAATTAACAACATTGGGATCTTGCAAATGATTTCATTAAGTTGTCGTTGTTATTATTATTCTCTTTAAGTTTGTATCAATTTAATTAAAAAGGGTAAGATTATAAATAATGTCTATGGAATTGATAAAGAAAAATTATAAACATTATAAATCAGAAATTCATTAATTTGAGCAAAATAGACATTGTAGATAAGCCTGGAATATCTTAAGTGTATATATGAATCCGTTTCCCTAACAGCAAGCACTTCCATTAAGATTTATAAAGCAGATTTCTGCAGGTTAACAGTCTCATAACAACTCCTTAAAGATGAAGGCCCAACGGGGCTGTTGTCAGTAGCTGAGCTTTAGCTGTCCAAAGTAATGCTTGTGCACAATTATGAGAGTTTAGACCGCTTCTTCGGGTGGCAAGTTGTCTTCAAAGATCTTGAAGTTTCTTCGTAGCTCTTTCTCCTCTTCCTCTGTGTACTTAATGGCAAGAGTGTTCAGCACTGTAATTCCTGACTGCGCATCGTGGATTTTGTAAAAGGTGCCATTTTTAAACAGCAGGAGATCTGAAGTCGGACTCCACCTGAATCTTAAATTGCTTTCGTGGAGCTTACTTGAGACGATCTTTAGTTTCCTTCTTTTTTCAAGCGTTTCTGGCGAAAGATCTAGCAGGAACAGGATTTTCTTCCCATTGTGTGTAGCCCCATCATGTTGTCTTGCTTTTTGAAGTATGAGGTCTTTTATTCGGGGATTGGTAAACTGAACCAATATGTCCCTGGTGAAGTTGCGGCGCTGCAGTGAAATGGCGCCCAATCTCTGAACTTTAATTATGCTAGCAGCCACGTTTTCAGGCAGTGAAAACGTCTCTCGCAGCCAGTCTGCAACAAAGAGCAATAAGTCCTTCTTCTCTTCAGCTCCCTCCTCAAATCCACGTAGCTTAATATTTAAGGCACGCCATTTATTTTCTAAGATTGCCAATCTGTTTTGCAGCTTGCTTTCGTTCTCTTTTAAGATGGTTACTTCCCCTTTAAGAGATAAGCCCAACTCCGCTGAGCGCTCGGCTATGTTCGCCGTTGTGTTAAGGTCTTCTGACAGCTCACTGATCTTTTCTTTCAGAGGCTTAATATGATCTATAATAGCCTTGTTAAAGTATTTGTGAATGTCCTGCTTTAAAAGCTCCAAGTCTTTTTTGTTGATCGGTCTCTCTGCCTCATTATCTAAATGGGAAGCGTCAGTAGGCTGAGGAGTAACCGGGCTGGGCGCCATATTTAAACTGTTCGGGGAGCGCGAAATCGGGCCACCCACCTTTATTGCGCTTTCTGGTGAGAAGAACGCTGATACCGAGTTTTTCCTTTTAGGATCTTGCTTCTTTTTAGTTCGGACAGCTTTTCCCTTAGTTTTTGTGGACATCGGAGTTTTATTCGTTGGTTTCTGAAGGGTCTGGGGAAGGAGGCGATCGGAGCTAGCTCAATTTGCGTCCGCCATAGTATCGCGATGCTCCGCCCCCCACCAATAATATTCCTAGGGCTCCAAGACTGGTTAGCAGAGAGGGGACCTGCTCTGTACACTTTGATAATATATGGAGGTCTGTTGTGAGCCAAATATTGAAAGTTGTTCTGTTTCCTCCTTGGCTCTTCAAAGCCCCAGCATTTTAAATTATGCTCCTAATCTTATTATCCAAAGTTAAAATTCTGTCAGTCACCCATCTCTCATGGGCTTGGAGGCTGCATGTATCTTCTTGATCTGCTAGCCCTTGATTCCATAGCTGAGTCAGTAGTGTTTATTACCTCTTGCATGGAGAATTGGAAGCAGGCTTCCCAATCCTCAGGTCCCAGCGGGGGATCCCCTGGTTTTACAGGCTCCCCCCCCCCGCCCCCAGACAGCTGGCTGGTGGGGATAAGCCACACCCCCACAGCTACCAGTACCTCTAGATCTCCTGCAGGTTGAGAAACCTGCAAACAGGTCCCATTTTAAAATGCCTCTTTGTGTGTTTGTGCCCCTTTAAAGTTGAGCAGGAAGTACTTCATAGAGAAAGGTCAGAAGCAGAGCCTCCCTTTGTTTTGCTTTCGTTTCATAGCAAGTAATAGTGTGTGTGTGAGAGAGAGAGTGAGAGCAGCTTAGCCCCTGTAATTTTCAGATGTCGTTGTGGAGGAACCAGACCCAGTGAGAGAAAGAGCATGAGAGAGTACTTTTCAGAAGTCTTTGCAAGGGAGGCAGTAATAGTGTGTGTCTGTCTCTGTGTTTGTTTTGCATTGTTTTCAGAGTCTTTGTAAAGGAGCCTGTTTATGGGATAGAGGAAAACTCCACCTCTCTCTCTTTTGTTTGTCTGTGTTAGGCTGAAGGACAGCAGTTCCGGTGAGTAAAGCCCCAGGAAGATCACAAAAAATGTGAGCTTGTAAACGCTGTGCATTTTGGCTGCTTTTTGTGTGTTTACACTTTCATTTACTAGAATTGCAACTATTGGGCGCTGAGGAAATTATGACTATTTAGGTGAATTTCACTGCTGTATTTTTATGCATTTATTTTGGAAATGGGAAAGTCTGGCTCCGCCACAAAGTCTCCTGGCTCCACCCTCAAAGTCCCCAGATATTTTTTGAATTAGACTTGGCAACCCTAATTGGAGGGCTTCCAACTGGTCTGCCAAAGGATGAAGAACATCATGGATATCCTCTAAAATTTATTTCTTCAGTGATTTAAGAGCCTGGTAAAAGTCCTGGGTGGCAAGAAGCTCACTGGAAGGTAGGTCCGTTGCAGATCCAGCGACCACCTTGGGCTGCTTAAAAGTTGAGGTAGATTTGGCCAATTCATTAGAGTTCAAAAAGCCTCTCAAAGGTGTTGAACCAACTGAAGTCTGGGGAGGGATGGTGGCTCAGTGGTAGAGCATCTGCTTGGGAAGCAGAAGGTCCCAGGTTCAATCCCTGGCATCTCCAAAAAAGGATCCAGGCAAATAGGTGTGAAAAACCTCAGCTTGAGACCCTGGAGAGCCGCTGCCAGTCTGAGAAGACAATACTGACTTTGATAGACCGAGGGTCTGATTCAGTATAAGGCAGCTTCATATGTTCAAGTCAGCTTTGTCAAGCAAGCAGATTTCAAAGTAACCAGTCCTTGAGTTGAAACAAAGTATGGTTTATTGATAATCCATGTGCTTCTATTGAGCCAAGTATTGGAACTGATACTGTAGCTACACAACGACCTTTTGTAGTTCCCTTTCCCTCTCTGCAAGCTAACACTCCCTTGCTACACACTGCTCCCAAAGATTATTTCTCAAAAGCATTGTTATTTAATCCTAGCATCGCCAAGCCATACATATTGATTAGGTATTGGTATTGATTCTTGTTCTTATCGATCCACCGCTATATTTCCCCTCTTTCAAACAGAGTTTGAATATTTATCATCACATCCACAAACCCTCATACATACCAAAATCAACCTATTAAAACCAAACATCAAACCCATAATACATTTGATAACCATTTGCAATCATAAATCTCTTAACTCGATCAGCTGGCTGTTGTCTCTGATGCCTGTGGAATCCTGCCATTACCGGTAGGCTAGGATCCAGAGGGCGTTGCCTGTGGAACCTCACTGCTGCCGGTGAGTGAGGTCCAGAGGTCGGGCTTCAAACAATCAGGTCTGGGAGCAAGGCTGCACCTAGAAAGCCTATCTAGGAAAACCTCAATCAAACTGCATAGCCAAAACAAAATCAGGTTCAAAACAAGCCTATAATTCAACATAACATTTCTTTCTAGGGCTGGGTTTTCTCATTTTAACAATTTTCCCAAAGGGCTTTTCATGAATCACAAATCACAAAGAACTGAATCTTCTCTCTTACTTAAGCATCACAATATATGGCCAAGGCACTGAGCAATGTGTCAAGCTAAAACTAGCTTTGGGCACATTTTGACTACTTACCCCTAGGGATCGTCTTATTTTCTTCTCTTCTTCCGGGGCAAACAAGTCTTATGCATAGAGCTGTTGCTATCAAAGGAAAGTGGCTTCAAAACATTAAAAAAAGATCAAAATAATCCAAAAATTACTCAAAAAGGAACAAAAAGAGTCCCCTCTTTGTAGCTTCACACAGAAACTTAGCAAGTTGGACTTTCTTCCGGACTTTCTTCTGGACCCTCTCCCTGCTGGAGAGGCTCTTGCAGGCTCACACCTTGTTCTGGGACTGGGACAGCTGCTTCTTCCGCGCTTCTACCATTTCCTGGCCATCTCCCTCTGGCGCAATCCGGCTACAGCCTTCAGGCGCGGGACTTCCTTGATGCCAGTCAGTTCCCCTTTGTGGATCTGCTCGATTCTGCTTCGCTGCTGGGCAGCGTTCTTTCTGCCAGCTGCTTGGCCTTCTTGTCGACACCCAGGAGCTCAGGCATCACAGACATCGGGACCTTCAGATGACCCTTGGTTTCCTTATCTGGATCGGCCCTTCTGCTAAGGTTTTCTCTCTTATCTTCTGCAGCAATTGCACAGGAAAAAGCTATTGAACCCACGGCTTCCTCTGTGGCCTTTCACTTCTTGGACCAGTTGTTTGGCTTGATGCCCATAGCCTTGCATCTTACTGGCCAAACATCAATCTTCTAACCTCCTTCAGGCTGGACTCAGCTTCCTGCTGCCTTCGCCCGATATCTGGAGCCGACTGTAACTTCGTGGTTGGTGGACAAAATAAATCTGGTGGGCTTCACACAGGCATCTGGCTTCCGGAGGATCTCTGCTGCCTCACACGTCTTAATGGGTTTGTGCCTGCCGGTAGAGCTTGTTGGCAGCGGCTTACTAGGCAGATGGGAGCCTCCCTGTCGGCATCTCACTCGAGGGCAGTTGTTTCTTCACTTCCGCAATCTTGGAGGATTATTTCAGGGGCACTCAGCAAGCACTTTAAAAGTCTCTTCTCCCTTGTGTCCAATGAATATCTTGTAGCCTGTCATGGGCCAGGAGCTTGGGAGCCCTGGACCTGCTGGAGGGACATCACATGGCTGACGGGGATTTCCTCTGAGAAGGTAAGCTGACCAGAGGCAGGGGACTTGCTTCTGGAGAACTTCTCTCTGGGAGGGCCCATAGATCTGGAACTCTTCAGCTCTTAATCAATAAAGGGGGCGAGGGTGAAGTCTAAGTGGCAAAAGAGGAAGAAGCTGGGAGCCTTGTGTTGGGCTTAAAAGACCAGCTCCCCATAAGGGGCAGCAGAAACACTGCTCTATATCCTAACATTCGATTCCCAAGGGGCTCCTTAACTAAAAGTGCCTTGTCCTGAGGCTGAGATGCCTGTCCAGGGACAGTATATCTCACAACCATATGCTATTTAAAACTACGCATTAATACACTTAAGTAAAATGGGAACCATATCAAAACACAAATGTGACATGATTAATGCTTTTAGGTGCTCTTTCACATGGTCTCACACGGCAGTATTATTGCAATCATAAAACAAAAATAAAGCACAGTTTCCCTGGTTAATAGATAGCATCTTTGGGGTCTCCAGGAATCTCCTGGGGTGAAACACATACATTTTGCAAGTTGCTAGGTTCACACTCGCACTTCCCGTTTCTCTGAGCGAGGGTTACGCAATACTGCAGAAATATTTCACATCACCCCAACCAGCCTTTATACCCAGCTGCCTGGGGGTGCTGCGAAACCCGTCCGCGGCTTTCCACTGTTCAGCAGACAACTTCTCTGCAATCAGTGCAATTTGAAAAATTTCAAGAGTTATGTGACCTTTTGGCCTCCAGCATTCTAGTGTGGGTCAAAACATACCTAGTCGTCACACACCAAGTGAAATTTATGAACGGTTCTCTCTTCCACACAGTAATATATGGGCTTGTAAATGAAAGCTTGAGCCACTTGCTGAGCTCTTCCAGTAATGGTTACACAAGCAAAGGGGCAGAAGCTGCTGTGGCCCATACTAGGGCCACCATTGATCATACCAGGAGATAGATGGCATTTTATTTCTAGGGTCCCAACATTCTGGACCTGGGTCACCTCTAAATACCAATAATCAACATCGGCCCCCCCATGAGCACATATGGGACCGCTTTAATAAGCCTACAATACGTCTCCCCCCACTGACAGACAACTAGAACACAAGAACAGGGAGGGGTAACATATATGAGATCCTATTCAGCCGCTTCTCTGTGGTCCCGGCCCACCGTGCTCACGCAGGCGGGAAACGCGGTACTGACAGATCCACTATCGCTTCAATAGCAAGTATTGTCTCAGGCACACGTCATGCACACATCAAGCATACCAGACAGATATGTTACTTCTAAACCCACAATTTCCCTAGACAATAAACACAAAATTTCCCCCAATAATTCCCTATTGGTGGCAGAAGGGTCGATTTCGTCCCTTCCCCAGACAGACAGGCGAATGACATGTAGGCTCCCTGCAGCCGCGTTGGTAGGGAACCCTGACCTGTCAACTTCTCAAGGCAAGCACATCTTCCAGGGCGCTGGTATGGAGAGAACCACTACCCCTGCCAGCGGGCTGTACTAGGATGCTGCCGGTGCATGCGGGTGGTTAGGCCGCCGGGATGGGCATCAGGTGACCCGTTTGGTCACCTACCCTGTTAGAGAGGTTCTATTACTGCAATCAAACTGTTTCAGGTGAAGGAAATCTATCACGTTGAGCACAAGGTCCTGTACTGTCAGGGCCCTGGGTTCAAGGCTCTCTACTTACACTCCGGAGTCTTCCAAGCAGAGCTGGTTCCTGTTCCTCGCCGGTCCGAGATTAGGCCATCGGTCAAAGGTCAACTGAAGACAGGGCGGGCAGATGACGGTCAGCCAAAAAGAAGGCTGGGAGCTCCTTACCGTGAATCTGGCCCTCCCTGCCAACAGCAGCACTCGGCCGGGCTAATCATCAGGGGCTAAAGGCCCCATGTCCCATCTGGGGTGCCAAATTTATGTAGCAGGAAAAGTCCTGTGTTGTCCAATTAATAGTAAATCATACTCACAAACGAGGTCTGAGGCAAGATCAGGAAAACAGCTTCTTTATTTAACGTGCATAAGCGCTCTATACACGGGCTCCAGACCCGAGGGTCTGAGCAATGATCACAGTTACCTGCCATCCCTTATAGGGGCCCTCCGCCCACTCACTACCTACTCACTACCTTAAAACACCCATGTTCTCCAGTTCCCTGGGAGGACGCCTACGTCATACTTTCGCCACACTCCGGGTTGTTTTTCAGTCTTCAGAGCCCCTATTAGGGCTTCTGTAAACCCTTGTTCCCTTTTCTAGAAACATTTCACCCACACACACACATCTTCTTGCCCCATTTCCAGCACCTGCCACGGTTCCTTTTAGGCTTCTTTCTACTGTTTTCACCCTGTGGTTAGTTGTGAAAGGGCAACGACCTTTTGCAGTTCCCTTTCCCTCTCTGCAAGCTAACACTCCCTTGCTACACACTGCTCCCAAAGATTATTTCTCAAAAGCATTGTTATTTAATCCTAGCATCGCCAAGCCATACATATTGATTAGGTATTGGTATTGATTCTTGTTCTTATCGATCCACCGCTATAATACCGAGTAGCAGTAGAATGCATACTTAAAGGTGGCACATCAAAGGTTCTCTAAACATTGCTACAATTGCTAAACAATCCTGTATTCACATGTGAAAATTCACACAGTAACTTCTTTATCTCTCCTGTGGTTATTCTTCCTGGGTCCAGGCCCGGCCTGGGAAACTGTCCCTGGAGGCTTTATCTTCAAAGAACAAATTCCTGCATTTGTTAGTAAAAGCGAAAGAGACGCTGGCTAATTCTCTACTTTGATGTGCCTCAGCTTAGTTCAGGGTTAGTAACATTTTAAAGTATGGCAGTTATATTCAGAAAAACATAGACAGTCATAGAAAGATAAAACATTGCTTGACAGGCCTAATTTTCGGCCTTCCAGATTTTCTGATACTCCAAGAGAGATTTGTAAGTAGTCTGAATCTTGAAGGGTCAGTCAGGGACACAGGTGAGGAGCTCAGTCCTTACGCATTCATCTCCATTCAAGCTGACCCCTCCCCTCCATAATACTACTGTTCATAGTCTCCTTCATTGCACTGATGACATGGAAATTCTGTGTACTATATCAACAAGAAACAGATTAAATATGAAGGTTATATGGTTCCTAGCAAAAATGTGGTTACCTACAAAGAACACAATGTTTCACCAAAGGAAAGACAAAATATAGATTATTCAGAAGCTTGTAAGCCAAAATGCCCTCAAAACGAGGTTGGGGAATTAGGTGGGCACCTGGCTCACTAGGAATCTTTTTACCAAATGTATACAAGGCTCAACCAGCCAGAGAGTGATGCTCAATAAAAGGACTCTAATTTAGTAAAACCAATTACAATTTATTAAGAAAAATATAGTCTTACATACAAGATAAAAATACACACACAATCATACATACACACACAGTCCTAAGAAATATAGATAGATGGATAGGGAAACATATAAGGGTAGACACACAGGGTAATATTTACCATCGTAGTCTTCGAGGAAGGCTCCAATGGCGACTTAAGAGGACAGGGGAAATGGACCCAAAACTGTGGCCAGAATTGGGGATGGATCTAGACAGCGGAACTGGGATACTGTTAGATGCACACCTGTGGGTAGCTAGTCCACAGGTTATAAGGACTCTCTTGAGTCCTAAGGGGATGGGAGGTATCAGGGAGGAGAAAGGGGAGGCTCTGCGATGACCATGAAGGCTGGACATTTGCAGAGCCAATGGCAAGTTCCTTGGTTGCACCTAATTGGGTGCCTGCCTTGACCAATGAGCTTGCCTGGATCCTGGGTACCTGAAAGAATCTTCCTGATTAAAACAGGCCATGGGGTGACAGTTGGGAAAATGAATAGAAGTGATTACTGGGTGGGGAACACTTAAGATTAAATGGGCTTATCTGAAGAGGTGATAATAGAGAATCAAATACTGGCCTAGGTATCACCCGGTTTAGACAAAAGACTTGGCTCATGCAGGAGATGGTCTTCCTCTTCCTTATCTTCTTCCTGGCACCCGTCTTTGTTCTGGGTTTCGTTAGACAAGAGGCTTGAGTGGTCTGGCAGGGTATGCTTGGATAAGCTTATGCAAAAGCTGAAGCAGATGCTGGAGATGGAATCAGGAAAGCAAGATGGATTCTGGTGGTGTTAGCCCTTGGTTCATGGAATCAGGCTGGAAACATGGTGGCCTGGCTTCCCTTACTGCAGCGGCCAAGACTGGGCACACAAGGAGCAGAGTTCTGGCTAACACCCATCCAGATGTAGAATGCTGCTGCAAAGCTGAGGCTTATAGTATCCACATAAGCCTTAGAAACTGTAAGCAAAGTCCACTTCTTAGAGCAGATGTGTGAGAGTCAAAACTCCAGGCACCCTGGCAACCATACTGGTGATCACGATGTCCATATGTATGAAAAGTAGGGGGCTTTCCTTACAAGCTATGTACTTCAAACATTAGTAAAGCAACTGGTGAAGTTATAATGTGCAAAAATAAATATGATCAAAATGTTGGAAGGTGGGTGTAGTGATTTAAAGTTTTAAGTGTGTGTTTCTTTAAATGTTTGGTAAGATGCAGAAGAATGGACGGGTTAAAGAGGGGGATGAGTGAGTGAGATAATTGGTTGGTGACTGAGTTCATGGGTGGTGGAGCTAAGAAGTGTGTGTGGATAGAAAGAAGGCAGAAGTTACCCGGCTTTCGGCAGTTAACAGTCAGTCCTAGTCAGTCAGCAGTCTACAGAGTCTGACAAAAGAGTCTTCTGATAGAGTGCTATTATAGGCATTAGGATTCTAAAGAAGAAAGTAGAATACTTAGAGAGGAGGTATCAGTGGCTAGAGAGATTCAAATCCTAATATTGTCAAAATATTATAAAATTGTGTGTGGAGGGGGAAGCTGACAGAAACCTGAGTTAAAACAAAGGGAAAGAGTTAACTAAGAAATATATATTAAAGCCTGGACAAAGTACATTCCGAGGAGAAAGAACTTGATAAAGAGGAGTGATTGTGAAGTGAAAGGGTGTGACACCTCAGTCAGAAGTTATTAACATACACTGTTTTATTCATTGACGAAATATGCCACAAATAGGGTTGCCAATCCCCAGGTGGGGACAGGGGATCTCCCAGCTTGGAGGCTCTCCCCCCACTTCAGGATCATCAGAAAGCAGGTGGAGGGGAGGGAAATGGCTGCTGGGCACTCTTATTAT
This sequence comes from Heteronotia binoei, assembly GCF_032191835.1. Lineage (NCBI taxonomy): Eukaryota > Metazoa > Chordata > Lepidosauria > Squamata > Gekkonidae > Heteronotia > Heteronotia binoei. The sequence goes on along the minus strand of NC_083243.1, from coordinate 90,858,625 downwards.
CCCCTACGGGGACCGATTCCCATGGAGAATAATGGAGAATTGATCGGTGGGTATCTGGGGTTGGGGGGGGGAGCTTTTTTTTGAGGTAGAGGCACCAAATTTGCAGCATAGCATCTGATTACTCTCATCAAAAGACCCTCTAAGTTTCAAAAAGAGTGGACTGATGAGTCCAATTCTATGAGCTCCAAAAGAAGGTGCTCCTATCCTTCATTATTTCCAATGGAGGGAAGGCTTTTAAAAGGTGTGTGGTCCCTTTAAACATGATGGCCAGAACTCCCTTTAGAGTTCAGTTGTGCTTGTCACAATCTTGCTCCTTGCTCCACCCCCAGTGTCTCCTGGCTCCACCCCCAAAGTCCCCAGATATTTCTTGAATTGGAGTTGGCAACCCTAGCTATAAAACATCTTGAAACCAATACCCTTCTTATACAAATAACGTTTTATTTTGTTCCTTGTTAACACAGAGTCATATCCTATTTATTTTATTTGTTCAATTTCTATCCTGCCTTTCCCACAAATGGGCTAGTATTTAAATACTAGAGTCTTATCCTCAGGACCACATAGATCAACAAAGGAGCCTTAGAGCTTGTGCACAATACCTTGACAGAAGTTAAATAATAAATTTGGAAATAAATTCCTGGTGATGGCATTCATACCTTGAGTGAGAGATAGAAATAACAATAAATTTAAAGACATATATCTACACACAATTAAAAGAGAAAGAGTTGTGATCGTAGGGTACAAAATAACGGGCTGATCTGTGGGTTTAGAAACATCAGCATCTAGTTTAAAATTGACTGAAAAAAATATCTTCTGTGATAAACGGAAAGGAAATGAAACACATGTATTATATCCCCAAATATGCATTCTTGCTACAAAACTGGAGAATGATGCCCTGTTTGAAAATTTTGTAACAGATTTGATGGTGAAGACATAAAAAGCAGCACATGCATTTCCTCATAAAGAAGTGCCAAATAAACGCTTGGAGAAAAAGTACCATTACAGAACACTATATAGCATAGGCGTAAAGTACGTGGGGGCTGGGGGGCTACAGCCCCCCCCCTGGGATTTTCTCACCCAGGGCTAAGCACCTGCCAGGCAACCAACACAGGACTTGGGGCTTCAAAGGCATGAATGGGGTGATAAAGGCTGTGTGTGATTTTCCCTCTGAGCTTCAAAGTCAGTGAATGACTTATTAATGACTTAATGACTTTACAACCCAACCTCAGTTCCTTAGAAATGCTAATTGAGCTTCCCCCACGCCAGAGGCTAGGTGTCAATATTCATATTAACCAGTGTTGGTAAACTCTAATTTGATAAATCAATACATTGGCAGACTGGAGTCAAGGGGGTGAGATCATAGCTATCGCAGCACACATGAGATGCAGACTTCTCTGAGATCCATCCCGCTGATCTAGACGGACTCTTGATATTGTAAGGTAATTGGGAGATCTGCAGAAGTTTTCACTTGTATCTTTGGATTCTCTGGATTAATTACTAAAGTATTGATATCCAGCACATATCAATCCTTATAAGTTTGGTATCTATTGGAAAATAAAGCCTGGCTGGTGGCTACACCCACTTTTAATGCACCAACAGTCAGACTGCAGGCTCTCTTTGGTGGATTCAAAATACTTGCTTGGTTCCAATTTACATTTGGGGGGAAAGTGAGATTGAGCGTAGCCATGAAGATCAGAGGCCTTTAAGAACAAAATTTGAGGCCAGTGGCACCTTTAAGAACCAACCAAGTTTTATTCTGGGCATCAGCTTTTGTGTGCATGTATCTGACATGAGCCTTTTTTTTTGCTATTAATCATTGATCTTATTTATTGTTTTGCTGCTGTTGGTTTTCTGATGTGAGCCATCCTGAGCCCATTTTGTGGTTAGGGCAGGATATGTTGAATACATGAAATGAAATGAAAGTTTAATTTCTGAGTACAAGTGAAAACTGAATGATTTATGTATCAACAGCAGCTGTAAACTGTAGCATATACTGAACTCAACATGTAGCTGGTGTCAGTGACAGCCAGTTTGGTGCAATAGTTAAGTGCACGGACTCTTATCTGGGAGAACTGGGTTTGAGTCCCTACTCCTCAACTTGCAGCTGCTGGAATGGCCTTGGGTCAGCCATAGCTCTGGCAGAGTTGTTCTTGAAAGGGCAGCTGCTGTAATTTCTAAAAGTAATTTCTAAAGAAACACTTTGTGTTGTTAATTAAAAGTTAAAGTTGTATTTCAGCTGTCTGAAGATCATTTGTTGAAGCCCAATGTGTTTTGCAAATTGAGTGATGCCACCATAGTTTTGTCGCTTTCAGTATAGTGGTATCGTACTTTATTAATGAGGCCGAAACAAGACACCTGTAAGTGAATGTCCAGGGAAACTTATAAAATGTTCTCCTAAAGCTTTTCGGTATTGCCTTTTACTATCAAATTTGTGAACATTGGTTTGTCCTATGCACATGATATGTATATTTGCAGATCTTAAAGTGATTATTCTAAAAGTGAATTTCAAAAACAGGACACAGCAAGAGATCTCTGAGATACCACTATAACCACTGGCAAACTTCCACCTTTTCCTGGGTTTGGCCCAGTCCATTGGCATTGTTGCGGGGGTGCTCCCTAAATTTATGTGGAGGACGCTTCTCTATAAATTCATAGGTAGTGATAATAGAGGCTCCTCCCTGTGATGTCACTGACTCCTCCCTATGATGTCACTGGATCAAATGCCTCTGGCTGGGCCCCCCCCCCCGGGAAAATGAAAAGTCTACACCCCTGCTACATAGGGTGTTATTATGAGAGCATTGGCATTTCAGTGTATTTCAATGTAACCAAAGAAGCAGGCTTTTAAAGCCTTAAAAAATTCATTACTGTTTTTACACACAGCTTACCATGCAGTCACAATCCTGTTCCCTCCACAGCGTCCGGTCGGATTTCCCACCATCTGCGCCGGAGTTGCAGGAAGTGCTGCAGCTTTTGCATAGCAAACATAAACTGGGTTTATGGCACCCCGGAGAGTACTGAGGTCGGGATCACAAAACTTCCTTACTGTCCCTGGGCCGAAAGAAGCCGTTTGAAGGCTACAAGAGAAAGGGCCTTCTCTGTTATGGCCCCTACATGGTGGAATCAGCTACCGGAAGAGGTGAGGGCCCTGCGGGACCTTGTTCAGTTCCGCAGGGCCTGTAAAACAACCCTCTTCCGGTTAGCCTACACCTAGCTTGAGAATTTTAATGCAACCTGCCAGATCTCTGTATATATTGGAATATTTATTAATTTTATGGTTTTATCTGTTTTAAAGTTATTCCCTTACATGTTTAAATATTGTTTAATTTATGTTGGATCTAATGCTGGAAGCCGCCCTGAGCCACTTGTGGGAAGGGCGGGATATAAATTCTAAATAAATAAATAAATAAATAAAATAAGCTGTGTGCGAAAACGGTACATGCCTCAGCAAACCAATTACCATGTAAAATGCTATAGGTATTTTTTTTCTTTGAGTATGACGAAGTGCCTCATCTTCTAGGGTAGTACCTGGCAATTACTTTTCTCAGGGCTTATTTTGTAGGGAAAGCCCAGCAGGAAATCATTTGCATATTAAGCCACACCACCTGAAACTAAGACAGCCAGAACTGCGTTCCTGTGAGTTCCTATTTTTTAAAAAACTCTGACTTTTCTAGTGATCATAACCTACTTTGCAGTTTGTTGCAATCCACACAGAAAGACCCTGATAATCCACGCAGCTGAATCAGCACACACTCAGTGCTTGGAGCACAGTAATTAATATAAAGCAAGCAATAATAGAATCCTGAGACCTGTCTGGCCAAAAGCAGTTCCCATGGGGACTATACACAATTAAACTGACCCAGAATACCCTATGTTAAGACAGTGGTTTTCCCCAGAGAAATTAATACTAGAAAAGTACATATGTGATGGCAGAATTTCACATAAAAGAGGAAGATGTACTAAAAAGAATGACAGAATTGCCCATTGGAAACAATGGGAGAGGCTGGAAGGCTTATTGGAAATAATGGGAGCCAGGAATGCCAATTGACTTGCATGGGCTCCATTGAACTACATTACAGCACAAGAACAGCTGCAAAGAAAATGTGGAATGGAGCTTTCATTGAGCTCTCTGGACCCAGATAAAGGTCCCAGAGTGGAATGGCAGCCCCTAAGGGCAGCAGAAGCGTCATGGGACTGGAATGACAGCCTCCAGAGTAGAATGACAGTGCCTGATGGTAGGAGCGTTCTGAGACTGGAATGACAGACCCCAGAGTGGAATGACAGTACCTGGAGGGGCTGTCATTCAAGTCCCAGTATACTTCTGGTACCTCAGGGACTGCCATTCCATTCTGGAGGCTGTCATTCTAGTTCCAGGACACTTCTGCTTCCCCTAGTCATTCTACTCTGGAACCTATCATTCCAATCCTAGAGTAATGTATCCGGGCCCAGAGAGCTTAATGAAAACTCCATTCCACATTTTCTTTGCAGCTGTTGTTGTGTTGTAATGTATTTCAAAGGTACCTGACTCCCATTATTTCCAGTGGGCCTTGCAGCCTCCCCCTTGTTTCCAGTGGGCGATCCTGTCATTCCTTTTCGTACACACACACCCCTCCCAAAAATGCGACTTTCCCACCCCTTTGGCAATTACTTCCCCGCCTGAACCAAAGTGGCGCTGTGTAATGCATGTGAACGAGAGGTTGCTTTAGGCGCCCTGATGGCGGAGCCGCGCGTGCTTCTGCTAGAGGAGCGAGGGTAGCTTCTTGTTCCGGAAGTGCCTGTGAGGAGGAGGAGGAGGAGGTGGCGGCGGCGGCGGCGGCCTTTCCAGGCCCTTGGTAACAGATTCGGGAAGTTGCTGCTCGCTCTTTTCGGTGCCATGGCGGATCGCGGCCTTGGCTCCTCCGAGCACTTGGAGCGATTGCACGAAATCTTCCGGGGCCTGCATAAGGAGCTGCAGGGCGCCCCGGAGAGACTACGCGAGAGCTCCGCCGCTGGTACGTGAGAAGTTTTGCCGAAGCCGTGGGAGGTAGTAATCGGGCACCCGGGCCGTTGTTACTTTTCTCCCTCCAGCGGCGGCGCCTCGGAGGTGAGGAGGCAGGTAGTCTTTTGTCCCATCTACACAGCTCTGGCGCCGCCTTCCTGCTGAGTCTCTCTGGTTTGCCATCGTTATCGCTCACTTTCCTCATGCCACTCTAACAGAAGTCTATAAAGGCATAAGTAGGATAAACGAACCTTTTCTTAGTAACAAGCGAAAGTGTTTGAGAAGGCTTGCTTGCTAGATTGTTTGACAGATTGCTCTTAAATTCCTCGGAGCAGGACTGGTAGTATGGTGCCATCCCCCAAACTCTTCAGAAGGACCATAAGAGTGTTTGGAAATCAGGAGGAGGGGGTACCCTGAAAGAGGCTTGAGTTTCACGGTCGGGTTTAATCTTGTGAAAAAGAAAAGATTTCGTGGTGCCCTAAGTCAAGTAGGGTTGCCAGCTGGCCTAGAAAAAAGTCCTGTCCCTGGAGAACCAGTTTGGTGTAGTGGTTAAGTGTGCAGACTCTTATCTGGGAGAACCGGGTTTGATTCCCCACTCCTCCATTTGCACCTGCTGGAATGGCCTTGGGTCCGCCATAGCTCTGGCAGGGGTTGTCCTTAAAAGGGCAGCTGTTGTGAGAGCCCTCTCCAGCCCCACCCACCTCACAGGGTGCCTGTTGTGGGGGAGGAAGGTAAAGGAGATTGTGAGCCGCTCTGAGACTCTTCGGAGTGGAGGGCGGGATATAAATCCAATATCATCTTCTTCTTCTTAATACAGGCTTAGTGGGATGCTATTTATCTTCATGCCATGAAAAGCTTCGCTGGCATATTTCCACATGTTAGAGCTACTGTTAACAGGGCAAGACATCTTTCTGCAGACCTGTTGGCAATCCTGCACCCAAGGCTACTTAAGGAAGATGCTCCTTTCTTGTTATCCTAAGCATATTTATTCAGAAGTAAATGCTATTGAGTACAATGGAACATTCCCCTCAAAAGAAGATTTATTTATGTACGTTACACAGGGGGAGGCAGTACAGTCAACAGGATGGAAATAGGATTTGGGTTGTAGAACCAATCAGAAATCTAAAAAACAGAATTGAAGCAAACATAAGTGTTAACATGACACACAAAATAATGCAAGATTACATAGTAGGATTCAACATACAGCAAAGTTTACACAGTAGTATATATACCACAGTCCTTACTAATTGGTCCAAGTAACTTTGTGAATCATTTTGCACAGTGCTGTCTTATTGCCCACATAGATACTTAGCAATGAAGGAAAGTAATTTAAAAGCTTGCTGTTTGTATATATTTTAAGCCTAAAATGGACAGGTTTTCAGGGGCTGGAAAGTCCTGGTCTCTTGCTGCTTTGTTTGTTGAAACAGCTAAAAAAATGGAACTAGAAAAAGAGGGTTTTCCCCACTTTGTTCTCAGAGATCTTTTAAAGCAGCATCAGTTCTTTGGCTGTGATCATTTAGGAAGTATAAAAACCTTACCCAGTTTCTGTCAAATGAAAATTTTCAACATGTTGATATTTTTGATGCTGCAATCTTGTATGTGCATAATTTTATATAAAATAGTGATTCCCAATCTTTGATCCTTTCTTTTCAAAAAGCAACATGAGTTGCATTCTCTCACTACCGATTGCCAGGACATGAAAGAGTGAGTTAAGATTGTCTGTATTATGTGACATTAGATCAGTATGTTTCCTTATTGAGATCAGTATGTTTCCTTATTGAACATCAGTCTAAAAGTAGCTTTTTAATGTCAAGTTTGTTGGGCAGGAAGTTGGTTTAATATGATCAAATTAGGCAGAGATATAGTAAGTTCTTCAAGCCTATCCAGCAAACTTCATAGTTGGGTGGGGTTTGTAAGTTTACTCATGTTCAAATTCAACTTGTTAGCTACTGAACCACTGTATTTCACTTACGTTTCACTTTTCAACATAGCAGGTGCCTTGTAATTTAGGAATGCAAAGGGCATCATCTGTACAGCAGGATTTTATCAATTTTATTATAAACCAGATTATAATTTGTCCATTACAATGAAGGAAAGTCATGTTATTGCAAAGGATTTTGGCTTACTCTGAATGTCACAACTCCTTAGTGTAGGTTAGATATAATAAAATTACTTTGTTAGGTCAGATGATCAGAGTAGCACTAGCCAGTCAGATGCTTCTTAGTAGTTTACATGCAGGTCCCAATACAGGTAGCAGTCGTGTCTCCAGCAGATGGTTTAAGCACAAGTATAGCCAGGATCTTGGACTTTCTTAGCTTTTACAGCTTTTACAAGTATAGAAGCATTCCATGAATTTTGTCTAATGATCCTGGAATAAACTTGTTTTTCTAAAAAATTGTATTGACTTCAAAAGGTTTTGGCATTCTTCCAAGGATTGCTTATGATAGGGTATGTATACAATGACTAGGCTACTAAGGAAATACAACTTCCAGAGGCAGACAGTTCCAGCATTTGTCACATGATCTTTTAAATGATTTTAATTTTATTAAAAATAGAATGTCTGTTTCTAGTTTGGTTTAGTCAAAGAACTTCTGTAATTGCACATTATTGTCAGAGCTGCTTAAGCATTGTTCCTGTTATTTATTATGCTTGAGTCATTTTCTACATGTATTTTTAAAGTATGTTTTATGTATACTACTAGTGACCTAGCATAGTGTAGCCTCTCTGTAGTGGAACAGTGCTGCCCTCTTCCAGTGTGATTTTAACTGAATAGCTGTATTTGAAAGGAGATATCCTTGCTGTGAGGTGAATTTTTTTTCTGCCATAACTAAAGTCTCATGTTTGATATCCTTCATCCCCTGTCAACAAGATTTTTCACAAAGGATTCTGTGAGTCGAGCAGTGATCCCTTGACCCATGTAGGAGAGATACTACATCTGCTTTCACATGTATTATCTTGCTGAGAGAGTTTCTCTGATCTTGCTACTGATCTGTCATTGTAGTGTATATTCTGCTTTAGAGTACTTGGAGAACATAATGTTGCATTATTATACTACTGCCTACTTTGAGATACCTCCTTTATTCCCTGACATCCTTCCCTCCAGTTTTACATTTTGAAATCTTTAGATATGGATGAAAAAGCTTCCTTGGAAGAGAAAAACTAGAAATCTTCATGACTGTGTTACTGTCTGTCTCCATATAGCCAGTTTAATTGTGACACTGGCAAACTATCCATATTTTGTTTCTATTCTATGGACTTGGCAACACTTGTGCAAGTGAATTACAGAATGATTAATTGAATTAATTTCTTTCCTACTGATGAAACCCAAAATATTAATGATCGGAGAGATTCATTTTCTAGAAATGTGTGTAAATTGTTTTGCCCCAAATAGTGGGCTTTTAAACACGCATGCTCATATTTGAAAGTAAGCCCACCTAGGACCATTTCACACTTTCTGCAGGCAGGGATCCCATGCCTAGCACTGAGAAGCAAGGATACACACATTCATCCATTGTGCATGTGAGGAAATATATGACATGACTCCACTGCATCTATGTCAGTTTGTGCATGCCTTTCCCTTCAACAAAGGTGGTAATGGATTGTGCAAAATTTACTTATATTTGTAGAGTTGTATGTGCATACCTCCTGTCTTGCATTTTACCTGTTTGCATACATAGAAGCTGCTCTTCCCTGAAACTTGCAGGATCCTTGATGGATTGTATGAACTAGCACTCCATCAAAGAAGATCCATTATACAGTGATTTAGACTAGAGTCATGTTGTTTTATACACTGATCATGTGAAACCATGAGTTTTCACAAAACAAGCAGTAATTAGATAATATGTGACTATTGTGGAAATTATTTGGTGAATGCATCCCCAGAATGCCTTTTGGTAGTGCTGAATTGTGTTTTCTTCCTTTGAAAACATACTTTTTGTGTGTTATTTGTTTTGTATTCTAGAGGAAAAGAAGAAGCTGCTTCGAGAATTTGAAGGGAAACAGAAAGAAGCAAATGAAACAGTAAGATATAAATTTTGATTGGAGTAAAAGGATTGCTGGTAGATATGAAACCTTTTTCATTCCATTTGCTGTAAACAAAAATTCTTGCTGGGGAGGATGCCACTTTAAACATTCTGTTGTTTTTCCTTGTGTGTGTTTTCTCTCTCTCCTTACTGCCTTTAGCAATGTACCCTGCCAAACCAAAATGAATTTCCCCTCAAAAGCAGTTTGCTGTGCAGCCTGGGAAGATGCATTTAGGTAAAAGAATTCTATATCTCCTAGCTTCATGGCACTGCTTTTATAAATCTTTGACTCCTGGCCTTTATTTTTTTGCTGGGCTTAGAAGAATGCTATGTTAATGTGGAGGCTATATGCAGGAATTTCCACAAGATGGCAATGAGGATTAAATTGTCACTAAGGCAGTAAATCTGTGTCTGGGTTGTAGCACAAGAGTGCAGGTGTGTGTGTGTGTGTGGGGGGTGTTGTATGGCTGAATGCTTCTCCATTAAAAAAAAATACCTCCATATGGAAAGCTAGATATTGCAGAGAATGGTTCTGTTATAGACTTCTTCCTGACTTGCTGATTTTGTGCAAAGGATGCCGTTTATGAAGTATCATTCAGACACATAAGCCCTCTTCTGCAGTCTGGAAGAGAGCAACCTGGATTACATTTTACCACTTAAGTGCAAACTGGACCTAAGTTAGCTCTTTGCTTGGAGAGAATGAAAGTCTGGAGAACAAAGTAAAACAGAAAACGGTGCTCAACATGGCAAAAGCAGAACATACAAGGAGGGTATGAAGTTCCAACCTAGAATCAGCATAGGGGTAGTACATAAACACCTAGTTTCTTTAAATGAAACTAAGTCCTCAGGGCCAGATGAACTGCATCCAAGGATTCTAAAAGAGCTTGCGGATATAATTTCTGAGCCTCTGGCTGTTATTTTTGAGAATTCTTGAAGAACAGGAGAGGTGCCGGAAGATTGGAGGCGGGCAAATGTTGTCTCCATCTTCAAGAAGGGGAAAAAAGAGGATCCGGGTAACTGCCAGCCTGTCAGCTTGACGTCTATACCTGGAAAAGTTTTAGAACAAATCATCAAACAGTCGGTCCTGGAACATTTAGAAAGAAAGAAGCCAGCATGGGTTTCTCAAGAACAAGTCATGTCAGATTAACCTGATCTCTTTTTTTGAGAAAGTGACTACCTTGCTGGATCAGGGGAATGCTGTAGACGTTGTTTATCTTGATTTCAGTAAGGCTTTTGATAAGGTTCCACGTACTATACTTGTTGACAAGTTGGTAAAATGTGGTTTGGATCCTGTTACCGTTAGGTGGCTCTGTAACTGGTTGACAGATCGCACCCAAAGAGTGCTTGTGAATGGTTCCTCATCCTCTTGGAGAGGAGTGGCAAGTGGAGTGCCTCAAGGATCTGTCCTGGGTCCTGTTTTGTTCAACATTTTTATAAACGATTTGGATGAAGGAATAGAAGGAATGCTTATTAAATTTGCCAATGATACTAAATTGGGAGGGGTGGCAAATACAGTAGAAGATAGAAACAGAATACAGGATGACCTTGACAGGCTGGAAGACTGGGCTAAAACCAGTAAAATGAATTTTAACAGGGATAAATGTAAAGTTCTGCATTTTGGTAGGAAAAATCCCATGCATAGTTATAGGATGGGGGAGACTTGTCTTAGCAGTAGTATGTGCGAAAAGGATCTAGGGGTCTTAGTGGATCATACACCGAACATGAGTCAACAGTGTGATGTGGTGGCTAAAAAGGCAAATGCAATTTTGGGCTGTATCAACAGACGTATAGTGTCCAGATCACGTGAAGTGATGGTATCGCTTTACTCTACTCTGGTGAGACGTCACCTGGAGTATTGTGTTCAGTTTTGGGCAACACATTTTAAGAAGGATATAGACAAGCTGGAACGGGTCCAGAGGAGGGCAACGAAGATGGTGAGGGGTCGAGACCAAGTCCTATGAGGAAAGGTTGAAGGAGCTGGGGATGTTTAGCCTGGAGAGGAGGTAGCTGAGAGGTGATATGATTATCATCTTCAAGTACTTGAAGGGCTGTCATGTAGAGGATGGTGTTGAATTGTTTTCTGTGGCCCCGGAAGGTTGGACCAGAACCAGTGGGTTGAAATTAAATCAAAAGAGTTTCCAGCTCACCCTTAGGAAGAACTTCCTGACCGTTAGAGTGATTCCTCAGTGGAACAGGCTTCCTCGGGAGGTGGTGGGCTCTCCTTCCTTGGAGGTTTTTAAACAGAGGCTAGATGGCCATCTGACAGCGATGAAGATCCTGTAAATTTGGGGTAGGTATTTGTGGGTTTCCTGCATTGTGCAGGGGGTTGGACTAGATGACCCTGGAGGTCCCTTCCAACTCTATCATTCTATGAGGATGAGGCAAGTGAGGAAGGAAGACTAAGGAAATACTGTGTAAATGAGATAAGGTTTTATGAGTCAAAATTATTTAACTTTCAGCCATCTTCTTATACATCTAAGCATAGTACTGTGCTGTAAGAGCAAACAATTGTTGAAAATGTATAATATAGAATTCTTTTGTCTTTCTGGATGCCACTATTTTTAATAGACTTCTTTGTGTCATCCTCTTCTGTGAAGTTTGCTTCTGTGTGTCAAGGGCCTTGCCGTGAATGGCTTGCTATGAATTCCTGTGCATTGCTGTTTTGATGTTTCCTTGCTCTTTCATGTCACTCACCACTATCTCTTTGTAACAAGTTATCAAAGAAGACTCCGTGGGCCTGGCGGTTGGCTAAGAGACCAAGGTCGACCGGCCAGGCCTGATGCACCTTGAAGGGGATGGGCCAAGGGACTTCCCGCATATATCTCCAATTTGAGCTTCCTGCTTTCCCTTTGAATCTATAACGGTTATAATGAATGTATATGTCAAAGACTGGCCCCGCCAGTCTTTGCAAGACCTGCCATGCCTAATACAGTCTTCGAGGTTCAATAAACTACTATTACGTCAATGGTCTGTTTAATGTCCCTGAGAGACTGAGGACTTGGCACTGTGTGTATAAAACAGAAACAAAGATTATTTGATTTAGAGCTGGGAGTGAGCAGTGAAGTGGCCAAGTTTGCAGATGACACTAAATTGTTCAGGGTGGTGAGAACCAGAGAGGATTGTGAGGAACTCCAAAGGGATCTGTTGAGGCTGGGTGAGTGGGCGTCAACATGGCAGATGCGGTTCTGTGTGGCCAAGTGCAAAGTAATGCACATTGGGGCCAAGAATCCCAGCTACAAATACAAGTTGATGGGGTGTGAACTGGCAGAGACTGACCAAGAGATAGATCTTGGGGTCGTGGTAGATAACTCACTGAAAATGTCAAGACAGTGTGCGTTTGCAATAAAAAAGGCCAACGCCATGCTGGGAATGATTGGGAAGGGAATTGAAAACAAATCAGCCAGTATCATAATGCCCCTGTATAAATCGATGGTGCGGTCTCATTTGGAGTACTGTGTGCAGTTCTGGTCGCAGCACCTCAAAAAGGATATTATAGCATTGGAGAAAGTCCAGAAAAGGGCAACTAGAATGATTAAAGGGCTGGAACACTTTCCCTATGAAGAAAGGTTGAAACGCTTGGGACTCTTTAGCTTGGAGAAACGTCGACTGCAGGGTGACATGATAGAGGTTTACAAGATAATGCATGGGATGGAGAAAGTAGAGAAAGAAGTACTTTTCTCCCTTTCTCACAATACAAGAACTCGTGGGCATTCGATGAAATTGCTGAGCAGACAGGTTAAAACGGATAAAAGGAAGTACTTCTTCACCCAGAGGGTGATTAACATGTGGAATTCACTGCCACTGGAGGTGGTGGCGGCCACAAGCATAGCCACCTTCAAGAGGGGTTTAGATAAAAATATGGAGCAGAGGTCCATCAGTGGCTATTAGCCACAGTGTGTGTGTGTGTGTGTGTATGTGTATATGTATAAATTTTTTCTACTGTGTGACACAGATGTTGGACTGGATGGGCCATTGGCCTGATCTAACATGGCTTCTCTTAAGTTCTTATTATATATTTTCTTTATTTTTTAGTTGTTTCAGTGTCCTCATGCAAATCCCTTTCAACTGTCAGGGATTTTTTTCCTTCCATTTATTTCTATTTCCTATTTTTTTATGATGCCAAAGACAACACTAACTTGTTAAGTAGACTAGTGCAAGATGTACAATCATACAGCATGCTGTGATATTCCTGGATAAAAAGTGTGGGTTTTCACAGCGGCAGTATACTGTTTGGACAAATTGTTAAACAAAGTTTAAGCATGGCCATACTTCAGGTGCGCATGTAAGCAAAGATTTTGATATTTATTTAAGCTACGGGAAATGGAAGAAGAACTGAAATATGCTCCAGTGTCCTTCCACAATCAAATGATGATCAAAATTCGAACATACCAAAGAGACCTTGCCATGTTTCAGAGGAAAATGAAAAGTACAGATTTAGGAGTGGTTCCAGGAGGCCCTGGAGATAAAAAATATGGTATCTTCTCTGAAGAAAACCAACAAAGTGTGAGTATTCATTATAAATAACTATACATAAGGATGTTTTGAAATTATAGTTGGCAGTGTTCTTTTGGTTCTTGCTAATGTTATGATTGATTTCACTGGGCTTTGACTGGAGCAACATTGTATAGGATTGCACTTCTAGACATTTAAACATCTGAGCTTTATAGTCTAGGTGTAGTACAATTCTTTCCGTACTTCCACTATTCCTTTCCCATAGTCAACTATGAGCCCTTTCTTTGACCTCATGACAACAGCTGAATGAATGGATTTGAGCCAAGAGGCAGCCAACACATTTAACTGTATCTCACTGTTCAGAGCTTGTGCCTGGATTCTGTCCTGTGTCCCCAAGGATATTGTCTGGCACTATAGGGAAGTACATGTGCACCAACTACAGATGTAGGTAACTTGCAGAAGGGGTGTGTGCATGCCATTCTCCCTCTGAGACAGAGGCCATCTCTGTGAGTTATTCCCATCCATCCTTCAGGGAGGCAGGAAATACTTCTTTCTACTTCCTGTTGGCGCCTTCGGAATGACCCACCCTTCAGTTCTTTTCCTGCCTCTATAGGGAGAGCAGCTTAGATCAAGCCTTGCCTTTTATCAATTAAACTCTAGATTTTTCTTACATATTTCCCCTCATAACTACCTTTCTATACTTCCTTCACTGTTCTGCCTTATATTCTAACTCATTTTGGTGAAGACTAACAAATAAAATCTTCTGCATTCTCCCTCACAGGAGAATGTTCCTCCATGTTCTGTGTTTCCTTTCTATTTCTTACCACTTATCTCCTCTGCCTCCCTCCCCCTCTCTCTTCAGAGGCCTACAGAGGATCGATATTTTTTTGCACTTTTGAAGTGCTCCTGCGTAATATTTTTTCTCTCACCAAATGGTGGAGGCAGAACACTCAGAGGCTTTTCTGACTGACAAGAAGTCAGAGGCGTCTGCAGCTGTGATTGCTGCATACCTTTTAGGCAGGGCCGACATGCCTTTGTGACTTGCTCATGCCATCCATCTCGATGGAGCCCAGCGGTCAGCGACACTGGTGGCCAAATGACAGGCCAAGAAATGCCATCTGCTTTCAGGTGGGGCCATCTTGCCTTCGTGGCTTGTTTGTGCTATCCATCTCAACAGAGCCCAGCAGTCAGTGGCAGCGACAGTCAAATGACAGGCCAAGAAGCGCTGCTTGCTGGTAGAGCATGCCAGTCCTTCAGGGTTGTCAGTAGCTGGTGGCGGCCATTTTGGAGGCTTGGAGTCTGTATCTACTCCATTCCCTCCACATCAACTGGCCCTTACAATGGCTGACAGTGACAGAGGTGCCTGTTCAGCATACCAGATGGAGCAGGTTCCTCACAGAGCCACCTTCCTCAGTGGTAAAGTACCCAGTTCTGGGAGTTTCTTTATTCCACATTGGGGTGATGTGAACCTTCTGCAGAAACATGCAAGAGGGGATGGCTTCTTTCTGCCCTAAGATGGCACTTATTTCACAGGGCTCTGATCAACCTCCTCAAACTTCTCATCCCCTCCTGCCCTGGGCCACTAAGGCACCCAGGTAGGCTGTTACCCATACAAAGAGATGGAGAAGCCCTGGAGCAGAACCTAGGTTATCTGACTCTATACCTGATGACTGGGAGGAGGGGGAATCCCTATCAAAGAGGAGGAGGAGGAGGAAGAAACCAAGTGGCTTTCTTAACAAAGGCTATAGCAGTCCTTGCATTTCATGCTTACCTTCCACATGCATAGGAGCTTAAGGCTTCTTGTAGAAAGGTTATGACCACGAGTGCTAATGAGTTTTCCTTTTCATACTGTGGCTGAATATTTGAATGTCACCTCAGGGTGGAATGGGGCAAACCTGACTCAAATGGGGAGTTTCCACATTTGTTTAAATGCTTTATGCTCTAATTATGCTGATGAGTTATTACAGGTCTCCCCAGTTGATGGGCCATGGCAGCATTGAAGTCTACTGGTCTGCTTCCTGAGGATGGTGAGAGCTTCCACTACAGCCTCCATCACATCCAGAGCAACAATCGTATGGGTCTGCAAGGTTATCCAGGTCTTGTCAAAGAACAGCCATTGCCTCCTTGAAGGCACTAGCAGGAGGCTGAAGGCTGCCTTCTTTCTTGCTGATGCCACCTTAGACAGCTTAATGTTCATTTCTAAGGCCATGACTTCCACCACTGTGGCGTGGAGGTTGAGTGCTTGGCCTGCAGGCATGCTTTCCAAATCTAT
Organism: Heteronotia binoei; assembly: GCF_032191835.1. NCBI lineage: Eukaryota > Metazoa > Chordata > Lepidosauria > Squamata > Gekkonidae > Heteronotia > Heteronotia binoei. The sequence continues at coordinate 90,842,907 of NC_083243.1, read as the reverse complement.
TGTATCTGCATTCCCGAGGGATTGTCTCCTTGGTAACTGCCTTGGTAGATTTCTGGTGAAGACACATAACTAGAAACACACTGTGTCTCTGTACATCTGTCATTTTGATAGATGGGGAAATCACTCCTTTTGTGCTTAGTACTCCTTGTCCAGGTTTTGGTCTGTGCCCCCCCCCCCCCCCCCGCCAAAAGGCAATGTGAGTCCAATCCCATGCAAGCATGGCTGCATGTCCCTTCCAATGGGAGTCAGGTTTTTGACCTTCCTTCTGGTGTGGAGGTATTCTCAAGAAGACTTGTGGACCCTAGATGTCATTGTTCATGGCTACACCTTAAAATCCACAATCTCCCACTGGAACGACTCATTCAGTCTCTGGTGCCCGAGGTCTGCATCCAAAGAATAATCACTGAACAGGCCATACAGCATTTTGTCACATTTGTGTTATGCAGCCCATTCCCCTTCCAGAGTAGGATTGGGGAGTATATTCCATTTTATTCACAGTTTCTGAGAGGAATACCAATTGGAGGGCCAGTTTGGATCTCAAGTTTCTCAACAAGTTTGTCAAGCTTCGGGGCTTGCTCAGGGAATCTTTGAAGTCCATAACAGAAGCCCTTCAACCCCAGGTATTTTTTGACTTCAGTAGTCCTGATTGATGTCTCCTTACACATCCCCATTAATCCTGCTCACAGAATATTTCTCAGATCTTCTGTGAATGGCCAATGTTCCCAATGCTGAACACTTCCTTTTGGACTTTCCAAGGCCCCCAGGGCATTTACCAAGATCCTGGTAAACCCTGTAATCCACCTCAGGCACCAGGGGATTTATGTCCATCCATAATTAGACGCCCTTCTCATCAGGTCCAGCAGCCTCTCCAAATACATTCGGGGCACCTAGTCCACTCTCCGCTCACAGGAGCATGGTTTTATTGTAAACCAGGCAAAGAGTCCCCTTCAACTGGGAACTATCATTGACACATCCTGCAGTTCTCTTTTCCTCCCACTGTAAAAGGTGCAAGATCCAGGCTGCTGTAATCCAGGACAACTTCTCATCCCTATTGTTTCTGGTCAAACTCATGTGTCTGCTGATCTCCTGCTTAGACACAGTCCGGTGGGCCAGGCTTCATTCTAGACCACTGCAGCATTCCCTTCATTCCTACTAGTTGTCCATCATGGGAAAGAGGATTTTTCATCTCTGGATTCCTGTATCCATCAGATCCTGTCTTCTCTGGCAGGTGAAGGTCAGCAGCCTTTGACAGGACGAGGTATTGTACGACCAGGTCTATAGGGAGTTCTTCACAGCTGCAAGCCCTCAACATTGGGGAGCTATGCTGAACAAGGTTCTGCTACAGGGTCAGTGGACTCTCGAAGAACAGAGTCTTCCCATCAACTTCTAGAACTCAGGGTCATCCAGCTGACTCTGAATTACTTCAGGTTGGATCTGGCCCATCAGCCTGTCTTTATCTGGATGGACAACATCGCTACCAAAGGCATATCTGTACTAGCAAGGGGCTCTCAGTCACCCCAGCTCCACAGAGTGGATTTGAGGATCTTGGTCTGGGAAGAGAGGAATCTCCCATCAGAGTGGAGTACATCAGGGGTGGGGATAGCACGTGGCTGGACTGGTGGAGGGGAATGGTCCTTCCATCCCAAGATCTTCAACCTCATTTGCCTACACCTAGAATGTCCTTTCCTAAACCAATTTGCGTCAAGCACAAATCATCAGCTTCCTCGTTTCTTTCATGGGGTATTACTGCATGAAGGTGGAGGTGATCAACGTTCTCACGTCTTCCTGCCCCAGGACTCCTCTTTGCTTCCCTCTGCTTCTACTCATTCCTAAGACCATTTGCAGGATTTGGGAACAGGCAGCCAAGGTCATACTGGTGGCCTGTCATAGGGCTCAACATCCTTGGCTCTTGGTGATTACAGAGATCTGGCCTCCTCTGTCTATTCCAGTCTCTCCAGACATGCTTAATCAGAGCCTTCTCTGGCGCCTCCAGCAAGACTGGCTTCGTTTTCTCACTGGAGAAACTCTTCTGGTTACTCTTCTGGAGCCAAGAGCCAATCCAAGAGCCAATCACATCCAAGAGCCAATCACATTTACAACACTATCTGGACAGCTTTTGTGAGATGGTGCAAACAAAATCAGATTGAACTGTTGCCACCCTTCACTGTTTTTCTGTGTTAGTTTTTCTCCAGGATGGTCTGACATTAGGTCTAAAGTCCTCCACTATCCACAGTCAGATTGCTGCCCTTACCACAGCACTTCCTGTTTATGGAGGATACAAGCTGCCCAAACATCATGTCCTGTGTTTTCCTGCAAAATGCTATGCTCTAGGCACCTCCTCCAGTATATTGCTATCCTATTTGGGGGTTACAGTATCATCTGCCCTTGCAAAGTCTCCCTTTGAGCCTTTCAGGGAAGTTGGTCTGTAGTGGGTAATCAAGATGACTCTCTTTTTAATTGTTGTAACCTCAGCTCACAGAGTCTCGGAGATTAGTGTGTTATCTGTAAAATCAAACCTTTCATCCTTCACACAGATAAGGTAGTGCTCAGTGCTGATCCAACATTTTTTTGCCTAAAGTTTCTTTGAGTTTTCACAGATTACAAGAGATCTATCTTCCCACATTTTGCCTACAGTGCAAGCATCCCAAAGAATTTGTGTGGCATACCCTGGATGTCCACAGAATGCTTAATAGCTACATTTCAAGGACAGACTCCATTGGGAAAACAGACAGCTGCTTCAGCAACATATCACCCTCCAGGTCTGGAGATTGAATGTCCAAGACTTCCATTAGTTTAGTTCTCAAGGCTTGTGATATGCAGTCTACAAGGCTTCTAGCCTGGAGACACCTACCAGAATTATGGCACATTCCTTGTGTAGTTCATCCACCAATGCAGCCCTACTTAATAGATCATTTGCAGAAGAAGCTTGTAAAGCTACTGCATGTTTTTCCATTTCCACCTTTGTTTGTCATTACAAACTGAATTATTTGGAAGAAGAGTTTTGCAGCACACCGCGATAACAGCCAATGATGATCCACCCATCTAAGGGGCACTGCTCTGGGAGGTCCACAAAGATGGCCTCCGCCTCAGAGGGAGAATGACCTTTGGTACTTACCGTGAAGGGTCCTCCTCCTCTGAGGTCAGGAGGCCATCTTGGCCCTCCCATCATCATCGACATTCCTGTTTCTGTGTGCTGTTCTCTTCTTTTTGCCTTTCTACCCTGTATCTCACTGGGTACTGCTATGTGGCCATTAATGCTCTTGCTTAGTACGTTTTCTTTAACAGAATTAGAGTATTACTTAAATTATGGTTACTGCTTTCGGAGTCCCAGAACTGAAGGGCGGGTCATTTCGAAGGCACCAACAGGAAGTAGAAAAAAGTATTTCCTGCCTCCCTGAAGGATGAATGGAAATAACCCACAGAGATGGCCTCCTGACCTCAGAGGAGAAGGACCCTTCACAGTAAGTACCAATAGTACTTTTCTTGCAGTGGTAGAAGGCCTCTGTCCTTGGAAGGGTACTCTGCATTCTTTCTTGGATTCCAAACAAGTTACACACCATGAACATATGAAACTGCCATACTGAATCAGACCATTGCTGCATCAGGATCAGCATTGTCTTCTCAGAATGGCAGCGGCTCTCTAGGATCTCAGGTGGAGGTCTTTTATATGACCTACTACCTGATCCTTTTAATTGGAGATACTGGAACTTGAACCTTGGACTTTATGCATGTCAAGCAGATGCTCTACCTCTGAGCCACAGCACCTCCCCACTGTGATACTGTGTCTGTTTTATTACTATTGTTAAATCCATAGCTACTTATTGCTTCATTACAAGCAGGGAAGGTAGGCTGAATTTAGAAGAAACAGATTTCATTTTAATGTAAGTGCCGCTTGGGAATAGAGAAAATCGGATCAAGGAAGGAGACTGAGTATAATATTTTTCTCCCAAAACACACTATGTATACCAACCACATTATGGGTCAGTTCAGATGTGACACGAAACCATGCCCCCCCTTATAGTGTGTTAGAGTAGTGTGAACTACCAATTATTTGGATTCTATACTTCAGCGAGTGGAACAAGTTCATGGATGCAATTTTTGCCACTTTCTTTATCCCAAGTCAACTAAAATGCTTCTCCTAAGTGCTGCTCCCCAAATGAGGAATATTTACCTTACCTGTTTACTTATATGAACTCATTCTATGCAAGTAAAAGATCCCACCCACTTTACTTAAACATCCAAATTGTTCTCTTTACTTTTACTATCCAAATTTGCACATAGATGGCAACATCAGTGTGAGTTCATAGTATAACCTGCTCTCCCATTAAAACTGAATGGATAGTTATTTAGGATTCCAAGTGGTAATCATTAAATAATTGTACAACTACTCCATTTTCCTAGATATTTGGAACCCAGTGAGCTCAATTATCTCCCAAGAGATAAAAGGTTTTTACTGCACATCAGGTGCAGATGTGTGGTACAATTGTTGACTCTGTTCATTCCTGCAGGGCAAACAACTGATAAAGAACAATTGCATGTAAATCAGAGGAATATTTAGGTTCACTGAAGTAGAAGCTTTGTAGTACATGGAGGCTGCTTTGGGCTCCTTTATGGCAGCTGAAATGCCAGGATCAGATATTTTTCATCAAAGTACACAAAATTCCTTCACAATACTTTGAATGCAGTTTAATAATATATCTGGCTTTTGACCATGATACCAAGGTGCAGCATCCAAGATAGTCCTTAGTTTTTAAGGTTAAAACTCTCATCAAAGAAGGTAGGCGCTGTTAAGCTTGGATATACTTGAATTTACAGAATGTTCACAGATTAGCAGAATGCTTCTGTCCCTGTAGGCAGATTGATCATGGACTTGTGGTGCTCTTGCTCAACCTTGCTGTGTCCTGCAGAGCTACTTTGATGTATCAGTCTGATAACATAAAAATGCTCAGGAGATGGAAGGCACAATGCACCTTGCTTCCTTCTGTACTGCATGAAATGTTTTCTCAACCTCACTTAAACCATTGTGATGCAGGGGTTCAGCTGCTGGACTAGAATATGGGAGACCAAGGTTCAAATTAGCATTCTGTTTTGGAAGTTCACTGGATGACCTTGGGCCAGGATATTTGTTTTGAGGATAAATCTGAAGAGAAGAGAAGAATGCTGTAAGCAGGTTTGCATTCCCACTGTGGAGAAAAGCTAGATATAAATTTCTGGATATAAACCTTGACTGCCATGATACGAAGTGATGAAAGTAGGGTTTCAAAACTGTAGTAGCACTGGTATATGCAGTTTTTGTTGGTATGGCTGTGGGACAATGTATGTATTGTTGTTCTTTATCAGTTAATTGCATTTTTAAATCATGGAAATTTGTTTTATGAACAACTAATGTCAGGAAATTTCACCAGCTGGGGAATGTCTCTGCTTTTTTTTTCTAGTTTATTTTTTAAATTGATTATAATCTTACCTGGTGTAGGTATTGTGGTATTTTCTATCAGGAATAGTACATTCCTTAGCTATATTAAAGTTTACAAAAGCACACAGCAGACATCTGGCATTCTGGCAAAGCAGATCCTGTCACTCATTTGGAAAGCGATCTGTCATTCTGTAGTCTTCCACTGAGAACATTACAAAAGGTACACTTTCTATGTCTTTTAAGTACATCTTAATTGTCTTTAGACTCAAGTACAGTCTCAGAGGGTGCTGCTGCTTCAGGGAACAGAAAGCTTGAACCGAGCCAGTCAAAGCATAGAGCGTTCACATCAGATTGCTGCAGAAACGGATCAAATTGGTACTGATATCATCGAAGAACTTGGGGAACAACGGGAACAACTAGAACGCACCAAAAGCCGTGTGAGTACAAACAACGCTGCTGTAACACCACTGTCAGGTCTTTTTGTGTTTGAAATATAGGGCTATTGCTTATGTTCATGTAAATGCATATCAGTTTAAGAAGCAGGAATGGGTGGGGGGAAGAGATTTTCAGAAATCAGCCTTGAAAAAAAATTGAAATTGGCCTGAACTTTTTAGTTTTCCTTTTCAAGATAAAAGAACCAACGTAAAGGGTGATTTTCTTTTCTTTTTTAATATATTTTTTATTTTTCACTGACAAAACAGAAAAGGCACAGAGATAGAAATTCTTTGTTACTACATTTTCACATGAGCAATTGTGTTTTGGTGAACAAAAAACATCAATATAAATATAAACAGAGTGATTTTCTATATATTTGCAATATATTAAGTTGCTTTTAGGATACTGCCCCAGCACTACTGTTATATGTGAAAACATTAATCTGTCTGGTTTAGCTCAGTGCTCTGAACACACACTGAGAATTGAATTATGGCCCAGGACAGAATGGTGGCTTCTAGTGAATGAGGGCTCCTCTGTAGATACAGAATTGATTTGAAACCATTGCTAGGAGCTTCACTTTTTTAGTGATTCATATACAACCTCCTGGGCCTGAAAAAGATATTTTATATCCTGCAATTTTTTAATTGTGGAATCTACTGTATCAATTCTTTCATCATGGTCTTTCACTTTCTCTTCCACCTCTTGGATTTTTTTGGATACTGATTTAAACTCTTTACTGAGAACTTCTATATCTTTTTTTATTTCCTTCTTACAATCACTTATAGAATCTTTAATCAGTTTAGATAATCCAGCTTCCATGGCACCCATCTGTTCTTTTTTATCAGCCTTTTTGCCCTCTTCTAGTGTCTTGGATCTTGTCTGTAATGTTTTTTGGGCTGACATTACTGCCTTCCCATTATAAATATAAGCTTTACAATTGAAGTCACCAAGTTCTTTTTAAATGGTCTAGTCTTATAGATTAGGGCATGCCCTTTCAGAAAAGCCCCAAATCACCGTCCTCCTATGCCCCTGGGTCCAGATATTAATTTTTAAAAAGTTATAATTTCCCAAAATGGTGCTCGATGTTTCTCTATGGTTTAGTCCTAGAGGGGCTTAAAAAAACCTGTAGTTTTCCCTTCCCTTGATGGCCTCTTCCGCCCACACTTGCCACAAAGTCTTGTTATCTATGGTTGTGAAGTCTCACGATGTTCCCAGACGTCATTTCCTGTAATGACTTGTTGACCACAAAATTTCAAACAATATCAGCTTTTGCCTTTTTTAAGCCTTATATCTGTTTAACTCAGTCCAAGATTTCCCCCTCCTCCTCCTTTATTATTACAAGTTGTTTATGTGTCCAGACCTTCGTTTGCCTTCCAAATATTTCCCAATTTAGTCCCGGAGCAACAGATAAAAATCTCTTTACCTTGGAAGTTCTGACATCAAACACACTGGTCTGTTTCTCATCCATGATTAATTAGCCCTTAAGACGCTTGGCACATGTTGAATTTATGTTGATTTAACAACCCCAGATACCCTCTATAGATGTTGGAAGCGGTTCTTCTCTGGAGATTCTTCAAAGCCAAAAAGACCCCCCCCCCCGGGATTTCTCGTTAGCCAAAGTACCTCTCCTCAGAACTTTAAACATATCTTGGCCATCATCTTGCCTAGATGATGTAGACAGCAGGTATTAAAACACCTTCTCTGTCCAGAATAGAGGGTCTGGTGAGCTCCCCCACTGGAAAGCTTGTCAATTCTCCATGAAATCCAAACCAGAAGTCTGCAAATCAATGGAAAATCAGATACGTTTGAGAGGTGTGCCTGAAAAGGATGGTGATTTAAGGATATACATAATAAGGATTATTGCTGAATATGTTGGAGATGATCCTGAGGAGACTAATTACTTTTATGACTATATTTACAGGGTCAATTCAGAATATGCAAGGAAAAATAAACTACCAAGAGATGTGGTAGTGAGATGTGTAACAAGAGACTTGGTGGGAAGGATTCTAAGTAAACAGTATGAAGGCAAGCTGATTGTGGAAGGCAGTGATGTTAGACTTATGAAAGAATTACCAAGGAAAGTCTTAAGTGACAGAAGATTATATAAAAAATTGACTGAGCAATTGAGAGAGAGTCAAATGAGATACAGATGGATTCTCCCAGAAGGATTGGTTTTTGAATACAAGGGGAAGAGGATTACCATTACAAGCACTCAGGAGATGGAGAAGTTTTTGGTGGAGAATAAAGAATTTGGAGGTTCAGATTAAAATAGAAAACCATGATGGATTACAAATTATTATCTTGGAATGTAAATGGACTTAATTCACCACAAAAAAAGGTAACTTTTCATTGGATTGGGAAGCAAAAATGTAACATAATTTTTCTACAAGAAGTACATATTAAACGATTGGATTAATATGTTTCCAAATATTTAATATGTTTCTAAATATTTGTGTATTAATTTGTGGATTGGAGTAATATGTTCCCAAATATTTGTGGAATAAGCAATTTGGTATGAAATTTTTTTTATTGGCTAAGGAGAAAAAAAAAGGCATGGTTTTTTATGTAAAACAGGAATTGGAACCAAAATTGATTTTTAAGGATGAGGATGGTAGATATATTGCAGTGCAAGTGATGGTGAACCACAAGAAGACTTTGCTATTGGGACTGTATGCTCCTAATGGAGCAAAAGATTCTTTTTTAAAGGACGTTATGCAGCAACTTGATCAAGAGACATGAGCAAATCATGTTAATGGGAGACTTTAATGGTACAGTTAAAAATATTTTGGACAGATCTGGGAAGAAGAATAATGAAGGTAAACTACCAAAGTCTTTTTTTTTGAATTAGCCAAGCAAGAAAATCTTGTAGACATTTGGAGGGAGAAAAATCCTACAGACTATACCTTCTTCTCAGCTCAACATAACTCTTTCTCAAGGATTGATATGTTATGGAGTACAAAAAATTTGGGACTTAAACAAAAAAAATAGAGATTCTTCCGAAAATAAGAGCAGATCATAATCCAATAATGTGGTCTGCGAAACCTACCAAAAAGACTTTAAGATGGCTAATAAATGAAGATTTACTGCAGAAAGATGGGGTAGTAGAATCTCTGCAAAAAGAGACTAAAGCCTTTTTCCAAGTAAATGAAAATGAGGACGTTCAATATCAAATGGTGTGGGATGCTTATAAAGTGGTGATGAGAGGTATTTTAATCACATTGAATAATTAAGACAGAAAAGCTAAAGAGAAACAAATGACAGACATACAGAAGGAGATTAAGAAGAAGGAGAGAGAGCTTATAAAGAGACCGGGGGAAAAGAAGATTTTAAAAGAAATTGGAATTCTACAGGACCAACTAAGACACTTGTTAAATAAAGAAGTAGAATGGAACTTAAAAAGGCTTCAACAAAAATCTTTTGAGAGTGCAAATAAAGCTGGAAAATACTTGGCCTGGCAAATGAAAAGAAAAAGGGAAAATAAAATTGTTAATAAAATTAGTTTGGGCAACAAAGAAATTGTTGACCAGGAAGGAATCAAAAGAGAGTTTTGTAAGTATTATGCAAATTTGTATAAAAGTCACGTGGGGGAAAAAGAGAAAATAGATGCCTATTTACAGGAAATTAATGTTAAACCCCTAACGGACAATAAGAAAAAGATCTTAAATGACCCAATTGGTAAGGAAGAAATTGAAGCGATAATTAACTCAATGAAGCCAGGGGAAGGCTCCGGGTCCTGAAGGTTTTACAGCAAGATATTATAAAGTTCTTAAAGAAACTCTACTTCCAAAACTTCAGAAATTGATGAACATTATAAGAATAGATGGGAAGATACCTAATACTTGGAAGGAAGCAGTAATCTCGTTGATACCAAAAGAAGACAGAGATGTGACTAATGTAAAAAACTATAGACCAGTTTTATTGCTAAATAATGACTACAAAATATATGTTAGAATTTTAGCGGAACACCTGAAGCAGCATTTGAATAGTTTTGTTAAAGAGGAACAAGCAGGGTTTCTCCCCAGAAGGCAATTAAGAGAAAATATCAGATATAATAGAATATTATTAAAAACATCCTGAAAAAGAAGTAGCTTTGCTTTTCGCTGATGCAGAGAAAGCTTTTGACAATGTTCATTGGGACTTTATGTTTGCAGTCATAGAGAAATTGGGACTGGGTGAAGACTTTGTTAGAATGGTAAAGGCAATATATACTAACCAACAAGCAAGACTTTGTATAAATGCAGATTTGACAGAGAAAATAGCAATTTGTAAAGGAATAAGACAAGGGTGCCCTCTTTCCCCTTTGATATTTATAATGACGCTGGAAATACTGCTTATGCAAGTATTTGAAATTAAAAGGCTTTTCCTACAAATACAGAGCATTTGCAGATGATGTAATGTTTATAAATGAAAACCCAACTCAAGTTACACCGTTGCTGCTTCAAAAAATAAAAGAATATGGTGATCTGGCAGGCTTTTATGTAAATAAAGAGAAAACAAAAATATTGTGTAAAAATATGTCAAAATCTAAGCAGATGGAATTACAAAATTTAACAAACTCTGAAGTGGCCTCTAAAGGAAAGTATTTAAAAGTAGAAATTATAACAAAGAATATTGACTTATTTAAAAACAACTATGAAAAGCTTTGGCAGAAAATTGAGGTGGACTTACAAAAATGGAATAATTTGAATTTGTCTATCCTGGGTAGAATATCGGCAATAAAAATGAATGTATTACCAAGAATAATGTTCTTGTTTCAAACTATACCAATAGTGAAAGAAGATAAACAATTTCATAAATGGCAGAGGAAACTTTCGGAATTTATATGGGCTGGCAAGAAACCAAGAATTAAGAAGATCCTGACAGACTCTAAAGAAAGGGGAGGCTTCCAAGTACCGGGTTTAAGACTATATCATGATGCAGTTTGTTTGGTATGGATTAAGGATTGGATAGTGTTATTAAACAGAAAATTATTAACATTAGAAGGACATGGAAAGGTTTTTGGTTGGCCTGCATATTTGTGCTATGGGAAAAGTAAAATGGATGGTTTTTTCTCACATCATTATTTATTTATTTATTTATTTATTTCATTTATATCCCGCCCTCCCCCACCACGGCAGGCTCAGGGCGGCTAACAACATTCTACAATCATACAATAACTACTTATGTAAGAAGTAGTTTGCTTAAAACTTGGTTGAAATACCAAAAATATGGAGATGAGAGGAAACCGCTGTGGATTGTGCCAACGGAAGTAATAAAGTTATATTCGGATATTGAGGAAGAGAAATGGTTACCATATAAACAATTGTTAAAAATACAAGGAGGCAAAGCAGAATTAAAATCAGTGGAAAAATTGGATTATAAATTTAATTGGTTTCAATGGTTACAAATGAAAAGTCTGCTGATGCAGGATATTACGAATGAAGGAATAAGACAAGAACAAACAAATGGAGAAAATGCTGTTTGGTGAGGATGTAAAATTGATCTCAAGAGTATATAAACTGTTACTGAAATGGTCTACAGAGGAAGAAGTGGTAAAATCTCAAATGATAAAGTGGGCAATTAATATAAACAAGGAAATTCAGATGAAACAATAGGAATATTTGTGGAAGAACTCTATGAAAATATCGACATGTAATAACATAAAAGAAAATTGTTACAAAATGTTATATAGATGGTATACGACACCAAAAAAACTGTCAAAAACAAATAATCAGATGTCTGATTGATGTTGGAAATGTAAAAAACATGAAGGGTCCTTCTACCATATGTGGTGGACTTGTGAAAGGGCTGTACAATATTGGCAAATGATCCAGCAAGAAATGTTAAAGATTTTGGGATACAAAGTGAAGGCGGCACCAGAAATCTTTTTGTTGGGATTACAAATAGAAAATTTTCTGAAGCAAGACAGAACATTACTTTGGTACATGCTTTCAGCTGCACGGACATTGTATGCGCAGTTGTGGAAGCAAAATAAAATTCCAGAAAAATGGGACTGTGTTATGAAAACTATGCACTGGAGTGAAATGGAGAAATTAACAAGAACACTAAAGGAACTTGATATGGAAAAATTTAATAATGAATGGCGAAAGTTTCAGAACTATGTGGAAGAACATTGGAGAGTGAAAGGACATTTAGTGATATTTGATAATGGATAACTTGTTTATCAGCTATTTTTAATTTACTGAGACAAGAATGATAGTTAAAATGAGAGTATGAGAAAATATTTTGTTCTTTCTTAAAAGATTATAATAAGATAGATAATATGACTTAATTTAGTAATATATTGGATCATTAATCGAATGAGGTAATAACTATAAAAAAGTATAAGTTCCTTTTTTCTTTTTAAACTTTTTTTTTAAAATGTTAAATTACCTTTATTGCTTTTATATTGTAAGTAACACTGGGGAAGTCTTGAAAGGAAGGAGGGGAGGTGGAAATGTGATGCAACATATTGACTTTTATTTGAGAGAAGTAAATGAAATAGTGATATAATATGTTTTAGAATAATAAAATTGTTTTTACAAAAAAAAGATATTTTATATCATTGTTATTATTTTATGAGTGTATTAGTACAATTTTGACCACTGATGAAGGCCCTTTGGGCCAAAATGCTTTGAGTCATTAGGGTAATATTTGTATGTAACCGTTATTGTAATTCTTTGTTATTCAATATGCAACTTCACTTTGTTGCTGTATATTATGATAAGTTTTTAATGGTATCCTATGTGCTATTTTTAATCCTAAGATTCTGTGCACTGTGTTTACATTTTATTTTATTCTCTAGTAGCGCATTTCTGCCCCGTAGCTAGGATTTTTTGGGAAAGGGGGTGTGGAGTATAGCTATTTAAATTACATTAAATGAGCAGCGACTCCACCCCAATGTTCTCCTGGCTTAAGCTCTTCCACCCCTCCAGGCACAGAGGGGAGGGAGAGGAGAAGTAGCTGCTTACCCTGACTCTTCCTGCTTGGCAGGCTGAGCCAGTATTGCTGCAGCTGTGCTGGACAGAAGTGATTTCGCTAACCCTCCCTCCTTCCCCCTTCCGCAGGAAGAGCCACAGGAAGGAAGGAGAGTTTGATAGACTGATGGATCTCTTGAACTGAAAGCAGGAACCACTTTGGGAGCCTTTCAGACCCAGGCTGAACGCCACTGGGTGCTGAGTGTCCCCAGTGCCATTCTGAGAGAGGAGGCTCCTCCACCTGCATCCCCCCCCTTGCCTTGCTGAGAGGGAGAAGATTCAGTGGGGTGGTGAGGTTGCCATGGTTGCTCAGCGGACCCAGACCCAGGCTGTGTCTCTCCTGCAGCTTGCCTTAGGTTTGGGTTTGAAGCGTAGCAGATTCCAGAGGTGTCACCCCTCCCACTCTTGCCTAACTATGGACCTGTTCCTGCCTTTCACAGAAGTCCTATGTGACTCTTGAAGAACAGAATAAGTGGATTCTTTCTCCTTACTTTGCTAATGCTTGCTGTTCAAGCACAAGAGAGCAGCCCATTCCTCCTCCTTCTTACTTAAGCTGTGTGGTAGTTTTTCCTAGAGGGTTCCCGAGCCCTCAGCATTAGGTTTTCAGGTATCATGGGATAAGGGGGAAATGAGGAGAACCTGCCTCTGTAAACTTGTTATGCTCCCAGAGAGTAGGATCCAGCCTATTAGATTTAAAACACTGACAAGCCAGGCTGTTCTGTTCCTGTGCTGATAGAGGAACAGGACTCTGCCTGTGCTGCAGGTCTGAGAAAAAAAGCATAGTTTGCGGTAATTGGATACAACTCATCAAAGAAAAAAATATTCTAATCTCTTATGGTTGGTGAAGATATGCTTGGAAGTGTAAGGATAGAAGCAAAAAAGGTGGCTAAATAGCTTTCCAGTGAATGTGGGTGGGATGGAGGCTTCAGTGATGTTCGTGTCCTTGTCACTAGCCAAATCAGTTAATTTAGGCAAATTGAACAAAATTGCACGATTTATTCAGGTTGCAGAACTGAGCTTGTTTTAGAATGTGAATTGTTTGGGCACAGAATGTTCATATTTTAGCATGGGATACACACAGACTTAAGGATGTTTAAATTGCACTTAAGACATATTAGATTGTCTGAATGCAGAAGCAGTATAGAAATTAAGGCAAAATGCTGGTTGATACTCCTCCATGGGAATTCTATTTTTCCCTTCATGATGTGCAATATATTGCTTAAGACAAGCCTTTTTTCATCTTAATGTAAAGTGCAGCTTTGTTTGTAGTTGCATGTGCTTCAGCCTATTGTCCTATTTGCTAGAGTGCTAACATGCATCTTAAAACCCAGAGAAGTTCTATTCCCTTGACAAGCATTTTGATCTAACATGCAGGTCTTTCTTTTTAGCTAGTAAATACAAATGAGAACTTAAGCAAAAGCCGGAAGATACTACGTTCCATGTCCAGAAGGTTAGTAAGATTAGTTATTTTAGTCTTTGATTGGAATCTTTATATAACAAAGCATCTAGGAAATTACTTAGTTATTGTGGTATGAGATGCAATATTGAAGGAATATAGAATAAATTGTTTTACTGGACAAGGAAACATTATACCTTTGTTCATATTACAATCCTATTAATATGTATATATTCAAATAACCAATATTTCAGATAAATCTTTATTTTCAGTTTATATGCCAATTCTAGCATTTTTATTTATTTGTATCCTGCCTTTCCTGCTGCTTTTATCTAATGTGGACTAAATAATATTATGGAATATCTCAAATTTAATTAAGTGATTGCCAAATTTAAAAACTTTTTTGGTGGTGGCGTATGCATGGTTATATACTAGAGTTATAACAAATGTGTAGATTGCTCAAGGAAGTTGGGTTTGCCTGTGTTACTTTGTCATTTTATTCTTACAATAAATCTGAGGTGATTAGGTTGAGACAGAGAACTGGACTCAGACTTCCACAAAGAAGTTTGCTGGAAGGGCTCTTCCCTTTCTGCAGCAGCTCCCTCTGCTCCCGAGAAAATCATTGCTGAGGCTTGAGACACCTTCCTGAACAACATGCCTCATAGCATGAATATCTAGAATAAGAAAAGGGGGTACTGAGTAAAATCGCCAGTTCCCCCACCCATGCATGCACATTCTTGCAATGTGGCATGCTCTGTAAATGGAGGAAAAAATCTTGTGCATAGTTGGTACAATCTCTCACCATGCTGTAGCCCCCTTGCCATGTGGCATATTACTCAAGAAAATCTCCTAAACCTCAACAGGGGAGATGTCCATGACTTCTGCAAACTCCTTCCTTTCATGGTAGTTTCAATCCAGGCCCCAAAGCTCTTTACTGAGCTTCATTTTGCTTGCTAAAACTAGGGTTGCCAAATCCAAATAAAGAAAAATCTGGGGACTTTGGGGGCGGAGCCAGGAGACTTTGGCGGTGGAGCCAGGAACAAGGATGTGACAAGCATAATTGAACTTCAAGGGAGTTCTGGCCATCACATTTAAAGGGACAGCACACCTTTTAAAATGCCTTTCTTCCATAGGAAATAATTAAGGATAGGGGCACCATCTTTTGGGGCTCATAGAATTGGACCCTCTGGTCCAATCATTTTGAAACTTGGGGGGTATTTTGGGGAGAGGCACTAGATGCTATACTAAAAGTTTGGGGCCTCTACCTCAAAAAATAGCCCCCCCAGAGCCCCCAATACCCACGGATCAATTCCCTATTACTCCCTATGGGAATCGTTCTCCATAGGGAATAATAGAGTGCCCAGTAGACATTTCCCTCCCCCCACTTTCTAAAGGGGGGGGCTCCAAACCAGGGAATCCCCTGCCCCCTCCCTCTCTCACACACACAAATACTTACTAGATCTTCTTCCTGCAGAACTCTACTTGCTGTGAAAACAAAAGCAAAAGAAAGGGAGGGGCCGTTCTCCATGAAAACTATTACTGACTCTTTCCAATGAAGCCCTTCCTGTTTCCTGCGCAGCCTTAAAGGCACACATTTTACAAACGGATCAGGAGCTCTACAACTACATGCCTACATGCATGTTCTCCCCCCCCCCCCGCTTCCGGATTTTTGGAGAGTGGGGGAGGAGGCTGCAAATTCAAGGGTCCCCCACCAGGGCAGGGGGGGGGGTTGGGAAGCCTAGCTAAAACACATGGAAACGTCAAAGGTATCCACCAGTCATGCTGATTTCATCTGTGAGCATTTTTCTTGTAGCACATTTGTCCAATTTTTCCTCTTTTCTTTAATTTAACCAAAACACTTTCAAATTGGTTTCTTGTTTTCTCACACCAATTAAAAATGGGCATTACTAAGGAAGGTATACATTTTCAGATATATTAATATTAAAAGCTTGTGATGTTGCAGTAGGGTTCTGTTAAAGTTCCAAATGCCCCCTGAAATGTTGTTTCATGGGTTGCAGGGGACCCTGCCAAGAACAGCATGAAAACTGGCCCCCACCAGCAGCAATCCACTGCTGGATCCAACTTATAATAATATGAAATAATAAAGTGTGTCTTTAAGCATGCAGCATAACCAATTTAAAGTTGGCACTCACTGATTCATAAGTAACATTTTAGTGTATTAATTTACCAATGAAATGTTACAGCTGTTATTGAAACTTTTATAAAACCTGGGAAGGATGCAGTATTGAGAGAATGCATTGATTTTTATGGTGGGATGCCCACAAAAGGAGTTGGAGAGCAAAGATTACAAATTAAGGTGTTAACATGAATGGGTGAAATTTCTTTGTAATGAAAGTACATGCTAAGCAAACAAAAGCCAGTTTTCTGAAGGAACAGCTTCTATTTTATATATGGAAATACCAAAGGGATGGGTTACCCCAGTGGGGGAAAAAATCATATAAGTAAAATAAATTTTGTTTCTTTCAGAACCAGAGATTAGTAATAATTACATTAGATACTAAATTCCAAAGAGGTAGTAGTAGTTTGTCTGTAGCTAAATAAATAGGTAATCAGAGTCTAGTGGCACATTAGACTAACATGCTTTCATGGACTTGATCAACTTTATGAATTTGAGTTAATACACATTGACTCAGTTCAGACATGATGTGAAACCCTTTATTTAATAAAAATAATCTAACTATAAAACTGAATCACAAAAACAGTCTAAAACTAGTGTAAAGAAGAAAAACAACTCAAGAGCAGCAAACATAAAGTGAAACAATCTGCATAAAATCCACAACATAGATAGTTAATAAAAAACAGCTACAGGTAAAAGAAACAGGTTTGTTTGTCTGCAAGCCAAATTCTGGTTTCACAATCATTCAAATCATGCCTGTTGCATCTGTAAGGGAGACTGCCAATGCAGTGGTTCACAAGTGGGGTGGGGTGCAGAGATAATGCAAGTGAATATTTGTGGTTTTGTAGCCTGGAGACTGCGGGGTCATCACTGGTGAACAAACCAGGATGCCTTTGTTGGCATGCCATACAAAACCAGAGTTTAGGGCTAGCTGTCATTAGTAAACCAAGTTTTAAACCATCATTTCAGACCTTAGTTCAAACAACCATAGTTAGTGGTCCAAATCATACTAACCATAGTTTAACATAACACCTAAACTGAGCCTCTATATTTATATTGTTATTGAAGCAAACACTTCCTTTATCAGGTTTTGAGGGGTTTTTTTTGTAAAAATCTTAACTTGCAAATGCTAGTGCTGGCAATTTTGCTACAGACTATAAGATTTTGAAAATTTGACATTAGCCTTTTTTATTTTACTCTTTCTTTGAGTTATTTGCAGATTACTTTCTCACACTGTTGCTAGTTCCTAGTATTTTGCAAAGAGTCCTGTGACAGCTTTTGTAAAATTCAGTATCTTCTTCCCTTTGTTTCTTTGTTCTCCTTGGTTGACTTTTCATTTCTATTGTGCAGATTCTTTAGCAGCTATTTTGTAGAAATTAAAGTTAACATATAGATATGTTATTTGAAGCACATGGTATTTAATTCTGTCATCTCAGCTTAGTGAAACTGCCTCCATTCCAGTAAGATCCAAGTGAGCAACTGTGTTGGCCTGAAGCAACAACAAAGTTAGAATTCAGTGGCACCTGTAAGACCAACGAAGTTTTATTCACGGTATAAGCTTTCATGCGCGTGCACACTTTTTCAACATAATGAAGTGGAAATAGAAATAACTGCCATACTGCCCACCCCATATGTATGCTGTTATTTCTATTTCATTGTGTTTGAAAATGTGTGTACACACAAGAGCTCATACCTTGAATTAAAAAACTTTGTTGGTCTTAAAGGTGCCACTAGACTCTAATTTTGTTCCATCCTAATAAAATGTTGAATGGATTTAAAGATATACACATTAATGTCTTATTTCTCCGTTTAGACTTATGACAAACAAGCTGCTGCTCTCCATCATTATCATTCTGGAACTAGCCATTCTGGCAGGCATTGTCTACTACAAGTTCTTCAGCTGAAATTTCAAGACACCTTTCTGCCAGCATGTCTTCCATCACCTCAAGGACTATATACAGACACTGCCAAGCAGGAGCTCTTTAGCACAGGCTGAAAAGGGTGGATTATGCATTGCAGCTGAAAGACTATATAGATGTGCTGTCGGTCAAGGCAACATGTTCATCAGACAACAGTGCATTACTACTGGAAGGAAGCATGGCTAGGAAAAAAGACAGGGTGCAGTGAAGTGTTGATAAGACTGTATAATTGCAACATAAAGTAATAAATATTTCTAAGCTGACAGTGTGGTTGTCTAACTCTTAATACAGCAGTTTAGTTATGCAACAAAAAATTAACTAATCTGTACAAAACCAGAATGCAGTACAGTCAGTGGGAGGCCTGTCCATTTGAGGAGTTCAGCAGAGCTGTATAATGCCCATTATGAAGATTATGTCTACCCATCCATGTCCTAAATCCGTACTTGCTCTTCACTGTCAGATTCATCTGGAGAACTGGGTGATGGGAGTTCCTCAAAAACTATGTGTGCGCCTTCTCGTGTCTGACCGAAGCATGTAGCAACCACATCTACTGCAAGATTAACTGTTGCACTCACTTCATCCTGTGAAACTCCAAGCAATGGATTTACTTCTACGATGTCCACAACAGAAAGTAGGCCTGAGGAATTGTCAAGAGGAAGGAACAAAGAAATTTAAAATCACCCATCAAAATGCATGAAATCCAACTTTCTAGTCCTCTAATGACTGACAAACACAGACAGCTTTTCCAAATTATATTCTCTTACCAGGGACCCCCCTTTCTGGATGTGTGCTGTCTGCTCTGACTCTGTCTTAACTAAATTTGTTTTGACAGCCATTTTAGGAGCCAGCAATGCCATGCTTCAGAGAAGGTGAAGTCAAGGCTCTCCTCAAGCAATGGTAACAAGTGGTTAAAACTCTGTGCAGGAAACTGATTCACTGATGCTACATTTGTATGCCTACCTATTGCTATGGGAGCTTGCAAACCCAGGCAGCCACCTAGATCTATCAGTGTAATTTCATCAATAAGGGAAAGTCTTCCTTTGTACAAAAAAGCTGGGTGGGCTTGATTGCTTTTTGACCTTGCACAAATGCCTTATACCAACCTGCCACATGCATACGTGAAACATTCATCCTGTCAGCCCTTATGTTCACTCTGCCTAGATGCAATCACTTTTTGTTACCTCTCTGGGAAACCCTCCCTTCCTAACTCAAAGTCAGGAAACCCACAGATTCTCATAGTGGTCTCACCCTGAATTTCTGGACTGTACAATTATTTTTTTGATATTCTTTTGTCCCCTATAACTATAGCTGTACTTCTAGCCAAAATCATGCAGTGTCACACTCTGCTAGCTCAGAGGCTGCCCAC
Source organism: Heteronotia binoei (assembly GCF_032191835.1). Classification (NCBI taxonomy): domain Eukaryota; kingdom Metazoa; phylum Chordata; class Lepidosauria; order Squamata; family Gekkonidae; genus Heteronotia; species Heteronotia binoei. The sequence continues at coordinate 90,823,285 of NC_083243.1, read as the reverse complement.
TCAGCTCTTCTGGAACCAGCAAAGATGCTTATATCCCTGGAACTGTTGGATCCTCTAAACAGACAATGTACTGCATACAGTTCAGACTGAGGATAGGTAAACTTTTCTCTTAAAAACCCTTTTTGCCACATCTTTAAATTCCCTACTTACTTCTCCTTGTGGCCATTCCCTAGTGTAGAATTCCCATTCAGCTGGAGGCTTGGCTCTCTTATTTTCTCCCATGCAACTCTTCATATGCACAACATGTGCATGACAGTTGCACTGTTCCAACACTTTAGTACCTTTTGAATTCCTGCACCCCAGTATTTCCCTCAATAAATTCTAAACCTTGCTTTGGGAAAAAAAATCTGGTGGTTTCATGGTTACTGGTAGCCTATTAGAAGCACTTTGAACTTGCTTGCCCATTATTTAAGTAAAGATCCCTAAGTCACATGTTCTGTTTCCCCTTAATTGGTTAGTATGTCAGTTTCTCAAGCTAGGCAGGCTGTGGAAGTGGGAAGAGTTCTCCCTGTTCCTCACACTGAGCTTAATTCCTCCAAACTAATTCTGGTTCTGGGCATGTGTCCCATACCCAAGTTAGAGAGTCTACATGTGTCAATACATGTGAAAGGGAGCACACATGATAACAATTAAACCTAGTCTTGCATTGTATCACAAACAACTAGCAGTCTTCCCTCAAAGCTTTTGCAACTGGTATACAATGCTAGGTAGAAGCAAATAGACAAAGGAAGGTAGTTGCTATGGATCTTATGTATTCTACTAGCCCCAATAACTGTATTTATACCAAACAGTCAAGAAGGAGGAAGGTGATAGTCTTTAGCTGTTATTTATCTTGCTTCCATAAATTACCAATTGCAAAAACTTATTTGCGAAAGTGTGAAAGCTGAACACTTGCTATGATTGATTAGTGTACAGCTGTAGTTCCATTTTAAAAAGCTTATGATAGAACTTTAGTTGTAAGAATTTGGGCAACTTTTAGGAACCATAGTTCTTGTCTTGCCTAAGAACTTAACCTTCCAGAACCTGAGAACTTAAAGCCTTTAAAACAAAACCTCTGTCACTGTGTCTAGTCCCACTTATTTCTTTTGAATTCCCTTGTTTGGGGAAAGAGAAAAAAACAAGAGTTTCTCTGAATAGCTTTTGCAAGGTAACTGCCATGCAAACATACTTTTAAATAAAATTCATGCCACTTGAAACTAAAAGAAAAATATGCTTGGCTTGTTCTTACCTGTATTATGTACTTCCTCTGAAATATACATGCCTTCACGGTATGTTAAGCCACCCTTGACAGGAGTCCCTGTTGCCGGAGCCAAGGCTGGGTCAAATGCATCAATGTCAACACTCAGATGGATTGGCTTTTGCTGTCTGCAGGAAGAGAATTAAACTTTATTCTGTAGGTCTGGCACATGGCAATAAATAGCCTATTCTTGGGAATGAAGGACTATGTAGGAGGATATGACAAGTAATTAATAGGACCAAGTGAAAACAAAATTCTTCTTAAAGTTTTGTTACCATTGATCTCTAAAATGTATTACCTGCCCAAAAGATGTTCAAACGTTCTTTCCATGACTTTCTGGATCCCAAAACGATCAATATCACGCATTGAAAAATACTGGATGTCATAGTTCTTCAAAATATAGCTGTTTTAAAGAAAACCATTTAATGCTATTAATGTATATACTTGTTTGCAGTATAGCTTTACAAAAGCCCATAGCCTGTAAATGCAGCCATAACCTAAGCCAAGCACTTTTGAAAGAAAGTATAATCAAGTTTTTCAAACCCAGCTATCTTCACTTACTGTTCAGCAGGATCCACGTCTCTCAGGCCAATATAGACAATATCAGATTGTGAGAGGCAGGGCTTCAGCCATGAAAATCCAGGAAGTAATGGCACCTGTGAACAAAAAGAACAGGGTCTTGAGCTGCAGAAAAATTCTTTTACAGCTTACGTGTAATATGAATAAAGAAAAATTAAATGTATGGTCATATAACTACCTTCCTGTTCCCCCAAGAGTAATATTTAGGCCCATAACAACGAGCCCTCAAAAATGCAAACTACTTGGTAGTTGCAGATAACTGTGTAAGCTGCTTACCTTGAGCACCTCGTCAATAGCTCCTTCAGAAAGTCCATTTTGTAAAGATAATCTCATATATGGACTTTCTGTAAAGGCTGTTGATCATGGAGTGTTCTGTACAAATGTTATCAGTCATTTTCTATGAAGCAGAAGTGAATCCAGTTCAGACAGAATTGTTAATCAGTTACAGTAGAACCTGGTCTTCAGTTAGTTTGAAAGCATGGTCGAAAATTTTCATATGGCATTATATGTGAAATGTGAAATAGCCAGGAGATCCCAGAGAGTCTGGCTGCCGAAGCGGTAGCTCTTTTTTGACACTAGTGGTGAGCTATGCTTATTTTTTAGGCTGAGAGTGGTACAACTTGCCTAAAGTTGCCCAGCTAGCTTCAAATGGGGAAGCAGGAAATCAAATCTGGAGTACAGTCCACAGGGATGGTTTCCCACATTAGGAAGCCATGATTGCGTGTGGCATTGTAGTAAGTGTGTGGTTTCTAACATTGTTTGCTTCACCTAAACCCTTAGCTTGAGTTTTCAAAAAGGTCTGATGTTGCAGTGATAAAGTATTACTGTACGTTAACATATGTTCACTGGGCCTTACTCCCATGTAGATGTTTACAGAACTGCTGCTTTAGTTGCTAAAGGTTAGCCACTATACTTTGCATGTCACTTAGAAAACATGTGCGCTAAAAAACTAATGCCATTCAAAGTGTCCATATACTGTCTAGCAGTTTTCGTGTTGCTTTGAGGGCAAGATAAGGGAGGGACTTTGAAAAAGTGAATGATGCTACCATTATATAAGCCACTTGGATGGGCAGAGCTAAGGATTTTTTATTAAACAGAAAACATGTTCATGCATAATCCTGCTTCTGGTAAGGAAAACTGCCTGCCAGAATAGACTCAGATTGTCAAGCCAAAACTTTCAAGCCTTCTAATAGGTAAATCTTGCAGGAAATGGCTGTTCTTCATATGTGATAAATTTGCTTTACCTGCTTATGCAACAATCAAAACCCACTGAACGGAATAAAGAACCTGGACTGACTTAGGTCATACTTCAAAGCAGGCAAGCAGAATCCTCATTTACCTTATCTTGAAGTTCTCTTAAGAGAAATGAGACTGGTTGTCCATGGAGGTTTCCAGACATGGTTGTGAGTGGAGTATTAATATCAGCATGTGCGTCAACCCAAATCACAGCCAGGTGCGGGTATTGCCTTGCATGGCCACTAATGGAACCCATCGCTAAACTGAAAAAAATACAAGTGCAGGTTTGTAAGTAGTGTGCTGGCAAGTAATTTAATAAGTAAATTTAGTTAGGACTTCTACAAACTTATTGAGCGGCCAATCAAAGGATAATTAAGTAGCCTGGCTCTTGATGTCATGCTAAAGCCACCACTGATTTTTACTGAGGAATTTAGGATGAATAAGGGGTATTCTTAGCATACTAAATTCTGAGTTTATATGTGAAGGAAGTTTTAATAGAAGAGAGAGCTGTATGGTAATGCAATCTCCTGAGCTCTGTTACTTCCTTGGGAATTCCTACAACCGTATTGTTTCATACCCAGCTCTTCTAAACCCAGTTCTGTTACAGATTTGTCATATAAATCTTTCTAGCTCTAAAAAGCAGCATCAGACTACTGACAAAATATCAGCTTTGTCTCAGTGACCAAGCAAACACTGTTACACTGGAACAATACAACACAACTAATGTCAGTTAAAATATGTACTGTTGGCTCTTGAGTAAACAGAAGGCAAAATTAATTCACTGGCCAGTCATAATTTTTTATTTTAGAACAGGGGTCCTCAAACTACGGCCCGCGGGCCAGATGCGGCCCGCTGAGGACGTTTATGCGGCCCGCCGGGTTATGGCAAAATCAGACTGGAAGTGACGTTCGACCTAAACTCGCGTTAGCAATGCACACTTCCGGCACTGGGCTGAGGTGGCGGAGACAGAGTGTGAGGTGAGTTCCCAGGCCGGGGTGTGTGGTGTGGGGAAGGGAGAGAGATGCAAAAGACGGAGAACTGACGGCCCGCGGCCTTGTACAGTAACGGCAGTCCGGCCCTCCAACAGTCTGAGGGACAGTGAACTGGCCCCCTATTTAAAAAGTTTGAGGACCCCTGTTTTAGAAGATACAGTGAAAGGTGCTGAAATGCCTTATATGCAAAAAGTGTTGCAACAGCCAAAATAAATGTACACACCTTAGAACATTCCCATAGAAATAATTTGAAACTTGTTAGGATAAAGGAAGGAATTTGGAAAAAATGTTTTACAGCAATTAATATACTTGTTGTCTCTGAACCTCCAAACTTAAAAACATTTGCCTTAAAACTAATTCCAATCTTACATATACCCATTTTAGGTGGCCTTAAACAGAGCATGTATGAAAGACTAATCAGGTTTAAGGTTCAACATAATTACTGTGGATGGCTGCCAATAAATTATTAACCTTGTTATTTTTTGGAGCCCAATAAAAAGTTTGTCTTTTGGTTCCTTTGCAGTGCAATTCTATGCAAATTTCAGTAGGCTTAGTCTGGAGTAACTGCACAGAGGCATCAGAGTAAATGAGATGTGATTGTTGAAATAGAATAGAAGTAAAAGTCTGGTGATTGGCATGGAGTTCTGTTTCTGTCATCAGCAAACTTTAAAACACCTTGGCCTCAACCCTGTGAATGTATTGTAAAGATTGGGTTCCAGTGCTAAATAAGCCTCCAAACTGAAGAAAGACGGATGAAACGTCTTGATATCTAGAACAGACGTCTTTGGAAGGGCTTCTTTTAGTTCCACAAACGAAATACTGGAATATTGTTACTCTTCTGTCTTCTGTGAATGTCTTTTTGCTACATGCTCTTGTCTATTTGAAGTTCGACGTGCAAGCTTTGTCAGAACACCACTGACCTCTACATTACACTGTTTTGTTGTTTAGAATTTATGGTGTCTCTTAGTGGTTTTTTTAGCAGAGCATGAAAAAAGGATGTGGCTTAAACATCCAACCTGGTATGCTAATTTTATATGAACAGGCAGTTTTGTTTCCCCTTGAGGACATGCTTTGAACCACAGGTCCTACCTTCAGACTGAAATGGTATTGTCAAGGAAGAACTATGTTTTGCTCTGTATGGGTGTATGTGTATCAACCTTTATTCTCCAAAGTGCTTCTTATAAGTAGTCCATACTATACATTGTGGAAATTATCAGTTTTATTAGCAAAACATTTGATTACATGTATGACACTGACATATATCTGTACTAGAAAAAAACAATCACTTTTTGTTTTACACTGGTATCTATTTTTACTAGAAAAATATTATTTTTAGCATAAGACACAATAATTAACTCAATTTTTCACATTAGTCATTTCTGGACAGACAACATGAATGATGAGTCCTGTCAATATGGAGAGGGCTTAGTTGAAGTGCTCTGTACACAAGAGATTTGTTTAAGCCTATTTTAATCTAGTGGCCTTCTCCCATACTGATTCCCACACTGATTTTAATCCAGTGACCTACTCCCACACTGATTCCCAGCTCACCTGTGATCGCCTCCAAGGGTTACACAGCTATGCCCAGCAGCCAAAGCCCCATGCACAGTGTCAGCCAGAACTTGGTTAGCTGACCCTACAGAACGTGGGTATCTAATTATGTTGTTGTAGACTTCATCATTGGGCACTTGAGTGAAACTGAGGTCTCCAAAATCGTATACTTGGCAACCTAAGAACAGAAAAACAAAGTTGACTTACATATCAAGACAAAGTCTAGTCTAGTAATTGGAGACACTAGTACTTAGTGTTCCATTCAGTTAATGTGGTTATTCACAGTTACACCTTTATATCCCATTTACACATCCCAATGAACCACTTCAACCTACCCTGTGCTTATGCCATTACATTTCCAGGCAGAGAACTACATCCCACCAGCTCCAGCAATCAGATTTGCAACTTCATTTTCAATGGTTCATCAGAGAGTCATGAGCCACACTTTGGAAACCCCAAGCCTTTGTTGACTATTATTATCCAAAAAGTTTTGCAATTCCATGGCTGTTGTCTTATGACTACCTACTCATTTTAAGAAATGACAGTTTCTGGGACAAACAGTGCATGTTCCTGGATCTCCCCCAAAGATAAAACAGAAGGATGGACAGAAATCAACTACTTTCCCCTGTCCTAAACATGTAAATTCCTTTCATGGTTGATTTCTCAATAAACAGAACCAATTTTTTCAATTAACTGTTTCAGTCTCGTATATGGGTAAGTGTGTGCATGGCTGTGATCATACACATGAAATAATGCACTTTCACACACTTTACACCTGGATTTTACTGTGTGAACTGCCAAAATCCAGTTGGAAAGTGCATTAAAAATTGATTGAAAGTGCATAATTTAGTGTGTGTGGTGGCAACCTGTTTGTGTCAATATGTAGATATTTCTATCCTGCTTTCCAATAGGAGACCCAAAGCAGCTTACAACATTGCTCTTCCCTTCTGCATTTTATCATCACAACAGCCCTGTTAAGGGATTGATTAAGTTTAGAGAGAGTGACTGACATGAGGTCACTCAGTGAGTTTCCATGGCGGAGTAGGGATTCAAACCTGAGGCTTCTGACAGTCCAACCACTACAGTTTCTCTGTATATTGCAGTCAACAGTGCATCTAGCGTAATCTTAATGTAAGTGCAAGAAGAAAAAGAACACAGATTCACCAGAGTTAAAGATTAAACTTGATGGAAGCTTGCTCCTTAAATCCAATACATTCTCTGGCTCTGCTGTTTTGTATTTGCTCCAAAAGAATGTTGCAATAAGAGCCAGTTCATCAGAAATGGCTAGGTCTCTAAAATCAATCACCAGACTTTTAAGCAGTAATGTTGCATCATGGCCTGGTGCAACAGCAGGATGTTCTTTCAGAACATTACATCACAGCGTTTCTGTTTAAGAACACTCTGACATCAGGACTCCCCTTCTGATATTGTGGCTGGACCAGACTTTCTGGTAAAACAGAAGGTACGGTATATTTATAAAGCCAGATCTTGTTATCCCATTTATAGCCAACCTAGAATTCCTTTCCAGTTTCCTTTGTCTCTTCTCCCACTTTCCTCTGTGCAGTTCTCAAGAAGCAGAAAACCAGCAAAACACTTTGTTCCTAGCAGAATTTATATGCCACTACTGTCAGAAATCAGAGCTTGCTGCTCATTAGCCACCTTATCATTCTTTAAATGAATCAACTTATTGATTGCACCGTGAGGAAAAACCTGGCACTTGCTTTATTTGATTTTCAGTGACTCTCTCAAAGTTCAGTAGAATGATTCTTAAATTGTCATAAACAATTATTAATTTAACTTAAGTAACTTCATTTATTTGGTAAGTCTGATTTAAGTGAAAATTGGTTGTCTGGACATTGTGTGTGGGTAACTAAGTATTAAAGCTGACTTGTAATGACAAAAATTCCTGACCACATTACAAGTATTAATAGAAGTAGTTTGCTGCAATACACCTCTAGCACAATTATCACTCTGGGACTTGTAGCCACACATTGTTTGTACCATCTTAACAAAGCTCCAAAGAGGTCAGTGATTCATAGGACAGAATTCATCAGTAATAGTTGAGGCTGACTCATCTGCTTTGCAAAAAAAAATAAAAATCCAAAATTGCAGCAGAAGAATGCTTTTCCTCATTAATAAGGCAATGTTTAATGTATTTCATAGATGGATAACACTTTTTAAAAAGTTCTCCACTTTTGTGTCAGCACTATAAACTGATACTCCAGTCCAAGATGCTGCTACTGTCTAGTCTAGCCACTCTATTCCAAAACAGACCCTGAATCCAGGGGAGGATTCTGCTCTAATCAGAATAAAAATCATGTGCCAAAATAAGCCGCATTCTGTGCAACTTTGCAACCTACATACATGTGATATACCTGAAGCTATCTATTTCTTTCAGTACCAGCTAGAGAATATTAAATTTACATTTCTTATGTTTAGAGTCATCACACCGTACAATGTCTAGGAAAATATGCTAATTTTTAAAACACTAGAGAATTCTTGCAGTGCTTAGGCTGATGTAACTCTGCACAGGTTTGCAATGTAAAACTTGTTTTTATTTGTATTTATTTAGTCTCTCCCTTTTACAGGAGGCTTCCAATGGTCTCCCATCCAGGTTACTGTTTGGGGTTCACCCTTGCTTAGCTTCAGCAAAGCTGCAACAGGAGATACCCCCCCATCTGTCGGTGGGTTCTCGATTTAGATACATTCAAGCCATTTATGGAACACTGATGCAATAAGATAGAGACTATCTTGCTATTAACAGTGTTTACTTACAAACACTTGTAATATTACCTTATACATACCAACTGACCTCTACTGATAGGAAAGGGAGGATGATTTTGCCTTCCTTCACCTTCCCACTGCAACTTCCCAATCTGCATGGCTATTAATATATTTGGACCCTCACATCCTAAGAATAAATTTCCCCAAGTTGGAAAGGGCTGCTGATCCTCACATTCATAGATCATTGGATCCAGACCATTATAGTAATGTGGCTGGCACGTCAGCCTATATCAGAGATTTAAGCAGCAGCACAAGAATAGGGGCAATCATAAATAGTGTTACACCTATCTCAATCTATTGGAAGTTAACAAACTGGGGTGATGGGTTAGAACAGCACTGATCACAACAGATTTTTAGTAAAAGGTAAAAGATTTATGCAACGAGAGAAACGAGGGTATTGATTCCAACAGATATAAACTAGGCCACCATCAGCATAGCACCAAACAACACCCTGCTCTATCTGACCATAGATTTACTCAACTAAGTTCATGACATAACTATTTTCATTTAAATAATGGGAGTTTCCTTGTATAAAGGGTACATTAGTGACTTCAAAATGGTGGCTGGTGCTCCTCTCAAAAAACAAACAATCTAGTGCTCCAAATCTTTTGCATCTTACCTATTTTGTTAAGCCATACTTCTTCCTGGCTCAGAACAGATTTTTCAAGATCACTATAACGTTTCATTCTGAAACAAACCCACTTGAGTGTAGTAGATGCTTGGAGAAATTACTATTTAAGGAAACTGTTCCTTACAAGTAGGTAAATAGTTTCTCAGCTCTTCTGGTTCAGCTTGTATGATTCTGACACTAATACTTGCCTGTGCAGAGATTTGTACACATATTGGTTGGTTAAGAGGAAAACACTGATTCTGTGTTAATTTCATTTATGTCAATGGGCTTAGAAGGGTCTGCTTAGAATCACACTGCCACTGAGTTTTCTGTACAATGAAAAGTTTGGCTTGTACATGTTCCAGCAAGGTATGCCACAAATTTAACCTCTGCGTAACTAATGAGTAGAGCTGGGGTCCTCAAACTTTTTGAGCCTGTAGGCACTTTTAGAATTTTGACACAGTGTGGTAGGCACAGCCACAAAATGGCTGCCACAGCAGGCATAGTTTGCCATAAAATGGTTGTTGCAGTTTACTTTTAGTTATGCAGTGCAGATTCTTGCAGATTCTTGTGTTGTGGTGGCAGCTGCTACCAAGCCATATTTTAAAAACAGATCTGCATGTCCACTCAAATCTCTAATAGCCAATCAGAAATTTTTCAGGACAAAAGCCCCAACTGGCCCCACCCACTTTCTAAAAACAATTGGCAGGTACCAAGAATGGTGTTGGTGGTTGCCGTGGTGCCCATGGGCAACACATTGGGGACCCATGGGGTAGAGTCAAGGCCAAATGCTGAATTTTGTATACTTATGAATTATGTATAATGTGAAGTGATGGTATCGCTTTTCTCTGCTCTGGTAAGACCTCACCTGGAATACTGTGTTCAGTTTTGGGCATCACATTTTAAGGAGGATATAAACAAGCTGGAAAGGGTCCAGAGGAGGGCAACAAAGATGGTGAGGGGTCTGGAGACCAAGTCCTATGATGAAAGGTTGAAGGAGTTGTGCATGTTTAGCCTGGCTAGGAGGTGGCTGAGAGGTGATATGATCACCATCTTCAAATACTTAGAATCATAGAGTTGGAAGGGACCTCCAGGGTCATCTAGTCCAACTTGAAGGGCTGTCATATAGAGGATGGTGTGGAATTGTTTTCTGTGGCCCCAGAAGGTAGGACCAGAACCAACGGGTTGAAATTAAATCACAAGAGTTTCCGGCTCAACATTAGGAAGAACTTCCTGACAGAGCAGTTTCTCAGTGGAAAAGGCTTCCTCAGGAAGTGGTGGGCCTTCTTTGGAGATTTTTAAACAGAGGCTGAATGGCCATCTGACAGCAATGCGGATCCTGTGTTTTTTTTGGGGGGGGGCAGTATTTGTGACTTTCCTGCACTGTGCAAGGGGTTGGACTAGATTATCCTGTAGGTCCCTTCCAACTCTATGATTCTAGGCAGCGGCGTCACTAGGGCGGGGCCAAGGGGGCCATCGGCCCTCCCCCAGAGCATTCTCATTGGCCCCAGGCACTGACCCATGACCCCCCCCCAACAGGAAGGGGCTGGCCCTGGGACTAGAACGCTGCTGCTGTGTGTGGGCTGGCCGGGATTCTGAAACCGGGGCCGTGCTGCCGCCGGTTCAGCTAAAAGCGTGTGGGTGAGTGGGGGAAACTTAAATGCTGCAAAACTGGTATCTTGGATTACGGAGGGTGGATGAGGGAGGGGCCATGTGAAGTTGGCGAGGTTGTGTGCGGAGGGGGTGACGCAGCCCTCCAAAAGGGGTGATGCCCAATGGGGGGGGGGGGGTGTGACTTGAATCAGTTACACCCCAGGGTGCAACCCACCCTAGTGACGCCTCTGATTCTAGGTTAAAATTAGAACAACACTGCTGAAGTCATATATCTGTAATGTTCAATGGGGACACAAAGCATCTTACATAATTCTCCTTTCCTCCATTTTATCCCCACAATAATCCTGTGAAGTAGCTTAGGCTGCGAGTATGTGACTGGCCATGGCAGAGTGGGGATTCAAATATGGGCCTCCCATATCCTAGTCTGACACTTTAACCACCATACCAGGAGTGGCCAAATTTGCTTAATGTAAGAGCTACATAGAATAAACATCAGAGGGAGGGAGGGACTTTAAGTGCATTTTCCAAGCTGCTGGCTGGCTTGGAGAAGTGATTTAAAGAGACAAATGCCTTCTCCAAGCCAGCTGATGGGATGGTGGGGGCTTTTAGAATTGCAGAATGTGTGTGAAAAGCCATATGTGGCTCCTGAGCTACAGTTTGGCCACCCCTGTACTATACTAGACTAGCTCTCTATTAGGTCATCTACTAGGTAATCAAAATCAATGCACAGTTTACATTAGAGAAATTGTTGTTTAATTGACGAAGTATTGCAGTGAAAACACATCAGTCCCAGACATGCCTGTTGTGCAAAGCAGAAATCTCAGGGTTATATAAAGTCAAACAAAGGGTCAATACCCAACAGATTTTATCTGCCTCAATGTGGGAACTATTATCTGAATCAGGATTGTCGGGGGTGGGGAGCATAAAACATATGGATCATGTGGGGCTGCTACACATTTTACAGTATAATCCATCTTCCCCATGCAGATTGACTCTGGTTGTCCAATGCATGTTTGCATGAAGAAACTGAACTTCAGATGTCAGGCCTATGCACTATTACATGAGATTTATGCCCACTTAATGTAGAAAGACTGAGTTCCTGGACATAAGATTTAGGAAAATCTGAAGCCACATTTTAATGAACTCTAGCATGGACACTACTTGCAATAAGAGTAAATCCTGCACGGTCTAGTAGTTAGTGTCTGAGGAGGATCTGGGATACCTGTCTGTCCCATTCAGCCTTGAAGCCCATTAGCTAGCCATGGGCCAGTCAGTTATTCCCAGTCCAACCTACCTCATAGGGCTGTTGTGAGCTGCTAATTTGCATCTAGTAGCACTTTAAAGACCCACAAGATTTTCAAGGTATAATTTTTTGAGAGTCAAATGTCTCTTCATCACAGCTGTTGTGAGGGTAACACAAAGGAAGAATGATGCACTCTGCTTTGAGATCTAAAAAAACAATAACAAATATAGTTCCATAGCACTGGCGACAAAAAAAGCCAAAGACCACTTTCCCCATGAGAAGGACATAGTCTTATTTGCATAGCCGCTTGCATTCTCACTGTGAGCAGCGATTCAAATCACCCCGCAGGGCTGGCAGAAGCAGCCGCAGCCTCCTTGCCTAAAGAGCCCGCCCACCAGCTGGTCGGCGGCCTCTTTAAATGGAGGGAGGGGGAGGCGGGCGGGCGACTTCTGCCAGCGCTCCCGGCGCCAGAGAAAGGTCGCCGCTGATCGGCGGGGCCTTTTCGCTGGGCTGGGAGGGCAGCGGCTGCTCCTGGGGCCTTCCCGGGCGATTTCAATCTCCCCGGGAGGAAGGAGGCCGCCCCACCCCCCCCTAAGGCTCCAGGAAGCCTGGCAGGGCCCTGTTCTCACACGGCCCCCATCTTCGCCTACGGGGGAAATTCCAGAGAAGAAAAGGGAGGGGTGTGCCTCGGGACAGCTTCTCAGAGGGCACCAGAGGTCTTTCTTGCTCACATTTGCCTTAGAGGAGGTTGTGTTTCCCAGTGATCCAGATAAGCGACTCCCCGTCCCACACCTGGTCACGGCCCTGGGGAGAGGCCGTGATGAATCCAGGGGAGAGGAGATGTGCCCGGAAACGCCTCTGCGAAGAGGGGATGCGCTCCGATGACTTCCCCAAGTCGCGAAACTACTTCATGGGATCGTCCACTTACCCAAGCCCGAGAGTTTGTCCACCAGCCCCGCGTTCCTGATGGCGGCAGGACCACGATCGACTCCGCTTCTTTTCTGGCAGGCAAAAGAGCAGCGATTAGAGGAGGAAGGCGGCCACGTGCTCGCCGGCCGGGAAGCGCTCTGCTCTTCTCAGCCGGCGGGCGCGGCGAAACCGGGTCTGGAAATTTCCACTCTGGATCCGAACTTGCCGCGTCTCATCTGCCCCCCGCTCGGCCCGAGGCAGGCAGGCCCCGCAAGAGTCCCAAAGAGCGGCGGCGGGCGGAGGGGCCCCCTTCCCGCAGAAGGCTCTCCGACCCCCTCCCTCGCCTTGTGCCCCCCCGCCCGCCAGCCGCGAGGCCACTTTGCTCACCTGCCCCCTCGAGAAAGGCGCTCCGATGAGGGCCACCGAATGCGCCGGTCTCCGCGGGAGTTGCACGGAGGAGCCGGCTTGCTTCCTGAGGAGCCGGGCGACACTGGTGCGAAGGGACATGATGCCTGATCAAGCTCTGGGAGAGGGACTCACGATCTCGCTCATCCCGGCAACCGCCTCGGCGCGCTTTATAAGCCTTGAGCCGGCACTGCGGCCGCCTGGCCCGCCACGCCCCCTGCAGCCGCGCCCCCGCTCCCTGCCCTAAACCGGCCAATCGGCGCGCAGTTTCCTGGCGGAGGGCCTCTTTGGACACCCCTGATCCCACCCGGGTCTGGCAAAGCATCGTGACGGTGTTAACTTCCCTCGTACTCCACCCTCCAAAATCGATTTCGCCTGCACCTCGCCCCCACCCCACCTCACCTGTTTCTCCCCCTGCGTTAGTCGCTTGGAGTTGACCCGTAGGAAACCTGCACATACATGAGTCTTTTTAAAATGTTCCCCGCCGCATTTGGAAATTTGCTTCCCAACTCCAAGGGCACAGCCAGGAAAGTTTTAAATGGCATCTGGCCCTAGTGCTATACGCACTTAGGTAGCCAATGTAGGTAGGTAGGTTGCCAAACTGGACCTTATCACAAGCCAGAAACAAAAGTGGTGTGATGCTGTCTGTTAAGAGCAACCCAAACGGCATCTAATTAAGTGACTTCTGACTCATTAAAGATTGTGCTGGTCAAGGACCGAGCCAGAGCTTCCTTTGCCCAAATACAAAGAAATACAAAGAAAGTATCTTTAAAACCAATAAGCGCTAACGTTTTAAGCTTATTTTAAGCTTTTTAAGATTTATATTTGTGTTTATCTGTGTTCTTTATAACGTTTATATCCCTGCTACCTAATCTGAGATACGTACATGCATGGCCCGGCCTGGCATGGTTCGGCCCAACCCAACAAGGTCTCATTTGTGTCAGATCCAGCCCTCATAACAAATGAGCTCGACACCCCTGTCCTAAGTCCACTAGTGCCACTAGACTCCGGCTTCATTTTTCTGCATGCAGCTTATAGGGTCACCCTCTCTGGAGCTACAGGACAGGACAGTGTGCAAGCTTTCGAGTTCTCCAGGACTCTTCGTCCGACTGGATATGTGTTTTTTTTTTAGGGGGGTGTCTCTCAGGTATCGTGTTGTTATGTTGGCTGGTCTGAATAAAGGGTACGACATGATGCCTGTTTTTGGCTGGTGCAAGTCCCCTTGATTTAGTGTGACTTGCTTGGAACTGGGCTGGACGATTCGAAGTTCAAGGGGCGTTTAAACCCCAAGCGGTTCCTACTCGTTTAGGCAAAAACGTGCTGAAGATACGTCCAGCGATCAAATACAGGAAGACAGCCGTGCTATGCCGGATGCAGCACAAGCAAAAAGCAGTCTCTTGCTATATTCGAGACAGAGAGAGAGATTTAATGTGACACAAGCTTTGGCGGACTGAAGCCACTTCATTAGATGCAGGGAGCGTGATCTTCAGTTGACAGACAGACACAACCAAACCCGCACACAGTTGCAGAGAAAACAATGGGACCGAAGGTATGCAAGACAATGGCACACAACCCGTGAGGTTTCTGTTCATAGCCTATCGAGCATGGCTTATATAGATCTAAAGGGTAACCTTGAATCCAGATGAGGCGGACTACAATAACGTAAATTGAAATGTAAATGAATAAATCATAAAACCTCATGAGGTTTGTGATCCAACTACGACGGACAGGGTTGGGGAATGAGGGCGCGCCACTGGAGGAACAGCAATTCTGTCTGACAACAAACACCAGTACTTCTTGTCCCGTGGAGTTGGAGGAGATCTGCGGGGCTGGGATCCCTTCACTGGGGAGGCCACCGACTTGAGCCTGAGCCTCTGATGGGCGGCGGGCATGCGCGCCTCTGCCGTCCCTCCCCAGTGAAGCGTTGCGACACAGACATCTCCTCCCTTCCCTGTCCTTCTCTATCAGCTCCACTCACAGATTACGCAACCCGGAAATCACCCAACGGCCCCGCTTTCTCCCTCGGTGTCTCTTCGTGCCCTGCTAGAAATACCCCAGAACCGTCCTGCCCCCTCCCGCCTAGTCCTGCTGGCCCTTTCCCAGCTGAGGGTTTCTCTTCCCGATTCAGCGCCCGCTGCCCTGCCCAGAATCCCCACGTAACCTCCTCACAATTTTTCTCCTAAGGAAAGCAACGACGAAAGGATGAGCCCGGGGCGAGTGAGTTGCATCATCTTGCACTGGGTGGGGGCTGCCGAAAAGGGGCCAGCCTCTCCGGTGAGGGACACGGGCCGGCGGACACTTGCTCCTGCCAGCACCCCCCCCGCACTCGAACATTCTCATCACTCGGAATCATATAAAACAATCTGGAACTGTCCGCTGCGAACATTCCAGTTGGCTTCTTCTTAAAGGGCCACTGCCCGAATTCTTGTAGCGTCTTAAGGGTCCGCTCAGTGGCCTCTTCTTTCCTTACTTATAAGAGAAGCCCTCAGTTACCATCACAAATGGGAACTTTCGTTTCTGTTAGTCCATTACAGTACTTTTATATGGGTATTTAAAATCGCCTGGAAATTTTTTCCCCTGTAAAGCGGATCTTGATTGCGAACGTCATCAGTTTCGTTCATTCTGGATTCAAGAGACTGTCAAAAAGATCCTTATGTGGTGGTTGGGTAATGAAGACATCTTCATGTTGCTCCACAAGACTGTTTCGTGGAGGCTTCCTAGATGGCCTCACATGCCTTACAGTCTGTTACAGGTTCTTCTCGCCTAAACTAATTGGCTGAGATTTCATATATGAAACCAACTAAGCCCAGGTAGCCCATTGCTAAATTGCTTCCCTCATGGAAAGTTACTCAGGTCACAGGAAAACAAACACACGGGCCTATTCTGTAAGAATTTCTTATGAGTGGATGGTTCTGGGAAATTTAAGTAAGACATTTCTATTTAGATAAAATTTTGATTGTATTATTCAGAGGATTTGGGTTTTTATTGTTGGGTTTTTATAATCGCAGTTTTCACAGTTTATGTATTCATTATAATTTGTTGTGAATTTTATTAATGCATGTTGCATGGAAAGTTTTTTTAAAAATAAAATAGGATAGAAAGTGCAAAATAAATACAAAATGAAACCAACACCCATCACATCATATCATAAATTTAAAAGATACAATGCGCAGAACACCAAAAATTACAGAACCATACAACGAATCCAATGTGCCTATAGTAAAGTATGTAGCATTATCAATTCGAATGGAAGAACCGGGCAGGTTGCCAAGGAAGTTGCCATGGGAGGTCAGTTATCTGGAAGAAATAGTAACTGGATTAATCCTAACCTAAATTTTATTTCTTTCTCTAAAGGGAAATCACTGAAATGGCTTTGTACATACGTCACAGTGGCACTGTGTACAAGATACGTGTATTGGTTTTTACCGGAGCAATGATAAGACTGGCCCCTGACGAACCTCTGACTGAATCTGGTTCCAATCCAGAGTCGACAACTGATTGAAGGAATTTCTTAAGCATCTCCTGGTATGTAACATAGAAACTTTCACATAAATCTACTTGTCGAGATTTCCTCTGCAAGAATCGGCTAAAAGAACAGACTACTGTGTAAGGGTTGGGAGATTTTTTTAAAAAGTGCAAACATTATATAAAGTCACCACAGATATTTTCAACATAACATTTATCATCAATGATAATCCCCACATACTTGTACCACTGTTTCAGACCCATTAACATTTTGCTCACATCTTGCGTTCCAGTGAAGAAAATACCACCACCACCCCTGCCTCGAACTATCGTGACAGCGTCATCCTGTCGCATCCCAGGTAAAAGAAAATCTGGAAGTTATGCTTAGAGGACCTGGACAACAGAATATGCACGTTCGCCATGTCGCCGCCCTGAAGACTTGCTCTCCTGCAGCTTCTCCAGTACAAGAGACAGCTCCTCCCGGGGGAAAGGGGTGGAGCTTTTCTGCCACTGAGCTGTCCGAGGCTAGAGTAGGACTGACTGAGCCTCTCTAGGCACTCGGGAGGTCTCCTCTCATCGCCTTTACCTTGGAAATGGCGGACGAAGAAAAGTACCTCACGGTGTCCGGAGAGCGCATCACGTTGCAGCGCCGCCGCCACAGCGCCTCCTGCCGGGAGTTCCTGGTGCGCTGCCCGCGGCTGCAGCTGCGGTCGCTCAGCGCAGTCACTTGCTCGGTGTGGCTGGTGGCCTACGGGCTCTTCGTGCTCTGTCAGGTACCGCACCGAAGAGGCCTCCAAGGCCCGCTCCCTTTCGCGGTTTCCCTCTTCGTCTCCTACGCCTGCTTCTGCCCTCGAAGGGGGTCCCTCAGGGGTTCTGCGAGCCGTAGGGAAAGGGACCGCTAAGGATGCACCAAATATTGCAGCCACCACTTTACCCCAACCGAGCACCTGCCCCCAACTTCTGCAGGCTCATTAGGCCTGCGTTTACTCGGCAGTAAGCGCTATTAATTTCAGGAGGGTTTAATTCTGGGGAAGGGAACATAAGAAGAGCTCTGCCGGATCATACCTCTGACCAAGTCTGCTGTATTGTACAGTGGCCAAGCAGTTGTTCTGCAGGATAGACAAACAAGGCACAGAACCAAGACTTTCTCCTGATGCCTGCACCGGTACTAGGAGGACTGCTGTCTCTGTGGAGGAAGGCTCTGTTCAGTCACCTTGGCTAGTAGTCACCAATGGACCTCTCCTTTAAATCTATCTTGACTTGTGGCCATCACTGGGGGCTTTCCCAGGGCTACTGCTTGTAAGTGGATTTTGCTATTCTTACACAGTAAAAATCCAGTTGCAAAGTGCGTTATTTAGTGTGTGTGAACACACCCACTATATCCACATAATTAAATTTATTCCCTAATTTAATTACATGTTGAGTAACAAAGTACTTTTGTCCTGAGTCTGTTGCGTACCAACTTCATTGGGTACCCAGGAGTTCCAGCATTATGGGAGGTCTAGTACTATGAGAAAGAGAGAAAAAATCCTCTCTACCCACTTTCTTCATTCTCTACCCGTTCATAGTTTTATAAACTTCTATTATGCCCCCCTTAGTATGCATAGGATTTTTATTTATGCAGTTTTAATGCCACTTTTCAGAAATCTCTGTAGCAACATAGTGAACCAATAACAGAATAACCTTCCTTGGAGGTTTTTAAACAGAGGCTAGATGGCCATCTGACAGCAATGAGGATCCTGTGAATTCAGGGGGAGGTATTTGTGAGTTTCCTGCATTGTGCAGGGGGTTGGACTAGATGACCCTGGAGGACCCTTCCAACTCTATGATTGCATCTTTTACTACTTAAAAAAAGGTGTATCATACTTATCAGTTGAATAAATTTATTATTTCATTTACTTTATAGCCTGCCTTTGTCTCCCAGTGGGGACTCAAAGTGGTTTACATCATTCTCCTCTCCCCCTTTTTATCCTCACAACATTCCTGTGAGGCAGGTTAGGTTGAGGAAGTGTGACTTGCTCAAAGTCACCAAGCTTCCATGACAGAGCAAGGATTTCAATCTAGGTTTCCCAGATCCTAGTCTGACATTTTAACCACTACACCACTATTCTCTGTCTCTGTCTCTCTCTCTGTGCCTGTCTATATATGGGAGTGCACTCTCAAAAAGTGAAATCCCTTTTCCATATTAATCTCCCCATTCTTATTACAGCATTTCCTCTCTCCAGTCACCTCCTCCTACCTTCGTCATTCTGCAAAATATAGCTTCAGCACATTGAAAATCAAATCTATCTTGCCCAGTACCAAGAGAAATGGCACTGAACCAGTTTTGCCCATGTGAGTGGAAAGGTGCACTCTACTGTCTTCACAATTGTGTTAGAGCAAGAGACCCAACACGTGCTTTGCAAAAGCAAAGTACCTGTGGGTTCAGGTCTGAGATTTGCCCAGCCTTTCTAGGCTCCCCTATTCCTGGGTAGAGAAGGTAGAGTTTTTAAAGATTTGCTATTTAGAAGGGGGGATTCTTTGCTATAACCTTTGTACATATCATGTGTTGGTATTTATTTATTTATTTAGGAGATTTATATTCCGCACTACCCTACAAGTGGGCTCAGGGTTGATTACAACATCATTGAACAATTAAAACAAGGCAATACAATAAAAAATCATTAAAACAGTTAACCTCATAGTTACAAACAGGAGACAAAATTGCTCACAAAATTGTGTACAGTACTATGTCCTATTTAACAGAGGGAAATATTGAAGCTCTGAGAGATCCCATCACAAATAATAAACTTTATTTAGCCCTACAGTCCAAAAGTACCGGAAGCAACTTTTTCATGGAGCTCTTTGAAGGCTAAAACTTGAATGTGGGGAGAGGATAAATTTGCTGTGGGAGGTCACAGTGTTTTTCCAGTCACGCCATCTGATTTAAACAGTTGGTTAATTAAGTTTTTATTGCAGCCCTGTGGCGCAGAGTGGTAAAGCAGTAGTACTGCAGTACTGAGGTCTGAACTCTCTGCTCACCCCCTGAGTTCGATTCTGGCGAAGGCTGGACTCACATAGCCGGCCCAAGG
Source organism: Heteronotia binoei (assembly GCF_032191835.1). Lineage (NCBI taxonomy): Eukaryota > Metazoa > Chordata > Lepidosauria > Squamata > Gekkonidae > Heteronotia > Heteronotia binoei. The sequence goes on along the minus strand of NC_083243.1, from coordinate 90,803,589 downwards.
TTGACTCAGCCTTCCATCCTTCTGAGGTTGGTAAAATGATTACCCAGCTTGCTGGGGGGAAAGTGTAAAAGACTGGGGAAGGCAATGGCAAACTACCCCATAAAAAGTCTGCTGTGAAAACATTGTGAAAACAACGTTACCCCAGAGTCGGAAACGATTGATTCTTGCACAGGGGACCTTTCCTTTCCTAATTAAGTTATAAAAAGATTATGTAGGTTATTTTTTAAGTTATGCAAAAGTTCCCCAGGAGGAAGTAGTAAATGGGGGGATCCCTTTTGAAAACATGAAAAACAAAAGCCTGTACCTCTAACATTTGATGTGTCAAAACTTTTCCATGTCCCTTGTTTGGATTCTGATCAGCACATTCCCTGAAATGCCTGCATTGTCTATTGTTATCAGTTTTGATGTGTGTTTATATCACTGGAGAGTATATGTTCCATTATTATGAGAATGTATTTAAGTATACCTTTGTACAGTATTTTAGATTTCTATATAAACTCCAATCTCTCCCTGCCTGCTTTCACAATGGGTTAATGTATGGAATTTTTTTCTGCACCTTCAGACTGAATAGTTTCATTCCATGTAGTTATGGTTTCAGCTCATTGGTTAATTAGGCAGATATAGAACACTAGTTGTAGAATTTGATTTTAAATTCCTTGCTTGTTTACCATTACAGAACAGCATGGTGCTCTCTGCTGCTATATTTGTCACACTGATCGGTTTGCTTGTGTATCTGCACTTTGTGAGGATCGACCAGGAGTCCCTGCTGATTGTTGGCTCACTTGGAATACAGATGACTTCATACTATGCTTCTGGCAAAGAGAGTACAACTTTCATAGAGATGAACCAGGTAAAAGATGTGGTCATCAATGAAGCCATCTACATGGTAAGCTGCCCTTGTATTCTGTGTCACCACTCATTCAGAATTTCATCTCTTTGCTTTCTATATTCAGCATGCACAAGAGGGCAGAATTATATGCCCAGAAAGAGCTTCTAAAATTTATATGTCTAAAAGGAGATATAGAGGAGATATTGTAGAGGAGCCTCAGATAATGTTGAGTCCATTGGTGTTCTGTAACTACAGATAAAACTCATTTCTGTCCCATGGTGACTTTTCTTCTGAAATGAGAGGACCCTGAGTAGGTCCTCTGCAGCAGATCTGATTGGGATGCAGAAGTTGACTGTGAAGTGGGGGTTAAACTCTTGAGTTATCCAGGAGACAAATTTATCGACCCTTGTTTCTCTTCTAGCTTAGAACAGTCTCCATGGTGGCACCAGATTTGCCAACCATTCTCGGATATAACTATCTTGGAAACCCTTCAGTAGCCATTTTTGTAAGATGTGGTACCCTATTGCTGATCACTTTTGTGGTCAAGAGGGGGAGAAAGGGAATGGGGGACAATGGAGAAAGTATGTTTACTTGTTTCTTCATGTGGTGGTAACACTAAAAAGGTTAATGAGTGCTCACAGTGTTGTTGTAGTGCCTAGTACCACTGGCCAGATCCTAAAGACAATCTACTAGAAAAACTATGCTCTATTTTGGTGACTGAAGGAGGTTTGGAAGTTCTTTTAAAGGACTATTACACTCTAAGATGGAGGGGCTGTGGCAGTACAGGGAGCATGCACCTTGCATGCAGTCAAATCTCAAGTTCAATTTCTTAGGGTTTTTTTCTTTTCTTTCTCTGTCAAGTCACAGTTGATGTATGGTGACCTCATAGGGTTTTCAAGGCAAGAGTCATGTAGAGATGGTTTGTCATTGCCTGCCTCTGCATAGCAACTGCCTTGGTGGTCTTCCACCCACATCTAACCAGGGCTGACCCTGTTTAGCATCTGAGATCTGACAAGATTGGGGTAGCCTGGGCTATCCAGGTCAGGGCTCATTCTCTGGTACCCCATTGGAAAACATCTCAAGTAGCAAGGGTTGGCAAAGACTATTCTCTGCCTGAGAAGATGGAGAGCCACTACCAGTCAGAATAGACCATACTGATCTGGGTGGACCAATGGTCTGGGTTGGTATAAGAAACCTATGTTTGTTCATATTTTGCACTACCATTTGAATGCTATTGTGAGCATACTGACAAATGATAACAACCTCTCATGCTGGAGTTTCATTTATTTTTAAAATGATAAGATTGAAGCACTTCTCCTGACAAATTTCTCATTGTTCTATTCTATTTGTGTGTTTTTCTATTTTTGTAGCAAAAGGTTATCTATTATCTATGTATTCTTCTTCAGGATCCTATAGAACCTCATGTAGTTTCTGAGGTAGTGCCACTGTTTCAGGTGAGTTCAAATCTAGGGAGCTTAATTTTTCTTGCTTGGAAGCATGCATTATTATTTTTTTCCTTGTTGGGGATGTCACTCACAGATGTTTGTTTTTGATATTTCTTCACTGGGGGAAGTACGCAGGTATGTCATAATAAGTGTAGCAAATACATGTTGCATCATGTCTTCTAGCCTTGACTGTGGCCTTTTTCTTCCAAAATTCTAGGCAGTGTTATAGAGCATTGCTTCTTATCAACCCAGTGCCCGGAAACATCCCTGTATCTTAGTGTGAAATTCATTGACTTGCAGTAACAGCACTTTCAACTGAGCAGTGACATGCTCAATTGAGCATGGATTGACTGCTGAACTTTCTAGGTAGTTGGTTTTGCACAGGTAGGTGGGGCAGTAACCCTTCTCACCCTTTGGTGCATTTAACTCCTAGTTTTTCTCAGTTATGTCACCTCTAAAGAATACAATTTACCACCCCACTGAGCCTATTAACACTTCTAAAATCACGTACAGAATTTAACCTGCTTTTCTATGAAACTCACAATGGCCCCTTTCATAAAGATAGGCTCCAAATGGACTTTATACTGAAATGCTTAAAAGTCACTAGAACACCAGGGGAAAGGACAGGATGGGGAGGCTAGAAATAAAATACAGACAAATTAACTTTTTTATTTTCTTACTTTTTGTTCTAAGCAATAGTAGAAAGTACCATTTAGTGCCTATTCTTCAGTGTTAATGTTGATGGAGCTATTGTTTATTTTGTGGTTCACCATATCACATTAATTTGAGATGTTAAAACTTGGCTCTTCTTTCTGTTATTTTTCACATTTTTGCCATGCCAAGTTTAAAAACTTATATCTGCAGCTGTATTGAGCATTAGGACAAGAATAGTTTAAATAAACAGTTCTATAAGATTGTAACAGAAGTCCCATAGGCGGTACAAACACCAAATATTGACCATAATGGGAAAGATTGTAGGATGGACTAAGCGATTTTTGAATAGGCATAAAAATGAAGGATGATCTTATGAATATGTACAGCCCATCATTGTCTAGTCAAAACCTTTCTTGTATTTAGGAATACAACCAAACAGATGTATTTTCATTTATTGGATTTCTTAGAATAGCTATATCCCATATTTCTATAAATGTGGAAGATAGCATTAATATTCATTAAACTATTTTATACATTTCAAACATAAAAGTTATTTAAAAAATCAGCATCCACAATGAACAAAAGCTCAACAGATTTCAGAAGAAACTGCTAGAAAATAAAACTGCCTTTCTACAATCTGAAAGATAAATATGATGGAACCCACCGTACTTTTCTGAGGAGGATATTGCTAAGGTAAAGGATAACCACTTAGATGGCCCTATTTCTAATTGCTGTCTACCTCACCTTTGGAGATATCCCGTTCCTTGGATGATGGAATGGGGAAATAAATAGGAGAAAAGATGGTCTTTCGAGTACTGTGGTCCCTAGGCTTTTAAAGGAACATGTCCCAAAGCATGGGGTCTATTCACAGTATTATTAGTGGCTATAATTTTAATATTTTAAAAAAATCAGATTTTTGTCTAGAAAATGCAAATTACACAAAAATGAAGTGAGAAAATGGGACATATGGTGATAAAAGAAGATCACAGTGTAGTAGCTTTGGACTTGGACATAGGAGTCTAAGGTTTATGACCCAACTTAAATGACAAGGGTCATTGGGTGATCTTAAGTCTGACAATATTTTTGCAGAATATGTTAAGCCTGACAATATTTATGCAGGATATTAAATACCATGAAAGCAATTAGTTAATTTTGAGAATCACACATTACAGGAATGATTTTCTAATCATAAAAATCACCCACAAAAAAACCTAGGTACCACACTTTACTAATAAAGGTAAAATGTAGTCCCCTGCCTATCTATGGAACTGCCTTTCTCTGCATGTTCCCCAGAGAACACTGCATTCAAGGACACAATACCTACTGTCCATCCCTAGACCAGAAGAGGCCAGGCTATGTTTCACATGGGCTAGAGCCTTCTCAGTGGCAGCACCAGAAATGTGGAATGCCCTCCTGAAGGCCATAAGAGCCCTGCGGGATCTCTCTACTTTCTGCAGGGCCTGCAAGACTGAATTATTTCAACAGGACTTTAACATCTAAGCCAGGAGAGGACTGCCACCCCACATTGCTAAAGAGCTATGATTACTATAGGATCACTATCAGGAAAGAAAGAGCCCGTCTATATCGAAGTTGTACAGCACCATGGCATGTTTTAATTGTAATTGTATTTTATTGGTTTTAAACTGTAATTATAAATGTCTGAACTGGCCGTTAGCCGCCCTGAGTCCGGTTGTGGAGAGGGTGGGATAGAAATTTAAAGTAATAAATAATAAACACCAGGTCGTTACCGACCCATGGGGTAACGTTACATTAGGATGTTTTCTGGGTAGACTTTTTGTTATGGGGTGGTTTGCCATTGTATTCCTCAGCCATCTACTCTTTACCCCCAGCAAGCTGGGTACTGATTTTACTGACCTTGGAAGGATGGAAGGCTGAGTCAACCTTGAGCTGGCTACCTGAACCCAGCTTCCGCCGGGATTGAACTCAGGTCGTGAGCAGAGCTTGGACTGCAGTACTACAACTTACCACTATGTGCCACGGGGCTCCACACACTTTACTAGAGCAATGACTAAAAATGTTTTTATGCGCATTGTTTGATAGTTTGTTAGTTATGCAAAATATATTTAACATATACAGTGCTGATATATAGGAGAAGGGTTGGAGCTTAGTAGTAAATCATCTGCTTGGCATGCAGAAGGTCTCAGTTTCAATCCTCATCACTTCCAGCTAAACAGACGTGAAAGACTTGTGCCTGAGGCGCTAGAGGTGATGTGAAAGACCTGTGCCTGAGAGCCCCTGCTAGTCTGAGTAGACCTTGATGGAATGGTGGTCTGATTCAGTATAAGTTTGTGTCTTAAGCACAGTTACACCTGTCTAAGCCTGTTGACTTCACTGAACTTAGAAGGGTGTCGCTCATTTTAGGGTTGCAGTGATACTGTCTTTATCAATGAGTGTATTAAGCAGCACGCTTTAAAAAAAGATTAATGGTTCTTTTAATCATTTGCTGTTAAGTGACATGAATACTGTAGTGATTTAAAAATGCAGTGGTGGCAGTCTTGGGACAGAAGCTCTGTGGTCATAAAGCATGCACAGTACTAATGATAATGCTGGAACTTGTATTTTCCCAGCTCCAAATTAGACCTTAAAAAAAAAACTTATAGTGTTTGGTTGCATCATGAATTAAGCACTGTTTCCTTAAGAAAATTGTCCCTGGTTCAGAAGTTTCCAGCAAGGAACCCTACGCTAAATAATGTAGTTTTTCAGAGCACCACTGTACTGAGTTGAGATATCAGGTGCCTGAGAAACTCCATATCCTAGTGCTTCTAAGATCTGGGACACTGTCACGGACATATTTAGCAGCATTTCAGGTGCTAGGGCAGGGGTGGGGAACCTTTTTTCTGCCAAGGGCCATATGGATATTTATAACATCATTTGCGGGCCATAAAAAATATCAATTTAAAAAAAGTGCTTCACCGAGGGAGAATGATTCACGCCAGCAAAATTAATGCAAATAATTATTTTTCTATTTGAAGTCATGTGGGGAGAGCCTAATCTGGCAGACAAACATACATACACACCCCTGGCCTGCCACCCTAGGCAAAAGCCCAGCAGGAACTCAGTAGCATATTAGACCACATCCCCTAATATTAGCATATTAGGTCACACCCTCATTATATATTAGGCCACACCATCTGGGATAATCAAGTGCAAATTGAACTGTGACAGTAACTTTTCCTTGCCCTGCAGCAAGTCTGGGCCCTGTGATCCCCGCTTGGCCCTGGGGAGGCTGCTGCACCGTGCGGCTGGGCCCCACGATCCTTGCTGGGCAGCCAGACCCCAGGGAGGCTGCCACATGGCCTTCTATGTATCTGTCCAGCAATCCCTGAGGGCCAAACCAAGTGACCTCGAGGGCCGTATATGGCCCTCGGGATGGAGGTTCCCCACCCCTGTGCTTGGGAGTAATAGAAATCTCACTGAAAAGCATCCTAGGATGGGGTAGGGATGTCTTTGGATTGTTTCACATTCCTAGAAGAAGAAGAATTGCAGATTTATACCCCGCCCTTCTCTCTGGATCAGAGACTCAGAGTGGCTTATAATCTCCTTTATCTTCTCCCCCCACAACAGACACCCTGTGAGGTGGGTGGGGCCGAGAGGGCTCTCACAGCAGCTACCCTTCAAGGACAACCTCTGTTAGAGCTATGGCTGACCCAAGGCCATTCCAGCAGGTGCAAGTGGAGGAGTGGGGTATCAAACCCGGTTCTCCCAGATAAGAGTCCACACACTTAACCACTACACCAAACTGGCTCTATTGTTGTCATTTTTTTCCTAAGCCCAAAGAACACATTTCAAAACTGAGTTTGGGTTTCTGAAGGTTGTAATTGAGCTCAGGAAAAAGATTAGCTATTTCCATTTTTAAACATTATTAGCCATTTGTCAATTAGACTGTAGAAAATTTGTCCATTAGTGATAAGCAGGGGTATCAAACTCATTTGTTGTGAGGGTTGGGTCTGACATAAATGAGACCTTGTTGGCAGTGTTCCCTCCAAGCTGAGTTAGTGTGAGCTAGCTCACAAATTTTTAGCCTCCAGCTCACACATTTTTCTCTTAGCTCAGGAAAAATGGCCCCAAAACACACCTGCCTCACACACCCCGCCCACCCACCGCTGCACCCCCACCCATGGTGAGGGCAGGCACAGTGGCGGAGCAGAGGAGGTCTGCATGGGCTTCTGGCGCCTGCGCAGTGAGGTCTCGGGAGTGCCTCCAAGACTGCAGTGTGCTGGCACGGCTCACCTGCGGCTTCTGTTCAGCCTTCTTGGGCAGACTTGAGAAGGCTTAGCAGGGGCTGCAGGTGAGCCGCCTTGCCTAGCTGCTCTCGTTTTCAAGGCAAGAGTAGCCGGGCACAGGGGCATTCTCCTCTGAGCTTGGGTTCCCTCATGAGGGAAGCTGGGTTCGTTGGAGAGCACACAGCCACTCACTGTCCGAGTGCTCTCAGCTTCCCAGGTTTGCAGCCCAGGAAACTGAGAGCAGGAGGGAGGGGGTGCCCAGTGGCACCCCGTAGGCAAGATGGTGCCCTAGAAGAAGAAGATGACTGCAGATTTATACCGCACCCTTCTCTCTGAATCAAGAAACTCAGAGCAGCTTACAATCTCCTATATCTTCTCCCCACACAACAGACGCACCCTGTGAGGTGGGTGCGGCTGAGAGGGCTCTCACAGCAGCTGCCCTTTCAAAGACAACTCCTGCGATAGCAGCTATGGCTAACCCAAGGCCATTTCAGCAACTGCAAGTGGAGGAGTGAGGAGTCAAACCTGGTTCTCCCAGATAAGAGTCTGCACACTTAACCACTACACCAAACTGCCTAACTTGCCTATTCTCACCCACTGGCCATTGCGATTGAGCAAGCCTGGCAAAGCAAGCTGTGATGCAGAAGGAAGCAGATGACAGCCAGTTGCTCGGGGCCCTGATAGGAGCCCTCCTGGGGCCTGATTTGGCCTTGGGCTGCATGTTTGATACCCCTGCCATAGAATTTTACCGTTCCAAGCAATTTGATGAACCATCTCCATTCTTTGAGAGAGATAATTTTTTCCTGGTTGCACTGTCTCTTTTTGTGTGAAGCTTCTATACTCCACCTTTTATTTATAAATTGCAACATTCTTCGGCCATTGAGTTTTTCTCTTTTTTACAGAGCTCCAAGCCACGCCTAGACTGTCTTGTGAAAGTGTACAAAAGTTGCCAAGAAATCTTGGAGCAGAGCAAAAAATCTTGACATCAAACTGTAACACAAAACCCTTATCAAGGTAGAAAATGTTCTACTTTGCAAAGATTTGTTAAAATATATGCAGAATGGCAAACATGCTAATGAACTTGACAACTTGATGGCAGTGGATCCTAATGGACCAGAGAACTGGAAACTGCAGTTGTGTTCTGGGCAGACTGAACATACTGTCTTGGAGAAATGTTAGGGGGGAAATCTAAACCAGACCCATCTCTTCTTTGGTCAACATGATGTTGTAAGAAACTTGACAATAATCTTCTTTTCTGTCAACAATTAACTCTGCTTCAGTGAACTGAAATCTACAAGGAAAGTTCAGCAGCAATGGGCTGATGAGTGCCATATGCAATCTTGCTCCTGTTCTTAATGCATGTCCGTGAACGAAGAGAAGCTGGCAGCAGCATTGAACTGTTTTCTGAGGGCTGATAATTATTTCATGGGGCCTGCTGATATGCAGGCTTATCATTAGCATTCTGTAATTGTTATCATGTGATTAAAATGCTTTGCTTTCTGGATTGTTATAAAAATAATTGTATTTTCACCTGCATTTACCTGGCTGACAAGTAGTATAGATCCTTTTTCTTCCTGGATCTCTTGAAAACACAAATCAGAGAGAACTGCATGAGGCCAATGACATTTCAGGTTCTCAGGTCTTAAGTAACAGTCTTACACAACCACACAGGAAACCGCTTTTGGAAGGAGGATTTCAAAAGTGATATGGCAGTGGATAGATAGGCGGAAGTTGCTTTTGCAAGAAAAAGCCATACAGTTCTCTCATAATTGGTATACAGTTTGGACTGTGGATTGGTAAGCTGTCAAATGGTAAAATCTATTCAGTTAAAAAAATATCTAGACTGTTCCACCTAGAGACTTGAGGCAGGTAACAACACTTAGCGCCACCTAAGCAGAATGTCACCCTTCTAAGTCCACTGAATACAACTAGAAGAATGTGGCTGTATATCTAACAGCCAAAGGAAAGGAAAGGTCCCCTGTGCAAGCACCAGTCGTTTCCGACTTTGGGGTGATGTTGCTTTCACAACATTTTCATGGCAGACTTTTTATGGGGTGGTTTGCTATTGCCTTCCCCAGTCATCTACACTTTCCCCCAGGCAAGCTGGGTACTCTTTTTACTGACCTCGGAAGGATGGAAGGCTGAGTCAACCTCGAGCCGGCTACCTGAAAACCCAGCTTCCGCTGGGGATCGAACTCAGATCGTGAGCAGAGCTTAGGACTGCAGTACTGCAGCTCAAAGACTGGCACTTATTCCGATAGGTAAATCTGGCTACCATTTAAGAGTACACCAAATCTGAGGGAATCCCCAAATTTGCAGAAAAATCTTAAGTTTAAAGAAAATAATTTGGAGATACCTACATCTAGGTAATAGAGATGCCCATGCATACACAAATGTTGCCCGCTCCCCCCCTCACAAAAACCCCCCAAACCTGCCAGAATTCAGATGGCATTTTGGGTTTCTGTAGCAACTTGAAATGGTGCATGAAAATGTGCAAGTGATTCAGATGGTGGTGGCAGCCACTAGGGAAGAAAATGTAAAGAGGGAGAGGAGCCAGTGAAGGAGAAAGTAGAGGTAAATTTCACCTTCCTTACAAACCTCAGAAGTCCCTTTTAAATATAGTTTTAATATGATACAAAATCCCACTGTAATTAAAAGCCAATTCAAGCAAAAACATCTTAAAGTAATTTTTGACAATATTCAAGGTGTCCTGGATAAGAGAGTTCCACACTTGTGAGACAGCCATCAAAGCTTAGTGCTTTCATAGTGCAAGCAATGTGGCCTGTGATATGTATTTAGGACATTATGGGTCAAAGCAAAAAACCTGAATTCTGCCTAGAAACTCACCAATACAGATGCATTACTGGAATAAATTTGCTTTTGATCATAATCCCTTGTTAATGGGTGGTTCACCATGTTATGTGTCAACTGAATTCCAGATTAAAAACAAGATAGGACTGGGTGTCATCTGCAAACTAAGAGTCACTAAACCTCTGTTTAGGTTTGCCCCATTGTCTGAAATAGAACAGGAGCAGGGGAAGGATTAACCAGGTGAGACCCTGTAGCAAAGACCTTGCAGAGGGAAAACAGTCACTTACTGGTATCTGCTAATAGAAGCAGAGCATCTTGAGCAGGTTTACAAGTGCCTCCCAGATCCCAAAGAAAAGTCATAACATCTCAAGGCCACAAACAGACCTAATGCAGCAACAAGGTACAATTTCATCAGCTGATCTATGGGTAGTTAAGTCACAAGTACAGACAGCCTTGGCAGCATACAGCCATTTGTTTGCAATACAACAGATACAGGTTTGGGGACAGGCTGCAGCTGTCAATCTGCTGTTCCAACCTGAAAGTTCTGCATTTCAATAGATCCTTTCAGGGCTTTTTTTGAGCGGGCATGCACAGGAACACAATTCCAGCTGGCTTGGTGTTGGGGTGTGTGGCCTAATATGCAAATGAGTTCCTGCTGGGTATTTTCTACAAAAAAAGCCCTGGATCCTTTTAATAGGTTGCTTGGAAGAAACAGCCACCTGTATTAGGCACATAATATTTACTGTCTTTTAAAACTTGACTTGCAATTTTCAGGAGAGCTAGCTCACCAAGACAGATTCCCGCCCCCCCCCCCCTCTGGCCTTTACCTTCCATTGTTGTAGGAGATTGGTTCTTTCAGCATTCTTCGACTTCTTTTCTTACTGCACTATTGATGCTGCTTAATTAACGATGAAACCACCTGCTTATGGCATAATTGCTGAGTAATGAAGATACAGAATGTCTTACAGAAATAATACAAAGAAACAAAGATCTCTCTGCTTTACTCACAGATACAAGTTTATTTATCATCTTTTGGCAGCCTTTTATATACAAGACTGTAGTTATTAAAGACTTTTGTTAGTCTGCTCATACTGCACTTAATAGCTAATTACGATCAGGGAACTGGTCTCAATAAAGTTACATAGTCTGTGCTACAATGGAATCATATCATGTAGTCAGGGTGAATTCAAACTATAAATAGGTATATGGCTGCATGAAAGCCTATGCAGACCAATGAGGAGAAACCTGGATTTACATCTGGGAGACTGTGTTCAATGAGCAAGTTAATATAGTTCTGCTTTAGTTCCTCATTTATATGATAAAAACAATTTTTAATAACTTCATAGGGTAGGTGAGAAGGCAAGCATAGTTTAAAAACTGGTAAACTTTATTGATTTGCAACCTGCTATTATTGAAAAGTAATGCATTTTCTAATGTGACAGCTTTTGAATAACTTCGATGTTCTTTAATGTGGAATTGACACACAGAGAATGTTGGAGGTGCAGCCTTAGTACAGAAATTTGCCAACTATTGAATCCTAAATTAAATTCTGTTGAAATCAATAAGATGTATTTTCATGTATCTGGAAGTAAACAGCAGCCAAAGCATAGGCAATTGGCTAGTTCTGTTCTTGGCTCCCACAGGAAGTTTTGTCAGCAAATTTTAAATTTTGACTGAGATTGCAAATTCAGGTTAGGATTAGCCACGAAAAATGCTGCTGATGTGCCCAGTTTTGAAATGTTATGTACTCTAAAATGATTGTTTAGGTCAAATAACTTAGAGCTGCTGCATAGGTCTGAAGAAACTGGCCCTAACTCCATGGGAATGATAAAGAGGATGCAAAGCAAACATAAGGAGCGAACCAGCTCCAAGTCTCCTGTTTGTCACAATTTCATCAGAGCATTTTTAAGAGTAGACATTTTAGAACTTTAAAAAGGACAGTGAAAAGATATGCAAAAGGAAAAAGAAGGGGTAGAAGCCTTTTAAAATTGTCACTTTGTTGTCTAACAATGGTAAAACTAAGATCTTGATGAAAAAATAATTGGCTTTGTCACAAGTGATTATTAGAATAAAAACACTTTACTGGTTTGGAAGGTCAGATGTCAGAACAGCATTTAGGAATATACTTGTTTGCTAGCCACTCCATCTTGCAAAGGCAGCATTAAGGAAGGAGGAGTTCAGACTGTAGATACTGGTGAAGCCTGACACAATTTTTGGTAATTTAAAGATGATATGTCATCACATGCCTTTGTCTTTCAAAGCAATATTGGTACTAATAACAGTAAGCACATTCAGAAATAAATACAATATAGTGGTTACAACATTACAAAGATCCAGATATGTGCTTTAGGATTAGGATTAAGGAATGAGGAGATCCAGGTTCAGATTCTCACTGAGCCATGCAGCTCACTAGCAGTGCCATTATATCCTTCTCAATCCACTAATAAATGACCTTAGAAGGCCATAACTCTACTTAGATCCAAGTAGACAGCCATGTTTGTCTGAAGCAGCCATGTTGGTCTGTAATTCCTAATGTCAGATTTGTGTCCATTTATCCTTTGGTGTAGGGTTTGTCCTGTTTGCCCTATATATAGAACTGAAGGGCATTGTTGGCATTTAATGGCATATACAATGTTGGAAGGTGAACAAGTGAATGAGCCTGAGATTGTGTAGTTAATGCTGTTAGGCCCAGTGATTGTGATTGTGTTGTCTGGATGTATGTGGCAGCAAAGTTGGCACTTGGGTTTATTGCAAGCTCTGGTACCGGTGTCCATGCTCAGATGAAATGCTGTATTTTAAAAGACATTAGGAATTACAGAACTGGGAAATCTGTGGGAGAACACTTTAACCTTCCAAAGCATTCAATGGGTGACCTCAAGGTAGCTGTTTTACTGCAAAGTAACTTCAAAAACAGAATGGAGAGAGAAATTGCTGAATTACAAATTATTATGAAACTTGGAACAAACACCTCTCCAGGACTGAACAGGGATATTGGTTTTTTTTATCTCATTACATATGCTAAACCCACTCTCTGAGCATAGCTATACATCCACAGTATTCCAATGTATTTCTCTTTTATAATAGTGTATCACAATAATGTTTTATATTGACATACTCAAATAAGGAATATTGGCTATTTATCTCATTACATATACTTAACCCATTTTCATTTTATGTATTATTATTTTCTAATGGCACAGTAGAATGATGTTTATAAAGTATAGATTGATGTTGATAAGTAGATTGGGTGGACTACAACTAAGATTCACCTAGATTTGCAGAAACACCATTTGGCAGGGAATTTTATTACGTCTTATGGCTATCCAGACCAAATGGCCAAGCCACACTGCTTTATGTGACCATGTGATCAGTTAGTTCGCTCTCTTAATCAACAAACTGCTTGTATTTCAGATCACAATACCTGATCCCCTCGTCTTATGAAGTGTGCTTAGAGAGCACAAGAAAGCCGACGTTCTGAATAAAAATTGGTTGGGTCTTAAAGGTGCAACTTAACTCCTGCTTTGTTATAACTCTACTTATAATGGAATAGAGACCTTGGCAAGGCACCCCTAGTGACAAGATCCTGGGAATAGTACCTTCTGTACAGTAAATAACACAGGGTACAGAATGTTTGTAAAATGTTTAGAGATATTCTCTAACAGTCATTCAAATATTTGTTAAATCCCTCAATTCATCTGGCTATTTAAGGTTTAGTAAAATACAAAGTTAAACTATGTTGTGAATTCTCCTATTGCTACTCTGCATTACATATGTAATTTATCAATTCAACCAATATGATTTGTCAAAATGGTTTTTTCCTCTCTACTCATTTTAATGTATAGCTACATAGAATCATCCAGTTGGAGGGGATCCCCTCCCAAATCATCCACCATCTGGTTTATGACAGCTGGCAGTGGTGGAAAGTGCTTATCAAGCCACAGTCAACATGATGATCCTCTGAAGTTTTCAAGGCAAGACGCATTCAAACATGGTTTGCCATTGCCTGCCTTTGCATCACTACCCTGGACTTCCTTGGTGGTCTCCTATCCAAATACTAACCAGGGCTGACCCTGCTTTGCTTCTGAGAACAGGCTAGCCTGGGCTATCCAGGTCAGGGTTATGTTATGACAGCAATTTCTAAAACTCCTCAAACATATACAGTGTTCCCTAGCATTCTCTAGGGAAGATATTCCACAGAATTCCCAGCCATTTTGCTCTGTTCTTAACTGTTCTTCTTGATAGTGCCGTTATTGATACTATTTTCCAAATGTTTAGCCTGAATCTGTCTTCTTGTAGTTCTGAGCTATTGCTTCATTTCTGATCCATAGTGCATGGGATGAATAATTATTTTTGAACATCTTTGGGTCATCCATTAAATGGATTAAAACTGATTTTTCCCTTGAGTAATCCAATTCTATGTATGTTTCCTTGGAAATAAGTCCCACTGAGTTTATTAGGGCTTTCTCCAAGTTGACATGCATAGGCATGCATTCTTTGCTTCTATTTAAACGTAACCAGTTCCTTCAGCAAGATGATTTGACTTTAAGATCCATCATTGTCCTTATAATGCATCTTTCCAGTATGTCAGTAAGATCTGCGTTCTCTCAGAAAACAACACTACATTCTTCTCAAGGTAAGTTACATTCAAACCATTTGTTCAGGGCAGAATTATGTGTTACACTGAACATAAGGCTAGCTCTACAAATGACATCTCCGTGTTGAATTCTTCTCCATAGCATATAGTACCACTCTGCTTTGTGACATGACTACATGATTGATTTCCCCCACTATGCACTGCTTCCATTGTATGGGGCATTCAGTGGCACTGTGCCAATAGCCATTTGTGCCACTGTCACAGTATTACAGTGATAACTCATCCATCATGCTATTGTCTAATAGGCAAAAAGGTAGATAACTGCATTGGTCCATATCAAAATCCCCAAACAAGAACCCTGTGTGTTCTATTCAGCATCAGAAGCACATATGATCAACTAATGGTTGTTACATTTTAATTGAATGGCTTCTCCTTTCTTGCTTCTGGTTTCCAGCATCCCATTACTAGCCATAACATGTGCCCTTTGTAGTCAACAAAGCCTTCTGCATGGGATACTGACCAAGAGGCTGTAAAATCCTGTAAAAAGGCACCAGATATATTTTTATTCTCACCTCTCTTTTTGTTTTCTAACATCCAGACTGATGAATAATTCTGGAGAACTCAAAATTTGCATAGTGGGTTGTATTATTTTAGATAGTCTTGTTAAAAGGTATTTAAAGGTTTTTGTTTTTTTGACTTTTACCGATTTCTCACTAGCAGGTGCTCTGCCCCTGGGCTTCAGCGTTCCTCAGAGCAAGTGACTGATTCACCAATAGTCACTGTGTGGACAAATTTTGACTTGCGGCTCCCTCCAATTTCCGCCACTGCCACTTGGTCTTGTTTTTTGGAGATCCAGAAGCTGCAAGGGAAATTGGAGGGAGCTGCAAGTCAAAATGTGTTTGCACAGTGACTAGTGGGGGAATTGGCCACTTGCTCCGAGGAAAGCAGAAACCCAAGGGCAGATTGACTACTAGTGAGGAATCGGTATTTATTACCTTCTAGTGTCCTGGCTTCACTGATGGACCTTCTGATGGCATCTGGTTTTTTTGGCCACTGTGTGACACAGAGTGTTGGACTGGATGGGCCATTGCCCTGATCCAACATGGCTTTTCTTATGTTCTCTTAACTTTAAAATCCTTTTTGGAAGTATCAGCTGCTCAGTTAGCCACCCTGAGCCTGCTTCGGCGGGAAGGGTGGGATACAAATAAAATAAAATAAATAAATACCATCAGGGTTTGTTTTGCAACATTTTACATGGGAACTTGTTGAAATTCATTTTACTGCAAACTGCTTAGTGCAAAACCAGTTTCCTTTTGTAAAAAGCTTATACTTTCACTGAGGACAGCCAGTAACCTTGGTATTCTCCAGAGACCAGAGGTTCATTTAGCTGCACAAATCTCAACCCCTTCACAGGCAGTCAACTTCTATGAGAAAGTCAGCACCACATTTATGGAGCATCGCCACTGAGGGACAACCAGACCAGTAATATATAAAACTTAAAGGAAACAGAAGTGTAAATATTCAAGTATATAAAACCTCCTGTCTTATCTCTTTTTTTGGGGGGGGGAGTATTTTACTTTCAAGTAAATTTTGGGGCAAGATGCTCCCTGTATGCGATTAAAATTTGGTAAGGTTAGCTTGGAGATCACCTGATGGACAACACAGAAACCCAGATTGATTATATACTCTGCAGTCAAAGATGGAGAAGCTCCTTACAGTCAGCAAAAACAAGATGTGGAGCTGACTGTGGCTCATATCAGGAGCTACTCATTGCAAAATTCAGGCTTAAACTGAAGAAAATTGGGAAAACTATTAGGCCATTCAAGTTTGACCTTGATAACTCTCCTGGTTGCTTGCCAAGCTGTTCAGAAAGTGGGTGGAGCCTTTGAAAAGCAGGGCTTGTTATAGTGACTTTCCTCATTCAAATGAAAGGGTTTTCCATGAATCCAATAATGGCAGAAGCCACTGGAAGATCAGGAAGATTAGTAAGCATTCAGTCTTGTATTTTCATTCCTTCTTCAGGCTTTCCTTTTTTAAAAATTACTCCTCTTTCTCCATTCCTTCCCCTGAGCTTTCCTTAAGTTTCTTTTATTCCCCTTCTGAGATTCTTTTTCAATGTGAGAAGGGAGGTATTGTGTTTGGCTCTGTGTCCTGAGGCAGCCATTTTGGGTTTGGATCTGCCTCCTATGAGAACCATTTTGAGGTGGTGCTCAACTCCCTCCTCTCAAAATTCCAAAGGTGCCCATAGACTCAAGGGAGTTCATAATGCTGGACCATCATGTTCACCTCCTTGAGTATTCCATTGACTGTAACTGATGCTTCTTCAAGAAGTTCTTACAATTTGACTGGCAACTTCTTCTTTGCCCTAAGCGTTAAGGTAACAGACCAGATAAGATTGCTTCGCAAGCCTGGAATCCCTGTATTAGATGTTTCATGCCTAAATTTCTATTTGGAGAACTAAATTTTAATCTTGTGAAAAGCTGGTCTTCAAGCTGAGGCAGAGCTGGTGCTACCAAGTTGGTGAGGTAGGCGGCCATCTAGGGCGCCCACTTAATAGCAGGGTTGGCTCCTGCAGCTTCCAGGCTACCTCAGACTTTTTGTGAGTAAATGCTACCCGCCTCTCTGCCACCCTGCTCTGCCTTGAATGCTTGGAGAATACGCAGCCTCTTGTTGCATTGGGGCAGGTGGTAGGGCTCCACCAAATGTCCCCAGCCTGGCCTCCCCATCGGACTGAGTCCTTTCTGCCAGCCTCAGGGCACCTGTGGAGCAACTGGCCGAGGCTGAGCAGGGTAGTGGTTTTGTCCCTTCCTGCTCTCTATCAATGTCACTTCCCATCCTGCCTGGCCATGCACGCCAAGGTGAGCGCCACCACCGCCTCCTCTCTGGCTGGGCCTGCTGATGGTCTCCCACCAGGTGCATGGCCTGGCGTCCCTGGATGCTGCTCCTTGGTCTGTGGTGTGGCTGCCTGTTGCTTGGCAGCACCCTAGCTCAAGCAGGGATGCCAGCATGGCAGCAGCGGGTTGTTTTTGTTGCCAAGTCTGTGTTCTTGCTGCTGGTCACCTTTGGTTTCAGGTGGCCTGGTTCATGGGCGCTGAGGCTAATTCTCAGCAGGGAAGTTAGGGCAGGGGGTCTTGCTCAGGGCGTCAGAAACCCTGGTGCCAGCCCTGAGCTAAGGAACCTAAGTATTTCCTCATCCCAAACTCTTTTTCGTAAAACAGCCCTCTTAAGTTTTTTCCATTTGTTTTGAGTGCTAAACACTATGCTTGTGAAAAGCAAATATAAAAACCTTTGAGGGCTTTCTCATTGTAAATGCTCTCTTTAAAAACACCACCATATTACTCCTGGAGTTCCTCACTACATACCTTAGCCAGGCTGCTTGACATTTATAATAATGTCTGCACTTATGTGATCAAAGCACCATTCTGCTAACAATACACTTTAAATAATGTTATAAGGAATACAGTATAATTTCATTTACCCTACTTAGTAGAGGTAAAGAAAAGAACCAAAATGTTCAGAAAAATTTTAAAACCTCAGATAAATAGGAATACTTTCACAAGGGTAATCAAAGAAATGCAGATGTTAAGATCATGAGATGACTACTGAAGATCAGTTCTACTTTCCTGAAGAGTTTGCTGTCTCAAGCAGAACAAATAAATTACTGGCTGAGATGGGTAGGCAACTACACTAAGGACATTAAAGAAGTGGATTCTAACAATAGGCACTGTGGTATAAGATGTGGCATAACATCAAAAACACAAGAAGCTAGGGACAGCAGCTATGTGAACTAGTATGTAAACAGCCTATGAAGTCAACAGCTTCAGTGCAATCAAGGGGAAATCTGTGAAGCCATTCATAGAGGAAGAGATTTGGGCATGACTGTGAGGAGGCTTGACCAATACAGGTCTTATTAAGGCAGGTAGAAGGTAGGACAAACAATTATAAAGGATGCACAGTCTGTTCAAAATAGATACCCTACCCCTAATCTAGCAGGTAGGAGGAGTCTAACACTAAACAAGTCTCTAGGAATGCTGTACATTACCAAGGAGGTAGACCTGCAGCCTGCCTGGTCACAGGCAGGTAAGCAGTGAAATCACAGTAGTTCTTGATTCACAGTCTGGCAAAGGAAAATGGGCCTTACAGCAGCGTTGGCCCCTTAGTGGTTCGGGGCAGAGAAGGAAAGAAACATCTACTTTCAATTTTCATTAGCTTCTTAGCAGATGATGTACTCCATGTTGAATTGATGCTTGGAGTAGGAGGGCGTGGAGTTGAACAGTAGTTAATATAACTGGCAATAAGGAGAGTCACTTCAACAATCTGCTTGAGGGATTAGGAAAGAGAGAAAAGGGGAAAAAATATTCCAACAGCATTCAATTTACTGGACGTTCTGTGAGATAATCTTTAAGGTAAAGCCATATAGTAGTGAGCCAGGCCCAAGTAGCCCAGTGTTGTCATTCCCAAGTACTCGCGGCCCTTCATAAACACCGGTATTCCCTCCTTTGTTATCTGGAATCCTTTAATCAGAGATGCTAGAGCCTGATGCTAAGGAGATATTGTATATATGCACATCTTACTAATATGCCCTACCACTGAGCTATGAGCTCCTACCCAAAGCCCTCTGCCCAATTCTAAGCATGAATGATTTACATGCCATTTCTATTCTGGATATTTTGAGGCAAATTTTACATCCCCCAGGGGAAGAACAGGTTGCTTACTTGCAACTGATCATATGAACACATGAAGCTGCCTTATACTGAATCAGACCCTCGGTCCCTCAAAGTCAGTATTGTCTACTCAGACTGTCAGCGGCTCCCCAGGGTCTTAAGCTGAGGTTTTTCACACCTATTTGCCTGGATCCTTTTTAGTTGGAGATGCCGGGGATTGAACCTGGGACCTTCTGCTTACCAAACAGATACTCTACCACTGAGCCACCGTCCCACTGATGGTCATCAGTGCAGTTATAACACTAAGCTCTAACTCTGCAACCATAATTCAAAACATTCTAGACTCCCACTGCCCCCAAAGCCTGAGCATCACATGTGCTCAGAGGAAAGGAGTTGCAGCTCTCCATTCAGTTCTTCCAAAAATAAGTGCTAGATAAGAGTCTGTTGTGCAGGGGATACCTTTACCTTTTAAGAGTTTGTTCCTGTTGTGGGGAAGGAGGGTAATCTGTGTGAAGAGACATGACAATTTAAAAATGGGAGGATTTTGTGCCCTAAAAGCTTAGCTCTAGAATGTTCTGGATCAAGGTTCTGTGCAGTGATAATCAGGTTACAACCTAAGATAGGAACAGAGTTCCAAGGCCATCTTTGCAGATCTTTCATTACTGAAAACACAGGTTGAAGCTTCTTCCTGGCTAATTAATATCTTTCAAAATTAAAATCTTATTCATCACCTCAGGAAGGTATATTTTGAATGATATCAGGAAGCAGCATTTCAGGGCTCCTGTGTATACTGTGCAATACTTGGTATACCAAGGATATTGGAAGGGCATTCTCTGCTCTTCTTGTTCAGAAAAGAAAAAAAAATGCCAGCAGTCTGTCTGGATTCCATTGTCTAAGCATTACCACAAAAAAGAAATGTTCTTGATACTCACCATTGGTGCTGCCATCGCAAAAAGCAGTTTTTCAGGGGTAATTTTCCCAGAATTCCTGTCCTTCACTTGGCGGATTACAATCATAAAGTTATCATGGAACCCTCCAAAGGTCAGCACAGAGGAGAATGCGTAAGATAGTTTTAAGTGCTGCATATAAACAAAGACAGGATATTGGGGAAAACAAATTGCTATGGAAGAAGATATTCTCCATTCCCTCCAATTACATGTTATCTGGCCTTGTCTGTACAAGTAGATCAGTGCAAATGTTCACCACCACACAGAATGTTGGAACTATACTTAGGACACCTAAGTTTAACACTTGCTTATGTGTTACTTTCTTCTGCCTAGAGATTCACACCTGTGTACACATTTCTAAGGGTATTTTTTAAGTCTTGAAATGGAAAGGTGGTCTATGAAGTGGTTTCCCAACATGAAATTTGGGTAAAACTCTCACTTCTACAACCATTCATGTTCTTTTATATTATGTTCATATTTATATTAAAATCACATTGGTTTGTGTTTCCCTTTCTAGGAGCAGTGTGAAATTCAATGTGTCCTTTAGGATAAGCTTCCTATTGAAGACAAATAGGCCGAGGTCAGATGCACATAAACTGACGAGACGGGCATGGATGAAAGCCAGATGCATGTCAGATTTTATGCGGTTGTCCAAACATCAGCATCTGGCAATGGTCATTGGCTTGTTTGTGTCCCGAACTGCCACGACTGAGATGCGGACTTTTTTGATAGTACATTAAATCCGGAATAAGAATGCTTCCGACGACTCCCACACGTACTTTCTATGTTTGAACGCTCCATTGTAGCCAACTCGTTGCAAGCGCACATCCACTTCCCTGCGAGAGCCCACTCCAAATCATATTATTACGCCACCTTTGCCGTCCCCCTGCCAGGCAGAGAGACAGCAAAGAGAGTTGCCGTGCTCCCGCCCATTTAAACACCACGGCGGGTGTTTAAATGGGGGGGGGGGGCGATCGCCCACCTTTTCTGGCACCTTTAAAAAAATAAAGCCAAGCACAATATCCCATGTACTGCGCTTGCACGAGTGTGAAATGCCATCTCAAAAAATGAGGTCCGGTTGAGACCTCTGATCAACCACGGCGGGGTGTTTAAATGGGGGGGGAGGAAGGACACCCACCTTTGCTGTCTCCCCGCCAGGTGGAGAGACAGCAAAGAGAGTTGCCGTGCTCCCCCCCCCATTTAAACACCACGTTGGGGGGTTTAAATGGGGGGGGAGGAAGATCACCCACCTTTGCTGTCTCCCCGCTAGGCGGAGAAACAGCAAAGAGAACTCCTAGGCTTCCCCTTCCTTTCAGGGTGTTTAAATGGGGGGGGGGGGGCGATCGCCCACCTTTTCTGGCACCTTTAAAAAAATAAAGCCAAGCACAATATCCCATGTACTGCGCTTGCACGAGTGTGAAATGCCATCTCAAAAAATGAGGTCCGGTTGAGACCTCTGATCAACCAGCGACGGGACCAACACTGCTTAGAACTGAAGGATGGAGGGATGTCTGATCAGGAAATTCGTTGTAAAAAAGCTGCGGGGTATAATAGCGGCGGGTTAGGGATGGATTTAATGGTGAGTGTGACCGTGGCCATAGTCACTTTATAATAATCTGTTTGTTTACAAAAGGCACAGAGCAAAATTAAACAAGAGTCTAGTTGTACCTTAAAGAATAACAAGATTGTATTTCAGCAAAAGCTTTTGTAGACTAGAATCCATATCTACCACAAAAAAGAAGAGAAGAACCGACTGGATTTATATCCCACCCTTCACTTGGAGTCTCAGAGCAGCTTACAATCACTCTGTTTTCCTCTATCCACAGCAGACATCCTGGTGAGGTAGGTGGGGCTGAGAGAGCTCTCAGAGAACTGCTCTTGAGAGAACAGCTCTGCGAGAACTGTGGCTGACCAAAGGTGTCATGATAGGGTTGCCAATCCCCAGGTGGGGGCAGGGGATCCCCTGGTTTGGAGGCCCTCCCCCCGCTTCAGGGTCGTCAGAAAGCGGGGGGAGGGGAGGGAAACGTCTGCTGGGAACTCTATTATTCCCTGTGGAGATTTATTCCCATAGAAAATAATGAAGAATTGATCCGTGGGTATCTGGGGCTCTGGGGAAGCTGTTTTTTGAGGTAGAGGCACCAAATTTTCATTACGGCATCTAGTGCCTCTTCCCAAAATATCCCCCAAGTTTCAAAACAATTGGACCAGGGAGTCCAATTCTATGAGCCCCAAAAGAAGGTGCCCCTATCCTTCATTATTTCCTATGGAAGGCAGGCACTGAAAAGGTGTGCCGTCCCTTTAATAATAATAAATAATAATAATAAGTTTTTATTTATACCCCGCCCTCCCCGCCGAAGCAGGCTCAGGGCGGCTTACAAGACATGATATAAAGTATCATGATATAACAATAAAACAAAATAATACAGTCAATAAACAGAACAATATAAATTATACAATATATAAGTTAAGATTAAAATCATCAATCTAAAAACAGTATAAAGGTGCTACCGTTGCAGTATATACAAGATGGCTTGATGATAATTCCAGGTTTATCTTAAAAGGCTAGTTGGAAGAGGGCGGTTTTGCAAGCCCTACGGAACTGGTTAAGATCCCGTAGGGCCTGCACCTCTTCTGGTAGCTGATTCCACCATTGGGGTGCCTTTATAGAGAAGGCCTGCTCCCTGGTTGTTTTTAATTTGGCCTCCTTTAAATGTGATGGCCAGAACTCCTTTTGGAGTTCAGTTATGCTTGTCACAGCCTTGATCTTGGCTCTACCCCTAATGTCTCCTGGCTCCATCCCCAGAGTCTCCTGGCTCCACCCCCAAAGTCCCCAGATATTTCTTAAATTGGACTTGGCAACCCTATGTCATGATCCTGGGCCTCGTGAGGCCTACAGGCTCCAAAGAAGCCTTGCTAGGAGTTACTACAGAAAGCCTACATTTCCCAGGATTCCTTCTATCCCTCTGATTGGGCGGCAAAGTTTTGGAGGGTAACTAACCCAGAGAGGGGTGGGACCTGGGAGGAAAACATAAAAGGGCCAAGCACAGATGGGGTGTGTTCTTTCCTGAAAAGGCTGCAGACTGGGAGGTTCTCTCTGGAAGGCTAAGCTGGAGGCAGGCTGTAGTCTAGAGAGCTTGCAGCTAGGAAGAGATTCCTCACCCAAGGGAGGTGGTGAGTTTGGTATTAGAACAGGGAATGTTGTTAGTTGCGTCAGGGCTTTTGATTATGTACACCCACCTTTACTGTATATATATTTCATTGTTTTTACCCACTTATTATTTGAGCACAGTAAATAAATTGTTGTTATACTGCTTGGGTCCTCACGTCTCCTTGGTCACAGTTAAAAGGTAATTTACTAAGAAGGAAGAGAGGGGTGGTTGGGTGCACTGGACCATCCCATGCAGACTCTTACCAGAGTGGGGGCAGCCAGTAGAAGGCCCTCCTAGGCCCCTGCTGCATGACACAAGGTCACCCAGCAGGTGCATGTGGAGAAGTGGGGAATCAAACCCGGTTCTTCCAGATTATTTATTTATTTATTATTCTTGTTAATTTGTATTCCACCCTGTCTCGCAAATGGGCTCAGGGTGGATAACAACAAAAATTAAAATAATTAAAACTACAAAAAACCCCATAAAATACAATAAAACAAATGGCATATATGTCACAGGTGGTGGTTTCCATTGGGCACATTCTATATATCACTACAACAGTAGGCCCAGAGATGGAATAATAGATTAAGATAAGAATATAGCATCATGACAGGTAAGGGAGGCCAAGCAGATGGAAATAAGAATGTTCGCTGCCTCAACTGAAGGCTTGGCAAAATAGCTCTGTTTTGCAGGCCTTACGAAATGATATCAGATCAGGTAGGGCCCGGATCTCCACAGGGAGCTGATTCCACCAGGCCGGGGCCAAGGCCAAAATGGCCCTGGCCTTGGTTGAGGCAAGTCGAACATCCTTCGGGCCAGGGACGGTTTGAAGATGCTGCGAATTGGAATGCAGCGATCTCTGGGGCGCATATGGGGGAAGGTGGTCCCGCAGGTATGTCAGTCCCAGGCCGTGTAAGGCTTTAAATATTAAGACCAAAACCTTGAAGTGGATTCGGTACTCTATTGGTAGCCAGTGCAGTTGGTGCAGCACTGGCTAGATGCTTGCCCATAGAGGCAATGCAGTTACCAGCCGTGCTGCCGCATTTTGCACCAGCTGGAGTTTTCGGATCAGCTTCAAGGGCAAGCCTGCATACAGCGAGTTACAGTAGTCCAGCCTGGAAGTGACCATCGCATGGATCGCTGTAGCTAAGTCCTGGGAGGACAGGTAGGGTGCTAATCTGCCGAAGATAGTAAAAGGCAGATCAAGCAACTGCTGTGATCTGGGCCTCCATGGAAAGTGAGACATCCAGTATCACTCTCAGGCTTTTCACTTTCAAGAGGTGTCCAGGGTTGGGAGCCGGATGCCCAACTAAACCCCCATGGCTCAAGCACAGGACCTCCATCTTAGATGGATTAAGCTTCAGCTGACTTAACTGCAACCATCCAGCAGGCCCTGGTCAGATGATCTGTGGCAGAGTCTGAATGGCCGTCCATCAACAGATAGAGCTGGGTGTGATCTGCATACTAGTGACAACCCAGCCCATAACTTCAAGCAATCTGGGCAAGGGGGCACATATAGGTGTTAAACAACATGGGTGAGAGAATAGCTCCTTAAGCACACCACATTCAAGAGGATGTTGCGGGGAGGTCTGCTCGCCAAGCGCCATCCTTTGTCCCTGACAATAGAGAAAGGAGGAGAACCACTGTAAGGCAATCCCCTGAACTCCTATGTCATCAAGCCGGTGGGTCATTAGATCATAATCAACTGTGTCAAATGCTCCTGATAGAGTCTATGCACTTAGCCACCACACCAAACTGGCTTCTGCCAGAATGTATTTAAGGTGTAGCTGGAGTCCTGTGTATTTTTTGCAACAGACACTGGTTGAACAGGTATTAAGAGGATGCAGAAGTACATATGCAGGCAGCTAATGCTCATTCTAAAGTAATGTCAATACAATGGAATTTTTAAAAAGGTACTTCCCTCTCCCTCCCAATTTACCTATTCTACCAGACTGGGAAAAGTTAGCGTCATGTTCAAGCCTGGCAGAAAGGTGTGAGTTTTTTTGGGTGGTGGTGGTTTGTATTTGTGTGTTGCACATGTATGCGTGTTCTTGCATGTCTGGAAGTCATGGTAACTTCTGGTGACCGCAGTGGGGCTAGGACATTTCAGAGAGGAGGCTTGATAGTTGCCTGCCTCTGCATCCTGGCCCTGGTATTCCCTGGAGGCTGCCCTACATTCCGAGTGCTTGTAAGAGACTGCAAGACTGTTTTTTATCAGAGGGCTTCTGGCGGAAGGCAAAGCTGTGTTTATCTCTGTGTACCGGCTTTTAAATTTGTTTACCTGGTTTTTGCTTTTAACTTCATGAACACTTACAGTGTCTGCCTCCTGCAGCTTTTGCAGTTTTGTTAGATGCCTTGACTTTGCAGAGATAAGGCAGTGTATACATATTTCAAATAAATGAATGAATAAACAGCCTGTTAATGCATATTGTGCCCCCAAAATAAGCTCATATAGACCCTAAAGGGAGATCTGTTTCTTCACTTGGCATACAACAACAGCATGACACACAACATTGTATGGACATCTTTGTATATGAGAATGGACCTTCATGAAAAAACTAAAAAATTTAATCGGTCCTTACTCTAGAAAAATTTTGACTAATCTCTCTGTCTGAATTTCTTAACTCAAGATAACCGTAAAGCACATTAAAATATTATATATGCATATTATTTATGCATATAATCCAAGACTGTATTTTGGAGTAGTTAGATTTTATTAGATTGAAAGCTGGTTTTATCCACAGATAATAATAATAGTAATAGTAACAACAACACACACAGTTTCTTCCTAAAACCAGACTCTGTAATTGTCTCTTGGTTTAACCCCACTGTCTTTCCTGTAAAAGGAAACAATGTATTTTTTCAAGTTAAAAAACAAACGCCAGTAGTTCTGTTCCATGTTCAAGAGTAAATAAAGTATCACAGATTTCAAACCTCCACCTCATCAGATTCTTGAAAATTGCTTCTGCAAAGAAGTAGTCATATTTGTCTGCTAATAGTTCTTACCATAGTGCTGTATTCCAGCATACTGATTCCATCTTCATTAACAGCTATCCACAATGGACAGTCTTCCAGGGGAGAAGGCAGGACAGGCTGAAGAAATAACAACACACATCAATTCCTTTGTAATTTCATGCTGTTGCTTTTCCCTGGAAACCCAAGCAATATTATCAGCAGTACTGCAACTGTGCTGTACCCCAGAGGGAAACAGTCAGTAATCAGATGCACATGGCGGTTTACAATGTGGAAAGTATACATTCTGCTTGGGCTCTCAGTTTCTGCTCAGTCATGATTTACTAGCTATATATATATATATATATATATAGGGTTATAATCCCACCCTTCCTTTCTCTCTCTCTCTCTCTCTCTCTCTCTCTATATATATATATATATAATGGGTTATAATAGAAACAGGGTTCTAGTTTTAATGTTGGAGAGAAATTTTAGGCAAATTTCATTCATTGCATATATTTTTCACGTTGTTTCTATTTTGTAACCCAGTTCTACAGCAGTGTTTATTCTACGGATCATGCCAGTTTTATTCTCCAATTTAGTCTTGCTTTTATTGTTTGTTGTATTATACTGTTGTTTTTGCATTGAGCTGTAATCTTGTAATCTAGTTTTAATGACTGTATATATAACTTTTAAATATGCCGATATATATATATATATATAATTTGCATTGAGTCCTAGAAAGAAAGACTATAAATGAAAATTATTAATAAATAATGCAAGAGTCAAAGACAAGAAAAGAACTTGGACAAAAGGTTTTTTTTTTAAAAAATAATTATTTTAGAGTTGCTGTGTTGCAAGCAATTTTGATTACAACTTGCAAAGGTATTTATGATGACTTAGCATCCCCTAGTGGTGGGAACTGAGCTTTTTTTTTTCTTTTCAGCAGGAATGCACAGGAACGCAGTTCTGGCTGGCTTGGACTCAAGGGGTGTGGCCTAATATGAAAATGAGTTCCTGCTGGGCTTTTTCCTACAAAAAAGCCCCGGGTGGGAAGATCTCTTTTTAAAAATCAGTACTCTAGAACATATTCTGTGGAATACTAACTAAGCATAAAGAATTACCTTAGCAGTAAATAGTTTGGCTCCAAAGAGGGGCCATTTCCGAGCCACAGTCAAAAAGATCCGGACACATTCTGGAGAAGAACACCCTTGCAGCACCATCCACTTTGCCATCAATTGATCAGCCAGCTGCCTGTGGGAATAATATCACAGTTTCTTCAGATGTGGCTAGTACAAAACAACTGTGTTAATACTGTATCTTGGATAATAGATTCACCGTCTCAGACTTTCGTTTACATTCCAATTACCAAATTTCACAAGCCAATAACCTAAGTTCAACAAAGTGAATTACATTTCGGAAATATTATTATTGGATGCGACATTCATAAAATAACAAGCGTCTGCTTTTTTCTATGAAAATGTATCACATTTCAGCAGAGGCTTAATGAGAAGCAGGATGAATTTTATTCTACTGTCCAGGTGGGACAATTTGATGCTGTGCTCTGAATTTTTTAATTGACTGTATCTGTTTTATTGTTGATTGTTGCTAGACTCACTAATCTCTACTTGTCCTAATTACACAACCTTCCGCAAGAACATAAGAGAAGCCATGTTGGTTCAGGCCAATTGCCCATCCAGTCCCACACTCTGTCACACAGTGGCCCAAAACCCAGGTCCCATCAGGAGGTCCACCAGTGGGTCCAGGATTCTAGAAGCCCTCTCACTGTTGCCCACCCTCCACCCCCACACAAGCACCAAGAATACAAAGCATCACTTGTCCCAGACAGAGAGTTCCATCTATACCTTGTGGTTAATAGCTGCTGATGGACCCCTGCTCCATATGTTTATCGAATCCCCTCTTGTAGCCGTCTATGCTTGTAGCTGCCACCACCTCCTGTGGCAGTGAATTCCATGTGTTAATAACTCTTTGGGTGAAGAAGTACTTCCTTTCATCCATTCTAACCCAACTGCTCAGCAATTTCATTGAGTGCCCACGAGGTCTTGTATTGTGAGAAAGGGAGAAAAGTACTTCTTTCTCTGCCTTCTCTATCCCATGCATAATCTTGTAAACCTCTATCATTCACCCCTCAGTTGTCATTTCTCCAAGCTAAAGAGCCCCAAGTGCTTTAAGCTTTCTTCATAGGGAAAGAATTGTCAGACTTATTCGAATGTTTCCTGGACTTAGGCTTACTGGGAACCGAGGCCACAGAAGCTGCCGGTCGAGCCACTCCCTTTTGAGTAGATAGGGAAGATGGCGAGGTTTGGGATCCTGATGTATGGGACATC
This sequence comes from Heteronotia binoei, assembly GCF_032191835.1. Taxonomy (NCBI): domain Eukaryota; kingdom Metazoa; phylum Chordata; class Lepidosauria; order Squamata; family Gekkonidae; genus Heteronotia; species Heteronotia binoei. The sequence goes on along the minus strand of NC_083243.1, from coordinate 90,774,952 downwards.
GTAGGGTGCAGTGAACACTCTAACAAGTGACTTCTGAATCTAGCCGCGCAGTTTTTTCTTGCTTGCTTCCCAAACTGGCTACAATGCAGGCAAGTGTTGGTATGATGAGCCTCACCCAGACAGAAAAGGCATAAAGAATGACCGTCAGTAGATGGAATTTTTGAGGTGCACTGAACACACTTTTTGAAAGTGATTTTGTCTTTTCCTCCCATCCGCCCAGGGAAGAGGAGCGGGGGAGGGGAAGGAGAGGGACAAAGGCCGAAATAGAAGAAAGGGATAGTAATATATATATATATATATATATATATATATATATATACACACACATAACATATATAATATATAATATGCACGTTAAAATTAAAGCTCCAAGACTGCTTTGATTTCTCCGAGATCAGGTTCGATCCTGGCGGATAATCCATGTGTGGGCCTACACAGAGACCACGAAGAAGATCCATCAATATTCCCTCTTGGGAAAGGAAGAGGGAGTGAAACCCGATGGAAGAGAATATGGGACTATAATGGTAGAGATAGAGAATACATAAGTGGTGACCAAAAGAGATGGAGGAAAAAGAAAAAGGGGGGATTGTTGTGGGAACAGTTAGGTCTTTTGTGCACCACACCCAAGGAAAAATACCTGGCCGTAAAAGCGCCATGATAAGCCGTTTATAGTTATTTCCTTCTTCCGCCATTAGCCATGCGCAAAGACAGGGTCAAGGTATGCCCGTATAAGGATATGGTGAACAATTGGCGTCTGATAGTAGAATGTGAGCCTTCTGCGTCGGCCAGGATAGGCTGGAGGGACAGAGAGGGGCGTAGCATTGCGAGCCTTAAATTGAGCTGTGCTGCGACACAGACTTCAGAGACTGCACCCTGGGTGCCTTCTCTCCATGCTGGCAGATATTTATTCCGAATAAAACTTGCTTGCTGCTGACCTCCGTGTTTTTGGCGTTTTCTTGGTGAGAAGAAAACGATCCATAACAACAGCAACATTAAAATGATCAATAATAAACCACAAAAAAGGTAGGGGCGTAAAACTGCATTGAACAAAAATTCAGCAGCCTAATATTCATAAAACAGAGCTCAGTTTAGAAGCTAGCAGACCATGAAGACAACTAGAAGGAGACGGGCTGACTGTTAAAGGAAAAGAAAAGCCAGTTGGAGTTGTCACTAAATTTTGCAGGGAATGTCCTTTTAGTCCCCACTTATGGCTGCATTAGCTCTGCCATAGGCCACTGAGTTTTGCTGTGGGGCTGTTTTACTCTGCTCTTAGCCCCAGCCAATCATGCACAGGAATGCCCCTATTTTTAATTGTGTTGTGTTGGAGTGTATGGGACGGGTTTTTTCCAGTATAATGTATAATACAAATGGGCTATACAGTATTTCATTTTCAGTACAAGCTTCACATCACAGAATACAAGCAGGCATATTTAGTTTACCTTATCTGCTCACTAGTAGCCTGGTGCTTGTAACGCTTGGGATAGCATTTGTCTAGCACCTGCTGGAGAAGATGCTGCATTTTGGAATGTGATGACCCCCCAGGGCTTGATGTTGTTGGTCGATCCAAGTCCCCATAATCCACCTAAAAGAAAAGATAAGGTAAAATGGGGCTTAAAGAGACTGACAACTGTGGCTTTGCATTTTGTGGAAAGTGAGCAGTTATGGTGACTATGAGAATGCTGTTTCCCACAGTCTGTTTATTTATTTTACATATAATTTGTTTATCTCCCACACAATGTTCCCTCTAAGCTGCAGAGTCTTGTGAGCAAAAATTCTACTTTGTGAGCTACTGGTCTTAAAAGTTGTGAGCCACTGGCATTAAAATTGTGAGCTACTGCACAAATTAGTGTGCTCTGGGGTCATCCTTCCTGAGCTAACACAAAAATGTGTGAGCTAGAGACTAAAAATCTGTGAGCTAGCACACACTAACTAAGTTTAGAGGGAACATCTGGGGCTCAAGGCAGCTTGTGTTTGTTTGTTAAGTGTCATCAAGCTGCTTCCAACTTATGGCGACACTATGAATTAATGTCCTCCAAAACATCCTATCATTGAAAACCTTGCCCAGATTTTGCAAACTGAAGGCTGTGGCTTGCTTGTTCAAGTCAATCCAACTCATGTTGGGTCTGCCCCTTTTCCTGTTGCCTTTACATTTTGCTTGCATCATTATCTTTTCTAGTGACTCTTATCTTCTCATAATGTGACCAAAATACAACAGCCTCAGTTTAATCATTTTAGCTTCTAGGGAGAGTTCAGGCTTTATTTGATCTAGATCTTTCTTATTTGTATTTTTGGTGATCCATGGTATCAGTAAAACTTCTCAAACACCACTTTTCTTCCTGTCAGCTTTCTTCATTGTCCAACTTTCACATCTATACATAATAATGGAGAATACTGTGGCATAAATGATCTTGATCTTGGTCACGAGCAACACATCCTTACACTTAATAATCTTTTCTAGCTCCTTCATGGCTTCCCTTCCAAGGCAGCTCAGAGAATCAATATATCTCATTCGCTTGCTCCCATCTGTGGATACAGACAAGCCAGATCCTTCTACAAACCTGAAGGATCACCGCCTTGCCAATGTGGGAATATGTGGGTTGGCCTTACAATGGCTCTCCTCATTTCTACACAGATGAAGCAGAGGGTGGAGCAAGGGAAGGTTGTGTCCTCGAGATACCTGCTGGTCTGTGGGGTCCCTCAAAGGGCACTCCTTCCCCCAATGCTGTTAAACATCTACATGCGCCCCCTTGCCCAGCTGGTACGGTGCTTTGGGCCAGGGCGTCATCAATATGCAGATGACACTCAGATTTATTTGCTGTTGGGGGACCAATCAGCTTTGGTTCCATCATCTCCTGAGAGTTTGGAAGCCATGGTGGGCTGGCTAAAGCAGAGCAGGTTGAAACTGAACCCTTCAAAAGTGGAGGTTCTGGGGCTGGGAGGACCAGGGCTGAAGAGCAGACTGCCTGTTCTTGATGGGATGCTATTAACACCAGAGCCAACTGTCAAAAGCCTGGGAGTGACCTTAGATGCCTCAATGGAGGCCCAGATCACACATATTGCTAAAACGACGTTCTTTCAGCTACAACAAGCTAGGCAGCTGGCTCCCCTCCTGCCTCACTCAGACCTAGCCACTGTAATCCATGCAGTGGTCACCTCCAAGTTAGACTACTGTAACTTGCTCTGTGTTGGCCTACCCTTGACTTTGATCTGGAAACTCCAACAGGTCCAGAATGCGGCAGCACGAGTCCTGAGAGGAATGCCACAGATGGCACATATTCTACCTATGTTGTGCCAACTACACTGGCTTCTGGTTGAGTACCAAGTCAGATTCAAGGTTCTGGTTATGACCTTTAAGGCCTTGAGTGGTCTGGGACTGATATACCTAGGGACCACCTCCTCCACTATGTTCCTGGAAGAGCATTATGCTCTATAAGTCGCAATCTCCTGGTGATCCCTGGTGCTAAAGAGGTCCAGCTGTCCTTAATGGGGGCCAGGACTTTTTCAGTCCTGGCCCCAACCTGGTGGAATGCTCTCCTGGAAGACACCAGGGCCCTGCAGGATCTTTTACAGTTCCGCAGGGCCTGTAAAGCAGAGTTGTTCTGCCAGGCTTTTGCTTGAGGACAGCAATGGTTGCCAGGCTGGCACCCCGTATCCCCTGAGGGGGAGGGTCCCCTGCCTCTGATACAGAATCTAGAAAACAGATTGGTAGCAAGTTATAACATATGTCATTGGGTTGAAATTTGTTTTAAGCTAACTGATTTTATTGATGGTTATTTGTATTTTATTGTTGCACATCGTCTAGAGCCCAGCGTTGGCCAGGATGAGGCGATTCATAAATTTAAACAACAACCACAACAACAATAATAATAGCCCCCAGGTTTGCCAAAAGTTCTGAAATCTGAAAAAAAATGTTGCAGGTAAAAACTCCCCAAAATAATAGAAACAGCACCTATAGCTTTAAAAATCTCAGTGGTCATTTTGGGGTTGCTAGGCAACCACAACAATATTACCAGCCTTCAAGGCTTGTCTTTAGTTATTAAAAGACAGGAGAAAGGGCTATTTTGGCCTTTGAGGAGGGACTCATTGTGGCCTGGCCTGGCAATAGTCACTGGCAACTTGCTAACATGCAACTTGCATGATTCACCCATGCAGGCTTGCAAGCTCACTACTGTTCTCCATATGTTCCCCAGAGAGCACTGCGATCAAGCTCAAAAAATCTTCTCGAAATCCCTGGGCCAAAAGAAACCAAATTTAAAACTACTAGAGAACAGGCGTTCTCTACAAAGGCCCCCCAATGGTGGAATCAACTGCCGGAAGAGGTGCGGGCCCTACGGAATCTTAACCAGTTCCGTAGGGCCTGCAAAACTGCCCTCTTCCAGCTAGCTTTTAAAGACGGAACTCTTGATAAGATCAATAACACCGAGCCATCTTACACATAATTTGATTGTATTATAATGTCATATTGTTTTATTGGTTTTACTGTTTAAATTATTAATTATATTATATATTGTTTTATTTGTATCATGGTTTTACCATGTCTTGTTAGCCGCCCTGAGCCTGCCTAGGCGGGGAGGGCGGGGTATAAATAAAAAGTTTATTATTATTCTTTAGAAATCACCTTACAAAAGTCAGTATGGTATAATGGTTACAGTTTCAAACTACAATAAGGGAGACCCAGGTTTGAATCTCTGCTTTGCCATTGAAGCTTGATGTGTGACCTTGGACAGTCACTGTCTGTCTGCCTAACCAATCTTATAGGGCTGTTGTGAGGATAAAACCAAGGAGGGAATAATGATGTATGTTTTTCTGGATCCTGACTGGGAAGGAAGGCATGGTATAAATAAATTATCTAAAGCTGAAAACTAAGGATCAGAGTAGATTGGTGGGTGGGAAAAGAAAAGGAAGCAGGGAAAGGAGAAAAATTGCCAAGAGGGAAGAAAAGACTAAATAGTGTTTAGAGAGTAAGACAGGAAACAGAGGAGCATCCCGCAAGTCCTTGTGGGTTCCGTACTTGTAAATTATAAAATACAAAAAAGTAAAAAAACAAAAAAACAAAAGTGTATCTTAGAACACAGACTAATTATTATTTGGGATAATCAAGTAAAGGTTCTGGATTTACAATGGCCAATCAGAAACTAGCTTATTTCTAGACAGAGCTGACCAGTATGACAAAAGCTCAGTTCAAGCTACTAGCATATCTACTCTGATCAACCTAAGGGGTAAGGTCCCCCCCACCATGCTCCCCAATCTCCAGCTGGATGCCAGTAGCTCACTGGCAATCCAGCTAAGGGGATCCTAATTTTATTCATCAGGCAGTGGAATAATATTTGCTTATGAGACATCTGTCCTTTCCCTTTTGTTAATAATGAGGAGGAACTGAAGCTGGCTTGGGGAAGTCAGATTATTCCTCCATGCTACACTTAGCATTGCCTGCTCCAGGTTAGGAAATTCCTGGAAAATTGGTGGTGTAGCCTGAGAAGGATGTTGGGTTGGCACCTCTGGGCTGGGAAATTCCTGGAGATTTGGAGGTGGAGACCTGAGGAAGGGCTTTCTATGCCTTTGTAATTCCCTCTTCCATGAGGCTTGCCTGGTGTCTACCTTACTACCTTTTATGTCCATGTCAGAACATTTCTATTAAAACAAACTTCTAACAGAAGTTAGAAGCCTCTTTAGCAGTTTTATTTTTATTATCTTGGCCCGAATTTTCCAGCTTTTTGTGTTTTAGGATTTGTCTTTATGCTGTTGATTGTAGTTCTGTTATGATATAGGTAGATTTTTTAAATTAATATTGGACTTTTAAAAAACTTTTGCACAGATTTATTGTTCTAATTTGTATTTCTTGCTTTGTTTTTTCCCTCTTTCTGTTCTTCCTTGTCTCTCTGCAGAAATAGTCCTTTTATTTCCTTTGTCTTTCTCTGTAGCAAACATGCCAGGGGGGCATTAAGAAGGGCAAATCCCCACCATTTGCTATTCAAATTAAAGTGTTGTGCTAGGGCCTCTTGGTAGGGCAAGACAAATGCCACACAGACTTTATGAACTTTATGACTTTATGAAGGTCATGTGAAGCTAAAGATGCAATTCTAAACAGGTTATTCCTAAACAGATATACTCAGAAGTAAATCCCTCTGAGTTCCTGCTCCCAGGAAAATATGCAGAAGATTTTGGTCTAAGTTGTCATGCCCTCTCTGGCATTTCTTGCCTAGCTGGAGAGCTCTAGGTTTCTACAGTCTCAGGAGCAAATGACATGAGTCCTCCTTGGCCTTTCAACAAAATTGCTGTCAATCAAAGCTCGGCTACTAGAACAGCTCTCAGAAACTCTACCAGCAAAAAATACAACACCAAAATTTATTAACATTTAAGAAATTTCAACACAAGTCCCTCTGAAATACAAGTGTTTTCCATGTCCTTCTCAAAATTTGACACATGGCTTTCTGTCACACAACAGCACTGGTGCAACATAGGAAAGACCCAATTTGTAACAGAGGCCAAGCTCACATGCTGTAAGGAAGTAGGGTTGCCAGGTCTGTGTTGGAAAATACCTGGAGATTTTGGGGGTGGAGCCAGGAGAGAATGGGTTAGGGGAGGGGCCTCAGCATGGTACAATGCCATAGAGTCCACCCTTCAGAGCAGCCATTTTCTCCAGGGGAGCTGCTCTCTGCCATCTGGAGATCTGCTGTAAATGCAGGAGGTCTCCAGGCCCCACCTGGTGGCTGGCAACTTTATGAGGAAGGGGCAGTCAGCAAGGAATTGTGAGTGGACCTAAGAGGGTGTATAGGTTCATTCCAGAAGAGATGATCCTTCAGCACAAAAACAAGAAGCTGACTGCTCACCTGGGCCATCAGAGCTGCCATTTCCAGAGCCAGCTCCTTATTGACAGGGAACTTCCCACTGGCTATTTCACCACTCATCTGGAAAGCCAGCAGCAAGCGCTCTCGGTCTGTTTCACCTTTGGCTTGACATCGAAAATACAGTCTGGATTGAAGAAAAATGCCAAGTACCATCATAGCACAACATCTGATCTAAGTTACAAACTTGGAGAAATAATTTCAAATTTGTACAAGTAAGCACACAAGAAAAATGACACAAGAGACTGGGAAGTTCTGCTGCATAGGCCTTATTGAAATGAAGGGGATCCACACAAGAGCCTAGAAGTATCCTTGAACAGCTTGGATTAACTTCAAAGGAGCTTTTGCAGGGCAATTTCCTTGGGGATTGTGCTCTCAGGCTTGAAAGCTTAGCAGAGAGAACTAACACCCACCAAATATAAAGAAAGCATAAATGGACATACAGCCTGTCACAGGCTGCCTGTGAGGGATCAAAAATGTATTAGCCCATCCACAGCTTTTCCAACAGAATCTAACAGACACAAATTGGCCCCACAAATCAGAACAACAGGTCTCCCAAGGCTGAATAGGGGCACGAGATTCTCATCTCATTGCACTTCTGGCCCTAAACATTTCTCAAGCTGATTACATTTGCAATACCCTTCCTACCTTTCAGACTGGGACATAAGGACTTAGGGGTCTCCGTTCCTACTTTTATCTGAAAAGGGAGCTTTGACTCAAAAAGCTAATACCACCCAAAACCTTGTTGGTGCCCAAGGTGCCCCCAGTCATACTAAAGATCACCAAGCACTGCTCTGATGTGCCATCCTATGCACTTTAATTGGCTATAGTATATTCTTAGAGCACATCAGCACAAAGTCTATTTTGGAGATTAGATACATGACATGATTTACATGTCTCAGGCAAGAGTCTGAGAAGTTCTCCAGCATGGATCTTATTGAAATGAAAAGCAAAGGCTTCCATCTCATGCTATTCACACAGCCAGTGAAGACAATCACAAGATCGGCACGAGTTTTCCATAACCTGAATAAGGGTATCTTGGGTACATGGTGCCTATAAACTATAACAATACTAGCAATTTCTATGGATTCACACAAGAATCAAACCAAAGATCTATCTCGTCCAGCTTTCTCCCTCTAACAATAGCAACATTATGTTTAAGAGAACTTCACAAGAAGAACATTGTTGCATTGGCCATCCCTTGGTGCCTATTCCTGGACTCTGGTATGTTGCACATGAACACTCAAGGTTTCAAAGCTAAATGCTACTGATAGACATATTTCCATCTAGTGCATAATGCACATCTAGCAAGCAGCAGGAAGGAAGCACATCTCTATTAGCATATCTCCATGAAATCCCTAGGACATGATCCAACCAAACTATTCAGTTAAGAGTACTGTTAAGTGTGCTTATACCATGAATAAAGCTTTGTTGGTCTTAAAGGCACCACTGGACTCAAATTTTGTTCTGCTGCTTCAGAGTAACACCTATCTGAATCTGTTTTTATATGTTAGCTTCACTTTTCTTGTGCCACCTTCAAACTTCCCAGGATTCAACTCTTTTATATAACACATAAAGCCCCACTGATATCAGTGGTGCTGATATCACTGATGCTTCCATGCTCAACTATTGCTGAATTGTGACCCTGCTGTTTTTCAGTAGTTGCAGTCTGCCGTGAAAACGTTGTGAAAGCAATGTCACCCCAGAGTCGGAAAAGACTGGTGCTTGCACAGGGGACCTTTCCTTTCCTATTTCTTAAGAACACTGCATCTCTCCCTCTCCCCCCACCATGAATGTGCATTTCATCCTCTTATCCTCAGGGCTCCTTCTCCAACTCTCCCCTCCCCTTGTGCGCCTTTTGGTCCATCAAGGTCAATAGTTCTTCAAAGTCTCAGGGAGAGGTGCTTCACATCACCTACTGCCTTTTAACCAAAGATTCTGGGGATTGAACCTGAGACCTTCTGCATGCCAAGTAGATGTTCTACTACTGAGCCATAGCCCCTCCACACTCCTCCTATCTCCATTGCACTGCTGTGACCATATCCTCCCTGTATTCCTAACTGAATAATTTTTCAGATTGGTGCAAATCTGCACTATTTCTCATAAAAGAGTGGATTGCATAACTTTTTGTTGTTACCCTTCTTTTTTCATTTCTTGTGCTGCACACTTCCTTACATAATGGGTTGTTCTGCAAAGACTATCTGTTTTGCTCCTGTACAACACTTAGTATAAATGTCAATCCCTTAATAAATGAACAGAAACAACAATACTGTTACAATTTATTATCCACACGATCTTCTAAATCCAACAACATCTATAATCAGTCACATTTTTGTAAGCAAATTCTGTCAGAGTTAGGTTTCTTTAAGAAACAAAACTGCTGAGTAAGTGTTATGTAACACATGCTATACAGGCTAATGCAAGTCACAAGAGTAACAGGTGCAGCTTGTGTAGCAATCAATGATGGGGATTGGCTGGCTGCACAATATTAGAAAAGGTCTACCTCTCAGCTTTGGATTCGGGTGATACAAGGAGAGGAGAAACTGTGCGTGAGAGAGGAGCAACATCTAGATTATCTGACTGTTACTCTGAAGGATTGGATAAGACTGGCTATTGATGTAATGTATGGACTGGCTTACTGACTATTCTAACTGGAAACTGATTTAGTACTGTTAACTCGGCTGAACTGATAACTGTGAATGAACCTTGGACTGCCTAACACTGCTTCTATCTTCTTTGCCCAAATATATTTGTTTGACTGGCTGCTTGGAGTTTTGTCTTTCCTGCACAGCTACTGGAGTTGCACATATCAGGTTACTCAGACCGGTACTTCCCACGCACACTGTCAAATTCAAGATAGAAAACTTTGTCCCTTTCTTCCCAATGTTGATTTTGGTCTTTGTTGAGCAAATATAAACTCATGACTTAATAGATAACTTTAATCTATATAAAACATAAGAGTTCATACCTAGATGGATACAATACCAATCTGTGGACAGTAAAAAGGTAAATGTAGTCCCCTGTGCAAGCATCAGTCGTTTCCGAATCTGGGGTGATGTTTCTTTCACACCGTTTTCATGGCAGACTTTTTACGGGGTGGTTTGCCATTGCCTTCCCCAGTCATCTACACTTTCCCCCCAGCAAGCTGGGTACTCATTTTACTGACCTTGGAAGGATGGAAGGCTGAGTCAACCTGGAGCTGGCTACCTGAACCAGCTTCCACTGGGATCGAACTCAGGTCATGAGCAGAGGGCTCCGACTGCACTACTGCAGCTTTACCACTCCGCATCACGGGGCTCTTACCTGTTTTTATATGTTAGCTTCACTATTCTTGTGCCACCTTCATACTTCCCAGGATTCAACTCTTTCAAAGCTTGCTCCCACTTTGAAATGACATCACAGATCTTTAAAAAATAATGTAAGAGATGGGGATAGGTTGCCAGGTCATAGAAGCACATATAGATAAGGAACAAGAGGATATTGTGGGCTAGCCTCAGTACAAGAGAACTGGACATGGATTCTTATAAAAATAATTACTGTTCATTATTTACTGTCTGCCATAGCTGTATTCCATTTCTCCTGCAATGAGTTCAAAGTGGCACCAATTGCCCCATGCTGGCTGGGGCTGATGGGAGTTGTAGGCAAAAAACATCTGGAAAGCTATTGTTGGCCACCCCTGGATTAGACTATAAGAGAAAGGGTTGTCCAAGTCCATTGAGTTTAATGGCTAGTCAGGAATATAAATGTGCATTTCCTCACAGCCAAACTCATAATCTAGCCAGCCAACAATGGGGTGAGAATTTTTTCTCAAATTCCTAGGTAATCATTAATTAATTACAGTAGTCTAGACATTCAGATAAGCAGCTAATTTTCTCACATCATTAGCAATTACAGATCAGTTGCATGTCCTTCCCTCTCACAAATCTAATATAGCTAACTGGAATAATCCAGCTGAGTCAACGCATTTTCTTTGGAATAACACAATAAGTTTATCAAAAGCCATATATAAAACCCAATCTTAAGTAGACATTTATTTTATCTCTTAAAAGCACTATGCCACATATTAATACCTAGTCTAGAAAAGGTCCCAAACCAAGGGTATCTGGAACTGGCACAAAATCTATGTGCCCCTTTTCCATTAATACAAAAGAAGTGGTACCCCCTTATGTAATAATATGTTCAAGGAGTACTGAAGTTCACTGGCATGCCACTTACTGGGACAGTGGTACGAAAGTTATCTGGCACATCCATTATACAAGAAGGCTGAAAGCCAGCATGGTCTAGTGGTTAAGAGCAGTGGACTCTAATCTGGAGAACCAGGTCTGATTCCCCATTCTTCCACATGAAGCTTGCTGCATGACCTTGGGTCAGTCCTCTCTGAGCCCCACCCACCTCACAAGGTGCCTGTTGTGGGGAGAGGAAGGGGATGTGATGATAAGTCACTTTCAGTCTCCTTAAGGTAGAAAGAAGCAGGAGTAGAAAAAACCCGACTCTTCTTAATTTCTTCCCTAAAGTCTTACAAAGAATTTAGAAGAGGGATTGGAGATAGTATACCGACTGTGATCAGGATATACTATTTGACAACCATACAATATTTTAACTTGTTATTTTTTCAAAGAAACAATATCATGAGTACTAGTGTCAACATTCTTTCATGTTTTTACAGATTATACTGCATATAATATAAACATACAATCCCCCAACAAACAAACTTTAGGACATACAACTTCCAAAACCACTGCTCATCCAGATTGATACCTTTTAACGTATCTTCTGATTACATTACAGTCTTAGTAACCATCAAATATTTGTAGAGGATTAGAAGGTCCTGTATAGAAATGAAATTGAGTAATCAAAGTGAATTACCTTCATAGGGTCTTGAAGGCAGTGTTCTATATCCCTGCCAGATGGATCATCTGTAAAGAGGGAAAACCCAGAGAGTGATGATTGCCTCATTCCTGTCTCTTGATTCAGGTACTGCAGGAACTCTTCCACTGTTGAGGAGCCATCAAACCCGACTACCTGGAATGAGACAGATGGAACAATACAATCTGAAGATTAAAATTTGGTGGGTGTACAGCATACACCAGGAATGGATTTAAGTGAAAGAAGACTTTGTGCAAAGACATTCTCACACTCACATACTGCCAAGCTGCTATGAGAGTGCAAGATATGTTTTATTAAAGAGATGCATCAGCCCATAAGCATTTCCTAAGCTAGCTATAAAACCCCCCCATCATGTTTATTTACACATCTAAAATGTGAGTCTAGGACTTTACAAAAGAGAAGCCATGTTGGATCAGGTCAATGGCCCATCCAGTCCAACACTCTGTGTCATATAGTGGCCAAAAAACCCAGGCACTCTCATGAGGTCCATCAGTGAGGCCTGGACACTGGAAGCCTTCCCACTGTGCCCCCCCAAACACTAAGAATACAGAGCATCACTGCCCCAGACTTGTGGAAGTGGGAAATTTTTATATAGCTGCATAAGCTTGTCTGTAAGCATAGTTAACAGCAAGGTATCTATTGAGGCTGGAGGGTACTTATGAAGTAATTTCAGATAGGCTATTATGCTGAAAGACCACCAGCATCTGGTTCTCAGCATTTGTGTTTTACCTGGTAGGTTCCATTCATAAAGTGCACTGGAATACTGAAGGGAAATGAGTGGTGGTAGGGGTTTCTCAGCAAAATGGACACAATCTCCATTCGGGAAGGTCTGGCTTCTCGTTCACCAACTTGCCAAGTACGTTCCACTGATCTCTGACAGTAAATTGCATACTTTCCTATTTCATTTCTAATCACAGAGACAGAAAAATATTAACATATTTCAGAGATACTTTGCTATTTATTTTAGGTGAAACATTTCTATAGTGCCTCACCACCTAAATCAGCAAAAATAAAAAAAATCAGCATTAAAACATCAAGATATTAAAACAGCATTTAAAATGTAAGTGCGTATAAATTATTTAAACAATTCAATAAACTTATAAACATGCAAACAAACATATCGAACAACCAGGGAGGAGGGCCAATAACTTATTTACAACGACTGCTCCCTCCCACAAATCCAGGGTATTGCTGAAAGGCAAACAATGGAGCAGCTTGCTGAAGCTATAGCCAGTGTCTTAATGAGACACCTGTTATGCCACTTGCAGTTCTATAAAATAAAAAAGAGCGGGGGAGATGCTAGGCGACAGCTTTATTATTATACAAAGCCCTTACATGTTTCTCTGTAAAAGCTTCATCCGGGAGATAAGAGACTTTGCTTTGTACTGAACCTAGCAATTAGGTTCTAGCTATATTCAAATCTAAAATTTCACAATTCCAAATTCCTAAGGCCATTTCACAATTCCAAATTCCTATGTGGAAGAGATTTCCATGTTAATTGTCATGTTACATATTAATATAAAAATGGCACATTGTGTGCAATTTGAAAGACCAGTTTATACACTTTGTATAGTACTTCAATTTCAAAGCTGCATTTATTTATTTAAAACATTTATTTGCTGCCGTTCTACTTTATTAGAACTCAAGGCTGCTTACAATGTGGAGTTGTGGAATTTTTCCACAACTGAGTGTTGTTACTTGGAAAAGACAACTCCCTTTACCTCCGACTGGTTACATGTTGCAACCGTGTGATATAAAATGTGGTTCTACTAACATCCTGGCTATCTTCTTGGTTGTCACACAGCAGGGGACCAGGAAGGGCCTCTACTGGCTGCCACCCACTCTGGTAAGGATCTGTCTGGGAGGACCCAGAGCACCCACTCAGCCCCTGTATCTTCCTTTTCAGCAAATACCTTTTTATCTATGACAGAAGAGGCGTGCAGACCCAGGCAGTATAACAAGTTTGGATTGCTTGCAGCCTACAGCAAAGCTGCTAGGCTTGCAGCCTACAGCAAAGCTGCTAGGCTTGCAGCCTACAGCAAAGCTGCTAGGCTGCTTCTGCAAGATTTGCTTCCCTGGAGAGGGAAGAGTGGATCTTCGGCCCGTTTGGGCGCGATTTTGAGGGGGTGGGTCTTGGCTGTGTTAACAGCCAAGCTTCCGCTTCTCCTGGCAGTCGCTTGATGGATCGGGCTTGGCTGGGAGCGTGTTGAGATGCTCCGTCAGAGAGGCCTGTGAAGCGCGTTGGGCTGTGGCTGTCGGGTCCTGGCGTTGCGTTTTGCAGCACTGGGGCTGTAGAGAAGCGTCGGGAGTGGCAAGCAGCGTAGGAGGCATCTGGCGACTGGATTCTTCACCTTGCAGGCTGTGTATCCTGGGGGGGGGGGGGCTGCCTTTATCTGCCTGGTTGAGGGCTGTTTTTACCGTGGGAGCCATTTGAGGCTCCTGCTTTAATTCTTAGGGGCTGCCTCTATTCCCTGGTGGGAGCTGTGTTGGTCTGGAGAGTCCTGTGAGGCTTCTGCAGCTTCTTAAAGTGTGGTATTTTTTTTGGGGGGGGGGGCTGTTTTTAACTTTTCCACTTGAGGAGCCGTGTTGCAATTTGGGGGCTGTTTTTATCTTTCCCCCGTGGGAGCCGTGTGGTGTGTGGAGGCTGTCTCAATTTTTCCCTGTGGGAGCTGTGTGGTAGTTTGGGGGCTGTTTCTTTTTCCCCATTGGGAGCCGTGTTATTCTGAGGAGTTGTTTGAGGCTCCTGCAACCTCCTGAAGGCGGCGGCCATTTTTTAGAAGGTCCCTTCTTAGTGGTGCAGCAGTAGGCTTCCCAATCCCCAGGTCCCAGCGGGGGATCCCCCGTTTTGACAGGCTTCTCCCCGCCCCCAGCCAGCTGGCCGGCGGGGGAAGCCCTACCCCCACAGTCATCCTGTAGTTTTAGAGCTCCTGCAGGTTTAGAAACCTGCAAACAGTTTTTAAAATGTGTACCTTTAAGGCTGAGCAGGAAGCAGGAAACAGGAAGGGCTTCGTGGGAAAGGATCAGTAAGTTTCCTTAGAGAACGGCCCCTCCCTTTCTTTTGCTTTCGTTTTTAGAGCAAGCAGGAATATTCTGCAGGAACAAGATCTAGTAAGTATTTGTGTGTGTGAGAGAGGGAGGGGGCAGGGGATTCCAAGGTTTGGAGGCCCTCCCCCCGCTTTAGAAAGCGTGTGTGGGGGGGGAGGGAAATGTCTACTGGGCACTCTATTATTCCCTATGGAGAACGATTCCCATAGGGAATAATTGGGAATTGATCCGCGGGTATTGGGGGCTCTGGGGGGACTATTTTTTGAGGTAGAGGCACCAAATTTTTAGTATAGCATCTAGTTCCTCTCCCCAAAATACTCCCCAAGTTTCAGAACGATTGGACAAGGGGATCCAATTCTATGAGCCCCAAAATATGGTGCCCCTATCCTTCATTATTTCCTATGGAAGAAAGGCATTTGAAAAGGTGTGCTGTCCCTTTAAATGTGATAGCCAGAACTCCCTTGGAGTTCAATTATGCTTGTTACACCCTTGTCGCTGGCTCCACCCCCAATGTCTCCTGGCTCCACCCCCAAAGTCTCCTGGCTCCGCCCCCAAAGTCCCCAGATATTTCTTGAATTGGACTTGGCAACCCTATGCAGCAGCCATTTTGGGCCCCCTTCCTTCTTCAGGGGAAGGCGGCCATTTTAAGTAGGCCCTCTGTGGAGGCCATTTTGTGGGTCTACCTTCTTGGTGTTAGTTGCCCTTTAAGTGGTGCAGTTATCTTTTGGGACAAGGATGTCAGATAAAAAGGGGGCTGGTAAGTCAAAGGGCAAGCAACCTGCACCAAAGGCCCCTAAGGCCCCTGCTAAGAGGCCTCCACCCCCGCTCTCCTCGTCCAATGACGAAAGTGATGAGGTGGTTAATACAAATATTGTGCAGAGGCTTAGAGCACTGGAGGAAGCGTTTGGTTTGCCTCCTGTTGAAGGGGTTGTGGGAGAAAGGGCAACCAAAAGGGCAATCCAGGCGAATGTATTGACCAGGCTGTCTATGCTTGAGGGCAGGTCTGGTGCACTCTTCCCGGGTCTCGGTGGTTCAGATGGTGGAGTGGGCCTGTCAACAGGAGCGGCTGGAATGGGGTCATTGTTGGTGCCTGCTGGATTTACTGGTAAGGCTGGTGAGTTTCCTCGGGCCTTTGCTGGGTCTGCCTGGCCTTGGGGGCAGGCTTCGCCTGCTGGGCAGGCCTTTCTGGCTGTGGGGGTGGGGTCCCCTTCCCCCACAGCTGCCAGTCAGTTGTCAAACTGGGCTTGGCCAGCCCGACAGTGCAGACCTTATGGTGCTTGGCTGGGTGTGGGGCAACAGGGTTTGGCAGGTTCCTTTATGGGGAGTTGGGGTGCACCATCCCCTTATGGGGCGGTTCCATTTACCGCCTTACCATTTGGGGATGTGGCTTTGCCTCTGGGGGACCATTTGTTGCCCGCAACCAGGGAGAAAATTTTAAAGGGATAGTATGTAGATATTTTCTTCCTCCTTTTTGGGGAGCTGGAGAAAAAGGACAGGGAAGATTTGGACGAAAAAGATAAGGAAAAATTGAAGAAGCGCAAGGTTGAGTGGACCTGGGCTAATTGGCCACCTGTTTTTTTTATCAATGCGGGGGTGATTGCGTGGTCTCAGCCAGGGAGGGCAGCTTCCCTTATACAATACATAGATATTATTTATAAGGGGTACTTGGCTTTTAGTGGGCCCGCCTGGCTGCAGTATGACGAAGAGTTCAGGATGAGGGCTGCCTTGTACCCTTTGCTGCAGTGAGACCGCATTCACCAACAGCTGTGGCTGCAGGTTATGTCTCCGGTGCGACCAAATTTGGGTGACCGCTCTGACAGCGGTCATCTGGTGGCTGAGTCAGTTGTAAGCTCTTCAGCTTCAACAAATTCTTCCCGCAGTTCTGCGGGGCAGGCGGTTCAACCCCACCTGCTTTGTTGGGAGTTCGGTTCGCAGGAGGTGTGTAATCGAAAGGCCTGCCAATTTAAGCACCAATACCCCATGTGTGGCGGGCCTCACTCATTCAATAACTGCCCGAAAGTCCGGGGGTCCAAGAGTCACAACAAGCCAGGAAGTGGGGGAGGAAATTATCAGGCTGGAAAAGAGGCCCAGCCCGATAAAGGTGGGTCCTCTTGAACACTGGCTATCTAGGTACCCGAGAAGGGATGATAGTGGCTACCTGTTAAAAGGTTTTAAGTTTGGGTTTAGGATCCCTTTTCAGGGGACCCGGATTCCGTTTATGTCAGGGAATATAACCCAGCCGCCCTGAGCCACTTGTTGGGAAGGGCGGGATATAAATCATAAAATAAATAAATAAATAAATAAATAAATAAATAAATAAATAAATAAATAAATAAATAAATAAATAAATAAATAAATCTTAGTTCTGTTAAGGGGCTAGAGCAGGTCGTTAAAGATAAGATTGCCAAGGAGTTGGCTGAAGGTAGGATTTTGGGCCCTTTTTCACACACCCCTGTGCGTAACCTTAGGGTTCCCCCCTTGGGGGTGGTACCTAAAAAGGCGCCTGGTGAATTTAATTTGATTCACCATCTTTCCTTCCCCAAAGGGAAGTCCGTTAGCGATGGGATTCCTGAGTACTTATGCCCTGTCAGGTATACCAGCTTTGACCAGGCCATTGCCGTGGTACAATGCTGTGGGGCGGAGGCAGAGTTGGCAAAATGCAATATTAAATCTGCATTTTGCCTTTTACCAGTGCATCCCGCTGACTTTGAGCTCTTGGGCTTCGCCTTTTTACATGGACAGAGCAGTGCCAATGGGCTGCTCTGTATCGTGTTCAGCTTTTGAGTGTTTCAGCACATTCTTGGAATGGGCTGTGCGTGAAAAAGTGGGTTTGCAGGACGTAGTTCATTATTTAGATGACTACCTTTTTATAGGTCCTGTGGGGATGGGGTGTTGCACTTGGCTGCTGTTTGGCTTTGTGGAGCTGGCTGCAGAACTTGGGGTTCCTCTGGCTGAGGAGAAAATGAGGGTCCGGCCCCAAAACTGGTCTTTTTGGGGATCGAGCTGGACACCCTGTTGCAGCTGTCTAGGATCCCTTTACAAAAGATACTAGATTTAAGGAGCACGATTCAGTTTTTTCTTAGTAAGTGGAAGGCCACCCTGCAAGAGTTGCAGTAACTAGTTGGCCACCTTAACTTTGCTTGCAAAGTGGTTGCTCCTGGGCGGGCCTTCCTTCGTAGGCTATGTGATGCTATGGCAGGCCTCTGCTTGCCTCAGCATAGAACACGGGTTACCAGCAGCATGAGGGATGACTTGCAGGTTTGGTGGGAGTTTTTGGAGTCCTTCAATGGGGTTTCATTTTGGAGAGAAGACATGAGGCTTGAAGCTGAGCTCCAGGTCATGTCTGATGTTGCTGGGTCTTTGGGTTTGGCTTAACATATTGTTTTTAGCCAAGCACTTTCCAGGGGTGAATAACGGGGTGGCTGACGCTCTCTCTTGCAAACAGATGGAGAGGTTTCATCAGCTGGCCCCAGATGCCAATCGGGAGGCAGTGCCAATGCCCCAGGAGCTATGGCTGATTGGAGAGCCAAAGCCTGCAGAGCGATAGGTCTAGCCATTGCATCCAGCACCAGGAAGTCTTATGAACGTGCTGTGCAACAGTTTGAGGACTTTAGGGCTGAGGTAGGGTATCGCATTGTTTGGCCCCTCCCAGTGCAGCAGCTGCTCCACTTCTGTGTTTCCCTACATGGTAAGGGATTGGCCGTGCGATCTATTAGGGAGTGCCTGGCTGGGTTGGCGTTTGCTAGCAGGGCGCTGGGTTATAGTGAAGAAACAGCTGATTTTCACCTTCAAAAGATGTTGGAAGGATGGGCCAGAGAAGTTGGTTCTAGGCCAGATACATGGAAGCCTATTTCCCCTCTGATTCTGAGGGGCCTGAAGGGGGTTTGGGGCTCGGTGTGTGCTTCATTTTTTGAGGCCGCTTTGTTTCACGCCATGTCCTTAATAGCCTTTTTCGGGACTCTTAGAGTCAGTGAGTTAAGTGGCTGGGTCCAGAAACGATGTTTCTGGTAATGCTTTGAGTAGGCTTCCCAACCCCCCCGCTTTGGCAGGAGACTTCTGGGTTCGCAGCTTCATCCCCCGGTCTCCAGAAATCAGGAAGCGGGGGGGGGGGGGAGGGGGGGAGAACATACCTGTAGGGTTCATGTTGGTGTAGCAGTTTGTAAAATGTCTGTCCTGAGCAGTTTGTAAAATGTCTGCCCCTTTAAGGCTGGGCAGGAAGGAGGAAACAGGAAGGGCTTCGGAGAACAGCCCCTCCCTTTCTTTGCTTTCGTTTTCACAGCAGGCAGAGGGAAGAAGACCAAGTAAGTATTTGTGTGTGTGAGAGAGGGAGGGGGCAGGGAGGGGGGATTCCCTGGTATGGAGGCCCTCCCCCCCCTTTAGAAAGCGTGTGGTGGGGGAGGGAAATGTCTACTAGGCACTCTATTATTCCCTATGGAGAACAATTCCCATAGGGAATAATAGGGAATTGATCTGTGGGTATTGGGGGCTCTGGGGGGGCTATTTTTTGAGGTAGAGGCACCAAATTTTTAGTATAGCATCTAGTGCCTCTCCCCAAAATACCCCCCAAGTTTCAAAACGATTGGACCAGAGGGTCCAATTCTATGAGCCCCAAAAGATGGTGCCCCTATCCTTAATTATTTCCTATGGAAGAAATACATTTAAAAAGGTGAGCTGTCCCTTTAAATGTGATGGCCAGGACTCCCTTGGAGTTCAATTATGCTTGTCACATCCTTGTTCCTGGCTCCACCCCCAATGTCTCCTGGCTCCACCCCCAAAGTCTCCTGGCTCCGCCCCCAAAGTCCCCAGATTTTTCTTTAATTGGACTTGGCAACCCTAGCTTTGAGGTTAAATGACCTGAGGTTGGCGGTGGGTAAGGTGGTCATTACCGTATGTCAGTCTAAGACTGACCAGGGTCACAAAGGAACAGTGCTGGAATTGGGTGCTTGCTCTGAGCTGGAGTTGTGCCCTGTTTCCGCTGTGGCTGCCTATTTGGGTTCTTGTTTTGTCACAGCAATGGTAGTCCGCTCACAAAGCACCAGTTTTGGGCTGTGACGTCTAGAGCTTTAGACAAGCTGGGGTTAGCAGGGGTGCGGTTTGGTACCCACTCTTTTAGGATTGGTGCTGCTTCTACAGCTGCTGCCCTGGGGTATCCTTCCTCCTCCATTCAGCGTTTAGGCCGTTGGCGTTCTTCGGCTTACAAATCTTATATTCGACTTTTGTTCTAGGTTGGCTTGTTGGTTGAAATGGTATTGGTTATGTTCTTGTTTGACTGTTTTTTCTTTTTAGATGCTGTTGTTCCTGGCCAGAGGAGCCGAGTTCTTGTCTGTGACCACAGTCATGTGTTTTGGGCTGCACATCAGGCTCGGAGAACTTTGGTCAGCTCTCAGCTGGGGCTCAGCCAACATGTTTGTATCGAGTGGCAGAGGTGCCGGGGCCTTCAGTGGCTGGGTCTGCTGCCTTTGTTATTTCATGGGGGTTTAGGCCTACCTCCTCAGGTTTTAATTATTCACTTGGGAGGGAATGATCTCGGGCTAATTAAAGGCAAGGCGTTAGTCTGGCAGGCCCGTGATGATTTTCGGTATATTAAGGAGAGATGGCCGAAGACCATGATAGTGTGGTCCGCCATGATCCCTCGCCTTGTTTGGGACCCTGCAGGTATAGAGAGGGCCTGCTACAAAGCCAACAAGGAAATTAGGAAGGCTTTGGAAGGAGGGTTGGGCCACTATTTGCCTCATCCGGATATCTCTACTGAGTTTCCTGACCTCTACAGAGGGGACGGGGTACATCTCTCAGAAAAGGGTAATATGCTTTTCTTGAGAGATTTACAGCAAGGTGTCATGGGTGCTGGGGGCCCTGCAGAAGAAACTGTGCCCCTGCCACCTGCACCAGTGCCCCTGCCTCCTGCTGGAGAAGATCCAAGCCCCCCTGCCTCGCCCTCTCGGGTGGCTCGTGTGCGTGACTGCCTTCGTCAGGACCTCAGGGATCGGAGGAGGGTGGCACGCTCACAAGCAAGACGCTCCCTGAGCCCTGCGTTTTGAAAGGATTCTGGCCCTTCTAGGAGTGAGGGTGCTTGAGTCCCAGCAGGATCCTGGCTGCCCTCTGAGTCAGCAATTAGCCCAAATGGGCAACAGACAGCAGAGGGCTATATAGCTGTAGGCTTTGAGAGAAGGCTTTGTGGAAGCAACTAGTCATCTACCTGACGTCCTAGCATCCACTTCGGCTTTTGACTTTGGACCTCCTGACCTTGGCTTGACTTCTGAACTCCCTGACTACGGCTTCTGAACCTCTGACCTAAGATACCTGGACGACGATTTGGCTTTGGCACCTTGGACACTCTTGCTCACCGGTTACAGACCTTGGATTGCCCCTGGACTTCACCTGGCCTGGCCCCAGCTCGTGACACAAGGGTTGCGGGTGGCTTTGGGCCTCCCGGTGGGTGCTAAGCCCTATTTATTTTATTATTTATTTATTACTTTACATTTATATCCCGCCCTCTCCGCAAGCGGACTCAGGGCGGCTTACAACAAGTAAGACTTGGCCTTAGTGGTGGCAGGTTTTACTGGGTTAGGGTACGTTGCAGCTAGGGGAGGACCACGAAGCATCCCCCTTTTGGGGAATCAGGGGTCTGGCATTATTGACCTTGGGGTTTGATGACCTGGGGTGGGGAAAATGCAGATTGTCCTGGAGGCTTGACTAGAGGGTGCCTTCCATTGAGACGTGCATCTGGTGGTTGGGTCCTCTGGGGCGGGCCTCCGTGCTGGGCTGGCCTGGTGGGAACTGTGTCTCGCAGCTCCGGCTGGGGGCTGGGTCTCTCGACCGTTAATGGCAGGGGAGCGGTCTGTTGAGACCCCTAGCCCTGACCAGGCGGCGCTTTTGGGTGCCCTTGCCATTCTGATTATTATAATTAATAAAATGGCCCTTAGTTATACCAAAACCTTGTGTCCGACTCTTCATTCCGATCTTGGGGGGCAATATTGTGACTGCTCAAAAACAAATAAGTGGGTTGTAACTTTTTAAGTGCAATAGTGGACAAGAAAAAACAAGACAGTAAAGATTTTTTTTTTTTTTTTAAAAGCCCTGCTGCAGCTAACTAGATGTTTCCTTCTATTAATTTCAAACCAACTCACCCTCCAAGGATGAGGGATCTCTCCTGCTACAGTCTCTATCCAGTTCAGCATTCTCAGGAAGAACACACTTCTCTCTCTAGCTGGCCTTTTATTATTTCCTCTCTCAGATCCCTCCCCTCTGGGCAAGTTTTCCTTCCAAAACTGTTGCCCACCCTCTCAGAAGGGATCCTGGAAAATGTAGGTCCTGTAGCTGCTCTGATACAGGCTTTCCTGGAGTCTGTAGGCCGTGCTAGGTCTAGGATCATAACATTGGTAATGCTTGTCATAATGCTATTTACAAACTACAAAATCCATGTCTCCCCCATAATGATGTTCTAATCTTCTCCAGGTGTCTTGTCATCTATTGGCAATTTGTCTATCAGAATGATACACAGTGGCACAGAGACAGCCTTTATGGCAGCAACTTATCCCTGTGGTGAGGCACTTCAGACAAACAGCTTGCCATGTGAGGCTGCTGCTTCAGAAATCAAGTTTTAAGCAGTTCTCTTAGGTTTGCTGTTCTTTGTGGAGTTAGGGTTGCCAGGTCTCCCCTTCCATTGTGGGGGGGGGGGGGGATGGAGGGGTAAGCTGCGCCTTGCCAGAGGCTGAGCACATTTCAGAGATCTCTGAGAGAGAGCCAGTAAGAAGTGCTATAAGGGTGAGGTCTGGCTTTCTAAACAGCTGGGGGAGTTGCTGAGAATTTCTGAGTTTGTGTGACTGTGTGATGGCTGAAAATTCTGAGTTTGTGTTTGCTGGGGAACTGCTGTTTGTTTGGTGTGAGTGGGCTGAAGGTGATTGTTGCTGATTGATTAGGAGTGGCGGTGTTCCTGGGGCAGATTGAGGCCCCACCTTCTTTGCATTATTAAGCTGCGCCTTGCCAGAGGCATGAGCCTTTGGCGTGAGCCGAAGGGCGAGAGCTAAAGGGCTCTTGGCCTGTGGCTCTTGGCCTGGGGGCTGTGTACGGACCAGGAACCCAGATCCCTATTTTCCTTGTGTTCCCAATAAGGTAAGTAGACCCTCCAGAAGGAGAGCCACATAGATAAACAGGATGTAAAAGGGGACTGTATATTTTAAAAAAGCAATCATGAAGATAGAATGTCAGCAGGGGGGTTGGGGCTTTCCAGTGTTTTGCACTGAGTGTCACATGTATGACTATCTGCCCACAGGACAGAAGTCTTGGGTGTGTGCTCGATGCAAGGAGCTCCTGGAACTCAGGGAACGAGTTCGTACCCTTGAGGCCGAGGTGACTGACCTGGAGAAGCATAGATAGTCAGTTAGGCACTCGGAGAAGACTCTCAGGGACGTATTAGATGAGCCCCGCTCTGAACGTGGTGGCCCCATTACTGCCAGGGAGCATGAGGGTCGAGAGGGAACAGAGCACTGTGCTGAGGATAAGGGAAATACGCCCTCAGAAGGGACCTCTTCATCAGTTGGTGAGCGGGAATCCTTTTGCACCAAGGAACCATCCCTGGGCAGGGAGAGAGGAGGGCTCTTGGTAGTTGGTGATTCGATCCTTAGGCAAGTAGACAGCTGAGTGGCAAAACCGCGTACTGACCATATGGTGACTTGCCTGCCTAGTGTGAAGGTAGCGGACATTATGCGTGTTGTAGACGGTGCTGGGGAGGAGCCAGTGGTCGTGGTGCATATTGGCACCAACGATGCGGGGAAATGCAGTCGTGAAGTCCTGGAGGAAAAATTTAGGCTGCTAGGCAGGAGACTTAAGGCCAGGATCTCCAAGGTAGCCTTCTCAGAAGTGCTACCTGTTCCACGTGCAGGACTGGAGAGACAGGCACAAATTAGAAGTCTCAATGTGTGGATGAGACGCTGGTGTAGGGAGGAAGGGTTTGTTAGGCACTGGAATGCTTTCTGGAACAAGCGAGAGCTGTACAAAAGAGACGGTTTCCACTTTTCCTCAAATGGAACCAAGCTGCTGGCGCTTAAAATCAAAAAGGTGGCAGAGCAGTTTTTAAACTAAATCTTGGGGGAAAAATGACAGGAGATGAAATGTCTCTGGTTCGGGAGGACTCATCTCAAAGAGATGAAGAGTTAGCTGTTACTTTTCTACTAGGTAGTGGATCAGAGTTGTCCACTGAGATGGTGACAAACAGTATGGAGTGTCTGCCAAAGTCTTGAGGCAGCAGGAGGAAGGTTGTGGGCCTAACTTGCCTGGGAAATTATAGATGTTTGTATACAAATGCTAGAAGTGTTCAAAGTAAAATTGGTGAGTTGGAATGTTTAGTATTGGGGGAAAACATAGACATTGTGGAAATTTCAGAAACTTGGTGGAATGAGGAGAATCAGTGGGACACGGTGATTCCTAGATATAAGTTATATCAGAAGGATAGGGAAGGAAGGGTTGGAGGTGGGGTGGCTCTGTATGTCAGAGAGGGTATACAGTCCAGTAAGACTGAGGTCAAAGAATTAGATTCCCTTCTAGGGCCTAAAAGGAAATTTAACTATGGGAGTTTGTTATCGCCTACGATATCAAAAGATAGAGGATGATTATAATATGATGGAAGGATTAAAGATAGCTGCTAAACGTAAAAACTGTGTCGTAATAGGTGATTTTAACTACCCGCAGATTGATTGGGTCAATATGTGTTCAGGTCGAGAGAAAGAGATTGAGTTTCTAGATGCTCTCAATGACTGTTTTATGGAGCAGATGGTCACAAAACTTACCAGGGGTGGGGTGATCCTGGATTTGGTCCTAAGTAATGGCCAAGACTTGGTGAGAGATGTAAAAGTGATCACACCGCTTGGGAGCAGTGACCATAACGTTATTGATTTCACCATTTGTATAAATAGAGAATTGCACTAAAAGACCAGCACCACCATGTTTAACTTTAAAAGGGGTAAATTCTCTGAAATGAGGAGGCATGTGAAGAGGAAACTGAAATAAAATGCAAGACTGTGATCAGGCAGGCAAAAAGGGACTATGAGGAACATATTGCAAAAAACATAAAGACCAACAATAAAAATTTCTTCAAATATATTAGAAGCACGAAACCAGCCAGTGAGGCAGTGGGGCTCTTGGATCACCAAGGGGTAAAAGGATTACTGAAGGAGGATAGGGAAATGGCTGAGAAGCTGAATGCATTTTTTGCCTCAGTCTTCACTGTGGAAGATGAGAAGTGCTTGCCCGCTCCAGAACCACTAATTTTGGAAGGGGTGTTGAAAGACCTGAGTCAAATTGAGGTGACAAGAGAGAAGATCCTACAACTGATTGACAAATTAAAAACTAATAAGTCACCAGGTCTGGATGGCATACATCTGAAAGAACTCAAAGTTGAACTTGTGGATCTCCTGACAAAAATATGTAATCTTTCATTGAAATCTGCCTCCGTTCCTGAGGACTGGAAGGTAGCAAATGTCTCCCCCATCTTTCAAAAGGGTTCCAGAGGAGATCCGGGAAATTACAGGCCAGTCAGTCTGACTTCAATACCGGGAATGTTGGTAGAAACCATTATCGAGGACAGAATGAGTAGGCACATTGATGAACACGAGTTATTGAGGAAGACTCAGCATGGGTTCTGTAAGAGAAGATCTTGCCTCACTAACCTGTTACAGTTCTTTGAGAGGGTGAACAAACATGTGGACAAAGGGGACCCAATAGATGTTGTTTACCTTGACTTCCAGAAAGCTTTTGATAAAGTTCCTCATCAAAGGCTCCTTAGTAAGCCCAAGAGTCATGGAGTAAAAGGACAGGTCCTCTTGTGGATCAAAAACTGGCTAATTAATAGGAAGCAGAGAGTGAGTATAAATGGGCAGTCTTCACAATGGAGCACTGGGATGCTACAGGGCTCAGTACTGGGTCCCATGCTCTTTAACTTGTTTATTAATGATCTGGAGTTGGGAGTAAGCAGTGAAGGGGCCAAGTTTGCAGATGACACTAAATTGTTCAGGGTGGTGAGAACCAAAGAGGATTGTGAGGCACTCCAAAGGGATCTGTTGAAGCTGGGTGAGTGGGCGTCAACATGGCAGATGAGGTTCAATGTGGCCAAGTGCAAAGTAATGCACATTGGGGCCAAGAATCCCAGCTACAAATACAAGTTGATGGGTTGTGAACCGGCAGAGACTGACCAAGAGAGAGATCTTGAGGTCGTGGTAGATAACTCATTGAAAATGTCAAGACAGTGTGCAATTGCAATAAAAAGGCCAACGCCATGCTGGGAATTATTAGGAAGGGAATTGAAAACAAATCAGCCAGTATCATAATGCCCCTGTATAAATCGATGGTGCGGTCTCATCTAGAATACTGTGTACAATTCTAGTCACCGCACCTCAAAAAGGATATTATAGCATTGGAAAAAGTCCAGAAAAGGGCAACTAGAATGATTAAAGGTTTGGAACACTTTCTCTATGAAGAAAGGTTAAAACGCTTGGGGCTCTTTAGCTTGGAGAAACGTCGACTGAGGGGTGACATGATAGAGGTTTGCAAGATTATGCATGGGATGGAGAAAGTAGAGAAAGAAGTCCTTTTCTCCCTTTCTCCCAATACAAGAACTCATGGGCATTCAATGAAATTGATGAGCAGTCGGGCTAAAATGGATAAAAGGAAGTACTTCTTCACCCAAAGGGTGATTAACATGTGGAATTCACTGCCACAGGAGGTGGTGGTGGCTACAAGCATAGCCAGCTTTAAGAGGGGATTGGATAAAAATATGGAGCAGAGGTCCATCAGTGGCTATTAGCCACTGGCCGTTTTCCCACTCACCTTTTACTGGCGCCACGACCATCCTGACGCCGGCGAATCTGCCTGGATTTCGCAACAGAAGCGCCGGCGCTCCCAGAAGCGCCGGCGCTTTCCGTCGCTAAGCCAGCGCAAACGTTTTCCTGCATCTTTGCGATTTCCGTTTGCGCTGGCTTAGCGACGGAAGTAGCCGGCGCTTCTGGGAGCGCCGGAGCTTCTGATGCGAAATCCAGGCAGATTCGCCGGCGTCAGGATGGTCGTGGCGCCAGTAAAAGGTGAGTGGGAAAACGGCCACTGTGTGTGTGTGTGTATGTATGTGTATGTGCGTATATGTATGTATATATATATATACACAAACACACATATATTGGCCAATGTGTGACACAGAGTGTTGGACTGGATGGGCCATTGGCCTGATCCAACATGGCTTCTCTTATGTTCTTATGTTCTCTTATGTAAGATTGTCAGATTCAGGCTGGGAAACCCCTAGAAATTTGGGAATGGAGCCTGGGGAGGACAAGGCCCTCAGTGGAGTACAATGCCAGAATCCACCCTCCCAAGTATCAATTTTTTCCAGGGGAACTATTCTCTATAGTCTGGAAATGAGCTGTAATTCCAGGGGTTTCTCAGGTCTCCCCAGACTCTGGCATCTGTAGGTGAAGCTGGTCTTACTATGGGCCATTTGCAAACTGATGTTTCATTTTAATCCAGTCATGCAGCTAAACATAAAAAGGGTTCAGAAGTAACTCAACAGAGAGGAAAACTTTACAAGCTATTCACCTGGGGTCTGCATGCTGCTGCAAATGATGCTTGACATACCAAAGGAAATGGTGCTGAGGCAAGAAGAGAGGAGCACACAAAGCCAGTAATTGCCAGCACTGCAGAGGAAAACAGGTTTTCAATGATTAAAACCACCACATTCCTGTTGTCACCAACAGTTACTCTCACAACAGAGTGATTTGTCTCCTGTTCTCACCGAGCTGCTACATAGGGCAGAAATATGTATATTGCATGATGATAAGGAATACATGTTTTGAAAAGCATGTTCATTGGTATAGAAGATGTCCGCAGTATACACTCGTACACTTGTGGAGTTCAACTGACTATGATTCCACCCTTAGGCACACATGTCTTCACAAACAAATTCTTTTAGCAACCTTTACTGGAAGGAGCCCTTTTCACCATTCTCATGCCAGTGTCTGTATTAAGCAAATTAAGACTGTAATCCTAGGGAAGTTTCCCAGGGAGTATGCCCCACTGAATAACATGGGACTTAATTCTCAGTAGACTTGCTTAAGATATTATGAAAACAAAAGCAATCAGGGCAGTTCTGGAGGTCATGATTAATTCTGTTTCCAATGTAAGATATTGGGGATGGGCATGAACTCAAAAAGGGCAATTTAGGGCAGCCCACAAACCAAATCCTGCACCAAACTGAACTAAATGGGCACCACATGAACCAAACTGGTCCAGCAAGTTTGGTTCCCTTGTTCTCCCACTTGCGGTTCATGGTGGCCAGAAGAAAGGGGGCAAGGACCACTCTGGAACTTGCTGGGACCAGGAGAAAGGGGGGTGGGGAGGGAGATTGCCAGGAAAAAGACTTCCTTTCTCCCATTCTCCTGGCCATGGCTCACCACAGCTGGGAGAAAGGGAGCAGGGATCCTGGGAGGGCCTTCATTTAGGGTTGCTAATCCCCAGGTGGGGGCAGGAGATCCTCCAGTTTGCAGGCCCTCCCCCCACTTCAAGGTAATCAGAAAGTGGGGGGGGGATGTCTGCTGGGCACTCCATTATTCACTATGGAGACCAATTCCCATAGGGTATAATGGTGAATTGATCTGCAGGTATCTGGGGCTCTGGGGGGGGGGGTTGTTTTGAGGTAGAGGCACCAAATTTGTAGCATAGAATCTGGTGCCTCTCCTCAAAACACCCTCCAAGTTTCAAATAGATTGGACCAGGGGGTCTAATTCTATGAGCCCCAAAAGAAGGTGCCCCTATCCTTCATTATTCCAAATGGAGGGGAGGGATTTAAAAGGAGCATGGTCCCTTTAAATATGATGGCCAGAACTCCCTTCAGAGTTCAACTGTGCTTGCCACACCCTTGCTACTGGCTCCACCTCCAATGTCTCCTGGCTGCACCCCAAAAGTCTCCTGGCTCCGCCCCCGAAATCCCCTGATATTTCTTGAATTGGACTTGGCAACCCTACCTTCATTTAACCCTTCAGTTTTGCTTTCCCACTTTTAAAACCATTTAAACCAAATAGCTGAATGGGTTCACTGGAGGGGGAGCAAAACCAAAGGGTTAAATGGCTGTCCCCAAACAGCCCAACTGAATCAGCCTAAAGTCCAGTAAATGTTTGGGGAATGCACCTTCCCCAAACATTAGTTCTTGAGCTCCAAACTGGCCCTAGTTTGTCCTAAATTTTGGCTTGTGAGCCAGTTCATGCCCATCCCTATAAAATATTATGAAGTAATCAGTTAATGTGCTGTTTAAGTCTCCAATATATCAATCAGCACACTGAATTGCCAAACATAATGAACGGAAGGACTCTTACTTGAATGACTGAGTGGTTCTGAGCTGGTCTGCTTGTCTGTTTAACTAGCTGACAATAAATTTCATTCTGTAGCTCATTGTGGGTCAGGCAAACTTGTAGGGCGGTCTGGGCTAGTGACACATGGTAGTCAATGGAAGGAGCTTCTACAGGGACGTTGATAAACAGCTGGCAAGACTGAAATTGGGGGAAGAAGAAAAAGTTGAAATCTGGGAGAAGATTTTCAGTTTCCTTACCAGCAATGAAACACTTTTATTTATAACCCCATGTAGGGCTTCACTGAACATTGTTTTGTATTTTTTATTTTACAGAGTAAAAAAAAAAAATATCGTACAGTGGCTTTGGGCATGTCTGTGGGATTATTTCTTTGTATGCTGCTTCTGACAAAGGACAGGAATCCTCATCCAAGAGGGAATACCCTATCTGTTTTTATCAACATGCCTTCACGTATCTTCAGAAGACATCACCATTGATGCTGTCCTTTGATCCTGGAAAGGCAGATGTAACAATAAAAGTAACTTTGCATTCACCTTTGTGTGGGTGCTGCTCTGTGAGATGGTGACCTGATTCTGGGCCTAAGGCTGAGGAATGAGTGGCCTACAGGCCTCAAGGAAGCATCTATCCGACTGGGAGGTCTGGGGCCTTGCTGGAATTTTCCCTCTAGGCCTACATTTCCCAGGCACCCTCTAAGACTTATGACTGAATTGGGATAAAAATGGGGGGGAAAGAGAAGGCCCACTGCCATGAAGGATGCTGGACCTTGACAGCAATAGTATAAGGCCTCCCTATAGAAGGAAGGTGTTCTTCTCCCAAAAGCTCAGTGCTACTAGCACAGGGGTGGCCAAACTGTGGCTCAGGAGCCACATGTGATTCTTTCACACATATTGTGTGGTTCTCCAAGCTCCCACCACACCATTGGCTGGCAGCTTAGAGAATGCATTTAAAGTTAAAGTTGCTTTCTTTCCACCTCTCCCTCCCTCCATCTTTTCCTGCCTGCTTGCCTGCCCACCCTATGGCTCTCAAACATCTTATGTTCATGTCCAGTGTTCCCTCTAAACTGCAGAGTCTTGTGAACAAAAATTCTAGTTTGTGAGCTACTGGCATTAAAGTTGTGAGCCACTGCATAAATTATTGTGCTCTGGGGCCATTTTTCCTGAGCTAAGACAAAAATGTGTGAGCTGGAGGCTAAAAATCTGTGAGCTAGCTCACACTGACTCAACTTAAAGGGAACACTGTTCATGTCTTGTGGCTCTCAAACATCTGACATTTATTCTATGTGGCTCTTTCATTAAGCAAATTTGGCTACCCCTGTACTAGCAGGAGAGGATCCCGGAAGGGCCACGTACAGCGAGGATCAGTGAGGCAGCTGCATTAGGAGACTGTGTTGTTTTCTTTCTGGCTCCCTTATGCATTAATATTGCCCCATTATTTGAAAATGTATCAACTGTTAAGGGTCCCCCCCCTGTTTTGTTATTACTCACCTCATTCAACAGTTTGGTTTCACCTGCCTGGGGCCTCATGCCTCAAATTTGATTGTTCACCTGGCAATGCCCTCACCAGTGGAGGGGCACTGATTGGAAAGGTGAAGGGAAGGATATACTCTGGGAGCAGTGACCAGAGTTGTGGCAACTAGCAAGGCCCTTGCCTGCTCCATGGCTGATGGAGGTAAGAGGGAGAAGATGGGGGGGGGGGAGCTAGAGGGCTCCTGAGATGGGATGCCCATCTTAGACAAACCTCTGCATGGCCCCTTGCACCTGAATAAGATGGGCAAAGAGAAAAAGCCAAACATGATTGCTCAAAGCATAGCTAAGGACTCTGCGGCGCCACAAGCAGGACCTTCATTTATTCCCCTCAGGACTATTAGGATTCCTCTATGTAGTCATTTTTGTTAAACTTTGACTTTTCAGTACACAGTTCAGGAAGTTAGCATACTCTCCTGTTGTTGTTTTTTTAGATCCTACCACCAGAACATCTCAGACAAAGGTAGCAACTGGAGGCCTCTGGGCCAAACAGGACTTGCAGAAGTGTCAACTGGCTCCTTAGCTGCCAGGTTAATGGTCAAACATAGTGAAAAGGAAATAGCAAATTTGGAAGAGGCATTTTAAGAGCAGACCTACTACCACTCACTTCTTAAAAGGGCCATTCAGTGAAATTATGGGTACAACAAATGTCAAGTCTGTCTGTAACTCTGGCTCAGTCAGAGAGCATTCTGGGTAGAACCAAAGTGTATTCAATTGCTGCTAGCTTGTACCTTCCCTACCCCTCCCTTTCTGTAGTAGTGTCCTTGCTTTGAAATGGAACGATGTGAAAGCCTTATCTGCGCCTTCTCAGGCCTGGCCCAGAAGGGAGTCAGGAGCCTGCTACGATCAAGGCCACTCAGGCCTGAGAACGAACTGGTAACATCAATGTGTGAATGTGCCCTGCATAATCCTCCCCCCTTAGGAATTCCTTTGAAGTGTCCCATATATGCAATGCCTTTACAGATTATTCTTTAGTCTTTCAATGCTGGTTTAACCTCAAGTATCAGTATCAATAAACTAGTTTCTTTGTTTCAATAACAACTTGTTATTGAACCTGCCGACTTGACAACAAAGCCTTTGCCAAGCAAGTACAGTCCCAGAGATTGAAATAATTTATGTAAACACAGAAGCCATGCTTATAACAAATTTTTCAAAGACTCCCCAAACCACAAAGAAGGTTCAGTTATTGGTGGAAAATGGCAACTCTGTACATAGAAATCCCCATTCAGGATTATCTTGTGCGATTTGAAGATGAAGTAATTGTTCTTGTCCAATGAAGTCCCTATCAAGCATATATCTACTGAACTCCTCATTGGTTCTCCTGTCTCTAACTCCTACAGATAGGCTTCCCAATCTCTAGGTCCCAGCGGGGGATCCCCCGGTTTTACAGGCTTCCTCCTGCCCCCAGCCAGCTGGCTGGTGGGGGAAGCCCCACCCCCACAGCCACCATGTATTTCTAGAGCTCCGGGAGGTTTAGAAACCTGCAAACAGGTCCCATTTTAAAATGTATGTGTGTGTTTCTATTGTTTGTGTGCCTTTAAAGTTGAGCAGGAAGCAGGAAACAGGAAGCACTTCATGGGGAAGGGTTAGCAGCAGCTTCCGTTTGTTTTGCTTTCGTTTTCAGAGCAAGTAACCAGACCCAGTAAGTGTGAAGAAGAAGAAGAGGAATTGCAGATTTATACCCTGCCTTCTCTCTGAATCAGAGACTCAGAGCGGCTTACAATCTCCCATATCTTTGCCCCCTACAACAGACACCCTGTGAGGTGAGTGCGGCTGAGAGGGTTCTCACAGCAGCTGCCCTTTCAAGGACAACCTCTGCCAGAGCTATGGCTGATCCAAGGCCATTCCAGCAAGTGCAAGTGGAGGAGTGGGGAATCAAACCTGGTTCTCCCAGATAAGAGTCTACACACTTAACCACTACACCAAACTGGCTCACTACCCCAAACTGTGTGTGTGAGAGGGAGAGAGAGAGGGGGAGGGTTGCCAATCCCCAGATGGGGGCAGAGGATTCCCCGGGTTGGTGGCCCTTTCCCCGCTTTAGAAAACTTTAGAAAGTGGGGGAGGGGGAGGGAAATGTCTACTGGGCACTCTATTATTCCCTATGGAGAACGATTCCCATAGGGAATAATGGAAAATTGTTCCGCGGGTGTCTGGGGCTCTGGGGGGTGTGTGCTTTGATGTAGAGGCACCAAATTTGCAGCATAGCATCTGATGCCTTTCCTCAAAACAACCTCCAAGTTTCAAAAGGATTGGACCAGGGGGGGGCAAATCTATAAGCCCCTAAAGAAGGCGCCCCTATCCTTCATTATTTCTAATGGAGGGAAGGCATTGAAAAGATGTGCAGTCCCTTTCAATGTGATAGCCAGAACTCCCTCTGGAGTTCAATTGTACTTGTTCCAACCTTGCTCATGGCCCCACCCCCAAAGTCTCCTGGCTCTACCCCCAAAGTCCCCAGATATTTCTTGAATTGGACTTGGCAACCCTACCTACAGACCATGCAATTGAAACCAGACAGAAAGACACTGGAATAACTGTCAGCTGAGAAGGTTTTTGGCTGCTCCTGAATGTTAGAAATAATTCTAGATTTGGGTAAGCTATGATATTATGTTGGATTTCAATCAGTAAACTTCTGACTGCATGTCTCTGGTCCAGACACAGGTGATTAAGAAGTCTTGCTTTAATTTTGAAAAATTACAATACAGCCTAGCTTTAAAAAGTCAAATAACCCCAAGCTTTGACAATTTTTTCTTTGTTATAAGCTGCCCCAAATATTTAAGAACCAAACATTTTTTATCCTCTGGGGTTTCATATTAAATTATCATATTTGCCAATTATTGCTACCACAACATCTAATCCTTAAACTCTTCAATTTCTTGTCATTTTTTAAAAGCTAGAACAAAAGTGTTATAGTGTGTGTGCGTATATATATATATATATATATATATATATATATATATACACACACACACACACATATATATATGGGGCAATGCTTGCAGTCATCAGAACCAAAAACTAACCTCTATCTCTTACAAAAAAAAGCTTTGCACTTCTAGGGTTGCCAGCCTCCAGGTGGAGACTGGAGATCTCCTGCTTTTACAACTGATCTCCAGCTGGCAGAAATCAGCTCCCCTGGAGAAAATAAGCAATACCCCTGGAGAAAATGGCTGATTTGAAGAGTAGACTGACGTTGTGCCATGCTGAGGCCCCCCCTCTTTCCAAACCCTGTCCTCTTCTAGATCCACCCCCAAAGTCGCCAGGTATTTTTCCAACACAGACCTGGCAACCCTAACTTCAAGTGAATCACCAAGAGAACATTACAATAAAAGACAGCTGAAAATGCTAGATGCTACAATGAAATTTCTAGGTACTAGGCCTCCCTGTCCCTGGAATTTGTTGAGTCCTGACATATCCTCATTCTTTGCCAAATGCTCAGTTAGCTCACTCTGTCAACCATGCAGAAAGAAAATACAAAAAAGAGAAATCTGCCAGCCATATAGCTTCAAAAAAGAAAATATGATCAAGATACAGGGAACCATAAAATTACTTTTCTTAGTTCCATGAGGACAACAGGGCTTTATACTTGTTAATATAAATAGCAGCCCTCATGCCACATGATAAAATGCTGCTTGGACAGAGGGGAGTTTCAAAAGTAGCTTCTGATACATAAAACTGTAGCTGCCAAAGGGAGGAAAAAATTAAAAGTTGACCATTACAAAACCCTTGCATAAATGTCTTTGGATCTAGGCTGAAACCATCCCCAGGAATAGTAACATGTCTTATGCAGACTTTATTCTCCCTAACATATCCCCTTCTTCTGTTCAGTGCTTGAACAGAACATTATGAAAACCAACTGTATTGTCTCTTTAAATACCTTGAAGAGTTTCAGGGCCTCCGTTTGCAGTGCCTCTGAAGGCAGAGTGGTGAGGGGTGTGTGCAGGCCATCCTTGCTGTAACACAGAGTAGGATGCTTCCACAAAGGAGAATCTGAAAGAGTGGACAAGACAAAACAGTAGTAGATAAGGTAGACTCTTGCAAAGTAGTATTCAATTATGGTGAAAGAATCCCTAAATATAAAAACAAATCCAATCTCAATAGCTCCACACTTAATAGTTCACCAGCAGAGCCAATCAACACATTTGGAAAAACCACTAACTACAACCCTCATAGAGACTTTATTTCAAATGATGGTAAGCGGCTACATATTTTGCCATATTAAAAACTATACATTTTTCTGAAGATGTAGATCACTATCTGCTGACTTTAGCATAGTATAATAGCAACAGGCCAATCTATACACAAGCACACCCTATTTTCAGTTGTAAAAAGGACCCCTGAACGCTATAAATAGTGTTTAAGCCTCTGTTGCTTCATATAGCTATCAGAGGCAAACAGAGGACCAAGGCTGGCACTGTCATCTGCTTAGGTGTCTTCTCCATATTCATCATGCCTGCTTTACTACCATGGGGATTCTTTAGGAAGAACATACTTCTCTTCCAGATCCAAGCTGTGAACCACAGTACTGGACCAGGAACAGGGAAGCAACTATGTGGATGAGTCTCAGCTAGGAATGTGTGTTTCGATATTTCTAGTTGGAGTAAATACCTGGAAAATACCTTATCAGATTTTCTGGAAATGTTCAGATTGTCACTATTATGTGTAAACAGACAGCTTATAGCATGTGCTGCAAAACAGAAAGTAGATCTAGAGGCAGTAGATGATCTACTTGACAGCTGGTGGCTGGCTGCCAGAAGGATTGCATCAGCCAAGCAGAGTCAGTATGACACAGCAAGTTGCTGATTGGCTGTTCACTGTATAAATGTACAGAGCAACAGTGGTGATTGTGGGTTTATGGAGTTGGAGTGCAGCGGAGCATATTGTCAGTCAGGAGAGTGAGTTGGTGTAAATAAATGTATATAGTGGTTTTACAGCTACTGTGTACAGCCTTCATTCTTGCGTCGCTAAGCATCACCCTCTTGGTCTCTCTACGCGCATCGACAGGGTTATGGGCCCAGCACGCTTCCGCTGCTCCTAGAACCTGAGACCTGAGAGAGAGGTGGTAAAGGAAGAACGCTGACTTGCTCCAGAGGCTGCCTAGGAGGTGAGACCAGCAGTGGCTGATAGGAGTCTGAGCAGGATGGCTACAGCAGCAGCTACGGTGCTGGTGGAGAAGCTCATCACTACCAACTACAACACCTGGTCGCTGAGGTTAGAGCATTTCCTGAAGAGAGAGGGGCTTTGGGACTGTGTGTCAGCTCCTCCAGCTAATCCCACAGCGGCAGAGGCCATCAAGGATCAAAAAGCTCTAGCCAACATCATCCTAAGTGTTGCAGACGACCAGCTGGTGCATGTCCGTGGGCACCAGAAAGCAAAGGAGGCTTGGGAAGCTCTCAAGGCTGTGTATGTGCAAAAGTCAGCTGGCACGCTGATATCCCTATGGAGGAGGCTCCACAGGAAACGTATGCTGGCCGGGGAGTCGATGAGGGACCACCTCGACGGTATGTCTAATTGTTTCCAAGACCTTGAAGCAAGAGGGAAGGCCGTGGCTGACGAAGATAAGGTGTATATCTTATTAAGCTCTCTGGACGAGAGATATGATATGCTGGTGTTAGCATTTGAAGGGCAGGATGCTGACAAGCTAACTTTGCCTTATGTGACCGGCAAACTCCTGGCTGAAGAGCAGAGGCAGCTGGAAAGCAAGAGAGAGCAGACTCGAGCCAAGGAAGAAGAGAAGCCGAGGTCTGTCGGGGCTGGTTCCAGCTGGCAAGCCGAGGAGGAGGAAAAAGCCTTGCAGGTGCGGAGGAGGCGCTGCTATCTGTGTAAACAGCTCGGAGATTTACAAAGATTCTGTCCCCAGCAACAGAGGAAGAGCCGGCAGCAGTCTTCAAGGACTCCCCAGGTGACTCTAGTAAGAACTGGTCCGGGACTGCAGAGTCAGCCTTGGGTTGTGGATTCTGGGGCTACTCAGATATTCTGCTGCTGTGAAGAGGAGCTTCAAGACTGCAAGCCAGCTGAGCAGAAGACTGTCAGCTTGGCTGATGGGAGGCAAGCTAGTGTTCTTTGCCAAGGTGCAGTCTATTTTCCTGGACTTAAACACAGGTTTGAAAATGTATTATGTGTGCCCGAGCTAGAAACTAACTTGCTAAGTGTCTCTGTTCTGGCAAAAGCTGGGTTTACCGTAGTATTTGATAAGCAGGGCTGTGCAATTTTGAAACAGGGTAAACAGCTGGCTAAAGGCACTCTAAAAGCCAATGTGTATGAGCTCATGCAAAATGTGGGAAAAGCTCATACTGTATGGAATAGACAGCCACACAACAGGTGCATCCACAGGCTGCATAGAAGGCTGGGCCACGCCAGCTACAATACAATAAACAAAACTCTAGAAATACTAGAGGGAGTGAAGGTTGACAAATGCAATGCCTTTTTAGATTGCAATGTTTGTAAAGAAGCCAAATCAAGGGCAGTTCCATCGACCAGAAGGAGTGTGCGTGTGTCGGAGAGACCACTCCAGTTAATACATGCCGACCTGGTGGGGCCGTATGCACCCAGTGTTTCTAAAAATAGGTTTGGCTTAATTTTGGTCGATGACCACAGCAGGTTTGCGTGGGTATATGCCATTAAACACAAAAGTGATGTCTGTGCCACCTTCAAATACTGGGCTAGGAGAGTGCAGAAGCAGTTGAATGCTAAGATTGCCTCAATTCAGACTGACCAGGGGGGTGAGTTCCTGAATAAAGAGTTTGCCAATTATTTGAGGCAAGAGGGCATAGAGCACAGGGTGGCCAATGTTTCCTCTCCGTGGGAGAATGGGATTGTGGAACGGAGAGCTGGAGTACTCCAAGGTATTTG
The DNA here is from genome assembly GCF_032191835.1 of Heteronotia binoei. Taxonomy (NCBI): domain Eukaryota; kingdom Metazoa; phylum Chordata; class Lepidosauria; order Squamata; family Gekkonidae; genus Heteronotia; species Heteronotia binoei. The sequence continues at coordinate 90,737,461 of NC_083243.1, read as the reverse complement.
CCATGCTTTGTTGCAAGACAGTGGTCTCAGGCAGGCATACTGGGGTGAAGCCTTAAAGGTGTCCTGTTATATTTCCAACCGTTTATGGACAGAGGCTATAAACGATATACCCTACAGGGTTTTGTATGGGAGAAAGCCATCTCTGGAACACCTCAGAATATTTGGCTCAAAGGCTTGGGTGAACATCCCTCTGGATAAGAGGAGAAAGGGAGGTCCCAAAGCCCAAAAGCTTGTGTTTATAGGGTACCAAAATGGCATGAAGTCCTGGAGGTTTGTGGACAATAATGATTTGATAAGGCTGAGTAGGTCTGCCTCGTTTTGCGAGGATGAAAACTGGTCAAAGATTCATGCCAATGAAATGCCTGAGGAAAATAAGCTGCAACTGTCTCTAGCAAGTGAGGAGGGGCAAAAGCCAGAAAGCTCACTGAAGCAGGAGGAAGACAGTGACAGCAGAGCAGGCAGCAGTCAACAGCAAGAGACTTCTGAGGCTGTAAAAAGGGAGCTGATTGAGGTCAGAGTCTCTGCAAGGGAAAATAAGGGTGTGCCGCCCAAAAGATATGGTGTTGACACTGATGTGAATTATCTGGGCAATGGAGACAGTTTGCCAGATGGAAAGCCAAGGGGCTGTGTAAGTGCACCAGAGGCACACGTGGATACTTCTTTCACTAGGGAGGAAAATGGTTATACCTATGTATACGATGACCATCCTAAAACATATCCCAGTGTGTTGGAGCTGTTAAATGAAATGTCTCTTGGAGAGGAAGGAGACACCTGAGCAAAGCCTGGAAGGCAAGGCTGTAAGCAATAACTGAATTAAAAGGGTGCAATGTGCAAATGTAAAGTGCAGGCAAGAGACAATGCTGTAAAATAAAACAAACTTACTGTTTGAAAATGTATGATAAACTATGTAACTAAACTATGTGACTATTGTAAATTGAACTGAAGAAGTGTGTAACAAGTCTAAAAAACTGCAAATGTTATGCAATGTGTGAAAAACCTGAAATCCGTAACAAGTCTATAAGCAAATGTGATTTGAAAAATATGTGCGCTTGTATTGACAAGATACGGTACTGTGTTAAGAACAAGTCTGGGAAACAAGCCAGCAAAAGATAAGGCAAGTGCTCAGTCTGGGCAGAGAGCCAACTGAGGAGATATGGTCAGCCTGGGCAGAGCGCCAACTGATAACAATGTGCTTGCAGGTTAATTGGCAAGCGAAGAAAAATGTGTGTGTGTCCAGGAAGAATGGATGTAACAGTAACTGAACTGTAATGTATATATGGGCACTAATGTATCAATATATTGATGAAGAAATAATCAATATGTATAAGCAATGTTGCAATGGATGGATGTCAGCACCGCTATAACCTGAGGAGGGGTGTCACTATTATGTGTAAACAGACAGCTTATAGCATGTGCTGCAAAACAGAAAGTAGATCTAGAGGCAGTAGATGATCTACTTGACAGCTGGTGGCTGGCTGCCAGAAGGATTGCATTAGCCAAGCAGAGTCAGCATGACACAGCAAGTTGCTGATTGGCTGTTCACTGTATAAATGTACAGAGCAACAGTGGTGATTGTGAGTTTATGGAGTTGGAGTGCAGCGGAGCATATTGTCAGTCAGGAGAGTGAGTTGGTGTAAATAAATGTATATAGTGGTTTTACAGCTACTGTGTACAGCCTTCATTCTTGCGTCGCTAAGCATCACCCTCTTGGTCTCTCTACGCGCATCGATGGTATCCAGGATTTTCCAGTACACTGGTAAATGAGTCCCAAAATTTCTGAAAATATGTGGGAGTAACCAGGAATATTGGGAGCCTGTGTTTTAAGGCTCTCAGAACTGTTTTGTCTTAATTTTACTGTGCTTCTGTTTCAGCGTGTTCTTGCCGGGACTTGGTATTGACTTGCCAGCAGGGCCAGCTCGAAAGCACATGGCGCCCCAGGCAGACTTACCACCTGCATGCCCGCAGGTCGACCCCCTCCTGTTTTTTCTGTGGTGCCGCACTTTGCTCCACCTGCCCCTGCCCCATGTGCTCAGATGCCAGCCTCGCACTTACTGGCTTCGGGGGAGGGGCATCAGAATAGCGCTCTCTTAATAGAGAGCAGAACGAAGCTTCACTCCCTTCCTGTTCCGGAAGGGAGGGGTGAGAGTGAAGCCTCTTCCTGAGAGAAGGGTCTATTGCGATGCCAGCCAAAGTGGGTAAGCACAAGGCTGGCATCGCTACTCTGAGCACGCGGGGTGTGTGGCTGGAAGGTGGCTCAAGTTCTTTATTTTAAAGAAATAAAATATGTGTGCACATTTATGGATAGGAACACATGCTTGCATGATGTCTGGGCAATCTAATGAATCAGGTATGGTTAGATTCATATCTGTAAATAAGATCATCACCACTGACCTCAGGGGAAGAAACATTTAGTTTTTCACTTACTTGAGTCTCCTTCTGCATCCAATAATTTCCCAATCAGCTGTTCATAGGCAGTGCCCACTCTGGCACTGCTGCTGCCTGCTGCCACTGTCAGGTGGTATAACCAAGTATCCTTGGGATAAAAAGAGCGATGGTTGAGTGTTGCTGGAGAGGTTATTTTATTAATTTTAAAGCATTAAACATAAGGCATGCATTCAGATGTATAATTTTAATTGGCCTGAGTGATTAACAAAGGGCTAATTTGAACTATCTCCAGCTCTTACCACATGTTTCTTGATCTCAAGCTACCACAAGGGCCTTTCCACTGAATTTACATTTTGTACATATAATGGTGCTTTCATAAGTCTCATGAAACAAACCAGGAGACCCAGGCTGTATAGTAAGCAAAGTAATTGTTGTGCATTGACCACTGCATGTAGTCCACCCTACACCTTAACCCCCAGGTTCTTTTTGAGTCAGTCTATACCTTTTCCTGTTTTGTACCAACTAGTAGGTAGATGGGACTCTGATCTGTAGGGTGAATCACCAGGGTGCAATAAGAAGAAAAGAGGCCCCCACCATTAGCTTCATAATCCTCATCAGAGTCACAGGAGTGATCCACTTCTTCCACCTTTGATTCACGCATGTGCAAATAACCTAGAGGGCACTAAGAAAAGAAACTGAATATGTTAAGAAGCATGACAAAGGAAAAAAAGATATTTGGTAGACATATTTCTGAAAAGCTAACACTACTGTCTATTACCATTACTTAGTGCTGTGTACTAATGCTATCCAATATAAGCTATGAATGTTACTACCATGGCCTCTGCAACTGGCATCTGCAATAAACACTTACTAGTTTTTCACCAGTACAATGTATTTCATAGTAAATATATATGAGACAAGAGTAGTCAATCTATAGCATGAGTGTCATGTGCACTAAGAGCAGGATTTTCTGTACCATCTCGACAAGAACAGGAGGACCCCTGGGCCTAAGGTCATATCTGCCGTTCCAGAATGTTCTCTTTTCTTCTTCACTCTTCATTAGACTAAAGGTAAAAGCACCCATCATGCAACACCCGTATTGCACTCCACACCCAAGTGGAACTATTGTGCTGGAAAAGGCATAGGGAAGGGTGACTAAATTATCAAAATAGGATTCTGAACCAAAACAACAGAAAAGTTGGAGCTCTTCTTCTGTGGAGGAAAAATTAAGGCATTTGTAATATTGAAAGTCAAGTTTATCTCCCCTAACCCATGTAATCCAGTTTTGCAAAAAAACAGACACTAAACATTCTCTGAGGATCCTGGTAAAGGAAAGATAAGCTTACATGCTAATTCACACCTTCTTCAAGTGCCAGCTGTGCAAGTGAGAACTTTAACTGGTTATGGAATAGGGACATTTTCTCCCATATACATGAAATCTGGAAGGAAAGATCCTTTGCATGAAGACTGTAATTTGGGAATTTCATTCCAGTTGTGTATATCTGAGTTGTAAAATTGAATACAGGAGAGACAAAAGATATCTACTACAATTGATGTGAAAAAGTGAAAATTAGCAGAAGCAGGAAAATACCTTGTCTTCATGATTTCGATAATAGTAAAAAGTCTTTCCAATCAGTGCACACCAAACCAGCTTAGAGCGCCCATGTTTCACCTGCAGAAACAGCATGGCAAGGAAAATAATCTCTCTCAATGTATTTATTTATACTCCACTTTTTTCCCAATTGAGAAGTTCAGGCTGTTAGGTATACCAGAGTGTCATGGAAAAGTAAAAAAGGATGGGTGTCAGGTCTCTTCAAAATGTGGGAAGGGAGGAGCCTCTTCTATCTGAAATGAGCTAGACTCTGATTAACACAAAAATTTTGTAAAATGTTTTTTCAGGTATTAAAGTAGCTATAGAAGTGCACAGTGCAGTGGAGAGGGAGTTATTCCTTTCTCTTTCTCACACACACATCATTTTTCTGATGTAAGACTTCCCCATGCAGATTTACTGCTTGCAAAAAAAAATGTCATTTGTAGAAGTGATTTAAATTGGGAAGACAACATACAGGGGAAAGGGGTATGCCTTCATCCCGCAACACCAGAATTGTAATCCCCACCATTCTCATGGATGTTGTTAACACTTTCAAGAAACTACAGGCAATCTGTTCACATTTGGCTATCACATCTAATGTTTTTGCCTCTGAGATAACCCATCTGTTCAACTAATCCTGAAGAAGAGATGGTGAATCCTTGTTTAAATTATTTGTAAACGTAACCTAGTAGGTAGGATCTGTTATGAAATAAATCATTTTTATCTTTTCACTAGGACTAAAATATTTTGCATATTTAAGATTTTTACAAAAGATGGCAAATTGATTCACCTCTGCTGTCCCGTATCCTATTCTGAACGTGATTACAGGACAAATCAAACTGAAACTGATAGAGCTATGTAGTACCTTGGTGAGCCAGCCTTTCACAGTGGGTTTTGCATCACTGAGAGGGACTTCAGTGGGACTGGTCACTTTCACTTTGATCATATTTTGAAGGACATGGATCCATTCCTCCAAGATGTTAGGAGAGTCGGCTGTCAAGAAGTAGGTCCTTTTTTCAGTAACAAGCTAAAGTAAAAGAGAAAGTCACAACTATTACCATAAGGCACAAAGCAGTTTTGTAGTAGCTGAGGTCTTAAATATAAAAATCCTGGTCACATTCACTTTCCAACAATGAATACTGTCAAATCAAAACTTAAAGAGTTAACATTGCTTTTTGAATGTTACAGAGAATATTGACACTTAAAGCCACTCTGTGTTACTGAAGTGTGCTAAGCAAGGATACTGTTCAACTATTTTCTCCTTGACAAAGAGTCCATTGGTACTGGTAACTTGCCCTAGGAATGGCAATGCATTCACTAGTGATGAATTGCTGAAAACTTATTTGTTATGATACATGCTCAGAATTTACTTGTTCCTTAAGGATTTTTATATGTATTAAATTGAGATGGAAACAATACATGGACTGTCTCTTTTAGACAACTCCTAGTGCCATGCAGTTTTAGATTAACCAGAAAAGACTCGATATCCTTTATCGATGACATGTTACATTCAGCTTATATTAGACATGTTGGGCAACATAGCTGTCCTGAATGAGAGGCTACAAGCAGAAGTTTTAACCATTGCCATTAATAGTTAACAAGTTTTACATGAAACAAATGAATTGGATCCTGTGGAAGATTTAGGCAGCTAGAAGAAGGGCAATCTTGCAGATACCCCCCTCCTGTGGCAGACTTCCAGTTTCCCCTTCAGTCCCTTGTGCCCCAGGAGCAGCATTTCAGGGGAGAAGGAGAATGGATTTAAGATCCAGAGCTGGCAGTCCCTTTGACCTGTTTAGCTGGATGCAGGCCAGAGTTTCATAACTGAATTTGGACTGTATGAATGCTGTGGTCTGTGTTTTTCTTTCCTCACAAATGGTTATACAGGAAGAAGATAAAAGATGCACAAAGATGGGTAGGATGAGTCAAATGAAAAGAAAACATTAAAGGTTGATCTGGCATTCAGAATTAAGTTTCAGACCTTCTAGCTTCATACAAAATTAATTTGCCTGATCTTATACAAAGGTCCAAAACACATGAAAGTCAATCTGTTTGCTCTTGATATAGTTCAGTAATAAAAAAGTAGTCACCTGGAATGTTTGAGATCCTTCACCTCGTACAATCTGGCAAGAAGAATTCAACTCAACCAGTCCTTGAGGTTTGCAGATTATATCACTCTGGGGAGAGAACAACAATGTTTGGCAAGTGATCAGTACAAAGGGTACACGGGACACTACATCTAAAATGTCAATGCATGGTTTATATTTTTGGAAAGGGAAAGATGTGGGACATGAAAATGCTACCATATAGGAAATAAACCTAAAATGTAGACTGCAAGCTTAAATCAATTTGACAAATACATTAATCAAATAAGAATTATATAGGTTATTATATGTTAATTACATACTGGTATTTCTCTTTTATTTTGATTACCACATGAAATGAAGAAAATATTAAAGATGTCCTAAGGTTGATAATTTTTGTATTTGTATATTATAAATTATCTTGCATTGAGTCTCAGTGAGAAAGGCAGGTTATAAAGTAAATGCATAAATACACATTTTGGGGTGTTTTTGGTTGCTAGCATACATAGAATCAGGACTTTTTTGTAGCAGGAATTCATTTGCATATTAGGCTACACCCCTCTGATGTAGTCAATCCTCCAAGAGCTTACAGGGCTCTTCTTACTGGGCCTAATGTAAGCTCTTGGAGGATTGGCTATATATTTGCCTAATATGCAAAGGAGTTTCAGCTACAAAAAAAAGCCCTGCATAGAATTAACTAGCCCACAGACTCTTTTCTCCATTTAATTACAAATGAAGAGGATGCATTTCTTTCCTAAGACTTCTTACTTATAGCTGATCTTTTATGACTCAGGATAATGTGAGAACACATCAGTTAATTTTTTTTAAAAAGTTTGAATAGAAAGAGGGTAGGAAATGCGGGGTTACAAAAGCAAAAATAGGAAAGGGGATACAAGATAGAAAAACATAAACAAAAATACCAAGAGACATAAAGAGAAGCAGTATTTATACCTGTTACATTTTTACCTCAAGACAAAATACCAAATTCTTTCTACCTGAAAGCCTTAAAATTTTACCCATTATAACCCTTTTAAGTCTACAGTCTTCTTATTTTGTTATATACTTTTAACTATTCTGTGGCTTATAGTATAAATCTAAACTGTTCATCTTCAGAACATACAAATGAGAAAAGCAGAGGAACCGACCATGAAATAGAGCTGACTGGTTAAGTTCAGCAATATTAAAAATAAAACCTAACTAATTGGTTTAACAATATTAGCAGTTAACATAAGCATAAAAGATAAATATAGTTCCTTTATCCTTTATGTTAATTTACTTATTTTTATCAGAGAGAGAAAGCAGAAACAGAAAACACACAAGTTTATCTATTTCATTATAGATAGTTTCTCTTGTCAGAAATATCAGGAGCAGACTTAAGATTGCAAAATATTTGTGTAGCCTGTCTTATTACAAATTTAACCAAATTGACTTTTTATCTACTTTAAACATTTAGAATTCTTTAAAAAATTTGGAGACTGTACATCCTATTTTCATAGTGCTCTGAAAAACACAAGTTAATATGCAATAGTTACCTCATCTCCCATACCTGTTTATTTTTAGGTAAATAAAACCCCATACAATCTTCTTAAAAAGGTAAAGGTAGTCCCCTGTGCAAGCACCAGTCATTTTCGACTCTGGGGTGACGTTACTTTCACAATGTTTTCATGGCAGATTTTTTACGGGGTGGTTTGCCATTGCCTTCCCGCCATCTACACTTTCCCCCCAGCAAGCTGGGTACTCATTTTACCGACCTCTGAAGGATGGAAGCCCACTCTTAATTACATTATTCTATTTAACTTCCATAGATAATTATAACAAACTGAAAAAGGCATCCCAATTATTAAAGCCTCATTTGCCATTACAGAATCACTTATTAGCCCCTTTTATTGATTCAATATTAACCAGCTAGATGTAAAAAAAAGATGGAGCAAAAGAACCAAAAATCTCTTCTTTTTAAACGCTTTCCAAAATTTGATCTTGCTGAAATTTGCCTTTTCTCCTCTTGATAGCTCCATTCATTTTGCTGAAAGTGGTACGATCATTGCTTCATCACTTCCTCCCGTGAAAGCTATAGTCGATGTTGATTTCCATTTCAACTTTGTAACTATGCAGGCTGTCTCCATTTTGATTTTCTTCCAGACCTTTCCCAATGGATCTTTAGCTTTTTTTCTCAGCTTGACAGATGTCACTGGGGTCTCTTTATTACTCTGCTCATGTAGATTTCTGTTTTTGCTGTATTTCAAAATAAAAGTCTCCATCTGTTGTTGCATCAACTCTGCTAAACGACCAAGTTTCTGCTTTAAGGAGGTTATGTTAATCATAATATCACATGCTTTAGTTTGAATTGCCATTTCCTCCACAGAAAAAACTCAGTCTCTTAGACAAAGTTAGAGAATAGTTCAAAGACCCAGTTAACTTGTTTCCTTTAGCTTCAAATTTTTCTCCTGCATTTCAATTGTAACCATTTCAGTACAATTAAGCATCACATACATTTCTCTTGTAAGCATATCCCATTTTTGTTCAGACTGTGTTGTAACCAGAAGGTGATCTCATTGACGCTTATTTATTTATAAACCAAATCAGTTCAAATATCTTTGCTCAGTCCAATTTAAATTGTTGGAAATTTTCCAATTTGTTATTTGCTTTCTGAAGCCTTTCTTGCGGAGAAGAGGGGGGGAAATTTCCCTCCTATTTCCCTTTCTTTTGGAACAGTTTCAATTGTAGTTATGTTAAAAGATCCATTAACTAGTATTGTTAGAAAGCTGACTTACTTTTATGGTAGAATTCCAGTGATTAAGGTAGAAGAATGATGCATCAGAAGCTTATTGAAAGAGAAAAGCAGTCTGGTAATTACCTCGATTTTGGTGGCAGGAGCACCGGAGCAAACAGGAAGAATAGGGAACAACTGCTGTTGTTTCTCTGGGTCCTGTAGCATTCCTTGCTGACAGAGGGGCCCCCCAAGGCCCCCTTTAGGATGCTACAGCTTTAGCACCCCTCCTGCCACCCGATTCAGGGGGGGTCATTGGAGCTGAGCTCCTCCGACCACCTCCGAGCTCGAGGCACTGAAACCCAAGAAGTCAAAAGAACACATCAACAAGGCATTATGAGAGATGGTATTCTGATTTATTTTATTTTATATTGATTTATTTTATAATGTTAAATTAAATAGAATGCTTGACTAAACAAATCTATGTTTCACTCCTTCTTTCATCACCAGCATGAGTATTCATTAGGAACTCACTGGAGATTTATAATACATGAGCTGTCCATTTCTCAAAACAAACCACCTTCTCTTCCATGTCTTCACCTGGTTGCTCATTTTCAGCAAATAGCCAGATTTCTCCATGGGTCCCTAGGGAAGAAAAAATAAGCAAATTATCTTGTAAAATGGCCAGGCCTATATTCAGCAAATTCATGGTGGGTGGGCATAAGATTACACTGGAGGTGGTATGATTGACTTTGCCCTTGCTGTTAAGCACAAACAGAAAATAAATAACAACAATATCCAAATATATCTTCATTAATGTAATTAATTTGATACCTCAGTCCACAATAGAATAGCAATACATCACTCAAGGTGCAATTTTGCAGGTTACAATTTTAAGCCTCTTAAAAGTGCAAATGTCTCATCTCTTTCACTCTGAAAAGCAGAAAAAAATGCTTGTGTTGTTCTTCCAGAATAAAGATCTATTCTCAAAGTCTCGTTATTGTTGTCAATTTCTTATATCAATTTTTTTTGTTCGCACTTTATTCTGTGTATCTCTTGGTTGCTTGCTGTTAAGTGGGATTTATGACCATCCAAAAGAGAAAAGTTGACATGCAAATTTAAATACTTACTCATGTAACAGCGAGTGATAGGTTATTCAATTTCTACTCCATTTCCTACTCTATTCTCAAATTTTCTTCAAAATCTGGAATTTCATATGGACAAAATATTGCCAACAGGTAAAAAATAGGACATGCAGGAATACTACATGGATAATAAAGGTTCTGCAGTCAGATGAAGAGACACATTCTTTCCCTTCCCACATCAAGACTCAAATTATACAAGCATCTCAATACATCAGGGATTTTCAAAATGTCAATTTCTGCTTTTTGGGGATGTATGGTTTCTGACATGTACTGGAATGGCATTTATCTTTGTTCATGCAGCAAATATTAAGTCCAGTCCATAATGGAGATTTTCGGAGGAGGAGTCATAGCTTACACTATAGGCCCCACCATCAGTGGAATATGAGGATGTCCGCTGCAGTTTGTGCTCTGGTTCAGAATAGTCTCCATCCAATGAATAGGCATCAGGAGGGATGGCATAGTCACTCTCTGAGCTCAGTGAGGATACAGAAATTCCTGCTAGAGATTAAAAGGACAGTAGAAAACAATTTATATGTTGGATATTCTTTCTTTGTATGCTGAATGCTTCAAGGGGCTGATTCACACATGCATGAATATCACTCAGTCCCTCTTTAGATAACTCAGCATTCTGTGACTTCCAGCTGAATAAATGCCTCCACTGAGGAACAGTGTGTTGATATGAAGTGAGGTGCCCTGATCTGGATAGTCCAGGCAAGCCCAATATCAGATCTCGGAAGCTAAGCCGGGTCGACTCTGGCAAGTACTTGGGTGGGAGACCTCCTTGAAATAACAGGAGTTGGGAGGACAGGGGCAGGCTTTATTCAGCTACCTCATAGAATATCCCTCCAGGCCCCCAGTAGGGGTCAGTCACCAGAGGTCATCATGACTTGCAGATGCACGCACACACACACAAATACGAAATAAATAAATAAATGAAGTGAGGCAACCTTCTTTGGAAACCCTGCTGGAAAACAGGAGATTTGTTTTGTTTGCAACATCAAGTGAAAATGAAATTATTTTGAAGGTTGTTTTTTCACATACAAGACTTCACTTAACATTGCAATAAAAATGTATGAATGTACATGAGGGAACTAATGTTGAACTAACCTACACCCCAAGTCCAATTAGTTTAGCACACCCAAGCTAGCAGAATAAAAACAACTGGGGCAGAGTTGCAAATTATCATTTGCTTTATTGTCTGGGGCAAGTCCAAATTGTGCCTAGGCAACCAACAGCTGATCCAAAATCTCTCTTGCACAACTTTTCTTCAGTGAGAGTCTAAATTGTTACAATTAAAAGTAAAAATGTACTGCACATGCTTAATTCAGTACTGCATGACCTTTCATTATCTGGGTATCAATGAGCTGGTACTTTCAGTACTGTGACTGAAGCTGCTTCTAAAAGCATTTAACTGTTTAACAATAAGAATCAGAGTTATTACCTTAGATGGAAATAATAAATTTATTTTTAAAAAGAAATCAATTAGAAGCCAAGTTTGGGTGCTGTTGGCACACACATCTGGTCTTTGTGGGGTTTCTGCATGGACAGAAGCTTTTACATGTTTAGTTCTCCTGGAATTGCAACTAATCTCCAGACTACACGGACCAGTGGCCCCGGAGGAAATGGTTGCTTCATAGGGTGGGCTCTATGGAAGTACATCCCTGCTGATCTCACTTCCCTCCCCAGACTTCACCCTCTCCAGACACTGGACCAAATCTCCATGCATTTTTCTTGCCAATACTGGCAAACTTATGATAACCCAAGGGAGAATTGGAGGCTGCACTGGGTGCTAGTTATTAAGTGAAACTTGGACATTAACACACACAGAACACTTCAGGTTTATTCTTAAGACTAGAAAGAGGCAAGAGTCCAGTAGCACCTTAAAGACTAACAAAATTTGTGGCAGGGTATGAGCTTTCATGAGTCACTGATCACTTCTTCACTGCTCATTTCACTTCACTAACTCACGAAAGCTCGTACCCTGCCACAGATTTTATTAGTCTTTAAGGTACAACTGGACTCTTGCTTTTTTCTATTGCCATGGACAGACTAACCTGGCTACCTGCCTTGATTTGATTTATGAATGGAGACTGCTGACTTCTGTTTACAGAGTATAATATAAACCAGTGATTGAATTAACCTTGGCTAGGGGTTAGCTAAAAAACCTAGACACAAGATGAATACAGAAATTAGGAGATATGCCCATTCTGTCCTTGATGGATTTTGCAACTTTGAACCATGAGAGGAAAAATAATCCAAATGTTGCAAATTCTGTCAGTTTGTAATTTCTGATAACAGATTTTTGCGGTCCCTGTGTGAAGTGAGGCTACAGGTGAAAGGTTGTACATTTTGGCAACACATTTTCTTTCTAACAGATTAAGAAACCATAGGATTGGGCAGAATTTCTGGGCTAGGGAATGGGTTTGTAAAATCCAGCCAGAGATTTACCTCGTTTTACCGCACGAGGACTGCCAAGGCTGCTTGTCTTCCTGGGCTCAGATCCTGCATTGGAAGCTCTGAGACTAACATGGGAGCTGCAGTCATCATCAGAGCAGGAAGATTCATCTAAGAAAGGAACACTGCTGATCTGGGTCGCTTTCTAGAAAACAAGCCACTAAAGTCAGCATGAAATGAAAGGCAGATGTCCCAATTTAATTATATCATATAAATCATGAGAAAGCAGTAAAGGAGTTCCATTTTGCCAACACTTAGCCCCATACCAAAAGTCAGTAAGTTCTATTAGGGTTGTCAGGTCTATGTTGGACAGAATCCACTCTTCAAAGCAGCCATTTTCTCCAGGGGAACAAACTTCAACTTGTAATATTCAAACACCATCAGACATAAATCACAAAAGTCAGATTTCCATGACTCTGTTTAAACAATGTCTCTTTGAATTCACGTGCCGCAAAGCTCTTTACTGTGTATACATCCCACTTCAATATAAATGGTTCAAAGTCTGGTTATTGTGATTTACGTCTGATTGTGTTTTAATATTACAAATTGTATTTATATTGTTAACACTGTATTGCCTTATATAGTACATATAAATGCTCACCTGGGACTCTCCTTGGCCACACCCCTCATAGTCAAAAGGCCAGCAAGCCATCCACCACCCAGAATCAGATAAGAAGTGGAGAAAGGGTGGCCTGGGCTTCTCCAGGTGTTAATGAGGGCTGCTGGGGGTGTAGTGAAGCTCCTGGTGTCTGGCTGGCTGCTCTCCTAATCCAGGGATTGTTATGCAGCTGCACCTACTATTCAATGGACAAGGTAGGTAGGTGGGGAGGAGGGGGCATCAGAAAGGTTTAGGAGTTGTGCTCCTGTGAGCTCCTGCAGAATTCAAAGCCTGATTTCCATTATTATTTACACCATAGCCTGAGTCCACTATTTTTTCCAAGGGAGCTAGGGTTGCCAAATCGAACCCCAGAAATATCTGGGGACTTTGGGGGTGGAGCCAGGAGACTTTGGGGGTGGAGCCAGGAGACACTGGGGTGGAGCTAGGGGGAGGCTGAGCCCATCTTGGAGGAGCAGCCACGGCGAGCGGAGAAGAGGCCACTGCGCCGCTGCCACCTCGCCCGCTCCGCCTCTGGGGTGGAAGCGGGGGGGGGGGGGGGTGGAGGCGGGCCGGGGGCGTGGCGAGCCGCAAGTCCGGGTCCTAGAAGGGCCCGGATTCGCGGCTCGCCATGCTCCTGGCCTGCTTCCCCCTCCCCTGCACTGCTGCCGTCTCTTGGCTGCTCCTCCAAGATGGGCTCAGCTTGGGCCCATCTTGGAGGAGCAACTGCGGTGGGCGGGGAGGGGGTGGCAGCGGTGCGGCGGCCTCCGGGCGACTCACCATGCTCCCTGGCGCCGTTTCCCTCCTCTCCCCCTGCTTCCATTTTTTGGGGGAGCGGGGGAAGAGGGTGGAAATCCTGGGGTCCCCCACCAGGGTGGGAGGTTTGGGAAGCCTAAAGGGAGCTGATCTCTCCCAGCTGAAGACCAGTTGTAAAAGCGGGAAATCTCCAGGCCCAACCCAGAGGCTGGCAACCCTAAGTTCTATAGTTGCTCATCCCATTCTCCTGGGGCTTCCAATTCATTTTGTTTGTGCACCAGACACTATAAGTGAAACTAGAGCTATTACTTTATGTAAAATGTCTCGTTTGTTCAAACATGCCACAGAAAAGTCTATAATACTGGCGTGCATTGTAAATGTGGTGTTTCATGGATTATGACCATGGAATGTGTTGACTGTACTAATTTTGCTGGTGCTGTAACACACACACACACACACACACACCCTTACTAAGTAGAAGTCTCATATTTTGTTAATAGCTAAGGTACTGCAAGGAGAAAAACAGCCTGTCATGGGGAATGACTTAAATACCCTGATCACCATTCCTTTTGCTTGAAATCAGTCAGCCACTTTTCATTACAGTTTGTTTTCTACAGCATTGATGGGATTAGCAATATAATGCCATAGTCCTCTTTCTGTGACTTGACAACATTCTCACATTACTATTGTGTTACCTTGAGGTATTTTTCATTTCACCTACCCACATAGAGCTAGATCCAAACCTTTAAATCTGTAGCAATGTCAGTAGGAGACATACCAGGCATGTTGGAGGCAAAGTAGGTTGTTCCACTAAAGCCAGGGTAGAAAGTATTTACTGAGTGCATGGCTCTCAGTATCCTAGAAAGTGGAAATGTGGCTGGAGATGTGACTATTGATGTGTGACAAATAAAGTCTGAAGTATGTGATGGGGCAAGTCTGCTGCCATAACATGCTACATATGCACCTTTCACTGCTTTGGTGCAGTTTTGCTTCAGGTATAGTGACTTTGCAGAAGTTCAATATGGGAGAGGGAAAAGGGGGCATAGACTTTACTGCATAAACAGGCCCAGGATTCTTGCACTATGACAACTCCCTGTTCTCTGTGCTACCTATGCATTATACTTCATTATACTTCAAGGAGAGGCAACATCTGGGGCAGCTGTCCAATATTTTCTGCCCATTTAATTAGCCCTAGTCCACTGTTTCAGGCAACATCTTCAGCCTTGTAGCACTGCTATTCTTAATAAGATGCCTAAAATCCAGCCTCTATTTGAACTCTGGGATTAATCTTCATTTTTCATTTTATATCTTTCTCTCTACAAAGCCTGCAATACCAGTGTATATAGTGAAGTCTGATACCTTCTTGCAACAATGCTAATATATATTGTTTTCAGAGAGACAAAACTTGGGGGATTTGACCACTTGCTTAGTTTATCTCTCTTCTATTAAAATACTTGTTCCCAATGTAACCTTTTGCTGGCAACCAGAATATAAATTCTAAGGCTCTACTAAGGTCTCACGCCTAATTGTTACTCTCCACTGCAGTTTTCACAGGTTTGCCCACCTTTCCTAATTTTCTCCTAACAGAGAAATGTGAAATAGTTCCTTACCCCTTTTAGCATGGTGTAGACAGGCACTGTAACATTTCTGTAAATGAGGCAGGTAAATGGCCCAGGGGATGAATAAGTTGAGGCCTTTAAAACTGGGAATTGTTTTATGTTTAAAAGAGAGAGAGAGAGAGAATAAAGACCAATGAAAATATTAATGGAAGTATTAGCATTTAGCGGTGGGGTTACAGGGGTGTACATTGGCATGGCAATAGGGAAGATGAAAAAACTCAACAAGTGATCATGAAGTTATTAGGAAAAGAGCATTCATCATTAAAGTCAAAGATTAAATATAGAAATAATAGAGGGGGGGGGGCTGAGCCCAAAATGCATTCTCTGGAACATTCACTATCTATTCATAGACCCAAAAGGACAGGGAGGATAGGAATCTTCAGGCAGCAGAGGAAAGGTTTGTGAAAATACATAAGCACTCATAATTATTTCCATGTTCTCCCATTAAACTACCTGTGATGAGGCTTCAGGGCATGTGTATTTTTCATTCTGGTTAGGAATGTCTGCCGAAATTGTAAACCCTGAACCACATGGCAGAGGAATGTTTTGGCTGAGGTATAGCCAACACAAGGAACAATCCTAAGCAGGCCTACTCAGATGTAAGTCTCATATTATTCAACAGAGCTCACTCCCAGGAAAGTGCCCTTAGGAATACAGCCTACAAGTGTCATCCTAAACAGAGTTGCACAAACTTATAAGCAAACTTATTTGTTGAAAGCAACAAGATGCTCACTGCATTTATCCCTAATAAAAGTCACCTTCTTAGGTGAATCATTACGCCACAGCTTTGTTCTTTCCACAGGAATGCCCTCCCAAACAATTCTGTTTTGTACATTTTACAAAATGATAGAAGTTTGGGGCCTTCCTAATAGCCTCAGGTAGACCCTACCACAGTGTATGATGTTGGAAATATGTAACTGTTCTGTATGTCCTTTGCAAAGTTCTAAAGTTCCAGTCATTATAGGGTTAACACTGTGCCTGATTCCCTACTGTCTGCATGACCTAGGAAGAAGATAATGACTGCTGTCAATCAAGGTCTAGAAGCAGAAAACCTGTTTTGTCTGTTTGGTCAGTTAGTCAGGTGACTTCCTTTGTTCAGGCAGAGAGGTCAAGAAGGAGGAGGAAGTGGTCTTCCGTTAAGCATGTGGCCTTCTAGTGTGAGGATATAGATCTTTAGTGTTTGTTATTTTCACCTCCCAGTACCCTTTCCCTGTAGTAATAAATATGTTTTTGCTTTCATGTTAAATGCCTCTCAATGATTATTTGATCCAGTGATCCATCGCACTGTTTGAGATAAAGAAATAGAATTTCAAAGAGAATTTCCTAAAATATGAGCCATTACAAATTATGCACGTGAATGAACAATTGACAATTTTAATTTATTTGCGGGATGGCATCTCAGATTGCTTTGCTCAGATAAGCAGATTTAGAAGGGTATAACTGCTTAGGATGGTACTGTAAAAAGAAGCCACTTCCTGTCTCAGAGCTCTTGGGATGTAGCACCAGCCTCCCCAAAGTGTCCTCGTCCTCTGGGTGAGGAATTCATTGGGGGTGGAGAACAATTTTTTTTTTAATTTATTTTTATATCCCGCCCTCCCTTGCCAAAGGCAGGCTCAGGGCGGCTCACAGACATGGAAACCATGATTTAAATAAAATACAGTGTAAACAAGAATTTTAAAATACAATTCAGTTACATAAATTAGTTAAAATAGATAAAAACAAGTACTATAAGGTGCTATAGGTCACAATCATACATAAGATGGCTAGATGGTTACACGTCAGTTCCAATTTCGGTTTAGCCAGGTTCTATCTTAAAAGCAAGCTGGAAGAGAAAAGTTTTGCAAACCCTGCGGAATTGATTCAGGTCCTGCAGGGCTCGCATCGTCTCTGGAAGTTGATTCCGCCATCGAGGGGCCATTACTGAAAAAGCTTGCTCCCTGGTTGTCTTCAGTCTAGCTTCTCTTGGCCCAGGGATTTTTAAAAGATTTTGAGAGCTAGATCTCAGTGCTCTCTGGGGGACATATGGGGAGAGGCGGTCCCTAAGGTAGGCAGGTCCTCGGCCATATAGGACTTTAAAGGTAATAACCAGCACCTTATAGCGAACACGGTACATAACCGGCAGCCAGTGCAGGTCCCGCAGCCCAGGCTGCACGTGTTCCCACCAAGGTAGTTCCACCAGCAGCCTGGCCGCCGCGTTCTGCACTACCTGGAGTTTCCGTGTTTGGTATAAGGGCAGCCCCATGTAGAGGGCATTGCAGTAGTCTAATCTCGAGGTGACCGTTGCGTGGATCACAGTTGCTAGGTCGCCGTGTTCCAGGAAGGGAGCCAACTGCCTCGCCCTCTTGAGGTGGAAGAAGGCGGCTCTAGCAGTGGCAGCTATCTGGGCCTCCGTTGATAAGGAGGATTCCAGTAGCACTCCCAGGCTCCTGACCCTGTGCACTGGTATCAGTGGCGCACCGTCAAAAGCTGGTAGGGTAATCTCCCCTCCTGGTCCGCCGCGGCCCACGCAAAGGACCTCAGTCTTCGCCGGATTCAACTTCAGCCCACTCAGCCTGAGCAAGTCAGCCACGTCTTGTAACGCTCGGTCCAGATTTATAGGGACATCACCAGTCTGGCCGTCCATCAATAGATAGAGCTGGGTATCATCAGGGTACTGATGACAGCCAAGCCCGTACCTCCGTGCAATCTGGGCAAGGGGGCGCATAAAGATGTTGAACAACATCGGGGAGAGAACTGCCTCCTGAGGCACCCCACAGTGAAGTGGGTCTCTCTGGGACAGCTCCCCCCCCGATTGCCACCCTTTGTCCCCGACCTTCAAGGAAGGAGGAGAGCCACTGTAAGGCTAGCCCCCGAATTCCTGCGTCGGCGAGGCGGCGGGACAGCAGCCGATGGTCGACCATATCGAACGCAGCCGATAGGTCTAGCAGCAGCAATACTGCCGAGCCGCCTTGATCCAGTTGCCGCCGGAGGTCATCCATGAGGGCGACCAAGACTGTTTCTGTCCCATGGCCCGGGCGAAAGCCGGACTGGCACAGGTCCAGGACGGAAGCGTCCTCCAGAAAATCTTGTAACTGTAACGCCACAGCCCTCTCGATAATTTTGCCCAAAAAGGGCAAATTTGAGACCGGTCGCTAATGTGCCAATTCGGCCAGATCTGATGTAGACAAATAAAAGACAAAGCTGAACAGTGAGTTGGTATGCATGACACCAGCTGCTCCTAGGATGTATTCTGCCAAACAAAATGCTGCAAATGCATCCTGAAGTTTGCTTGTATCCATGAACTAGCCTTATCAACAAACACAAGCTACCAAATGTATTTTAATTCAACCTGTAGTAATCTACCAAGAGAAGCATTTAAATTCCCGAGTGATTAAAAATACAACTGGAAATATCAGCTTTACAACAGTGGTATCTCTGAGTGGGCTAGTACTTACTCTGGCTAGAAGAGTCATTCCCAAGAGCCACTTCTGACAGTCTCATTCCACTCTTGGCTATTGCATAGATACGGCTCTCCTAAAACAAGGGTGAAAAAAATCAGAGGAAAAGGCAAATCAAAAACAAAATCCTCTTCTAGCTGCAAGCATCCTGGGTTGCCTTGTTCATTCTTCATAACCTGTTACTTTCCCCCTCATTGTGTTCTGAGACCAATACTGAGAAACTCAGTTACAAGTAAATATCTCGCATGGCACAAAATTGTAAACTATCTGTTGGATAGGAAGGAGGACATTATCAGTGTCATCCTAAGCAAAGTTATCTCCTTCCAAATTCAGTGAAATCAAGGAGCTTAGAAGGATGCAGCTCAGCTTAGGGTGGCACTATAAGGAAGAAAGGAAGGAAGGAAGGAAGAGATTTTAGTTGTGATGGTCCTCAGCAACAGAAACAGACATCAAGAAGGTGGGCAGGAGGGAAAGGGCTGGGAAGAGAAGGGGTGTTGTGGGGGGCACAACTGTGGCAGGGAAGGTTTTATCATACTCATCCAATCTGTTATTTCTTCCCCCCAACCCCAGATCTTGAACCCTTCCAACATTGCTTTGCAACAGAGAAGCAGAAACTGTGGTTTAAAAATTCAGGTCACACATAATACCTTTCTGATGTGTTCTCTAAAGTGCTTAAAGATGCAAGGCTCAAAAAGCCTTAGTTCACCTAACTGCACCATAAATTAAAGATTGGTTTCACAGTTATGATTATACTCTCCAAAGGGAATGGAAATAACAATTGGGAATGTATTTGTAATAAACTATGGTACAGCCCTTTAATTTATGTCTTGACTTTTTGGCCATGAATCATCAGACTCTGGCATATTGTCTAGCGTATCCATCAGTTCTCATGCTTATAGGTGCAGACTGCTATAGCACAAGAATGTAGGAGGCCAGGCAAGAACAGTCCATAGTCAGCAACACACTTCACAATGTTCTGCCCCTCCCCAGGCCCAATTTCCCTTCACTACATAACATTCTTCCTTTATACTACTGCCTTATTTTGCAATTAGGAAAGAGCTCTTAGCCTAACCAAGGGTGGAACTTACATCTAATAAACAAGAACTGATTATCACATAAAATAACAAAGCAAAGTCTGTAATTTATATAATTATTCAGTTTCATTAAAAACTGTGAAGTTGGCTTTTCAAGGCAAAGAAGTTTGATTTTAAATCTGTGGTATATGTTATCTTCCCACTTACAGTGATTCCTGATTCATATCTTACCCAAGATGGAAATCTGTGCAAGGGAGGAGTGGGGGGTTTGTCTCCCAAGTCCCTTACGTTGGCTTCAGAAGTCCCCATCTCCTTGCTTGAACAAAGATTCTGAGGAGTCTCTTTGTCTATCCCTCCCTCCTCCTTCAGACAATCCTCCATCTCCATTTTCTCTGCTACCTCTTCATCAATATCTGTCTCTTCCACTTCTCTCTGGCTTTGCTCAAGAGCTCTAACAGACCGAAATTTGCTGATCTCAATGTTCACCACATGATGAAAACAGTCAGTTCCTGACTGAGGTTGGCTATAATGCCTCTTGGCTAGTTGGATGCTGTCTCTTGGATTGCTCGGAGTCCGAGCTTTTGGGAGAGTCATACTGCCACCTTCCTTCCTTGAGAAATCTGAAGGTACTAAAGTAATAGTTTTTGACAAGTTTAAGGCTGGAATGGATGGTGAAACAGAACAATTAGGAGCCTTTGCTATTTCTCTGGAGGACAAATCTAACCTATGAGTATGGAATGTGGTGCTCAGTTCATCTGATGGATTGTACAGAACAGATGCTATCTTGCCCAAGTCACTGATGGACTTTTGAAGTTCCAGAGGAGACTGTAAAGTCAAAGCTCCATGAAATTTCATAGTATCAGTTTGATGGTTCAGTGATGCTGTGCAGGTTTTTGGAGATGCCAGAGAGACAAAATCTTTTTCTGAAGAATTCTTGTCATGTGAGGAGTCAACAGCAAATTTCAGTGAGTTCTGGAAAGGTTTTGATGTTATAGCTTTTGCAGATAAATGTTGATAAGTCTGTTGGATGTCCACCGAGAAAAGACTGGAATTCTGGTCTGAGTTCTCAAGGAAGGGTGATAGTGAACTTCTAGGTAGCTGAACATTACAACTTGAAACAGATGGAGTTGTATCTACAATTGGGAGCAAAAGACAAGAGGAGTTTTTCGTTTGGAGATTACTCAGTATGACTTATTTTTGCAAAATTCATTCCAGATATTTATGTACTAAACAAACAATCTATGTGTGGATCAGCACATTGGCTCTTTGAATTCAGGAGCAGATCAGTCATTCAGCCACCGGTTCTATGTAGTAATGTTGCTTGATTTTTACCTTGTTCCTTCAGAGAACTAAGCCATTTGATTGGATAGGAATCCTGTATAAGTTATAACAATATAACTTTTGTGAGTCAACCTAGTCCTGGTCAGAATTTCTCTGCTAATAATTGTATGATTCAGCCATTGACCTTGTCCTTTCTTACTCTGTGCCACAGACTGCCACTTGGCTTTGTGATTGCTGTACTTGCATCAGTATGTATACTCACATGGCACTTCAATCATTGTAATAACCTACATGGCATTTTTCAAGTATGCAAAGAGTTGCATATATATGTTATTTTATATCTAAGTCTTAATCATATTTTATTATTTTACATCTAAGTCTAAATTATAAATTGTTATATGTGTTTTGATTTTATAATTATAAGGTATTGTTATTGTTTGTATTATGACTGTGAGCTGCCCAAAGTCCGCATGGAGTAGGCGGCATATAAATTTAAAGAAAATAAATAAATATTTTTTACTAATCTTTACAGCATCCCTATCAGATATGCCAGAATTATCACCCCCATATTGCAGAAAAGGGACTGAGGCTATTTATGGCTTGCTTTAGGCCACCTATTGAAATCATGGCAGAAGTGAGATATTAGGCGAGGACTTCCTACTCTCATTTCACACTCCTCCAAATGTACAGCATGAAAAGGTCTGATGACTTGATCATTTTTTTTCCAACAGAAAAATCATGAAATTTCAGTACTGGAAAAAAACTTATACTATAGACCAGGGGTGACCAAACTGTGGCTCAGGAGCCACATGTGGCTCTTTCACACATATTGTGTGGTTTTTGAAGCTATCAGTTGGCTTGGAAAAGGCATTTCTCTCTTTCAATAGTTTCACCAAGCCATGCCAGCTGGCAGTCTGGAAATGTATTTTAAGTCAAAATTGCTTTCTTTCCACACCTCTCTCCTCATCTATTTGCCTTCCTTCCTTCCTGTCTTGTGACTCTCAAACAACTGATGTTTATTCTATGTGGCTCTTACATAAAGCAAGTTTGGCCACCCCTGCTATAGACATTCACAATATTTGGAAGATTTCTTGTGTTTAAGTGTAATTATTTTTGCAAAAGTTAATATGCTATCGTATGTTCAACGATCATACATTATTAAAGATTTTAATGTTATAAAGTTTAGCTTACTGTCTAAACATGTTGGTAGTCCTACCTTTGTGATTCTAAGAGAGTTTCTGTCCAAATAATACACTTTCTTTGAATTTCCACATAATTTATTTTTTGCCTTAATGTTTTCCCTATCTTTCATAAGGCAAAAAATTGAATATGCATGTGCTGATGGTAGCATAGGGTGCAACAGTCTGCAACTCTTTCTCAAGTAGAGTATACTTGTAATTTTTCTTATAGAATTTCCCCCCTTTTACATGCCATTAAAATGCCAATAATACAGGTTTATATGCTAACTAAGTTACACAACTGAAGCATTCCATGTTGCTTGATCATCAAAAGAAGCTTAGGTTTGCTACACAATGCGTACTTTTTCTATATTTCAATTTTGACAGAATTTCTGAATTCTACTCTAGCATTTCCAGAAGATAGTCCATCTTTTTCACCAGGACTCAAAGTGGATTATACACAGTGAGTCAATACAACCCACAACAAACTATACCACAGTCCATGATAATTTATCCAAGGAAACTGTGAAGACTTGTACAGTGCTACCCTATTGACAGCATAGAAAAGTTCTCTTGAATAATTCAGTTTTGCATAGTTTGCAGAAAGCCAGAAGAACGAGAGCCTTCCTGACTGCAGGCAGGCCACTTCACAAAGTGGGAGCCACTGCAAAGAAAGCATCATGGATGGGCAGTTGTTGATTTTGCCCATTTGCCGGTTGGCACCTGCAGAGCATAAACTTCTTTCTTTCTTTCTTTCTTTCTTTCTTTCTTTCTTTCTTTCTTTCTTTCTTTCTTTCTTTCTTTCTTTCTTTCTTTCTTTCTTTCTTTCTTTCTCTCTCTCTCTCTCTCTCTCTCTCTCTCTAGACTACTGTTCTTGTTACTCTTTCTACCCTTCTGTCCAAAGACAGTTAACATTCTATTAAACTTACACAGATTGATCTAACTCTAATCATGCATATTTTAGAGGATATATAAATTTTACTGATGTAATTATGTTTATACTTGTATTTTATGTTTTGGAATTACCCAATTTTTAATTGTTTTGCTGGTTTGATTACTGTATTATGCTCTTTTACTTTTAAGTTTACTTGCTATGGCTTTTATTGCTAATGCAATAAAGTTTATATATATATATATTAGAGGACAAGTATAGTCAGTTACTGACAACACTAGTCAGATAATAGCCTCCCAACCCCTCTATAGAGCTTACAGGTCTACTCTGAGCCATAAACTAGATAAAATTCCTTATCAGTATACTGAATGGCAAAATTCCTTCCTTACCACCAAAATGGATTGTTAAAATGGCTAAAAGACTATCATCATCACTTTGCAATTTTCTAGTGGTCAAAACCATAGAGAAAGCAGATGATCAGAAGAGATGCCTGTCTGGAAGAAACAGATATATGTTTTGCCACAGCCCTTGTTATTTTCAAAAAGGAAATTGCATTCTCCTATTCAGAAGAACTTCCTGTTAATTCCAAACACACTTCTATGCGTATGCATTATGGAGGGGAGTTTGAGCCTGTTTGGAGAGGAGGGACATACTCTCCACAAATGTTTAAAGCCAATGTTGTTTTTATTATAACTTGTCACATTCCAGAGCTGAGCACTGGCATAAAAGACACTTTCAGAGTTAAGCCTTGGTTAAACCCTCTCCTCACATACAAAAAAAAACTATTCAGGAGCCTCTGAATTGACTCAGGGGCTGATCTAATACACTTATATGTGGAAGTCAATGTATTATTCAGAACAGACTGATCGGTGGCATCTCAGAACACTTAATACCAGGTTATTGTCACAACTGTCTCATTCTGTAAACATTCAGAGCAGATGATGACAACCTGCTTACAAAGCTTCCAACTAGAAGGGTGCATGCATGCACTTGTAGAGAAAGCAAAAGCCTAGTGGATGAAGAGGCATAAGTACATGCCAATGAGTTTTGCAGCACAGAATTCACACCCTGCCATTTCCCTTGCATTTGAAACATTAATTACATTCTGGTGAAAATCACTGCCTTTGGAATTCAGGAAAAGATTTATTTAACTACAAGCAAGATGAATCACAGACAAAGTAGGCTTTTTTACACAGTGGGCTTCAAATGTCTATATGTATTAGGACAATACATGACCCATGGTGCTCACCACCATGTTGAAATCTACACTGCTACATCAGGGGAGCGTGGCAGAGGAGCTCCTGCTAGAAAAAGAGCTTTATCAAACTAACCTTATCTCTTTTTTGGAGAAGGTTACTACCTTGCTGGATCAGGGGAATGTTCTAGACATAGTTTATTTTAATTTCAATAAGGCTTTTGATAAGATTCCACATACTGTTCTTGTTGACAAGTTGGTAAAATGTGGTTTGAATCCTGTTACTGTTAGATGGATCTGTAACTGGTTGACAGATCACACTCAAAGAGTGCTTGTGAATGGTTCCTCATCCTCTTGAAGAGGAGTGACAAATGGAGTGCTTCAGGAATTGGTCATGGGGCCTGTTTTGTTCAACATCTTTATAAATGGTTTGGATGAAGGAATAGAGGGAATGGTTACTAAATTTGCAGATGATACTAAATTGAGAGGGGTAGTAAATATGGTAGAAGACAGAGGATACAAGATGATGCTGACAGACTGGAAAACTGGGTTACAACAAAGAAAATGAATTTTAACAGGGATAAATGTAAAGTTCTGCATTTAGGTAGGAAAAATCAAATGCAAAATTATAGGATGAGGGAGACTTGTGTCGGCAGTGGTATGTGCAAAAAGGATCTTGGGTCTTAGTAGACCATGCACCAAACATTAGTTAGTAGTGTGATGCAGTAGCTAAAAAGGCAAATGTGATTTTAGGCTGTATCAACAGAAGAATAGTGTCCAGGTCATGCAAAGTGATGGTATCACTTTGCTCTGCTCTTGTTAAATCTCACCTAGAGTAATGTGTTCTATCTTGGGCACCACAATTTAAGAAAGATATAGACAAGCTGGAACATGTCCAGAGGAGGGCAATGAAGGTGATGAGGTGTCTGGAGACCAAGTCCTATGAGGAAAGGCTGAAGAAGCTGGGTATGTTTAGCCTGGAGAGGAGACGTGATATGATTGCCATCTTCAAGTACTTGAAGGGCTGTCATATAAAGAATGCTGTGGAGTTGTTTTCAGACCAGAACTGATTGGTTGAAATTAAATCAAAAGAGTTTTCATCAAAATACTAGGAAGAACTTCTTGACAGAGCAATTACTCAGTGGAACAGGAAGCGGTGGGCTCTCCTTCTTTGAAGGTTTTCAAACAGCGACTGACAGCAATGCTGATTCTGTTAACTTAGGCAGTTTGGGAGAGGGAGGTCAGAAAGGGTTGCATCAGTGCTAAGTTGTTGGGGGGGGTTTTGCCATCTTCTGGGCATGGGGTGGGGTAACTGGAGGTGGGGGAGGTATTTGCGAATTTCCTGCATTGTGCAGGGGGTTGGACTAGATGTCCCTGGAGATCCCTTCCAACTCTATGATTCTATGAACCAAGATCTACCTCATAGCACCGCACCTACCTCATGGACCGACATCCACCTATGCAAACCTCAACTTCATCAAACATCCAAATGTACAAGCAAGCTATTTTGACTACATCCAAGGTTTCCCCATCTACAGGAGGTAAGTGGGTGACCACCTCCCAGGTCCAAGGAGAAGGGTTGGTGAACCCCAGAACCCATATCCATAATGAGGTGCACCACCTCCCAGGCCCAGGGGGAGTGTGGTGGATCATCAGGGGGAGGCAGGTGGGTAACTGCCTTTGAGGCCTGAGGAGAAGGGTTGGCCACTGCCAGAATCCATCTCCACCATGAGAAGGTGGGCAGGTGCCCTCCTCCAAGGCCCAAATGGGAGTTTGGCGGTCCAACCCCCTAAACCCTATCACTAGGGGGAGGCAGGTAGATGAACACCTCCTGAGCCCAAGAAGAATTGCCCGTCTGCAGCAACAATGTCTATGAGGAGGAGGTGGGCAGTACTCACCCCCCAAGCCAATCCCCTCTAAACTTGAAGGGCAGGTAGACGGACACCCTGGGAAGGTCTGCAAGTTTGCTGCCTCAACATACTCCTCCTGAACCTGTGGCTGTGATTTCCCCACAGAGCACTTTCCTGGGGTCGCCTGCTTTGGGGAGCTGTATCTCAGGCCCTCCTAAATCCAATACTCACCAAACTTGGTAGGCAAGTAGAGGAGAGTCAGCTGGAGACTCGCTGTGAGTTCAGAATCTCTAGCCC
Organism: Heteronotia binoei; assembly: GCF_032191835.1. NCBI lineage: Eukaryota > Metazoa > Chordata > Lepidosauria > Squamata > Gekkonidae > Heteronotia > Heteronotia binoei. The sequence goes on along the minus strand of NC_083243.1, from coordinate 90,710,964 downwards.
ACAGGGGTGCAATTCTACCAAATCGCAAACCTCATGAAATGAACCAGCTCAGTAAATGAGTGAGACACCACAAACCTGGATGAACCTCCATTTTCCCGGTTTTTGCCCACCTTTATTAACTACCCAACAATGTGATAGCAGGAACAGAACTGAGGATTCTTGCTTCCAATTACCCTATTGATTCCTAGACATTAGTGATCAGTTTAAAAAAACACATTTACCCTTCAAAGCTTTCTGAAGTGCTTCAATCTGCTCTGTCAACCTCAGGTTGCAACTCCTAAGGTAATGGTTTTCCAGCTCAAGCTGTAAAACAATGGAGGAAAACTATGAAAAAGAATAATTTGAAATACCTTTTCATTTACAAAGGTTCTGTGCAGGTTTCTTAATTAAATGAAATCTTTTTTATAATTAAAATTAATTCAATCAAAGAACTTTTTAAAGTCTCACTACTTGGAATAATCCTTTACCCCAGGGCTTTTTTGGTAGAAAAAGCCCAGCAGGAACTCATTTGCATCTTAGGCCATACTCCATGATGTCACCACTGCGCTTTTTTGTAGAAAAAGCCTGGCAGGAGTTCATTTGCATATTAGGCCATACCCTCTGATGCTTTGCCAGCCAGAACTGCATTCCTGTGTGTTCCTGCTAAAAAAAAAAGCCCTGCTTTACCCTATCACTTTGTAGCCACACACACCAACATCTACTAAGTTCAATGAAGCTGGACTCACTTAACTAAATTACTAACTAAATTCAGAGATTGTACTATAAACTTGAATTTTTACAGGGCCAACTCAACAGCCAATTGCACCAGAAAAGAAGAGCATATAACTGGACACTATGGGTTAGATCCAAAGTCTCTCTACTGTAAGTGAAAAGGCCATGAGCACAGCCCTGGAAAGCCAGTATATACATTTTCTATATAAATAAAAATAGGCACTTCTGTGATGTAAGAGAGATTTTTTTTGATTAATCTTTCTCACTGCAGATAGTGTTACCAAATATGGGTTAGAAAATTCCCAGATATTTGCAGGTGATACCTGGAGAGGGTGGAATTGAGTAGGGGATATAATGCTACAGGGTCCATCCTCTGAGGAATCCATTTTCTTCAGAGGCAATGATCCCTATAATCTGGAGAGCAGTTGTAATTCCAGGAGATCTCCAGGTTGGCACCCCTAACTGCAAATCCCCATAATGTTATATCCCAAGGCCTTCTGGGGGGTTCCCCAAGTTCTGAGGACCTGTTTTGGGACAATGTGAAGGCTGCAAAAGGAAAGTGAGGATTGAAAAGCCCATCTAACTAACGGAGGTCTGCTTGTGGTCCTTTGAATCCAACTATGTATATTCTCATATTTCACCTAAAAAGACTCCTGATGATAGTGTCAATGCAGTGGTTTCCCCAAGGATCCTTAGACAGGACCCCCATAAGCAGAGAGAAAAAAATCAGTATAGCCACTTTGCTATGGAAGCTTACTGAACAACCTTGAGCCAGTCACACTATCTTTGCCTAACTGCCTCACAGGGTTGTTATGAAAATAAAATGGAGAGCAAAGGATGCAATCCACTTTGGGTTCCCATTGGAGAGAAAGGTAGAGTATAGATGAATGAATGGATAAATAAATAACAGGTAGCATTGGACAGCTGCCAAGTAAAGGATGGCCATGAAATAGTGGGCCTAAAAGCCCATTTTTGTGTCAGCACAGTTGTGAAAACATACAGGGATGTAAAAAACAGCAGCTCTTTAGTAAGCCATACACAGTGAAACATAGCTTGTGTTTGAAATATTCCTAATAAAGAATTCTGTTTTCATGAATGCTGTATTGCTGTTGTCCATGAAGCTTTTCTATCACACACTAATAAATATTTCAACCAGTACAGCTCAGAAAAGAGGAGACAAATGCCCACCTCTTTCAGCTTAACTGTCACCCAGTCCTTAATTTTGGCAGCTTTTTCTTGAACAATTTTAGCTTCTTGTGCTCTCAATCGCTTCTGTAAAAGAAAAAGACGAAAGTGTTAGGAAAGTACTAGAGTCAATTTGATCTCATTTTTCATAAATGTGCTTGAGTATCCTTTTACAAGATATCTTGCTTGTGCAATTGAAAGGGATATATTGAAGATCTTATGGACTTGCACCCAGGGATGGTAGTGGGGAAAGGGTGCAAACTGCATGAAAGCCCTACAAGGCTGAACACCCCAAGGTTATGTATTCATTCATATTGCTTAAGGTTAAAGGACAAGAAAGACTGTTCAAACGTTCACCTATAGGCCAGTGTCTTATGTTCTAATCCCAGAATTCCATGAAAATGAGCTGGAGTGCAAGCAATGATGACAAATGAACATGGGGACAATCAACAGTCTTGAGTGAAAGGGAGGAGGAAGAGAGGGTTACATTCCAACAGCCACTGCAGCATGTTCTCTGAAGATGAGCCAAAATGATTCCTTAGCTGAGGATTATAAATAGTGAGGAACAACAAGCAACTGCAGCAGCCTCAAGCGGGAAGAAACAGAAGTGGATAGCTACCCTCCCCAACACCCACTGGACAACTAATGTGGTGATTAAAACAAAACAAACAATCAAAAAGACTCAGTACTATGTGATTATCATGGCAGAGTGCCTTGAGTTAAATTTATGCCAATGACTGGAAATCCTGTTTCCACAAATACGTATTATCCAAAGAATATACTCAGTTCCTACCTTATATTGGATGCACCACGCAAGCATACATTTAGGAAACTTAAACTGGTGGCAAAGTATCTCCACAACATGTTGCCGAGCAGAGCTTCTGATTGGCCACTGGAGATCTGATTGGCTGTGCAGATTAGGGTTACCAGACCTTTCACTATGGTGGTAGGTCTCCTGTTGACAACCTGCTTTGCATTTTTTTAAAAATGTTGGGGATATGTGTGGTGGTACCACTTTCAGGGAGAACTGGAAATGACAGTGCATAGCTCTAGAAAATACTGAAAAGGTTTGGATTCTGGCGATTCCTAGACCTATCCACCAACATTTCTGGCTTTTCCTTGGAAGTGATGTCACAGCGCACATGACACCACAAATCCTCCCATGTTTATTATGTCTATTTTATACTATCATGAATTGCTCTGAGCCTCACTTTGTGGGGGAGAGGAGGTATATAAATTGAATAACAAATAAATGCCCACCCTCCGGCCTGCCAGTTGCCAGGCCAAATTAAAATAATATTTGGGCATCAGTTGGTAGTATAGTGTTGTTTTTTCTCTTCCTTACTCCTCTTTCCCAGTGTATTTTAAAATAGTATTCATTTTCTTCCCTGCGCTCAGGCTTTCTCTCTGTGTCTGGTTGGCTCTGACTCCTATGGCAGCCATTTTGTGACTGTGCTCACCAATCTGTGTCAGAATTCGAACGGTTTCCACAGGCTCAAAAAGTCTGGGGCCTAAGATCTACCACAAGGAAAGTAAGTACAGGATTGCAGTCTAGGTGGCTGGGTTTTAACCAGAATCTGAACATGCCACTGAGTACTTGTTTGGCCTATTAGCTTTCCTGGATTCCTAGCTTTTATTTTTTAAAAGGCAAATATCTAGGCCTTCTAGATTCAGAAGTAGAAAGCAAAATGTACAGATCATTTTCTACCAAATTTATGCTGTGAAAAGAGACTTCTGCCAATTTCCTTTTGTTCTAGTCAATAAGGCAGGTCACAGTTGAGACTGAGATGTATGGGAAGCCCAAGGTAGGGTTGCCAGTCCCCAGGTCCCCATGGGTTTCCCCCCAGTTTTCAGGGTTTCTGCCCACTGCCAGCCAACTGGCCAGTGGGAGGGGGAAATCCCACCCCCACACAGTGACACTGTACAGTGACACTTTGGTTTGAGGGCAAAACTCTATGGATTGAAGCCAATTTTACCACAGAGTTTTGTCCAAAAACTAGAGCATTGCCAAATGATGTCCCAGACATGATGATATCATTTCCAGGTGATGTCATCATGTCAGGGATGTCCCACCAGTGCAACGAGGGGACCAGGGAATGCTTTGCTTTCATTGAATTTGTTGAGGGCTTGCAGTTAATTCCATGTTTTCTGTTACTTCGCTTTTAACCCGCTTCTAAGAGTAACTAGTATTAAAGAATAGTATCTCATACCTTTTTCTGTATTCTGCCCCCCTCTTTTAAATGTAATTTAGTCTGCCTACTAAAAATACAAAGAGGGAATATTTATCAGTTCATTCCACAGCTCTTTCAGGTTGAGAGCAGCAGGAAAAAAAAGTGATCTTTATATTTCATAACAGTAAAATGATTTTAGATGGTACATCAGTAAGTCAAATGGAGCCAAAATGGGTGGCATTACCTACTGATGGAGGGCATGGAAGCAGTCCAATCTTTCAGGTGCTTTTGTCTTTGAAAATTTTGCAGGCTATACAGAATATATTATTTATTATTACATTTATTACTTTAGACTTTTATCCTGCCCTCTCTGCAAGCAGACTCAGGGGCGGCTAACAATCAGTTCAAACATTTATAATTACAATTTAAAAACAATTAAATACAATTAAAATGTTTTTTAAAAACACTTTTTATTTTAATTAAACAAAAAGAACTATTTACAATGAATATTAGAACAGATTTACTTTTTCTCCATCCTCGAAATCAAGTCATCACAGATTTTTGTCAGTTCGTCTTTTTCCTTCACCTTCTGTTCCATAAGCCTCTCCAGTGACTGGACTCTCACTTGTTCCTTGCGCAATGCAGCCTGCAGTGCCATCACTTCCACTTTCGCTTTGCTGCTTATTTCAGCTATCTCTTTATTAGCTTGGCATAGCTTTTCTTCTGCATATGCTTTCAGAGCCTGATATCTCTGCTCTTCCTTCTTAGCTCTGGCAGCATAGTCTTCAACACACTTCTTCAGAGCCTCTTCATTCTTTTGAAATCCTTCTATGGCCTCTTTCCGTTTCTCAGATCGTTTGAAGAGGTCAGCAAACAATTTTTCCATGGAATTCAGCTCAGAGAGTAATTGCTGTTTTTCATCTAGTACTTTCTGTAGTTCTTTTTTGGCATGTTCCTTTGGATATAGCTTATCCAAAGATCTGATCAGTTTCTTTTTACACAACTGAGTTTCAAAGGTTTTTATTTAAAACTGGGATTCAATAACAATCTGAGTGCTCATGAAAACGCTGAAGTCCAGACTAACCTTTCTGCATGCTAGGATTCTCTTCCTTCTAATTGCATATTAAAAGCACAATCCTATGGGGGGACCCAAAGTGCTTTGGGAGCAAACCATCCCCCATGTTGGCAGAAATTGCATTAGCGCCAGCATAAGTCCAGTCCTGCTGTGCAGGAGGGCACTTACGTTGGTGTGGGGCTGCCGAAGCACTGCTGTGCCCAAGAACGGCAGCACTGTACGGTTGCGCCCAAGCGTTGGCGGAAGTGCGGCGGAGCGACATGCTCCGGCGCAGGAGGGGGTGGTGTTGGGGGCACAGCCTGTCTTAGGCGGCTCCCTAAGTTGTTCGGGCCATGACATGCCCCCCCCGAGAGGCATAAAGTTACGTCTGCAAAAACAGTAGCATATCCTATAGGCACTAATTGAAACCAAAACCAAAGGTTGTCCCATCTGCTGTGCAAGCTCATAAACCCCTTAGGGAGTGGTGTAATTTCCTCACCAATCCCCTCGTGCCTCGGGCTGATGAGCCCCCTCCCCCACAGCCAATCACTGTTCCCCCCCTCCTAGAAATACTTCTGCTCTGGCCCGGCACAACTCAGTTGTTAGGGACAGGCACGTGTGGCAAGGGGCTCTGACGGGAAGCTCCTTGCCACGTGGACTTAGAGCGAGGGACAGGCACGTTGGTGATGGGCTCTTCACTGCGCGATTGCTTTGACAGTATCTTTGACTTGAGAGGGGGAGAGCGAGGTCTCTCCCCTGGTGCTAACTGCTCTTGTTTCCAGGTTTCCACAGGTTCCTGGCTCCCGGAGGCTCAGCATGCGAGGACTGTTGCCCATGGCTGAGTAAGTGCAACTGTGCACCCCCACTGTCCTCCTCTCGCTCAAGACTAGGTGGTGTGTGAGTGTCTCCAGCACTTGAACCAGGCAGCAGACTAGGCTTGCCAGTCCCCAGGTCCCAAAGGTACATAACCCACCATGAAAACCAGCTTCTATTATTAAATTATACAAGGTCGCCAAAAATAAACACAAATTCCACCATCATAAATTACAACATAACTTTTAGTCCTTAATAGAAAAGGAAGCAATAGCACCAAGAGTCTTTCTTTTCATCCTATGGTAAAACTTCCCATCTCATTCCATGAAATCCTGGTGTAGTACTCCAAATGTTTAATGTCTGTCCAAAGTTGCAGCCAATAATCCAAGTTTCCAAGGACAAGGTCGTACTGAACCCTTGTTTCGCATGAGCTTCTTCAAGCTGCAACAATCCTGAATAACATGAATAATATACAATGATACAATAAAACCATATGCACATAAGCCATAAAAACATTTTAAACCCTGAATAAAATAAACAAACCTCATAGCAATTTCTCTTAAGTGTTAGGCCAAACAGCCAGCATATTTGAAGGAACACCTACAAGGTGCTACAGTGAGTCATGCTAAATGGCTTATATGCAGCAGGTGCAACAATTCAACATGTTCCTTAAAGCTACAGAGTACCTAGCTACAGTAATGCTAAATACTTATTACAAATATCCAAAGCACAAGCCAATAAATTATTTTATAAACAGTATATTTTATAAAAAAACATGCCAAATCCCAATCACTATTTAGACCAAATAGTGATTGGGATTTGGCATGTTTTTTATAAAATATACTGTTTATAAAATAATTTATTGGTCTAAATAGTGATTGTATATTATTCATGTTATTCAGGATTGTTGCAGCTTGAAGAAGCTTATGCGAAACAAGGGTTCAGTACGACCTTGTCCTTGGAAACTTGGATTATTGGCTGCAACTTTGGACAGACATTAAACATCTGGAGTACTACACCAGGATTTCATGGAATGAGATGGGAAGTTTTACCATAGGATGAAAAGAAAGATTCTTGGTGCTATTGCTTCTTTTTCTATTAAGGCCTAAAAGTTATGTTGTAATTTATGATGGTGGAATTTGAGTTTATTTTTGTTGACCTTGTATAATTTAATAATAGAAGCTGGTTTTCATGGTGGGTTATGTACCTTTGATTTTTTTGTCCTTTTGCCGTGTTACTCTCTGTGTGTTGTATAAATCCCCAGGTCCCAGCAGTTCTTCCACTTTCCCAGGCTCCTTCCCACCCCCAGTCAGCTGGCCAGCGGGGGGAAGCCCCTCCCCCAGAGGACCATGTGCCTTTCCACCTCCGGAGGCTTCAGTCGCCGATTGAAAGGCTTCCTCTTGGGATGGGGTGTCTGTGTTACTTTGAACAAGTTGGCAGCAACTTGTAAGTAGAGAGGCCACTCCCTCGCTTCAGCGTCGCCAGAAACGGCACGGGGTGGGGAGGGAATTGTCTGCTGAGCACTTCATTATTCCCTATGTGGAGATCGATTCTCATAGGGTACAATGGGGAATTGATCTGGAGGTTTTGGGGGCTCTGGGGGAGCTGTGTTTTGAGGTAGAGGCACCAGATTTTCAGTATAGTATCTAGTGCCACTCCCCAAAGTACCCCCGAAGTTTCAAAATGATTGGACCAGGGGGTCCAATTCTATGAGCCCCCAAAGAAGGTGCCCCTATCCTTCATTATTTCCAATGGAGGGAAGGCATTTAAAAGGTGTGAGGTCCCTTTAAATGTGATGGCCAGAACTCCCTTTGGAATTCAATTGTGCTTGTCACACCCTTGTTCCTGGCTCTGCCCCCAATGTCTCCTGGCTCCACCCCCAATGTCTCCTGGCTCCACCCCCAAAGTCCCCAGATATTTCTTGAATTGGACTTGGCAACCCTACAGCAGGGTCAGGCAGGGGGAGGTGGCCTCCCCCCGTGCCACTGCTGGCACCCTTCCCTTGGTCTATCCTCTGCCTTGGATGCCTGTGGGGAGGTGGGTCAGAGACTGTCCCTTTAAGAGAGCACCCGGCTGAAACACAGCCTGCTCCTCCAGCTGCTGCCCCTGCAGGTTCTCTTGATTTCTGTCTCTGTTTTGCAGGTGGGAATCCAACACAGAGGCTTCCTGTGTGGTGCTCCACCTCCCCTCCACTCTCTCAGCTGTTCCTGCTCACCACTCTGAGTGGAGCCCCACCCCCGCCGAGATTGCCCAACATACACCAGGGAAACCGTTACACTCTGTTCTGGAAAAATAAAGTCTGAGCTGTGCCCTCCATTGTCCCTCCTGCTTGGCATCTGCTGCACGTTCCCTGGGCGCCTCCCCTCTGTCACTCTGTCAGTGGCCTCTCCGAGGGAATGCCAGGGAGGGTGGGCACACTTGGTTCTTGAGGGTGGATGGGGAGAGGGCTATGAGCCGCCACATTGCCCCCGTGTGGCTGAACAGGGGAGGTGGGTTGCCACCCCTCAGCCTGGCCGGGCTGATGGCCTACCTGACCCCACAGGGATGTTGTGTGCAGGGCACAAGGGGGAGGCTGTTGAAGTGGGTGTATGCCCAGTAGCTCGCACTCTGAGTTCTGTGGCCCCCGGGGGAGGTGTTCCATGCACAAAGCAGGAGGTGTCAGGGCAACACAGGGGTCTCTGGGTGGGGGGGTGTCTGTGGGACTTGGTGGTCTGCTCACTCCCAGACACACATTCCAGCCACTGTTTATGGCAGCGAACTCCTGCACTGTGTGCTTCCTGTTCATCTGTGCATGCCTCTACCTGTCTGCCTGCCATTGGGAGAATCTCTAACAGGGAAGGGTGTGAGGGGATTGACAGCCTCTCAGGCACAGGCTTTCCACCTCCTCTTCCAGTCACATGCAATGGGCTGGCCGATTCCTTGGTCCTACGCGACCCTGTCCCTCTTCCACCCCCACCTCGGCAGCGAGCCAATGGCGTGGGCATGGGTGCAATCACCATGGCAATGGCTTCTCTCGTGCTTGTCTGCCCACACTCCTCCTCCCCGCCTGGCGTAACATTTCCCCTTTGGGAGCCAACTGCAGCCGCCTATGCTAGTTCTACACTCGAGCGCAGCTACATGGCAGTTCTCAGGATTGAGCTGTAAATTCTTTAGCAAAAGAGTTATCTCTGTTATCTGATGATCTTCTATATACTGATATTCATTATACACTTTGCATAATTGGTAAAAAGCATACTGGAGTTCTGAAAACTTGGAATGGGGCAGCATTAACAATTGCTGTTGGCAAAGAATCTGTGATGGTACTTGCAGATCAATTAACTGCCCAAGGTTTTAGATTGTAATTTTGAGTTTTTATTCGGTTTCCTAAATGGTTGTACAGAAAGGTAACAGAACAACATGTACATTATGTGCAAATTAGACTACCAATTTGGGAAACTTTAATATGGCAATTCTAAGGAAGGCTTAACCACCTCTATCATGCTTTCAGCTGAAAATACACTTGTTAAGCAGAACAAAAAACTCATAAACATGATTTAATTGAAAACTTGCCAAATTGAAAGCAATGAAGTTATCCTATCTAAGCATTACTTGCTTCCTTATGCAATATATTAAATAATTCTGTTTGAATTATACCAATATTTGACAATATTTTAGCAACTGTTAATAGCTACTCTTATGATCTGTAATTTCCTGATATTGCAAGATACTTCTTTTGTATTCTGTTAAAGTAGATTTGCCTGTTTATTAAACTGCCATTGGTGGTTGCTAAACAGATTAGCCATTTTACCTGCTCTTCCAGTTGTGTTTCCAGTTGGTTTATCAGTTCATCCTTTTCTTGTACACTGTTCATCAGTTCCTGGTATTTCTTGTGTTCAATTGATTCACTTGTTTTCATGTTTGCAAGTTTCAACTTCTCTTCCACCACTTCAGCCTGAAAGATTCACTCACATGGTCATTGTAAACATTATAGCTAGACTTTGGTGAAATTAATAACTAATTTAATAATTAGTTCCTATCCATAGGAACTCTTAAGGAATTGTCAAGATTTTGTTATTCTTTATAATTCCATGCCCAGAGCTTTGGGACTCCTGATGAAAATATAACATCAAAGGGCTGAAAGAAGGAAGGTTTTTCAGGAGTATTAACAGAGATACCTGGAATCACACAACATTGGGACAGAGAGGTTATCCTAAGCGTATAAGATGACATGAAATATGACTCACAAATAGCAAGATATGAAATATGGATGAATGCTTACACCGCAAATATAAGACTGTTTATCTCGAAAGAAAGAAAGAAAAAGAACCCAAACCTAGTCAGCAACTGTAGAGTAATGGAGGCTGATAACTTATAACAAGAACAAGAGAAAACTTCCTAGATGGGTTTATATATTGTACAATGTAGGACTTCCTCAGCAGAGAAAGTAGCTTCTAAGGTGGTACACATAACTGCAAGAGGGACTATGTATAACCTATAACAGTCCTATCAAGTTCACTTCTTCACACTCAGAAGTCACCACATTTATTGAACAAGGCAGCATTTGGTATTTTTTACCAAATTAATAAATAATGAGATTTTCCCCGCTAACTGGTATTATGGTGCTAACAATGTTGAAAACATTAGCTCACAACTTGCGACAACATTAATACAGAGCTACTCCAGAATGAGAACACTTGTTCTATTGCAAATTTTATGTAAGTATTAATAAGCTTGTCTTTCTCCTGAGCATCTCAGGACTAAGGCGGTATCAGCAATGCAAAAACAATTTTATAAAACAAACATTAAACAACAGATATAAAAACATATTAAAACCAATCTAAAAGAACTCATGCTTTCCCACCAGCAAGTATATCCCCTTTACCCAGTCTGGGTAACATAAGAACATAAGAGAAGCCATGTTGGATCAGGCCAATGGCCCATCCAGTCCAACACTCTGTGTCACACAGTGGCCAAAAAACCTTCAAGTGCCATCAAGAGGTCCACCAGTGGGTCTAGAAGCCCTTCCATTGTGCTCCCCCGCCGCAGCACAAGAATACAGAGCATCACTGCCCCAGACACAGAGTTCCAACAATAAGCTGTGGCTAACAGCCACTGATGGACCTCTGCTCCATATGCTTATTCATTCCCCTCCTGAAGCTGTCTATGCTTGTAGCCGCTGCCACCTTCTGTGGCAGTGAATTCCACATGTTAATCACCCTTTGGGTGAAGAAGTACTTCCTTTTATCCGTTCTAACCCGACCGCTCAGTAATTTCATTGAATGCCCATGAGTTCTTGTATTGTGAGAAAGGGAGAAAAGTACTTCGTTCTCTACCTTCTCTGTCCCATGCATAATCTTGTAAACCTCTATCATGTCACCCTGCAGTCCACGTTTCTCCAAGCTAAAGTGCCCCAAGCGTTTTAACCTTTCAAAGTTCTGTAAAACTCTCAAGGTTCTCCAGAATGGTTCTGTTTTGCAGCAACACTAGATAGCAGGGAGAAGCCCCTCGGACCATTTTTGAGAGACTATTCCAGTGGTAAGACGAAGCCACGGGAAAGGCTTAAGCCTAGACTGTTCCTGAATGTGCTTTAGTCAAGATGGGTACTGACAGGCTATAATAGGGAAATGAAGCTGCTGCATGGAAGCATGCAGGGAAAGCTGATCCTTCAAGTGTACGGGCCCCAGATCATACCACAGCAACTGGTATACCACAGCAGTTGATCATATCTCAGCAGTTGTAACCAATGTTTCCTCTAAGCTGCAGAGTCTTGTGAGCAAAAAATTCTATTTTGTGAGCTACTGGCATGAAAGTTGTGAGCTACTGCCTAAATTAGTGTGCTTGGGGGGGAGGGGGTCCTGAGCTAAGACAAAAATGTGTGAGCTGGAAGCTAAAAATCTCCAAGCTAGCTCATGCTAACTCAGTTTAAAGGGAACACTGCTTGTAATAGCAGTTTCTGTCTCTTCTTCGAGTTTAAATCAGAGCTGTTCTGACAGGCTTTCCATGGCGGATGGTTGAGGCCAGTTTTCTACCACCTATTAGCAGGGCTGCCTATTTTTTGACTGCAGACAGTGGGGCTCGTGGTTGGGTGCCAAATGATCATATTTTATTCTGATGCCTGAACTAGGTTGCTATTTTATGGATTGTAAATGAATGTTTCTGTAAGTATATTTTATCTCCATTTATAGATTGTTTTGTTGAATGTTGTGAGCTGCCCTGAGCTGTGTGACCCAGGAGAAGAGCAGACTATAAGCTTCTACATAAATAAATAAAATCTGCAGCTGAATCAGATGAGACAGCTGCAGCTGTTCTTGCCCCGTCCATCCTATGTGCCCTTTTTTTGCTGTACAGCATACCTGAAGCCTGTTTACTACAGCAGACAAATGAGGAGTGAATGCATGAAGATGCCTTATTTTGAGGGGACACTTCAAATGAGGAAGATGTTCTCTTTGCCCCCAATCTATGCAACTTAAGGAATTTACAAGTCCCAATGGAGTTAGGATTGTTTTGAAATCATTCACAACATGTCAGTCACATGCTGTGGTGTACTGTCTGGTCTGTGGGTGTCCCAAGTCTATATAGGCAGTACCACCAGGTCCTTAAGGACCCGGGTGCTTGAACACAAGTCGAGGGTTCGCCTGCTGGTTCAAGAAGCCCCTCTTGTGAACCATGTCCAGTTGGCCCACCACGGCACAGAGGATTTTTGTTTTTTTACCATCTACAAGGTGCTTGAACATTTGGATGGTTTGACTTGTCAAAGGGTACTTTTGAAAGAGGAGTCCTTCTGGGCCTTCAAACTTGGGACTGTGGCACCTGAAGGTCTCAACAACAGCAGTTTGGATTTGGCATGTTTTCTTTCATAAAGAACATGTTCGGTAGTGTTTACTTACAACCTGATTATAGGTGTTTTAAAATAGATTGATTTTAAATAATAAAAGTGTTTCATTAATGAGTTTTTTTTAAAAAAATAATATATGTCTGCATGGTTACCTTAATGAATTATGAGTGGCATGTTTACAGCTGATGCTGATTAGTCCTTTAGATTGTGAGCGCTCCGGGGAACTCCTTCCTGGGCTACTGGAAGCGCCAGCATTGCTAACTGAGCAACTGTGATTGTTGCACTTGGTAAGCTTGCTTTATGTGCATAGGAGTAATTCATGGAGAATGTAACTTTATTTACAGCTTGTGATTTATGTATTTTGGTTGTTTTTCTGAAAAGAGTCCTCAGACAACGGATCAGCGCCTGACAAAGTAGTCATCTGAGAAATGTGTTCGTTACTGGTCCACCATTGCGCTTTGGATTCCACACTTGGAATGTTCAATAACTTTCAAGACTTTCAGTCTTAAATCCAGCTTTATATGACTGCAAAATTGGAGCTTGGGCTCTTTAAGGACTATTGCAAAGATGCAGTCAGCATGGACCAGTGTTTATTTTCTCGAGTTAGTGATTGATTTGCAACTGGGTTGCAACTGAAATTTGCAGTTCTTTATTGTGTGTTCAGTTGTTTAATACATTCAGTCTTTGCAGTATTTTGTTTTGCCATGAGCCTCGTGCTTTTCTCCATTGGTCAATTACACGGCTTCCTCTTTTGGTTTGTTTTATTTTGAGCTAGATCATTGGTCTGTCAAGGTCATTATTGACTACTTTGATTGCAGTGGCTATCCAGGGTCTCAGGCAGAGGTCTTTCACATCACCAACCACATGATCCTCAACTGGAGATTCGAGGAACTTAGTCTGGCCATTCTGCTTGCCAAGCAGATATCCACCACTGATAGGGTTGCCAACAACTTGGAGAAAAAGTGTACTGTCCCTTTAATAGAGGCTTAATGTGTGGAAATGAGCAGGTGGAGCATTTCATGACACATGGGTAAGTAACAACACAACACCAGGAAGATAATATCCAGGGGTTGTTTCGTAGAAAAATAGATGGTGGAGCTCATTCAGGATTGTTATGCAGCTGCACCTACTATTCAATGGACAAGGTGGGAAGGAGGAGGTGGAACTCTCAGAAAGATTCAGGAGCTGAGCTTCTGTGAGCATCCGCGGAATCCAAGGCCTGATAATGTCCCTCCTTAAAGGGGATGATGTTTTTTCCCCAGGTTGTTAGCAACCCTAACCACTGAGCTACAGCTCCTCCATTAACAGTGAGGACAAAAAAGTGAAAGGAGAATGGGTGTGAAAAGTCATTAAAATAGTCTTGTCTCCAACCTCACCAAAAGGTAAAGGGGGCAAGACTAGCTCCAGATTTTGGAGGCCTTGAGCAGCAAATCCAGAGTAGATCCCATCCCCCATACAGATAATGAGCTAGCTGTTGCAGGGTTTGCTCTTCTTGTGGCTGGGCAACTCTCGGGAGTAAAGCAATGGCCCCTGCTGCTGTTCTTCTTCATTGCTGCTACTTACTCACTCTATTTGGGTGGGCACAATAGAATAGTGATAGCAAGGAGGACAAGCAGGAGGAAGAACAGAAGCCATTGCCACCTGATTGACCTCAGATGGAGAGGGCAAAGATTAAAAAAGAAGGCACAGAGCATGGACAACTGAACTGGCAGAAGCAAGAACACCAACTCCAGCTGTGGTAGACCTCCTGCCAAGGTATGGATATAGTGTTGCCAGGTCTATGCTTGCCAGTCCTCAGGTGGGGGTAAGAGATCCCACAGTTTTGCTGGCTCTGGCCAGCAGGGAGAACTCCATCCCCAAACAGCTGCCCCTGTGCATTGTCAGTGATGCACTGATGTTACTTCTGGAAGTGACAACATTGTGCCAGTGACAATGGGGGTGATGCTCTACTTTTTGGGCAAAACTTTATGGTTTGTAGCTGGTTTTACCATAGAGTTTTGCCTAACGAGTAGAACATTGCCCCAGCAGTGGTGTGATGACATCACTTCTGGAAGTGACACCAGCACACCACCAACTCCCCCCCCCCCCCCCCGAATGCCTTCCAAATCCCCCTGCTGGCAGGTAGAAAACACCTGGCAACCCTAACCAGGTCCCCCCTGGCCACTGCTGGGGGAGGGGGGGAGGGTTACCAGATACAGGTTAGGGAACTCCTGGAGAATTAGGGATGGAGCCTGGGGTGGATAGGGACCTCAATGGGGTTCAGTGCCACAAAGTCCACCCTCCAAAGCATCCATTTTCTCCAGGGGGACTCATCTCTTTAGTCTGAAGATCAGCTACAATTCTGGGGATCTCCATGTTCCACCTGGAGGCTGGTATCCCCATCAGCTGATGCTAAACATCATAAGTCAGGTCTAAAAAAGGAATCTCTGGTTATTGCCTTGTGACCCTAAATGTAACTTCTCTGAAGAAGTCTTTGGGCCAGTACTGTCATGACTCCTCTGACCAGTTCAAGTTCTCGGAATCCTCAGGGGAAGACCCTGAGTAGCCAGAGGCACCAAGGCTGAAGAGAACCAATAGAACCAGGAAGAGCCTAACATGGCAGAGTTGTTGGCTGACAAGGTGCCAGTATTGCCTGAGGCCACCCTGTCGGAGCCTGCAAGTGAGTCTTCAATGCTGGCTCCTAAGATAGACACCAAGTAGTAGGGTTGCCAGGTCCAACTCAGAAAATGCCTGGGGACTTTGGGGGTGGAGCCAGAAGACTTTCCCGTTTCCTAAAATAAATAAATAAAAC
Organism: Heteronotia binoei; assembly: GCF_032191835.1. Lineage (NCBI taxonomy): Eukaryota > Metazoa > Chordata > Lepidosauria > Squamata > Gekkonidae > Heteronotia > Heteronotia binoei. The sequence continues at coordinate 90,695,425 of NC_083243.1, read as the reverse complement.
TACAGCAGTGCAGTTCGTCATTTCCTCAGCCCCCAGCAGCTGTAATTCCAGTAAATGAAAGTGAACACATACTCACAAAGCAGCCAAAATAAACAGAGTTAATTCGCCTTCAACGGTTAATGGGGAGATGGCTATTATCCCACAGCACTGACAATCTCACTGAACTAACATAATGGAAATAAGAAACTTGCCATCTTGGACTTTTAATGAATGGATTGATGATTGTAATATGCATGGAAATGTTTTTATTACATATTTTATTCTTTAATATTTTATGTTTGTTTTTAGCTGTTGTTAGCAGCCCTGAGCCCGTAAGGGGAGGGCGGGATATAAACCTGATAAAATGAATAAATAAAGCACACACTTTTGTGATCTCACTGGGGCTTTACTCACAGGAGCTGCTGTATTTCCACCAACTTCTTCAGACTAACACATGCAAATGAAAAGAGAGAGAGGTGGCATTTTCTTTCATCCCATAAACAGTTTCCTACATAAAAATGTCTGGAACAATGCAAAACAAGCACAGATTGTGCTCTCTCTCTCTCTCACACACACTCTCTCTCTCTTACTGGCTCTGGTTCTTATAAAAAGACATCTGAAACAAAAGCAAAACAAGACTGTGCTATCACTCACTCACATTGGGATCTGCTGCTGGCCCCTCCCAATGCAGTTTTCACTTCCTGCTCAAATTAAAAGGCACACAACATTCTAAAACCCTAAGGAGTTTGATAACCTGCTATAACAGCACCCGCCTCACGGTCTTACTGGATCGCTTCTATGTGCTGTTTTTTTGCTACCCCAGCCCCTCTTTCTCCTCAGTTCTTCCTTTTAAAACTTTTACCTCAGGAATTTAGTACTCAAGGGGTGGGTATGATTTGGATTTCTCTCTATATTAGTCTCTTCGGGGTATTTGTTTTCAGATGGATATATAATACACTTCATAGGGGACCACAGCAGTTTTGTGAGTTTTCCCAAATTATAGGCACCAGAGAACTTTAAAATAAACCACAGATATTTAATTCAACACCAAGACTTCCACCTCTCTAGCTCTTAAGAGATGTATATGTGTCTGTGACCGTTTAGGTCTTCACCGTGACTCTCCTTCTTAGTCACACACAGCCCCTTGCTGTTTTTATAGAGCTAGCAGTCAGCTTTTCTTCTCTTGAAGACTCTTCTTAGCTACTGCCTCAGCTCCCTCAAAGACCAGCTCTCTCAGACTCTGTCAGGCACCAACTCTCTCAGGCTCTGTCAGGGTCTAACCGACTCCCTCAGCCGTTAGCTGACAATCTCACACACTGAGAGTTCCGAGCACTCTGGCCCCCACCCTCAGGTCACCTGACGCAGGCTCTGTGCATCTTTGGTTTTCCTTAGTTTTATGTTTAACCCATACCTTACTGTCACACCTGCGGAGACCTAAAGGCATATTCTGGCAGTTGGGATGGGGCTTCCCCCCACTAGCCAGCTGGCTAGGAATGTAGTGGAGCTTGCAAAACTGTGGGATCCCCCGCCGGGACCTGGGGATTGGAAAGCCTACCAGGCAGCCATGAAGCAGGTCTTAAAACTAGACCCATAATCCTCCAGGATCCATTCCTACCCTGCAGGAACAGTGGTAGCAGAAGGCCTGGGCCAAGGTGATCCAAAGAGGCAAAGTGCCGGACTAGATGTGTGCAACCCCATCCCAAAGCCATGCAGTGGTAGTGATACTTCTTTGCAGGGTCTGGGCTAAAGCACAACTCAGAAGCTTCAACACCTGTCAGCAATGCAGATGTGCCTCATTGCCTCCTAGTCTATGTAGGCTGAGGCTTGGGAAGGCTGTCTTGCTGGATCAACTGGTCTACTAGGTACAAACTTGTGGGCCAGCTCCAGTCCACACTTTCAAGCCTCAGTATCTAGACCTGAGGGCACTGCTTCCAAGGGGCCCTGACTGGGCCTGCCTGCAGAGCACAGGACAAGCACACACATACACCAGGGGTGGCCAACGGTAGCTCTCCAGATGTTTTTGCCTACAACTCCCATCAGCCCCAGCCATTGGCCATGTTGGCTGGGGCTGATGGGAGTTGTAGGCAAAAAACATCTGGAGAGCTACCGTTGGCCACCCCTGACATACACAATAACTATCATGCAGAGGTTGCTTTGAATAAGCTACCCTGACACCAGTGTGCATGCAGGTTTCCCTCCCCGCTCCAGCTTTACAGTGTTATGAGGCCTCCTGAATCTACAGTATAAAATACTGCACACAAACTCCTTTCTGGGTAGTCAGCTGTCTGATGAAGCAATTTAAGAAGTCCTACGAACATAGAAAATAAGCCCTACGAACATTAGGAAGAACGTCCCAACCATTAGAGCGGTTCCTCAGTGGAACAGGCTTCCTCGGGAGGTGGTGAGCTCTCCTTCCTTGGAGGTTTTTAAACAGAGGCTGGATTGCCATCTGACAGCAATGAAGCTCCTGTGAATGTAGGGGGAGGTATCTGTGAGTTTCCTGCATTGTGCAGGGGGTTGGATTACATGACCCTGGAGGTCTCTTCCATCTCTATGATTCTGTGATTCTATGATTCTTCAAAGGCCCACACTGGCAATGTCATGCCAACATTACTCCCAGCCTGCTTCCCAATTTATGCATGAAAGTAGTTTTATGCTCCAATGAAAATTCCTCACTTCAGAGCTGCAGAAAGTTTTGTCCTCTTGTCTGTCTGCATTAGAAAGTGAGGCAAATGTCCTCTCTCCTGCACTGAACCTGAAATGCAAATGCCTGGCATCCCAGCCAGCCAGCTTTGCCTGCTGAATGTGTTTTTATTCTAGTTCAGGATAATTACAGTTGAAAGAGAGAGCCTCCCCCACCTCTCTGGAGCTTCAGCACTCTATACTGGGAAGTGGTGAGGGGCGGGGGGAGGCTTCCTTATTTAACGATAGTAGCTGCAAGAAGCACATTGAGTGAGACATCCAAACTTCTGAACTCATACAGTGAAAGAAAAAAAACAGCTTTAAAACTCAGCATGTAGCCCTTTTATCTCCCAGATGTCTATTGCTCAGTCTCAATATCCCTGGTTAGTGGGATGGCAGCTCCTAAGCATGTCAAATTTAATTAAAGCATTTTAATTGCTATTTTCTCCTCGGATACGGAGATAGGTGGTTCCGTTACTAGCAGGCAGTAGCAATTTCTAAGCCTCCAGGCTCAGCCAGAACATTGTGGTCTGGCCTAGGATATATCATACCTCTCCCTCTCCCTCCCCCTTATACTATTGGAAGATTAAGAACATAACAACATAAGAACATAAGAGAAGCCATGTTGGATCAGGCCAATGGTCCATCCAGTCCAACACTCTGTATCACACAGTGGCCAAATATATATATATTTGTCATCCGCAAATGTGGCCACTTCACTGCTTACTCTCAACTCCAAATCATTAATGAACAAGTTAAAGAGCATGGGACCCAGTACTGAACCCTGCGGCACTCCACTGCTTACCGTTCTCCACTGCGAAGACTGCCCATTTATACACACTCTCTGCTTCTTATTAATTAGCCAGTTTTTGATTCACAAGAGGGCCTGTCCTTTTACTCCATGACTCTCGAGCTCACTAAGGAGCCTTTGATGAGGAACTTTATCAAAAGCTTTCTGGAAGTCAATTTTTATTGTTGGTCTTTATGTTTTTTGCAATATGCTCCTCATAGTCCCTTTTTGCCCGCCTGATCACAGTCTTGCATTTGATTTGCCATTGCCTGTGTTCCCTTTTATTAATTTCACTTGGACTAGCTTTCCACCGCTTAAAGGAGTCCTTCTTACCTTTTATAGCTTCCATTACTTTGTTTGTTAACCTTGCAGGCCTTCTCTTATACCTTATTCAGATGCATGTTATTCTACCTGAAAGCTGGAAAACTTCAGATAACTGGATATTGGGGTAAGCAGAAGGTTATAATTCAGGCTTTATATGACAAGTGAAATAGGTATAGATAGCTTTAAGAGGAGATTAGATAAATATATGGAGCAGAGGTCCTTCAGTGGCTATAAGGATGGAACACTGCCTGGGGCAATGATGCTCTCTATTCTTGGTGCTTGGGGGGCAACAGTGGGAGGGCTTCTAGAGTCTGTCTCCCCTGATGGACTTCCTGATGGCCACTGTGTGGTACAGACTGTTGGACTGGATGGGCCATTGGCCTGATCCAACATAGCTTCTTTTATGTTCTTATAAGTTAAGGGAGGGGGATAAAGTCTAGAGTTGGACAATGGAAATTCTACTGTACCAGCAGGGGACCTATAAAGACTTGCATGGTACATCTCACTATTTCCTCTTCTATCCTAAAAGCCCCCATGGCCCCTTTTCCTGCCTCCTTCCCACCCACCAGCCACACACCCCTATCTTCAGCTTTCCTGCCTCTCCCTAGAAAAAGTCTGGCCAAGTTATGCAGTGCCAGCTGCCAGCTTCAGTTGTGTGGTGGGGAAACCACAATGACTTGCATAGGGTACCTCATTTCTCCCTGTATGTTGTGTCCACATCCCCTCCCCACACTACACCCTCCTTCCCTTCTTCTAGTAACACCCATATCCTCATTTGTCCCTGCTTCCTTCTCTCCTTCCCACTCACCTTATATCTGTCCTCCATAATAATTATATTATTCATTTACATTTATTTTATATCTCATCTTTGTCCACAATGGGGACCCAAAGCAACTTACATCATTTTCCTCTCCTCCATTTAATCCTAACAACAACCCAGTGAGGTAGGTTAGGCTCAGAATGTGTAACTAGCCCAAGAGCACCTAGTGAGCTTCCATGATAGAGTGGAAATCTGAACCTGGTTGTCTCAGATCCTTTTCTGAAACTTTAACTATTTCTAAACATTTGCTTTGTGGGGTTCCTACTACTGAACAGTAGAAAGCCACCAGGCATGGGTGAGTCATGCAGATTTCATGGTATCCAATTACCTGATGATTGCTTCTGGGTCTGACCTCAATGTGCACTCCCTCAAAGATCAAAAGAGTCCTGGAAAAAGCCCCCCCCCCGCCTTTTACTGACAGAACACAAGACTTCTAGTCATGGCCACTGAGGGCATTTCTTTCTTTTTTCTTTTAGATTTCAGGTTTTTTGCAAACCTGTTAGGCTTTTGTTAGGCTTGCAGAAAGATTTATCTTGTGTATTCATGGCTCCAGATTCCAGACTTAAGTATCCATAGATCTGACCACATTGAATGTTAGATATATTGAAAAGTGGGAACTTGCAAGACACCTGTGGGAGCAAGTATCCATTTCTCCCATCTTTGCTTCCTCACCTCTCCTCCTACTTGGTCTCTGACTCTTTCTCCCTCCAGCCACTTGTTCTCTTACTTTCTTTTCTCTCCATGTCTGACATAGGGCTGCCAATCCCCAGGTGGAGAGAGGGGATCCCCTGGTTTGGAGGCCCTTCTCCCGCTTCAGGGTCATCAGAAAGCAGGGGCAGGAGGGGAACTGATTCTCATAGGTATAATGGAAAATTGATCTGTGGGTATCTGGAGGGGGGGGTGTTTTTTGATGTAGAGGCACCAAATTTTCAGCATAGCATCTGGTGACTCCTTTCAAAATATTCCCCATGTTTCAAAAAGTTTGGACAAGGGAGTCCAATTCTATGAGCCCCAAACGAAGATGCTCCTATCCTTCATTATTCCAAATGGAGGGAAGGCATTGAAAAAGAGCATGGTCCCTTTAAATATGATGGCCAGAACTCCCTTCAAAGTTCAACTGTGCTTGCCATACCCTTGCTCCTGGCTCCACCCCCAAAGTCTCCTGGTTCCACCCCCAAAGTCCCCAGATATTTCTTGAGTCGGACTTGGCAACTGTAGTCTGTCACTTCATCTCTCTTTCTGCTCAGTGTCAGCCCTAGGGTGCATGGCACCCCAGGCACGCTCCCTGCCCAGCGCCCCCCCCCAGCGCCTCCCACCCTCCCTCTGCCGCGCTCCATCATAACCCCCTCCAAAGCTCGCCATGACGAGGCTGGGCCCTACCGCCTTCAAGGCAGCCGTACATTTTTGAAGCCAGTGCTGGAGGAGGCTTTGTTCCCCCTCCTTTCCAGAAACAGAAGTGAGGGGGAGCGAAGCCTCCTCCAGCACTAGCTTCAAAAAACGCACAGCTGCCTCGAAGCCAGTAGGGCCCAGCCTCATTGCTGCGAGCTGGGGTGGGGGGAAGCATGGCAGAAGGGAGGGGGATGGTGGTGGAGGTGACGGCGGCAGCAGTAGCAGCAGCGGTGGCTCTGGCAGCAAGGGGGGGAGAGGGGCAAACTAGGTGGTTGTTTTAGACACTGGGAGGGGGGGGAGTTCAATTTGGTGCCCCCTCCTGGCGCTCTAGGCAACCATCTAGTTTGCCTACTTGGCGAGCCGGCCCTGTTTCTGCTCCCTTACCTCATCACTCTCTTTTTCTTTTTCTGCCTCCCCACTTCATCACTCTATACCTCTCTGACCCACCCTCAGAAGCACCAGTGGCAGTGGTCCTCCCAACCAGCCACCTGCTCCCTCCTCCACCACAGCAGTGGCTCTCTGGGAATCACAAAGGCTCTCCCAACTACAGAGATCAGTTTCACTTAGGTTTACCAGATCCAGGTTGGAAAATTCCTGGAGATTTGGGGGTGAAGCCTTGGGAGGGTGAGGTTCCTGTGTGTTCCTGCAAAAAAAAAAAAGTCCTGTCCTCCTTAAATTGTGGTGCCTATTCAATGAAGTTCAACAATTTCCAACAACAACAACTGTGGTGCCCAAAACTGAACACAATGTAATAGGTGAGGTCTAACCAGAGCAGAGTAAAGTGATACCATTACTTCACATGATCTGGATACTATACTTCTGTTGACACAACCCAAAATTAAATTTGCCTTTTTAGCCACCACACCACACTGCTGACTCATGTTCAGCGTATGGTCCACTAAGACCCCTATATCTTTTTTGCCAACACAAGTCTCCCCCATCCTATAATTTTGCATTTGATTTTTCCTACCTAGATGCAGAATTTTTACATTTCTTCCCATTAAAATTCATTTTATTTTTTTTAGCCCAGTTTTCAAGTCTGTCATCATCCTCTATCCTGACTGTCTTCTACCATAGTTGCTACCCCTCCCAATTTAGTATCATCTGCAAATTTAATAAGCTTTCCCTCTATTCCTTCATCCAAATAATTTATAAAGATATTAAACAAATCAGGTCCCAGCACAGATCCTTGAGGCATTCCACTTGTCACTCCTCTCCAAGAGGATGAGGAACCATTCACAAGCACTCTTTGAGTGCAATCTGTCAACCATTTACAGATCCACCTAACAATAACAGGATCCAAACCACATTTTACCAACTTGTCAACAAGGATAGTATGTGGAACCTTATCAAAAGCCTTATTGAAATCAAGATAAATGATGTCTACAGCATTCCCCTTATCCAGCAAGGTAGTAACTTTCTCAAAAAAGGAGATCAGGTTAATCTGACATGACGTGTTATTGAGAAACCTGTGCTGGCTCTTGGTGATCACAGCCATCCATTCTAAATATTCCAGGACTGACTGGCTGATGATATGTTCTAAAACTTTTCAAGGTATAGACATAGATCTGATGGGTCGGGAATTACCCAGATCCTCCTTTTCCCCCTTCTTGAAGATGAGGACAACATTTGCCCTCCTCCAATCTTCTGGCACCTCACCTGTTCTCCAAGAATTCTCAAAAATAATGGACAGAGGCTCAGAAATTACATCCACAAGTTCTTTAAATACTCCTTGATGCAATTCATCTGGCCCTAAGGACATAGTTTCAATTTTTTTTTTTTTAAAAAAAAACCCTAAGTGTTTATGTAGAAGAAGAGGAAGAGGTTGGATTTATACTCCACCCTTCACTACCTGAAGGAGTCTCAGAGCAGCTTACAATCTCCTTTCCCTTCCCCTCCCTACAACAGAGACCCTGTGAGGTAGATAGAGCTGAGAGAGCTCTAAAAGAAACTGCTCTTGAGAGGAACAGCTCCGTGAGAACTTGTGACTGACTCAAGGTCACATCAGCAGGTGTATGTGGAGGAGCGGGGAATCAAACCTGGTTTTCCCTGATAAGAATCCGCAAACTTAACCACCACACCAAACTGGATCAGCAAGAAAGGCAGCAGTATTTTTCTTTCTTTACTGGATCAGCAAGAAAGGACAATAATCTGTGAGCTCGATGAGTCTTCTTACCCTTTCTGTCATATCCCAGATGCATGTACCTGGAAGACAGCATATCTCTTGAGATGACAGGTCCAGTTGGCACACTTTGGGCTCTAACCCCTCTGAGCAGGGAATTCCCAACACCAGCACACACCTCTTCCTATATTAGGGACCAGAAGCTTGAGGCTTCTCATCCATGGGGTCCAGAGAAATTTCCCTTAAGCCATATATTCCACCCTCCAAAGCTGCCATTTTCTCCAGAGGAACTTATTTCTGTCACCTGGACAGCAGCTGGCCAACCAGTTCTCCTTCAAAGGCCAAAAGAGACCCTGTCCCCTCTCCCTACCTTTTACAGAAACCAAAGTCTGGAATGCTGTGGTTGCCTAGCAACAGATACTGAGGGAATTGGGTTTTTTTTAAAGCTGCAGGTACTCCTTTTATCATTTTTGGGTTTTTTAAATCCCTCAGTGTATTTTTTTTAATTTCATATTTCCCTGCAAACCTGGGGCCCTTTTCAAGTCTGTAGAAAGATCTGTCTTGCCCATTCACAGCTCCAGTCACTGGATTTAAGTATCCAAATATTTGGCCAACTTTGCTGTTAGAATACAAGATGATAGAGTACTCTATATATTTCTAATACCAAGTCCTTCACAGTGTCTGTCTATTTTTATCTCATCCTCGTAACAATTATAAGGGCAACTTACAGGATTCTCCCCTCCCACTATTTTGTCTGAGAGAGGGTTAGTCTGAGAGAGGGTGATAAGCACAAAGAAGAAGATGATATTGGATTTATACCCCACCCCCCACTCTGAATCTCAGAGTCTCAGAGGGGCTCACAATCTCCTTTACCTTCCTCCCCCACAACAGCCACGCTGTGAGGTAGGTGGGGCTGAGAGAGCTCTCCCAGAAGCTGCCCTTTCAAGGACAGCTCTGTGAGACCTATGGCTGACCCAAGGCCATTTCAGCAGCTGTAAGTGGAGGAGTGGGGAATCAAACCTGGTTCTCCCAGATAAGAGTCCATGCACTTAACCACTATACCAAACTGGCTCTCAAAGTCACCCAGTGAGTTTCATGACCTAGTGGATATTTGAAATCAGGTTCTTCGTGCTAGTCCAACCACCACACTACACCAGTGTACACTGAGATGTTCCTAATTGTACTGGAATGACCACTAGCAATGTCATACTGAGGCACTTGCTCTTTGGATGGAAATAGGTTTTTTCAGGGTTTGACAGAAAATGATGCTACTCATCATTTTAACCTCTGATAAATAGATTTTGCAGGTTTTTGTATTATTTCACATATATGTAAAACCTATTTGGCAGGAAACAACAGTGGGACAAGATAAATATATATGTACACCATGAGAATCAATGGCTTTCAATGCTTTTAAAAATTACTGTGCACCTTCAGACACTAAATATTCAATAATCCAATAAAGGAATAACTTCTCTTCTGTTACTAGCTTGAGAAAGTATCTTCTATAGATGTCAACATAAAACATTTTTTGAAATCTTATAGAAATTAAGATTTCATGGACACTCTTACCTGTTTCTGTGCACATTGGGCTCTCTGTTTTGCTTCAATCACTCTCTGCTCCAGTTCCTGCATCTTTGCAGCAGAACATGAAAACAAATATTAAGCACTTTAAAATTATAAATAAGATACTCTACAAAAATATAAGCCCAGCCTACAAGCTTATGATCCAGAGAGACAATGCAGATGGAATAATGGGAAGGGATATAAAAGAGGCAAACATATTCAAGAATGAGAAAAATACTTCCTTTTAGAGTAAAACACTGTCTCTCACAATGAGATTACAAGCATTCTTAGAGCTACATGGTTGCATCAGATCAGGACCTTTTTATATAGAATGTATGTACCTCATATTTCATCTTTAGAACCATTTTCTCACCCCATTTTGCCTTACATTAGATAACATGTCACCCCTGGTACTCTAGCTCTTTGTGTTCTACATTCTGCAGATTGCCTCTGCGCGCAGTTTACTTTGAAATCAATACCAAGATTGATATCCAGCCTCGTCATTAGCATTCAGCTTAATATATCTTTGATAGGCTTCTGACATTTACTGATAGCATTTACTCTTACCAAATCTAATGGAGAGCTAACAAAAAGGTTCATACATTCTTATGTTAACTTTCACATCCAGATTAACTATGCCCTGTTCAGACGTTACATCTACAAGAAGCTTGTCAGCTACACATTATCAGGAGTATGTAATCCCTGCAATGCATATAATGTGCACAGTCACATTTTCATGTGATTCTGGCAACATGTTACACAAATATAAAAATCCACATATTGCTCAACTCTCATAAAATGGCAGGGGCTCCCAGTTTGAATAGATCCAATGCCTGAAGAGGCTTATGACAATACAAACCTTATACTAGCTTCTCTGATTTTCAATGGCCAGTTTATACCAGAAAATCCCTGCAGTTACCCTAAGCTTTTGCATAGTTGTCCTCCTATTCACTTAACTCGTATTTCTGTTTCAATACATATCACTGAATTATGGTTCAGTTGTACTGACAGGAAACTCATTTTTTGGTGTTCCTAATTATAGTTTTCCATATTGGCAGATATACATAGCACCATGCTGTGGTTCTGACTCAGCATTAATTCTGACAAATAATTAAACCGGCTAAAACTATTATTTCAGATAATATCTAAATTATGTTTTAATCCTCATTCTGCTGAGGAGCTACTCTGGCAGGCATCAAATTCAGAGAAGAGTTACTGAGAATTACTAGAGTATTCATGGGTCAGAGAGGTAAAGAAGTATTAATCAGCTAGTTAGATGGCTGATGAGAATGAAGAGAACACAAATTTACACTGGACAATCAGCTATATCGTTGTTCCCTTCCAGAGGCATTCAACCTGCACAAAAGCCTAAGTGGAGATATAAAAATAAGGATATGAGTAGGGATAAGAGGAATAGATGATGTGTTGGGAAACTGCACATGTGTCAAAAGATAAGGATAGGGATGAGTTGAAGACAGAAAGTAAAGAGTCTAAGGAGTGATGGGGTAAAAGGAGGCAAAGCTTCCAAGAAAGCCACTGAATTAATGGATTGCAGCCATGGATGGCCAAACACTGATGCCCCAAAGCTCATTAGCAACAGGGTCATCATGCTGCCATGGCAACATTCTGCCATGTCAATTATCAACAGAACATTACTCCTCTTTTCCCTTGGATACACAACAGTGGGGAGGGGGCAGAGTTCAAAAGAACGCTAGATACCAAGAGATTCTGGAATGTATTTACTACAAGTGGATGTGTTTAAATTTATTATGAACACTCTATAAGTATCCTGTAACAGGTACCTTGGAAATCCTGTATATGTACATTAACATCAAAACCTAGGCATTTACATTAAAATCAAGGCAAGAATCAAATTATTTCTTTACAAATGAATCAGATTCAGCTCTATTTTTCCCTCATACTTTTTCTACCCCCTCCCCCAGAGGCCCCAAAGCTCATTTGTAACAGGGTCATCATGTTGCCATGACAACAGTCTGCCATGTCACTCATCCCTCTTTTCCCTTGTGCACACAACAGTGTGAGAAAACTAGAAAGCTGAAGTAAATGCCAACTATAAAACACACACAGCCTGCTATTGTATGCATTCTTGCACTCTTAAACTACAGTATGCCTTAATTTCCATTAAAACAACCTATTCTTATAAAGATATCTGCTTTGTCTCTCTCCCAAGGCCCTCAGCAGAGTGCCAAAGGGCTCATTTGTAGGACTGTATTTTGGCACTCTTCATATATTTATTAAGGGCTTATGGATGGGTCACATAGGCATATGTATTCACTTGACTTCTCATCACAGAAGCCCTGCTTGTTTATTATTATGCCCCATTTTTATGTACACCCAATCTATGTGTACAGTGGCAAATAGAAGGATTGCTGTGGTAGGCTCCAGCCCCAAACTCCACAAGCTTATATAAGCTCTTCAGTACAGAGCCTACAGACAAATTGTACACATGCTGGAGCTGTCCACAAGACTCAGAACCCTGCAAATAGCAGGTACCCAAATCACTAATGCAGTCCCTACAAATAAGTGTAAATGCAGAGGCTCTGTTCAGAAGAACTTACACGTCTGGAGGCTGCTTGTGCACCTGATTCAGTTGTATTCAAACACCGAGAAATCAATTCTGCAACAATCCCAAATCAAATCCAACAATTAATGTCCAGCACCAAGACAAAATTGTTTTAAAGAGACTGTTGGTATGTATGAGGCAAACATTTCCCCACTCCTTCCATCTTTGACAAAGGCTGGGGAGATGGAGCCTGTAGCTGCTTGCTCTTTGGCCTTGGAAGGAAAAAACACAACACAAAGCTTTATAGCCGGTTACAGAGTAACCTGATCATTGAACCCTCTCTCTCTCTCTCTCGGCTTGACTTCGCTAACGAAGATTTAAGAAGGGTGCAGTAGTCCACGTCTGCTGCAGGCTCGCTGGTGGCTGACAAGACCAATGCAGGACAGGCAGATCCGGCCACAGTGGCTGCAGGGAAAAGTCTGATTTGGGGTTGGTGCTGTAGTAGTGCGATTCTTCCTCAATCTCCTTTTGTCCTCAAGACCAGCTATGCGTACGTTCTCAAAGGAAGAGACAGCCTGGTGGATGGTGTGCCTCCATGCTTTGCGATCTGAGGCTAGGTCAGACCACTGGTGATGGTTGATGCGACAGGTGCCAAGGGATTTCTTCAAGGAGTCCTTGTACCTCTTCTTTGGTACCCCTCTATTTCGATGGCCGGTGGAAAGTTCGCCATACAGAGCAATCTTGGGAAGGCGGTGGTTTTCCATCCTAGAAATATGCCCTGCCCAGCGCAGCTGCATCTTCAACAGCGGTGCTTCAATGCTTGTAACCTCCACCCTCTTGAGGACTTCAGTTGGTCACAAAGTCACTCCAGTGGATGTTGAGGATGGTGTGAAGGCAGCGCTGATGAAAGCGCTCAAGGAGTCGCAGGTGATGACGGTATAAAACCCACGATTCGGAGCCGTAGATGAGGGTTGTCATCAGAACCGCTTTGTAAACTTTGATCTTTGTGCCTTTTTTCAGATGCTTGTTGCTCCACACTCTTTTGTGCAGTTGGCCAAATGCACGATTTGCCTTTGCCAGCCTGTTGTCAATCTCCTTGTCGATCTTGGCATCTGAGGAGATGATGCACTCCAGGTAGCTGAACTGCTGGACTGTCTTCAGAACTGATTCACCCACAGTGATGCAGGGAGGGTGATAATCTTCCTGGGGTGCAGTCTGGTGGAGAACTTCTGTTTTCTTCAGACTAACTTCTAGGCCAAATAGCTTGGCAGCCTCTGCAAAGCAGGACGTCATATGCTGCAGAGCTGATACCGAGTGGGAGATGAGTGCAGCATCATCAGCAAATAGTAGCTCTTGGACGAGTTTTTCCATTGTCTTGGAGTGGGCCTTTAGTCGCCTCAGGTTGAACAGGCTGCCATCGGTGCGATAGCGGATGTAGACACCATCGTCATCATCTAGATCTACTGCGGCTCTTTGAAGCATCATGCTAAAGAAGATCGTAAAGAGAGTTGGCGTGAGAACGCAGCCTTGCTTTACACCTGTGGCTATTGGGAAGGGCTCCGAGAGGTCGTTGCAGTGTCTGACTTGGCCTCGCTGGTCTTCATGTAGCTGGATGATCATGCTGAGGAACCTTGGGGGACATCCTAAACGTTCCAAGATTTGCCACAGGCCTTTCCTGCTAATGGTATCGAAAGCTTTGGTAAGGTCGACAAAAGTCACATATAGACCCTTGTTCTGTTCCCTGCATTTCTCTTGGAGCTGCCTGAGAACAAATACCATGTCGGTGGTGCTCCTGTTAGCTCTGAAGCCGCACTGGCTCTCTGGGAGTTCTTCTGCAATGGTGGGCACCAGTCTGTTCAGGAGTATTCTGGCAAAGATTTTGCCTGCGATGGAGAGCAGGGTTATCCCCCAGTAGTTGGAGCAGTCTGACTTTTCTCCTTTGTTCTTGTGTAGAGTGATGATGATTGCATCGCGAAAGTCCTGTGGTAGTTTGCCTTGTTCCCAGCAGGTGACAAGTACTTTGTGAAGTGTGCTATGTAGTACTGTACCCCCATGCTTCCAGATCTCTGGTGGGATTCCATCAACTCCCGCTGCCTTGCCACTTTTCAGTTGCTTGATGGCTTTAACAGTCTCTTCTAGGGTGGGGATCTCATCCAACTCTGTTTTCACTGGTTGAAGTGGGGTGAGGTGGATTGCTGAATCTTGAACTACGCGGTTGGCACTGAAGAGAGCCTGAAAATACTCCGACCACCGGTTCAGTATGGATGCCCTTGTCTGTGAGGAGCACTTGGCCGTCTGCACTACGCAAGGGACTCTGAGCCTGATATGATGGGCCATATACTGCCTTCAGGGCTTCGTAGAACCCTCTTAAAACACCAGTGTCTGCACATAGCTGGGTTCTCTCTGCAAGCTTGGTCCACCACTCGTTCTGAATGTCTCGAAGCTTGCGCTGGAGGTTGCTACATGCAGCGCAAAAGATTGCTTTTTTCCCGGGACAGGAGGGCTGAGCAAGATGTGCTTGGTAGGCAGATCTCTTTTTCGCTAGTAATTCTTGGATCTCTTGATTGTTCTCGTCAAACCAGTCCTTGTTTTTCCTTGTGGAGAACCTGAGGACTTCTTCAGAGATCAACAGGATGGTAGTTTTTAGGTGTTCCCAGAGTGCTTCTGGAGAAGCGTCTGTGGGGCAACTGGGGTCCTCAATTCTTGACTGGAGTTTTGCCTGGAAGGCAGCTTTAACTTCGGCTGACTGAAGGCTGCCAACCTGAAGCTTCCTCCGAGGGATACCTCCTCTCCTGGGTGTGGGTTTAAAGTGAAGATGGAGATTGCAGCGTACAAGACGATGATCCGTATGACATTCCGCACTGGGCATTACTCGGGTGTGTAAGACATCTCGAAGGACTCTCTAGCGCACCAGAATGTAATCGATAAGGTGCCAGTGCTTGGACCGTGGGTGCATCCAGGTTGTCTTCAGGCTGTTCTTCTGCTGAAAGATAGTGTTGGTGATAGTGAGCTGGTGCTCCGTGCAGAATTCTAGCAGGAGGCGCCCGTTATCATTGCAGTTGCCAATGCCGTGTTTGCCAAGTACTCCTTTCCAGGCTTCCGAGTCTTTACCTACTCTGGCATTGAAGTCGCCAAGGATGATCACCTTGTCCTCTGTAGGGGTCTTCCGTACGAGGTTGCGTAGATCAGCATAGAACTTGTTCTTTTCTGCAGGATCTGCTTGAAGGGTTGGGGCATACACACTGAAGAGTGTTGCATGCTGCTTGTTTTGAAGTGGGAGGCGCATGGACATGATGCGATCTGAGTGACCTGTTGGCAGGTTTTCGAGTTTGGAGGCAATGGAGTTCCTGACCATGAAGCCAACGCCAGAAAGGCGGCTCTCAGCCTTTGACTTACCTGACCAGTAGAGGGTATAGCCAGCACCATGTTCTTGAAGACTACCTTCCTCAGGGAAACGGACCTCACTGAGAGCTGCTATGTCAATATTCAACCTGAAAAGTTCGTGGGCAACTAGAGCAGAGCGTCGTTCAGGATGACCACTGTCTACTGTGTCAAGCATGGTTCTGATGTTCCAACACGCAAGCTTAAGATCACCATTCAAAGGAAACTCTTTGCGAAAGCACTGATCAAAGATTTAATTTTAGGATTTACAAGGAAACAGTATTTGAGCACACAGTACACATGCACGCACTGTGAGAAAGAATGTCTTAATGTATATTTCTATTTATACTTCTAATTTCTAAAAAGAAATTGTACTGAGAAGAGGCTCAAAATTGATAACAAAGTTGACAAAACGTTACCTTGCTTTAGTCTCTATAATGCATTGCGATAGTTTTCCTACATTTTTTCTGTAGAATACTGTACCAATTCTAAGTTGAAACACTTGGTTTTTTCAATATGAACATGGATTTTGACACATGTCTCCTAGTCTTTAGTGTCAATAAATATGAGAACCACAACCTTTCTTTTTGGCTGATTTCATTTTAAAACCTATTAAGATGCAACAAATGCTGATTACAGTAAATAACTCATTGCACATTGCAGAGACCTCTGGAAGAGAGCAGAGAGTGTTTCAAGGGTGAGACTCAGCAGCTGGGGGAATTGCTGGAAACTTTTGAGTTTGTGTGAAGGGCTGAAGGTGATTGTGGCTGATTGGTTAGAGTGGCTGTGTTGCCCACCCTCTTTGCATTATTAAGCTGCGCCTTGCCAGAGGCAAGGGCGAGAGCTAAAGGACTCTTGGCCTGTGGCTCTTAGCCTGGGGTCTGTGTAAGGACCAGGAACCCAGATCCCTATTTCCTTGTGTTCCCAATAAGGTAAGTAGACTCTCCAGGTGGGGAGCCACATAAACAGGGTTTAAAAAGAAATTGCATATTTTTAAAAAAAGCTATCATGAAGGTAGAATGCCAGCAGGGGGGTGGGGGCTTTCCATTGTTTTGCACTGAGTGTAACATGTATGACTATCTGCCCACAGGACAGAAGTCTTGGGTGTGTGCTCGATGCAAGGAGCTCCTGGTCCTCAGGGAACGAGTTCGTACCCTTGAGGCTGAGGTGACTGACCTGGAGAAGCAGAGACAGTCAGTTAAGAACTCACAAAAGACTCTCGGGGATGTGTTAGTTGAGCCCCACTCTGAACGTGGTAGTCCCGTTGCTGCCAGGGAGCGTGAGGGTCAAGAGGGAACAGGGCACCGGGCTGAGGATAAGGGGAATGCGCCCTCAGAAGGGACCTCTTCTTCGGTTGGTAAACGGGAACCCTTTCGCGCCAAGGAACCATCCCTGGGCGAGGAGAGAGGGAGGGTCTTGGTATTTGGTGATTCGATCCTTAGGCAAGTAGACAGCTGGGAGGCAAAGCCATGTACTGACCGTATGGTGACTTGCCTGCCTGGTGTGAAGGTAGCGGACATTACGCGTGTAGTAGATAGGCTGATAGACAGTGCTGGGGAGGAGCCGGTGGTTGTGGTGCATGTTGGCACCAATGATGTGGGAAAATGCAGTCGTGAGCTCCTGGAGAAAAAATTTAGGACCTCTAAGGTAGCCTTCTCAGAAGTGCTACCTGTTCCACGTGTAGGGCTGGAGAGACAGGCACAAATTAGAAGCCTCAATGTGTGGATGAGACGATGGTGCAAGGAGGAAGGGTTTAAGTTTGTTAGGCACTGGGATGCTTTCTGGAACAAGCGGGATGGAACCAGGCTGCTGGCGCTTAAAATCAAAAAGGTGGCAGAGCAGTTTTTAAACTAAATCTAGGGGGAAAGCCGACAGGAGATAAAATGTCTCTGGTTCTGGAAGACTCATCTCAAAGAGATGAAGGGTTAGCTGATACTTTTCTACAGGGTAATGGAACAGAGTTGTCCACTGAGATGGTGACAATCAGAATGGACTGTCTGCCAGAGTCTCAAGGTGGCAGGAGGAAGGTGGCGGGCCTAGCTTGCCTAGGAAATTATAGATGTTTGTACGCAAATGCTAGAAGTCTTCGAAGTAAAATTGGTGAGTTGGAATGCTTAGTGTTGAGAGAAAACATAGACATTGCGGGAATTTCTGAAACTTGGTGGAATGAGTAGAATCAGCGGGAAACGGTGATTCCTGGATATAAGTTATACCGGAAGGATAGGGAGGGAAGGGTTGGAGGTGGGGTGGCTCTGTATGTCAGAAAGGGCATACGGTCCAGTAAGACTGAGGTCAGAGAATTAGACTCCCTTATAGAAATGCTTTGGGTTGAAATAGAGGGCCCAAAAGGCAATTTAACTATGGAAGTTTGTTATCGCCCACCAAATCAAAAGACAGAGGACGACTATAATATGATGGAAGACTTAAAGATGGTGGCTAGACGAAAAAACTGTGTCGTCATAGGTGATTTTAACTACCCGCAGATGGATTGGGTCAATATGTGTTCTGGTCAAGAGAAAGAGACTGAGTTTCTAGATGCTCTCAATGACTGTGCTATGGAGCAGATGGTCACAGAACCTACCAGGGGTGGGGCGATCCTGGATTTGGTCCTAAGTAATGCCCAAGACCTGGTGAGAGATGTAAAAGTGATCGCACCACTTGGGAGCAGTGACCATAACGTTATTGATTTCACCATTTGTATAAATAGGGAGTTGCCCCAAAAGACCAGCACAACCACGTTTAACTTTAAAAGGGGTAAATTCTCTGAGATACGGACGCATGTGAAGAGGAAACTGAAAGGAAAGGTAGATACAGTCAAAACCCTTGGGGAAGTTTGGAGGCTATTTAAAACTACAATCCTAGAAGCACAGATAAAATATATACCACAAGTTCGGAAAGATACAAACAGGTATAAGAGAAAGGTCTGCATGGTTAACAAACAAAGTAATGGAAGCTGTAAAAGGTAAGGACTCCTTTAAGCGGTGGAAAGCTAGTCCAAGTGAAATTAATAAAAGGGAACACAGGCAATGGCAAATCAAATGCAAGACTGTGATCAGGCAGGCAAAAAGGGACTATGAGGAGCATATTGCACAAAACATAAGGACCAACAATAAACATTTCTTCAAATATATTAGAAGCAGGAAACCAGCCAGGGAGGCAGTGGGGCCCTTGGATGACCAAGGGATAAAAGGATTACTGAAGGAGGATAGAGAAATGGCTGAGAAGCTAAATGAATTTTTTGCCTCCGTCTTCGCTGTGGAAGATAAGTGTTTGCCTGCTCCAGAACCACTTCTATTGGAAGGGGTGTTGAAAGACCTGAGCCAGATTGAGGTGACAAGAGAGGAGGTGCTACAACTGATGGATGAATTAAAAAATAATAAATCACCAGGTCCGGATGGCATACATCCAAGAATTCTGAAAGAACTCAAAGTTGAACTTGTGGATCTTCTGACAAAAATATGTAATCTTTCATTGACATCTGCCTCCGTTCCTGAGGACTGGAAGGTAGCAAATGTCACCACCATCTTTTAAAAGGGTTCCAGAGGAGATCCGGGTAACTACAGGCCAGTCAGTCTGACTTCAATACCGGGAAAGTTGGTAGAAACCATTATCAAGGACAGAATGAGTAGGCACATTGATGAACACGAGTTATTGAGGAAGACTCAGCATGGGTTCTGTAAGGGAAGATCTTGCCTCACTAACCTGTTACATTTCTTTGAGGGGGTGAACAAACATGTGGACAAAGGAGACCCGATAGATATTGTTTACCTTGACTTCCAGAAAGCTTTTGATAAAGTTCCTCATCAAAGACTTCTTAGTAAGCTCGAGAGTCATGGAGTAAAAGGACAGGCCCTCTTGTGAATCAAAAACTGGCTAATTAATAGGAAGCAGAGAGTGAGTATAAATGGGCAATCTTCACAGTGGAGGATGGTAAGCAGTGGAGTGCTGCAGGGTTCAGTACTAGGTCCCATGCTCTTTAACTTGTTCATTAATGATCTGGAGTTGAGAGTAAGCAGTGAAGTGGCCACGTTTGTGAATGACACTAAAATGTTCAGGGTGGTAAGAACCAGAGAGGATTGTGAGGCACTCCAAAGGGATCTGTTGAGGCTGGGTGAGTGGGCGTCAACGTGGCAGATGCGGTTCAATGTGGCCAAGTGCAAAGTAATGCACATTGGGGCCAAGAATCCCAGCTGCAAATACAAGTCGATGGGGTGTGAACTGTCAGAGACTGACCAAGAGAGAGATCTTGGGGTCGTGGTAGATAACTCCCTGAAAATGTCAAGACAGTGTGCAATTGCAATAAAAAAAGGCCAAAGCCATGCTGGGAATTATTAGGAAGGGAACTGAAAACAAATCAGCCAGTATCATAATGCCCCTGTATAAATCGATGGTGCGGTCTCATTTGGAATACTGTGTGCAATTCTGGTCATCACACCTCAAAAAGGATGGTATAGCACTGGAAAAAGTGCAGAAAAGGGTGACTAGAATGATTACAGGTTTGGAACACTTTCCCTATGAAGAAAGGTTAAAACGCTTGGGGCTCTTTAGCTTGTAGAAACGTCGACTGTGGGGTGACATGATAGAGGTTTACAAGATTATGCATGGGATGGAGAAGGTAGAGAAAGAAGTACTTTTCTCCCTTTCTCACAATACAAGAACTCGTGGGCATTCAATGAAATTGCTGAGCAGTCGGGTTAAAACGGTTAAGAGCAGGTACTTCACCCAAAGGGTGATTAACATTTGGAATTCACTGCCACAGGAGGTGGCGGCGGCTACAAGCATAGCCAGCTTCAAGAGGGGGTTAGATAAAAATATGGAGCAGAGGTCCATCAGTGGCTATTAGCCACAGTGTGTGTGTATATGTGTGTGTGTATGTATGTATTATGTGTATGTGCATATATGTATGTATGTATATATATACACACACACACACATATATTGGCCACTGTGTAACACAGAGTGTTGGACTGGATGGGCCATTGGCCTGATCCAACATGGCTTCTCTTATGTTCTTAACTCTGGCCTCACCTTCTCAGCCAGCAACTCCCGGATCTTACTGGCTTGCAGGCGGAATTTGAAGAGCTGGGCTTCCAACACAAGGCACCTTTTTTGCCAGTCCATGCAGCTGCCATTCTTGACTGTGAGCTCTGCCATTTTTAAGCCTTTCCTTTCCTCAGGCTGGCCTCTCCAAGTACTCTAAATGATCAAAACAAAAGATGGGGAAAAGGACAGAAATGTAATCTCATACTAGCAGATCAGCACCATTTCATCATGTGAAACAACTAACTTTTTCACAGCAACAGACAGATAGATGAAAGAAGGAACAACAGCCACTTATACGGTTCCCAGCCTCCCACCAGGGGTGGGGCTCCCCTGGTTTGGAGGCCCCCAACCCACCAGCATGGAGCTAGCCAGTGGGGGAATCCCTGCTCCCAAAGTGCTCCATTGTCACCCAACATGCCCTGTGTGATGATGTCACCTGGAAGTGATGTCATCATGCTGGGCACATCATGCAGGGGATGCTCTAGCATTTGGGTAAGGACTGTATGGCAACGCTAACCATTCAAAGGAAGAAAATGAAGAACAAGAAATAAATGAAATCAGCCAAGAAGTAGGCCATAGAAATGAAACTCTTGAAATTAAGTTCTTGAATGTCCGCTAATTAAGATAGAGATTGACAATACATCATCAGCTCACCCCTGTACAGGAAGAACTGAAGGCAAAAATCTTAAGAGCGCATTAACAGCAAAAAAGGTAGACAAAAATTACCTGTGCTTAGAACAACATCAAAAAAAGAACTTGCAAGAGTAATCGAGAGTAGCAATGCAGCAGTTGAAACAATTTCTACAACAAACATAACTGAAACCAACCAGGTGATGTATAGTGCAGCAGTTGTAGTAACATAAGAACTAGGAATGGTTATAAAGAAAAAGGAAGTTAATGATTTTAAGGTGAAACCAAACTGGCAAATGCGATTGGAGGAGAAAAAAATCAACAAATGCTGTTCAGACTTAAGTGCCTTAAGGGAAATAAACTAAAGGAAGGATGAATGAGGAAACCTCAGGAAGAAATATCAGTTGGGTATAAAAACAACAGCCCAAGTTTCAGAAGAAATGAAACTAAAGAATTGTTGCAATACCCAAGAAGATCTAGAGGTACAACAGTAGGATCCAGCAATACAGACAAAACTTTCAATTCCAGACCAACCAAAGATAGTTCTACCAATCATTGGAGGAAGTTTAAAAAATAGAAGTAAAACTAGACATAGAAAAGACAACAACCTTCTGGAAAGAACTCTGGGAAGAAAGAAAGAAAACAATAAAATAACCACCTGAATCAAAAAATGTGGAAAACAAACTGAAAGGAAAGCAAATTGAGGATCTTACAATAACTCCTGAAGGCCTGCAAAAACAAGTGAAGAATGGCAGAGCGCCTGGAAGAGACAAAATCCCCAGCTATTGGGTTAAAAAGTTGACAAGTCTTCATCTGTGATTGGTACAACAGTTTAATGATGTGTTCTGTTCCTAAGCAGTAGAAGACTGGATAACAACTCACAAGACATTTCTCATTCGAAAGAACAAAGCTGCCCTTTTCTGAATTTTTTCCAGTGCTGTAATATCCTTTTTGAGGTGTGGTGACCAAAATTGTACACAGTATTCCAAATGAGACCACACCATTGATTTATACAGGGGCATTATGATACTGGCTGATTTGTTTTCAATTCCCTTCCTAATAATTCCCAATATGGTGTTGGCCTTTTCAATTGCAATTGCACACTATCTTGACATTTTCAGTGAGTTATCTACCACGACCCCAAGATCTCTCTCTTGGTCAGTCTCTGCCATTTCACACCCCATCAACTTGTATTTGTAGCTGGGATTTTTGGCCCCAATGTGCACTACTTTGCACTTGACCATACTGAATCTCATCTGCCACGTTGACGGCCACTCACCCAGCCTCAAAACATCCCTTTGGAGTGCCTCACAATCCTCTCTGGTTCTCACCACCCTGAACAATTTAGTGTCATCTGCAAACTTGGCCACAAGGGCAGATAATTTCTTTTTTTAAAAAGACTGGCGATAAAGCCTCATTCATAAGACCTCAGCAGGACCTGGCCTTGTTACTAGGGGTGTGCATTCGATTCGGCCAAACCGAATCAACCGCCGAATCACCCCTGATTTGGCTGTATGCAGAATCGCATACAGCCGAATCCAATTGGGGCCCATTATGCGGGAGCCAAGCATGGTTCCCCATATACTTCCGTATAGATATTCGGAAGTATACAGAATTCAATGCAAAAGGCGGGAGAGGGGATTCTGCAGCCTCGGGGGAGCTGCTTGCCTCCTTTCCCGCCTTTGGTAGCCTTTTCCCGCCTCTCCCATAGCCTCCCTGGGATCAGGGAGGGGGGGAGGGGGAAGAGGAGCCCCAGCAACCAATCCAAAGCATACATTTGCAAAATGCATTGCAAATGCATGCTTTGCAGGGCTGTTGTGTAGCTGATCCCCCAGCCATCAGCAACATTGTTGTTCTTTTGATCTTTTGCTTACTTGGGTATCCAAATAAGCACTGTTGTCTGGCCAATCACAGAGCAGTGCTATTTTTTGAAACTGCACTCTGTAGGGCCAGAGAACCCTTCTGCCTGGCTGGACTCCTCCATTGCTGCTGTGTTGGTGTGTGCTGGTGTGTGAGAGAGATTGTGCTGTGCTGGCCCTTGGCCTCAGCTGCTGCTGCTCTCTCTCAGCCTTACCAGACTTGCCTGGAGTAGAGAAGACATCTAAGGTAAGACAGTCTTGGGGTTCTTGTTTTTATTTTAGTTGGTAAAAGGACTTTTTAAGACTCACAGTCCCTTTACTTATCCAGATTTGGGTGGTGCGTAGCTTATTTGGGGTTAGGGGGTTCTGCTGGGGGAGGGGGCCTGAGGTGGTTTTTTTTTTTTTTTGCCAATTTGCCCATATCTTACTTTAGTGAGAGGATTTTTAAAAGTGCAGTGTCCTTTTACTTTTCCTGATTTGGGTGGCTTGGATTTCTTGGGGTTAGGGTGAAGGGTTTTTTTTGGGGGGGGAGGGGTTGGTTAAGTTCCTGTATTGTTAAAAGTTAAGTTTTTTACTTTTTAAAAGGATTCTGTGTTTGATTTGTTGCTGCTGTGTTGTGCTGATGTTATTCCTTTTCTCTTCTGGTTCTGGTTCTTGGGGGGGGGGGCGCTGTTTGGCCTAATTTTCATTGTTTAAAAGGCCACTTTTTTAACAGTTGAGTTTCTTGGCCTTCCCCTGTTGTCCCTTTTCCTGGTTCTGGTTTTGGGGGGTGGGGAAGCTGGCACCTGGGTGAGAGACCCAGAACCAGCAGGCTTGTTGTGCTTGGCCAGCTCGCCCCATGTTGTTTGGGGCAGGGCTGGAGAGCTGGCATCTGTAGATTGTGTGTTCTGTGGCAGGGAAGCTGGCACCTGGGTGAGAGACCCAGAGCCAGCATGCTTGTTGTGCTTGGCCAGCTCTCCCCGCGTTCTTTGGGGCAGGGCTGGAGAGCTGGCATCTGGGTTTGCTGCAGCCAGGTCTGCAGAGCAGACCTTGAGCAGATTGTGTTTTGTGTGGCAGGGTTCATAGAGTAGATAAATGTATATTATGCATTTGGGTCCTATAGAGATTCTCTGGTGTGAAGTTAGGTTTGGCTTTGGGTGCCCCAAGAATTGGACCCCTTGGCCCAATCTTTTTGGGACTTGGGGGGTTTGTAGGGGAGTGTCCCCTGCAGATCCCCTGCAAATTTGGGGGCTCTCCCTCAAACCCCCTCCCCTCCAGGCGGCTTCAAATATACCCTATTTGCCATTGATTTCAATGGCCCATAGGGTATAATGGGGCCGTATATTCGGAAATAGCCGCGCATCTACCGTATATGCGGCTATTCCGACTATGGAATTCAGACATATATGGGATTCCGTATTCCCCCCCCCCCCCCCCGTATATTTCTGAATCCGTGTACTACCGAGGGGTTTTTTTTGCACATCCCTACTTATTACCTCAGTCCAAAATATATTTAACTATGGCCTTCTTTAACCATCTTTCTAACTTTCTGGTCACTTTAACCATCTTTCAACCCCAAATTAATATATGGAAATTTAAAGAGATATTGAAATGTTTTAAACAAAAAAATCAACATGTGTTACATTTCAGTGTATCATGTAGCCAGTCATAAAGATGCATTATATTTAAAGGAGCTATAAACTCAGATTGAATAAGGTGCAAACTGTGGTATTGTGGCAAAACACTATAGTTTTTTCTGATGCTTTGTATTCATTAGTTTCAGATCACTTTTGCTAGCAGGTATGGCAATCCCATAATATCTTCATCCTGCTTTATATACTTAAAAGGTCTTTTTTCTGGATTTCTACAGAACATCAAACTACTATGGGGGTTGCTGTATAACATGGCATTAAATTGTTGCAGACTGGTGGATCATACATATAAAATGAGTTTGGAGAGGCAGGAAATATCTTTTCTATTGGGAGATATTCACACTCTACTGGGAGATATCCATCTAGGGCTAAAATCCTCCAGAGAGTGAACACTGTTAGCTCTGGATTCCAGGCTCTTTTAATGGCTACTGGCTGTTTGGTCCATATAGTGAGATTGCCTGTTTTTCAGACATGTTACATAGCTAATTTTTAATACAGCTTTTGGTGCCAAATAACTTATTAGCCCCTGCCCCGCATACCAAAGTTAAGAGAGGGTGTACTGTAGTTGACAGTACAGTATTATTCTCTGTGTTCCAAAATGTCTTCAGTGTTCAGATCTGCTGCAATTAAAATGGAATGCCCACGTTAAAAACTGGTTAATAGTGAAATATATTTCATTATTAACCAGTTTTTAATGTGGGCATTCCATTATACCTTTTTAAGGGGCTATAAATTCAGAGATTTGAATAAGGTACAAATTGTGGTATTGTATAATGTGTATAACCAGAAATGTTTGGCAAAGGCCTGTAAGTACAGCAATAGTGGCGCAATTATATTGTTTCCATTACTGCAACATAGGAAGATGACATAAGGAAAAAGTTCACTATGATCATAGATTCATTCCAACTCTAGGTCAGGTCAGTAAAGACTGAGCTCCCAGTTCCTCTAGGTTAGCAACTATCAAACTCCTTTGTCTAAGATACTCTGGTGCTCTAGGGATATTGGTCTTATTTGTAGACAGCTGTTGTCCTTCATGGGAACTGAAAGACATAACACAAAAAAGTCAGCCAAGTCCTTCCTTACATCAAACGATAAGCCAAAATTGACTAAAAATCACTATAAAGATTAGAGAAACCTCCAATTTGGTCAATTGCTTTTTAGGCTCACAAGGCTCATGTCATTCAAAAAGGCAGCTCAGAACTAAAAAGAAATTATACTAATCATAATCAAAAGCCTACCTTCCACAATTACTTCCCAATAACAAATCATTTATGCCAGGGGTGGCCAACGGTAGCTCTCCATATGTTTTTTGCCTACAACTCCCATCAGCCCCAGGCATTGGCCATGCTGGCTATGGCTGATGGGAGTTGTAGGCAGAAAACATATGGAGAGCTACTGTTAGCCACCCCTTTTTTATGCTGTTTATAGGCAAATTTATTATCCTACCCAAGAGTCAAGTAGCACCTTTAAGACCTACAAAGTTTTATTCAGAATGTAAGCTTTTGTGTGCAAGAAGCACACTTCAGCTGCGCACCTGGAATTATCCTGGAAGGAATGTCATAGTTACATATATGGTATACAGAGATCTTTCTGAACCCAAACTTTTTAGCCTAGAAAACTGCATCCTTTTCAGAATATAACACATGATCGATACTATCTTACACATGAGATTTAAAATGAGTTCTGTTCCAGAAAACAGATGGGGTGGCTTTAATATATACACATTGCATAACAAAGACAAACTCTCTTTCCTGCTACTGCTCATTTAAGCTCAATATTGTACATTAAGCAATACCATTACATTTTCTGATATACATATAATCTCTCATTTACAAATACATTTATAATGCGAGAAGGCTATTTTCCTTGTCATGAGTGCACACAGAATTAATCACACATCTTCTGCACACAATTAAGCAGCCCCTAATTTATCACTTCAGCAATTTCATTACTATTTTCTCTGGTTTCACCACAGCTGTAAATAAGGCACATTTCCATAAACTGAGCAAAGCTGCTAGAAAGCACTAGCTTATTTCTGTTAAGTCTTGTTGGTTCTTGTAATGCAAGCTGTTTTACTTATTTTTCTTTTAATATGGAAAATGTGAAATTAATAAGTGGCTCGCTTTCAAGCCCCTTCTAAAATGTTCTAGGTTCCCAGTTGCTCAATTAGTAGTTGGAAATTATGCAGCTTGTTGTCAGTTTTCCACCTCCCACTGTCTTGCTATGTGCTTGTTACAAGCTCCCTGGGGCACCTAGTAAAGGCTATGTATGACAACTCAGCACTACTGAACAATTCCAAACAGAGGCTTTGCATAAGCATCCCACCTTCTGGATGGAGGCTGCATATTTCAGAAATAGCCTTTTCCTTTTTAACCTCCCCCACCCCCACTTGTTAGGAGGGTTCTGTTTAGCAGCAACGCTTCTCTAATAAGCTGCATTCATCCACTCCCTGCAAAGGGATAGGCGAAATTTTCCTTGTTCTGCCTAGTTTATGTAGTTATCTCACTGTACTCGTTGTAGCGGTACATGCTTAAATCAGACAACTGTTCCCGGCTAGCCAGAGTGGATAATGATTCCAGCTGCGTCTGAATCATGAGTGATGTGTGCTATCTAGTTGCTCAGAAACAACGAACTTTCCCTAGTCCCTCAACTCCATTCTCCTTTTGTAAATTCTAAAATGAGTTTTTACTCTATTTAGATCAAGGAATGGGCGGCGACGGGGTGGGGAGAGAACACACGGAGGGGGGGGGGCGTGGAGAGCGAGCTCACAGATGCACCTTTAGATGCCTTCTTCTAGCTGCAACGACAGCTTGGGCAAAGCCGGGCACTGGAAGTAAAGAGGTTAAAAGTCTTTCTGTGGCTGACCTTGTATTGTTCTTGGTTAGAACAAGGTTATATTGTGCTCAGGATCAGAGCGCTGGCATCCGCCTGCCGCTCTCCTCGGGTCTGCGAGGGGGAAAATTACAAAGACACACACCCTCACCCACACACCCACTCATACATACAACTTCGCTTGAATCCCATTCAGCACTTTCCCACTTCTCTGCGAGAGTCTTTTCCTCCAAGCCGAGAGCCTGGCTCAAATATCACAGCCAGCCAGCCCTCGAAAGAAGCACAGGAACTGACATCATCGGCACAAAACTTTTTAACCCCTTGTCTGTCACCCATTATCTGCCAATAACACTAGGTTAAGCGATTTCCCCATTATAATGAAACAGAAAGGACAACAGGGTTTCTTTGAGATCTTTTTGTGAAAAACAACTTTTTGTATGGAGGATTTAATCTGTTAAGGGCTATTATTGTAGTTTCTCTATTACTTCCCTGCTCCCCCATTGTCCTACATTTCCTAAATATACCCCAGCCTTAGTTTCTGGTGTTTTCTTAAATGCTCCAGTTACACTGTCACTCCTAAACTCAGATTTGCCAGTCACATGCACCCTGTAATTGATCACATTTGTCAGAAAAATAGATAATTTAAATGTGGTGGATTCCAGCATCATCCATCAGCAACCTTCAGTTTTCAATAAAAGAAAAACAGCAAGATACAAGGTTTTTGTGTGAACAAAAATCCCAAAAAGTGTGACATCATCATCAGGAAACCTTGAAATGCAGTGTGGACCATATGCATGTGACTAGAATGAAAATGTGTCGATTCAGTATGATGTATATTCTCTCTCTCTATTCACAAAAGCTATAGGTTATAGTAGCAAACTAATCTAGGTGTTTTATGCAATTAACACCTGTGGTAGCTAAGAAATGATACATTGATACATTCTGCTTCTTTTTGCTGGGCTTCCCCTTTGAAGTTCTTTTGTTGACAAATGGTGGCTTTCTGGCAGAGAGTCTGGTAGAATGAAATGTTATTCAAGATTTACTTCAGATTTTGGGACAGCTATAATCTTTGGATTAACAGCACTGCACTGGGTTCTTGTGATGCAGTTAAAATGGGGAAACAAGAATGATGTACACTGTCCTGAGCTCCTTGGAGAAAGTGTAAGATAAGTATGTACTAAACTTTTTCCCATGACCCTCTTAAATTACCATTTTTCTAAATCTGCCCCAGAAGACTCTGCCCCATAAAAGCTGGGTGGAGCATTATAAACCACAGCTGGATGGTTGAAACAGAGCCGACTGAAATTGAATCAATTGAAGACGGTGGTCCTGTGCCCAGGCCATGGGGGATTGGGATTGGGAATCAGGCTCCCAGCCTTCAATGGGACTCAATTGGTGCCAGCATTGGGGGGTGAAGAGCCTGGGCTGCTCCTGGATCCCTCACTGACTACAGAGGCCCAGGTCACTGCCACTGCCAAATCTGCCTCTTTCCATCAGAGGTGGATCGGGCAGCTGGTCCCATATCTCACCCCCTGTGACCTGGCTACAGTGACTCATGCAATGAAAACTTCCAGGCTGGATTATTGTAATTCTCTTAATAATAATAATAATAATAATAATAATAATAATAATAATAATAATAATAATAATAATAATAATAATAATAATAATAATTTTTTATTTATATCCCGCCCTCCCCGCCGAGGCAGGCTCAGGGCGGCTTACAAAACATGATATGATATCATGATATAACAATACAGGTAAAATCAATTCACAATATAAATACAAATATAAGTTAATGTTAAAAAGCTAAAAAACAATACGGTGGTGCTACAGTCTCTATTTATCCAGGCAGCGTAATATTCAGTCTGGTTACGTCTTGAAGGCTTCTTGGAAGAGGGCAGTTTTGCAGGCCCTGCGGAACTGGTTGAGGTCCCGCAGGGCCCGCACCTCCTCCGGCAGCTGATTCCACCATTGGGGCGCTTTTATAGAGAAGACCAGCTCCCTAGTTGTTTTAAGTTTGGCCTCCTTAGGCCCAGGGATTTCCAAAATATTTTGTGAACTGGAACGCAGTGCTCTCTGGGGAACATATGGAGAGAGGCGGTCCCTAAGGTAGGCAGGTCCTTGGCCATATAGGGCTTTATAGGTGATAACCAGCACCTTGTAACGAACCCGGTATACAATTGGCAGCCAGTGCAGTTCCCGCAGCCTAGGCCACATGTAGGGTTGCCAAGTCCAATTTAAGAAATATCTGGGGACTTTGGGGGTGGAGCCAGGAGACATCGGGGCAGAGCCGAGAGCAAGGGTGTGAAAAGCATAATTGAACTTCAAGGGAGTTCTGGCCATCACATTTAAAGGGACTGCACAAATTTTTAAATGCCTTCCTTCCATAGGAAATAATGAAGGATAGGGGCACCTTCTTTTGGGGCTCATAGAATTGGATCCCCTGGTCCAATCTTTTTGAAACTTGGGAGGCATTTTGGGGAGAGGCACTAGATGCTATACTGAAAATTTGGTGCCTCTATCTCAAAAAACACCCCCCCCAGAGCCCTCGATACCTGCGGATCAATTCTCCATCATTCCCTATGGGAATTGTTCATAGAGGTGCATGATGGCTCTGGGGGCGGGGCTTCCCCCGCCGGCTAGCTGGCTGGGGGAGGGGGGAAGCCTGTAAAACCGGGGGATCCCCCTCTGGGACCTGGGGATTGGGAAGCCTAGCCACATGTGTTCCCACCAGGGTAGTCCCACTAGCAGCCTGGCTGCTGCGTTCTGCACTAGCTGTAGTTTCCGCGTTCGGTACAGGGGCAGCCCCATGTACAGGGCATTACAGTAGTCCAATCTCGAGGTGACCGTTGCATGGATCACTGTTGCCAGGTCGCCTCGCTCCAAGAAGGGGGCCAACTGCCTTGCCCGTCTAAGATGAAAAAAGGCGGATTTGGCAGTGGCCGCTATCTGGGCCTCCATTGTCAAGGAGGACTCCAGTAGCACTCCGAAGCTCCTGACTTCACACACTGGTACCAATGGCGTCCCGTCAAAAGCTGGAAGGGGAATCCCTCCTTCCGGGGCGCTGCGGCCCAGGCAAAGGACCTCTGTCTTCACTGGATTCAATTTCAGCCCGTTCAGCTTGATCCAGTCAGCAACGGCTTGCAATGCCCGGTCCAGATCTATAGGGGCATTGGCGGCCCGGCCTCCCATCAATAGGTAGTCTATGTGGGACTACCCTTGACACTAGTCCAGAAATTGCAACTGGTGCAGAACACAGCAGCATGGATATTGATGTCATCTATGTAGACACGGATCCATCCTGTGCTGTGCGAATTGCACTGACTGCCTACTGCTCACCAGGTCAGGTTCAAGGTGTTGGTGCTTTTTTTTAAAGCCCTGTGTTAAGTATGTGGACTCAAGTGAAGACTTCGGGTGTTCCAGTCTGGCTCATTGGAGCCAGAAGGACTGAGCTTGGGGACTTGGGAACAATGGGTTGCAGGATCCAAATCTCTGCCGCCCTGGACCAATCACAAGCCCCTGCCAGTTTGAATGACCCAATAACTTGCTTGCGCAGGAACCCAGAGATGTATATAGGTTTGGCCCCATTGGCCAATTATCAGTCTTGTTAGTGCAGCCACCTACGATGCTGTATTTAATAAAGAGCTGGTTATCATTAGGGTTTGTAGAGTCTTTCAGGATCAAGTGCCGTGTTCTACTGGAGAAAGTTTTCCTTCCAGACGTTTCGTTCTCAGCTGCAGAGAACATCCTCAGTGGCGTTGCAGCCGGAGCAGGCGCTCAGACCTTCTTGGCTGCTGTGCATTGAGTGGGGCCAGGGCTGCTGGAGAGCTGCTATTTCTAGGCTGGAGGGGGTGTGATGAAAGGGCAATTGGTTTGTGGATGTGCCCATTGTTTGGTGGGGCTTCCTGGAAGGGTAGTGATAAGGAAACTGGCTGTTGAATGTGACCATTATTCTGTGTTAATTGCTGGGAGGGTTGGAAGGGGTTTGAAGATAAGGAAGATGGTTGTTGACTGTGCTGATTGTTCTGTGGAATTTGCTGGTTGTTCTGAGACTTTCTGCAATTTATAGTCTGTAGGGTGTTTTGCAGAGCTGAGTACCAAGATTGGTGGATGAAAATGCCTTCTTCCTTTCTGTTAAAATTGTGCTGGTGTTTGTAAATCTCAATAGCTTCTCTGTTCAGGCGGGTATGATAATGTGAGACCGTAGAAAGGACTTCAGTTCTTTCAAAGTGGATGACGTGGTCTCCTTGAAGTGCATGTTCAGCTACAGCTGATTTTTCTGGCTGAAACAAGCGACAGTGTCTCTTGTGTTCGGTGAGACGGGTGTTGATACTGCGTTGGGTAGTGCCAATGTAGACTGCACCACAGGAGCAGGGTATTTTGTAGACTCCAGGGGTTGAAAGTGGATCTCTCATATCTTTGGCCGAGCGCAGCATGTGGCGGATCTGTTGTGTGGGCTTGAAGACTGTGTCAACATTATGGCATTTGAGAATTTTGCCAATGCGGTCGGTGACAGATTTTATGTAGGGCAGGAAGGCTGTACCCACATTTGTGTGTGGCTCGGGATTTGGTGTAGATGGTCTCCTGGGATGGAGGGCTCTTCTAATTTCTTGTTGGGAGTATCCATTGGCCTGCAGTGACTGTTTGAGGTGGTGTAGTTCCTGTTGGAGTTGGCTTGGTTCACAGATGCGTGATGCACGGTGAATGAGGGTTTTTACAACTGTACGTTTTTGGCGAAGATGATGATTGGAATTCTTATTTAGATAGCGATCGGTGTGTGTGGGTTTCCTGAATACAGTGTGGCCGAGTTTTCCGTCATCTTTCCTGGTAATGAGAACGTCAAGAAAGGCAAGTTGACCATTGTTTTCTTTCTCCACGGTGAGCTGGTTATCACTTATACTTGGACTCATCAATGCATACAACGCACTATACAATAATACCCTATATAGCCAGGGGCCAGCATATCTCTGGGACTGCCTCTCCCCATATGAACCCTGTAGGTCCCTATGATCAGGAGACCAGCAATTTCTCATGGTGTCTGGCTGAAGGGATGTCTGACTTGCCTCAACTAGGGCCAGAGCCTTTTCAGCCCTGGCCCCCACCTGATGGAATGAGCTTCCATTAAAGATCGGGGCTTTGTGGGACCAATTACAGTTCCATAGGGTCTGCAAAATGGAGCTCTTCTGCCAGGTCTTCAGTTGAGGCAGCGGGTGTCTTCTTGTTCTTAGGCCTCAGGGTCCTGAATGATCAACCGTAACGGTATCTGTCAAGGCATAAAGTATGGTTGCAGAATTGCTGGATGTTTTAATGTGGAAATTTTAATGTGTTTTTATTATTGTATGTGTATACATACATACATATATATATGATGGAACCTGCCCTGAACCTGCTTGCAGGAAGGGTGGGATATAAATTCAATAAAATAAATCAAAAGCCCTGAGCTATTTAGCCTCTCAGCATGATGCAATTCTCTCTCCAGCCTTGCTGATATAATTCCATGCCTTCTGCAAAGGTGCCCAAACTCAAGACAGGCAGGTGCCCTATCATTTGGAGACTTGTGAGGAGAAGGGAGGTTAGTAGTTGGCTTTGTTAACTTTTTATCTAAGAGAGTTCTTCTCAAATGCTTCTTTTATTCTGTACATGTAAATAAAGATTGCTGGTTGCTAGGCAATCTTTTTATTCAGTATCAGTGCTGAGTTAAGGTGGAAAGATACAGGTAACTGTAAGAAGAGGAATAACATATTGACTGATAATATCACAAAGCCACAAAAACAGTTTCACATGTAGAGGGCTCAGCCATTTCGTTGGGCCCTTCTTGTGGACTAAACTCAGGGCTTTTCTGAGCAGGAATGCACAGGAACGCAGTTCCGGTTGGCTTGGCACCAGGAGGTGTGGCCTAATATGCAAATGAGTTCCTGCTGGGCTTTTTTGACTGAACTCAACGTATTCTATTTCTCTAAACTTTCTGACAGTACTTCTGTTCATGACAATAAAGCAGATTAGGCAGTTGGTAGATTTTACAAATAGCTGAGGAAAGAAGGAAAGCGAAAGGCAAACGTGAAAAGGAAAGATTCACCCAGTTGAATGCAGATTTCCAGAGAATAGCAAGGAGAGATAAGGAGGCCTTCCTGAAGGAACAATGCAAAGCAATAGAGGAAAATAATAGAATGGGAAGGACAAGAGATCTATTCAAGAAAATTGGATGAATTATGGAGAAAGCACAGGAGTATCAGAAAAACTTCTATTTCTGCTTCATTGACTATGCTAAAGCCTTTGATTGTGTGGATCACAACAAACTGTGACAAGCCCTTAAAGAGATGGGAGTACCAGACCACCTCACATGTCTCCTGAGAAACCTGTATAAGGGCCAAGAAGCAACTGGCAGAATGGGAAATGGAACAACTGATTGGTTTAGAATAGGAAAAGGAGTTCGACAAGGAGGTATATTGTAACCCTGCTTATTTAATTTATATGCAGAGTACATCATGCGGAATGAATGAAACACAAGCCGGAATGAAGATTGCTGGGAAAAATGTCAACAACCTCAGATATGCAGATGACACTACTCTAATGGCAGAAAGTGAGAAGGACCTAAAGAACCTCTTGTTGAGGGTGAAAGAGGAGAGCACAAAAGTAGGCTTGAAACTCAACACTAAGATCAAAAAAACTAAGATCATGGCATCTGGCTCCATTACTCCTTGACAAATAGAAGGGGAAGACATGGAAGTAGTGACAGTCTTCACATTTCTGGGATCCAAGATCACTGCAGATGGTTACTGTAGCCATGAAATTAAAAGATGTTTGCTCCTTGGGAGGACAGCTATGGCGAACCTGGGCAGTATAATAAAAAGTAGAGATATCACCCTGCCAGCAAAAGTCCGTATAGTCAAAGCAATGGTATTCCCAGTAGTAATGTATGGCTGTGAGAGCTGGATCATAAGGAAGGCTGAGCGCAGAAGAATAGATGTTTTTGAGATGTGGTGCTGGAGAAGACTCTTGAAAGTCCCTTGGACTGCAAGAAGATCAAATCAGTCAGTCCTAAGGGAAATCAACCCAGACTGTTCACTGGAAGATCAGATGCTGAAGCTGAAGCTGAAATACTTTGGCCACCAAATGAGAAGGGAGCACTCCCTGGAGAAGATCCTGATGCTAGGAAAGACAGAAGGCAGAAGAAGACGGGGACAGCAAAAGATGAGATGGCTGGACAGTGTTACTGATGTAACAAACACAAATTTGAGCAGACTTCGGAGGATGGTGGAAGACAGGAGGGCCTGGCGTGACTTTGTCCATGGGGTCGCAAAGAGCTGGACTCCTGTGCGACTGAACAACAACAACAAAGACAGATGTTTGAAATTGCAACTGGCACTAATGTAGAACATTATATATAGGCTGCATGTGACTGCCCTCTTCTGGTTAAAATACACAAGACTCATACTTTTAATTCAGCTGTGTTCAATATTCCCATGCATAAGAGGAATTCTTATTCTAGGACAGAATGATTCTCCAGAATCATAAGATGTTTCAGATGTGCATAATATATGCACATATAAATAACTGCTTTCAGCAGAATAATATTATGAGAGGTCCTGTTACACTGAAAATAGTTATTTTCAAGTTATCTCCCCACCTCACCAGTTATTGCTGCTTGGACACATTAAATACATATGGCTCTTAAAAAAATAACTTATTGTTCTATCAAGCAGAATTTCCTTTTTCTTTTGCCAAGGAGCATATAAAACACTTGTGGAACAATGTAAAACTGTCTTAGAGTTGCCCGCTTCCAGGTGCGGCCTGGAGATCTCCCACTTTTACAACTGATCTCCAGCTGGCCGAGATCAGCTCTCCTGGAGAAAATGGCTGCTTTGAAGAGAGGGCTCTATGACATTGTACCCTTCTGAGGCCCCTCCCCTCCCCAAATCCCAAGCTTTCCCAGATTCACCCCCAAAGTCTCCAGGTATTTTCCAACACAAACCTGGCAACTCTAGTCCTGGTCAAAAACCACCAAGACAGCAAAAAAACAAAAAAAACAACACACACTGATTTATTATGCTTATGAAACCAGAAGATTTTTTGTTGGGACTGATGGGAAGACAAGTTGAAAATAGTCATGGAACTTTGTTTCTATATATGAAACAGCAATGAGGTTACTCAATGCACATAACTGGAAATCTATAAAAATACCTACAGTAAAAGAATGGTGGTTGAAGAAGTTGGAATTAGCAGAAATGGTCAAATGTACTTATTTAATTCAAGAAAAGACATTATTCACTTTTATCACTAGTTGGAAGCCCCTTATTTTCTGCCTGCAAAAGAATAAAAATGATTTGATGATCTGTAGATTTGATGAGTAAGGTCATGTAATTAAGTTGATGTAATATAGAGAGAAAAGGTTGGGTGAAAAGTTATGATCAAGAGGAGTAAAATGAATTGTTGTAATAAGTGATTTATTTTGCTTTGTTGCCAGGATGTTTTTTTTATTTGGTTAAACTGGAAAGATATGTTTCTCTGTTCTATTTTTTTTCTTTTCTCCTTTTCTTTTTTGTTTCTATAGTTTATATTTTTTCTTATTTTCTTTTTATATATATGTATTAATAATAAAATATTATTAAGTAGATTTATTGTTATTTTTATCTCTGTTGTTACTTCTCTTGGAGTAACCTCCAGTTGGGACCTGGAGACCTCCCATATTACATCTGGTCTTCAGACTCCAGAAAATGACTGCTCTGGAGAGTGCACTCCATGACATTATACCCCACTGAGCTCTTTCCCCTACCCAGACTTCAGCCTCCCTGGGTTCTAACTCCCCCCGCCATCTCCAGTAATTTCCCATCCAAAAATTGGCTAGCCTGAATGGGAGAGTTTAGTGAGGGGAGGGAGATGTGATACTACAGAGTCTATCCTCCAATGCTGCCATTTCATCCAGGAGAAATTACCTCTGTGAGTCTGGAGATCAAACACAATTCCAATAGAACTCCAGGCTGCACCAGGAGGCTTGCTACCCTAACTGTACCCTTTAGCTGTACATCGAAGGTATTCTAATTTATTTATTAGGTAAATTTCTATGCCACCTTGAAGACAGTTTACAAAATAAAACATCATGAAAACAAAAAAACATTATGAAAGTTATTTAAGCCCAGCATACAAACACATGTATCATTCATATGCCACGTGATATGTATATCTTTCAGGTACATTCATTAGGATATGTGGTTTGCTGATGATCTCTCTTACATGTACAGTCAGGTTTGCCTCTGTATAATGTGTGGAATGGCCCCAGACTGAGCAAGGAACCATGCATTGCAGCATGTGAAACTGTGGAAAAATACAGAAAAAGAAAAGCAGAATCTGTACAAATAAATGAGGAGAGATAGTAAAAGGCTGCATATAGAAGACTCAACTGGCATTAATTTAGTCTAGACATAGCTGAGGCTAGTACTGGTGGAGCTGACATTTTTCATCAAGGCAGTCTCCCTAAATGATTCCTAGCTCAGCAGACAAGCACAGCTGGCAGAGAATAGGCTGTGGTATTGAGCGTTTCATTTATATTAATCAGTACTCACAGTTGCTAAGGTATTGTAATAAATAACCAGCACCAAAGCGCCTCAAGCGTTCCCAAAGGGATTTTTGAGAAACAGAGAGGATGAAATAATTATGCTCTCTATAAAACGCTCCTGAAGTAACAAATCAAAGAATCACTAAAATCTTGGGGGTGGGAGATACATTCAACTATCATTTTTAAAATTAGGAAATATAGCTGCTGGAGGATGCTGTTAGTATGTAGCCTTTTTCCCACTGTTCATGGCCATAATCATATTTTTATTCTGTTCAGTCTAATTCATTTGCCTTTTTGATATTATAGTCACTGACATTTCTTTGGAATGTAGCACAGCCCCATCTGTGAAACAGCAACTGAGATATATCACATCTTGGAAAAATGTTCTTCGCATGAACATAATGGTGGAAGTAATGTTGTTGTTTGATATTACTGGTAAAAGGTGAATATTAACATCAACTTTTTACCAGTGGCTTGTCTATTTTGACTAAAAGAAGAGTCTCACCCATGAGCAAAGATTGATTCAGGTGGCTAGCCAGGGTGCTCTAAAGCAGGGGTAGTCAACGGTAGCTCTCCAGATGTTTTTTGCCTACAACTCCCATCTGCCCCAGCCATTGGCCATGCTGGCTGGGGCTGATGGGAGTTGTAGGCAAAAAACATCTGGAGAGCTACCGTTGGCCACCCCTGCTCTAAAGCAGCAGAACAAAGTTAGAGTCCAATGGCACCTTTAAGACCAACACAGTTTTATTCAAGGTATGATGTTAGGGAAACTGCTCTCAAAATGAGATTGGGGAATTAGATTGAGAGACAGCTGGCCCTAAAAAGGAATCTTTGTTATCTGTGTATACCAGGCTCGACCATTCAGATAGTCAATGCTCAATAAAGGACTCTAATTTAGTAAAATCAATTGTAATTTATTTGATATAAAAGTTCTTTCACACAAGGTAAAAATACAAAACATTCACACATTCATACAGGTCTAGGAAAAATAGATAGATTGATAGGGACACATATCAGGGTAGACATACAGGGCGATATTTACCATCGTAGTTCTTCCAGGAAGGTTCCAATGGCGACATGAGAGGACAGGGGAAATGGACCCAAAACTGTGGCCAGAATTGGGGATGGATCTAGACAGCGGAAGGTGGGTTGCTGAATAGAAGCACACATGAGTGGAGTTGGGTCAGAGGTTAAATAGGCTTCCTCAGACCCTTAGGGACTGGGAGGTCTTAGGGAGGAGCAGGGGGAGGCTCTATGATGACCAAGGAGGCTGGACATCCCTTGCTGACACCTAATTGGATGCCAGTTTTGACCAATGAACTTCACCTTGGTCTGGTGAAGCTGGAAATTTCCAAGCTGCAATGCTGCCTGGGGCGGCTCCAAGGTATTAGACTAGGGTGAGAATGGAAATGGCTGGATACTTAAGATTAAATGGGATTAGCTGGGAAGGTGACAATAGGGAATCAAATGCTGGCCTAGGTACCACCCGGTGTAGACAAAAGACTTGATGGAGACAGGAGATGTCCTTCCTCTTTCTCATCTTCTGCTGGGCAAGATTTATTGTTCTGGTATTGCTGAGCAATTAGGATCAACAGTGGAGCTATTAATCCATTCATGAGGTAAATGAGTTGCTTGCAGGCTCAGGGTGTGTACGTGTGACTTTCCCACTAAGAAGGAATGAGTTCAGCCTGGTAGGGTATGCTTGGGTCAGGAAAGCAAGCTGGATTCTGCTGTTGTTAGCTTTAGGTCCATGGAGATAGGCTGGAAACATGGTGGCCTGGCTTCTTCCACTGCAGTGGCCAAGACTGGGCACACAAGGAGCAGCTGGAGCATGCCTGTAGATCTGGCTAACACTCTTCAGAGATGTAGAATGCAAAGCTGCCATATAAGCCTTAGAAACTGTAAGCAAAGTCCACTTCTTAGAGCAGAGGTGTGAGAGTCAAATCTCCAGGCACCCTGGCAACCATGCTGGTGATCATGATGTTCACATGTATGAAAAGTAGGGGGCTTTTCCTCACAATGAACTTTCATGTGCAGGAACACTTCCTCAGATACATTTTGAGAAACTGTGCATGCACACGAAAGCTCATACCTTGAATAAAACTTTGTTGGTCTTAAAGGTACCACTGGACTCAAACTTTGTTCCATGAGCAAAGAGTTCTGGGACATTTGTCAGCTGTCCTGCCCAGAATCTCATTGCCAACTCTAGTCTGGGAAATTCCTGGACATTTTAAGCCAGTGTCTATGGAAGGGAAAATTTAGGGAGGGATTTCACCTAAAATCTATGGTATACCATAGAGCTTGCCCTCTGAAGATGCCATTTTCTTAAAGGAAATTGGAGTGTGTAGTCTGGAGATCAGTTGTAATTCCAGGAGAACTCCAGGCCCAAACTGGAACTTGGCATTCTTAGCTCAGATCAGCATTCATGCTCTCTTCACTTCCTTTTTTATCCTCACAACATACATTTAAAGTACTGTAAATTAGAATTAAAAAGAGGTCATAGTTTCTCAACTGAGTCAGGTTTGAAGCTGGGTTTCCCCAGTCCAGGTCTGACCCACTAACTCAGAGGCCTCCAACCCTTTTCAGCCTGGGGGCACCCTTGGAACTCTGACACACAAAGTAGCTGCCACAGGAGGTGGAGCCAGCAACAAAATAGCTGTTACAGAATGTGGGGTCAGTGGCAGACTGGCCAGTGTGTCAGCTTGCCCAATGGCAAGTGGGCCCCCTTAAACATTAGACAATGTTAAAAATGTTAATGGCCTTTTAGTAGCTTGAACATATATTAGAAGTTCCAGTATTATTACTGCAATGCAACTAAAATTTACATTGTATTTAGGGTTGCCAGCCTCCAGGTAGGCAAACCAATACGGAAGAACACAGTATGGTTGAAAGCCTAAGAAAAACTGTTTCAAAAGAGATGATAAACTTCTCAAAAAAGTCTCTAAGGACTGATAAGAAACTTCAAAGAGTTACACAGGCTCAATGTCAAAAATTGCTTTTACTGCCAGTCTAACTAGTAAAGCTGTGAGCTCGTTAAAGGCACAAAGCCTATTTTTTACAAACTTATACCACTTATACAAAACATTTACAAAATTACAAAGTCACAAATCATACAGAAAAACAAGTCATTTGAAGTGTCCACCCTGGGAAGGATTGCTGAAGTAGCAGTTTTGACACACAGACCTCTCCGTGGAAAAACAAAATGATTGTTGACAAACTCTCTGAACAACAATGTTGCAGTGTAGTGAAGACTCGAAGACAAATAAGAAGTATAACTGATAACACATTTTCCAGGTAAAATTTACGTGGTTCGATACTGTGATAGAGCATTGGTTCTAGATTATTTTGATCAGAGGAAGTTGGTAACTACACTGCAACATTGTTGTTCAGAGAGTTTGTCAACAATCATTTTGTTTTTCCATGGAGAGGTCTGCGTGTCAAAACTGCTACTTCAGCAACCCTTCCTGGAGTGGACTCTAAAGAGCCAGTTTGGTGTAGTGCGTGGACTCTTATCTGGGAGAACTGGGTTTGATTCCCCACTCCTCCACTTGCACCTGCTGTAATGGCCTTGGGTTAGCCATAGCTCTCACAGGAGTTGTCCTTGAAAGGGCAGCCTGCTGTGAGAGCCCTCTCAGCCCCACCCACCTCACAGGGTGTCTGTTGTGGGGGGAGAAGATAAAGGAGATTGTAAGCTGCTCTAAGTCTCTGATTCAGAGAGAAGGGTGGGGTATAAATCTGCAATTCATTTTCTTCTCTTCAAGTGACTTGTTTTTCTATATGATTTGTGACTTTGTGTAATTTTGTAAATGTTTTGTGTAAGTTTGTAAAAAATAGGCTTTGTGCCTTTAATGAGCTCACAGCTTTACTAGTTAGACTGGCAGTAAAAACAATTTTTGGCATTGAGCCTGTGTAACTCTTTGAAGTTTCTTTATCAGTCCTTAGAGACTTTTTTGATAGGTTTATCATTTCTTTTGAACATGGTTTTTCTTAGGCTTTCAGCCTCCAGGTGGGTCCTGGAGATCTCATGCTTCTACAACTGATCTCTAGCCGGCAGAGAGCAGCTCCCCTGGAGAAAATGCGATCTGGATTTACATTTAGTATCGACTGTATACTGCCAGTAACATGAGCAATATATTTACACTGTAATTACTAAAACACATATTTATTTCACAAAAAGTTTTAATTGTACCTTTTCCCCCACTTGTGTATTTTTTAAAATTTTTATTTATTTCTTACAAAAATTAAATGATAGCCTTCTAGTTGTGGGTGGGCCCTCTATGCCTCCTGGCAACCAATATGTTTAGATCCAGTCCGCCACTGTGTGGGGTGAACCACAAAACGGGAAGGAGTGGATTTAGGCATAACTCTGATAGCAGCTCTTCAACATTTCAGGTGGAAGCTCTGTTTAATGAGATACCTTTTAAAATTAATACATTGTTTAAAAATATTTTCTTCTATATGCACTAAATAACATGTATATTGACCTAGTTAAGAAACCCTGACCTGACAGTATATCTATCTTCATTTTGCAGGCCTCTAATGCAGTTACACAAAAGGAAACAATGCTTCTTCCCCTGGCTATCTCCTTTACATAAGGCCTTCTCTCAGTAGCTCAGCCATTTAATTGCTGCACTATTAATTGTTGAAAAGACACTTCGTGCTGAATTGCCGCTGAGAGCTGCTTCCACTTGTGTACTGGTGACTTGCAGCTACTGTAGAATCAGATTCAAATGCTACTGAGACTTTAGAATCAAGTCTCAGTGTACTTTTAGACTATCATTCATCTTTTTGCATAAGTATTTTATGTAAAACTGTTGGTTTGCATTATACCATTAATATCAAAAAGCCCTAACTATCCCTGCCTGCTTTCTAAAAACATCTGCTAGATGCCAGTGAAAGTGCCATAGCATCCACAGGTGTAACCAATAAACCACTCCGGTTCTCTGTTTTGTGCGAAACTAGAAGAAAAAAATAATAGGCTCCAGAAACAGGCAGTGGGTGAGTGCCCCTCCTTGTTGTCTTTCAGCCCACCCAAGTGAAGGCATTCACACCCTCTCCCCACCTCAAGGGGAACTGCTCTCTGCCATCTGGAGAGCAATTGTAATTCTGAGTGATCGCCAGCCCTCACCTGGAGATTGGCAACATGGTTCTCAGGAGGAAATGGCTGATTTTGGGGTGGAGTCTATGGCATGGTATCTGTCTGAGGTCCCACCCCTCCTCAAACCCACCTCTCAAATCTCCAGGAATTTACCAGCCTGGAATTGGCAACGGCAGTGTCACATTGGTTGTCATGGGGTGGGGGCTGCTGCTGACCAGGAGCAAGCAGCCAGGTCAAGTTAAGTCATGTCAGTCAGGTGACATCAAGTCACCCAGAGGGTGCTGCCAGGGCCAGCACTGGCCCAAGGGTGTGTGGTGCCCTCCCGCCGCCACCCCCACAGTGCTGTAATGCAGTGCTGTGCTCCGTTGCACCCCCCTGCGTGCTACCCGTCTGCTGCCCATGCCTCCTATGCCTCCTCCACTGGCCCGCCACCACCGCTACCGCCCCCTCCTTTCCCTTCTCTTCACCTCCCCCCATGTCATCACACTGCAAGCCACGCCGCAGCCAGCAGGGTCCAGGCAGCATGCTGTGATCACGGGGGAAGGTGATGGGAAGGGAAAGGAGGGGGTGGGCGGCGATGGTAGAGGCAGGCCAGCGAAGGAGGCATGGGTGGTGGGTGGGTGGCGCGCTGGGGGTGTGTGAAGGGAAGGAAATGGAAAGGATGGATGAGTGGCAGTCCAGCGAAGGAGGCACAGGCGGTGGGCGGCATGCTGGGGGGGTGGGAAGGGAAGGGAAAGGAAAGGAAAGGAGGGGCAGGGGCAGTAGCAGCAGGCCGGCGGAGGAGGCACAGACGGCAGCATGCTGGGGGGGGTGCAAAGGGAAGGAGCGGGTGGGCAGGCACCGCACCTGAGGGGACAACAGGAAGGGAAAGGAGGGTTCCATGGCGACTGTGGTGGCGGCAGGCAGAGGAGGCAGGCAAACTAGGCGCTTGCCTGGGGCACCAGGGGGTGCCCTAGGCAACTGTCTAGTTTGCCAGTGGGCCAGCCTTGAAAAGGCCTCCTACCCCTGCCTTGTCAGGAGCAGACCCCTGGTCCTTCAAGGTAAGTTTTGTGTATTCAGAGTGGCAGCAGCCTCTCAGTGTCTCATGCAGAGATTTTAAGGACATGGCAGGGATTGATGATGCAAGATTCTGCATGGCAAGCAGATGCTGTATCACTGGCCCTGGGGAGGCTGCTCCACAGTGCGTCTGGGCCCCACAATCCTCGCTGGCCAACCAGGCCCCAGAGAGGCTGCCACATGGCTCGGTTCAGCCTAGCGATCCCCGAGGGCCACACCAAGTGACCTCAAGGCTGCATACGGCCCTCAGGACGGAGGTTCCCCACCCCTGTTCTGAAGGAACAAAGAACAGAGAATTATCCATGCAGTTCTTAAATGACTTAATATCATATCTTTTTTATCACCTCACACATTTACACTTATTATGTCATAACTCTGACAGATGAAATAGCTAGTAGCAAAAAGGGGGAGGGAGAGAAGTTAAACAGAGCTCATATTAAACAAATCTCTGAATATTGTGGTTCAAACACTTTCCAGCACTTTGTTTAGTGCAAGAAATAGCAGGACATGACCATTTTGTAGCCTCAGTTTAATTGGTTTTTCAGCTAGTAGT
The DNA here is from genome assembly GCF_032191835.1 of Heteronotia binoei. Lineage (NCBI taxonomy): Eukaryota > Metazoa > Chordata > Lepidosauria > Squamata > Gekkonidae > Heteronotia > Heteronotia binoei. Next base: position 90,651,590 of record NC_083243.1, on the reverse strand, counting down.
GAATTAAGCACCCATATAAAATGAAAGTATGAAATTAAATAAATCAATCATTTATTTAATTGAAATAAACAGGTAACTGTTCAGAGTACAAAGAACTCTCCCAAAATAAGTTTTATAGCAAGGTTATGACATTGAAGTGCCTTAGAGAGTTAAGCGTATTCTGTAAGAAAATGGTGCTAATTCTCCAATTTAAGTAAACATCACTAATGAAGGACTTTTAACCCCCCCCCCCCCAATAATATCCTTCAGGATAAGTTTTATTTGTTTATTTATTACACTTCTAAACTGCCCTTCACAAGGCTAAAGGAAGAAGAATGCAGAATATTTCTCAAGTAAGAGAATGATGTAGGGGGGAAAAGGAAGGAAAGAACACAAAAATACTGGAGTTAAAGGAACTAGGAACCAGCAGTAAAGCAAGAGAAATTTGTGAAGAGGAATCGATCCTGTTTATTCAAGCATGTTACTGACTTAGCAGCATGCATATATATATATATATATATATATATATATATATATATATATATATATATATATATATATATATATATATATGCATGCTGCTAAGGTTTTTTTTGTCACTGATAAGGACTAGAAACCTTCATGGAAATGAAGATTTCCCCATATCTCAGTTTCTGTGACTGATATTCTCCTCTGCACTTGAGCAGCAAAGTAGGCATACTGTTGGGCTTCAGCAGGAACCAGTCAAGCAGAAATCAGGAAGGTGGCTGTCAGTCCATTTGGGATAGGAATGGAGGAGGATCCAAATCAAGCAGAGATCAGATTCCCAAGGAGCAATCAAGAACTTTAGCCATTCATTGCCTATACCCAAGAGACAAGTTGCTTAGATGATTTCAGATGTAAGGGTATCATATTATAAAGCCTGGTGGACAGTGACTGCCCACCCTTTCAGGGACAGCTGACTGAGTTGCTCATGCAGAGCCAGAGACAATTCTAAAAGCACTTTAGGCAGGGGTGTAAAACATGCAGTTCAAGGGCCAAATCAGCCCCCCGGAGGGCTCTTATCAGGCCCCCAAGCAACTGGCTGTCATCTGCTTCCTTCTCCCTCTCTCTTGCATCCTTCTTCATAACAGCTTACTTTGCCAGGCTTGCTCAATCACACAGCAGAGCTACTGAGTCAAACCTCTCTTCCTTCTATTGACTGAGGCTCCCCCGCCCCCCCACAGTCCCTGGGGAAGGAAGGAAAGAGCCAGAGCTTCCTTTGCCAACTTCCCTGGATCCCATGGGAGAAATTCAAAGAAAGCACCCTTAAGGCCAATCAGCGCTAATGTTTTAAGCATGTTTTAAGTTTTTTAAAAATGTATAAATTTGTGTTTGTCTGCTACCTAATCTTAAATAGGTACACACATGGCCCAGCCTGACATTGCTTAGCCCAATCCGACATGGTCCAGCCCCTCAAGGTCCCATTTATGTCAGATTTGGTCCTCATAACAAATGAGATTGACACCCCTGAAGGGAATGGCCTTCCTGAAAATGTGAGGAAGGATTCTATCCTTTTGTGTTTTAGGAGGCTGTGTAAGGCTGAACAATCTGGGACTCTGTATGAGAGAGCAACTAGGTCTATTACAAGTCCCTTTGTGCACTAGCTTTCTGATTTATTAACAGGACTGAGTATTATTGTAACTATCTGTTTTAAATCTTTATCGTGAACTGCTTTGAATCATTTTGGAGGAGAACTACAAGCTACAAATGTTTCAAATAAATAAAATGGACTTATTTAGGCCAGAAAATATAAAGTAAAATGTCAACCACCTTTCTCAACAGCCAAGTCTGATTTTTACACAGCAGTACTGAGAAAAGACGTGGGAATGGACAGTGCCAAGAAAAGGAGAAAGGTGGCTATAGGAGATAAGTTTTGCCTGATTGTTGTTATGTGCCTGGTATTGGGTGGCATGCAGTACAGGATGTCCTCACATATCAGAGCACTCCTTGTACCTTCCTCCAAGTATGTAGTTCCTCAAATAAATGCTGTGCAAGTGATGTCATACCTCATATATCACAGAAAGCAAAGATCAAGCCCAGCTGCTTGGGATATAGAGGAATTCAGAGGACAGGAAATATATCCAAGGAATGGGAACTACCTGGAACTCTGCCAGGGAGAAGAAACTAATGAATACTCTGGTTTAAGTGGTTGTCACTATTTTGTGTTTGGAGTGACCTTCATGAATAGAAGAGTAGACAGCATCAAAGGTATGGGCTTCTTTTTTACTCACTTCTCCTTTAAACATATTTTTATGTGTATTTGGAGACTAAATGTCAACTTATTTCCTACTTCTTCTCAATCAATATTATACGTTATAGATGTGTATCGTATTAATTGAAACAACTGGAGACCAGTTTGGAGTTCATTTATTTCACAGAAGTTTTGCTTTTCTGCTACCCTTAAGGATATTAAAAGCATGAGCCAAGCTTGTATTTTTCTGTTATCTTCATTTCCTTTTACCTGCTTCTCCTATGCCCCAAATAAGAATTGCTAGCAACCAGTGTGCCAGTGTTTATTTTATCTTACGGTGCAATCCTAAGAAGAATTACATTCTTCTAAATTCATTTTTGTTATTGTTTGATTAAGAAGCAATGTCATTGTTTGATTCAATATTTTTCTCTGTTCTTACATAAACTTTACAATCAGGATGTCTTTTAAGCATTCTTATTCTGAAACAAACTTCTTTTTGTATAATCCTGAGAGAACACTGACAAATTGTTCCTGTATTTCTTTTTCAGCATATGTAATTGCCTTTCTCCTTTCTCTACAGCTGCTGTTGCCCTTTTTTCTCTTTCTTTCCTGAGACAATATGCCAGATACCTGCCTGGTTTATTCACATTTTCAAAATAACTTTGTTTTAGAAATGTTATTTTTTCGGTGTCTGTTCTACTTCTAACATATCTATGTGTTTTAACTATTTAATCTCTGCTAGTGTTTTTATTATGATTGTTTTTATGTTTTTGTTCCAGTCTCTTTTCTGCTATTATCTTAGTTCGTTCTAATGTTTCTCACTTTTTAAGCAGCTGCTGCTAGTAGAATTCCTCTGATAAAAGCTTTACTTGCTTCCCAAATTGTAGCTGGAGAGATTCCTTCTGTGCTGTTTATTTAAAAAAAACTCTCCCAAATCTTTTTTACACATTATAGTAAAAGAGTAGTAAAAGAGTATCATCATCTTCATGATTATCTGTTCCACTGCAAGACTACTTCTATAGGGTTATGGTCTGCAAATTTCTTTAGTTGAATCTCTACTTTTTAAAAATTCATCATCAAACTTTTTGATATCCAACGTATGTTTATTTTCAAATATGTTTGATGTCTGTCTGAAAAGAATGTGAAATCTTTGGATGTTTCTCCAGGAGTCTTCTAATTCCAGAATATCCATATATTGAAATACATTTTAAGGTAATTTTCTACATTTAATAGTTCTTGATCTATCTTTTTTTGGGGGTGTAGTACTGCATTCATATTTCCAAGAATCATTATTTCCTCATCTTGAAATCTATCATAGTTATCAAAATTGTCAACAAAATTAACTTTGGCCTCATAGCATGTATACTTTACCTTCTGGGAGTTTCATTTTTAAAACTAGGTATCTTCCATCTGAGTCTCTTAAGTCTTCTAATACTTCTAATTGTGGGTTATTTATATAAATGGCTATCCACATTTTTTATTTTGTGCTGAAGCAAGATATGTTTTGACTAATTTTTATTGTTTAAAAGATGTTCATATTTCTTCTTTATAAGAGTTTCTTATAGGCATAATATATCAGTGTTATGTTTTTTCAGTTGATTGAAGATTTTCATTTTTTAAAAAGGAGAATTCATTCCATTTATATTTATTGATACTATTTTCAATTTATCCATTTTGCCCTGATGTTATCACATCCAACTTTTCTTTTTCTATGCTTTGTTTCTCCTTCGGAGTTTTTTGTTTGTGAACTTTGCTTTGAGCTACTAGCTGACTACTTTGAATTATTTGGAGATTCTCCTTCTGTTCTTCTATGTAAGTCCTGTATTTGCAGTTGTTTGACCAATTGTTTGGCTTGTTCGTCTATTGCAACTATTTTTCTTATTTTTGGTAAAAAATACTTCTATTGCAAATGTAGAAAATAGTAAGAGTCCAGTAGCATCTTAAAGACTAACAAAATTTGTGGTAGAGTACAAGCTTTCATGAGTTCACTTCTTCAGATACTTCTGCTTCTTTAAGGTGCTACTGGACTCTTAGAATCTTTTTTCTATTCATAGAATCATAGAGTCATGGAGTTGGAAGGGGCCATAGAGGCCATCTAGTCCAACAGCCTGCTCAATGTGGGATCAGCCTAGAGCATCCCTGACAAGTGTTTGTCCAGCCAGGGTTGGCCCTGCCACTAGGCAAACTAGGTGATTGCCTAGGGCTCTGGCCTTCTGGGAGCACCAAATTGGGCACTTACATGTGACTTAGTGACATTATCAGTGCAAGGGGCAGAAGTTAGCCTTGCCTAGAGTGCTAGACAGTCTAGTTACGGCCCTGTGTCCAGCTGCTGCTTAAAGACTGCCATTGAAGGGGAGCTTACTAACTCCCTCGGTAGCTGATTCTGCTGTGGAACAGCTCTTACTGTAAAAACGTTTTTCCTAATATCCAGCTGGTACCTTCCTGCCCTTAATTTAAACCCATTATTGCAAGTTGTATCCTTTACTGCCAACAGGAACAGCTACCTGCTCTCCTCTAAGTGACAGCCCTTCAAATACTTAAAGAGAGCAATCATGTCCCCCCTTAACCTCCTCTTCTCAAAACTGAACATTCCCAAGCAATGCTTCCTCTAAGCTGTGGAGTGTTGTGAGCAAAAATTCTACTTTGTGAACTACTGACAATAAAGTTATGAGTGAGTGATTTGGCTACTGCATAAATTAGTTTGCTCTGGGGCCATCCTTCCTGAGCTGAGACAAAAATGTGTGAGCCTTCACTATGGAATGCCCACTGGCACCTGGGGACTGGCATCCCTAACACAGGTTCTTGTAGAATTGGCTCCCTATGTTCTGTTTGGTAGTACAGTATTGCAGGTGAGCAACTGTTTGAGATCAATGAATTCTCCAGAAGCGAGTATAGGCCTGTGAATCAACTCCCACAAGACAGAAATATCATTGGTTAATGTACAAGACTTGCAAGCCCCTAATTCAGATCCAGCACCACTGTGACTTCATTGGGTGGTCTTTGGCAATGCATTTCTCTCTCAGCATCAGCTCTGATACCTTGTATCAGAGTACAATAATACTGTTGTGTAATAAATAGTATTGAAATAAGACTTGTAAAGTTCTTAGAGTGTTTAGGAAAATTGGAATATAACTATTTTTTTCACAATATTCTCATTGACATTACAATAACATCATGCTGTGTTTCTGGAATGAAGATCAAATCCCAGATTATAGATCTATAATTTCATATGTCTATATTATTATGGTGTTACACTGGGATTAGCAGGATGGTCCTTTGAAGTACTGAAATTAAAGGCCAATTCAAATCCCTGTTTATAATAATAGACTAACCTGACAAAAGCCAGAACAAGATTGCCAACACTTTACACACTGATAGTGCCATAGAAATTATATGAGAAAAAGTGAGGGACCCACAAGAACTGCAAGGGGCATCTTACTATCTTCTCACAAACGATTTCCTCTTCCTCTTTCTTGAAAGCCCTCACTTTTCCAGACTCCTCCTCTCCCTTCCCACCCACCAGTCAAGCTACCTTTATCTGCCTCGCATCTTCAGCTTTCCCTCCTTCCTTCACCTTGGCAGCCTCTCCCCAGGAAAACTGACTAAATCGCACAGAGCTGCTTGTTGCCAAACCAGGCTGGGCACAGTTGCGTGATGCTTGTCAGGTTGGGCCCAGTTGAGTGGTTGTGACTGGGACTGAGCCTGAGCCCAGCTGTATAGTGGGGAACTTGCAAAGCCTTGTGCAGGGCACCTCATTTTCCTATATACTGTATACCCTTTGCTCATTATTTCTTCTTTTCACCCTCCTATTTCTCAAATCTCCTTGCTTCCTTCTCTCCTTACCACCCACCCACTTAACAACCTCCCTACCTTTTATCTGATCCCTCATCATTAGCCATATTTATTATTTATTTACTTCTTTTATTCACCATTTTCCTCCACAATAGGAACCCAAAGCAGCTCACATCATTCTCCTCTCCATGTTATCCTCACAATGAATCTGTGAGATAGGTTTAACCAAGAGTATGAGACTGGCCCAAAGTCACCCAGTGAGCTTCCACATAAGAATGGGGATATGAACCCCTATCTCCCAGATTCTAATCTGAAACTCTGCCTACTATACCACACTGATTTTTGTAGAGCAGCTGTTGTTGAACACTAGGACTGATTCCTCAGTAGTCTTTGCCCCAATTCCATGCTCCTTCCTCCCATGGCTCTTCCATCTGATTTTGCACATGCTGCTGTGGGGCTGTGACTTGCTCCACCTCTTTCCCAAGCTCCCTCTGTGGCTTCAGGATCCTCTGAAAACCAGGATCCTGAAGTGGTGGGGGGAACTTGGGAAAGAGGTGGGGCAAGTTGTGGCCCCACGGCAGAGTGTGAAGAATCAGGCAGAAGAGCTACAGGAAAAAGGAGCATGAGACTGGGACAAAGGGTAGTGAGGAATCTGTCTAGGAAATAGCCAGGCCTTCCTGGGTGCCACAGATGCCACAGCTAGTAGAAGAAAAATAATAATAAAATCCATCAGCAATGGCATGATATGACTTCTGGAAAAAACCTAGAAGTGACATCATGCCTCTCTATGAATTGCTGGAAACTCTATAGTAAAACCATAGAAATTGTTCAAAACTCTGTGGTAAAACTATAGAAATTTTTAGTGATTCGTAGAGAGGACTGGCATCACTTTCAGGGAAAACTTGGAAGTGGGCTCTCTAGGAATCCCTGAAAACTCAGTGGCTTTACCTGGCAACCCTATATGCGAAATGCATATAGCAAGTCATCCAGTGGTTACTCCCAGGCCTGGTTCCACTATAGTCCTCCCTCAAAGATCAAAGTTGCCCTAGAAAGGGCCTTGCCTTCTCCCTCTGCATTTTACTGACAGAAACTGAAGCTTGAAGGTTGGCAACAGCTACTGGGGACATTCAATTCTTAGAGCTACAGGTGCTGCTTCTATGATTTTGGAGAATTTTAACCTCCCAATATATATATATTTAGATTTCAGATTTTTCTGCACATCTGGGGCTCTGCTCGGGACTGTAGAAAGATCTATTTTATCTATTAATGGCTCTAGTCACTGGATCTAAGTATCCACAGATTTGGGAACGGTAAGAATTATATACCTTTATTTCTTCCCCTCTCTCCTATACTCTCAGACCGATTTCTCACTAGCATTGTTCCATTCCTGGGTTTCTGTTTTGTATTTCCCCCATGGGATCCAGGGAACCTGGCAAAGGAAGCTCTGGCTCTTTCCTTCTTTCCCCATGGGGACCAAGAGGGGGAGGAGCCTCAGTTAATAGAAGGAAAAAAGGCTTGACAGTATCTCTACTGTGCAAAAGAGAGAGCCTGGAAAAACAAGCTCTGCCTTCCCCCCTTCTTCCTCAAGAAAGGAGGCTCAGCCAATGGAGAAAATAGAGATTTTGCTCTGTACCTCCTGTGCATTTGAGCAAGCCAGGCAAAGCACACTGTTATGCAGAAGGAAGCAAGAGAGAGGGAGAAGGAAGCAGATGACAGCCAGTTGTTCAGGGGCCTGATAGGAGCCCTCCGAGGGCCTGTTTCAGCCTCCAGGCTGTATGTTTGACACCACTGCCCTCTGGGAATTGGTTTCCATAAGGAATAATGGAATGCCCAGCAGACATTTCCTTACCCGTCCCCCCCCCCCCCACTTTCTGATGACCCTGAAGTGGAAGAAGGGCCTCCAAACCTGGGGATCCCCTGCTCTCACCTGGGGATTGGCAACCCTACCTAGGAATAGCCACTGAGGGAATCCATTTTTTAAAGCTACACTCCTTTAATCGTGGTTTTTTGGGAGGTTGGGGGGGGGGGGCGGTTAAACCATGTTGTTGTTGCTGTTGTTTTAAGATTCCATATTTTTCTGCAAATTTGGGGCACTTTTCAGGTTTGTAGAAAGAACTATCTTGCCCATTCACAGCTCCAGTATCTGGATATATGTATCCAGAGATTTAGCCAACTTTGTTATTAGTCTATAGACAAGTGGGAACTGCAAGGGCTTGTGGTGTGTTGTTATGGGTGTCTAATTTTCCCCTCCCTCACCTTTTTCTCTTTTTTGAAAGCCTCTCCCATTTCCTACTTTCTACTCTCCTTCCCACCAAACAGCCAACCTACTTTTATCTGCTGCCCTGTCTTCAGCTATCCCCCTGCAACCTCTGCCAAGGAAAATAAAAGCCCAGTTGTATGGCATCAGCTGCTGGGTCAGGCCCACTTGCATGGTAGGATTTGTGTGGGGGGGCATCTCACTTTCTCCTGTATCCCCCTCCCTACATTATTTTATTTTCCCCTCCACCTGGCAAACCCCATATCCTCTGCCCTTTTTCTGCCTCATTCTCTCCTCAGCCATTCACCAGCCTACCTCTTACTGCCTTCCACTGTATTTATTATTAATTTTCTTCATTTATACCCTGCTTTTCTCCACCATGGGGGCTAAGACAACTTATATCATTCTCCTTTAGAGTTGGGAAATTCCTGGCAATTTTAGGGATGCAGTTTGAGAAGGTCAAGGTTTGGAGAGGGGAAGGACATCAGTGGGGTATAATGCCATAGAGTCCACCTTCCAAACCAACATTTTTTTCCAGGGGAACTGATCTCTGTTGCCTGGAGATTAGTTGTAGACCCAGGAGATCTCCAGCCATCACCTGGAGGTTGGCAATTTTATTTCTCTTCTTTTTATCCTCATATCAACCAAGTGAGGTAGGTTAGGCCAAAAGTATTGGCTGGCCCTACATCCCCTAAGGAGCTTCCATGGCAGACTGCTGATTTGAACCTGGGTCTCCCAGACCTTGGTATGAAGTTTTAACTGCTATACTGCACTGGCTTTCAAAGGATGGCTGTTGTTAAACAGTAGCAAGCAGCCAGGCCTAGATGAGTCACATGAGTCAGGTAATAGCAGGTAGCCGTGTGGTTGATCCAGATGTAATCCAATAAATCCTCCATCAAAGGTCAAAATAGTTCTGTAAAGGACCCTGCCCCCACCCCCTTTTACTGACAAAAACTAAGCCTAGAATGTTGTGGTTGCCTACCAACTGCCATAAAGGGCTTAAAAAAAAAACTACAGGCACTCCTTTTTATACATTTTTTGTAGTTTTAAACTCCCAATCTGTTTCTTTTTTAAATTTCACATTTTTTTCTGCAAATGTGGGGCCCTTTTTGGGTTTGCCCATTCACAGTTCTGCTCACTGGAATTAAGTATCCAAAAATTTGGCCAACTTGGCTATTAGTACATAGATTGATGATGATGATGATGATGATGATGATGATGATGATGATGATGACAATGACGACGATGATGGTGATGAGTGAAGAGTTTGGGAAGGTGGAATGTAGGGTTGCCAGGTCTGTGTTGGAAAATATCTGGAGACTTTGGAGGTGGATATCCAGAAGAGGGTGGGGTTTGGGGAGGGATGGGTCCTCAGCATGATACAATGCCATAGTCTACCTTTCAAAGCAGCCATTTTCTCCAGGGGAATTGATGTAGGCCAGCTGGAGATCAGTTGTAAAAGTGGGAGATCTCCAGACCCCACCTGGAGGCTGGCAACCCTAGGAATGGTGGGTGGCACTAGTAAGGGGGAAGGTTTGTTGAAATGCTGTTTGCCTCCCTTTACAGTTTCATACTAACATCTGACACAGAAATATTTTTTTGCTCATCACTGTAATTCTTAGAAAGTTGCACAAAAGAGATGCACAAACTATGGTGCTGTTTTCATTATTTAATTAGACACGTGGTTTTTTTTTTTTTTAAAAAGAGAACCTCAGAAATAATCTTGTGTCCTTGGATCAAGACAGGTGACTGTGTTAGTCTGCCTGTAGCAGTAGAAAAGAGTAAGAGTCCAGTAGCACCGTAAAGACTAACAAAATTTGTGGCAGGGTATGAGCTTCTGTGAGTCACTGCTCACTTCTTCAGCCACAGCTAGAATGTGAGTCCATCTGCCCTATATATTGGAAAGTGGACTGATTTCAAATGCCAAATGACATTAGTAGGAAAATGACCAGGGCTTTTTTTGAACAGGAATGCACAGAAACATAGTTCTGGTTGGCTTGGTGTCAGGGGATGTGACCTAATATGCAAAGGAGTTCCTGCTGGGCTTTTTCTACCCAAAAAGCCCTGAAAATGACAATAGATGATGTGATTGGGTTAGGTGTGACATCTTGTGTCCTTGTAACAGCCAACTTTTCACACCAAGAATCACTGTCTTTGTCTCCTCCCTCACCTTCTCTGTCTGCTATTTGCTGTGCTCATTCCCTCACACAGCAGCAGCCAGCCCTTCTCTGGTGTCTGAGGTAAGGTGAGTTAATGAACAGTAGGGCTGCCAAGGCTTCCACTGGTGGGGGGCATTTCCTGCCCCAACCGCCATTTCCTGCTGCTGCTACTGTGGCCAGTGGAAGAAAAACCCAGAAGTGATGTCAGGTGTCTCTGTGAATTTCTAGAAAGGCTTGGCATTCCTTCCAGGGTTTTCCTGGAAATGAAGTCACACTGTCGGTGACAGTGCCCCCATGTCCATCCCCTGAGTCTCCTACTGATTGCCAGGCCATGACTACCCTAGCAGACGCACTGCAAGAATTTCCTTTGTTTGAAAATTATGACCTTTTACTAGCATATTTAATCTCAGAATGGATGTAGTTGAACTTATTTATTTATTGTATGTAAGATTGATCTGAAGCATCTTCAGTAATAATTCCAGAAGGGTAATTGTGTTAGTCTGTTGCAGAATCCTCCCCCCCAATATTTGATGATGGGGACTGTAATCTGTGAAAGCTTCCACTGCAATGACTATTCTATTATGATTTATGAGATTGTATTTGTGGGGTAAGATCATGCTTGTGTCGGAATGTCAACTCCAGCTAGGGAAATCCTTTGGCAGTGAAGCAGAGTTTGGGGAGGGAGAAGAGGAGGAGATTGGATTTTATCCCACCCTTCACTCAGAGTCTCAAAGCAGTTTACAATCTCATTTCCCCTCTTCTCCCCACAACAGACACCCTGTGAGGTAGGTGGGGCTGAGAGAACTCTTTTGAGGACTGCTCTTGAGACAGCAACTCTTTCAAGAACTGTGGCTGACCCAAGGTCACTCAGCAGGTGCATGTGGTGCAGTGAGGAATCAAACCCTGTTCTCCCAGATAAGAGTCCATGCACTTAACCACTACAATAAATTGCCTCTCAGAGATGTGATGCCATTGAGCCCTCTCAAACTGCTGTTTTCTCCAGGGGAACTAATCTTTGTAGTCTGGAGATCAGTCATAATTATGAGAACTCCAGGTCTGACCTGGATGTTGTCAACCCTAGGCTGATATTGGGGCTCCCGAAGTGGGAGCACATACAGCTGGGGCTACGCGAACTGCACTGGTTGCCAGTTACCTACCGGGTTTGTTACTAAGGTTGCCAATCCCCAGGTGGGGGCAGGGGATCCCCTGGTTTGGAGGCCCTCCCCCCGCTTCAGCGTCGTCAGAAAGCGGGGGAAGGAGAGAGAAATGTCTGCTGGGAACTCTATTATTCCCTAGGGAGTTTTATTCCCATAGAAAATAATGGAGAATTGATCCGCGGGTATCTGGGGCTCTGGGGGGGCTATTTTTTGAGGTAGAGGCACCAAATTTCCAGTATAGAATCTAGTGCCTCTCGCCAAAATACCCCCCAAGTTTCAAAAAGATTGGACCAGGGGGTCCAATTCTATGAGTCCCAAAAGAGGGTGCCCATATCCTTCATTATTTCCTATGGAAGGAAGGAATTGAAAAGGTGTGCCGTCCCTTTAAAGGTGATGGCCAGAACTCCCTTTGGAGTTCAATTATGCTTGGCACAGCCTTTATCTTGGCTCCACCCCTAATGTCTCCTGGCTTCACCCCCCAAAGTCTCCTAGCTCCACCCCCAAAGTCCCCAGATATTTCTTAAATTGGACTTGGCAACCCTATTTGTTACAAAGTGCTGGTTATTACCTTTAAAGCCCTATATGGCTGAGGACCTGCCTACCTGAGGGACCGTCTCTCCCCATACGAACCCCAGAGAGCACTGAGGTCAGCAGGGAAGAACCAGCTGACTATCCCTGGACCAAAGGAGGCCAAACTCCAAAACACCTGTACACGGGCCTTCTCCATTGCAGCTCCACACCTATGGAACCAGCTCCCAGAAGAAGTGTGAGCCCTGCGGTGCCTTGACCAGTTCCGCAGGGCCTGCAAGACCACCCTTTTCAGGATGGCCTTTGCTGGCTGAGAGACCGCTGTTGGGTGACTTTCGCTATTATCATTATAAATGGAATTAGCACCTGGAAATCTGTATAATACTTGGTTAACTGGAATGTTTTAAAGTTAATGTGATTTAAAACTCTGTATAATTTTATGAAATGTTAGCCGCCCTGAGCCCGCCTCGGCGGGGAGGGCGGGATATAAATAAAATTTTATTATTATATTATTATTATTATTCTTTGTGGCCTTGTACAGCACATATGTACCAGGCTCAGAAAAAATTGTGCTAGGACTTTGCTTTAAGCTACCTATATAAAATCCAGCCCTCAAGAATTTAGTCTACAATTCTGTGTGGAACAGTGATTAATTCTTAAACTGAGAAATGCTACATCTCAAGCAAGGTTTCAAGACACATTCTCTTACTCTGACAGATTTCCCTGACTCTAAATGCATGAGAGTAAAGGTGTGGTCATTTAATGAAGGGAAAATTACCCTGCACATGTTCAGACACTCTCTGCTATGGTATTACTTCATACAAGCTCAATATTCAGCCATAGCACTAAGAGATACTGGAGCAAATTAAGTTTTGGAGGAGCCAATTAACTTCATTCAGGCAAGACTGTGTCTGTTGATGACATCTGGTGGCTAACATTATTTACTGCACTTAGAAAGTGAAAACATGTTCCTTTTTATTATTAATTAATTCTTTATTGTACTCAATTTATATACCACCCATTCCCTAAATAGGGCTCAGAGTGGTGAACAAAAATTAAAATCACAAATGCTAGACAGTATTTTTTTTTTAAAAAAATCACAGTAAAATTCATAACAGCAATTAATTCAAACAGATGGTGGTCAATTCCTAATTGTACTATCACCTTGTGGGGCGGGGGGTGTCCTCAAGACAAACACCTAGTGGGACATCTCTGCTTTTCAAGCCCTGTGAAACTGTAACAAGTCCCACATGGCATAGATGTTACTTGGCAGAGAGTCCCACCCAGGGCTTTTTTTGAGCAGGAATGCACAGGAACGCAGTTCCGACTGGCTTGGCATCAGGGTGTGTGGCCTAATATGTAAATTAACTCCTCCTGGGCTTTTTCTACAAAAAAAGCCCTAGTCCCACCAGATTTGGGCTGGGACATTGAAAGCCCAGGGCCTGGTCAAGGGCAGCTGGATATCTCTTGCTTTGCTTTGTGCTCTGAGGACCACAAGCAAGTTCTTATCAGCTGAGCACAATGCTCTGAGGGGTATACTGGGAGAGGTTGTCCTGAAGATATGTGGGTCCCACCCAGAACATTAAGGGCCTTAAGGGTAAGCATCAGAACCTTAAGCTTTTGTTCATATAGCTGGTGTAGGGTTGCCAAGTCCCCTGTGTCCTCTGGCGGGGGACTTTCATTTGTGTGTGGCTCTAGGCGTTTCCATGAAAACTCTATGGTTTTCCCAGATGCGCTAGCCATTTTGGAGGTGAAAACTCTATGGTTTCCTGGAAATGCCTAGAGTGGATGCCGCACAACATTGCCAGTGTGATGACATCACTTCCAGGTGATGTCATTGAGCCAGCGACATAGGGAGAGGTTCCCCCAATGTACTGGTTCGTGGCCTGCTAGCAACCGGGCTGTGGAGTGAGGCAGAGCAGCTCTGGACTAAAGAGGCAGCATGGCCTCGCTCCAAGGCTGCCTTCCTTTTCAGGGTCCCGGGCCGGCAGAAGGGGCAGCGCTGCTGTGATCTTAGCTTACCCCTAATTTATAGACATCCACCAATCAGCTGATTGGTGAGGTTCTTTAAATGGGAGGGGGAGGCAGAAACAGCCCCAGTCTCCCCCCCATTTAAAGACCCCCATGGGGGGCAGGGATGTGGCATGGGTGTGGGGGGCAGCCTTTGTTGGAAACACCCCTCCCCTGGTCCGTGGAAAATTTGTCTTCCACAAAACCAGTCTCTGGTGCCAAAAAGGTTGGGGGCCACTGATTTGGCAGATAATGAGAGCTACAGATTGAAATGTGTTATTGGCTTTGTGCTCCTGTCTACCTCTTGGATTGGTTTTATATTACCTGATTGTTTTGCTTGTATATTCTTTTTGCTTTAATACTGAGAAATGTGTCATGTTTTTGCTGGGTTTTATGTTTTACTGTTATATTTGTATATTTTAATGGTTTAACTTTCCATGTTTTATCATTTTGTATGGTCATTTTATTGTCAGTTATTCTGTTAGCCAACTTGGTTGAGGTTCAGGGTACAATTTTAAATGAATGAATGAATGATGACCTCCTGTGTCTCCTACTAAAGCTGGAACAAAGTCTCTTTCTCATGGCTGTGATTATCAAAATCAGCAAGCATGCCCAAGTCATGTTATCTTGGTAGGGAGATTATTAGTATTGCTTGTTTGTATGAAGTAGTTTGCTTGGTTATTTTGGTGCTGCACAACTATCATAACTGACACATCAGACTTGACTATTAACCTGCTTATCAATTTCTTACTTTTGCAGACCTTGAAGTAGTACATGTGCCTTTCCATTGTGCAAAACACAGGACACCATTTGAAACTAAAGTATTTTTAAATTTCTGTCCCTCAGCCAAACCATAAAACTTTGAGCAATGCCCATCAAGCTCAGAATCCCTTTCATTATGTTGATGTCTTCAGTTTTAGTTCTATAAAAGTGCTCTGGAATAAAGCCAAGCAATTCTCAAAAGAATAAAAATGTTCTACAATGATTATCCTTTACTGTGCCAATTGAAAGTCACCTTTGTCACTGTAAGTGCCTTCCAAGACAAAGTCAGCATTTGCTGTTGTTGATTTTAGCAGCAATGCACTGTTGCAAAACATGTGGGTTGATCTGACATAATCATCTGTTTCCTCTGTTGAAACTGACGACAAGAAAAAGCCTCTGAGAGCCAGCATGGTGTGCTGGTTGAAGTGCTGGACTGAGATCTGGGGGATTCATGTTTGAATCTCTACTCTGCCATGGAAGTTCATTGAGGAACTCTGGGCCAGTCACATTCTCTCAGCTTAAACTACCTCACAGGGTTGTAGTGAAGATAAAATGTAGGTCCCCAGTGAGGAGAAAGGTGGGACATAAATAAAGTAAAAAAATAAATTAGGAGGAAGGGAGGGTACAAATAAATAAATAAAATGTTCTTCTTGTGGCACTGAAAACATTAGTTCATCTCCAAAATGCTACAACAAAACCATTAATCTGTAGTATAGCAAAGACATCACCAAGCGGTCATTTTAAATTTCATTCAAGACCTGGGTTCCCTCTGAACTGAGTTGGTGTGAGCTAGCTCATAGATTCTTAGCCTCCAACTCACATATTTTTGTCTTAGCTCAGAAAAAATGGCCCCAGAGCACAAGAATTTATGCAGTAGTTCACAACTTTAACGCCAGTAGCTCACAAAGTTAATGCCAGTAGCTCACAATGTAGAATTCTTGCTCACAAGACTCTGCAGCTTAGAGGGAACGTTGTTCAATACAGGCAGCTATGTTTCATTATAGGAGCATCTCCTTGACTCTGCACAGCAAGGAATGGTCATTCTAAATTATGTGTCATGCAAGTGTATGATAAGCATTAATGCACTATCTCCCTTCGTTACCCACAGGATCCCATGCCAGGATACATATTTTAGACCCTCTGGCTTCTCAGGCATTGTGCTGTTTCAGATACAGAAGAGACTCCATCTTTAATATAAAGCCCAAGAATAAAGACCAGGCTGTCTACAGTTAAGAGACATAAGAAAGCAGGCCTGTAGCCAGAGAGGGGACTGTGGGAGCCCCACCCCTGACCTCTTGGCAGGGCCCCCCATTCAGGAGCCCCAACCTGTGGCCTTTCATCCCTGATGCTGCAGCAGCTTCCAGAAGCAGCGACTGGTCTCCCCACACAATTTAAAGGACCCGCCAATCAGCTGACCGGTGGGGCCTTTAAATTATGTGTGGAGGCCACTAGCTGCTCCTGCTGCCCCTCCTATGCAATTTGAATCATGGAAGAGGGAGGGGGTAGCCCTCAAGCAGTGGTGAAGGCAGGAAGGCAAAGCTGCGGGTTTGTGCAAGAGGCAGTAGCCAAGCCCAAAAGAGGGACCCTGCAAGGGACTTTCCAGGGCTGCCAGAGGAAGGGGAAAGCCCTCAAGACGAGAGGTGCAACTTCCTGCTCTCTACCAGTTCAGCGTTGCACACATGCTTGTTCACACTTTCACAAAGAATTCCCAAAGGCTGGTGAGGCAGGACTTCCTTTTGCAGAAGCCATGCTGATTTCCTCTCAGTGGGCTTTGTTCCTCTAAATGGCTTTCTTTGCAGAAAAAGCCCAGCAGGAACTCATTTGCATATTAGGCCACACCCCATGATATCACCATTGTTTCACACAGGGTGTTTTTGTAGGAAAAACCCAGCAGGAACTCATTTGCATATTAGGCCACACCCCTGACACCAAGCCAGTCAGAACTGCATTCCTGTGTGTTCTTGCTCAAAAAAACAACAACCTGTTCCTCTATGTGCTTAATATAATTCTCTCTTTGATTACAACTCTCTGGGGTGGGTGTTAGGCTAACTGGATTTTATGGTACCCAGGCCTCATTTTGGGCAGGAGCTCAAAGAAGCAGAACTTGAACCTCTACATTTTATTGTGCTCTCTCTTTCTTAACACACCCCCATACTTGCTTCTTGGCTCTATTGTTCAAACCCCCTTTGAGAATTTTGCTGAGCTCTAAGATCTGACAAACTTTCTAATATTTTTCCCCACACACCCTGTTACTGAGAAGCACTGCCTGATATAAATGGAGTACCCCAGTGCAAATATAGAGAGAGGGCCTCCTATTCTTGGTGAACAAAATGGAGTCTGACCAAAAGACAGGCCAAGACAACACTCCATCTAGAATAGGTAGAGTGGACCCAATAGAGAGCTTGGTTTGGTTGGCGCCTGCAGTCTGTATTTCAGCACAATCGCACCCATTTCCCCTTCCAGCGTCCCCGCCCAAACGGGATGCATAATGACATGGGAACTGTGGGTAAGTAGTACTCTCACTCTGATCATCTGGAATTGCCAAATGTCTCTTCCTCCAGTCTATCACCTCTACCTTGCTAAAATACAATCCAATGCATAACTTGATTGATCCTACATTCGAGTCTTTGATCCCTTTCCGAGTGTCTGACAGAGCCCGGTAACAAATTATGCATGTCCTCTAAAATTATCATCCTAGCAAAATGTGCAAAGTTTCCCAACATAGCAATTTAAGGTAGCTGTCTATGAGACATCAAAGACCCTTTTTGTAACTACCGATCCCCATCCTCATACCCCTATAAAAGTGTGGGTCAATATGCATTCTGTAGGGCACCATTTGCAGTCTGTACCACCCGTTACTCTTGTAATTGGGTCTATAGGACGCATTATGCTGGTTGTTCGCACTCCTCTCCGTGTAATTGTCCTCTTGACGGATGTCGCCTCTTCTGGATCAGGTGAATATTACCCGCTTCAACAACCCTTGAATTCCTCTATTGATAACCTCTATTTTTCTTAGACTCTTGTGTGCGTGTGTTTATACAACATATGTGTGTGTGCATATACATCCTCTTGATATATATATATATATCTTAAGTAAACACTATAAAAGATACAAAAGTGTGGTCTATTCTTGGCTGAAAACCTGAACTCCGTATTATTGAAAGCAAAGATCTTCACTCCTAACTCGCTCTACCAAGTCTCTTAGCTAATTTTCCCATTAAAAATAAGAGCCTTAAAAGCATTGCCTGTAACAACACAAAAAGGGGAAATAACAAAAACATATAAAGCAGACAGAAAGAAATTTTCATCATGCCACTGTGGCCACATAGGAGAAAGTAATTTTAAAAGTATAATGGTAGTAAGGTTTTATTATGACAATTATAATTCAAGAAGCATTTTAAGGTAGATGCTGAGCTGATCTAATTTAGTACACCTCCGGTGATGTCAGGAGTGTGTGGCATATACAAATTAGTAGTGCTAATGAGCTCCAGCACCTCTTTTTCTACAATATGACCCTTGATAGTACCATTTTAAAAGTTGTGTAACATTTGCCCTATGGTGCAGTGGCTGATTTTAGTGACAAATCAGTGATAAGATGCAGTCAGATGGCATAACCTCATCTCCTGACCTACACGGCCAGCAATTCTGGTAATTCAGTCTTGCCATTCAACCTCCTGACCTACTGTCACTCAGAGTATACTAAAATTCAAATTCCTCAACAGCAAAATGGATCTAAATAACTAGAGCAGGGGTGTCGAACTCATTTGTTATGAGGGCCGGATCTGACATAAATGATATCTTGTTGGGCTGGGTCAGGCCATGTCGGGCCAGGCCGGGCTATGTCAGGACAGGCCATGTGTGTACCTATTTAAGATTAGGTAGCAGAGATATAAACTTTTTAGAGGACACAGACAAATATGACTAAAGATTTTTTTTAAAAAAACCCTTAAAATAAAACATGCTTAAAACATTAGCACGTGTTAGTCTTAAAGGTCTTTTTTTGGGATCCAGGGAACTGACAAAGGAAGCTCTGGCTCTTTCCCTCCCTCCTCAGAGACCAGGAGGGGGAGGATCCTCAACCAAATGAGAAAATCTAGGTTTTGCTCTGTAGCTCCTGTGCAATTGAGCAAGCCTTGTAAAGCAAGCTGAGATGCAGAAGGAAGGAAGAGAGAGGGAGAAGGAAGCAGACAAGAGCCAGTTGCTCACATTTAACCTCACTTCTTCCAGTCCAAGTTACTACCTCTGCACTGCCTGTCTGCCTCTCTCAGCTCTACAAATGGCTCTGACCTGGAAAAAAGCTCATAGCTGGGCATATTCAGTACTAACAAAACCCCACAAAACTTTGATATTATAATGAACAGCATGCAATGTAATATTTATCATTTTGTCTGGCTCTTCATTACAAGTTTTGAAATCAGGAGATTGTGTAAAACAGCTGTTGTGAAAGGACACCATCATGTCTTCTTACGCTGCCTCTGAATTAGGGAAGGGCACTATGCTTACTCAGTTTTCTCACCCAGACCTTACTTCCCCAATAAAGACTCTGCAGAGTTTTTATTTGGATCATAGAAATATGCACAAGAAGATACCCAGGCTGTTTACAAAGAAAAGGCATTAGAGTATCTGCCTGAATGCTGTAGAACTTTGCTCCCTGTGGCAATGGAGATAAATGGATGGGGTGGAGAAGAAGTACATGAGTTATGCCAGTTTATTTCACTATCAATAGCATGAAGGAAAAGAGATAAGGACTGTAATGCTTCTTTCTCCTCTTCTCTGATGCAATTGTGATTATAAATGTGTTATGCCATTAAAGATTTGGTATGGTATGGTAATTTAAAATGTTTTGTTAAAATTGTAATGAAGGGGGCGAGAGGAAAATATTTTTATGTTTTATAGTCTGTGTTAAATATATTATGCATTATATTAATATATTTGATAATGAATGTCCTTGCTATGTGAATCTCTCTCTCTCTCTCTCTGAGATAAGGATTATTGCTGAAGATCAGAGCATTGAGAATCATAAAGTACCATCTAACAGTATCTAATTTGCAATCTAATTTGAAATCTCTAATTTGCAATGACTGTGTTCAGAATCATAGTGAGTATTTAAGAGCTGCTTCTGCAGTTACTTCCCCTTATTAATATCTATAGCAAACAACAACAACAACACATTTGTAATGGACAGGCCTCGGATTCAGCACAGCTCCTGAACCTTTCTGAGAGTTCCACCTCCTCCTCCTGAGAGTTCCACCTTCTCCTTCTGAGATTTTCACCTTCTCCTTCTGAGAGTTCCACCTCCTTGTCCATTGAATAGTATGTGAAGCTGCATAACAATCTCTGGATGAGCTCCACCACCTATTTTTCTACAAAATCACCCCTGGTAATGGGACAATAGTCAGGAGTTTGATCACCTTCAGGACAGTTTGCAAAGCATTCACTGAGTTATGGTCCTTCCTCTGAAGCAGAGAAATAACGAGGTCCACACACATTGCTGGCATGAAACAAATTTTTACTATGGCGCCTAAAGCAGAACTTAGCTGGCCATAAGCCTCTAAAATGACTAAGTTAAAATCATCCTACACCCAGCCAGTTTTATTCACACCCAAAACAAGCAGGCAAGCCCCCCAAGCTTATCTCATTCAACATTCCTCACCCTTCCAACATTCCTTCTAGTATTTTTCTATACTTCCTGTCTCTATGAGTTATGAGCTCTTGCAAGAAGTTTCTCAGTGAGGCCTCTTTGTGTTACCCAACACACATCTGTGAATACACACCCACTGAAGGCTATCTGCTTCTAACAAACATTGCATCAGACACCCTCTTTTCGAAGGCAAAAGCATGCTTTCATTCATTATTATAGGGGTATTCATTAATTATTCAGGGGTCCCCCTTCACCTCATACTGTGCAGCAAAACCCATTGATTTTGCCAGTATTTTGCAGAAGAGTTCTGTGACTGTGATGCTGCTTGACAAACCTGAAACTAAGTATAAATGCCAGAGATGTTGAAGGAACATGAGGCACATCAAGTACCAGCAGGGCTTTTTTTGAAGCAGGAACTCCTTTGTATATTAGGCCACGATCCCTTATGTAGCCAATCCTCCTAGAGCTTACAGTAGGCCCTGCGCTAAGAGTCCTGTAAGCTCTTGGAGAATCGGCTACATCAGGAGAGTGTGGCCTAATATGCAAAGGAGTTCCTGCTACAAAAAAAGCCCTGAGTACCAGGGACTTTCTATGTAGTCATTGCTTGACCCTAAGGATCATTTTTGCAGAAAAAGAGGTGTCGAAGCTTATTAGCACTGCTAATTTGCATATACCACACACCCCTGAATCACCAGAAGGTGTACTAAATTATATCAGCTCAGCATCTACCTTAAAATACTTCTTGAATTATAATTGTCATTATAAAACCTTACTGCTGTCCCATCATACTTTTAAAATTACTTTCTCCTATTTGGCCACAGTGGCATGAGAACGATTTCCATCTGTCTGCTTTATATGTTTTTATTATTTCCCCATTTTTTAAATTAGAAATATTAGAAAGTTTGTCAGATCTTAGAGTTCAGCAAAATTCTTACAGGGGGGGTTGAACAATGGAATCCAGAAGCAAGTGTTTATGGGGTAGGGTGGTAAGAAAAAACACAATAAATTTAGTTTCCGGAGCTCCGCTCCTGTGAGCTTCTGCCCAAAATGATGCCTGCTTGACCTAGACCATAAAGTCTATGGAAAATCCCCAGAGATATGGGGGGTGGGATCCTTGAAGAACTGAATGCAAAAAAGCCCCAGAGTTCAAACAAGAACTTCATGCTGATAATTTGAATGAGGTCAGTCTGTGCCATGTAAAGTACTAGAGACTGTTAAGATTATGTCTAATGGTCTTATAGGAGCTTGAATAGTTATACCTGGAACTTCTGAGAGATGTGAGATCATATGAGTTCCTTGAACCAGATTTAGCTGACATGCATTTTGCAGGTTTACTATGTGACAGCTTGAAGGGCAGCTGTTACTGATGGGACACTGATGTGGTTGTAATTCTGTGGGATTGGCAGAACTTTTCTCTCAAGAACCAGTTTTTTCCTTTTCTCCCACACAATAGGGACATAAAATTGGAAGAGAAGCACATGGTGGAAGAAAAGCACATGAAGAATTTTATGTCCCTATTGTGTGGGAGAAAAGGGGAAGCAAATTTGTTCCAGCAGTAGATTCTTCCTAAAAGGATCTGGAGGTTCTTAACTCAGATTTAAGTATCATATAAGTGACTCTTTACCTTGACAGACTTCACAGATGTATTCTATAAAGTGATTCTCCTGAGTAGAATGATGAGTTTTTGTTAGGGTTGCCAGTGCTGAGTTGGGAAATACATGGAGATTTGGGGGATGGCATTGGCACCTTGTTAATGATATACCTGGATGCTGAGCCTTATGTTGGCTTAAGGAAAACTAGCAGCATTAGGGATAGGCTTGTGCATTCTGGCATGCGAGGGAGTAGCCTTGGGGCAGATTCTTTAAAAGGACACCATCCATGCTAAAGGGTGCTTAGTGTGCCCAGAGTCATTGGACATTATGGAGTTCACCCCCATACAAGGGGGCTTCCGCATCATTTTGAATCCTTAATCCACCTGCACAACCCAGAACGTAATTTAATTTTGTGCGATTGTGGTCTTCCCTGTGTAGGAAATACAACCCATCCAGTAAGGATAACGGAACATTGCAGTTGCATTAAGAATTTTGTAGCCGAAGCGCCATTTTGCAGAAAAAATACATAATTTTGATAGTTTCTTGTTCTTTATAAATACATACCACGGGGTTCTTCTGAGGATGTAGGAATCACCTTACTTCGAGAAGAATGTTTCTGGATTCATAAATTGAACTCTGTTGCACCCTATGGGTTGAATAACTGCCTGGATTTGTCATGTTTTTTATAACATGTAACAGACTGAATGGGTTGAATAACTGCCTGAATTGTCATGTTTTCTATATGTAATGGATGTATGTGACTTAGACTGTTTTATATAATTTTTCTGTATATAAATGTACCTAATGGTAATTGTATTAATGTTATAGTGTCCAATTCAATCTGGTTTGTGTGTGTTGCCTTTAATGAATAATGATAGTAGTTCCAGGTGTTACTGATTATAGCCATAAAGGTTTCTGTGTGTGGGCAGTTTGTTGCCTTGGGCCATCCCAAAGTGAAGTGCTGGCTTGAAATTATTTTGGATACTTTTTTGTCCAATTTATCCATTGGAAATTGTGAGTATAGGGGGGATAGTTGTTTATTTACTGTGCACTACAGGTAATGGTATGGCTGTAATTATTAATTTCTTTGCAACTTAAGGAAAATAGAAACATTGTTGCAGAACCATTTCGAGCACTGTATCTTGTGAGGTCTTGCAGAATGATTCAGAGCATTGTACCTTGTGAGAATGCTTATATCTATCTATCTATCTATCTATCTATCTATCTATCTATCTATCTATCTATCTATCTATCTATCTATCTATCTATCTATCTATCTATCTATCCTCAAGAATATTGTGACTATAATCATGTATCACCCTTTTGTTTAGAATGCATCATATATTATGTTTCTTGTATTTTAGTTGTAAGAATGTGATTTATGGAGCTCCCAGTGTTAGAAGAGAAATCGAAGCAGGAGTAACCATGTCGACTCCATGCATTTTGGGACTCCTTTGTTGGAATTGTATTGCTTGGGAATTGTATATTTAAGTTTCCTATGTACCGTATTCAATGAATATACATAGTTATTTGGTTACTATAACCATTTTGGTTGTTTTGTCTGTAACCACCTTGAGCTCGGCAACCCTAGCTTTTTGTTGAACAATCTATAACAATCCAGATTAGATATAATTTAGGCCAAACACTGAAAACAATCTTCTCAGACATATGTTGAATGACAGGATTATAGATGCACCTGTTTTGGCTGTGCCCAATGGTTATTCAACATCCTGTTGATACTTTAAGGCACTCAATAGTGTCTGGTAAACTGGACCGAAAAGAGGCCAGCAAAATTCTGTAACTCTGCAAATTAGGGTTGCCAAGTCCAATTCAAGAAATATCTAGAGCTTTTGTGATAAGAGTTTAAGGAATATAATAGTAGTAAATGTTTTTTTTTTCTTTCCCTTATATTCATCTTATTACAGTTATAAGTTTTTTCTCTTTATGAAGATTCTAAAAATGTGAAAATTACCTTTTATTTCTTTTCAGTACTTTTTAGTACATTAATTAAAATGCACTGGTGGAGGTCACAAAAAGGGGGGGAGGGAGGAGGAAAATGCAATGTATTGGTATTTTAATAATAGACAAGTATTAATATTATATATTGCAGAATAATACAAAAATGTTTTAAACAAAAGAAATATCTAGAACCAGGAGACTTTGGAAGTGGAGCCAGGAGCAAGGTTGTGACAAGCATAATTGAACTCAAAAAGGAGTTCTGGCCATCACATTTAAAGGGACAGCACACCTTTTAAATGCCTTCCCACAACTGGAAATAATGAAGGATAGGAGCACCTTCTTTTGGGGCTCATAGAATTGGACCTCCTGGTCAATCGTTTTGAAACCTGGAGGGTGTTTTGAAGAGAGGCACCGGATACCATGCTGAAAATGTGGTGCTTCTACCTCAAAAAACAGCCTCCCCCCAAGCCCCAGATACCCACAGATCAATTCTCCATTATACCCTAAGTCCTCCAATGCCAAATTCTGGCCCCATCTGAATTCTCTAGTTATCATTAATGCTCCCTGTACCAGTGTTAAGAGACTCTGGGGCACAAGCGTGGTTTCTGTGGAACAGATGATGCAGCCTTCTGTAGGACAAGCAAGTCCACAGATGAGCTGTTTGACAGACTTGCTGGTAGGCACAGAACCAGATGTGGGAATGGCTCCAGTCTTTTTTTGGAGTTTGACCATCTCAGGAAAAGAGTGGCTCAAGGAATTTTATTTGTTTAGCTGGGTGGCAAACATGTGAAGCCAGGAGAACTTCAGGCTTGATTAAAGGTTTGCTACTTCCCCAGTAGCCCCCCCAAACCAAGCTACAACAAGGAAACTTGGAAAAATTATTCTTATCTCATTACATCTGAAGTAGGTTCTTTCCTCCACATCCATAAGGAGGATAGGTCATTAGGGGCTACTAGCATCCATGAGGAGTAAACATCTGAATTCAGGTGCTAGGAGGCAACATCAAAGACCCTCCAGAGCATCTGATTGATCACTATGAGAAACAGAAGAAGAAGAATTGCAGATTTATACTCTGTCCTTCTCTCTGTATCAGAGACTCAGAGTGGCTTACAATCTCCTACATCTACTCCTCCCACAACAGACACCCTGTGAGGTGGGTGGGGCTGAGAGGGCTCTCACAGCAGCTGCCCTTTCAAGGACAACCTCTGCTAGAGCTAACCCAAGGCCATTCCAGCAGGTGCAAGTGGAGGAGTGGGGAATCAAACCCAGTTCTCCCAGATAAGAGCCCACACACTTAACCACTACACCAAACTGGCTCTCAGGATGCTCGACTTGATGCTGGACTTGATGGATCATTGGTCTGATCCAGCAGGATTCTTCTTATGTTCTTATGAAGCATCAGAGAGGTGTTTATGTCAGGCCCATAGCCAGAAAATTTTAGACAGGGGAGGGGCAGGGCCCAGGGATAAAATTTTAGGTGTGTCACGTTCTCAGGGGATCGGCTTGTTGCTTCCACGAGGTTGCCAAGTCCTGGGTATGCGTTATATGGGAGCCTCAATCAGCCTGCTCACTGGGTGGCCATGACTCTTCTAGAACTCAGGGCTGAGAGATCTGAAGCACCGGCGTGCCTCATGCCTTCACTCTGAAAGTGGCTTTCAGAGCCAGCTTCGCACTCTTGAGATGGAAGGGGGAGAGTTTGGAGGAGATTGAGATGGGAGTGTAGCAGGAACAAGGAGGGACCAATGGAAGACTGGGTGGATGCGGAGGGTGGCTGGGAGCTGTAGCTGGAAAGCAACGGGGTTGATTTTGGTCCGTGATCAGGTAGGCCCTGTGAAGCAAGTGCAATTTAAAGAACAGATGTGAATGAAATCAGTAGAGATATTTCAGCATAATGCATTATGAATGAATGAAAAAGGCAAAATGAATTGAGACATACAGAACATTGGAAGGTGTACCTTGACACCACTTACCTACTGTACAGTACATAGACAACAGATGGTCCCTGGAAAAAGAGCTTTAAGCCTAGAAACGACTTAAGGACTGGTTTTTATAAGCATTGGACTTCAGCTAAGACCATCAATTATTGTGGACATTGTTCACCATATAGAGTCAGTAGGTATGAAAGTGGCTTGATGATGATGTTTTTGTATGATTTCTCATTATTTGTATGGACACACTATTTATATTGAATTTTGAATTTCTACTGAATATAGAGTGTTGACATATACTGGTCTAGTTGGTTTGGAATTTTTACACAGAGAGAAGTTTTCTGTTGTGTTTGTTTGTTCTCGTTCCTCTGTGGTCCCGATAGCCCGCCATGCCTACTGATGCTCAAGGCAGCCCCAGCCATGCACCAGCCAAGGGAAGTTTAGGAATTTGGGGCCACCTGCTCCCACCTCCATCCTGCATGGTAGAGGCCCCACCCCGGCTGTGCTTCTGCTGCAGAATGCCACTCCACAGAGCAGGTAAGGCACCAAGGCGGCTGCTGCTGGAAAGAGGGTGGGCGCCTGTCCAACTCTTCCCCCAGCCGAGCCCTCTCACCTGCCCACCAGCCACTCCCAGGCTGGACTTTGCCCTCCAGCTCTCCTGCACCCCTTCACTCATGGGTTAAGGCAGGTAGACCCTCCAATGGAGGGGCCATGCAAATGGAGGGGGGGTGAATGGAGTGGCCTGCCCCCTGCCCTCCCCCCCCCATAGTTAAGGGCCTGGTTTGTATTTCTTTGGCCACACCTTCAAGGGGAAGCATTCTTCCTACTGTGACAATCTATTTGTCTTCTCCAAGGATGAAATGGCTATAGTGAGTTAATGTAAGATATTACACAGCGCTGCTGAATACTGTGCAGCTGTGTCCCTTTATATAGGGGATGGGTAAGACACATGTGCCTCTGAGACCTTTGAACAGAATGCACTCAAAGTGCAGCACAGAAGGTTCACTGTGCCAAATTGAGCAACAAATAATCTATAAACAAAGAGGCCTTTTTCCTACAATTTGCAGCACTTACTATCACAGATCTCTAAGCATTCTCATGACTACATTAAGTTTAAAACAAAAATCCCTAACCAGCAGTTCAAATAATTGTCCAGCACAGGATATCACTGTACCAGAATGGACAGGATCAGAGCCTTTTTTGTAGCAGGAACTCCTTTGCATATTAGGCCACACACCCCTGATGTAGCCAATCCTCCAAGAGCTTACAGGACTCTTAGTACAGAGCCTACTGTAAACTCTTGGAGGATTGGCTACATCAGGGGTGTGTGGCCTAATATACAAAGGAGTTTCTGCTACCAAAAAAAAGCCCTGGACAGGACAATAATGGGCACTGTTACAAATGCTATCTTGTCAGACAGAAAGATTTACTCTTCTGAAACTTGTACAGTATGCACCTCTTTTTGCAGTAGTATCCCTTCTCTTTTCAGTCTGTAAATAATTTAATCAAACCTTTCTGGGCAGAAAGGGTTGCTAAGGCAGACTTCCCCCCATCCATTCTTTTATTGCTATGGATTTAACAAACCTAGCTGTGTGTATTTTTTTACTACCTCATGACAGTAGATCTGAACTTTAATTGAGTGCTTTATACTGATAGTTTTATCACTGGTTTTCTTGTGCCTGTAGGTTGAAAAAAAATCAGAAAATGAAAAATAAAAACTTAAACAGAATACATTAAATTATTTTCACTAGGTTACTAAACCAAGCAAGCTGGCCCAGAAAACATCTTAAAACAGATTTCAACAAAAGCATTCTTCTAATATCAAAATGCTTGGGAACACATGCATCATATATTAAAGTATCCTGAAATCATCCTCCAATATTAACCCAGATGGGAGAACAGGACTGGGAATCCAATAAGACAAGTGTAAAGGGCAATAACCTGGCAGAAAAGAGGAAAGCAGGCAGATGAGTAGGATGATAATACAGAGGGCAAATTCTTGCAATAGCAAACAAATGTCCAGGGGCACCTTAAAGACTAACAACATGTAGTTCGTTATGAACCTTTATGAGTCACAGCTCATTGCTTCCGATAGAGTTAGTGGTTTTTGCAGCTGCATAGCAGACAGTGTGGCAGGAGAGTGGGTCTCCTGAAATTAGGAGGATTCTGGTTCTTGCTGAATGCTTGGAATGCTTGCAATTTCTTCTTCCAAGTGTTCTTACTAGCAACGGGATCACCAGGTTACCTGCAGAACTACTGACTTGAAATTTATTTATTTAATAGATTTACTTCATTATACCCTGCTTTCTCCCCCATAGGGACCCAAATAAGCATACATTATTTTCATCTCCTCAATTTTATTCTCACAACAACCCTATTAGGTAGGTTAGGCTGAGAGTGTGTGACTGGCCCAAGGTAACTGAGTAACCTTCCATAGCACAAGAAATTTGAACCTGGATCTCCCAGATCCTAGTCTGGCACTCTAGCCACTATAGACCTATATAGAGTCAGTGAGGTGACCAGCAGCAGTTTTCCAGGGTCTCAGATAAAGTTCTTTCACATCATCATCTACTACTTGATCCTTTTGAAAACTGGAAATCCTAGGGATTGGACCAAGGTTCTAAGCAGATGATCAAGTACTGAGCGATGACCCCTAGCCAAATGAATGTACAAAGGGCAAGGGAGACCATGCTTCTGGGCTGATTTCCACACAATTGACTCTTTTGTGCAGTGGTGATGTGCATATAAGCTGTATTGTGCCTTAAGATACAAACCATACTTCCAGAGACTGCAGTTTCACAGCTTGTACTCATACTTATTAATGCACTTCCAATCTACTTTCAATGTGCTTTAGCAATGATTTGCAAATAGATTTTGCTATTTCTCACAGTAAAATTCAATTGTAAAATGACTGAAATTGGATGAAAACCACATTATACAACATGTGAGAAAGTGCCATGCAGGGATGCCAGGAATGGGAACACAGTAGCTCCATCTTTTGGCCTCATTGAAACCTAATAGCTGACTAGGACAATAGGAGGGAGCTGCTGAAGGGACAGATCAAGATGGGTAGCTGTGTAGTAGTAGAAAAGAGCAAGAGTCCAGCAGAACCTTAAAGAGTAATAAATTTGTGGTGGGTTATGTGCTTTTGTAAGCCACTGCTCACTTCTTCAGATCTCAGAAAGTGAACAGTGACTCACAGAAGTTCATACCCTGCCAAAAATTTTTGTTAGTCAATGTGCTGCTGGACTCTTGCTCTTTTTTACTGATGAAGGTACAATTAGCTATAGCAGTTCCATTTGCTTTCTGCCACCAAGAATAAATAGTAATAATAGCACTACTTGAGTGGAGGAGGGGAGTTATTACTGTGGAAAGAACTATTGAAAAAATAGTTTTCTCTGGCCTTCTTAACTCTAGGAAGCCTAGACTGATCTTCTGGCAGGGAGCATCCCATTGCATCCTTCAGCTCCTGATTCCAAATGAAAAACGAACAGGTTAATATAAAGATGTGCTCAGTAAATAGAATAACTGTAATCTCTGTCTTCATCCTTGCTTGCTTGTTCCTTTTCCTTAATTAAGTCAGTGTGACTGCTTGATACCATTAAGAGCATCTGAAGATCTGCCAAAATATTACCCTCTCCCCTCTAGCTCCTGAAACTCATGATGAGAACTATGATGTATGGAGGTTTTGCAGGGTTGTCCTGTATTTCTCCAATGAAAACTGACTCTGCCAAAGGCTGCTCTGAACTTCCCAATGTTTGGCAAAGGGGAGTATGAAGCAATATTAAGCATTTGATACCTAACACTCATGCCCTTGCTGTTTGACTCTTGCGCATACCAAAGCTGTAGCTCTTAGCAACATGAAATCCCATTCTAATTAGCCTTCATTTAACAATACCCTTTTGTATGCAGTTAGCATGTCAAGCACTTTCAGTTCAGGGGATACAAGGGAATGAAACAAGGTGTTTAAAGTACTAGACCAACATTTCCAGACTCCTTTTTTGCAAAGGGAATGGTAGTACGGATATCCTTTGAGTATGAAGAACTGGGCCTGAAAACTAAATAAAGAATTTAAATTAGTTAAGAATTCAAATACTTAAATGAGTTAAACTGCATAGTACTAGAATCCAAATGCAGTAGATCATAAAGAGATGAGACTCCTGTGAGAACCTTGAGGCTAACAGTTATATGGCCTGTTTTCCTTCATATAAAAAGGGATTCTTTTACCCCAAAATGTGTCTGAGACACAAAGAGGGAAAGTGAGAAATAAAGAAAAATATTGTTTCACATGTAGAACCATCACATAATCTGTACCAATCTGTTGCCTTCATTGTCTAGGAGGGATCTTCCCTCTGTAGAGATGTCTGAAGATGATGTGTGTACTCCAAGAGACCAATGAATTCTTTTTCTTACTGTGCAGAACTATTACAGACTATCAACATGATTGCTTGTAGGTGCCCTTTTGAAGGAAGGACAATGGCCTGGCCAACCTTGTCCTGACTTCATCTATAGACTTAGAAGGCAGGCTTAAGCCTTCCTGTACTTTGCCCTACGCAAGAATGCTGAGGGTCTCGGAATGTGCTGCCCTTTTCACCTCCTTCCTGGAATACACATTTGGGGTAACAAGTTTAGGTAAACATTGGTCTCCTCATTCTGCACGTTGTTAGTAAATGATTGTGTAAAGAATAATGTATATAAATAAAGCAGCACAACCACTGTCACTGAGACATGAGCTGCAGACAGACTGGACAGACTGGTGTGATGAACCTCAACCCTGAGTCTATGGTTGCCAATCCCCAGGTGGGGGCAGGGGATCCCCCGATTTGGAGGCCCTTCCCCCGCTTCAGGGTTGTCAGAAAGCGGGGGGGGGGAGGGGAGGGAAATGTCTGCTGGGAACTCTGCTATTCCCTATGGAGATTTATTCCCATAGAAAATCATGGAGAATTGATCCGTGGGTATCTGGGGCTCTGGGGGGGCTGTTTTTTGGGGTAGAGGCACCAAATTTTCAGTATAGCATCTAGTGCCTCTCCCCAAAATACCCCCCAAGTTTCAAAAAGATTGGACCAGGGGGTCCAATTCTATGAGCCCCAAAAGAAGGTGCCCCTATCCTTCATTATTTCCTATGGAAGGAAGGCATTGAAAAGGTGTGCCGTCCTTTTAAATGTGATGGCCAGAACTCCCTTTGGAGTTCAATTATGCTTGTCACAGCCTTGATCTTGGCTCCACCCCTAATGTCTCCTGGCTCCACCCCCAATGTCTCCTGGCTCCACCCCCAAAGTCCCCAGATATTTCTTGAATTGGACTTGGCAACCCTACCTGAGTCGTGTGACATTCCTACACCCTTTCACTTGTCAAAATCTTTCATTATTGAGTGATTGTATGATACAGGAAGATGCAATAAAGAGAGTGCAAAAGGTTACAATTTCAGTGAATGATGATATTTACTGTTCATATTTTTCTTATTATCTGGAGGCTACTGGGAAAATGTCAATGGCTTGCTTTGGCTATTCACCAATTACCAATTATACTTAATTTAAAATGTTTGTCATTTATCAGTACTCAGTTGATCCTGAGATTTGTAATGTGTGTCAGAACTCTTGTAATACTCTGATTTTTGGTACTTTGATAGAGTCAACTCCTGTTTATACCCATTCTATTCTTAAAGCTAGGTTTTCAGCAGCAGAGGCCAAAAGCAATCATAACCGTGGCCACAATCAATCATTATCAGGGTTTGCTCAGATAAACTTGGGCCTGCAAGTCAAACAGTCACAGATAAGATACTGAGAATTTATTGTTCATTTCCCAGAAAAGTCTTAATTTCACAGTACATGAACTTATGAAGCTGAGGGTGCTTTCCATCTAATTCCCTCAAGGTAACTGTTTTCAGTGTATTTCACTCATTTTTTCCCTTGAAAATTCTGACCTAAATTTCTTTTCACATATTGTCTTCTCCAGTCAACCATACTTCATGCCAGTGAATAATATATGGCATCCCTCTCAATCAATGTTCCCTCTAAGCTGCAGAGTCTTGTGAGCAAAAATTCTACTTTGTAAGCTACTGCCAGTAATGTTGTGAGCTACTGCATAAATTAGTGTGTTCTGGGGTCATCCTTCCTGAGCTAAGACAAAAATGTGTGAGCTGGAAACTAAAAATCTGTGAGCTAGCTCACACTAACTCAGCTTAGAGGGAACACTGCTCTCAATATGCCAGGCAGAATTTGCATCAGGATCCTTGGTGCTTCTCATTCAGAATTATTTTCCCACTGACTTTCCTTTCTGTTTTGTAGCTGTACAAATTAGTCACAGACATTAAAGGAATACTTTTGTCTTCCAAGCAGAAGATAAAACCCTTCTAGAAGTGTGCGCATTTTTTCACATTTTATATAATACTCTATTTTTTGGTATTTATTTCATTTATGTACCTTCTGGGAGCTAGTCAAACAGCCCTATGTAAGGTTACAGTATTATGTGCTTTCAGACCACATTTTGGAAACAGCACGTTTGCACATTGTTTGAATGTTTTATGAAGTTTGCTCCATAATTAAAGATATTCATTTGTAACCCTTACAAGCTTGTGTGTGCCCAATGGGAGTCTTACTTTCATGCCTTTTCAACAGCTTACACATTTTCCAAAGCTAGCATCACGGCTCGGTTCACATCTTCTGAACTGCTGCATAGAATTGATATCAGACAGTCAAAGTGGTCATCCTGGTCTCTCATTTGCCTCAGATTTTCTACAGATCCTATTAAAGGAAACAGGAAGTATTTGCTTGGAAGGCAGTTTACATTTCAGTTGTGGAGCATCTGATTGTGGTGCAATTACAGATTCCTCTGAGACTGTTTGACCATTCCCTTAAAGTTTTAAATCTGCTAGCTGTGAACTCTCTATGACCCTTTGTGGTTTAATCCCATTTGTCCTGTTTTGCCTCCTGCCCAGAAACAATGCAGCACATCTCTGCTCCTAGTCTTGTCTGATCCTTTGACTGCTGTAGATGTAATCCTGCCTAGCTATCTATTATCTTAATAAGGGTGGACAGGATCAAAAGACAAAGCTGCATGCTCTGGCTAGGGTTGTCAGGCCTGTGTTGGAAAATATCTGGAAACTTTGGGGGTGGATCCAGGAGAGGGTGGGGCTTGGGGAGGGGCTTCAACATGGTACACTGCCATAGAGTCCACATTTTAAAACAGCCATTTTCTCCAGGGAAGTTGATCTCTGCCAGCTGGAGATCAGTTGTAAAAGCAGGAGATCTTCAGATCTCCCCTGGAGGCTGGCACCCCTAGCTCTAGCAGATCTAGGAGGATAGATGGATGATTCACAGGGAAAGAAAAGAATAAGGAAGCTGGCCGATTGGGGTGAAAGTAAGGATGCTCAGACACCCATCAATGTGGCTTATGGGCTGTTTACTGGTTGTGAACAGCCAGCCAGATTTTTTGTTAATAAACTCAAACTGTTCACAAAAGGTTTGTGCCTGTTTGTCAGGTTGCTTTTCACATGTTCAGGAAGTACTGTGCATTTGGCAACGGTTCACACATATGCATTCTCACTGCCCAATGGGAGTTTACTTTTGTCCTTGTCCCCCACAGATCATATAAGTAAATGAGAAGCAAATAAATCAGTCAGCTACCAGTTATCAGTAAACACTATATTTTGGAACAAATCTTACTGTTTGGTGTTTAAGTCCATGTTATTGTCATAATTTTGCACATGTACATTTTTGCACAGCCTTATGAGGGGTGTAGTTCCACCTCTCACATCATTTACTTACCAACCTGACCATGAATGTCCATGGATAGAATCATCTCACCTAATGTGCAGATGCAAAAGCCCCACAAGACAAGGAAATGAAACTCTGCCATCATTGCTATTTGCACAACTGCAAAGCTGTTTAATAGCCATTTATGGCAGATGGCAAACAGGTGAATGTATTATTAGAGGTTCAACTCATGGTTGATTATAGCTTTCAGGCACTATATATTTTCCTTTCAAAAATGTTTCACATGACATTCACAGATTCTCTAGACCAGG
This sequence comes from Heteronotia binoei, assembly GCF_032191835.1. Classification (NCBI taxonomy): domain Eukaryota; kingdom Metazoa; phylum Chordata; class Lepidosauria; order Squamata; family Gekkonidae; genus Heteronotia; species Heteronotia binoei. Next base: position 90,617,588 of record NC_083243.1, on the reverse strand, counting down.
TAGCAATTTATTCCTCCATAGCCAGCTGTGGCTCACTGCAGAACCAAATATGAGTCTCTAAAAAAGCAAACCCAGTCCAAAGATCTATTAGAGAGACAGGTGAGATGCTACAGTAACCAGGTTGTGAAGAGAATGGTAAGTAGACTGTTATGGGGCTAAAGGGCTTTTTAGTGATGTTTTACAGGAGGGTAGAGGAGAACAGGTGGCAATAATCTAAACACAAGCCATGCAAATTTACACCAGTACACTAAAACAATTGTACAGGATGCCTGGTGTATTCCTTATTATGAGACATTGTATTTGCCATTTTCTTATAAATCATTCATAGCATTTTGAGCTGAGGAAACTTAATGGATTATTAATCAACGTATTAGTAATGTGAAACTGTATAGTTTCAGTTATGCAGGTGGACTTTCTTATACTGGCCGTTTTCGCACTTAGCGTTTGCTCCCCTTATTCCACGGCGCAATTATGTCCGGATCATTTTTCTCGTTTTCCCACTAGTGACTCTTTGCGGAGTCGCCTTCCCTGAAGCCCCGGCTCAAATCGTTTTCCCACTGGCATCGACTTGAGTTCGATGCCCTGTCAATCATTTTTTTTTTAAGCGCAAGTCTGGTTGCGTTATGACGTACTAACGTACTAACGCAACATCGAGCTGTTCCCTCCCCTTCTTTTCGTGGACAAACCGCATCACGTGTGCTGCTGCTGCTTATGGATTGGCTGCAGCTGTAGAAACCTCCACAGCCACAATAGAGAATCCCCTTTTTCGCGGGCAAACCATCTGGTTAAGTATTGGCTGCAGCAGCAGCATCCTCCATACTGCCTTGTATTCACAATGGAGAATCTGGATGACGAGAGTATGGCGCTGCTTTATTCAGCATTGCAGCTTCTGCTACTGTGCCTCTACGCCGGGCGCCAAGTCCTCTACACCGGAGGAAAAATCCTCACTCATCGTGCATTTAGATCCCGGAATCCTCTGATCTCCTCTAGGAAGTCTGAGGCCCGGCTTCGGCTGATTAGAGGTGGCACTCGCCGCCAGGAACGTAGATGGCACTATCTTGCCGGAATGCGGTTTTTGCCCAGGTATTGGGTGTTCCCCCGTGAACGGCTCTGGTGGGAGAACTTTGTGCTTGTGTACTGGGGTGACCAGCAATGGCTTCTCAACTTCCGGATGACCAGAGGGACCTTCCTGGAGATTTATGCCACTGTGAAGGACAAGCTGGAAAGGCAAACCACACGGATGAGGTATCCTGTCCACCCTGAGAAGCGGCTCGCGGTAGCGCTATGGTACCTCGCGACCGGGAGCGCCTATCGGGAAATCAGCTGGCTGTTCGGAATCGGCCTTTCCACCGTCCATGGGATTGTGATGGAGGTCTGCGAAGCCATCGAGACCCGTCTGTTTTCAAAGGTCGTCTGCCTCGGTGACGACATTGGAACGGTGTGTATATATTTTTTTTCCCCCTTCCCTAGTTTTGCGTTATAACGCAATATCGATATATAAGATGCGATTCTCCATTGCTAATACAGTGGACGCTGCATTAACCTTGACCTGATCCATTGTACTCCATTTCTCAACAGATTATGGATGGTTTCGGTAAACTCGGTCTACCGCATATGGTGGCTGCTGTGGACGGATCGCACATACCGATACGGGCGCCTGGGGGAAGAACTGAGGAGTTTTGCAACCGGAAGATGTTCTGTTCGGTGATCCTCCAAGGCACGGTTGATCACACCGGACGCTTCCTGGATGCAGAGTTTGGCTACACCGGGAGGACCAACGATGCCTTCGTTTTTGCAAACAGCCATCTCTGCGCCGCCAATGATGCAGGGCTCTGGGTTCCAGGGAACCCTACGATGACTTTTGGAAATGTGACCATCCCTGCGCTTGTATTGGGCGACGGAGCGTACCCCCTTAGGCCCTGGCTGTTGTCACCGTACAGGAAACCCATCGGGCCCGTGCAGAAGCACTTTAACAAGAAGCACGCCAGGGCCAGGAATGTGGTGGAGCGTGCTTTCGGGCGGCTTAAGGCTCGCTGGCGTGTCCTGCTAACGCGAATGAACGCGCAGTACCGGAGTGTGTTCTCCATCGTGACCGCATCTGTGACTCTGCACAATATTTGTGAGGAAAAGGGACATGCGGTCACGCTGGATATTCCTGATAAGGAGATAACACTCCTCCCGGAACCAGAAGAGCCAGACTTTAGGGTGATCAACAGGAGGCAGTTAGAGGGGGGGAGGATTGTGCGGGATGCTGTCGCGGAATACATTTATCAAAGGAGAAGATGATTCTGCGGCTTCCTGTCCACCATGTCTCTCGCTGCCGCCGCCTGCGACTGACAAAAGACTGCTGTTTCGTTATTACGATCTTACGCTATCACAAACATTCCCTGTCTGCCTTTTCAGCTTCCACCCATTAATACTGCATATTTCTTAACAGTATGCCTGTGTTTGTTTAGGCTGCTTCTCGTTACAGCGAATAAAGTTTTGAGCACTATAAACTGCATTGCTTTCATTTACTTTGGTGGTGGTTGGGGGGGGGAGTAATATTTTGGTGCACCAGGGGTTCTTACACGTGCTTCTGGCATTGCTTTCATTTACTTTTCATTTACTTTGGTGGTGGTTGGGGGGGGGAGTAATATTTTGGTGCACCAGGGGTTCTTACACGTGCTTCTGGCCTGGGTCTGTTTTTGCCTTGTCAATCAGGATATGCCTTCCCCATGATTGGATAAATCAAAGCAGAAAGGGGAGGCTGCTATTTCGCAAAATCGAAAGAGCGTTAGTTCGAAATGGCGGCCAGGGGAAGGAGAGGGACGTTCTGGCAGCGGGAAGAGGTGCTGGCAATGTTGGAGATTGTGGAGAGGAGCGGGCACGCTCGCGAGGTTATGTCCAGCACCCACCTCAGGAGCACCCACATTTATGAGGCGATAGCCAGGAGGCTGCAGCGGAGGGGGTTTGACCGGACTGCTGCGCAGTGCCGGTCAAAAATCAAACGCCTCCGCTGCAGCTTCATGGCTAGCCTGCAAGCGTGGGGCGGTATCCCCAGGGCCTCAGGACGGACGCCCTACCACGACGCCATGGTGCGTCTCTGGGAGTTGGCGGGGCGGCCCCGTTGGGAGGACCGTCATCATGATTGTGAGTAACACCACACACACACACAACACACAAACGCCACACACACCCCTTCCTTCTTTATTACTGCTTCATGGCAGTACAGTACAAGATCCACCCCCCCCCCCTCTATGTCCTGATGTGCCTTCCTGGTGGAATGGGGGGGGGGGACAAGGATGATCACAGAAACCTCATTAATTGGATCCCACCCCAAGGCCCCACCCATTTCTATGTCCTGATGTGCCTTCCTGGTGGAATGGGGGGGGGGGGGACAAGGATGATCACAGAAACCTCATTAATTGGATCCCAAACCAAGGCCCGACCCATTTCTGTGTCCTGATGTGCCTTCCTGGTGGAATGGGGGGGGGGACCAAGGATGATCACAGAAACCTCATTAATTGGATCCCACCCCAAGCCCCCACCCATTTCTGTGTCCTGATGTGCCTTCCTGGTGGAATGGGGGGGGGGGACCAAGGATGATCACAGAAACCTCATTAATTGGATCCCACCCCAAGCCCCCACCCATTTCTGTGTCCTGATGTGCCTTCCTGGTGGAATGGGGGGGGGGGGACCAAGGATGATCACAGAAACCTCATTAATTGGATCCCACCCCAAGCCCCCACCCATTTCTGTGCCCTGATGTGCCTTCCTGGTGGAATGGGGGGGGACCAAGGATGATCACAGAAACCTCATTAATTGGATCCCACCCAAAGCCCCCACCCATTTCTGTGTCCTGATGTGCCTTCCTGGTGGAATGGGGGGGGGGGACCAAGGATGATCACAGAAACCTCATTAATTGGATCCCACCCCAAGCCCCCACCCATTTCTGTGTCCTGATGTGCCTTCCTTGGCCAGTACGTATTACCTGCAGATTACAGTGCAGTTTTCACATATGTTGTGTGCTTTCATTCACATCACTTGCATGTATGAGTCTCGTTGCTTGGTTTTTTTCTAGTTGACACCTGTCCGCGAGGCGCAGCGGAGCGGCCAGGCCCACCCTCGGAGGGAGAGGAGGAGCAGGGTGCGGAGGAGCAAGAAGGTACATTACCTGACAAAGCGGCCGCCTCTTGGTTACTGCGCATTAAACGCATTAATAAGCCATGTGCGCAGGGCGTTCAAGAAAATAACTTAATGATTACTTTTGCAAATCTTAGGCGGTGGGAGCCCAGCAGCACAGGAGGCAGGAGGCGCTGAGGAGGCAGGAGGCGCTGAGGAGGCAGGAGGCGCTGAGGAGGCAGGTGGGTTCGCTGAGGCTCAGATAGAAATCAATAGGCATGGCGTGCAAGTTTCTAATAAATATGATGCTGCAGCCTTGTCAGCCTTGCCTCTAAGGCCACGAGGCGAGGCAGAGCGGCCAGGCTCACCCTTGGGGGGAGAGGAGGATGAGCAGCAGGGTGCTGAGGAGCAAGAAGGTACATTACCTGACAAAGCAGCCACCTCTGGGTTATTGCACATTAGAGGCATTAAAAAGCCATGTGCGCAGGGCGTTCAGTAAAATAACTTAATGATTACTTTTGCAAATCTTAGGCGGTGGGAGCTCAGAAGGCAGGTGGGTTTGCTGAGCTGCCTCTCAGGTCACTGCGCACTAATGTTGCTATACAATGCACACATGCCTATAATTTTCTAATGTGCATGCATGGTGTGCTTGCATTTCAGTGGTGGAGGAGCAGGTGCGCCAACCTGATGAAGCCATTGCCCGTATGGAGGCCCTCACCCAGCGCATCGAGGCCCTCGAGCGGCGCCCAGCACCAATTGAGGCCAACGCCGGGCTGGAGGCCCTCACCCAGCGCATCGAGGCCCTCGAGCGGCGCCCAGCACCAATGGAGGCCAATGCCGGGCTGGAGGCCCTCAACCAGCGCATTGAGGCCCTCGAGCGGCGCCCAGCACCGGAGGCGCCACTGGAGGCCATTGCCCGGCTGGAGGCCCTCTGCCGCTCAGCGTGTGAGTGCTCACTATTTTGCATGATGGGTAGTTCTTGTGAGTGACTGAGTGCTGTGGGTACATTACTGAGGGCGTTGCACTTACTTGCTTCTTTTCTAAATTGCAGTGAGCGCCTTCACGCGCCGGATCGACGCCCTGGAGCGGCAGTTCCGGAGGCTGGAGCGGGCCAGGGGTGGGGGGTTGGGGGAATAAAGTTGTATATAGTTTTAATAAAGTGTTTGTCAGTGTTAATAAATTCTTGTTAATGTTTAAACCGTAAGATATCGTTTTTCTTTACCTAAACACCGAACTGGGACCTGTTTAAAACATAACTTTATTAAAAGTGCGTTAACCTGACAAGAGCACAACATCAGCTGTACACAGCTGCTGCGTATTAATCTCTAAGGTAGGAACAGCCTGCCCGTGCAGGTATAAGCAATGAAATAACATCATCAATAACAACATGCACAACATGTAAACAATGAAATAACATCATCAATAACAACATGCACAACATGTAAACAATGCCTGCAACTCACTGCCTCCCTTGATGGGCATTGATTCTGGTACCCATGAATGGGACAGTGCTGAAAAACACAGCAAAATAAAAAGGCAGAGCAGCAGTACCTGCTTCTGTCATACAGAGAGCATTGCATGTCAGAAGCAGCCAGCCAGTACTGAAATGGTTTTAGGGCTCAAAATACACCCTCTGCTTCCCTGTGCAGGATCTTTTCTTGCCCCTACGGGAAGCCGCCACACTGCCACTTGAGGAGGGTGCAGGAGACAGGAGGCTCTGGCTCTCAGGCATAGAGTCTTCTGCCAAAACTGGGTAAGCTATATCAGAAGGCAGTGGTCCGCGAGTTTCGCTGCAGTCACAGTTTAGGTGAAGCTGCCTATGTGTGACAGATGGTGGAGATGCTGCATATGGTGGAGATGTTGCAGTGGCTGGTACCTCACCCACCCTTCCCTGTGCCCTACCTTCCCTAAAAATTTGGGCAATGCTGCCTAGCATATCAACAGCTGCCCTCATAACATCCACAGTCTCCCTTGTGCCCTTTTCGAAAGCCTTTATCAAGCCTGTGTCACGCTCTCCCTGCAAAGTGAACCTGCGTTCTTCAGAAGCTAGCATTCGGTCAAAGTGCTCCATCGCGTCTTCATGATCCAGACGGCTTTGATTCATCATCTTTTCAGCTACAGTATTCAGCATGGCAACCCTTCGCTGACGTTGAGCTTCGTTCTGCACACTCGCCTCCTTTATTTGCTGTGCTGATGATACCGGCAGCTGATCTCCTGAAGCATCTCCTCAAAGAAGAAGGATGGAAAGATTACATTCCCTGGAAAACTCTGGCAATACACCCCTCGCTTGAGCTAGGGTACAAGCTCCCATTACTGACATGCACTACTCTACTGCAGGCATTGGCATCGCTGCTGTACATTAAGCAGAAAGCCCAAGAGCATACCTCCTCCCTCTGCTTCCTGCTCTGAGAGGACAGCATCTCCAGGTCCTCCCCTTTGGATACTGCACCCTTCTTCCTCCTCAAAGTCACCTGGAATTGAAATTGACACAACACTCATTCCTCTACATGGTTAGTGCTGCAAAGCCCATGCTTACATTAAAGATCTGTACTATAACATGTCTTCAGGAGCAGTTCTGCTCATACATGAAGCAGGAAACGCAGGGTCAATGGTTCAGCAATTGTAAGCTGGGCAATGCATCTAAGTTCCACTGAAAGCTTTCACATTCCACATAAGACTTATCAGAAGCACTGCAGGCCGCACTTACCCCGAAATGACTCCTCGCCTGGGTGTTCATCAGTAAAATCCTGGGTCTGTTCCTGTTCCTGTAACGCATTGCTTGGGTTCACGCCGCTTGAGCCTATAGCAATGCAGAAAAATCAACAGTATTACGCTAGCTGGGGGGGGGGGAGGGAGGCAGAAGCCAGAGGAATGTTGCGAGTATAATAAGTGCCAAACATCCACGTCTCCCTTCATTAAGGGGCGGTTTCATTAAGGTTTTCCCCATGGCTCCCTATCACCGGCCCACCCACAGCAACCACTGTCGTTGTGTAGTTTCGTTAGTACGAAGTCTCGCTATTGCGATAAAAGTTTGAAAAAACTCTCTACGTGGGTTTCCTTATGGGTGAGCAGGGACCCCAAACCATAAAAATTACACGGCTGAGGAGCACTGTATCGCCGGGATACTCACCAGGAGGTGATGCAGTGGTGTGCGTCAGGAGATCAGCAGCGTTGATTGTTTGGAGGTCAGCTGAAGAGATGCTATCTGATCCTTGAATCGGGATGTTTTCCTTATTTGCCTTGTAATACATTGCCGTCAAGCTTCTCTTCATGAGGGGGGGACGCGCGGACTTATCGTTCTTAAGTATGCGGTGCAGCACATCAAAGTGAGGGCAGTAAACTGGGGATGCTCCAGTCTTTTCATTGTGGCTAACGCATCTTCGATAGTCCGCACGCAAGCCCTTGGTCTTTGTGCGGCACTCAAGCGCCGACCTCTTGTGCCCCATGGCATGCATTGCCTTAGATATATCCTCGTAGACATAGATGTTTTTGCGGTTAGAGGCCAGCGCCTTCTGGATCTTTTCCTCAACCCAAATGGACAGCAAGGCTTCTGTTTCGCTCTCCCGCCACGAACACCCCGAGCCCCCAGTGGCCTGCTGATGGATGCCATTGCAAGTAGCTGCTGTGCGATGGCGGGAGTAAGATGCTCAATGGCGGCCAGCAATATCTGTCCCTTCTTCCTCCCAGTGTTCTGTTCGGCTCATGCAAATTGTGACGATAGCTGCTTCTCGCCTCATGATTGGCCACTAGCATTGGCAGCATGATGTGGGCGATTCCCTGATTCTAGCTCAGCAGTCGCAATTCTCGCGAGAGCCAACAGCCTCAACTATAATGTATCAGCCGCAATTCTCGCGAGACCCTCGCCATAGCACCCATCAGAGTCTCGCGAACCTAACACCCTATTGATAATAATGCATATTATCAATAATCATGTATCATCCGAAATGTGTTATGTGTTAGGTGTGATGCAGCTGCGAAGTAACGAAACATCACTCGAGCTGTCCCATCGGTTTAGCGAAGTAACGCAACTAAAGTTAAAAATAAAAAAAAATTCTAATGCATCCACCTTTGAAATGGCGTGACAGTGCAGGGGAAGCGTAAAACTACAAAAAAATCACAATTCAGGCTATTCCAGGAGGGAGGGGGGGGGTCTTTTTTTTTTTTTCCGAAATATCGCTATTACGCAAAACTGTGAAGTTTAAAAAAAAAAAATGGCCGCGCCGGCACTTTGGGGAAGCGCCGCGAAAGGCTGATGATTGGCCAAGGGGGTGGATGGGGTGGGAGGACGGAAAGGGAGAGGGTGCCGCCCACACAGCAGTCGATCCGGCGTGGATGGATTTCCCACAGAAAACTCCGCGGAGTGGATCCGGAGGTTTTCAAAAACTCCGGAAGGAGGTGGATCTAGATACTCCGGCGTGAAAACCCTGCAGCGCCGGAGCAAACCGCAGCGCCGGAGCAACAGGTGCGAAAACCAGGGAAAGATCCGGAGGTAAATGGGGTGCTACGCTGGAGTAAACGCTAGTGCGAAAACGGCCACTGACTCATTGTTGATCTGTTGCTGTGAATTTTGATGTAGTTTTTCACTTTAGTTGTAAAAGGTCTCACAACTCTGCTCTAGGCCAAGGTGGCATCATAGTGCCCCAAGTGGCCTTTTCTGTCATAAACTGGCTCTGATAGGATCAATCTTTCACAGATTTATGCCCGCTTTTCGCTTGCTGATTGTTTTTAATCATTTCTATTCCATTCTCACCACCAAGGGTGGTAATTTAAAAATATCAGCATCAAATATTAAATAATATATTAAAACAGCTGTAGTAAAATAGATAGCCAATAATATTTTGGTAATACTAATAATAATATTAACCAGCAATAACAACAACAATAACAGAAACCTCAGGCAAACAAATATGCCTCTAGTCGGGACTAGAAACTCAGCATATTCAGTTCCAGCCTAGCACCTGTGAGCCATGGTCGTTCACTTTATTTCACTCAGTGGTGTCATGTGGAGCAGGATTTCAAATGGCAACCAAACTAATTGGGCTGGCTCGTACAGGAGCAGGCAGATATTGGGGCAAATGCCTTTGTCAGCAGACTCGTGGTCATTTTGGAACCCTAGTTGGCAACTAGTTTTGTAAGACACCATTTAGATTAGACAGTGCAGGGTTATGGGACAAAACAGCAGCCCCATTCTTTCCCCTTCCCAAACATCAGCACAGCTAGTCAGAAAGTTCCATTATAAGGTGCTCCTGCTCCTTGCATAGCCGTTTTGCCTCTTAGTTGAGAACTCAGGGAGACAAAATTGGCCATGAGGCTACCAGATATACGTTGCCCTCTTCAGAAAATTTAAATGCCAGCAGCTAACAGTGCCCTTATTTAAATGGAAGAAAGAATGTCATGGCACAAAGCATTCAGAAAAGGATTCTTGGTGGTTTTAGAATTTGAGTCACTTTACAAGTCCACCTTAAGTTGTCCTAGGTATATCAGTTCTCTGTATATCTCTCTGACATGGTTGTTTATTTAAATATTCTTGCTCCCTGAATTAATATGATCTCTTTACTTTCCATCCCTGATTTTAAGTCTCTACCAGACAGACCATCTGTTCTATGCAGCCTGCCAGTTAAGATCTTCTCTCAAGTCATGTTTTCTGTGCCTCTAGAGGTGATGTGGATGACAACTACAGAGAGGGGATTTTTAATGGTGGCACATTGCCACTGGAAAGCAGGGCTTTTTTGGTAGAAAAAGCCCAGCAGGAACTCATTTGCATTTTAGTTATTTATTATTTATTTATTACGTTCAACTTATATCTCGCCCTCTCTGCAAGCGGACTCAGGGCGGCTCACAACATCATGTCAATACAATTAAACCAATAAAACATATAAAACCATAATTTACATTTTCGATTTTTAAAACCAATTCTGTGGTGCTGCATCAGTACAATATAGGCGGCATTGAATTTTTGAACAGCGATCACCAGCATTCTATATGATGTCCGGTGGCAGCCCTCTTTCAGTTAAGTATCGAAGGCCTGCTTAAACAATTCGGTCTTACAGGCCCTGCGGAACACAGACAGATCCCGCAGGGCCCTTATGGCCTCCGGAAGGGTGTTCCAAAGTTCTGGTGCTGCCACCAAAAAAGCCCTAGATCTTGTCACTCATAACCTGGCTTCTTTTGGTCCGGGGGCGGACAGTAAGTTTTTTGCCCCTGAACACAGTGCTCTCTGGGGGATATATGGAGAAAGGCGGTCCCGTAGATAGGCAGGTCCCTGACCATAAAGGGCTTTAAAGGTCAATACCAACACCTTGAAGCGAACTTGGAACACAACAGGTAGCCAGTGCAGCTCTTTCAGCACTAGCTGAATGTGCTCCCATCACGGCAGCCTCATTAACAGCCGTGCTGCAGCATTCTGCACTAGCTGTAGTCTCCGGGTTAGCATCAAGGGTAGCCCCATGTAGAGAGCATTACAGTGATCTATTCTTGAGGTGACCATAGCATGGATTATCATCGCTAAATCGTTGTGCTCCAGGAAAGGAGCCAGCTGCCGCACCCGCCAAAGATGAAAAAAGGCAGATCTAGCAGTGGCTGCTACCTGGGCCTCTATTGTAAGGGAGGACTCAAGGAGCACGCCTAAGCTCTTGACCTTAGGGGCTGGTATTAGTGGCACCCTGTCAAGAGTCAGCAGATGGATCTCTCCCCTTGGACCACCCTGACTCAGATAGAGAGTCTTCGACAGATTCAGCCGACTCAGTCTGAGCCAAGATGCCACAGCTTGTAGAGCCAGGTCTAGATTTTCCGGGGTACAGTCAGACTGGCCGCCCATCAATAGATAGAGCTGGGTGTCATCCGCATATTGATGACAACCCAGTCCATACCTCCTGACAATCTGGGCAAGGGGGTGCATGTAGATATTAAATAGCATCGGGGATAGGACCGTTCCCTGTGGCACCCCACAGCTAAGAGAGTGCCTCTGGGATGCTTCCTCCCCTATCACCACCCTTTGTCCCTGATCTTGGAGAAAAGAGGTCAGCCACTGTGAGGCAGATCCCTGAATCCCCACATTGGCAAGGCGGCTAGTCAGTAGCTGATGGTCAACCGTATCAAAAGCGGCTGACAACAGCACTGCTGAGCCACCCCGATCCAGATGTCGCATGAGGTCATCTATGAGAGTGACCAGAACCGTCTCCGTCCCGTGACCTGGCCGAAAGCTGGACTGGAATGGATCCAGTGCGGAAGTGTCCTCCAGGAATCCCTGAAGCTGAATTGCCACCACCCACTCTATAACCTTACCCAAAAAGGGAAGGTTCGACACCGGCTGATAGTTCGCCAATACGGCCGGGTCTGCTGATGGTTTTTTAAAGAGAGGACGGACCACTGCCTCTTTAAGAGGTGTGGGAAAGATCCCTTCTACCAGGGACCTGTTGACAATACCTTGTAGTGGTTCACACAGCCACGTCTGGCTCATTTTATAAGCCAAGACGGGCATGGGTCCAATCTATAAGTTGTAGGGCGTGCAGCTACAAGGATCTTGTCGACTTCCTCCAGACTGAGTGGACTGAAAGAATCCAGAATTGGACCAGAAGACGCGCTTGGTGCCCCAAGTTCTTCTACTGCATCAATTATAGCGGGTAAGTCGCGTCGGAGCAATGAGACCTTATCTGCGAAAAAACTCGCAAAAGCCTCACAGCCTATTTCCAATTCTCTAATATTTTGTTTGCCCTGCGGCAAATTTGTTAATGACCGAATTATACGAAACAGTTGTGCTGGGCGCGAGGTTGCAGATGCAATTCTGGACGCAAAGTGGGCCTTCTTTGCGGCTTGAACTGCAATCTCATAGGTCCGCATAAATGACCTATATGATGTTCTCATAGCTTCGTCACGAGTGTGGCACCATTGTCTCTCTAGTCATCTTAATCGTCGTTTCATTGATCGCAACTCCGGGGTAAACCACGGAGCGGATCGTGATCGAGGATGAAGAGGACGTCGGGGAGCAATTTCATCGATGGCCGTGGAGAGCTGGTCATTCCAGATCTCCACTAGCTCATCCAACGAGTCGCCAGAGGGCCAGGGATCCCGCATGGCCATTTGAAGCCGCAACGGGTCCATCTGGCTACGCGGGCGAGCTAAAACCTGCTCACCGCCTAAATGGGATAGGGGTGGCATGTCCACACGAGCCTTCAAGGCCTGGTGGTCAGACCATGGCACTGCCTCGGCAGATATCTGATCCAGTACTACTCCCGCCACAAAGATCAGGTCTAGTGTGTGCCCAGCCTGGTGCGTGGGTGCTGTTATATATTGGGAAAGTCCCAGTGCTGCCATGGAAAGCACTAGGTCCGTCGCACGAGTGGAAGCCATGTCCTCGGCATGGACATTGAAGTCACCCAGGACTATAAGTCAAGGGTGCTCCAATGCCCAGCCTGCTACAGCCTCCATTAGGGACAGTAAGGCACTGGCCGGTGCGTTAGGCGGATGGTACACCAGCCAGATTGCCAAACTTTCTCCAACGTCCCACACCAGGCCCACACACTCCACGCCCTTGATCTCTGGCGGCGGAAGTATCCTGAAGGAGCAATCCTCCTCTATGAAAAAAGCCACCCCTCCCCCCCCGCCCGCTAGTCCGGGCCTGGTGAAGGATGGAGAACCCAGGCAGGGCTACTTGGGATATTAGACCGCACCCTCAACACTGCCAGCTGGAATTGCATTCCTGCTCAAAAAAGCCCTGCTGGAAAGACTTGCCACTGAGGCTTGCCTGGCACTATTTCACTTTCTTTTAAGGGCCATTTTTAAAATTCAGGCATTGAATTAGGGGGTTTATATTATTAGCTTTTTAATGGTCTACTTTGCAAACCCCATAGCAGAGCAAATCTAAGCAGGTCCACTCAGAATCCTACTCAGATCTATTCAATGGGGCTTACTCCCAGGAAGATGGTCTTAGGACTGTATTGTCAGGCTGTGATATAGTAACATACACATGCACAGAGAGAGAGAAGGATGATGACCAGTGGTGAGAGGGAGGATAAAAAAAGAGGGAGATGACAACAAAGGGGGTGAAAGAGGAGTCACACACATAGAGAAGACTGAGATGAAAACCTAATTGGGGAAGTATGGGGAAGTGCTGCGATTACTGGCCACTCACATCACAATAAAGTAATCTACTTTATTGTATGCATTGTACAATTTTCTAGTCTATTTTCTAATTTTGCAATCCAGTTTTTATTGCACTGTTAATTGGCTGCAGTATATTGTTAAACTTGCATTGTGTAAGAGAACAGTTCTTCCCTTGCGTGTTCAGAAGGCATATAAATACTTTAACAAATAAACAAATATGTAATTTGCCCTGAGTTTTAGCGAGCCAGATAATAAATAAATAAACAGTTGGCCAGACTAGGTTGTCTTACTTAAAGAGCTAATTTAAGTAGCCATTTGATTAACTCAAGGAGTCCTTCATTCAGTTCTGTTTGCCTGACTAGCTACATGGATGTTGAACAAACCAGAGACAAGATCTGCTGTTGTCTGCTGGTGGAAAATGGAGGCATTTTGATATTTTGTTAGTTTGCTGGACAGAGGGAACTGACTGATTCAACCCAAATGGATCTGACCTTAACTCTGGATGCTTGTACCAATTATGCTTTGGAGCCAAAGTTTGTTGTTGCCATTCCTTCTCAAAAGTTGTGTGCGCACCACTTTTTTTCAGAAACAAAACTCCATTTTTGCCTTCAAGTGAAGTGAATACTGGGAAGATTGCCCTGAGTCTTCTGCTTTTGAAGAAAGCTGCATTATAGCACTGTAATCCAACATTTATCTGGTTTACTGTGGAGAATAAGAAACACCTGTCATGGCTCAGGGCCTGTACTTGTTATCACAGGAGTCCTGGAAAACTGATAGTGCTATCCTACACCAAATTACTACAGTCCTTTTGGGGGGACGCATCAAATTGCAGCAGACTCCATAGGGTTTTCAAGGAAAGAGACACCTCAGAGATGATTTGCCATTGCTTGCCTCTGCATCCAAACCCTGGACTTCATCCAAATACTAACAAGGGCTGACCTTGTTTAGCTTCCACATTCTGACAAGATTGGGCTGTCCTGAGCTATCTAGGTCAGTCTAAGATCACTGAAATCAATTGACCAGAGTAACTCTATACAAGATTGTACTATGGGGAGTTCAGATTTGTGAATCCTTCCCTGGGCTATACCAAGTAAGGCAGACATATGGATCCCTGGCTACTTCAATCTCCACTGTTTATGAGAGAGCAGCATCCCAGGGGGTCATGGATTTTTTGATATTGACCTCTTTAAAGTTTATCTTCCAACTTCAGATATTCCTTCTGTTGCTATTACCCTCTATTAATGGGCACATTAGGACACTGACTAGTGTTGCTGGAATGCACAACTTTAGGATCACTGCATTAATCCTCTATCTGAGACCTGATCCTGTCCAGGAGGATGTAGCCAAGACCACACAGATACCTGCATCAGTAGGCTACTGACCATCCCTGGACCAACATTTAAGGAGTGTTAAAGCTGCAGTACTGCAGTCCTAAGCTCTGCTCATGACCTGAGTTCGATCCCCAGTGGAAGCTGGGTTTTCAGGTAGCTGGCTCAAGGTTGACTCAGCCTTCCATCCTTCCGAGGTCTGTAAAATGAGTACCCAGCTTGCTGGGGGGGAAAGCGTAGATGACTGGGGAAGGCAATGGCAAACCACCCCATAAAAAGTCTGCCATGAAAACGTTGTGAAAGCAATGTCACCCCAGAGTCGGAAATGACGGGTGCTTGCACACGGGACCTTTCCTTTTTCTTTCTTAGCTTGGATGCCAATTGCCCTATGATCTGTCCTTGGTCCTGATGCTATGTCTTTTTAATTTGGATTCTTTGACAACCTGCTCATACATTTTCTGTGTTTTATTTTTTCTCCTCTCTCTATAGCCCTATCCTCATGACACCTCCTTGCAGAACAATTAGATATATCCCCACTATCACAGGGCAGAGCCATAAGCAAATAAATAATGTTTACACAAGAGTCTGATGACATGCAGCTCTTTCATTCTACCTGGTCATAAAGCGCTAATTTTAGAAAAGAAACTTAGTCCTAATTCTCACAGTCAGGAGACAAGGTAGTATGCAGTCAGGGGTTAACATGATTAAATACTCTTCCACTGTTTCGACAGGCCTTTGAGACCTAACCTAATTTGGGAGAGAGCTGCCACTTTACACCGTTACACTTTACACCATGATCACCATTTACATTTATATCTACGTTAAATTATATTATAGTGATACAGCACCAAAAATGCAATGGAATGTTTTAAATGTTTAAGTGTTTTAAATAATTTTAAATTGTAGTTTTTTATTGGTTAAATTGTAAAAACGTATGTTGTTAGCCGCCCTGAGTCCGCTTGCGGAGAGGGCGGGATAGAAATTTAAAGTAATAAATAAATAAATAAAAATGTACATAGAAAACTATGTTCAAAAGAAGACTAGACTGGGGCCATTCACCCTGTAATCTCTGTTCTATGGGCAAGGATATTTTGGGGTTTGTGGCTAAAAACTTGTTCTATTGACCCCATAAAAGTTTTTTTAAAAAAAGTAAGCAAATACCTGCTACTTGATCCATGGTTCTTAGCAAATAAAAGGATGACAGATTGAAAGTCCTTTCTCTGTCATTTTGTCTTTCAACATCTCAGCAGATGTCTTATCACGGAGACATTTTAGTTCTGTTTTTATAAGGATGAGGTTACAGTTGGTACACAATACTAGCTCCAGAGGTACCTGTGGCAATCCAATGGGTGGTTTGTCAGTCACCTGCAAACCAGAACACAGCAATTGATGATCAACATCATACAAACTATTAATATATCCCTGATCAGTATTTCAGTAACTGGATTTTAGTCACAGCACAAAAGGTTCATAAAGAAGGAAGAGGAGGATTGGTTTTCTACTCCACTCTTCACTACCTGAAGCAGTCTTGGAGGGGCTTACAATTCCGCTTCCCACAAACCCCAAAATATCCTTGCCCATAGAACAGACACCCTGTGAGGTATATGGGGCTGAGGGAGTTCTGAGAGAACTGTGACAGGCACAAGGTCACCCAGCAGGCTTCATGTGGAGGAGTGCAGAATCAAGCCCACTTCTCAAGATCAGAGCCTGCTGTTCTTAACTGCTGGATCACACCAAGAAAACATAACAGTATCAATCCAGAAAAACTGATGGACTGGAGAGAGAAAAATAACTTTGTATTTAAATAATAAAATACTCTGTCTTCCAAGAGGATGTCCACCACAAATGTCTTGCCCATAATAAATCCCACTAAATGAATGGGAGTTGGATTGTGGATTGTGTCCCCAGTGTTTTTAAAGTATTTTGTATCCCCAAGGAAAAATGTTGGGCTACTAAGTTCATGGGAAGGGCTTCTGTAATTTTTTTTTTTTGGGGGGGGCAAAACTAACGATTTAACACAAACTCCAGCACCAACCAGAAGGGCCAGGGATGCTCTTTCTGCTGCCCCATTTTTATCTTTCACTCCTAGCTGGTAATGAGATATGAGGTGATATGTCTGACAAAAAAAAGGCTTTCTTTCTTCTTGCACCTTCATCTGCCATTAGATAGGGAACGACACAGGTCCTCAAGGTCAGGTTATTTGGGCATGATGGCCTCCCTGGAATGATGGTTCCGAGCTCTGGCCTCAGGTTCCTCTGCAGCCCTGTGGATTTGGGGCCTTTGCTGCTGCATGTACATTGGCCAGGTAAATCACTGAGACTAGCCAGGACCTGGACTAACCCTTGGGAAGCCAAGCAGATCCGGCTGCAACAGGAAGGGGAGTAGATGGGACCAGGGAACTGATGTTGGAGAAGCAAGAGCTGGTAAAGGAGGTCGGCTTACGAAATAGACCTGAGGATCAGCGAACAGCGCCCTTTCCTGCTTGGCTAGCCGGCGTAGCAGCGAAAGAGTTAAGGGGGAGGGGGAGGCGGAGGCCGGTTGTCAGAAGAGAGCATGTGCAGTTTGCAACCGCATCGATACTATGGGTTCCTTTTCACTGGCACGTTTAATTCCTAGCAGCAGCAACCTCCAAGGTAGAAAGAGCAGGCGGCCGGAACCTTGCATGGAGGAGCGGAAGGCGATGCGCTGCTGAGAAAACCCGATCGCTGAGTGGAAGCACCTGCGCTGGGGCCCTTCCCGCCCCCCAGCGCCGCCCGGGTAAGCGCATCTGCAGAGGCCTCCTTCCAGCCAGCGGGTGGGAGCGGCGATGCCCGAAGCCGGACGAGGGACCAGCAAGGCAGCAGGCAGTCCCCCGAAGCGCCCATTCATCCGTAGTCAGGCGCACAGAGACGAAGGTTGGGAGGCGCCGGGGGGGGGGCGCTGCTGGGTAGGTGGAAGGGCAAAGGCGAACATGCTGGCTGCCTCCCTTGGCCGGATCCTGTAGCTGGCCCGCCCGGGCGGGCACCTTCCTGCCTTCGCGCTCTGCTTCCTGCCCGCCACGCCCCCGCCGGCCTGGGGACGATGCCGAAGAAGGGTAGCCCGCCGCGCGGCTTGGCCTGGAGCTAGGCGAGTGCGGGGCAGGTTTCTTTGGCTTCTGGCGTCGCGATCGGCTCAGGCGGGCGGACTAGTCCCGAGCAGCGCCTGCAATCGAGGCTGCTAACTGCCACTCTGTACGGTTCCATGGCACTTTTGATTTGTAGAGCCTCAGTAGGTTTCTGCATTGCATTCATCTTCATAGTGAAGTTAGTCAAGAACAGTAAACTGAGGCTGGGACACTTCCTGCCATGTGCTGAGAGATGCAGAGAGGTTTGCTGCCTCTGAATATGAAAGTTCTCTTTAGTTAATAGCCATGAGGCAGTCCAGGCCACCTTTAAAGCCTTCTATGCCTTGTGTCCATCACTACATCCAATGGCAGAGAATTCCAGTTTTGTTACTCTTGGAGATGAGCAGTAGCTGAACTGAAAACAATTTGTTCTTTGAGGAGCTATGAAGTTCTTTCTACTATATTATCTCTCTGTGGTGTTGGCTTACTTACACCTGTTGTAGCCATCCTGTGATGATTAGGTGTAGGCAAACCAGCTGCTCGAGATTTTGTTCTTTGTTGCAGGCTGCCCCAAACCAGCCCTTTGTGCCAGGGCCTTCCTGACTTTTTCATCACTCCCTTTATATAGATTGAGATGAAATCTCTTCAACTAGCTAGGAAGTTTTTCAACAATAAGCTTCAGTTCTTCTGAGTAAAAACAAGTCTGCTCTCCTTCTCTTTTAACTCTAAAAAGGATCTTTGCAGGGATAGATGGAGGAATAATGCATTGAATGATTGCTGCCCTTTATCTGTAAACAGGGGAAAATGCCCTTTCTTTCTTATATCCATAGCTTAATATATACTACCAGCCATCAAGTTTATATATGGTTCATTTAGGAAAATGTGTTTATCTGAGAACAGCTGAACTATACTGATTGGCTCTCAGTATTTTACAAAAAAAGAAAAGAAAGTAACTTAAGTCACCAAGATCGAGAAAGACCAGAACTTTAAACCAGGATACATTGATCTGTGGCCTACAAAATAAATGCAATTTGAATGGATGTAAATTTCCTAACAAAAACTTGTGAACAACTATGTCTGACATGCCAGATAACAAGAAAAGGAGGATTTTCTGAGTAAAGCAGAGATTAAATCTGAATTATGCAAACTGCATGAACTATACAAATTAAACAAATGTGCTTAACTCTGTATGATGTGTTCTGCTTCTGTTCATCATGGTATAAAGCAGAGCACAGGCTTCAGAACCTTTTGACTACTCAGAAAGTGGTCTTGCCTCTGCCCTGCCTTCTGGCATTGAATGAGACATCCTTGCAGATTCAGAGTATTGAGGAAGATGTGTTATCAGAGAGACCCACAGTGTGTTCTGAAGCCTTTTCCCCCTTCACCTTTTTAAAAAAATTCTAAATTATTTCCATTGTATTCCTGTTATTTATTTATGCTTTGCAAGCTGTTTTGGGTCCCTATTGTGAATACAAGTGTCATATAAATAAACCTATGTTATCTCAAGTTTATTTTTATATCTATATTTTGAGAAACTTAAAAAAACATGCTGAGATAATGATTCCCTCCTCCATGTACTTGTTTTTTCTAAAATATTGCATTCAGTGCTCATCATCTCATTCTTGACAGCTGTGATAAACAATAGGTTTCTAGGAAGGCAAGACACTGCAAATTTTAATGGGTTCTGGTAAAGGATCTGGTCTGTTTGCCTCTTAATAAATTTCCTTTACTTCAATCTTAATTACTATAATCTTTTTATCCTCACTTGAGATGAAGAATTCCTTTCAAAGTGAGGCTATTGTCAGTTAGCCAGTTTGGTGTAGTGGTTAAGTGGGTGGATTCTTATCTGGGAGAACTGGGTTTGATTCCCTTCTCCACGTACACCTGCTGATGTGACCTTGAGTCAGCCACAAGTTCTCTCAGAGCTGTTCTGCTCAAGAGCAGTTTTGGGAGAGCTCTCTCAGCTCCACCTACCTCACAGGGTGTCTGTTGTGAGGAGGAGAAGAGAAAGGAGATTGTAAACTGCTTTGAGACTCCTTCGGTTATAAAAGGCAAGGTATAAATCCAATCTCTTCTTTTTGGGTCCTACTTGTTTCTGAGGAACATTGAGGATAGCAAACTTGCTGTCTATTCACTGAGCTCTGCTGTTTATGACCATTTTCTATCTATAGTACAAAAGCTATTCAAAATGCCTGCTTCTGAGAGGGAAGACTTTCTCTATTCATTTTCCTTTCTCAAAAATAGCAACATCACAAGTCATATTTAAGTTTGTGTCTTCAGTATTCTAGTTTGGGTGTACAGTTTAGCCAAATAATCACTTTTATTCCAAGCCACTGTAAGGAATGTAATAAGGGGACAAAATTCCAGACGCCCTGATCATTCATCAGGAGCTAGTCAAGTCACATAGTTGGTTTCATAAACACATGGTGTCAGGGAAGAGCCGGATTATCTGGAAGCTGTTTGTGGCTGTTGGCAACCTTACTTTTATGTTATATCAGTTTAAATGGGAGTGTTTTAAGTACATTCTCAATACTTGGATTGAAATTAATGGGATTGAACTTTGCCTAGATTCTGTTTTAAATCAACTCCATTTACTAGGTTTAAAATGCCGCATTATTGCTTTAAGAATGCTTTCAGTAGTGGGCAATGGCATAGCCTGTATGTACAAATGTAATAAAAGGTACAAAGTAAGAAGGCAAAGATAATGTCCCAATGAATTTTTTTTCCTGTTAGCAGAGGGCAGATTTAGGTTCTGGTTATTATGGTAGAACAGGAAAAAACTAATTTTCATTTGAAAAGTAAGAGAGAAATACTCTACTCAGTGAAAGAAAATGACTATTTCAAGAATATGGTATTTATGGGATACTCTACCCTGGATTGTGTGAACACCTTTAGAAGCTCACTACCACTTCTCTCAAAATTTTATGTTTCACGATTGTTGTACCAAAAGTCTATGTTTCTGGTAAAATGCAATATTTTCTGTTAGTGTACCTGGCTGACTGTTCATAGAAAGGAAAAAGAAACTAGAAAACAAATTGAACTCTGTGCTGGGAACATAAATTCTTACACCATATCTATGAATACTACATGGAAAGTCAATCAGACTCAAATATGTTTTCATGTTGTCCCTCACTGACATAACTTTCCTGGTTTCTTAACCATGGTTTAGAAACTGGGAGGCACAGTTTCTCTATCCTTTCCTCTCTTTTGTAAATTTGTTCTGCTTTCTTCCCACTGACCTTAATCACAACATACATTTCATCAGCGCTGACAAGATCCATAGTTGATGACAACCAACCCAATTTTCTGTTAACTAATCTAATCTTTCTCAAACTCAGTTTCAAATCCTGGCCGGGCAGGAACCCTGGCTAGAATATATAAAGGAAGAGACAGTGTCTTGTAAACTTGCACTCATTTCAGGTATTTGGGGGCAATGAACTTGGGAGGACAGGGAAAAAAAGAGAAAATGTAAGTCCTTAAATGTATGTCAGGGTTTTTTTTTTTTAATATACTGATTTCATTCATCTTTGCAAACAGTGTATGATCTAGTTTGTAGTATTCGGACTTTGTAGTGTGTGATTAGACAATAATGTTTAAAAAAACCTTGCTATTTTATATGGGATGTCATATCTGTGATGAACAGAAGTTTAAATTGAAACAACTGTGTTTCTTCTTGGGATGTTTAACAGTTTTTAAAAATATTTTTACAGCTTCTGTTCACTCTTGGAAATGGGTCATGAGACCTAAAGTACATTGAAGTAGACGAAACATTTTTCAGCTTGAATGAACAGTAAGGATTGGTGATAATGCCTTATACATTAACTTTTGTGTGTGCCATGGTTGTTTTTTTCTTTACATCGTTGGTTGTCATGGTGGTGTTGATCATTTTCATTTCAGAGAGATTGTTGGCATCCCTCTCACACTGAAGAAAAAATTATATGAGCAGAGGTGTTTGTGTTTTGTGCTGATCTAGAGGCAAATTCTGGGAAATTATCTTTTGGTGTAAGGAGAAGCTGATAGATAATGAGCTTGCTTGATAAAATAGACAAAATTTGATGGCTCAATTGTGCAGTGCATTGATACTCTATGTTGAAATGATTGATCATATTTGTATCTGTTTTTTCCTCCAAGGCATTCTGGGCAGGACTGGCCGACCCTGATTCTAGGTGGTCTACTTGTGGTTATTTTATTTTGTCTTCACAATGTTAGGCTGAGAAAGTATTTTACTGAGAGATGGCCTCTCGCAATTCAATGTTTGTTGCGTGAAACTACCCAAAGTGATGATACCCAGGGTTTTTGCATTTAGGAAAATAGAGCCATGTAATTGCATAGTAACATTGACCTAAACATCAGTTTTATGACACATGGTAAAATAAATTGACATTGCAGTCACAGTCTGTGATGCCTAGAAAGAGAACCTCAAGATGGACACTTGAGACCACTTAACTGACATTAGTTAGCCCTTAACATCTTGTCCATGTGGCCAAATCAGTATAAAAGTAATTGTACCATCAATGCTAGGAGCCCTTTGGCGCAGAGTGCTAAGCTGTAGTACTGCAGTCCAAGTTTTGCTAGCGACCTAAATTCAATCCCAGAGGAAGCTGGGTTCAGGGAGCTTGCTCAAGGTTGACACAGCCTTCCATTCTTCTGAGGTTGGTAAAATGAGTACTCAACTTGCTGAGGGTAAAATGTAGATGACTGGGGAAGGCAATGGCAACCACCCCGTAAAAAAAAATCTGCTGTGAAAATGATGTGATGTGACATCACCCCAGAGTCAGAAATGACTGGTGCTTGCATAGGGGACTACCTTTATCTTATGATCAGTGTTAATGCTTGTGTGGAATGGGGCTTCTAATCCATGCTTATGTTCTTAAATTACAACACAGTTGTTCTGTATATATGTTGTCATATTGTGGTGTTGTAGATTAATTATTGTGTATGTGCTAGCAGTGTATGTGTTAAAGGTCACTTAATTCCCTTTCTTTGTTTGCTGTTAAAATCTTTGTCAGCAACTTTTTGTACTGTATTTGGATTCTGATTCTTCTGGATTAGGTAACAATAGAATGATCTTCAGTCTGAACCTTTGATACTTTAAACTATAAGTCATGTCACCTGATAAGTCTCCATTCTTCAAAACTGGCAAGAATTAGGCCAGATTGTTATAGTAAATTTCTGGGTTAAATCCCAGAATAAAAATTTGACCTATTTTTCAGTAACAAATATCAATTGAACCAGCAGTGTTGTTAGTAGAAGAGCGTAGGAAGTAAGTTAGAGGACATCTAAATAAAATATAAATCCTACCTCCCCCATTGCTCCATAGTCTCTGACCCAGATCTCACAAAAGCTTGTCAGTTGATAAACCTGTTTCTAAGGTATACCATTTCAGGTGGGAGTTTATGTAATTGAATGAACCTTTATATCAAAACAAATATTTTACTTAGAAAATCAAATATCAGGGTGAGGGGTAGGCTAGAACTCTCAACTAATATCAATAGTTTTTTTGTGTAGTTAATGATTGTTTTTGTATATAGGAACATTAATCCATATGACAAAATGTTAGATATTCTTAGAGAATAATATTTTTTAGCAGAGTTCAAAGTTAGCAGAGTAGCAAGGAAGAGGCAGAGTCCATGTGTGGATTGCTTTACTAAACTACAAGGGAAGGGTAAACTGGAATCAAAATAATAGACACCGAGTTCTAGATCTTTAGTGCTAGAGAACCATACTAGGAATGGCTTCTCTTCTCCAAATTTAGACAAAGCTGGGAAGAGTGGCCGTAAAATGCAGAACAGCCAATGCATTGGTTTCTAGTCACAACATTAAATTCCAGTTGATTTAACTAAGGGCTCCTACAAACATTCATGGGCTTTCTCACTAAGTTACAGACTGGTTACAGTGAAAACATGTGACTTCCTGCTGACTTACAAAACAGGAGTCTTTCTAACCTGCTAAACCCAACACTGAACCTCCCCCCATCTGCAGTATAAAGTGGTTCAGATACAGGTTTACCATCATAAGTCCTGTTGGTCTTGAGAGCTAGACCTCTGTGAAGTGACTGGATAGTATGACAGAGCTCTCTTAGGGGGGTTTTGTGTGAATGAGAGTGAGAGAGAGTGAGAGAGAGAGAAATTTCCACTGAGTGAAGGAGTTTTGCCCATAGCATTGTCTGATAGTCCTGCTTTGTGGCAACAAAAGAATATCTAACTTCAAATAATGAGAGAAGATATCTAGAAAGATGGCCTGCATTAATATCTTTAACTTGAGGTATGTGGGCCAGTCACGATATTTTATTTACTTTTATTTATACCCTGCATTTCTCCACAGTGTGGACCCAATTTTATCATCACATTTTATCATCACAACAACCCTGTGAGGGAGGTTAGGCTGGGTGTTTTTGTCTGTTTTAAGGTCACCTAGTGAGCTTCTATAGCAGAGTGGGTCTCCCAGATCTAAAGTGTGATGTTCTTCTAACCATCACACCACATTGTTGAGCTGACCTGTTCAGTACGAGAAGTCTAGCCAAAAATGGCTTGTTTTTTCTCCTTCTACTGCAATAACTAATATGGCATATTTATGTATACTGTGCAATATACATAAGTATGTAAAGACCTGTACCTATGAAATACATTTTTTTTTTTTTACATCCAGGATACTGATTGTGGGCCCAGTCTGGATCTCATCTTTTCCAGCCTGGCCACTTCCAGGGTTGGCTGAGAGTGAGAAGAGATTCTATTGAAGTACTCTTAGAGCTACCTCTACAAAGTTTCTTATATGTAGGAAATAGTGTGACATTTTTGTGTTGCTTGTTACATAGCACAGCTAAATGCATACATGTATATATTCATTCTGGTAGCACTTTATTCACTAATATTCCATGCAGGTTTTGCCACTTGGAAGCAGCTTTTAATTTTGCAGTTTGGCCCACAAAGTGAGAATAATTTGTCATGTCTAGCAGCAGAATTTGTTCAAGAAACATTACTATTTAAATGTGTCTTTTAGGAAAGCAGTAGAGCCATATATTCCGGCTAGCCTTTACTTAGCTTGAGAATTTTACTGTAACTTGCTGGATTCCTTTTATATATAGCTGAAATATTTATGTGTATTAATAACTAGGGTTTTATCTGTTTTATCTGTTTTATCTGTTTTAAATATGGATCCCTTTATATGTGTAATTTTGATGGATCTACTATTGGAAGCCGCCCTGAGCCACTTGTGGGAAGGGCGGGATATAAATCTTAAATAAATAAATAAATAAATAAATAAATATACCCTTCAAATATATTTAAACCAATACAATTATTATATATTTTTTAAAAATCAATTTTTTACACAAGTTGTGGTTGTACTTTTCTTGATCTTACTGCCATTGGGCAGTTTTTGTATTCATAGCTGCACCCGTCATCTGTTCTATGAACTGAATGGGCATTTTAATTTTTGGTGACTACTACTACTATTTTTCTTTCAGAGCAGTCCTAAAAGCCCCATCCTGGGAGTAAGCGCCATAGATCTAGGTAGGATTTTGAGTAGATCTGCTTAGGATGGCACTGTAAAACACAGAGGTACAGGATCTTGCAAGGCTCTTAAAATCTTAGGGAATGATTGTTACGATCTTAGTTCAAAAGGAATTGCTTGTCTTGAACCTAACATCTTGGAATTGCTCATAATGAGGAAATAACAAATCCAACAATTCACTATAGTGGTACTCCCTTCTTAAAAAGCCACTTAATTGTCCATCTACTGGTGGTTCAGATGATAAACTTAAATAACTAAGTCACTTAGTTATTTAATAACACTGTAATAATAATAATAGTGATAACACTGTTGGGGAACTCGCTGGGAAAGAAAGTCAAAATTAATTGAAGCACAGGTTCAGTAGTGAAAGATATTAGCGTAAATGCTTATAGAAATAGTGCTGTTCCATTGAGCTTTGTTAGAGTAGTTACTTCTTTGTCCATTATATGCCCACTGTTGTGAAAGAACAGAGACCCATTACAATTTCAAGAGCATTCATCTTGGATGTTATATGCTGTTTTTCTCTCAGAGTGCTCATTTGTATATTTCAGGCTAAAGTGAACGTACATTGCTTTGAAAGTTCTTTGGTCCATTGCTAGCACATCACTCTTATGAAGAACTGGAGTGCTTTTATATTTTTGGAGGGGGAAATAAAGGAGCTAGCATGTGTTTTGACTGCTACCATTAATTAATCTGGTACAGTAGTTGAGGCACCCTTCTTACTAAATCTTGTTCCTGTGCTCAAGCCCTATGTGATAGATGGATTAGAGTATAAAGAAGATCTCATTTGTTAAGTGACTTCACTATCGTCTTTCTTTGATTGCTTAAGTCTTGAGAATTGGTGTTCATTATGATAGAGCTAAGTGATGAGGCTTCATGTAGAATTTCAGCATAATTCCTAAGCAGAGTTATAGCTTTCTATCAATTGAATTCAATGAAAAGATATAATAATTCAATGAAAGGATATTATGATGTTGTTAGCCGCCCTGAGCCTGCTTCGGCAGGGAGAGCAGGATATAAATGTGAAAAATAAATAAACTCTGTTTAGGATTCCACTGCAAGATTTTCTGCTGCTGTTGCTTGTTCCTTCTCAAGGTAACGTCTTAGTCTTGAATCAAATGTTTACTGTACATTTTTGTGGTGGTGTAAGATATCTCCATGCCAACTAATATTTGTTATTCCAGATGGTATGAATAGTGTGCCTGCCAAGAAGGTAACAAAAGACAACATTAAAAATGAAAGTTCCCAGTCAATTAATTAGATAACTATATGAGAGAAACATACAAAATTAATAAAGTGCCCTTTCAACTTAGGTAGATGTTGAAAGACTGAAGCATCACTGGAAATAATCTCCCTCCCTTTTTGTTCCATCACTGTAGATGGAAAATAAAGCATGAAAAGAAAGCCTGGAAAATGAGGATAGCTGAATCACACTCTTCTAGACTACCCTTCTGTAAAATGTGCTCACGATTAAACAGTGGCAGTAAGTAACCTACAGTAATTATAGCTTTTGCTACTCTTTTTAGTATGTAAATAAATGAGTATATTCTACTCTAGTGTAAATCAATGTCAGTTCAAAGAAACAAATTATTCACATTTCACAGCAGCTTGAATTTTGGCCTATATTGTGTCACTGTAGGGTTGTCAAGTCAAATTCAAGAAATATCTGGGGACTTTGGGGGTGGAGCCAGGAGACTTTGGAGGTGGAGCCAGGAGCAAGGTTGTGACAAGCATAATTGAACCCCAAAGGGAGTTCTCTCCATCACATTTAAAGGGACTGAATGCCTTTTAAATGCCTTCCCTCCGTTGGAAATAATGAAAGATAGAGGCAACTTCTTTTTGGGCTCATAGAATTGGACTCCCTGGTTCAATCCTTTTGAAACTTGGATGGTATTTTTGGGAGAGGCACTGGATGCTAGGCCGGAAATTTGGTGCCCCTACCTCAAAAAACAGCTCCACCAGCGCCCCAGATACCTGCAGATCAATTCTCCATTGTACCCTATGGGAGTCAGTCTCCTAAGGGAATAATGGAGTAACCAACAGACATCCCCCCCCCCACTTTCTGATGACCCTGAAGCAGGGGGAGGGCCTCCAAACTGGGGGATCCCCTGCACCCATGTGAGGATTGACATCCCTGTGTCACTGGTATGTTGAATTCCAGGTTCATTTTAAGAAGCCTATGTATTTTTCCCATTTGCTTGTTTCAAAATTATATTTACCTCCTACTTTCCTTCTAACATGAAACTGAAGGCAGTGTACATTTGGGTTCCCAAGCAGTCTCCCATGCAAGTACTGATGATACCCAAACTACATAATTTCAATAAGGATGCTGTACTATTTGCCCTAGCCTAGAATTATATGATTTAAAAGCAAGAGATTCTACTTGTGTTTTGGGAAAATATTTTTTTCTGTGCACACACTGTATTATGCACATTCTTGTGGAGACCTAATGAATGTAGTGTAAGAGCTGTGGATGCTGTAGTTCAGTGGTCCCCAACCTTTTTGGCACCAGGGACCGGTTTTGTGGAAGACAGTTTTTCCACGGACCAGTGTGTGTGTGTTTATTGGGGGGGGGGGGGGTGATGGTTTTGGAATGATACAATTGTGCACTATTTCTATTATTACATTGCAATATATAATGAAATAATTATACAACTCACAGCCCAGTTGCTAACAGGCCATGGGCCGGTACTGGTCCATGGTCCGGAGGTTGGGGAACCCTGCTGTAGTTCACTCAGACAAATATGGCAGTGCAGTCTCTACTGACTGTGCTAAACTCTGGATGTAAGTCATGATTCCACCTTCTCCAAAAAATCTGGAGATTTTAGAACTGAAAGGTGTAGAGCAGGGGTCCTCAAACTACGGCCCGCGGGCCAGATGCAGCCTGCTGAGGACGTTTATGCGGCCCGCCGGGTTATGGCAAAATCAGACCGGAAGTGACGTTCGACCTAAACTTGCGTTAGCAACGCACACTTCCGGCACTGGGCTGAGGCGGCGGAGACAGAGTGTGAGGTGATACCGAGGTGAGGTGAGTTCTCAGGCCGGGGTGTGTAGTGTGGGGAAGGGAGAGAGATGCAGAAGACGGAGAACTGACGGCCCGCGGCCTTGTACGGTAACGGCTGTCCGGCCCTCCAACAGTCTGAGGGACAGTGAACTTGGCCCCCTATTTAAAAAGTTTGAGGACCCCTGGTGTAGAGGCTGGAGCTCCAGGGCTTGCTGTTGTGGAAGGTATAATTGAATGTCTATGCAATGCTGGGACAGGGAGCTCCAAGTCCTTTCATTGTCATTAGGCCAGTTGAAATGCCTGATTGCTAACTGGCCATTTGAAAAATCAAGGCAACAGGTAGTACAGGGAAAAAATTATGATTTTGGGAAGTAAGAAGAAATCCTGACCATATAAAAATGCTTTTATGTGGTTTTACCTAAATGCAGTTCCACTAAAAGTAATTCACTTTTTTTGTGGCCCAGTATCTTTACATCTCTACTGTATTTTTAGATAACTTTTAAAAATGTTTTTTAAAATCATATTTGTACTCTTGAAACTGTTTTAAATATGTTGTACATTGCCCAGAATCCGGCAGGGATTGGGTGATTCATAATTTTAACAACAACAACTGAGCTAGTTAGCTATTGTTAATATATATAATTGTCCACATGACCAAGAAAGTGGATACTTAAATCCAGAGACTGGAGCCATGAACAGACAAGACAGATTGTTCTACAAACTTAAAAAAAAAGTCCAATATCTTTTTTAAAAACACCAAAATAACAGAAGTGGCACCTGTAGCTTTTAGAGATAAATGTCCATGTCCTCAGTGGTCTAGGCATCTGTAAATGCATGCCCTCAGTGGCCATTGCTAGGCAACCAGAATAGTAAAAGGCAGGAAGAGGAGTAAGGCCTTATCCAGGGCTGTTTCAGTCTTTGATAGGGAGGGATGTGATGATGTCACCCGTAAGTGGTGCTATTGCACCAGGCACGTTGTGTAGGGATGCTCTAGCACAGAGGTTCCCAAACTTATTTGGCCTAACGCCCCCTTTTCAGAAAAAAAGTTATGCAGGGCCCCCTGTAAATCTACCTTCATGAAGTGGACTAAAAGATGCAGTGACTTATCTGCACACAGAGTAAACAAAGATGTTGTAAAGAAGACACTTTGAAGCTTGGAATTCTAAAATTATTTTATAAAATCAATCATAGTAACATTCCCATACAAAGGGAATTTTTGAAATTTCTTTATAATTATTATCCACCCTCCTCTTGTCAGCTCCAACTAATGCAATGGGAAGGTGCTGCTGCGCAACCGCTTTCAACCTGAAAGCAGCAGGCAGCGGTAAAATGGGGTGCTCTTCAGACAAGCACAGGCAATGTTTACCCTGCAAAGAAAAGCGGTGGCGTGGCAGCACCACTGGGGCTCTTGGCTTGCCTGCTGGCTGGCGCAATTGTGCCACAAGGAAAGGAGGGAGTAAGGGGGTGCCCAGCAGTGCCTCCTGGCAGTGTTGCACCCTAGGAGGTCACCTACCCACCTACTCCCATGCGCTGGCCCTGCAGAAGACACTCTGACAGATTTCCCACTCTTTTTATGCCACTCTCAAGCTCCTCTTCTCAGCGGGGCTTCCTTCCGATTTCACACTATCTGCCCTGGGGCTGCAGCTAGCTTTAGCTTTTTTGTGCTGCAAACAGAAACCTCTAAAATCCAGTTTCTGTTTGTGGTGCAAAAAAGTGGCTAGCTGCTAGAGGACTGTAAGAAGCTTGATGCTCTGCAGAAAACCTTGTGAGGAGCAAGCTACAGGTTGAAACTCTTCAGAGAAGTTTGTGCAATTTCCTTGGTGCTTCTACTGTCATGACTTGAACTGTATTGCTGAGAGAGAAACTGCACCTTGAGAAGCTGCTAGCTATAGCAAGTATTGGCTAGGATAGACCAGTAAGGTTTTTTTTTTGTTTTTGTCTTTCTTGTTTGTCTGTATACCTCTTTTTTTTCTGTCTTGTAAATAAACTGCATCCTTTTTATATTTTAATTGGAAGAAGTTCTGGTCCTCATTACTAGTCTAATTGGGTGAATTTGCACTAAGTAGCAGACAAAAAGAAACCCTCTATTTTTGTTAATTGGGTTTTTCTCTAAATTAGAAATTCTGGATCCCTCCCAGAAATATGATGTTTTGACACCTCCCACTCTCTTCTCTTCTTTTCCTCCTTTATGCTTCCTCCGCCCCCTTATTTTTATTCACCCCCCCCCCCCCCAATTGCACAAGGCTATTACCGCCCCCCTGGATCATTCCAGCGCCTCCCAGGGGGCAATAGTGCCCACTTTGGAAAACACTGCTCTAGAACTTGGGGGGTACTCTGTGGGCATCATAGAGTTTTTTCAAATGCTAGACCCCCCCCCCCTGCAATTCTCTATGGTAATGTCACTTCTGGGTGATATCACAGTGTGTACATTGTGGGATGCTGGTGCTCTTTGGGGGCAGGGCTCCCACACCAGCCAGTTCCATGGTGGCAGATTGGAGGCCCATCCATCAGTGGAGAGAGCTTGGCTCTTGGGCCCGAAACTTTGGGGTTCCACAGGAGCAGATCCTCTCCTCGATGTCATTAAATATCTGTATACACCCTCTGGTAGAGATCATCTGGAGGTTTGGAGCTGTGTGCCACCAGTGTACAAATGATTGTCAGCTCTGCCTAAAGTTTGAAAAGCAGATGGCTGCTGGGATCTTGACCCTGACCTTGTTCCAGGATGCTGCAGTGGATTGGTTAGGTGATAGCTGACTGAAGTTAAATCCTTCAGAAATGGAGTTCATGTGGTTAAGTAGGTTTGGAGCTCAGATGGGTGGCTTTACCCACACAGATTCTAGCTCCTTACAGTGGACTCTATAAGAAGTTTAGGAGTGTGGCTCAATTCTTCCCTTACACTGGACAAACATGTGTCTGGGGTGGCAAAGACTACTTTATCACCTACACTGAACCTACTAGCTGCCCCCCCCCCCCATCTGTCCCACTTTGATCTTGCCCTTACCTTTGGCAAGCATGTGTCTGGGGTAGTGCGGGCAGTGTTTTATCACCTACACCGAGCCTACTAGCTGGCCCCCTATCTGTTCCACTCTGACCTTGCCACTTTGATCTATGGTAACCTCCAGATTAGACTACTGCAATGCACTCTATGAAGGGCTGCCTTTGAAGATGCTTTGGAAGTTTCAGGTGGTCCAGAATATGGCCGCTACATAATTGACTGGGTCCCCCTGGTCAGCATGTATATCATCAGTACTTTGGCATTTGCAGTGGCTTCTGCTCAGCTTCCAATGGAAATTCAAAGTGCTGTTTTTATGTAGAAAATCCTAAACAGTCTGGAACTGTTCCTCCTGTGGGATCCAGCATCCTGTAGGGTATGTAAGGCTTTGTTTTGTGCAGCCACTGGTTAACATTATGAATCGGGGAGCTGGCCAGTTTTTCAAAATTTCTTCAAGTAATTTGTTGATGTTATTGGTTTAGTAGTTTTATTTATTACATTTATTTATTTTATTGTATTTGTATTTGTTGTATTTTTAAAATGCTGTAAGCTGCCCGAGAACTGTTGTGGGGAGAGAGTGCAGTGTGTATATTTTATTTATACTTTGTTGATCTGGATGACCTTGGTCCAGTGACACAATCTCAGCCTAATCTATATCACAGGATTGTTGTGAAGATAAAATGGAGGAGAGAGAATATAAGCTTCTTTGGGTCCCCATTGTGTAGAAAGGTGACGTATGCATGAAGTCAATAAATAATTAATATAGCTTAAGATTGGAGGGTGGATAAAACCTGGTAGGTGAGAAGATGAAAAGGAAGCTGGGAAAGGTTAGAACAGGGGTGTCAAACACGCAGTCCGAGGGCCAAATCAGGTCCCCGGAGGGCTCCTATCAGGCCCCCAAGCAACTGGCTGTCATCTGCTTCCTTCTCCCAGGTGACATAATTGCATTGGGGACATCACACAACATCCCTCCCTGGAATGCCCCCAAATCCCCTGCCAGGCCAGCAAGGGGACCTTGCAGTCCTAGAGTATGGGGTTGCTAGGATGAGAGAAAGAGGAACTAGAGTGGATACAGGGAAAAGTAAGGTGCTTCAATTCCTTCTAGGTTCCCCACCATGCAACTGGGGGTGGTAGACAGTACTCTGCACCTGGGACCAGCCTCACAGCTGGCACCACATAACTGGGCCATAGTTTTTCTGGGGGGAGGCTGCCATGTGGATGATGGAAGGAGGAAAAGTTGATTATATGGGGGCAGAAAAAGGTAGGCTGGCTGGTGGGTCGGAAGGAAGATAGGAAACTGAAAAAGGGGAGAAGCTATATAAGCTTTCAGGGAAGGGAAATAAAATTTGTAGGGAAGGGGAAAATCAGATGCCTCCTGCAAGTCCATGGGTCCCCTGCTTGTAATATGTAGCTAAAACTTCATGCCCATTTTCCAAATGATTTGGTAAAACAAAAGCAAATAAATGACTCAATCCAGAACAGAACAGAAGAACCTAGGAATAGGAGTCAACCGTCCCCACTGCCCTGCACAGTGTATGTGGCTTGGAAATGTTAATCTGCTAAATTGCTAAGCAGCTGTGCTCTGACCTCAATCCCTATTGGATCAAGAGGAATTTTAACTGATGAATTACATTTTCTACTCAACCCTGGTCAAACTGATTTGTGAGAGATAGTATGAGAATGGATGTTTTTGTTCAAAGAAGTCTAGCCTTCTCTACCCCCATTGTTAGTAAAGGCCTTCTGGACATACATTTTGATACTATAAAGCTTGAAAGAAGCTAAGAGTTGTATTAAAGTTGTATTAGACTATTTTTTAATTCTTTAATTTATACAAATTCACCAGTTTCAGTTAGGAAAATAAAATTGCTTTAATAGGTTACTACTAAGCTAGTGGACAGAAAGGAACACAATGTGAATCATCAGTTTTTCATTACGTTTTTATCTAGCAATAAACCCCCAGTACCCCTAATTAGAATGAAGGGAAAAAATAGTTTAGCAATGCAAAAGGAGATATTTTTCTTCAGGAAAGGCTGTATCAATTATTGGCTGTGTTCTGGCATACATAAGTTGTATTGTTGGCCCAGCAGTCTAGCTCTTCTGTCAGTAGTAGTTACATCTTGCATTTTAACCTGAAGACTAAGTCTATGTTTTCAAAGACAAAAGACAGTTGTGAAAAGTGGTCATGTTGTGCCAATTACAGCTGTGAATATTTGGACCTATGATCATCTGTTTTAAGTATTAGATCTTATATAATGCATAAAATTAGACATGGGCTAGAGAAAGTGAACACAGGGATCTTTTTTTCTCCGTCTTCCATAATACTAGAACTTGGGAGTACTCGGTGAAATTGATGGCAAATAGTTTCAGGACAAGCAACAGGAAATACTTCTTTACTCAGTAAATCAGCTGCAGAATTCACTGCCAGTGGAGGTATTGATGGCCATAAGCATAGGCAGGTTTAAAAGGAGTGTTAGACAGGTTCATGAAGGAGCAGTCCATTGATGGCTGCTAGCCAAGGTGACTGAAGAGAGCCTCTATATTTGGAGGCAGCAAACATCTGAATGCCAGTGCTGGAGGGCAGCAGCAAGGGAGGGCCTTGGCCTCTGTGCCCTGTTTGTCTTCCAGTGCAACTGATTGGCTGCTGTGTGAAACAGGATGCTGGACTAGATGGGCTGCTGATCTGATCCACCAGACTCTCTTTATGTTCTGCTGCCTACAATTAGAAATATAAAGGTTTTTTTTAAAGCTAGTGCTTAATACTAATCTAAAATTTTAGTAAGGAGGGAAGTGGAATTGGGGCTGGTAGTACTTTTCAAACATCACTTATGAGATACAGCCCATGCTTGAGAATTTACATTTTTTTAAAGGCGCTACCACCCCCAGGGCCCCACCTTCCTCCCTTCTTATCCCTCATTCTGTCCTCCTACTTTACCAAAGAAATCTAGCTGTGCTACGCTGCATTCTGAGCCTGAGCACTACTTGACCTTCTCTTGAACCTGACTTGCTAACCTGCTTCCCTTTACTTTCTCAGAGCTAACCTAACTTTGCCTTTTTTTCGAACCTCCAAGCACCCTAACCTTTTGGGGGGGGAGTAAACTACACCTATGCTGTCTTTGAGGGGGGTCTTAGGGGAGGGGGGAGTGGTTCATGCACATCCTTAGATCCTGCAATAGCTGTTGCAGTACCAGCAGTGATTTTATGGTGGCAACTACTCTGGCTGGATAGTGTTAAATTGTCAGTCACCAACTGCAGCCCTTGCTGCCTTTAAGAATGATCAGATTAAAGAAAGCATGTACAAGGGATAAATCTCTCCTCCTTTGTGAGGTTCTCAGATAAATCACTCCGTTTAGT
Source organism: Heteronotia binoei (assembly GCF_032191835.1). NCBI lineage: Eukaryota > Metazoa > Chordata > Lepidosauria > Squamata > Gekkonidae > Heteronotia > Heteronotia binoei. Next base: position 90,583,113 of record NC_083243.1, on the reverse strand, counting down.
GCGCCAAATTTCTCATAATATAAGGGGTACTTTTGTTCTCTTCAGTGGATTCAAGGATCCTGTGCCTCCTTATGGGTTGCTTTTTTGCTTTCTGGATGTTCTTTGCACAAAATCCTGTGCTGATCCTGGCTGCCTCTGCATTAACTCATGTGAACACCTGAAACTGTCTTAGATGTGAATTAGAACATTGGTCTGTCAAGATTTTGTTCAGTCTGAGGGTGTCTTTAGTCTGACTCTAATCATTTGTGAAGAAATGCTTTAGTTGAACAATGAGACAATAAAATGAAATTGGTTGGGCATGTTTCTGATTTATTCCTCCATTTGGAATCTGGAAATCTGCTTGACCTCCCACATCCAGTTTACAGATGGAGTGAAAAAAGATGCCAGATAAGCTAATGTAGTATTCAGAGTTAGATATCTCCATCAGTGCTTCACTAAGGTTTATTAAAACGGAGTTTTACATTGAATTTTGTTTAGTTTACATTGTTAGTGTTGTTGGATTTATGTACAAGTGGATTCATGACTCAGTGCAATGTTAACATCTTCCTTCCCCTAAGCCAAGGGCGGCCAAACTTGCTTAAAGTCAGAACCACATAGAATAAACATCAGATGTTTGAGGGAAGGAAGGAAGGAAGGAAAGTGTGACGGGCTTGAAAACAGTCCATGCAGCCAAGCTTGGAGTGAGTTAAATAGCAAGCTCACTGGGATTGGCTGGACTGCCTCCTAGCAACCAAAGTGACTTAAATAGGGGGCAGGGCCAAGACAAGGGGCTTTTTGCTTCAGTCTGGAGTTGCATATTGAATATTGAGAGCTGTGAGGGACAGAGCTGGCGACAAATAAGGCTCTGTTCTGAGGAGATTTTTATTTTCTCTTTAGAGGCCAAGTAAGCCTCTGGTGACAGCTCTGGTTTAGAAGTGCGGACAGGCCAATGGTCAGACTTCTGTGTAAAATCAGAACATCATACACACACTGATAGCTGAGGGGTTGGAGTTTGGTTATCAGAGGGGAGATCCAGAACAGACAAAGGCTTCAGACAAAAAGGGGCTTGACTCTGAAGTTGTGGGTTAGTGATAGAACCCTGAGGGAGAGTCAGTGTCCAGGGGTCTGGAAGCAGGGTCTGAGGTGGATCTTCAGGGATAACCAGTACCTCAGGGCTTGAAGTGCTTTCGAATGTGTGGGACAATACAGTGACAACCAAATTTATACTGGGCACAACCGATTTTTGATTTCATTTGGGTTATCCCAACTTAGGAACCTAAGCTTCAGTTTGTTCGTTTGAAGGCTCGGCCAGCCTTGATAAGCACCCAGTGGGAGCGCTGTGGTTTTCTTTGTATACTGTTAAGTTCTGCCAACAGATTTACTTTATTCCTTTATTTTATTTCTATAAATACATTCCCATCCCCTGCCTTTGAAAAAACAATAAATCTTTTTTTTTTAATTAAAAACTTGTGTGTGTGCCACTTTCTGCTCAGGATATTTCTGTCAGATGACCAGGCTGCTCTGTGAGGAGAAAAGTTTTTATTAAGTGACCGCCTGGGCTGGGAAGAAGCCTTGGCTGGATAAGGGCTTCTTCACAGAAGGCAACTAGATGGGGGTGGGGAGGAGGACAGGTACAAAGAAAGCAACTTTAAATGCATTCTCCAAGCCACCAGCTGTCTTGGCTTGGAGAAGTGATTTAAAGAGAGAAATGCCTTCTACAAGCTGGCCAATGCGGCGGGTGGGGCTTTGGGAGCCACACTATATATGTGAAAGAGCCATATGTCTCTAACCCCTGCCCTAAGCTTTTTGAATGGGACAGGTTAAGCTGGAAATAAATACTATTTCACCAAACTCAAAGGTATAGGTTTACCCACTGCATGGTACATCAGCGAGCCTTTTACATTTGTTGATCTTGGAACTCTGCAGTGACTATAAAACTTGCATCACTTTGTATCTTTCCCATGATGACTCCTTTCCCTGGAGGGTTTATTTTTAATAATTGCTTCCCAGAAGATTTTGACTCTTCAGTTCTGGAGTTCTGCTGTTCCCTAGTTCTTACAGCAGCTGCGCTTTCAAGGACAACTCCTATGAAAGCTATGGCTGAACCAAGGCCATTCTAGCAGGTGCAAGTGGAGGAGTGGGGAATCAAACCCGGTTTTCCCAGATAAGAGTCCGGGCACTTAACCACTACACTAAACTGGCTCTCATGGTGGTTCTTTAGGTTCCAAAATGACCTAGTCAAGCACTCTTACCTTTATACTACTAGGAAGGTTGCTGCTGCTGCCCAGAAATACAAGAATATATCCTATAGAAAGAAAGAGAAGATGGATGAGTATTTACAAAAGATAAAAATAGAGCCCTTAACTGAAAATATGCGAAAAGTTTTGAATGACCCAATTGAAAAAAATAGAAATTGAAGCAGCAATTAATGCACTGAAGAATGGAAAAGCACCTGGGCCTGATGGATATACAGCTAAATATTTTAAAACTTTTAAAGATGAGTTAATCCCAAAATTGCAGAAGTTGATAAGAATAAAAGGGAAAGTACCAAACACATGGAAAGAAGCTGTTATTTAGTTGATACCTAAGGAAGATAGAGATGTCATGAATGAAAAAAATTACAGATCAATTTCGCTATTAAATAATGACTATAAAATATTTACAAGAATCTTGGCAGAACGGCTTAAACAACATTTGATAAACTTTATAAAGGAAGATCAAGCAGGGTTTCTTCCCAAAAGACAAATAAGAGACAATATTAAAACTGCTGTAAATATTGTAGAATATTATGAAAGACATCCAGAAAAAGAAATAGCATTATTCTTTGCAGATGCAGAGAAAGCATTTGATAATTTAAATTGGGACTTTATGTTTGCAGTAACGGAAAAAATGGAGATGGGTGAAAACTTTATAAGAATGATAAAATCAATATATTCTGAACAAAGTGCAAGGTTGTGTATAAACACAGATCTTACAGAAGATATGAAAATTAGCAAAGGTACTAGACAAGGCTGTCCACTTTCACCATTGCTGTTTATAATGACTCTTGAAATATTATTGATGCAGATCCAAGAAGAAAGAGAAATAGAAGGATTAAGAATAAAAGGATTTACTTACAAATATAGAGCTTTTGCTGATAATGTTTATAAATGAAAACCCCATACAAGTTACACCTTTGCTGCTAGCTAAAATACAAAAGTATGGGGAGTTGGCAGGACTTTGTATTAATAGAGAAAAATCAAAAATTCTGTGTAAAAATATGCGGATGAACAAGCAACAAGAATTACAGAGACTAACAGGTTGTGAAGTCACCTCTAAGGTAAAATACCTAGGGGTGGAGATAACAATGAAGAATATTGATCTGTTTAAAAATAATTATGAGAAGTTATGGTGTAAATTGGATGAAGACATGTTAAAATGGAATAAGCTTAATTTGTCATTGTTGGGTAGAATAGCTGTAATCAAAATGAATATCTTACCAAGAATAATGTATTTGTTTCAAACTGTTCCTATTGTGAAGGATGGCAAACAATTTGATAAATGGCGAAGGAAAATCTCAGAATTTGTGTGGGCTGGGAAGAAACCAAGGATTAAAAAGAAAATGTTGACAGATGCAAAAGAAAGAGGTGGGTTTCAACTGCCGAATTTAAAATTATATCAGGAAGCAGTTTGCTTAGTGTGGATGAAAGAATGGATAATGTTATTAAACAAAAACTTTTAGTGTTGGAAGGTCACGGAAATAAATTTGGCTGGCACGCATATTTGTATTATGGAAAAAAGAAGATGGATGGTTTTTTCTCTCACCATTATATAAGAAATAATTTGCTAAGTACATGGATTAAATACAAGAAATATGGAGATGAGAGAAGACCGTTATGGATAGTGCCATCTGAAGTAATAAAAATAACTGCAGAGATAGGCAAAGAAAAGTGGTTGTCATATAATCAATTATTAAAAATACAAAGTGGCAAAATAGAACTGAAAATTGCTGAAGAGTTGAATCATAAATATGATTGGTTTCAAATGCAACAAATAAAGAGCTTGGTGGAGAATGATATTAAAACTGAAGGAATAAGGAAAGAGCAAACAGAATTGGAAAAAGTTCTGCTTGGAGACAATGATAAATTAATTTCAAAAGTATATAAATTACTTCTACAATGGTCTACAGAAGATGAAGTAGTGAAATCACAAATGATTAAATGGGCAATTAATGTAAATAAAGAAATACAGATGGAAATTTGGGAATATTTGTGAAAAAACTCTATGAACTTTCAACCTGTCAAAGAATTAAAGAAAACTGTTTTAAGATGATGTTTAGATGGTATATAACTCCTAAAAAATTGGCAAAGATGAATAATAAGATGCCAGACAGATGTTGGAAATGTAAAAAGCATGAAGGTTCTTTCTACCATATGTGGTGGACTTGTGAAAGAGCTAAAATGTTTTGACAGATGATTCAGCAAGAGATTTCTAAGATATTGGGATATGAATTTAACAAAGTTGCAGAGACTTTTCTGTTGGGACTACAAGTGGAAAATTTTCCAAAAGCAGATAGAACTTTAATCTGGTACTTGCTCTCAGCCACTAGGACATTGTATGTGCAGTTGTGGAAGTTGTGGAAGAGACATGGGATTGGATTATAAAAGTTATGACATGGAGTGAAATGGACAAATTAACAAGAATATTAAGAGACTATGATTTGGAAGTTTTTAAGATGGAATGGAAAAAGTTTAGAAGATATGTACAAAAAGAGTGGAAAATAAAAGGACATTGGACAATCTTTGATAATGATTCAGTTTTAAAAAGAAGAAGAATATAAGTTTTTGTTTTAATAGTTAAGGGTACCTTTAAATATTTGCATTTTAAGTAAATAACACCGGTGGGGGTCAAGTAACAGGGGGAGGGGTGGGTAGAAAGTAATATATGGGGTAGATAAAAGAAGTTTTTTTTAAAGATGTAAGATATAGATTTATTACCATATGTTACCAATAAAATTGTTTTAAACCAAGAAATACAAGAATATATCCTGTGGAGAAATGCCATTTTAGGCCTGTATTTAACTGGAGGCAGGCTTTGGGCTTAGTCTCTTCTTCCTCCCTCCTGTCTGGAAACAGCCATTCTGAGGAGGCCTCCTAGAGAGACAGGAAGTCTTTCAGGCTGGTCTCCCAGAAGCCTGCAGGAGGGTAAACCAGTTCTTGGGCAGGAACTGCAATTTATATTGGAGATTTTGGGCAGGAAACCGGGAGTTGGCAGTTCAGTCTTTGAGTTCAGTTAGCTCAGAAGGTATGGTCAGGCTTGCAACAGTCCAAGTAAGGTGCCTGCCCTGCATGTCATCTAGTTAGGGCAAGTATTATAACAGGGAGAGAAGGAGCATTTTTTCCCTACTTTGATTTGTTTCTTCTGTTCACTTTTAAAAAAAATGCCTGTAAATAGTTGTAGACTTTAAATGAAGGTTATGTTTGTTAAAGCAGAGTCCCTCTGTACTACGTAGTTCCCCCAACTGCTTGGAATTCTAGGGGTGGGTTGGGGAACCCCTAGGGTGGAGAGAAGTGGCACAATGGGTGGTTGCCAACTCTCCAGGGGAGCCGCAGAAATCCCTAGGAAGCCCCAAGAAGGGTCCTTAGCAAGTTCAGAGGGAGGTTAGGAGGCTGTCCCACCAAGCCAGAGAGGGACAGTGGTGGCAGCAAATACCCTGAGGCAGCAAAGTGGAACAGCCCTTTCAGGTCAGCACATCGGGAACGGGTGGGCAGGGCCGGGGTCAGCTAGCAGACGCAGGACCGGTCCGCCACATACCAAATGTGTCAGTGGTGCAACAGAGATCACAGTTGAAAAGGCTCACTCTCTGATGTCCTCAGCTGTGAACTATAAGTAGAGCAAGTGCTGCTGACCATTTACCCTCAAAAACCTTAAAAGAAAGCGAAATGTCTTCCATTGCTGTTAAAACTAAAGTAGAGCACCATGCGGGCCTCAAAGAATGTAGAGATATTGGCAGCCAAACAATGGGATGAATAATTCATTCCCAAATGCCTCTTGTGCGTTCCATCCATCTAGGCTGCTTGCAGTTGTAGCTGCCAGAGATGCAGACAGATTGACTTCTAAAGCCACAGGGATGAAACCTTATAGACTGTTGCTTTTTGTCAGCCCCTTGCTCAGACGATTGCAGCTGCTGTGATGCTGGCTTGAAGGGTAAAGGACTTTTGATTGTCACCCTGTCAAAGCTGAGCTGAGAAATTCTGTTGTGAGGACAGACCACATTAGCATTTGGCTTCTGCTTCTCTAGGTGAGTAAATACAATGAGGTGGTTTGACTGGTTTTACCAGAAGGAGTGTGGGTGACCTGGTTAGAGCAACAGCTCGGCACTTTTAGTAGGAAATAGTGCCAAGCAGCCTCTCTTGGGGCAGAGTGGAAAGTCTGGCTGTGCCAATACCTTGCTAAAACAGTCAAGGCTTTGACTTGGTCCTAACTGCCATCTTATGAAATGCAGCTGCTTAAATGGCTGTTCAGAGAAACCAATTGATGGAGTGGAGTCACTTTCTAGTTGGACAGGTGTCCATATCATAGTTGGCAGAGAAAGCTTTCAGAGGAGGAATTTCTCTCCCTGTCTCTGCAGAGGTCTCTAGGTCAGGAGTGAGGTGCATTGGTAGGGCAATGGGAATGGGAGGTGAAAGCCTGCCTAGAAAGTAAACAGAACTTTGTTCTCCCGACTATCAATTGCGCATCTGTTCAAATGATGTAAGTGAGCTGCAGAACTCCTGTTCTTCTTTGTTTGCTGATCCCCTGCCATGGATATATGGGGCAGCTTCTCGTCCTACATTTCCACTGGCAACTGTCTCATTAGCAAGTTTGAGGGCTTGCTAATGAGAAGGATTGCAGTGGAAGTAAAGGAATAAACTAATGGGAAGTTTTTCTCCTGACTCAAATATCCACCCTCTGGGATACTATTGCCCTTTTAACTCTGAACTGCAGCTGCCCCCAAAAAGGAGAGGACAGGGATTGCTATCTTCTTAAGGCTCCCAACTTTGATTTGGGATATTCCAGGAGATTATAGGGCAGTTCTTGAAGTGGGAGGAGTTTGGGAATGTGATGCCACAGAGTTTGCCCTCCAAAGTTGCTGTTTCCTCTGTGGGAATTGATCTTTGTAGTCTGAAGTCAGTGGTAATTCCAGGAGAACAATAAGTCTCACCTTGAGACTGGTAACACTATCTTTTTGTTGACACTGGTGGACCTTCCGTGAAAGCAGGATGGGCAAACCTTCCCGCCACCAAATTGTCACCAGTTACAGCATTTTACATAAGACTGAAGGGCAGTTATTCTTTTATATAGGAGATTGTAAAGGCAAATCCTTGGGGTGCCAAACCTGCTTGATGACACAGAGTACACTCCAGTCTGCTTGGCTCTGAGCTGTTCTCATGTTTTAGTGTGATCAAACTGCCTTTTATAAGAGAGATTAAAGGATCATTATTGTATCTGATCATAACCTGCCTGACCTCTGCATGGGGTAATGAAAGCTGAAGAATCAGGACACCCACAGACAAGGTAGGGGTCTTTATTCAAGGGACTTCCCAGGTGTGCAGAATATGACTTTGTTAAATAACCCAAAGAAATAGGCTTTTAAAAACCAGCCCTATCAGGACTGAATACTCTGGAGAAGACTATTGAGAGCACCTGGCCATTAGTTAAACAGGGGTTGTGGTACATAAATTAGTCAGCTCAAGTGCCTGAAAGCTCAGCAAAAGATTGAGGGATGGGATGGAGTTTCCAAATTGTAACACCCTCTTGCAATTCCTCTTGAGCCTACAGCTTGTTTGTGTATAAACTCAATTATCATGTAAGCAGAGTGGGGGAGGGAGCAGTTTTCTTGGCTCCAGAATGAGAGGCAGCCATTTGGTTTTCTTTATCTCTTTTTTCATCTAGGTGAAGTTGACTTCTTGGAAGGCGGGAATAGAAATAGAAGGAGGAAAATGTGATAACAGATAGTTAGTGGAAGAAAGTTTAATCTAGAATGATTTGAAGGTAATTAAGTTGATATTGTTATTAAGGTGATTAAGATAAAATGAAATTTGGGGAACTGAATGCTAAATAATGGGTAATACAAGATAATAAGATTCAGAATAGAAAATGAATCTTGACTATTATAGGTGTATTAATTGTATGTGGATAAATTGAAGAACATTTTCTATTGTTAAATATGGATGTATGTTATAGTAAATTAATGGGAAAAGGTGGTTAATAATTAGTGTTAATGTTTGCAGTAGAATTCAATTCAATAAAAAAGTAAAAAAAATCATGTTAAGCAGAGAGGTATGATAATGTTCTTGTGATGTCCCTTAGAGAAAGCAGCTACTCGATGTTTGGGGTGCTCAGACACCTGTCAGCTTTGCTCATGCCCCAACTGTCTATTGCAAGCAGGGATCCAAACCCTGGATGGGTTGTTTCCCTGGATGTGAGGGGCCTAAGTATTGAACTAGCTCTCATGTGTGGCATAGTACAATGCAGGGCAAAATCGGGTCCTCCTCGACAAAATCTAACCAGGGAAAATTTTGCCCCCTTTCCCATCCCCATTGCAACCTACAGACAAATTGGTCACTATAATAATTAAACCAAATGATCTGCAACTAGTCAGTGTGGGCAGGCACAGGAACAAATATTTTGCTTGTACCCTCTGGATGCAAAGACCGAAGAGGATAAAAGCAAATTCCTCCCTCACACAAAATACACCAGAAACGGACAAGGGGCCAAAGATGAATCCATGGTGAGGAAATAACTTGAGATTTCTCTAGATGACAGAATAGTGATGAGGGTTATTTGGGACTCTCTTAATGCTTTTGTTAAAAGCAGCCTTGAGGAACCCTGATTGTGGATTGTTATGGTCATGCTGCTTGGAAGGGAAAATAAGCAACTTTTTTTGTTCAGGTCAGGACCAAGGTGGGCTAAGTAACTGGTGTATGAAGTGGGGGGAGAGGAAGAAGAGGGACCATACAAGTGAGTGTGAGGCTTTTCTCAGACTCATTCATGTTGTATCAAATAGTAGTTTGGCCCTGAGTCTGAAACATGCCCATGTGTGGGATGAACATTGAAGGATTCCGTTTTAAAACATTAAGTATAGACATTAATGTATCTATTTGTATTCAGATTTCATTTTAAAACCTGTTATTTTCAAGAAGGAACTCTTGCATAAAGGAAATTAAAATATCCTGTGTGTGTGTGGGTATCAGATTTTTAAAATCAATTTTATCCACTCTGGTTTTCATAGTCTCTGAAATGGAATATACAGCCTTTGTTGTAAGTAACTGAAAGTATTTTTTTAAATCTATGTTTCAAGAGACTGACTGTAGAACTGTCATAATTACCTTTGTGATTTCTTACGTGATTGCAAAGAAGAAAGAGAGAGGCTTAGTAATGACAGAGTCTGAACTTTCTGTTTTGCTTTGGGGCAATGTAAATCTCTGAGCTAATAAAGCCAATTTAGGAGGGAGCTGTGCATCTTGGCTCTGCAAATATAGAATCAGGATTGTATCCTGATAGACAGTTATAGAGCTCTGGCCATGCCAGGGAGCTCTAGATATGCTTGCCTAAAGTTGCTACCCAAGCCCATTTATTTGAGAGCAAATTCTATTAAATATAGTGGGCCTTCTGAGTTAAACATATGTAAAAGCATGTTGTAAAATATTAGATACTACTCTTTCAATGCCCTTTTCAGACAGTTGAAGTTTGGGGTAGGGATAGGTGGGGGTATATTTATTTTAAAAATTGTCAATTCATGGATGTCAGATCAAGCTCAATCTATCAATCAATCGTTTTATTTATATCGCGCCCTCCCCGCCGAAGCAGGCTCAGGGCGGCTAACAACATTAAATCAATACAGTAAGTTATACAATAATTTTTAAAAACAATAACTAATTTAACAATTTAATTAAAATTCTAAAATTAATAACATTAACATCCTGGTGCTATTTCAACAGATGGTAAAAATCACTTAAGCAGTCTCTCTATCTTTTAATCGGTGAAGGCCATCCCAAAGAGGATGGTCTTGCAGGCCCTGCGGAACTGTTCAAAGTCCCGCAGGGCCTGCACTTCTTCTGGGAGCTGGTTCCATAGGTGTGGAGCTACAACGGAGAAAGCCCGCATGCGAGTACTCTGTAGTTCTGCTTCCTTCGGCCCGGGGATAGCCAGCAGGTTCTTCCCTGCTGACTTCAGTGCTCTTTGGGGTTCATATGGGGAAAGACAGCGTCAGGCGATGGAGACTCAAGGCTGTATTTATTTGAGACAATGTAATACTTTTATTGGAAACTCATAGCTTGAAACAGAAATTGAGACTAATACCTTGGCAGGGGTGTTTCTGGGTCTTATTGAATCTACATCAAAGCAACATCTGAACAAAGGCATTATTCTCAAAACAACAGGGAGTGAAGGTGCAAACTTTCACATGAGAGCCTCTGCTTATCTTCTAGCCTCTGGGAAGATGCTGGCCAGCGGAGGTATCTATTAATGGTCACATTTCTTTGCTCTCTTCACAACCTAAACAAAGTTAACACTTCAAACGTTCCCTTTGATATGCATGGTAACTACAATATCACAAAGGCTAAGGGTTAGTATAGAAACGTCCATTTGGTTAGTATTTTATAATTTCAGTATTATAGAGTTACAGAGCCTGACAGACGGTTCCTCGGGTAGGCAGGTCCTCGGCCATATAGGGCTTTAAAGGTAATAACCAGCACTTTGTAACGAATCCGGTATGTAACTGGCAACCAGTGCAGTCCGCGCAGCCCTGGCTGTATGTGTTCCCATTTTGGGAGCCCCAGTAACAGTCTAGCTGCTGCGTTCTACACCAGCTGCAGCTTCCGGGTTCGGCACAGAGGCAGCCCCATGTAGAGGGCATTACAGTAATCCAGTCTCGAGGTGACCGTTGCATGAATCACTGTTGCTCGGTCCTGGCGCTCTAGGAAGGGGGCCAACTGCCTTGCCCGCCTTAAATGAAAAAAGGCTGACTTAGCAGTGGCTGCTATCTGGGCCTCCATTGATAGTGAAGGCTCCAGTAGAACTCCCAAGCTCCTGACCCGTCAAAAACCGGAAGAGGTATTTCCCTCCCCAGAGCGCCCCGACCCACGCAAAGGACTTCTGTCTTCGCTGGATTCAGCTTCAACCCACTCAGCCTTAGCCAAGTTGCCACGGCCTCAGTGCCAGGTCCAAATTCCCTGGGACGCAGCCAGGCCGACCATCCATTAGCAGATAGAGCTGGGTGTCATCTGCATATTGGTGGCACCCAAGCCCATACCTCCGGGCAATCTGGGCAAGGGGGCGCATATAGATATTAAATAGCATCGGTGAGAGAACTGCTCCCTGAGGCACCCCACAATCTAGTGTGCGCCTCTGGGAGAGCTCACCCGATTGCCACCCTTTGTCCCCGATCCTCGAGGAAGGAGGAGAGCCATTGTAAAGCCAACCCCCTAACCCCTACGTCGGTGAGGCGGCGGGTCAGTAGCTGATGGTCAACCGTGTCGAACGCGGCCGACAGATCTAACAGCATCAGCACCGCCGCACCGCCTCGATCCAGATGCCGCTGGAGGTCATCTGCCAAGGCGACCAGCGCTGTCTCCATCCCGTAACCTGGACGAAAGCCGGACTGTAAATTCCAGACATTCATTCTAAATAAGAAAGAAGTATTGTTGAGAAGACAGGCAACCATTGGATTAATTATATGTATTCATTATTCTGTGATTCCACATAAAAACATTGTTTAACAGTGGTACTCCCTTCAAAACTTGCAGAGAGCCACATTTGCAATCACTATCACCTGTGCTATAAAATGGACTAATATCTGCCATCTCTGTGAGTAGGGCCTTTTTTGTAGAAAAAGCTCAGCAGGAACTCATTTTCATATTAGGCCACACCCCCTGATGCCAAGCCAACCGGAACTGCGTTCATGTGCGTTCCTGCTCAAAAAAAAAAAAGCCCTGTCTATGAGATATCATGATGTGAGATGGCCAGGTTGGGCAATGTGTGATGATATGGTAAAGTTTTCTGAGTGCTGTTGAGCTGTCTGTTTATAAAATATTTTTATTGTATTTTATTGTTTTATCATATGTTGTGCTACGCCCTGAGTCCTACGGGGAATGGGCGAAATAGAAATATACAAAAATAAATAAATAAATAAAAGCCACAATTGTTTTTATCCTTAGCACCTTAGGAAGGCTTTCAGATTATCTATTCTCTGGCTGTAGATGTTTCTGGTTGGGCATTATCTCAAGCCCTGAAGTTGGTCTTGCCCAATTTCTTGAAACATTGAGCAGGTGCTACATGAGGTGGAGAGAAGCCACAGGTGACATGTCTAAAAGCTATATGCAGCTCCTGAACCACTCAGTGAGTATCTCTGGTTTAGAATTTTAATACTGGGCAAAGAATTCAGCAAAGTGTGTGAGATACACCTGGTGATTCTTAGCAGCTGGGGTCAGTTGTAATATATTGCTAAGTAGGACTTCTAGTTGTCAGACCTGAGGCTTCAGTACCCTTCATAGCTTTTTGCTGTTTCCCCTAATTAGTAAAAACAAAACCAAATATGAAACATAAGAGTGGGCATCAAAGAACTGCATGGGAGAGAAAAATCTCATTTCTGCCCCCTACATCCCTCTCTCTGATTCTACTATCTTGTCCTCACTCTGTTTGCTTCCACCTCATTCTGTCCCCCCCCCCAATCGTCTCCAGCTGCTCACTCAGTCGATGCTCTTCCCAACCCTTCACCCCTGTTCTCTTCCCCCATACATGCTTTCTCTGCTCCTGCTTTCCTGTTCACCTTTTCAATTTTCCTTACCCTTGCAAGCCACTGCATTTCTTCTGTTCTGCCTTTAAGCAGAAGAATTTTGGAACCAACGAAAGACTTCTCAAGAGCAAAGATCTATGAAAATTGACTCTTTCCAACTAAAGAGTTGGCTTTTCTATCCAGTTTGGGCATGAGACACTGGCTGTGGTCCTGGGCACTTGATTGTTGCCCAGGAAATGGATCTTCTTCTTGTGTATTTGTTTGCTCTTGTTTAGCCTAATGGATGTAATGAGGCTTTTGTTCTCTTTGCAGAGAAGAGATGTTAATTATTTCCTGACTACTAATTATATAACTGATGAGAGCCACTGTGCTGCAGTAACATTTCCCTATAAAAGGGGAAGTTGCCAGAAGAACAGGACAGAACAGACAGCTGATGAGACTAGGAGTGAAAACAAATATTCAGGACCACAAAAAGGGGGCAAAAAGACACACATATGTCACTTAAAGCTTTCAGCAATGCCTTAGCATTAAAGAAACCCCACATTTTTCTGCAGCCAGTCCTGTCAAGAAAGTCCAGTGAGATTTCACCACCCCACCCATGCTTTGCAATTCCCTCTCCTCTCTGTCTTGCCTTTATGACGAACGGCAGTAAACAATAGTTTCAGGCATGGTGTGCACTGCATATTCTGTAAGCTTTCAGAATCGAGCAATACCTCATGAAAATCCTAGACTACCCAGATTTCCACTCCCCACCCTTCCCCAGTGCTGTGCAGCTGCTGCATTCTTTGAAGCATGCCTGAAGTTTGTATGCTAGAATGCCAGTCTGCTGGAAAACTTAAGACAGCTTCTCACTTCAGTATTTGTGCTCAGTATACATTGCTGATTACAAAAGTTGCAAGTTATGCAAAACAAAGCTGAGAACTAGACAAAGTTCCTTTTTTGGGGGGGGGGGGGGAGTGTTTTGATACTGAGAGGTTGCATGTGGGCGGGAGACCAGATCTAGGGAGGTTCAACTATGATCAGGTTCTTTTGAATCCAAGACACTATTTATTTATTCCAGTGAAAGTACTGGGATTTACTAGCCTCTCTGAGCTAAGGCTACCAACTCCAAATTGGAAATTCCTGGAGATCTGGGGACACTGCCTGGGGAAGGCACACAGTATGAAGAGGGAAGGCTGCTCAGTGGGGATGTGTTGGTTTGGTGTAGTGGTTAAGTGCATGGACTCTTATCTGGGAGAACCGGGTTTGATTCCCCACTCCTCCACTTGCACCTGCTGGAATGGCCTTGGGTCAGCCATAGCTTTCACAGGAGTTGTCCTTGAAAGGGCAGCTGCTGTAAAAGCTCTCTCAGCCCCACCTGCCTCACAGGGTGTCTGTTGTGGGAGGGGGGGAAGGTAAAGGAAATTTTGACTGCTCTGAGACGCCTAGATTCTGAGTATAGGGCGGGATATAAATCCAATATCATCTTCTTCATAGAGTCTACCTCAAGAACTGCATTTCCTCCAGAGGAACTGGTCTCTGTATTCTGGAGATCAGTTGTAATTCTGGGGCAATTCCAGGATTTACCTGGAGGTTGACAGCCCTACATGAACACTGTGTGTTTCTGTGTCTCTGACTAATTGCTCCTTCCAAGGAGTGTGGCATAGCTGCTCCCCTCCCCCCCAACTGCAGACTTGATGGATCTTAGTTTTGTACAGCTTAGTTTTGTATAGCCTTGTGTGTCTCTGATAAGGCTGTGGCACATGAACACCCCCTCACACTTTCTGCAGTCTCATTTCTTTCGTAAACTTTTTTCTTTGAGATGTTAACAGTCTGCACAGTGGTCATTAAATATGACTACAGCTGCCAGAGGGCTTTGCTAGCAGGAAGTGGTCTTCACTCCACTTCCTTTTGAGACAAGAGTGTTGTAAGCTGCTGAGTGAGCATTCCCTCGGCAGGAGAGAGTTCTCTGTATCTCCCAGCTGAGGGTGAACTGGCTGAGCACAGGATTTGATTTCACATGCACTGAAAGGCACAAACAGCTACTCCAGGAAATGGATCATTTCAAGGTAATGTGACTCTGCTATAGTTTTATGTTTGAAACTTTGCCTCATGCAAAGTCCACCTGGTATCCGAATAGTTAGATTACAGCAATTCGCTCTTACTTTCTCATTCCCCACAGTGACAAGGGCACCCTAGTGCCAGGGTGGTTAAATTCTGTGCTGGTTGTTTGTCAGCTGTAAGGATTGTTCTGTTTATATTCAGCAGTCAATGACAGTGAACGCTTCTAAACCCCACCGCTGTGTCTCAGCGCTAACTTTGGAGTGGGCAAACTTCTAGGGACAAGATATTGCAGCCGCATGGTACCTCTGTCGAAACCTCCAAATATGAAAGCACATTAGAAGTACTAGAGAGGATAACTTCATTCTGGTTACCTGTAACTTATTTCTGTAGATATCTGATTAGTTAATCTTGAGCTGATATGTGTGAATCATGGCTGTGGGCTGACTATAGGTCATGGTTGGTTGGTTAGGATCTTTCTAGGAGGCCTTGTGATTTTTCAAACACTAAATGTGCAGCTGTTACTCATTTGTTGCAAGCAGTGCTCAGGTTTTTTTAGGGGGTCCAGGTTATAGGTCCTCTGCCTCTTCTTATGACCCTTAGCTATTGTTTTAAGAAGGTTCCTAAGAAGGTTCTTCTTATGACCCTTAGCTATTGATTCCTTCTGCATTTTGTTCAAGGGCACCTACACATGGCTGTTTTGTCTGGATTGCCCCACCATGTGTGTTTCTAGTTTAGGGTTGCCAAGTCCAATTCAAGAAATATCTGGGGACTTTGGGGGTGGAACCAGGAGACATTAGGGGTGGAACCAAGATCAGGGCTGTGACAAGCATAATTGAACTCCAAAGGGAGTTCTGATCATCACATTTAAAGGGACGGTACACCTTTTCAATTCCTTCCTTCCATAGGAAATAATGGATAGGGGCACCTTCTTTTGGGGCTCACAGAATTGGACCCCCTGGTCCAATCTTTTTGAAACTTGGGGGGTATTTTGGGGAGAGGCACTAGATGCTATACTGAAAATTTGGTGCCTCTATCCCAAAAAACAGCCCCCCCCAGAGCCCCAGATACCCGCAGATCAATTCTCCATGATTTTCTATGGGAATAAATCTCCATAGGGAATAATAGAGTTCCCAGCAGACATTTCCCTCCCCTCCCCCCGCTTTCTGACGACCCTGAAGCGGGGGGGGGAGGGCCTCCAAACCGGGGGATCCCCTGCCCCCACCTGGGGTTTGGCAACCCTATTCTAGCTATATGCCTGGCTGAGGAGGGCAGCCTGGTCCCTGGCTCTGTTATTATTTAGTTTACTCTTTCCACATCCACCCATGTTATGACCCCAGGCAGAATCTCTCTTTAGCCAGCTGGCTACTGGACAGCCTGTTCTTCCAACAAACCCTCCCCCGCCACACACACACTATATTTCTTCCTGTCAGTCAAAGTCTCTTCCTAAGAATCAGCTGCCTGAGAATCTGCTACAAACACTGGAAGGAACTTTCCAGCCAAATGGAAAATGCCTCACAACTAATTTAAAACTTCCCTTATATATGGGTCAATTTGGACATAAAAAATCCTTGAACTCAAAAGCAACAGTTCATACTCTTCAATTTCAGTAGAAGAATGAGCAGACTAAGGAAAGGAAAGGGGGAAGGGCAAATGACCATGACAAATCCCCTCTCTGGAGATGATCCACAAATTCACTCAATCAATTTAGCTTACCTAATCTATGCCTCTTAGGGTGCTATCCTGTACATGAGCTGACTGACTGTACCAGGTGTTCCATTTGTGGCTCCCATGTGGTAGAATGGCTTGTCCGATGAAGTCAAGAAGGTGCTTATTGTTATCTAGCAATATCAAGCAGAATTGTTTAGGAGGGCATTTTTCTAAATCTAAAGGAAATAGGGTTTTAACATTTGTGAAAAATTTTAGGCAGTCTTTACACTAATGCACTGTATATTATATGCATTGTCCTGTTTAATTACATTGTTTTCTGATTTTGTGGTCTAGGTTTTTTGCATTGTTTATTGTACATGTTATATTCATTTTTATGACATTGTTTTCTAATTCTGTTGTTCACCTTCAGCCTCAATGAGACAGGAAGACTATACTTAATGTAAATAATAGAAATAACATAGAAATTACAAATCCAGAGGTAGATTCTGTTTATGAGCTGGAAGTCCTGAGGGAGAGGGGGCAGAGCTTCTGCCACTGAAGAAATTATTGGACCTGTGAATTATTTGCACTGTGAAGATCCACAATGAGAGAATGAAAGCATCATAAGAACATAAGAGAAGCCATGTTGGATCAGGCCAATGGACCATCCAGTCCAACACTCTGTGTCACACAGTGGTCAAAAAAATTATATATACCGGTATATATAATTATATATACATACACACACATACATATATACACTGTGCCTAATAGCCACTGATGGACCTTTGCACCATATTTTTATCTAACCCCCTCTTGAAGCTGTCCATGTTTGTAGCCGCTGCCACCTCCTGTGGCAGTGAATTCCACATGTTAATCACCCGTTGGGTGAAGAAGTACTTCCTTTTATCTGTTTTAACCTGACTGCTCAGCAATTTAATTGAATGCCCTCGAGTTCTTGTATTGTGAGAAAGGGAGAAAAGGACTTCTTTCTCTACTTTCTCCATCCCATGCATTATCTTGTAAACCTCTATCATGTCACCCCGCAGTCGACGTTTCTCCAAGCTAAAGAGTCCCAAGAGTTTTAACTTTTCTTCATAGGGAAAGTGTTCCAACCCTTTAATCATTCTGGTTGTCCTTTTCTGGACTTTTTCCAATGCTATAATATCATTTTTGAGGTGCGGTGACCAGAATTGCACACAGTATTCCAAATGAGACCGCACCATCGATTTATACAGGGGCATTATGATACTGGCTGGTTTGTTTTCAATTCCCTTCCTAATAATTCCCACCATGGCGTTGGCTTTTTTAAATTGCAATCGCACACTGTCTTGACATTTTCAGGGAGTTATCTACCACAACCCCAAGATCTCTCTCTTGATCAGTCTCTGCCAGTTCACAACCCATCAACTTGTATTTGTAGCTGGGATTCTTGGCCCCAATGTGCATTACTTTGCACTTGGCCACATTAAACCTCATTTGCCATGTTGACGCTTACTCACCCAGCCTCAACAGATCCCTTTGGAGTGCCTCACAATCCTCTCTGGTTCTCACCACCCTGAACAATTTAGTGTCATCTGCAAACCTGGCCACTTCACTGCTCACTCCCAACTCCAAATCATTAATGAACAAGTTAAAGAGCATGGGACCCAGTAGTGAGCCCTGCGGCACCCCACTGCTTACCGTCCTCGACTGCGAAGACTGCCCATTTATACTCACTCTCTGCTTTTTATTAATTAGCAAGTTTTTGATCCACAAGAGGACCTGTCCTTTTACTCCATGACTCTCGAGCTTTCTAAGGAGCCTTTGATGAGGAACTTTATCAAAAGCTTTCTGGAAGTCAAGGTAATCAATATCTATTGGGTCTCCTTTGTCCACATGTTTGTTCACCCCCTCGAAAAACTGTAACATGTTAGTGAGGCAAGATCTTCCCTTACAGAACCCATGCTGAGTCTTCCTCAATAACTTGTGTTCATCAATGTGCCTACTCATTCTGTCCTTGATAATGGTTTCTATCAACTTTTCTGGTATTGAAGTCAGACTGACTGGCCTGTAGTTACCCGGATCTCCTCTGGAACCCTTTTTAAAGATGTGGGTGACATTTGCTACCTTCCAGTCCTCAGGAACGGAGGCAGATATCAATGAAAGATTACATATTTTTGTCAGAAGATCCACAAGTTCAACTTTGAGTTCTTTCAGAACTCTTGGATGTATGCCATCCGGACCTGGTGACTTATTAGTTTTTAAGTCGTCTACCAGTTGTAGGACCTCCTCTCTTGTCACCTCAATCTGACTCAGGTCTTTCAACACCCCTTCCAAAATTAGTGGTTCTGGAACAGGCAAACACTTCTCATCTTCCACAGTGAAGACGGAGGCAAAAAATGCATTCAGCTTCTCAGCCATTTCCCTATCCTCCTTCAGTAATCCTTTGACCCCTTGGTGATCCAAGGGCCCCACTGCCTCCCTGGCTGGTTTCCTGCTTCTAATATATTTGAAGAAATGTTTATTGTTGGTCCTTATGTTTTTTGCAATATGCTCCTCATAGTCCCTTTTTGCCTGCCTGATCACAGTCTTGCATTTGATTTGCTATAGCCTGTGTTCCCTTTTATTAATCTCATCAAACAAGTTCTTTAAAATTTCCTTTAGGAATTAAATGGGAACTAAAAAACCCTGTAGGCTCTATTAATTTTAGGAAGGACACAGACTAGTGCAGAAATCTTACTGGCCAAGGAGAGTTGGATTAGTGAAAGGAATATCCACTGTGTATTACTGCCATCCTCCTTATATCTGATACCATTTTTGTGGGAAAATTCTGGTGAACATTTCCTGACCTCATAACTCTTGTGAGCTCTAATCGTCTGTGTGATGTCAGCAAAGTGAAAGATCTTCCCTTTTCAATTTTTGCATGCACTCACGGTCTTGTTAAAACTGCTTCAACCCATGCAAAGCAGCTATACATGCTTAGCACACTGGCTCAAGGGCTGTGGTGTGCAAATTATGCACACTTAGCTTCTTTGCACAGGTTGCAGCTCAAACAAGATGCTGAGCTTGTGCATGGTTGCAAGGGGAAACTCTTACCTTCTCAGCCTTACATAATGCAAGTCAAGTCTGACTCGTAGAAGTACCAGGTCCAACTCAGGAAATATCTGGGGACCTTGGAGATGGAGCCAGGAGACTTCGGGGTGGAGCCGGGAAACTTTCCCATCCCAAATAAATAAATAAAAATGCAGCAGTGCAGTTCCCCTGAATAGTGTTCATTTCCTCCTTTATATTGTCTTTTTTATTCCCTAGCAGTTGCTAAATGAAAGTGAACATACACACGCACTAAATGAAAGTGAATACACATATACACACTCACAAAGCAGCCAAAATAGTTTGTATACCCACACTTTTGTTATCTCTGTGGGGCAATGGTGTAGATAGCTTTACTTACTGGAGTTGCTGAATGTAACAACCTACTGTATTTCAACCAACTTAAGGAGAGAGAGATC
The DNA here is from genome assembly GCF_032191835.1 of Heteronotia binoei. NCBI lineage: Eukaryota > Metazoa > Chordata > Lepidosauria > Squamata > Gekkonidae > Heteronotia > Heteronotia binoei. Next base: position 90,563,196 of record NC_083243.1, on the reverse strand, counting down.
TAAGGGTTTTCCTCTATCCCATAATCAGGTTCTAGTTAACTCTTTAGTATCTTTTTTCCCTATTTACTATCCCAAACAGCTTCTGAGAGAAATGCAAAAGGAACAGATGGACTAGGCTCTCTAGCTTCCTCTCTCGCACGCTTTGCTCTGCCTCCTCACCCCACCCCCCTACAGCTTCAGTCTTGCTGAGATATAAAGGCACACACATCTTCCAAAACAGAAGCAGTTTGCAAGCTTCTAGCCCTGCCTGAGATTAGGGGACAACTCTCAAAAGAACCACAGATGGCATGCCAAAGAGTCACACATGGCTCCCGAGCCACTGAGTTTCACTGTTTTTAAACTTTGAGTGTGTGCATATATGCCTGTTACAGCATACAGGGATTGCTCTTTCCCACTGTGCAGGAACACTGGTCACCTAGCCCACTGGCAACAATAATAGGACAAAGATGCAGTAAAGGCTTTCCTCTGCTTTTTCAAAAGCAGTTTTCAAGGCCTCCTCTCCTTTCTCTGCTCTTCAGCTTGTTACACATCACCAATAACTTGTTTTTGAAGAGGTGAACAATTTAGTCTTCTCTTCCTTGTGGCATGTTTACCATCACCATCTTCTACATAGGGACAAGATGTTGTGTAACTGGTGCTAGACTGATGCTAGTGGAACTGTAGCACTAGAGGGAGAGAACTTTTTGGTTTTGATTTGTAATCACCTGTAAAAAGCTGTAGAATCTGGATTTGACGAAAGCTCTGAATTGGAGAGATTCATTATTTTAGGTCAGAGAATAGCTACAGTATCCTTCCAAGAACACTGCATACCAGATCATTGATATAAACTTTGCTGTGGTAGCAGCAAGTATACAGCCGTTTGGAGACAGTAGACAAGGGGGCAGAGAATTACCGTTCATTATTTGTGAGTAACCTGTGTAATAGGCAATGAACATGGTGTTCCAGGAAAGGTTTGTTCTCTTAGAAAATGCTCAGCCTAAGTGCCATGGCTCAGGAAAAGTTGATTTTGTAGAAAACTGATTCATTAAACTTTTAAGGGTATGTTAATCAAGTAGAGATGTGGAAGTCCAGGGGGATAAAAATGTGGAAACTCTCGGGGGGGGGGGACTTATTTCCCCAAGAGGACTTTTCCCGACACCAATCTTCCTAACAGAAAAATTGAAAAAAATCTTATCAAATATTTTCTGTTAGAACAATAACACATTTTTAAGATGAGGTTTTTAAAAAGATTGCTTTAGCTGACTTCCTCAAAATTCTTTGTAAAACAAACTACAGAATTGGGTAATTATAATTTATATATATTGTAGACATGTGCAACTCACATACAGTGTGTATGTACATACAAAACTCTAGGTAAATGCTGGGAAATACAACCTAAATCAAGATGTGAGTTTGTATGTAAGAGTAGAAAAGCTTGCTTCAGTTCTCAGATCTCCAAAGATAAAAATGAAGGATCCAAATTGGAATCTGCTGCTCCTTCAGAAACTTTTTCTGACTCAAGAAAGTAATGTGATAGTAGTGTTTTGTAGGATTAGATTGTTTAAATGACCTGATATGACTTTCCTGTGGCTATTTTTGTCACAGTTACTATGGCACGGTGTGTGATGATAATACAGTGGGACAGATCAATATTTTTCTCAAGTTTACATCATTACTAATAGTCCTAGATACTGGGATTTGTTTGGGTGACAGAAGTTATATTTTTTTATCAAAGATTTCAGGTTTTCACAGCTGGTAACATCCTTAGGGTTTGTAGAATCTTTCGGGATCAAGTGCCGTGTTCTACTTGAGAAAGTTTTCCTTCCAGACATTTCGTTCTCAGCTGCGGAGAACATCCTCAGTGGCGTTGCAGCCGGAGCAGGCGCTCAGACCTTTTTCTCCAGTAGAACACGGCACTTGATCCCGAAAGATTCTACAAACCCTAATTATATTTTTTTCTCAGAAGAGGAAGCAGTTTTAAAAAGTGCTCACTGCTAGTGGCTGGTATATTCATCCTCTGTTCAACAGGTGTTATTTTGTACTTTTTGAATAGCATTATTTAGATTCTGCATTATTTCCCAAAAGGCACACATTGAAGTATAACAGTGCAATCTGAAGTAGATTTCCATTCTGTGTATTTGAGTCACTGTCAGAGTTCAATTTTAAGCAGGTATTCTCAGAATCCTATCAAATCTATTCAATTAATCTTACTCACAGGATGGCATTGGGAGGCTGCAGTCCAAAGAACACTTTTCTGGAAATAAGCATGTTGAAATAAAATGGGACTTCTGGGTAGGCCTGCTTAGACAAGTTCCTTTACAAACGGCTTGCTACATATCTAATGCTGAGTATACTTACAAATATACTTTGACTGAAACTAAGATTTTAAAATTAGATAAATATACCCAACAGTATACTTTTGTGTATTAGCTAAGTGATGCAAAATGTATTTTATGTTCTTACAATAGTGAAATAACTTTAGATATGATAAGTGGTATTCTGTTATTTTTAATAGTCTCCATTTTTAATTTCATTTACTTTATTTATGCTCCACTTTTCTCACTAAAGTGGTTTACAACATTCTCTACTCCAGGGGTGGGAAACCTTTTTTCTGCCAAGGGCCGTTTGGATATTTATAACGTCATTCGCGGGCCATACAAAATTATCACCTTAAAAAGAGCGCCACCAAGGGAGAATGATTCAGGCCGGCAAAATTAATGGAAATAATTGTTTTTCTATTTGAAGTCATGTGGGGAGAGCCTAATTTGACTGCCCTAGGTCCGGGGCTTTTTTTGTTAGAAAAAGCCCAGCAGGAACTCATTAGCAGATTAAACCACATCTCCTAATATTAGGTCACACACTCATTAGCATATTAGGCCACACCATCTGGGATAAGCAAGTGCAAATTGCACTGGTGGTAGCTGGGTAATAAAGGAAAATAAAGAAAAGGGGGAAGAAAGGAGAATAAATGGAGGAAATAAAAGGAAATAAAGACATGTGAGGACGAAATGTTAAGAAATGGAAATAAAGAAATGGGGTGGGGGGGAAGAGTGGAAACTTACCTGAACTGTGTGACAGTGACTTTTCCAGGCCCCGCAGCTATCCTGGCTGGCCAGGCCCCAGGGAGGCCCCTGCATGGCTGGGCCCCATGATCCCTGTCAGCCAGTCGGCCCCTGGGGAGGCCACTGCACAGTGTGGTTGCACCTCATGATCCTCACTGGCCAGCTGGGCCCCAGGGAGCCGCCATGTGGCTCGGCTCGACCCAGCAATCCCCAAGGGCCAGACCAAGTGGTCTCGGGACGAACGTTCCCCATCCCTGCTCTACTCCTCCATACTCACAACAACCCTGTGATGTATTTTATTTATTATTTGATTGCATTTTAACTGCCCATTCTTGCCAAAGCTGGGCCCAGGGCTGTGTACAGCATAATAATTCATAGTACAGGATTAACATTTTAAAACTAATAAAAGCACAGTAGCTAAACTAAAAAGATGGTGTTCAGAATTACAGCAGAGCCACTGCCTCATGGGGAAAAAGTGGGGTGAGTGGGTGGGAAGTGCCAGTAGGATGCAGCTGTCACTTTCCTCAATCAAATGCCTGGCAGAACATCTCTAGGCTTGCTGGTCCCCATGTCCAGGCAGGGGATCCCCTGGTTTTTCACACTCCTCTCCACTGCCAGCCAGCTGGCTGGCGGGGGGAAAACCCTGCCCCAACAGCCACCATGTTTCTTCAAACCTTGGCAGGTTTAGAAGAGGCTTGCAACTGTTTGTTCCTGAATGTGTGTGTGCCTTTAAATCTTGGCAGGAAAGCTGCAGGGGGGCAGGGCAAGCAGATAGAACCAGGTTGCTCTCAGTCCCTCTGTTTGGAGGAAAACATCCCCCCCCCCAGGCCCGGAATGGCCAAGCTTGCTTAACATAGCCACATAGAATAAATGTCAGATGTTTGAGAGCTGCAAGACAGGAAGGCAGGCAGGCAAATAGACGGGGGAAAGAGAGGTGGAAAGAAAGCAACTTTAAATGCATCCTCCAATCTGCCAACTGGCTTGGCTTGAAGAAGTGATTTAAAGAGACAAATACCTTTTCCAAGTCAGCTGACAGGATGGTAGGGGCTTCAAGAGCTGCACAATATGTGTGAAAGAGCCACATGTGGCTCCCAAGCTGCAGCTTGGTCATCCCTGCCCTAGACTGTTCCTTCATTTTCCTATTAGTCTGAAAAAGTTGGTTGAAATATAGCAGATGGCTATATTCAGCAATGTGAGTAGATTGCCTGAGTGAGATCACAAAATTGTGTGTCTGCTGTGTTTTTTTTGGCTGCTGTGTGAGAGCGTGTGTGTAAACTTTCATTTGGTGGAAGTTTAGCTGTTGGGGGATGAGAAAATGAAGACTGTATTTAGGGAAACTGTATTACTGGGTTTTTTATTTATTTTAGGCAATGGGAATCTCCTGGCTCCACCCCCAGAGTCCCCAGATATTTTCTGAGTTGGACCTGACAACCCTAAACATCTCCGCCATACAAGTCCTGTGGAACTGTAACATGTTTTGCAGGGCACGGATGCTATTCAGCAGAGAGTTCTACCAGGAACTCTGTCAAGGATAGCCAGGCATCTCTTGGGCCAGGGACCACCAGTAGATTCTGGTCTACCAAGTGTAGTGCTCTTCTGGGGATATTACAGGAGATGTGGTCCCCTACGTACCCATTAGTACCCTGAAGATACGGGGATCCCAGGCCATTAAGAGCCTTGAAGGTCAACACCAAAACCTTGAAGTTGATCCAGTACTCCACCAGAGCCAGTGCAGCTCATGTAGCACCAGATGGATATGTGCTGTATGCGGAGTCCTGGTGAGGACCCATGCTGCTGCATTCTGTACCAGCTGGAGTTTCCAGGTTAGTCTTAAGGGTAGGTCCATATAGAGCAAGTACAGTAATCTAATCTGGAGGTGACGGTTGTGTGGATTACCGTGGCTAGGTCCAAATGAAGACAGGTAAGGGAGCCAGTGGCCTGATCTGGCACAGCTAAAAAAAAGACCAGTCTGGCAACATTTGTGACCTGGGCCTCCATTGTTAAGGACCCAGGCAACTAATGGTTTGACGGGTCTTAAATACACATGAGTTGGGAGTTTGCATCCCAGGCCTGAGTTTCCACACCCCAGCAATAGAACATCCATTTTAGAAATATTCAATCTCAGCCAGCTCACTTTCAATGATTCCACCACAGCCTCAAGTCCCTCAGCCCACTGTTGATGGGTGAGCAGTATCTGACTGTCCACCCATCAACAGATAAAGCTAGATGTCATCAGTGTATTGGTGGCATCCCAGCTGAAACTCTGCATCAGTTGGGCAAGAGGGTGCATGTAGATGTTAAATAACATGGGGAGAGTATTGCCACCTGGGGAATCCCAGATACTAATGGGTACCTAGGGGACATTCTCCCAGCACCACCCTCTGTCCCTGAGCTTGGAAAAATTAGGTAAGCCACTGCAATGCTACCCCTACAGGTTCCAATGTTGGCAAGGCAGTGGGTCAGGAAATCATGATCAACCATGTTGAACGCCGCTGTCAGTTCTAACAATAAAAGCACCAACCCACCTTAGTCAGCTGCCTATGGAGCTCATCTGTGAGAGCTCATCTCTGAGGGTGAGGTAGGTCAGGATGAATGTATGTGACTAGCCCAAAGTCACCCAGCAATTGAGGATTTGAACCTGAGTCTTCCAGATCCTAGTCCTACACTTTGACCCAGAGGTGTCAGAACTGGCCTGCCCAGGGCTTTAATCAGGCCCACGGGGCTCTTTTCTTCCCCCTCTTTCCCTTCCTGTCCTCACCATTTAAAGCCCCTAGGCTGATGTAGTAGTGGGATTTTTAAAATAAAAAACATCAAGAAAAAGCACAAGGATTGCAGCAGAAACTAAAAAATATAAAATACTCTGAGTCTGTGAAAACAATGAAATGGCATTGCAAGCTTCTCCCCTGCCCCCACTCAAACTGGCAATGGCTCTCCTTTGGCCATGGGTTCCCAGGTTAGAGTACTCACTAGTTCAGGTCCGTTGAGCAGAGATAAGCTGGTTCAAAGCATCAACCCTTTATTTGCAAGGACACAACTGCAGGAAGCATGAGCTTTAGCTGTTTATATAGGAACGCTGAAAGTGAAACTGATCTCCACTCCATTGAAACACATTGCAACACAGACAAAGTTGCAAGGAAAACATGGAATGGATTTTCCATTAAGATCTCTGGCCTCATCTATCTGGCACAGAGACCTTAATGGAAAATCCATCCCACATTTTCCTTGCAGCTTCAATTCCTGCTGCAGCTGGCAAAGACAAGACAGAAAGAGCAGGGAACTTCGGCAGCCTTGGAGCTTCAAAAGGTGAGGATGGGGCGGGGGGAAGAGCCCTGTGGGCCTGATTAAAGCCATGGGTGGACCGGTTATGGCTCGTGGACCAGACATATGACACCCCTGGTGTAGCACATTCTTTGTCAGCCAGAGACCTTGAAAACACTAGTTAAAATATTTTCCAGTGATTGGGTTCAGTAAAGACCTGTTCTATAACACTGGAGAGCCATTACCAGTCAATCTATATGTACTGCAATAGATAAAACATTGGTCTGATAATGTAGAACATTTTCATGTACCATTTTGAACAATAAATTGCTTATTCACAAACTGAGGAACAGTGGCTTTTGTTGGACTGTCTTCCTTTGGTATCCCCACCCCTTATGTAGGGATAGGGTTGCCAAGTCCCCAGCTTCCCGCAGTGGGGGGGACTCTCTCACACGCAGAGCGTGCGCACCGCGATGACATCACCGGGAAGTAACATCAAAATGGCGGTGCCCATGCGAGGCTGCTCTAGGTGTTTCCGGGAAAACACTATTGTTTTCCCAGGACGCTCTAGACATTTGGGAGGTTAAAACTCTATGGTACCTATGCACCATAGAGTTTAAACCTCCCAAATAGCTAGAGTGTCCAAGAAAACCATAGAGTTTTCCTGGAAACGCCTAGAGTGGCCCCTGCATGCATGCCGCCATTTTTATGATGTCACTTCCCGGTGATGTCATCTCGCCAGCAACGTTGGAGGTTCCTCCCACCGGCCCAATGTGGGCTGGTGGGTTGGGAACCTCCTGGATGGGAGAACCCCCGCCCAGACCTGTGTAGGGAAGTTTAGAATGACAGCATTTAAAGCAACAATAATAATTATGTACGGTTAGTATCTGATTCCTTTAAGATTAATTCATATGTATCTTGGCTACCAGGACTTACATTGGAGGTTCACTACAGTCAGGTTAATTTACTGCATGTGCTCTGTAACTGCTCGAAAATACCAGCTTTTTGGCCTGCTCTTTTTGTGTATTTTAAAGTTTTACAGGCTGTTATTTGGTCCTGTAGTTGCTTAATTAAGTTAAAGGTTGTGTACTGGCCTCAGAGAATTTACCATGAGCTTCTCAACTGCTGCAAGACAGAGTGGATTATGAGAATATAGGAGATTGCTCTTGGTGTCTAAATTGGCATATCCAAATAGAATTAGAAATCAGGAAGACACAAGGATTGAAAAGTTAATAACAAGATAGGCTTTGCTTATGTAATGGAATAATAAAATAATGCTATTTTGTTGCTTTTTAAAAAAAATTGTAATGACTTTTTTTTTTGTATTTTTGGTGATTCCCACTTCCCCATGTTAACTATAATTAAAAAAAACCAAAATAAAAAGCTGGTATTACGCAAATACCAACTCCCTGCATCCCTTTTTTCTTTCCATCCAGGTTGTTAATGGGAGCATTATCAGTGGGATGTAGATTTGATCCCAACAAGATGTCAAACACTGTGTTTAGTTTTGAACTGTGAAATCAGTCGTTCTTTCAAAGTTAATGATAATGGTTCATGTCTAAACCTTACTAATATTCTAGTATGCTTTGAACTGGGACAATATAATTAAAATTTCAAGGGTAACTGGTTTCATTGTTCAGCCTAGGACTGAAAATGGCTGAACTCTGAAATCAGTGTTTTCAGAAGATTTGAGTGCTCTCTAGCAGCAGTGATAGGATTAAAATTGCATTGTGAGCTGACAATTATCCCAGTTATTTTCCTTGTGTGCCTGGGAATTTTTATCCACAGATTTTAATGGTGCAAATCCATTTCCCATACAATTGGCCATGCACAGTCAAAGTGATTATGGGAAATTCAGTAGCCTGGAGTCTGCCTTGTCTAGTGCATTAGTAAAAAAAATTGCTAATTAAGGTTCAAGTATCAAAACATGATAGGAATACAAGAGAGAAAAGAGCAGCTTGGTTGACTGGGGCTCAGCAGCTAAATAATCTCTTGAGTCACAATGGCACATATTGGAGTGGGGTTATTTAGAGATAATCAGTGGGTGATTCTCAGTTTGGGATGGGTCACCTTAGCAGCCACTCAGGGTAAGCCAAAACCTACCCACATATTTGAAGACTCGCTCTTCCTTAAAGATGAAACCGGAATTTCTGTTACCTTGGAAAATGCACTGAGTTGGAAATTTAAAACCAGGTTTGGCTGAGAATCTTGATAAAATTGTTGACGAACCTTAGGGACAGCTGGTCCAAAAATCTGTCATCGAGTACTCTCTAGACAAGTCAGTGAATCCCGACAGTGGGTTTCATCATTTCTGTTTTAAACTACTGTGACCAGCTTAGACCAGTCACTGCCTTGAACAGAAAGTGCACATGGGGACTTCTACATAGGGCTGCTTCAAATTCTGTGCTCTATGCTCTGAAGAAGTGTGCGTGCACACAAAAGCTCAGACCTTGAATAAAACTGTGTTGGTCCTATAGGTGCCACTGGACTCAAACTTTGTTCTTCAGACCAACACAGCTGCCCACCTGAATCTATCTCAGGACCAGTTAGTCAATGTGATGGCTACATAATGATGTCACAAAGCCAAAGTGGAGCAGAAGCAAAGTTTCATGTCCTATTCTGAAGAAGTGGCCATTGGACTGGAGCCAGTGATCTGTCAGTGGAAAGCACTGATAATACTGGATCTTCCCATGTTCCCCTCCCCCAAGCAGTGCAGCACAAAAATTTATTCCCAGGGTTGTGGACACCTGCACTAGTAGCCATATAGTTCAGGAAACTGTAGGGGTGGGGGGGAGGTAGGGATGAAATAGCCCATCCACTGATGGAAGAGAGAAGAAATAGCAGTTAGTCCCACAAATAAGTTTCCTTGGGTGAGTGCTGGGGGAGGGGAACATGGGAGAGATTTGCAATAGCTGAATCTGTGGATCCCTGGATTCCACCCATTACAGCCCTCTTTTGAAGCCCCGATGAAATTGGGGGGGGGGGGTTCAGGGGTGTTTTGCATAAGCACATGCACCCTGTTCTGACTTGGCCCTGTTCCCACTATGGAACAGCAGTAAAGTTCTCTATTCTTTCCTCTCTATGTGAGAGATTGGGAATATGTGCTACTCATTGTAAAGCAATATACCTTAGCAAAAATATACCATTTGAAGCCAATTGATTCCAGTGTTTTTATATCTCATCTTTCATTGAAATCTGCCTCCGTTCCTGAGGACTGGAAGGTAGCAAATGTCACCCCCATCTTTAAAAAAGGGTTCTAGAGGAGATCTGGGAAATTACAGGCCAGTCAGTCTGACTTCAATACCGGGAAAGTTGGTAGAAACCATTATCAAGGACAGAATGAGTAGGCACATTGATGAGGCTGGGTGAGTGGGCATTAATGTGGCAGATGAGGTTCAGTGTGGCCAAGTGCAAAGTAATGCACATTGGGGCCAAGAATCCCAGCTACAAATACAAGTTGATGGGTTGTGAACTGGCAGAGACTGACTAAGAGAGAGATCTTGGGGTCGTGGTAGATAACTCACTGAAAATGTCAAGACAGTGTGCGATTGCAATAAAAAAGGCCAATGCCATTCTGGGAATTATTAGGAAGGAAATTGAAAACAAATCAGCCAGTATCATAATCTCTCTCGGCTTGGCTTCGCGAACGAAGATTTAAGAAGGGTGCAATAGTCCACGTTTGCTGCAGGCTCGCTGGTGGTTGACAAGACCAATGTGGGACAGGCAGGTCCGGCCACAGCGGCTGCAGGGAAAAGTCTGATTTAGGGTTGGTCCTGTAGCAGTGCGATTCTTCCTCAATCTCCTTTTGTCCTCAAGACCAGCTATGCGTGCGTTCTCAAAGGAAGAGACTGCCTGGTGGATGGTGTGCCTCCATGCTTTGCGATCTGAGGCTAGGTCAGACCACTGGTGATGGTTGATGTGACAGGTGCTAAGGGATTTCTTCAAGGAGTCCTTGTACCTCTTCTTTGGTGCCCCTCTATTTCGATGGCCGGTGGAGAGTTCGCCATACAGGGCAATCTTGGGAAGGCGGTGGTTTTCCATCCTAGAAATATGCCCTGCCCAGCGCAGCTGCGTCTTCAACAGCAGTGCCTCGTTGCTGGTAACCTCTGCCCGCTTGAGGACTTCAGTGTTGGTCACAAAGTCACTCCAGTGGATGTTGAGGATGGTGCGAAGGCAGCGCTGATGAAAGCGCTCAAGGAGTCGCAGGTGATGACGGTATAAAACCCACGATTCGGAGCCGTAGATGTATCATAATGCCCCTGTATAAATCGATGGTGCGGTCACATTTGGAGTACTGTGTGCAATTCTGGTCACTGCACCTCAAAAAGGATATTATAGCATTGGAAAAAGTGCAGAAAAGGGCAAATAGAATGATTAAAGGGTTGGAACACTTTCCCTATGAAGAAAGGTTAAAACACTTGGGGCTCTTCAGCTTGGAGAAATGTCGACTGTGGGGTGACATGATAGAGGTTTACAAGATTATGCATGAGATGGAGAAAGTAGAGAAAGAAGTCCTTTTCTCCCTTTCTCACAATACAAGAACTCGTGGGGATTTGATGAAATTGCTGAGCAGACAGGTTAGAACGGATAAAAGGAAGTACTTCTTCACCCAAAGGGTGATTAACATGTTGAATTCACTGCCACAGGAGATGGTGGCGGCTACAAGCATAGCCAGCTTCAAGAGGGATTGGATAAAAATATGGAGCAGAGGTCCATCAGTGGCTATTAGCCACACTGTGTGTGTATGTGTATATATATATATATATATATAGGCCACTGTGTGGAACAGAGTGTTGGACTGGATGGGCCATTGGCCTGATCCAACATGGCTTCTCTTATGTTCTTATGTTATACGGGTATGGCCATGCTTAAGGATTGCACTGTTTAAGCAATCACAGGGGCAGAGCCTCAAGATACAACTCCTTGACAGAATGAGTGTTGGTTGTGACTATTTGGCATTATGGGGAATTTATTGTGCATGTGCTCAGAGGAACTCTTTATTATATCACATCTCTGAGGCTATGTCCTGCAGTTGAACAGATTTTTTTTTTTTTACTTAGCCCTGGCACAAATTTAACTGTGTGAGAAAGGGATATTAGTGGAGACTCAAATGTTTTATGATCCTGTATTTGTGTGTTTCACTGGAATACTGGAGGGAATAGCAGATGGTACAGAAGACTTACTGCTCATGGAAAGCCAACCAGGGGAGGTAGATGGGGCTTCTGAATTAGGGGAGCAGATGCTCTACTCATCACTGGCCTAGGAAGGAGCATCTGTTCTCTTTGCTTCTGCTATATCTGTGTCTACAGGTATTGTGTATCACATCAACACAAGAGCAGCCATAGCCATACTGCTGATGTGCCCAGCAGCTTTGTCAAGGACTATGACTACAAAGGAGGGAGAATAGTCACTAAATCTGCAGGAAAACTCAAGATGGCAAGGCAGTATATCAAAAGGGCTTGATTGTAACTGAAATAACAGGTCTTGAATGAAACTTTGTGGAAATTTGCCTTATCACTACTGTATTGTGACTTTACAGAGGATACACAAGACTGCAGCCTACCTCTTATTTATGTGGGTTGTAGGAATGATCAAGTTGATTTTGGGATGTGACAATGAAGCAGGCAGATGTAATGTTGAATCCAATATTTTGATGTGGATCCAAGAATTCATTCCTTTGCAGAAAACATTTTTAAAAAAACCCACACAGAATAAGTTCTATTTTTTGATATGAAATGGGTCCAGGAAGATGGATCCATATGAAATGGGTCCAGAGATGGATCCTTTTTGAAGATGGATCCATTTTCTTATTATTGGAGGGGAAGGATGGTGAGTGCTAAGGAATCAATCACTTGCTTGTACCATGACTATGTATTATAGTCAAGGCTTTTTTGGTAGAAAAAGCCCAGCAGGAACTCATTTGCATAATAGGCCACACTCCCTGATGTCACCATTGTTTCACATAGGCTTTTTTGTAGAAAAGCCCAGTAGGAATTCATTTACATATTAAGCCACACACCCTGACACCAAGGGAGCCGGAACTGCATTCCTGCTTAAAAAAACAACAACCCCCCCCCCCCCCCCCGATTATAGTGCTGTCCCCAAGGACTTGTGTGGCCCTTGAACTAAGCTGATTGTATTCTGAGTGATGAGAAGTTTGTGGTATGAAGGCACATGTTGATTGAACAGTGTACACTCATAGCCCATGCCTCTGGTCTCTCAGGATTCAACCAACAGTTGGAGCTGAACATGTCTTGGTGACAGCTCCATCACCATTGGCCATGGATTGCCCTTTAAGGAATTCTGAAATTCTATGGGAATTGGATCTTGTCCTCAGTTCTTCCCTCTATGAAGGTTTGTTACAATTCAGTGAGGGTTTGAGTCTAGTTCTCCCATCCCATTTTAGTCAAAGGGATGCCCTCCGTTGTGTTCTTGGGGTTGTTCCTTATGTTCCTCTGCCTCTTCTATCAAAATACATACAAAATAATTTTTAATTTGTTGCTGTGAATATTTACATCCCATGAAGATGTTGTGGGTAAACTGTTAACTTATTCTACAGGTTCTATCCTGTAATACCAACATGGCTGAAATGGTTCTGGCTATATAATTTGTACAAATGGGGAGAGATGCTTTGAGGAATGTCTGACAAGCAAGTGTGAGGCTTCATCCAACAGCATAGTCAACCTCTCCTGCCCAACTTATCAGAAGGGTAATTTGCTAATGAAACCAGTTCTACAGCTTCATTAAAACTCCAGAACCTAGAGTCAGCCCAGACCCTGAACAGGAGCAGAAAATGTATAGATGGGGCACAGGAAGTTAGTTCCAATACAAGTTGTCTAACTGGCTTGTGCTGGCCTTCCTGCATCCTCCTCTCTTTGAAAAGCACATTATGATATGGCATTTGAGATCTCTAAGCAATAGACTGTGCTTTGCTGAACCAAATACGGAATAACTGCTTTATGGTTATCCATGTGTCAGTAAATGCCTTGAAGGCATGGGCCAACTGACCATGCAATATGTTTCATTTGCTAATTGAGCAGTCTGTAGGCCACAGGTGTAATAAGCGTAAGCTCTGTGGCAAGATAATTGCTGGAAACTAGCAAGAGAATGGCTTACTGCCAGAGAAACTCCTTAAGGGACTTAGCTGTCCCTTTGAACACAGCAACTCATTTCAGAAATGGGTCCAAACAGTCAGTATTCATCAGTGACAGTAAATGAGAGTCAGCTTTCATATTCCTTTATTCAAAATAAAAAGCTGTGCTTTTAAATTTTGAATTAGGGTTTTTTTTTAAGGCAAAAGAGAACTCTGAACCATTATTTTAAACGTTGATTGATAAAATGAAAAACATGTATTTATAATAAAATAGAGCTTATGTTCCACATCTGTCCAGCTTTCTGTTCCTTGTGGTAAATCACTGTTCTGCTTTGTGGACAGAGAGTATATATGTTGTTCCTCTTCCATCTTTTTGCTCAACCCCATCTGAACAGGAATTTATTCCAGGAAAAATGGGTTGGTGGAGACAGGCTGGTACTTTCTGATGATCCTTTTTTTAGAAGCAATGGGGAGGGGTGCAGAATAACATCTCATGTGCTTTTCATCAGGTTCTCCTCTCACTGGTTGCTTTAGTATATTAGGTCCAAGCAAAGGCTTGTGGGCAGCTATATCTGAATTTACATATATTTGGTACAACTCTTTCCCAACCTAGTGCCTTTTCTGCTAGAGCTAAACTGGATACTATTGTGTTGGCAAGACAGAAGGGCAGGTTCTTGCCAAGGCAGGTAATCTTGATACTTCTACCAAGTGCAGGTAATCTGGAGGCATCTCAAGGGCTGATGTGTGCTTCTATTCCATTTTGTGCTTTCAGAGCACATCCAATAGGTGAGTAGCCTACTATTCTAAGTCCCAGCCCAAAGGTTCCCAGTTCAAATCATGACACAATAATAACACGGGGACTACAGAAATTCTACTGCATATAGCCTGAGTGTATAGCAAGGAAGGGGCCATGTGGGAATATATAATAAGGAAATGTGAAGTATTTAAGAGATGCTATGAGGATTGTCTGGAAGAGATGCATTAAGTTTACTGCTTCTATGTATAGTTAGGTGACCTGATGTAATTTTTAATCAATTTGAAGCACATATTAGAAAATTATTTTCAAGGCAAGAGACTTTCAGAGGTGGTTTGCCATTGCCTGCCTCTGTGTAGTGATTCTGGACCTCTTGGTGGTCTCCTATCCAAATCCTGATCAGGGCTGACCCAGCTTAGTTTACAAGATCTGATGACATCAGGCTAGCCTGGGCTATCCAGATCAGGGCAATCCACTACACACTGCTAATGTCAAGCAGACCATTCATTCTTATGGGGTCACTATACAAGAGCTCTGTGCAAACCATATGTTATGTATGTGGACTTAAGGGAAGACTTGGGTGTTCCTGCCTGGCTCATTGGAGCCATATGGACTGAGCTTTGGGACTTGGGAACAAAGGGCTGCAGGATCCAAATCTCTGCAGCCCTGAATCAGTCACAAGCCCCCACCAGTTTGAATTACCCAATAACGTGCTTGCGCGGGAACCCAGAGATGTATATAAGTTTGGCCCCATTGGCCCCTGGCCTCAGTCTTGTAGTGTAGCCTTATACTATGCTACTTCTATTAAAGAGCTTGTTATCACTCATCCTGCAACTCTTCCATGCATAGAACCCACTATACAATACCATTATTTTTGAGAATTCTTGGAGAACAGGTGAGGTGCTGGAAGACTGGAGATGGGCAAATGTTGTCCCCATCTCCAAGGAGGAGGAAAAGAAGGATCCAGGTAACTGTCAGCTTGACGTCTATACCTGGAAAAGTTCTAGAACAAATAATCATACAGTCAGTTCTATAACATTAAGAAAGGATGGCTGTGATTACTAAAAGCCAGCACGGGTTTCTCAAGAACAAGTCTTGTCAGACTAACCTTATCTCTTTTTTTGAGAAAATGACTACCTTGCTGGATCAGGGGAATACTGTAGACATAGTTTATCTGTCTTCTTCTGTATTTGCTTTTGATAGGTTCCACAATATTCTTGCTGACATTCTGTTGGTAAATATTCTGTTGGTAAAATGTGGTTTGGATCTTATTACTGTTAGGTGGATCTGTAACTGGTTGACATTGCACTCAAGAGTGCTTGTGAATGGTTCCTCATCCTCTTGGAGAGGAGTGACAAGTGCAGTGCCTTAAGGCTCTGTCCTGGGATCTGTTTTGTTTAATATCTCTATAAATGATTTGGATGAAATAATAGAGTGCTTGTTAAATTTGCAGATGATCCTAAAATTGGGAGGGGCTGCAAATACAGAAGACGACAGAGACAGAATGATCTTGACAGGCTGAAAACTGGGCTAAAACAAATAAAATGAATTCTAATGGGGATAAATGTAAAGTTCTGCATTTAGGTAGGAAAAACCAAATGCATAATTATAGGATGGGGGAAGACTTGTCTCAGCAGTAGTATGTGCGAAAATGATCTAGGGGTCCTAGTGGACCATAAACAGAATGAGTCAGCAATGTGATGAGGTAGCTAGAAATACTGATGTGATTTTGGGTTGTATCAACAGAAGTATAGTGTTCAGATCATGTGAAGTGGTGTATCACTTTACTCTGGTTAGACCTCATCTAGAGTATTGTGTTCAGTTTTGAGCACCATAATTTAAGAAGGATATAGACAAACTGGAACATGTCCAGGGGAGGGCAACGAAGAGGGTGAGGGGCCTAAAGACCAAGTCCTTTGAGGAAAGGCTGAAGGAGCTGGGTATATTTAGCCTGGAGAGAAGATGACTGAGAGGTTATATGATCATCATCTTCAAGTACTTGAAAGGCTGTCATATAGAGGATGGTGGAGAGTTGTTTTCTGTTGCTCCAGAAAGTTGGACGAGTCCAGAATCAATGGTTTGAAATTAAAAGAGTTTTTGGCTAAACATTAGGAAGAACTT
The DNA here is from genome assembly GCF_032191835.1 of Heteronotia binoei. Classification (NCBI taxonomy): domain Eukaryota; kingdom Metazoa; phylum Chordata; class Lepidosauria; order Squamata; family Gekkonidae; genus Heteronotia; species Heteronotia binoei. Next base: position 90,546,929 of record NC_083243.1, on the reverse strand, counting down.
CCTGACAGAGCAGTTCCTCAGTGGAACAGGTTTCCTTAGGAGATGGTGGGCTCTCCTTCCCCTCAAAGAAGAGTCTAGATGACCATCTGACAGCAATGCTGATTCTGTGAACTTAGGTAGATCATAAGAAGAAGGTCAGGAAGAATAAGACTGCAGATTTATACCCCGCCCTTCTCTCTGAACCAGAGTGGCTTACAATCTCCTCTATCTTCTCCTCCACAACAGACACCCTGTGAGGTGGATGGGGCTGAGAGGGCTCTCACAGCAGCTGTCCTTTCAAGGACAACTCCTGCAATAGCTATGGCTAACCCAAGGCCATTCCAACAGATGCAAATGGAGGAATGGGGAATCAAACCCAGTTCTCCCAGATAATAGTCCATGCACTTAACCACTACACCAAACTGGCTCTCAAGAGTTGCATCAGTGCTTAGCTCTTGTGGCCTTTTCTTACACGCCCTGGGAAATGCTGTTCACCACTTTGGGGTCAGTCAGCAATTTTTCTCCAGGCCGGTTTTACCAGGAATTCTGGAGAGGTTTTTGTTTTATTTTTTCAGTCTTCTGGGCATGGAGCAGGTGTCACTGGGATGTGTGTGGGGGGAGGTATTTGAATTTCCTGCATGGTGCAGGGGGTTGGATTAGAAAACCCTGGAGGTCCCTTCCAACTCTATGATTCTAAACCCAGCTGAAAAGAATTAAATACACCTCAGAGCTGCTGAAGGCATTGCATTGATCAGCAGCAGTGGCTCAAGACAAAAAAGGGGCATCTACTCTGCTTCTAGCCTGTTATCATCCTTATCTCATTAGTAGTATAAGGTGCTATGATGGACCCTGTCCTCTTCCTGGCCTCAGAGGAAAACGTTTCCCTCCTTTTTTCTGTTCCCCTCTGTGACTGAACCACCCATGTAATATGTTGTCTTCTTTAACTAAGAAGTCTGGCTGTCCCACCCTTTGACAGTTCAGAAGTTTGGCTTTTGGCATGGCCTGGGAACTTGAGGGCAGGATCAGGAGCCCTCTTTAACTTAAACCACTGATAATGGCACCTGAAATTCTTAAAAATTCAAAAAGAACAACATATTTTATTTGACATAGAGGAGAAAGGTCAGGTAAATTCAGGGGCTGAAATTTCTGAGGTAAACCCAGGTTTTGCACAGACTTTGGTTCTTATGTACAGGCTAATGGGAGTTTCTTGAGCTTTTTCGCAGTTTCTTGAAACTTTATATAGAAAGGCTTTCATTCCAGTATTTTTCTTAACACTCCAGCACACTTTCTTTAGTATTTGTCAGATTCTTTTGGTTTCCCAGGTTTGTACTCCCTTTTCAGTACCCAAACTCCTTCTCTTGAAACACTAGTTTTTGACTGACTCTTTAGGTCTCTGTGAGCAATTTTTATTCACACCAGACCAGAGATCTCTGTGGTAGAGGTATGCAACCCCCCCCCCCCCCCCAAGCAGTATTTTTTCTGTTGTTGTTGTTCAGGTAAACCAAATGCACAGCCTTATTCTACAGAGTTATTTCCCCTGTTCAACAGGGAAGGGAATCTTCTCTGAATGGGAGTCTCCATACACTTCTAGCCACTTTCTACCAGTTCTTCTGTCTGTGTTAAGCCACTCTCAACTAAGCCTGAAATCAGACTTTCTCAGTCAAGACAGAATTCTGACTTTCTCCAGTCAAGGCACTAATCTGACTCACTCTCCTCAGCATCCAGCTCTCTCAAGATTGTGCCTGCTCTGCTGATGCTGTCCAATCAGATTGCTCAGAGCAGCCTGTCACTCAAGGCTCTCTGGCTCTGGGAAGAATTAACCCTTCACATACCTTTTCTCTGTTTGTATAGTACTTTGAGGTTTTTTTAAAGGTTCAGTTCATCACAGGTACATAGCACTCTGTGTCACACAGTGGCCAAAATTCAGGTGTCATCAGGAGGAGGTTCACCAGTGGAGCCTGAACTCCAGAAGCCCTCCCACTGTTGCCCCCCAAGCACCAAGAATACAGAGCATGACTGCCCCAGATATAGTGTTCCATCTATACCTTATGACTAATAGCCATTGGTGGACCTCTGCTGTAATCCCCTCTTGAAGCTGTCTATGCTTGTAGCTGCCACCACTTCCTGTGGCAATGAATTCTATGTATTAATTACTTTCTGGGTGAAAATGTACTTCCTTTTATCTGTTCTAAAACTACTCCTCATTATTTCATTGTGTGCCCACAAGTTCTTGTATTGTGAGAAGATGATGATATTGGATTTATATCGCGCCCTATACTCTGAATCTCAGAGTCTCAGAGCGGTCACAATCTCCTTTACCTTCCCCCTGCATAACAGACACCCTGTGAGGTAGGTGGGGCTGAGAGAGCTCTCACAACAGCTGCCCTTTCAAGGATAACTCCTGTGAAAGCTATGGCTGACCCAAGGTCATTTCAGCAGGTGCAAGTGGAGGAGTGGGGAATCAAACCCAGTTCTCCCAGATAAGAGTCCGCACACTTAACTACGACACCAAACTGGAGTACTTCTTTCTCTGCCTTCTGTATCCCATGTATAATTTTGTAAACCTCTATCATGTCATCCCTCAGTCATCATTTCTCCAAACTAAACAGTCATGTTGTTTAACTTTTCTTCTAGGATTCTCATTTGCCTGATGGGGACAGGAGATCCCCTGATTCTGTGGGCTTGTGCCCAGTGCTGAATATCACTTCCAGAAGTGATGTCAGCATGTTACCAACATCCCTGCCCACCCCCCACAATGTCCCCAAAATCCCCCCTCCAGCAGGAGGAAAAAACATGGCAACCTTACTTTCTTCATAGGAAAAGTGTTCCATCCCCTTAAGAGAGCTAATTTGGTGTAGTAGTTAAAAGTGGCAGACTTTAATCTGGAGAACTGAGGTTGAGTCCTCACTTCTCCACATGCAACTGCTGGGTGACCTTCAATCAGTCACAGATGTTTCAGAGTTGTTCTCTCAAAAGCAGCTCACTTAGCGCTCTCTCAGCCCCATCTACCTCACAGGGTGTTTGTTGTGAGGAGAAGGAGGAAATTGTAAGCCACTCTGAGTGAAAGGCAGGGTATATTTCCAAACCTCCTCCTCCTTAGTTGCCCTTTTCTGCACTTTCTCTAGTGCTATAATATCTTTTCTGAGGTGCAGTGACCAGAATTGTACAGTTTTCCAGATGAGGTTGCACCATAGATTTATCCTACATTCCTGTTTCTGCCCTCCTCTATCCAATCTCTCAACAGTATTTGTGTCTCAACTTTTCAATTGATGGTTTTAGCTACCACTTTAAAATGAATGAATCCCCAAAGCTATTTTCCATCCTTCACTTTCCATCTTCTATCCAATAACACATCCAACTAGCATCTGATTACCTTCTCAAATGAAACCTGATAAAAACAGCTCCTTTTTCTACTGGAGACCTTCATACCTTTTTGCCAGTAGCACGACAGCAATATCACTTGTGTTTCTCAAGACTTTTGAGATCACCTGACTCCTTCCTTTTCTTTGGCCGTTTTCCCACTCACGTTTTACTGGCGCCACGACCATCCTGACGCCGGCGAATCTGCCTGGATTTCGCATCAGAAGCTCCGGCGCTCCCAGAAGCGCCGGCTACTTCCGTCGCTAAGCCAGCGCAAACGGAAATCGCAAAGATGCAGGAAAACGTTTGCGCTGGCTTAGCGACGGAAAGCGCCGGCGCTTCTGGGAGCGCCGGCGCTTCTGTTGCGAAATCCAGGCAGATTCGCCGGCGTCAGGATGGTCGTGGCGCCAGTAAAACGTGAGTGGGAAAACGGCCTTTGTCTGCATAACAGCTTGTTGTGCCAAAGGAGTCTTCAGGCTCTTCAAGATTTAGCACCCCCCCCCCCATATTTGGCTGAAACTCTCATTCATGGAGTGCCTATATGTTACTGAATTGTATTAATTACTTGATAATGAAGTCATTTTTCCATCCCTACATTTCAAGCTATTGCCAGCTTTGACAAAATAAATTTACATTCCTTAAAAAAAAAGTGTACAGAATGTGCAGATATGTACTGTACAGAACTGGTGTAAAACACAATCCTGATCATGTTTTATTTTGGTTGTTTATAGATATTGTTATAGGTACGTTGGCTAGTTGAGGAAGAATTGATTTTTAAAGGGACAGACTGGTAGAACTTATTTTTAAACAAGGACAATCAAGCAGGGCTTTTTGTAGAAAAAGCGCAGCAGGAACTCATCTGCATATTAGGCCACACCCCTGACATTTTTTGTAGAAAAGCTCAGTGGAAACTCATTTGCATATTAGGCCACACCCTCTGATGCAAAGCCAGCCAGAACTGTGTTCCTGTGTGTTCTTGCTAAAAAAACCCCTCTTGCCATTAAGTACTTTTATTTCCCAGAAAAGAAAGAAAAATTCATTTTAAATTTACAAATGGCTTTGGAAAGTCAATTATAACTTCTAATATTCAGTGGTCTCCTGACTTACTACTGTTCTTCCTTGGGAACCATTAAATGACTGTACATGCAGACTCCCAAACTTAACCTTTTATTTCTCTCACAGAGAACCAAGAACAGTTTGATGTAATTGTTCTTCTCCAAAATTTCAACCTACGGATTCATAAATGGCCATTCAGATTGCATCTAAAGGGTAGTTACTTTAGACCGCTGCTTGTATGATAAACAATTACAAAGTTGTATGGGTCCCTACTAGGCATTCCCTTGCTTGGGCTGATTGTCTCATGCTAGAGTTGCCAATCCCCAGGTGGGGAGAGGGGATCCCCCAGTTTGGAGGCCCTCCCCCTGCTTCAGGATCATCAAAAAGTGGGGGGGAGGAGGAAATGTCTGCTGGGCACTCCATTATGAAGATCAATCCCCATAAGGTATAATGGAGAATCGATTTGTGGGTAGCTGGGGCTCTGAGGGGGGGGGTTACTGTTTTTTGAGGTAGAAGCACCACATTTTCAGCATAGCATCCAATGCCTCTCCTCAAAACACCTCCAAGTTTCAAAAGGATTGGACCAGGGGCTCCAGTTCTGTGAGCCCCAAAAGAAAGTGCCACTATCCTTCATTATTTCCAAATGGAGGGACGGCATTTAAAAGGTGTGTGGTCCCTTTAAACGTGATGGCCAGAACTTCCTTTGGAGTTCAGTTGTGCTTGTCACAATTTTGCTCCTGGCTCCACCCCCAAAGTCCCCAGATATTTTTGGAATTGGACTTGGCAACCCTATCTCATGCTGATTCTACTAGTACTTAGGCCTCCATTTTGACCACTACCCTTGAGGCTGACCCAGAAACTCCAACTGGTATAGAACACAGCAGTGCGGGTCCTTACAGGGTCATTGTATACAGCACATATGCATCCTGTGCTGTGTGAACTACACTGACTTCTGGTGGAGTACTGGATCCAGTTCAAGGTTCTGATATTGACCTTTAAGACCCTAAACCAGAGGTGTCAAACATGTGGTCCAGGGGCTGAATCAGGCCCTTGGAGGGCTCCTATCAGGCCCCCGAGGAATTGGTTGTCATCTGCTTCCTTCTCCCTCTCTCTTGCTTCCTTCTGTATCACAGCTTGTTTTTCAAGGCTTGCTTGATCGCATAGGAGCTACAGAGCAAAATCTCTTTTCTCCATTGGCTGAGCCTCCTCGGGGAGGAGGGAGAGGAGAGTTTGCTTTGCCACGCTATCTCAATCGCACAGCAGAGCTACTGAGCCAAACCTCTCTTCCTTCTGTCGGCTGAGGCTCATCCCCCTCCTGGTTCCCTGGGGAAGGAAGGAAAGAGCCAGAGCTTCCTTTGCTCAGTTCTCTGGAACCCTTGGGAGAAATACAAAGAATGCACCTTTGACCAAGTGCTACTGTTTTAAGTTTTTTTTTTAAAAAAAAATCTTTAATTTCGTTTGTCTGTGCCCTTTATAAAGTTTATATCTCTGCTACCTAATCTTAAATAGGTACACGCATGGCCCAGCCCGACATGGCCTGGTCCAACAAGGTCTCATTTATGTAAGATTCGGCCCTCATAACAAATGAGTTCGACACACTTGCCCTAAACGGTCAGGGACCTACATACTTTCGTGACTGCCTCTATTGGTATACCCCTAAAAGAGTGCTGTTTGCTGCAGATCAAAATTTGGTGGTCCCTGATTCGAGAGATAGTCAGCTGTCTTCAACCAGAGCCAGGGCCTTTTCTGCCATGGCTCCAGCCTGGGGGAACTCTCTGCCTTATAACATCCATGCCCTGTGGGACCTGCTCCAACTCCACAAGGCTTACAAGGCAGAGATGTTCCACCAGGTATTTGGTTGAAGACAGTGATGGATCTATCCTGGCCCTCCACCTCTCCTTGTATGATAGTGGCGCTACTTTTTTTTAGGTGCCATCTTCTATATTTGTTTGCTACTGTTTTAAAATCTGTTTTAAAGTATTGTTTTATGCCTATGTTGTACATTGCTTTGAACCTGCTTGCTGGGGGAGGGCAGTTGAAAAATCAGTTTCAGTGAAGTTGCACCTAATTGGGGGACATGTTCAGCTTCCTTTCTCCGGGGTCATAAGCAATATGTGCAACTTTTCTGAGATTCCACACAAAAAAGCCCTGAGAAAGAATGCATTAACTCTCCATGCATGGATCCAGAGGTATTAGCCATGTTAGACTGTTGCTGCAAAATAGTAACGTGTCCAGTAGCACCTTTAAGACTAACAAATTTTATTGTAGCATAAGCTTTCAAGAAACACAGATCTCTTTATCAGATGCATATTGTATGTGCATATGTCTGTTTGGAAGTACATAATTTGAGTGGTGGCTCTTCTCTGTGAGTATACCTACTTGCTCAGTCCTGCAGTCTTAAGGATCCAGCACAAAGAGAAAAAAATAAGTGGTTTTGCTGGTTCCTTATGATGTAGCAAGACTACTTCCTCTACATTCTGTAGAACAGCTTTTCACTTAAAAAAACTGATTTGGGCACCTTATTTTTTTAAAAAACAAAAGAGTTCAAGGAACAGAAGTTCAACTGAATGAATATACACTAAAATAACTAGCTAAATCAGCAGCTGATTCACTGATTAATACATCTGCTATTGGCTTCTGAATTAGGGTTGCCAAGTCCAATTCAAGAAATATCTGGGGACTTTGGGGGTGGAACCAGGAGACATTAGGGGTGGAGCCAAGATCAAGGCTATGACAAGCATAATTGAACTCCAAGGGAGTTCTGGCCATCACATTTAAAGGGACGGCACACCTTTTCAATTCCTTTCTTCCATAGGAAATAATGAAGGATAGGGGCACCTTCTTTTGGGGCTCATAGAAATGGACCCTCTGGTCCAATCTTTTTGAAACTTGGGGGGTATTTTGGGGAGAGGCACTAGATGTTATACTGAAAGTTTGGTGCCTCTACCCCAAAACAACAGCGCCCCCAGAGCCCCATATACCCATGGATCAATTCTCCATGATTTTCTATGGGAATAAATCTCCATAGGGAATAATAGAGTTCCCAGCAGACATTTCCCTCCCCTCCCCTCGCTTTCTGACGACCCTGAAGCGGGGGGGGGGGGGGGCTCCAACCCGGGGGATCCCCTGCCCCCACCTGGGGATTGGCAACCCTATTCTGAATGTGAGTATAGGGTTGCCAAACCTAACAGGCCAGGAGACTTTTCCATTTCCTAAAATAAATAAAAATACAGCAGTGCAGTTCCCCTGAATACAGTCTTCATTCCCTCATACCTCAACAGCTGGCTGCACTTCCATTTCCTCTCTCTCTGGCTGGACTTCCACTTCCTCCTTGACTCCATTCAGCCTGCCTCCAAAGATTTAAAGGCACGGACACCTTTCAAAAAGCAAGCCCTTCCCAAGAGTCTTCTAAGCCTTCCAAGGTGGAAAGGCACATATGGTGGCTGTGGAGGCAGGGCTTTCCCCCGCCGGCCAGCTGACTGGGGGCAGGAAGCAGCCTGCTAAACCGGCGGATCCCCCGCTGGGACCTGGGGATTGGCAAGCCTAATGTGGGAGGAAGCTGGACTCACTGCACTGTGTAACAACTTGTGACACCTAGGAAAAAGCAAGAGTCCAGTGGCACCTTAAGGACCAACAAAATTTATGGCAGGGTTTGAGCTTTCATGAGTCACTGCTCACTTCTTCAGATACTTGTGACTCCTTATTTGGTATGTCTATCTGCCCCAAGTGTGCTCGGGAAACGAAGTTGCAACAGTTTCACATGCACTCTGTTAATGAGAAAGCAACTTCTCAGAAATTTACTGATCCATTAGAAAAAACAGAGTCCTTTGGGACTCTATTTTTTATGTTCTGTCAGTCTTTTAGTTCATTTCACACACAGCCAGGCAAAAGATCTTAGGTGGATCATGCTTACTTCTGCTGCCCAAATCGTAGGTTTCTTTTTCATTTTTACTTTTGTCATGCAGTCACAATAATTACATGGCTGCTTGCCTTAATCAGTGCCAGTCAGTTAGTAGATTAATGACTATCACTAAATTTAGTAATTTTTAAAGGATTATGTGTGCCAATAGTCCTGATAAGTGAGGGAGTTTGAGAGTCTTGCTGAGAATCCATATTGTCTCCCTTTTTCTGAGGTCCCGCAAGCCTTTCCTTGTTTAGTCATTAGGAAACAGGACAAAATGTCTTTTAGCCATTATAAATGGGGGAGAGCTGCTGATGTCTAAAAATCTCGAACATCCCTGCCTTTTTGGCTTAACTAGATAATTGGATTCCTATAATCATCTTTGATCATTCCTTTTTATTCATCTGCTTACTGAATGGATTTTAGAGGCAGTCAGCTCCTCAAATGAAGTACAGAATGTACTGGACTGGGCATTAGATAGGCCGAGGAAGTTGAATTTTATATAAAGGAAAAGAAGCAAACATTGACAAAAAAATACACAAGTAGATGGTATGCATTTCCCTACCTGACCTGGATTTTCCATAGTTCAAGTACAGAACAAAGAGGGTTTTTTGCCATTTTTTATCTCTGTCTTTTCTTACTAATTAAGATTGTAAGCCTTCTGGAAAAAACATTACATCACCATACTGGCAACATTATTCTCTTAAGTGTATAGTCCTTACTATCTGTGGGAACTGTGTGATAGACATAAATGGGATGCAACCTGCAGAGAGAGAGTTTTGTACATTAATGCTGCTTTCAGTGAGGTGAATCCACAGCTTTTGTGCTGATGGAAAAAGGGAAGAAGGGTCCCCTTTGACTCCCCAGAAAAGTTATACTGCATATTATGGGGTCTGCATGGACAAAAGCCATGTGAAACAAGATCTGTGAAAGGGTGGGAATTGGCCAGGATTGAATGGGAAAGCTGTTTGCATCCATCTAAGTAAATACAAGAAAGCTGGTGGCTTGGGACTCTGTTCAGTATTAGTAAGAGTGAGGGCCAATTCACAAAGTTCTTGAGTGTTGGTTGACCACAAGGGTTTTGCATTTGATGCTCACCAGGACATTCGTGCCTCCCAGATTAGTGCCCTTTCTCTTTACAACTGTAGTGTGTGTGTAGAAGCAACTTCAACCTTTCTCCGCATACCATTTTCACTTCCTCAAGCCACCCTGTGGAGCTACTCTCATGAGCAGCTTGAAGAAAAGAGTGGGGTGGATGGGGGCAAGGGTCGAAGCCACTCCTACCCTTTCAGAGTGGTTGCAAAGAGAATAGGCACACATGAGCCTGGGAGGCTCAGATCTCCCACTGAATGTCTTACACAAAGTCCCTTTGTCATCCATCAACAAACACAAAGATGTGAATCAGCCCTGAGTTATTGAGGTGTATCCAGGACACATTTTAAATTAAGTGAACATATGCTTATGGTATATCTGCTTATGGTATAATATCTGCTTATGGTATAATATCTGCTTATGGTAGTTGAGCCAGTTTGGTGTAGTGGTTAAGTGTGCAGATTCTGATCTGGGAGGACCAAGTTTGATTCTGCATTCCTGCACCTGCTGAGTGACCTTGGGTCAGTCACAGTTCTTTGAAAGCTCTCTCAGCCTTACCTACCTCACAAGGTGCCTGCTGTGGGGGAGGGGAAGGAAAAGGAGATTGTAAGCCGCTCTGAGACTACAAATGAACGGCGGGATCAAAATTCAATTTCCTCCTTCTTGAAGCTTCTTCCTGTTCCTGCAGTGAAAGGAATGGTCATTAATAAATGTTCTCAATTACCTGAAACTTAGATGTTTCTCTGAGGCAGTAATTCTGTGTACGTCTCCTATGCAGAACTCAGATATTTAACCATTGTTGAGCTAGTGTCTTCGGATCAATGTCAGTCAGTGTGGAAACAGTCATAAGCACAAGAAAAGTGGTCTCTGGCAAAGAGACAGGATCCTAGCATCTGTTGGCTTCCATCTAGTCAGAAAACTCTATCTGTAACCACAACTGAAGTGAGCACAGACTACCAATAAGTACAGTTTGCACCTTAGGCAGGTTGCATCACAGGTGGGTTATCCTTTTGCACCAACAAATCAATAGAAACACAGCAGCATCTTTTTGTTTATTAATTACAATTTTTTAGTCACCTCTCTCCACATAGTAGGTTCAAGGTGGTTTATATGCATGTTTCCAAGTATGTATAATAGTAACAAAAATAAAACCATAAATCAGCATCCTCATCTTTAAACAGCTCATATCTGTAACCCATAAAAATAGCAAAAACCCTCCAGAACAGTTTTAGTTGCCTTCCTAACTGTAGACAAGGCAAGGGCAGCTCTTGTATCATCTGGCACCCCAGTCCACAGGATTGGGGGAAGCCACTGCAAATGCCCTAGAACACCCCGTAATCAATCAAAAGTCTCTATAGGATGGTACAGAGAGGAACTGCTGGGAAGAAAAGAGTTGGCTCACAGAGAGGGATGGTCCTTCTAATTTCCTCCATTCTTTTAATGACAAGCTTTTAAATCACATGTACTTTTAAAAATTAATTTAGTAATGCAAATGAAGGACGGCTGTTTTGAGATTAACAGTCATTCTCCAAACATTACCCATACTGCTCTGTGAATCTGAAATATGCTCCAAAGAGTTTGATCTTATTCATTCTTATTTCTAATTATGGAGATGTTGGTATTCCATTAATTTTATTTATTTAGTAAATTTCTATCCTGCTCCCTCTCCCCTGAATGGCGCTCTGGGCAGCTAACAGCATATATAATACACCCAATAAAAACAATACAAAAGAATACAATAAGTAAACTTTAAAAATATAAAACAAGTAAAAATCTATTCACTATCAAGCAGGGTAGGATGCGTGCATGGTGAAGACATAGTTAAAACATAGCAGATGCCTGATGGACACTCAAAGGCCATCCAAAAAAGAGCAGCCTTACATACCCTGTGGAACCTAGGGAGGTCCCACAAGGCAGGCACCTTGTCAGTCAGCTGGTTCCACAGGACAGGGCCCTCACTTTTGTTGATCCAAGGTGGACAGTTTATGGTGTTGGTCAGTAAGTGCTGTTGTGATGAGGGAGGATCATGCCAGGAGAAGTGATCCTGAAGATATGAGGGTCTTGGGCCATTTAGGGCCTTAAAAGTAGGTACCAACACATTGAACTGGCACTGGAAACTAATTGGGAGCCAGTACAGCTGCTGTAAGATAGGTGTTATATGGGTTATATGTGAATAACATACCCAAAAGGTTTTCCCCAGGAGACAAAGTATAAAATTTTCTTTGTTTCCCATTATTGGTGCTTCTGGAAGTCTTATTTATTCTGGCTTCTTTCCATTCATACAACTATTTGCATGGGTATAGCTAGAGGCTATTTGGCAGGGAGGGAAAGATTGGGAGTAACATCTTGCCAGCTGTAACATCTTGATGTTTGATTTCTATTCCTGCTGCAGGTATACAGCTTGTGCATGGCCAGAGCTGTGAACAACAAGAGCCAAATTGTGCTTTGATTCTTAGACTGTGGCTCACAATCTGGGGCTTTGGATGAGCCAACCACTGAATCCAAGACCAGACAAAGACATAGGGTTTTTTTTGGAGGGGGGGGCATTTATAGAATATTCTTTATGATCATGGGCCACTTTAGGTCTCTTCTGGGAATAGAGTGAAGTACAGATATTTTAAAACTATCAGTATCTATTTAATTAATGTGCTTTGCGCGCACAGCGTGATGACGTCACCCAGAAGTGATGTCATTGCACAGGGCACATCATGCTGGGAATGCTCTAGGAATCATGGTAAACCTCTGTGTAACCATAGAGTTTTTTACCATGAATCCTAGAGCATCCCTGATGCAACATGCTCTGTGCGATGATGTCACTTCTGGGTGATGTCATCACACAGGGCATGTTGTGCAATGACGGGGCTCTTTGGGGGCAGGGATTCCCCTGGTGGCCTGCTCCATGCTGGCGGGTCGGGACCCTACAAACCGGGGGATGCCCTGGCCCTGGTTGGAGCTTGGCAGCCCTACTAATGTAGGACATAAATGCTTAACATAAATGCTCAAAAGCAAATCAATAATACTGTTCAAAAGCAAATCAACAATACTTACATTTTGCACCAGGTCTTAAGCACTGATCAGCACCAAGTTCAGGTTCCATGTTCCCTCTTCTCCAGTCAGTACATGACTGACTGTTCCAAGACACACTGGCTTATGATATCTGAAAATGATGCTGCAGTGTTTGTCCACTCAATAATGTAATTTACCCTGTCAGTGTGTGGAGTTTCTGAAGTCTCTCATTTCTGCAACATGTTCCACTTCAGTCACCTTCCTTATTTCTTTTTCTGTCTTTAGACTCACCATCATGTTCTGGCCATGCCCACAATACTATATCCTCAGTTTTAAGTTACCTGTCACGCCTGGTATCTCCACTCACAGTGATTCTAAGGAGTTTCACCCTCCTGGGTGTTCTATGTTTATGCCCTTTTCAACATTCAGAACAACACCACCCCCAGTAGAATTTCTGTCTGGGGATAACTGTATTGATTTCCGTCTACCAGGTTTCTAAAATGCCTGATATATGTGTTCGCATTTAGCACTGAGCCCTCTAGCTCCCCTTCTGCATACAAAGCAGATGTTCCACCACAGCCCCACAGCCCTCCTCCTCCATATTGCTCTCTTGTAATATGTATTTTCTATTACTAATAGGTTGTTTGCAATAGATTGTGGGGATTTGCAAAAGGAGGACTATATTCTCCATACAACTTTTTGTCCTAATGAAAATTTTTAGTAAAGCAGTAAAGATGTTCAGTGATTAGCAGTTAATGATGAAAGTGTCTCCACAAGGTCTACTTTGGTGCATAGGGATGAAGGAGAAAAAAAGTGAAACATAACAGTTTAAGCATATTGTTACCTAGTTTATTCCCAGGGCAATGGAGTGGTTGTGACTTCATCAGTGATGATAACAAGCCTCAAAGAGGCCAATTAAGATCTCTTGGTAGTAGTAGAGATAGCATACCATATTCAGGAGGGCAAGGATTGGCTAGTAGCCTAAACATGTCTCACTATAAGGGATTGATTTTGAGGTTTTTTAAATTATGAAATGGAGGAAAGATGTGGCAGTTTAGCACAGGCTTCATCTCACATGGAGAACTATTTGATATCAAGTAAGCATTTGGCCCTTATGCCTGCCTTTCTATCTGACAATGACCGCAGTTTTTTCTTGAACTGTCAAGTTGCCCTGACCTAGATGGCCCAGGCTAGACAGATCTCCTTGGCTCTTAGAAGCTAAGCAGAGTAGGCCCTGGTTAGTACCATGATGGGAGACTACCATGGAAGTTCAGAGTTGCTATGCAGAGGCAGGCAACAACAAACCACCTGGATATGTCTCTTGCCTTCTAAACCATGAGGTTTCATAAGTCAGCTGCAACTTAACTTTTTCACCATCCAAGTTGAAAAAGGCACAATGTATCCTGTTTTCCTTTTTTGTGCCTTTTGCTGCAGGCTCTCTCCATTCAGTATTGGCTTACTGTCAGTGGTCACTAACTCACTAACTCAATAGTCTGCCTTTTTGTTCTTTGTGTCATTTGCCAAATGTATTTCACATTTTATTTTTTTGTTTTTCTTATATTTTTCTCTGTTGCTATCTTATACTCCTCTTCATACCTCCTTCACTTTTTATTTCTTGAAATCTTCCAGTCTGGTTTCTAGATCACAAAAAGGGGGAGGGGAGGCTCTTCAATTAAACAAAATAATTATTTACTGATTTCTTCTTATGTTTGAGAGAGTGTAAAATATTGGACCTACTGGCACGTGCATTTATGTACAAAAGCCTCCACATTAAAATTATTCATACAGCATGGAACTTTGTATCTGTCGTAAACTTGCTCCCACCGCTAGCTGTGAGGATAACTTGCTTTCCACACATGTGTAAGCCAGCATTCTGTTACAGTGTATTTTGGTTCTGAATATATTCAAAGCATTTACACAAACGGGAGGAGGCAAATATTGTTCTTGATACTGTATTTAGTAAAATGCAAGTCTGGGTCCCCCCCCCCCTCCCCAGGTGTGCTATAAAAAAAGAGGTCATCTTAAATTTGTATGCAGGTTACAGTAATAAAAAAATTTTTAAGAACATTTTTAAGTAGGGATGCCTCACATTCAGGGTCATCTTCAAGTAAACATGGATAATTCTCTTCTTAAAAGGTACTCCTAAGTCCCTGTTCTGATTTTGGGCATGCCATTTTGAGGATCTGTCTGCAAATCTGTGATCTGTCCTACTTCTCTTACATAACATCCATATTTGAATGTCAGCATGATAAGACCTGGTGCTGGAAACCTTATTTACAAAGTCTTTATTTTTTCCCTCCGTTATAGAGTTCCTGCTGGGGACTGTGTGGAAGGATGGCAGCAGCAGAACCCTTGACTGCTTTCTCCCGGTGGTACCTCTATGCCATTCATGGCTACTTCTGCGAGGTGATGTTCACAGCTGCCTGGGAGTTTGTGGTCAATTTCAACTGGAAGTTTCCAGGTGTCACCAGTGTATGGGCACTCTTCATCTATGGCACTTCCATCCTCATTGTAGAAAAGATGTATCTGTATCTGAAGGACAAGTGTAACATACTAGTGCGCTGCCTCATTTATACCCTGTGGACGTATTTATGGGAGTTCACCACTGGCTTCATTCTGCGTCAGTTTGATGCCTGCCCTTGGGACTATTCACAATTTGACTTGAACTTCATGGGCCTCATTACGCTGGAGTATGCAATTCCATGGTTCTGTGCAGCATTTATCATGGAACAGCTGGTTATCAGAAACACACTGCGTTTACGGTTTGATGAGAATGCTGAACCAGGGATTCCCACTGTTCCCATAACCTTGGCCAATGGCCATGTGAAGACTAACTGAATAGTAACTTAGGGCTGCACTTTGACTAAATTGAATCTCCTGCCCCCTTATTAGAGACCTGTAATGATGGCTTCAAAAGCAAAACTCCTGCTTCCTGTATGATAAAGAAATCTCCTTCTGTTGGAGGTGTGCATGAAAAAGTGGAACCAGTAGATTTTCTATGGATTTTACTTTTTTTTTTTAAACTGCAAGTAGCACTGCCAGCTACCTGTTGGCTAGATAGTTTCTGACTTGTAACTTACTATATGAACAGTCCTATTACCTGCATTTTACTGCATATGTAAAAAAAGATAAATGCTAGTATAGCTTGTATGAAAACAACAACACACAAGTTACTAAAATTGGCACAGATGCCCCTGTTAACTTAGTGATTGGCTTATATTCCATTAGGCAATATTCAGGTGCTTGCTTGCAACCAATACCTCCCATGGGACCTGAGATGCTGCAGGGTCAAAGAAGAACCAACATCTTGATGAGATAGCCCAACAGTGGCAGTCTACCGGGGAGGTAGAATTTGCCCTCTTGTGTGCACTTCCTAAGGCTTTTTTATTGCACCATAGTATATGGTATTATGGTGCTGGACATCTTGCTGGATTTATATGAAAAAAAATTACTTTTCAAATCATCCATTCTGATGCCCATTACAGAGCTTGTTTTCCCATTCCCATCTCCCCCCCTCTCTCTCTCTCTCTCTCTCTCTCTCTCTCAAATAAAGACCTGTTCTGCTGGATTAATTTTATTATTGTTGTACACGGTGAATTTTGGTCAAGTGGCCAGAAGTGAGAGGAAAATGGCTGAAGTCTTCCCTGCTTCTTATCTTTACTCTTTGTAGTGGAACTCAACAGAAGGGCTGCTTCAGGTCTGATTCTTGCTACCCCCTTAGCCTCTGTTCACATCACCAGGATATTCTCTCCTTCCCAAGGAATTCTGTTCCCTATGATACTGATGGCTATAAAAATGGATAATTGGTCCTGGGATTAAAGTCGTCATGTGGCAGCTGGATTCATCAGGCATTGGAATCCTGAAGGACAGACTGTATATTCTTTGTGGTTATTATTTTCTGTCTGCACTGATTTGATCTTATCTAAGTCTGCCTAGTGTTCTCCAGGTACTAATAACAGTATTAATAGTGCAGCCAGTTCTCTTTGTAAAACTATTTGTGAGCAGCAGAACTGCCTTATAATAGGGAGCACTATAGGATCACTTTCTTCCTGATAGGCTGTGACAGCACAGCAAAGGTGGAAGGTTCAATTGTAGAGCACACTAGCCTTGAGGGAGGCATGATGGTCCCAAGCAGGTGCATAGCAAGAAGGCATGATGAGAAAGATGGATGGTATCTGGTGGTCACCAAAGAATATCTCTTTTTGTTCGGAGGATTCTTGGGCTGCTTCAAGTAGCAAGCATAATAATAGCCTTAAGAGGAAGATACCCTACAACTAGGCCTCCTGGATCTGAAGAATTCCAAGTATCATTTGCACTGAATGGAATGGAATTGCACTAGCAATGAAGTTGGGTTTGTGATGTGAATGTCTTTATGTGGCTGCAGAGCTTTTTTTCTTTTTTGTTAAAGATGTGGCTGCATAATTTGTTTGGCCAGCCATTTGCTTTATCAATCTGATAACTGTTTGCTTCTCTATTCGCAGAAAAGAAAGATATCCTGCCACTCTGGATAGGTTCTATATTGTTTTAGGAATAAGAGTTGTATTTACTTGCCAGAGTGTGATTGCTTTGTTCCTTTCCATTTCCCTCAGGTGTGATATCCATTGCTGGCGATGGATGGGCAGAGACAATGGCCCCTGGATCTCAGTCACATCCATCCTGTGATAGTCAGCAAGATCCTGAAATACTCAGAAAACTCACAGAAAGATTCATGTTCTCTTTTTATAGTTCATCCAGTGTTTAAAAAGTAAATCAAACTGTGTTTCCTATCCAGTATGCAATGGTAGTCTATTAGAGTGGAAAATATGATGGAAGGTCATTTTATTGATAACATAATTATGCTCTTAATTCCTCTGTGTTAATAGGGTATCCTGAATACTGTGAAAATAAGCATTCTCTTAGCATTTCTCTTCTATAAGCTTCTGTCCTGCACCCCAAAAGGCAAAAGTAACTTATAAAGGTATTAGACATTGTTCCACACACACCCAGGTACTGAAATAAAAATACAAGTATTCTGTAAAAGGAATAGTGCAAGGAGAAAATCTGGTATCCCTACACTTCCTGATAACCACTGTTCATGGAAGAAAACATAAGACAGAGTAAGTGCATTCTCACCGCTAACTAGTCACCATGTATACTTTCAATAAGTTTGGACACATCGTTCTTTTTGTTTTCTGTTCCTGCCTTGGCCAGTAGCACAAACATGTGCTTCTTTGTGCCTGTATTCTTATTCTGAATAGCACAGTTACTTAATGGCTGGACAACAGTTGCTTACACTAAAGAATGGCTTCTGGCCTTCAGCCTATAGGCATCTTCTAAAAATGAACTACATTTTCCCTTGGTGCATTAACATGGCACCACCTAAAGTTTATTTTTTTTCTATTAACGTTGATTGTACTCTGAGATGTGCCCTCAAGGGTTTGTAATTTTCACACAGAAGTGCACTTTATTTGCAGTTTGCACACCAGGAACTGAGCTGGACCTCATATGGTCATCTTTTCCCATGTAGCCCTTGCCAGATGTTCCATTGACCAATCAGCAATTGTCTTTAACAGTGTTTTGCAGCCACTACTGATTACTGTAGCAGACCCTGTAGAGCTCCTTACTCCTTTTGGAGGAATGCAATTCAGTTGCATTCAGAGATTCTACTCATTTTGCTTCATTTACCTTTTCTTTTTCAGTTCAAGTGAAGACTACTGATGTTATTTTGCAGCTGGTTGCTTAAACGACACAGCGATGACAACATTGCTGCCTAGAAGCTGTGCAGCAGAGGAAGCACTTGCATATAAAACAGATAACAATAAAAACGCACACAATCCTCAGTTAAATATTTGCTTGTATGTGTATCTTCCT
The DNA here is from genome assembly GCF_032191835.1 of Heteronotia binoei. NCBI lineage: Eukaryota > Metazoa > Chordata > Lepidosauria > Squamata > Gekkonidae > Heteronotia > Heteronotia binoei. Next base: position 90,528,685 of record NC_083243.1, on the reverse strand, counting down.
CAGTAGATTAAAGTTGCCTGTTTGAATTCACCAGCAATAAAAACTTGTGGTTTGTTTGGCTTTGCCTTCTCACTCTCTCCTCTCTCTCATAAGGAGAACTTGGCTTATGCTCGTGTTGGAGGGGGGAGGGGGAGTTACAGATTTGCTCATGCACTTTTTGTGTAGCACCTTCTTTAAATAGTGATATCTCAGTGGCTCACACGGACACTTGTATGTCAAAGTCTGTCACATTAATGCATCAACATATTATCCTCATAATTTAGATAAACAGGGAGAAAGCTTCCGAATTCTGTTTTGCTGAATCTTGTATGAATCCTGCTTGAAAACTGTCCCATTTTTATAGTGCTTTTGAAGCACTATGTAATTAATTTTAACTTCTCCATTAACATGTATATCATCAGATACAATGAAGTTTAGACTAACTGTGGTTAACCAATCTTAACTAACCATAGTTAATGAAGGGGCCTGTAGACAATCACACCGATTCTTAGTTTTACCATTAAGCTGCTGTTTGGCAGATGGTCTGTTTGGCAGCTGAGCCATCATGCAGGGGTTCGAGTGTTGCAGCTTGGATCTGGGAGGCCCAGGTTCAAATCCCCACTCTGCCATGAAAGCCTACTGAGTGATCTTGGGCCAGTCCTGTTCTCAGCCTCACCTCACTCAGGTTGTTGTGAGGATAAAATTGAGGGGGGGTGTTGCAAGGTAGGTTGCCTCCTTCCAGGTGGGGCCTGGAGATCTCCCAGAATTAGTTGATCTCCAGATGACACAGATCAGCTCTTCTGGAGAAGATGGCTGCTTTGAGGGGTGGACTCCATGGCATATCCTGCTGAGGTCCCCTCCAAATAATGCCCTCCCCCAGGATATACTCTCAGATCTCTAGGAATTTCCCAGCCTGGAAATGGTAACCCCAATGCAAGCTGCTTTAGATCTTCACTGGGGAGTAAAGCAGGGCATAAATAGCTAGAAAAGTGAATAATGATCCTTTTTCCGGGCTTTGCATCTTGATTTTCATAAGCGAGTTAAAAATTCAAACCCCAGATTTTTATTATTAACATATACTCCAGATAAAGTTAATCATGGCAGTGATGGGTGAACACATGAAGCTGCCTTATGTTGAATCAGACCTTTGGTCCATCAAATTCAGTGATGCCTACTCAGACTGGCAGTAGCTTTCCAATGTCTCAGGCAGTGGTCTTTCATATTACCTATTGCCAGATCCTTTTACTAGAGATGCTGAAGCTAGGACCTCTGGCATGTCAAGATTTCTGTTCCACTGAGCCACAGCCTCTTCCAGTCATGAGTGACAGTGACACACTAAGCAGAGTTATTCCAGTCTAAGCCCATTGATGTCAATGTGCTTAGACAGGAGTAACTCTTAATTGCACTGCATGACTTAGTACAGCCAACAGAACACATTAGTCATGAATAACGTAAATTGCATTGCTTCAACTGGAACTTAACTTTAGGGAGATTGCAAAATGCACTAAAGCTCCACTCTTGCTATGCAGTAGGATGATTACACAGTCACAGCTGCTAATGTGATGAGAAGAAGTACAGGACAGTGCGCCAGCACCAACAACAGCATATTGGTGAGGATAGCATGTATGGCTCTTTGCCTCAGGGGACTGATATATGAGGTGAGCTGGCAGATTGCTTCCCATGTTGTGATTTTAAATCACAGATGGTGCCTACCAGTTTGAAACTAATGTGGAAAAGATGTATATGTCCATTCACTAAGAGGAGGAGGCTGATAATCAGGCCTGGAAGGAGAATGACGGACCCTTAGTCTGTTACGGAAGATGCCTGTGCCTAAGTTCATTCCACAATTGCTCCTAAATGTGTGAGTTATGAGTAAATTGTCTTCTTAGCCAGCATGGTGTAGTGCAGGGGTGGGGAACCTCCGTCCTGAGGGCCATATACGGCCCTTGAGGTCACTTGGTGTGGCCCTCGGGGATTGCTGGGCCAAACTGAGCCATGTGGCAGCCTCTCTGGGGCTTGGCTGGCCAGCGAGGATCGTGGAGCCCAGCCACACTGCACAGCAGCCTCCCCAGAGCCAAGCAGGGATCACAGGGCCCAGCTGTACTGTGTGGCAGCCTCCCTGGGGGCTGGCTGGCCGACCAGAATTGCTGCAGGGCCTGGAAAAGTTACTGTCACAGTTCAATTTGCACTTGATTATCCCAGATGGTGTGGCATAATATGCTAATGTAATGAGTGTGTGACCTAATATGCTAATATTAGGGGATGTGGTCTAATATGCTACTGAGTTCCTGCTCGGCTTTTTCTACAAAAAAGTCCTGGACCTATGCATTTGCCTAGGGTGGCGGGCCGGTGTGTGTGTGTGCCAGATTAGGTTCTCCCCACATGACTTCAAATAGAAAAACAATTATTTGCATTAATTTTGCTGGCCTGAATCATTCTCCCTCAGCAGAGCACTGTTTTTTAAGATGATAATTTTTTATGATGTTATAAGTATCCATTTGGCCCTTGGCAGAAAAAAGGTTCCCCACCCCTGGTGTAGTGGCTAAGAGTGGTGGACTCTAATCTGGAGAATAAGAATTTGATTCCCTGCTCTTCCGCATAAAATCTGCTGGGAGACCACTGTTTCTCACAGAACTTTCTCAGCCCCACTTACTTCACAAGGTGTGTGTTGTGAGGAGAGGAAATGAAGGAGATTGTAAGCCACTTTGAGATTCCTTAATGTAAAGAAAAGTGAGGTATAAAAGCCATACACATCAGATTTCTTATTCAAATACAGTTGGGCTTGTATCATAGCGTTCAAACCTGGACTTTACTAATTTACTGGCATACAGTCTGCTGTATCCCCTCGGGCAGATAGCAGTGTCCTGAGCCTGACCCTCCCTAATCCTAGCCGCCAAGATTCATACTGCTTCCTGAAGACACACAGTCCATATAATCAGCCATCCTAGGGCCGCTAGATGCCTAAGGAGGACTTTATTGCACATCACCTGCCAGTGTTTATCACCTTATACATACCAGGTGGAACTGATAGCATCCATGTTCGCAACCACTCGTTCCCTAGAGTGAAATCTTGTGATGGCAGGATTTTTGCAGATCTTATTGCTGGATGTTAGAATCTTAATATGGATAGGCCAATGTTAGCTATTTCTTTGCAGATGAGCAATTCCTTGTTTTCAATTATCTTTCTATATTCAAGAAGAAGAACATCTTGTCTTGGGAGATGCAGGAGAGTGATGTGGCACAATGTGAGTAACCAATAGGTTGGAGTGGGTTTAATTTATCCACCAATAGTCCTCATTGTTGTATGAGCTGGACATCAAGTTGGACACAAGGTCTGTTGAGCCACACTGAAGCACTATATTCTGCAGTACTACACACTAACCCCAAAGCTGAGCATCTACCCCAAGTTGTACTACATAGTTTTTAAAGAATGTTGTTTCACATGCATAGTTTCACTGCTACATTGGTAAGATGGTGTTTATAGCTCAAAGTCCTGTTCAGAGTAATTCAAGGTAAACATTCAGTTCACAGTTGGCAAGGTTGTTACTAAGATGGAAACAGTATCATTCTGTTTTTCCTGGACTTGGAATGAGCCACCATTTATGGTAGTAGTCAGCCAAAATTTCAAGGTTCCTAGTCGGTGTTTCCTCAGTCCTTTCAATTGATTTGTGCCTTACTACAATCTCCATGTCATCTGTACAATGTATGGAAGATGGCTAATAGAATACAAACAGGTTTGGTAATTGTGCAGATCTGTTGTTTAAAGGGGCAAAATACTAGGACCCAAATGTGATTGTGGTGCAGATAGCCAAACTATTTTCGACCTGTCACATTGTGCTTTCCAGGGTGATGTGATGGAGCTCTTTGAACTCTCCTCATCTGAGATTGAGTGAATTGAAAATTTAGATATTATTGGGATTGCCTAATCGGTCTGCAAACCCATTATATCAACTTGGTTATGTATTTTAGATTATTATGTGCTTTGTGTGTGTAACAATACCATCAACTCTAAAATGTGTTGTCAACTACTCATACAAAATGCAAGCCATGACTATTCTAGTAGTTTCCAAACATGCAAGACATGTATCCACTGCGTGCGAGGATACATTTCATTATTTTGTCCATTCTAGACAGAGTCAAGTATAGTGTCAGCACAACAAGAGTAGTTTTAGCAATGTGGGTGATATGTGGCAAATAATTTCTGTTTTAATAACAGGAATATTATCTGATACTGCCGTTGCCCCCCAGCCCCAGTGCTAGAGGTTCTGCCACTCAAGGCAAACCCCTGCGCCACACCCCCTTCCCCCGCAAGCTCCCATTATGGCGCTTATTGCATGCACGTGGCACGATGACGTTACTGGAAGTGACATCATTGTGCAGGGTGGTTAATGGGAGACAAGAGAGTGATGGGCAGTGCACAAGAGTGCTGCTGCACCACTGCTTTTCCCCTACACTACACTCCTTGGAGGCTTCCTTGGAAGCCTCCAAAGAGCATAGTGCACTGTGCAGCACTCCTTTGATTCTGCCTTCAAAACAGGCTCAGAGGAGCTCTCTGCATGGGCAAGGGGAAGTAAGCACCCAGGGGAGTAGTGCCCTAAGCAACTGCCTACCCCGCCTACTCCCACATGCCAGCCCTGTTGTCCCCACTTTTGCTGCACTGGGAGTCCAACCATAACAATGTTGCATATACAGACTAATAATTTGTCCTGTGGGTGTGTATTTGAAAGTAAGTTCCATATCCGTGTGCATAGGATTGTAGCTTATATTTTCATTAATATGATGATAAATTTCACCCCCAAGTTGAGCTCATCAAGAGGCTACCTCTGTTTCTCTTCACCAATATGTGGAATTCACTGCCACAGGATGTGGTGGCAGCTACAAGCGTAACCAGCTTCAAGAAGGGTTTGGATAAAATTATGGAGTAGAGGTCCATCAGTGGCTATTAGCCACAGCATATTATTGGAACTGTCTGGGGCAGTGATGCTCTGTATTCTTGGTGCATGGGGGGGGGGGGGGGCAAAGTGGAAGGACTTCTAGCCCCACTTGTGAACCTCTTTTTTTGGCCACTGTGTGACACAGTGTTGGACTGGATGGGCCATTGGCCTGATCCAACATGGTTTCTCTTATGTTCTTAAACCTTCTGACAGCCCAGAGGGTTGCATTTTTTTATGAGGGAACAGCATATGGAGAAAAATGTTTACTCCCCATTACACCCCAAATATCAGCCCAATCCATATAAGGCCCAGCTGCCAAATAACATATCTAGACCCCCAAATAACATGTCTGGAGCCCCAACCACAGTGTCCAATCAGTGTAATGTGTAATTCGGCCTTTAGTGTTTCTGTAAATTAAGCCATGGGACATTTGTTCTTCATTTCTGAACTTTAGACACAGAGCTGAATATGTTGAGCAGTGTCTCTGAGAGTTCCCAAAGATCCTGCTTTTCCCAAATGGCATCCTTACACTGGTGCCCAATGTCCTAACCCATAGGCTACAGTGGTGGACAAGCAGGCTCTAATGCCAGGGCCAGCCTATCCCCATGGTATGCAACTATGGTTTTGATGTGGGATGTGTCTGGAAGACTGGCCATGTTCACCAAGCTCATGAGAATGAATGATGGGGTTCTGCATTGTTTTTTGTTTTCTTGCATTTCCATGAACAATGGTATGATAGGCAGACAGTTCTTTTGCTTTCATTAGGTCCATTGTGTATGCATGTATCTTGGATGCCCTCTTCTCCTCCATAAGCATTTAGAAGCTCATCATATTAAACTACCTGGCTCAGACATGAACATAAGAACATAAGAGAAGCCATGTTGGATCAGGCCAACGGCCCATCCAGTCCAACACTCTGTGTCACACAGTGGCAAAAAATTTTATACATACACACACACTATGGCTAATAGCCACTGATGGACCTGTGCTCCATATTTTTATCTAACCCCCTCTTGAAGGTGACTATACTTGTGGCCGCCACCACCTCCTGTGGCAGTGAATTCCACATGTTAATCACCCTTTGGGTGAAGAAGTACTTCCTTTTATCCGTTTTAACCTGTCTGCTCAGCAATTTCATCGAATGCCCACGAGTTCTTGTATTGTGAGAAAGGGAGAAAAGTACCTCTTTCTCTACTTTCTCCATCCCATGCATTAACTTGTAAACCTCTATCATGTCACCCCGCAGTCGACGTTTCTCCAAGCTAAAGAGTCCTCCACTGCGAAGACTGCCCATTTATACTCACTCTCTGCTTCCTATTACTCAGCCAGTTTTTGATCCACAAGAGGACCTGTCCTTTTACTCCATGACTCTCAAGCTTTCTAAGGAGCCTTTGATGAGGAACTTTATCAAAAGCTTTCTGGAAGTCAAGGTAAACAACATCTATTGGGTCTCCTTTGTCCACGTGTTTGTTCACCCCCTCAAAGAAATGTAACAGGTTAGTGAGGCAAGATCTTCCCTTGCAGAACCCATGCTGAGTCTTCCTCAATAACCCGTGTTCATCAATGTGCCTACTCATTCTTTCCTTGATAATGGTTTCTACCAACTTTCCCGGTATTGAAGTCAGACTGACTGGCCTGTAATTTCCCGGATCTCCTCTGGAACCCTTTTTAAAGATGGGGGTGACATTTGAACCTTCCAGTCCTCAGGAACGGAGGCAGATTTCAATGAAAGATTACAGATTTTTGTTAGAAGATCTACAAGTTCAACTTTGAGTTTCTTTCAGAACTCTCGGATGTATGCCATCCGGACCCGGTGACTTATTAGTTTTTAATTTGTCTATCAGTTGTAGGACCTCCTCTTTTGTTACCTCAATCTGACTCAGGTCTTTCAACACCCCTTCCAAAATTAGTGGTTCTGGGGCGGGCAAAAAGTTTTCGTCTTCCACATGGCTCAGCTGCATTAGAAGAAGGTGCTTTCTAGAGCTAGAGCAGAGCTGCTGGTAAGGTGAGTGAGTGTGATTTGTTTTTCTAAAACTGCTGGGGAGCATTATCTAGGGTTGCTGTGGGAGGGAACTGTGTGAGTGCTTGGTGCCTGGTGGAGAGGGGTTTCTGATTGCTTTTGTGTGTCTTTTTTAGCTGTTGCTGAGTGAGGAGAGCTTGTTTGCCTGGGGGTAATTGCCTGGGGGTAATTGCTGGCCTCACCCTCTGCTGTTGCTCTGGCTGTTGAGGCAGAAGTGTGTGGGGGCTTGAGCCTTTAATTTGCAAGGCTCCTCCTTGCCAGAGGCGCGAGCCAAAGGTCTCTTGGCCTATGGCTCTTAGCCTGGGGGTCTTGCCTGGGGGTTCTGTAGAAAGGTAGGTACTTACAAGTAGTTTCAAGTGGCAGTTGGTAGTGGGATTTAAAGAGAAGTCAAGATACAGAAAATTTTGAAATGGATTGCAGCAGCATGGATGGTGAGGGAGCAGAGGCAGTAACATGTAATGACTGTGGGATGTTTGTATTTCTACCTGAGAGTGGCACGAATTACACTTGCAGCAAGTGTAAGTTAGTGGCCCTGCTGGAGGAGAAGATATGGGGATTGGAGGCACGATTGTCCACACTGCAGTGTATAAAGGACGGTGAAGATTTTCTTGAAAGAACGCATGAGGTGCTCTTGAAAGGACAAGATGAGAGAGAGGAAGTGGTATCTCAGCAATTAGAAGAGAACCCAACACAGGAGGAGGGTTCCTGGAAAAATGTAACCCGAAGGAGAAAGAAAATCAGGAGATGATTCTGAGCCTCTGCTGCTCAGCAATAGGTTCCAGGATCTGCCCACAGTAACTGATTCTGAGCCATTGGAACAAGGGCTACTTCCCCAGCCTCCACGAAGCTTGAAAAAAGTTTCTCAGGATCCTGTGGATAAGAAGCCTGGAGTTTCTGCTCCCCAATATAGGAAGAGGAAAGTGGTGGTGATTGGAGACTCCTTGCTTAGAGGGGTAGAGCCCAGAGTGTGCTGACCAGACTTTTCATCCCAAGAGGTCTTCTGTCTGCCGGGTGCACGCATCCAGCATGTGACAGAAAGGATTGTAAGACGTATCAAGCCCATGGATTACTATCCTTTCTTGATGATCCATGTAGGAAGGAATGATACTGCCCGTCATAGCCCTGAACGTATTAGAAAAGACTATGTGGCTCTGGGTCAAAAGGTGAAGGAGCTGGGTGCACAGGTTGTGTTCTCGTCAGTGCTTCCTGTTAAAGGCTGTGGCTTAGGATGATAAAGAAGAATACTTCAAATGACTGGCTACGTCGATGGTGTCATCAGGAAAGATTCGGATATTTGGGCCATGGGTTACGCTTTTGAGATGGTGGTCTTCTATTGGGAGATGGTCTGTACCTTACGGCAGTAGGAAAAAGGGTGTTGGTAACAGCCTTGTTAACCTAATAAGGAGGGCTTTAAACTAAATTGTATGGGGGAGCGAGACAATAATTCAAAGTTTCATATGATGCCAGAAACTGGGGATAAGAACATTAAAGATTTGCAGGGAGTGGCGCATACGCTAGGTAATGTGAACTTGCAGGTTTGTATGGAAACTAAACCCTCGGGATGCATAAAACGTGGATTCCAGTGTCTCTACACTAATGCACAGAGTATGGGAAACAAACAGGAGGAACTGGAAGTCCTAATACGGAAAGGAGACTGTGACATAATAGGCCTTACTGAAACTTGGTGGGATGACACTCACAACTGGAATATTAGGATTCTGGGGTACAACTTATTTAAAAGGGACTGTCATGAGCTTTGATGAGGAACAGATCTGAGTTGCCAGCCAATTCCCAGGGCTGCAAGGTCTCCTCATTAAGAGGGATTTAGCACCCTGGTAGGCAGGATCTATTTTTCCTATCCTAATCTGTGGAGTCTCACTTCGGACTGTAAAGCAGAGAGAGAGAGAAAGAGAGATTCAGGTGAACAAACAGCAGCTGGCCCATCACTCTCCAGGCACCAGTGTCAGCTGTTGATGATCAAGCTCTCCTCCTCCCATCTCAAGAGTTCGAAGCAGGCTCCGGAAAGAACTTTCAGAGTGAAGACATGAGGCACGCTGACACTTCAGAACTCAGCCCTGAGTTCTATCAGAGTCACTGCCACCCAGGGAGCAGGCTGATTGAGACCCATATAGCTCCCACCCAGGACCTGGTAACCTTGTGGAAGCAACAAGTCTATTCTCTGGCTTTCATCCACGCTCCTTCCTGATTCCTGATCCTGACCTGATTTCCTTGGCACCCTGACCTTTTGGCTTTTGGAAATTGACTTCTGATTCCGGTTTGTGATTCTGCATTGGTGACTTGGCTTCTGCTTGACTTCCTGGACTTTGACTGGCTTTGGACTCCTGCCTGCCTGCACCCTGAGAATGTAACAGAGACAGGCAAATGAGAAAGCGCGGAGGCGTAGCTGTATATGTGAAAGATGTATATATGTGAGGAAATATATGAATCTGAACATGGCGGCTCAGTTGAGAGTCTCTGGATAAAAATAAAAGGAGTAAGAAAAAACAGTGATATTATTGTGGGGGTCTGCTATAGACCAGGGTTGGCCAACGGTAGCTCTCCAGATGTTTTTTGCCTACAACTCCCATCAGCCGCAGCCATTGGCCAAGCTGGCTGGGGCTGATGAGAGTTGTAGGCAAAAAACATCTGGAGAGCTACCGTTGGCCACCCCTGCTATAGACCACCAAGCCAGGCAGAGGACTTGGATGAGATACTCCTACAACAGGTTGCAAAATTTTCCAAGAGAAGGGATACAGTGATCATGGGAGATTTCAATTAATAATAACAACAACAACAACTTTTTATTTATATCCCGCCCTCCCCGCCGAGGCAGGCTCAGGGCGGCTCACAACATATAAATACAATATACAGTAAAACCATCATACGCAATAATTACAATTAGATAAAACCATCATTAAATCAACTTATATTAAAAATTTAACATTATGGTGCTATAACTCAGATCTTCTCTAAAATTCAGTGGCTAAAACATTTCCAGCGAATCTATCTTGGCTCAGCATTAAGTGAATTGGTCCAAACACTGCAGGGCTCGCACTTCCTCCGGGAGCTGGTTCCACAGAAGTGGAGCTGCAATAGAGAAGGCCTGTTCCCGAGTAGTCTTCAATCTGGCCTCCCTTGGCCCAGGGATATTCAGCTGGTTCTTTCCAGCTGACCTCAGCGCTCTCTGGGGTTCATATGGGGAGAGACGGTCCCTCAAGTAGGCAGGTCCTCGGCCATATAGGGCTTTAAAGGTAATAACCAGCACTTTGTAACGAACTCGGTACACCACTGGCAGCCAATGCAGCCTGCGCAGCCCCGGCCGTATGTGTTCCCACCTTGGGAGCCCCAACAACAGCCTAGCTGCCACGTTCTGCACTAGCTGCAGCCGCCGGGTTTGGCACAAGGGCAGCCCCATGTAGAGGGCGTTACAGTAATCCAGTCTCGAGGTGACCGTTGCATGGATCACCGTTGCTAGGTGCCGGCGTTCAAGGAAGGGGGCCAACTGCTTCGCCCGTCGAAGATGAAAAAATGCGGACTTGGCAGTGGCCGCTATCTGTGCCTCCATTGACAGTGAAGGCTCCAGAAGAACCCCCAAGCTTTTGACCCTATGGGCTGCTTTCAGCGGCACACCGTCAAAAACCGGAAGAGGGATTTCCCTTCCCGGGGCACCGCGGCCCAAGCAAAGGACCTCTGTCTTCGTTGGATTCAACTTCAACCCACTCAGCCTGAGCCAACCTGCCATGGCCTGCAATGCTAGGTCCAGGTTTTCCGGGACACAGTCAGGCCGACCGTCCATTAGTAGATAGAGCTGGGTGTCATCTGCATATTGGTGGCACCCAAGCCCAAACCTCCGAGCAATCTGGGCAAGGGGGTGCATGTAGATGTTAAATACCATCGGAGAGAGAACTGCCCCCTGTGGCACCCCACACACTAGTGAGTGCTTCTGGGACAGCTCTCCCGCAATTGCCACCCTTTGTCCCCGTCCATCAAGGAAGGAGGAAAGCCACTGTAAGGCCGACCCCCTAATCCCTGCGTCGGACATCTGTTGGAAGTCCAACTTTGCTAAAAATGAAAAGTCAAATAGATTCCTGACTTGTTTTGCTGACAACTTCCTTTTCCAGAAAGTGAGGAAGGAAACAAGGGGATCTGCTATCTTGGATTTGATTCCCACCTACAAGGAAGAATTCATTGAAGAAGTGGCAATAGTGGGCACCCTGAGCAGCAGTGACCATGTGATTTTGGAATTTACAGTCTTAGGGAAAGGAAAAGCTATATGTAGTCAGAGTTATAGGTTGGACTTCAGAAAGGCAAACTTCAATAAACTTAGAACTATGCTGGGTAAAATTCCATGGTCAGAAATACTTAGGAACAGGGCTCTTTTTCTAGCAGGAGCTCCTCTGAATATTAGGACACAACTGTAAGATGCAGATTCAGATCTGCATTAGAGCATGGACAGAGTGCCAAATAGAATTGCACTAATCCAGATCACAGAACTCATTTGCTCTAACCTACCTTGCACTACTGTTGCATTTGAACTGTTATTTTCAGAATATTATATTTGCAGGGCTTGCTTTAAAAGTACATAGTGCTTTATCTCTCTCTATCCCAGGCCTTAAGTGGTCTGGAACAAGGACAATAGGTCTCTATTAAGAGTCCTTGCTAAGCATAATATATATATGAAAGGAAACTCATTTCCCTAGCAAGAGAATGTTATCAGAGGACTGTTAGCACCCTTTGATAAGGGAAGCATTCCTCCCTGCCTCAAGGAAGGACCTCCTAATCTGAAAGAAGCCATCTCACCCATGCAGTAGAGATTGTACTTACTGACTCATTCTCTGGAACAAACCAGAAACTGGGAGGGTGCTGGATGCCAGGAAGATGGGAGATTGGGAGTAGTGAACAAAGAACTCCCTAAGGAATTTCTTTAAGCCAATGAGACACCACAAAAGGCTATGAGTGAGGATTTGTAACCAATCAACGAGATCTGCTTTGTTATCAGAAATTGTATAAATATGCTGTTTTGTAAAGATGGGTTTGAAGAAAAACGCAGGAGGAATGGTGGTATATGGGTTTTCCTCCTGCCACTAGTGGTAATAAAGGAATCTCTGGATCAACTCACTTGGAACTCTGGCTGTTGAGTCTCTTAATTTGGACTGGAGGGACTCAACTCTCGGCACAGATGGTGTGTGCAACACAACCTCCATGATGCAGCCATTCATTGTGGAGCTTACCGTAGGCCCTGAACTAAGAGCCCCCTAAGCTCTTGGAGGATTGGCTACATCAGGAGGGTGTGGCCTAATATGCAGAGACGCTCCTGCTAGAAAAAGAACCCTGCTTAGGAAGAAGGGGGTTCAGGAGGGGTGGGAGTTTCTTAAAAGTGAAATACTGAAAACGCAATCACAGACGATTCCTATGAGAAGAAAAAATGGAAAAAGCCTAAAGACGCCGAGTTGGCTCCATGAATAGCTCTCTAAAGACTTAAGAAATAAAAAAGACTCCTTTAGGAATTGGAAGGAGGGCCTTATAACCAAGGATGAATATAAACAAATCACCAGTGCTTGTAGAGAAAAAGTTAGGAAAGCTAAAGCTCAGTATGAGCTTAGGCTGGCCAAAGATGCTAAAAACAACAAAAAAGGATTATTTTCATGCTCAGAGTAAGAAAAAGAACAAAGACATGGTAGGCCCATTGTGAGGGCAGGAAAGTGAAATTGTAAGGGGTACATAGGTGTAAAGTACACGGGGGCTGGGGGACTCCAGCCCCTCCCCCGGGATTTTCCCACCCGGAGCTAAGCCCCTGCTGGGCAATCAACACAGGACCTGGGGCTTCAAAGGCATGAATGGGTCGATAAGGGCTGTGTGTGATGTTCCCTCTGAGCTTCAAAGTCAGTGAATGACTTCATGAATGACTTAATGACTTTACAACCCAAGCTCAGCTCCTTAGAAATGCTAATTGAGCTTCTGCTTCTCTTGCCTTGAAAGTCTCTTGAGGTGGAAAAGATGATGAACCAATCAGCCTTGGATAGGGCAGCAATTGTCAAGATAATTGTCAAGATACAGCAGCAATTGTCAAGTTAATAGTGACACTCCTTCCCCCTCCACTTTTAATGCACCAACAGTCAGACAGCAGGCTCTCTTTGGTGGACAGTGTTCCCTCTAAGCTGAGTTAGCATGAGCTAGCTCAAAGATTTTTAGCCTCCAGCTCACACATTTTTGTCTTAGCTCAGTAAAAATGGCCCTAGAGCACAATAATTTATGCAGTAGCTCACAACTTTAATGTCAGCAGCTCACAACTTTAATGCCAGTAGCTCACAAAGTAGAGTTTTTGCTCACAAGACTCTGCAGCTTAGAGGGAACATTGTTGGTGGATTCAAAATACTTTGTTCCAATTTACATTTGGAGGGAAAGTGAGATTGAGTGAGACCAGTGGCACCTTTAAGAACCAACCAAGTTTTATTCTGGGCATCAGCTTTTGTGTGCATGTACACTGTTTCATTTAGATTGCACAGTTTGGTGTAGTGGTTAAGTGTGTGGACTCTTATCTGGGAGAACTGAGTTTGATTCCCCACTCCTCCACTTGCACCTGCTAGCATGGCCTTGGGTCAGCCATAGCTCTGGCAGAGGTTGTCCTTGAAAGGGCAGCTGCTGTGAGAGCCCTCTCCAGCCCCACCCACCTCACAGGGTGCCTGTTGTGGGGGAGGAAGGTAAAGGAGATTGTGAGCCGCTCTGAGACTCTTCGGAGTGGAGGGCGGGATAGAAATCCAATATCTTCTATCTTCTTCACACACACTTATTTTATCTGACATGAGCCTTTTTTTTTTTTGCTATTAATCATTGATCTTATTTATTGGTCTGCTGCTCTTGGTTTTATGATGTGAGCCATCCTGAGCCCATTTTGTGGGTAGGGCAGGATATGTTGAATACATGAAATGAAATGAAATGAAAGTTTGATTTCTGAGTATGTGAAAACTGAATGATTTAGGTGTCAAGGCCCGGTATCAGCAGCAGCTGTAAACTGTAGCATATACTGAACCCAACATATAGTCGGTGACAGCCAGTTTGGTGCAGTAGTTAAGTGCACGGGCTCTTATCTGGGAGAACCGGGTTTGATTCCCCACTCCTCCACTTGCAGCGGCTGGAATGGTCTTGGGTCAACCATCACTTTTGTAGGAGTTGTCCTTGAAAGGGCAGCTGCTGTAAGAGTTCTCTTAGCCCAACCTACCTCACAAGGTGTCTGTTGGGGGGGAAGGTAAAGGAGATTGTGCTTCAGGGTCATCAGAAACAGCGGGAAATTGAAAAGTCTACGCCTCTGAATGGGTAATGAAGAGAGGGCGAAACTGCTCAATTCCTATTTTTCCTCAGTCTTCTCTTCTGAGGGTAACGGTGCTCAGCATGGCAAAAACAGAACATACAAGGAGGGTATGACGTTCCAACCTAGGATCAGCATAGGGGTAGTACATAAACACCTAGTTTCCATAAATTAAACTAAGTTCTCAGGGCTAGATGAATTGCATCCAAGGGTTCTAAAAGAGCTTGCAGGTATAATTTCTGAGCCTCTGGCTATTATTTTTGAGAATTCTTGAAGAACAGGAGAGTTGTCGGAAGATTGGAGGCGAGCGAATGTTCAATTTTAAAAAGTTTTATTAGTTTCAGAAAGAAAAAAGTAGGGGCACGGAATAGGGGGAACAGAAAACAGAATACATATTAACCTTGTTCTGCATAAAATTACTTTCAAAAAATACAAGCCTACATCTGCAATACTTTCTTAAAATACATAAATTGTCACATATTATTACCTCTAAGCTAAACATCAACATTTTGATATTTTATATTATGAATCTTTTAGTTAAGATATCTATTAAGTTTGACAACTCCAATAAAGGCAATTTTGTAATATGAAATACAGGAAAAAAGGAGAAATACGTTCACACCAAAGAATCTTAAGAGTCTTGAGTGTCTAACCAGGCATAGAATTTCATCCAATATTTTCTTGCTTCATCCTTAGATTTCCCAGCCAACAGCTGGGATAAAAAATCCAGCTCTGGGAGGCGGGCGAATGTTGTCCCCATCTTCAAGAAGCGGAAAAAAAGAGGATCTGGGTAACTACCGACCCGTCAGCTTGACGTCTATACCTGGAAAAGCTTTAGAACAAATAATCAAACAGTTGGTCCTGGAACATTTAGAAAAAATGGATGTGATTACTAAGAGCCAGCATGGGTTTCTCAAGAACAAGTCATGTCAAACTAACCTGATCTCTTTTTTTGAGAAAGTGACTACCTTGCTGGATCAGGGGAATGCTGCAGACATCATTTATCTTGATTTCAGTAAGGCTTTTGATAAGGTTCCACATACTATCCTTGTTGACAAGTTAGTAAAATGTGGTTTGGATCCTGTTACCATTAGGTGAATCTGTAACTGGTTGACAAATTGCACCCAAAGAGTGCTTGTGAATGGTTCCTCATCCTCTTGGAGAGGAGTGACAAGTGGAGTGCCTCAAGGATCTGTCCTGGGACCTGTTTTGTTCAACATCTTTATCAATGATTTAGATGAAGGAATAGAGGGAATGCTTATTAAATTTGTTGATGATACTAAATTGGGAGGGGTTGCAAATACAGTAGAAGACAGAAACAGGATATAGGATGATCTTGACAGGCTGGAAAACTGGGCTAAGACCAATAAAATGAATTTTAACAGGGATAAATGTAAAGTTCTGCATTTTGGTAGGAAAAATCTCATACATAGTTATAGGATGGGGGAGACCTATCTTAGCAGTAGTATGTGCAAAAAGGATCTAGGGATCTTAGTGGATCATACACTGAACATGAGTCAACAGTGTGATGTGGTGGCTAAAAAGGCAAATGCAATTTTGGGCTGTATCAACAGAAGTATAGTGTCCAGATCACGTGAAGTGATGGTATCGCTTTACTCTGCTCTGGTAAGACCTCACCTGGAGTATTGTGTTCAGTTTGGGGCACCACATTTTAAGAAGGATATAGACAAGCTGGAACGGGTCCAGAGGAGGGCGGCGAAGATGGTGAGGGGTCTGGAGACCTATGAGGAAAGGTTGAAGGAGATGGGGATGTTTAACGTGGAGAGGAGGTGGCTGAGAGGTGATACGATCACCATCTTCATGTACTTGAAGGGCTGTTATCTAGAGGATGGTGCAGAATTGTTTTCTCTAGCCCCAGAAGGTAGGACCAGAACCAATGGGTTGAAATTAAATCAAAAGATTTTCCGGCTCAGCATTAGGAAGAACTTCCTGACCATTAGAGCGATTCTTCAGTTGAACAGGCTTCCTCGGGAGGTGATGGGCTCTCCTTCCTTGGAGGTTTTTAAACAGAGGCTAGATGGCCATCTGACAGCGATGAAGATCCTGCGAATTTGGGGTAGGTATTTGTCGGTTTCCTGCATTGTGCAGGGGGTTGGACTAGATGACCCTGGAGGTCCGTTCCAATTCTATGATTCTTTGATTCTACCTATCTCCAGTTGTAGCCTCCTCTACTTTGGAGTCTTTAATTATGGCACCCTGCTTGTCTATACTTCCAGAATGAATGTCCACATCTGTTGCAGCTCCAATCAATGCAAAAGCTGAGCATAGCCAGCCTGATTAATTCAGTCAGGCAGACCTTGTAAGTCTCTTTTTGAATGTTCTAGTCTACCTGAATCCTCTGAAGCTGTATGCCTTGTAAAGCACATTCCCATTTCATTCATGCAGTTCCCAGTACACAGAAGGATTTGCTGGTAATGCTGTTGGATTGATCTCTGAAAACTCAGCTCTATTTCCCATCTATTGTGTGCCATTGCTTCCAAAGGACAGAGAAACCAGGTGAGATGGCTGCTGGGTGCCACAAAAACATCAAAGATCACAGTTCCAAGCACATGATAAAAAGAAACTTGCTGGGAGCAATGTAGAGGTGCTATTTTGGGGAGTGAGAACTCCTTTCAAACTGCATTATTATTCTGTATCAAAGCTAGTGGTCTGATAAAGGATTCTGCAGTGCCTGATATGGAAATTTGATGATTGGGTTCCATTCATATTTAGTCCAGAGCACATAGCAGTCTGTGTACAGACATTATATTTGTTACAGTGTTAAATACTGGGTTCGATGGAAAGAACAAGGACTCCCAAAGTAGTGATCAGCTTCCTTACTTAGGGATTCAGCATAATATATACAAGTCAAAACTAGCATGCAAACCTCCAGACCTGGCCTGGTTATATACTGTAAGACTCCATCCTGCTCTCAACCCATAGGTCCATTTAAACTGGCCCAAAAGCCCCTTATAGGTGGTCCAGGGCAGCCCAACCAACCAGACTGCAGATGTCACAATCCTGGTGTTCCATTGTCCAAGGGATGAAACTCACAGAATCTCTCCCCCCTTAGTTCACAAGCACATAGCAGACATAGTCCTTAAGGTATGCAGGTCTTTTCCACTCCCGATGCGAATGCCAGGACTCCTCGGGTGCAACTGCTAGTGCTGGTATGCTGTCTTTGCCTGCAGCAGCCTTGCTCATGGGGATGGCAGGGGATACGTCAGCAGGAAAGTCTGTGGTGACTGGTGTGCCTTGCAGTCCAGTAGCTCACCCAAGTCCGGGGTCTCCTCAACAGGATTCTCATGCTGTTCCCGGATGAGAAGTGGCTTCCTGCAGTGGCAGCTGGCAGCAGTTCTGGAGCTTTCTGCAGGAGGTGATGGCATAGCTGGTTGATGTGCCAACGCAGGACTTGACCATTGTCTGTGGAGACCTCGTACGAAACAGGACCGGTGACTTTGGTGATCCTTGTGGGGATCCACACATGGCCACTGGAACAGTTCCAGGTATAGACAGGGTCTCCCGGGAAAGAACTTCATGGTGCCTTGTGTACCTTGGATAGCTGGCATTGCTCCAAGGCCTGATCTGGATGCAGGCAGTCAAGGTGGGTGTTGAGGCGCCACCCCATGCGCAGCTCAGAATTGGCTAGTAGGGGAGCCCCGCCCCCCAAGAGCTCCATCAGTGCCCAATGTGCCCAGAGTGATGACGCCACCAGGAAGTGACATCGTTATGGTGGGCATGTTGTGCAGAGATGCTTTAGCATTTTGGCAAAAACTCTATGACACCATAAAGTTTTTAACCAAAATGCTAGAGTGCCCCACACAATGTGCCTGCCCAGCATGATTATGTCACTTCCAGGAAGTCCCCCCACCACCAGCCAGGTAGGACCTGGCATCCCTAATTATACCCTGCTGAGGCCCCTCCCACTACCCTCCCCTCCCCAGGCCCTGCCTCCAGATCTTCAAGAAGTTTCCAGCCTGGTGCCTACAACCATGCCACCCCTCCATTCTCCAGCTAGTTGCCAGGTCTAGCAACCAGGACAACTCTGGTTCTTGGTTCTCTCAGAAACAGATTATACCTTCTCCCTCTACATCAGAGAGACACTTTCCCTGTTTAGAGTGTCAGGCTAAGATTTCATTTGAAGTTTCATTTGAATCCCTACTCTGCCATGAGATGGGTGAACTGGGGTCAGTCATGCCCTTTTAGCCAAATATTACCTCACAGGGTTGTTGAAAGGATAAAATGGACTAGAGAAGGACAATGTAAGCTGCTTTGGGTCCCCACCAATGTTCCCACTAAGCTGCTGAGTCTTGTGAGTCAAAATTCTACTTTGTGAGCTATTGGCATTAAAGTTGTGAGCTACTGGCATGAAAATTGTGAGCTACTGCATACATTAGTGTGCTCTGGGGTCATCCATCCTGAGCTAAGACAAAAAGGTGTGCGTTGGAGGCTAAAAAGCTGAAAGCTAGCTCATGCTAACTCAGCTTAGAGGGAACACTGGTCCCCACAGGGGAGAAAGGTGGGGGTATGAATAAAACAAGCAATTAAATAAATATTGGATAAAAACAAATTGTACCTGCTCTTAGATCAACTACATTTGTACCTATTTTGCGTTACTCAGTGAACTGAGTTCTTGAACTGCTCATGCCCCCCAAAAGACCTGTGTCCTCCTCAAGCTGTTGCTAGAAGACTTACGCTTAGTCATAATAATATGACAGATAAGGAAGGCATTGACATACTTCATGGAATTATTACAGTGTGTCTTCCTCAAATGATGGCCTGGCACACTATAGAGCCTACAGCAAAAACGTTCCCTATTTCTTTTATTTGTCAGTTGAACACACAGGAAGGAGGAGGAGGAGGAGGAGGAGGAGGAGGAGGAGATTGGATTTATAACCTGCCCTTCACTACCCAAAGGAGTCTCAGAGCGGCTTACAATCTCCTTCCCATTCCAGAACAGACATCCTGTGAGGTAGGGGGCTGAGAGCGCTCTGACAGAAACTGCTCTTGAGCAGAACAGCTCTGAGAGAGTTATGACTGACCCAAAGTCACTCCAACAGTTACAAGTGGAGGAGTGGGGAATCAAATCTGGTTCTCCACCCACTTAACCACTACACCAAACTGGCCTTGCTTTCTGCTCCCTGCTTCTGGTAGCAAGCAGAAACTGAGGGGGTGAAATGGCTTGGAGCCGTTTAACCCCCTGCTTTCTGCTCCTCACTGCTCAGCTGTTTTTCATGAAGAGCAGAAAGCAGGGGTTTAAATGGCTCAGAGTCATTTAAACTCCTGCTTTCTGCTTCTCACAAACCACCACAAACTGAATCAAAATTTGTGGAAGTCC
Source organism: Heteronotia binoei (assembly GCF_032191835.1). Classification (NCBI taxonomy): domain Eukaryota; kingdom Metazoa; phylum Chordata; class Lepidosauria; order Squamata; family Gekkonidae; genus Heteronotia; species Heteronotia binoei. Next base: position 90,509,108 of record NC_083243.1, on the reverse strand, counting down.
CTGGTGGTTCTTTGTGAAGTTAATGAACCAAACCATGAACTGCTCAAAATTCAGGATGAATTTAGTACATGAGCTAGTTTGTGCCCATCCCTAATAAAGAATATGGTTCCCTTCAGTCTTTCAGTAGGAAACATATTGTAGATAAGAAAGCTTTTCACACTTTGTGCTACAGAACAGTAAAATTAGTAATGAATCTGGGACTGTACAGGAAGTCCATGAATCAGCACATACTTTCCCAGCACCTGTCCCCTTGTTTTGCAGCAGAAGCAGTGCACACAAACAGAACAGGAGTCAAGAGAGGACAACAAGGTGCCTTGACCTGGATAACTTGATCTCGTCAGATCTCAAAAGCTAAGCAGGGTCAACTCTGGCAAGTACTTGGATGGAATACCTCACTGAAATACTAGAGCTGAGAGGCAAGGGCAGGCTTGATTCAGCCACATCTCTGAATATTCTCTATGCCCCCAGTAGGAGTCAGTCAGAAGAGGTACCCATGATTTCTAGGTACACACTCACACTCACATGCACACACACATGCACATAAGAAAAAAGAGGACAACAAAGTTATCTTTAAAAAAATGTCCCATATGAACAGCAGAGCAACAATAACCTTTATCATCCATCAGCTTTCCCATGAATATATTGCGGCAAAATAAACAGCCATGTTGCACTTGCATGTGATAATGTACACTTTTTTCTTTGTAGAGATATTCCAGTGTAGGGAAACTGTCGCTTGTGAAGGAGGCTCTCTCATTGTAGTCCTTTCCCTCCAAGGGTTGCCAGTTGTGGACAACAAACAGGGAAAACCCCGCCGGCAGTGGAAGGCTGGGATCCCTATTTCTGATAGCTCTGAAGCAGGGGAGGAGCTCCAAACCAGAGGATCCTCTAGGCTCAACTGGGGAATGGCAACCCTATCCCCAAATTTCCCCTGCTCTCTTCAGCCTCCATCCCTAAAAACTTCAAGTATTTTCCAACCCAGAGCAGGCAACCCTAGCGTACTTCTATATACAGGATGATCTTTTGGGGGCTGCAGGTCAAGCAGAAATCCCATTTTGTTTTAGAGGCACAGTTCCAAAAACAACCTGTTCTCTTTTATCTTCTTCAGTGCATTTTCTCCAGAAGTATTCATTTTGCTTTTTTTAGGGATTCTAAAAAAATAGAATAAAATAAATATGCATGACTCAAGAGAGCAAGCATAGTATTGTACCCTTCTGAAACAGGATATCTAAATAATGGATTAAAGTGTAGCTTGATTTATGGGGTCATTTAAAAAAAAACAAATTCCTCTAATGGATTTCATTTATTCCCCCCTTCCCCCAATATTTGAAACTACTTCTGTGCCAGAAGAACATCTCAAATAGTGTACAGCATGATAATAAAACCACAATACAATATGCATTAAAAATAAATCCATAATACCACAATAAGACTAAAATACCAGATAGCAGGAACAATCAGAAGTCACCAAATATTTGACACACACTAGATAAGCAGGCTTCACTAGAAAGTGCATTGCATAAGTGTGGCACAATAACTGAGTGCACTCTGCTTTGGGCTACCATTGAATGGGGGCATGAGCTTAATTGTTTAGGGTGGGTGAGGTTCATATTGGAGATTGGGTTCCTAGATCACTTGATGCCTTTAGAAATCAGTAGCAGAACTAGGTTGTCAAGACCCTCCACCGCTCTGGCAGGGGACTCTTCTCTTGTGCGCATGGTGTGGTGATGTCACCTGGAAGCAATGTCATCACACCAGGCATGTCACACTGTGGATGCTCTAGGATTCGTAGTAGAACTCTCTCTCTCTCGGCTTGGCTTCGCGAACGAAGATTTAAGAAGGGTGCAATAGTCCACGTCTGCTGCAGGCTCGCTGGTGGCTGACAAGACCAATGCGGGACAGGCAGGTCCGGCCACAGTGGCTGCAGGGAAAAGTCTGATTTAGGGTTGGTGCTGTAGCAGTGCGATTCTTCCTCAATCTCCTTTTGTCCTCAAGACCAGCTATGCGTGCGTTCTCAAAAGAAGAGACAGCCTGGTGGATGGTGTGCCTCCATGCTTTGCGATCTGAGGCTAGGTCAGACCACTGATGATGGTTGATGTGACAGGTGCCAAGGGATTTCTTCAAGGAGTCCTTGTACCTCTTCTTTGGTGCCCCTCTATTTCGATGGCCGGTGGAGAGTTCGCCATACAGGGCAATCTTGGGAAGGCGGTGGTTTTCCATCCTAGAAATATGCCCTGCCCAGCGCAGCTGCGTCTTCAACAGTAGTGCCTCGATGCTGGTAACCTCCGCCCGCTTGAGAACTTCAGTGTTGGTCACAAAGTCACTCCAGTGGATGTTGAGGATGGTGCGAAGGCAGCGCTGATGAAAGCGCTCGAGGAGTCGCAAGTGATGACGGTATAAAACCCACGATTCGGAGCCGTAGATGAGGGTTGTCATCACAACCGCTTTGTAAACATTGATCTTTGTGCCTTTTTTCAGATGCTTGTTGCTCCACACTCTTTTGTGCAGTCGGCCAAAGGCACTGTTTGCCTTTGCCAGCCTGTTGTCAATCTCCTTGTCGATCTTAGCATCTGAGGAGATGATGCACCCCAGGTAGCTGAACTGCTGGGCTGTCTTCAGAACTGATTCACCCACAGTGATGCAGGGAGGGTGATAATCTTCCTGGGGTGCAGGCTGGTGGAGAACTTCTGTCTTCTTCAGACTAACTTCTAGGCCCAATAGCTTGGCAGCCTCTGCAAAGCAGGACGTCATATGCTGCAGAGCTGATACCGAGTGGGAGACGAGTGCAGCATCATCAGCAAACAGTAGCTCTCGGATGAGTTTTTCCATTGTCTTGGAGTGGGCCTTTAGTCGCCTCAGGTTGAACAGGCTGCCATCGGTGCGATAGCGGATGTAGACACCATCATCATCATCTAGATCTACTGCAGCTCTTTGAAGCATCATGCTAAAGAAGATCGTAAAGAGAGTTGGCGCGAGAACGCAGCCTTGCTTTACACCTGTGCCTATTGGGAAGGGCTCCGAGAGGTCGTTGCAGTGTCTGACTTGGCCTCGCTGGTCTTCGTGTAGCTGGATGATCATGCTGAGGAACCTTGGGGGACATCCTAAACGTGCCAAGATTTGCCACAGGCCTTTCCTGCTAACGGTATCGAAAGCTTTGGTAAGGTCGACAAAAGTCACATACAGAGCCTTGTTCTGTTCCCTGCATTTCTCTTGGAGCTGCCTGAGAACAAATACCATGTCGGTGGTGCTCCTGTTAGCTCTGAAGCCGCACTGGCTCTCTGGGAGGAGTTCTTCTGCAATGGCGGGCACCAGTCTGTTCAGGAGTATTCTGTCAAGGATTTTGCCTGCGATGGAGAGCAGGGTTATCCCCCGGTAGTTGGAGCAGTCTGACTTTTCCCCTTTGTTCTTGTATAGGGTGATGATGATTGCATCGCGAAAGTCCTGTGGTAATTTGCCTTGTTCCCAGCAGGTGACAAGTACTTTGTGAAGTGAGCTATGTAGTACTGTGCCCCCATGCTTCCAGATCTCTGGTGGAATTCCATCAACTCCTGCTGCCTTGCCACTTTTCAGTTGCTTGATGGCTTTAACAGTCTCTTCTAGAGTGGGGATCTCATCCAACTCTGTTTTCACTGGTTGAAGTGGGGTGAGGTGAATTGCTGAATCTTGAACTACGCGGTTGGCACTGAAGAGAACCTGAAAATACTCCGACCACCGGTTCAATATGGATGCCTTGTCTGTGAGGAGCACTTGGCCGTCTGCACTACGCAAGGGACTCTGAGTCTGATATGATGGACCATATACTGCCTTCAGGGCTTCGTAGAACCCTCTTAAATCACCAATGTCTGCACACAGCTGGGTTCTCTCAGCAAGCTTGGTCCACCACTCGTTCTGAATGTCTCGAAGCTTGCACTGGAGGTTGCTACATACAGCGCGAAAGGTTGCTTTTTTCCCAGGACAGGAGGGCTGAGCAAGATGTGCTTGGTAGGCAGATCTCTTTTTCGCCAGTAAATCTTGGATCTCTTGATTGTTCTCATCAAACCAGTCCTTGTTCTTCCTTGTGGAGAACCCGAGGACTTCTTCAGAGATCTGCAGGACGGTAGTTTTTAGGTGTTCCCAGAGTGCTTCTGGAGAAGGGTCTGTGGGGCAACTGGGGTCCTCAATTCTTGACTGGAGTTTTGCCTGGAAGGCAGCTTTAACTTCGGCTGACTGGAGACTGCCAACCTGAAACTTCCTCCGAGGGATACCTCCTCCCCTGGGTGTGGGTTTAACGTGAAGACGGAGATTGCAGCGTACAAGACGATGATCCGTATGACATTCTGCACTGGGCATTACTCGGGTGTGTAAGACATCTCGAAGGTCTCTCTGGCGCACCAGAATGTAGTCGATAAGGTGCCAGTGCTTGGACCGTGGGTGCATCCAGGTTGTCTTCAGACTGTTCTTCTGCTGGAAGATAGTGTTGGTGATGGTGAGCTGGTGCTCCATGCAGAATTCTAGCAGGAGGCGCCCGTTGTCATTGCAGTTGCCAATGCCGTGTTTGCCAAGTACTCCTTTCCAGGCTTCCGAGTCTTTACCTACTCTGGCATTGAAGTCGCCAAGGATGATCACCTTGTCCTCTGTAGGGGTCTTCCGTACGAGGTTGTGTAGATCAGCATAGAACTTGTTCTTTTCTGCAGGATCTGCTTGAAGGGTTGGGGCATACACACTGAAGAGTGTTGCATGCTGCTTGTTTTGAAGTGGGAGGCGCATGGACATGATGCGATCTGAGTGACCTGTTGGCAGGTTTTCGAGTTTGGAGGCAATGGAGTTCCTGACCATGAAGCCAACGCCAGAAAGGCGGCTCTCAGCCTTTGATTTACCTGACCAGTAGAGGGTATAGCCAGCACCGTGTTCTTGAAGACTACCTTCCTCAGGGAAACGGACCTCACTGAGAGCTGCTATGTCGATATTCAACCTGAGAAGTTCATGGAGAACTAGAGCAGAGCGTCGTTCAGGGCGACCACTGTCTACTGTGTCAAGCATGGTTCTGATGTTCCAACACGCAAGCTTTAGTCTTTGCACACTTTGTGAGGCAGGTGCATGCCTTTTCTTTGTTGTTATTTTTTGACCGCAAGTAAGGATGCCCGTTGACCGTGGCTAGCCAACTGGGGTGGAGGAGATGAGCTTTGTTTAGGCCACCTTTTCTAGGCCCCTCTCCGTGTGGAGCAAGCAGTGCTGTCCCTAGATAAGGCTGCTTGGTCGTTCAGGGTGCTGCCGAAAAATGCTTTCGTCTCCGGGTTAGCATCAGGCGACCAATACCCTGAACCACCTACATGCAGGATCGGGACTGCGGCTTCCAGTGGCACCTTCCACCTGCCGTTTCGCCCCTTGCCCATCGCTGCAGGACTTGATGCGTTGTGGGTTGTGTATGTGGATATGCCCTTCAGGCCTGCGCAGAGGAATTTTTTAGGTGAAGCCCAGTGTGCGCGTACTGGCTCCACCCTTTCACCTGGGGGTCATCTGCCATGGCCCAGTAAGCCGGGACGCCGGCAGCGAGTCCTCCAGGTGGTAGGTGTTACATTAACGAGCTCTATCTGCCCGGGTTTGATGTTAGAGTTTTCCTTCACACACTGTGGCTAATAGAACTCTATAGTACTATAATATAGTGGGTTAAATGCAAGGAGGAGATGTGGTTGGACTGATCATAGCTCTTTTATTAAGTACAGCATGGTAACGGCTGAACTCTGTGTCTTGATAACTGGGCCAACAGGGCCAACTATATACACTTCAAGGTTCCCATGCTAGGATGCCATTGGATCATTCAAACCAGCAGCAGGCCCATGATTGGAGCAGGGCAGCAGGGATTTGGATTCTACTGCCCATTGTTCCTGAGTCCCGAAGCTCAGTCCTAAAGGCTTAATTGAGCCTGGCAGGAACACCATTAATTATACACAACCTTAGTCCACATACACAACAGGTACCATAGAGTTTTACTGTGAATCCTAAAGTGTCCCCAGAGTGATGCTCTAGAATCAGCAGTAAAAAGCTCTATAGTACCATAGAGCCAGCCAGAATTGCGTTCCTGTGTGTTCCTTCCTCCAAAAAGACCTGCTCCTGCTACCTGCATCACTAGGATCAATGCTGGATCCAGGAAGAGTATATGGTATCATAGAGTTTTGCTGCCAATCCTAGAGTGTAGAAAAAACAGAGAACCACAGTGAAGGTTAATAGCAAACAGCAGGTAAATGACTGTGGAAAATCACGAAATGCAATAAATAGTAATTCCCAATACTTTAAACAAAATTCAAAAAGCAATGGCAATAATAATTTCATAGAAAATTTAGTAAATATACAAAACATGAATCACTACAGCATCTATAAGATCATACTCACAACAATTCAATTAATAATATCACTCATAAATCATTATAAACAGTTCATTAATGTCCTAAAGTACGTCACTCCTCCAGATGACTTCCAAAAGTTTAGCAAGATGATCCTGCCGCTTCTCTTGTGGATTAAAGTGCTAGTGCTCTCCAACAGTTCTGTGGCCAATATCGATCTTATATTTTGATAGATGTTTCCAATTTCAAACAATTTTTATTAGTAACGTATGGCAATATATTTAATTTCTTATATCATTAATAACTACGTTTTTTTAATTCCATATATTACTTTCTACCTACCCCTCCACCTTTTACTTGACCTCCGCTGGTGTACTAAATTCAAAACATCATTTTAAAAGGTACCCCTAATTAATAAGAACCAAAGTTCATATCTTCCCCCCACTTACATCTAATCATTATCAAAGATTGTCCAATGTCCTTTTATTTTCTTTTTGTACGTATCTTCTGAATTTCTTCCTTTTTTTAAATAAATATTTTTATGTTTTATTGACTCTTGTACAATTGACCATTACAACATTTGAATGTTGGAATTACAAATAACCCTCCCCCCCCAACCCTCCCCATCTTCTCTTAGTCTTTCCCCCTCAGCCAAGGGCACAAAGTCTTGATCTTCCACTGAATGTCCTTCCTTGTTTCTCCTGAGATCCATTCTAAATAAGGGTTCCATCTGGTCTCGATTTCCTTGACTTTATCTTCCCACGTGGAATCCTTGTTGATTGTTGCCACGATATCAGACTGTATGTAATCAAACAAATAGTTGTGCCAGATTTCTATTGACCATTTACTTTTATCTTTCCACCCCAAAGCAATGACCGCCTTCCCCGCTAGTATCATTGCCTTGACAAGGTTTTGAGTGGGTCTACTTAGTGCCAGACTTCCTATTGTGCTTAACAACATCATATTAAAGCCAATGGTTAATGGTACATTGCAGACTTTTCTAATAAATTGAATAATTTCCCCCCAGAAGGGTTTAACCTCTTCACACTCCCACCGCATATGTGCAAACCAACCCTTAAATTGTTTGCAATGCCAGCACTTGGAACTCATTCCTGGGAATATATTGGCTATTTGTGCGGGTGTTTTGTACCATTTTGTGAAAAATTTATATTCCAGTTCTTTAAATTTGATTACTTTAATCCCTTCTAGTCCTTCCAAGATTTTCCCACCAACCTCTCTGTTAACTGACCTTCATGACTCCAAATCTTTTGTAAATGTACTATTATTTTATCTTTACTTGAAATCATTTTTCTGTATAGTAACCCCACTAGACCCTTCCTTTGTTTGGCCATTACTTTATATATCTCTTCCATTGGAGCGTCTAACCAAAGCTCTCTCTTTTCACTGATCTTCTTAACTATCTTATGTAAGCCTGCTATGTTTAACCAGTATTGATTACCTAAATCTTCTGTAATTTCCTGTAAAGGTTTTAGTTTACCACCCCTAAACATATTGTCCGCTCTATAATAGCCTTTGTTTTTAAGCCTTTCCCACCATTTTATAGCATGCGCCTCCTTAACAATAGCTTCTAGGGGGCTCCACCTTGAAACCTTTCCTAGCCACTGTGGGTACCATTTCATCCAGGTTTCTAATGATGCTCTTCTGGGCCCTATGGCTAATTTTAGATCTTTTGTCGACACTGTGGAAAAAATACCAAATCTTCCAATACCACTGTTAACTGCTCTGAATTTCTTCCAATCCATTTAAAATACTTCTAAATCATAGTCTCTTAATGTTCTTGTTAAATTATCCATTTCACTCCATGTCATAACTTTAACAATCCAATCCCATTTCTCTGGTATTTTTTCTTGCTTCCACAACTGCATATACAATGTCCTAGCAGCTGAGAGCAAGTGCCAGATTAAAGTTCTGTCTTCTTTGGAAATTTTTCCATTTGTAATCCTAACAGAAAAGCCTCTGCAACTTTGTTAAATTCATATCCCAAGATCTTAAAAGTCTCTTGCTGAATCATTTGCCATAACATTTTAGCTCTTTCACAAGTCCACCACATATGGTAGAAAGAATCTTCATGCTTTTTACATTTCCAACATCTGTCTGGCATCTTGTTATTCATCTTTGCCATTTTTTTAGGAGTTATATACCATCTGTACATCATCTTAAAACATTCTGGCATGTTGAGAGTTTCATAGAGTTCTTCCACAAATATTCCCAAGTTTCCATCTGTATTTCTTTATTTACATTAATTGCCCATTTAATCATTTGAGATTTTACTACTTCATCTTCTGTAGACCATTGTAAAAGTAATTTATATACTTTTGAAATTAATTTATCATTGTCTCCAAGCAGAACTTTTCCATTTCCGTTTGCTCTTCCTTATTCCTTCAGTTTTAATATCATTCTCCACCAAGCTCTTTATTTGTTGCATTTGAAACCAATCATATTTATTATTCAACTCTTCAGCAGTTTTCAGTTCTATTTTGCCACTTTGTATTTTTAACAGTTGACTATACGACAACCACTTTTCTTCCCCTATCTCAGCTGTTATTTTTATTACTTCCGCCGGTACTATCCATAACGGTCTTCTTTCATCTCCATAGTTCTTATATTTCATCCATGTACTTAACAAATTATTTCTTATATAATGGTGAGAGAAAAAAACGTCCATCTTCTTTTTTCCATAATACAAATATGCGTGCCAGCCAAATTTATTTCCGTGATCTTCCAACACTAAAAGTTTTCTGTTTAACAGCGTTATCCATTCTTTTATCCACACTAAGCAAACTACTTCCTGATATAATCTTAAATTCGGTAATTGAAATCCACCTCTCTCTTTTGCATCTGTCAACATTTTCATTTTAATCCTTGGTTTCTTCCCAGCTCACACAAATTCTGAAATTTTTCTTCGCCATTTATCAAATTGTTTACTATTCTTCACAATAGGAATAGTTTGAAACAAATACATTATTCTTGGTAGAATATTCATTTTAATTGCAGCTATTCTACCCAACAATGACAAATTAAGCTTATTCCACTTTAACATGTCTTCATCCATTTTACACCATAACTTCTCATAATTATTTTTGAACAGCTCAATATTCTTCATTGTTATCTCCACCCCCAGATATTTTACCTTGGAGGTGACTTCGCAGCCTGTTAGTTTGTGCAATTCTTGTTGTTTATTTATCTGCATATTTTTACACAGAATTTTTGATTTTTCTCTATTAATAGAAAGTCCCGCCAACTCTCCATATTCTTGTATTTTAGCTAACAACAAAGGTGTAACTTGTATTTTATTAATTTTATTAATTTTAGAATTTTAATTAGAATTTTAATTAAACTGTCAATGTAGTAGTTTTATTGATTGTATGATTAATGTATGAAATAATGTTGTTAGCCACCCTGAGCCTGCTCCGGCGGGGAGGGCGGGATACAAATAAAAATTGTTGTTGTTGTTGTTGTATGGGGTTTTCATTTATAAACATTATATCACCAGCAAAAGCTCTGTATTTATAAGTAAATCCTTTTATTCTTAATCCTTCTCTATCTTTTTCTTCTTGTATCTACATCAAAAATATTTCAAGAGTCATTAGAAACAACAATGGTGAAAGTGGACAACCTTGTCTAGTATCTTTGCTGATTTTCATATCTTCTGTAAGATCTGCATTTATACATAACCTTGCGCTTTGTTCAGAATATATTGCTTTTATCATTCTTATAAAGCTTTCTCCAAGCTCCACTTTTTCCATTACTGCAAACAAAGTCCCAATTTAAATTGTCAAATGCTTTCTCTGCATCTGCAAAGAATAATGCTACTTCTTTTTCTGGATGTCTTTCATAATATTCTACAATATTTACAACAATTCTAGTATTGTCTCTTATTTGCCTTTTGGGAAGAAAACCTGCTTGATCTTCCTTTATAAAATTTATCAAATGCTGTTTAAGCTGCTCTGCCAGGATTCTTGTATGAATTTTATAGTCATTATTTAATAGCGAACTTGGTCTATAATTTTTTACATTCGTGACATCTCTATTTTCCTTAGGTATCAACGAAATAACAGCTTTCTTCCATGTGTTTGGTATTTTCCCTTTCATTCTTATCGTATTCATCAACTTCTGCAACTTTGGTATTAATTCCTCTTTGAAGATTTTAAAAAATTTAGTTGTATATCCATCTGGCCCAGGTGCTTTTCCATTTTTCATTGCGTTGATTGCTGCTTCAATTTATATTTTTTTCAATTGGATCATTCAAAACTTTTCACATTTTTTTTTCAGTTAAGGGCTCTATTTTTACCTTTTGTAAATATTCATCTATCTTCTCCTTCTTTATTTTAACACTTTTAAATAATTTGGCATAATACTTAAAAATTCTCTTTATTCCCTCTTGGGTAACCACTTCTCTTTCATCTACCACAATTTTATTAATAATTTTACTTTCCCTCTTTTTTTTCAATTGCCAAGCCAAATACTTTCCCGGTTTATTTGCTCCCTCAAAGGTTTTCTGCTGCAATCTTTTCAAACTCCATTCCACTTCTTTATTTAACAAATGTCTCATATGAGTTTGTAATATTGTAATTTCCCTTATAATTTTCTTTTTCCCTGGCCTTTTCCTCAACTCCCCTTCTTTTTTCTTTATCTCATTTTGAATGTCCAACATCTGTTTCTCTTTTATTCTTTTGTCCTTATTATTCAAAGTAATCAACATTCCTCTCTTTCCTGCTTTGTAAGCATCCCAGACCGTCTGGAAATCTATGTTCTCTTTGTCATTCATTTGGTAAAAGGCTTTAGTTTCATTTTCTAGGTATGTCACTGTTTCTTTATTCTGTAGCAAATCTTCATTCAATCTCCATCTTCTCAACTTCTTGGACAATTTTGTAATCCACATTATTGGGTAATGATCAGCCCCAATCTTAGGTAAAATCTCTATTTTCCTTGTTATAAGACCTAAATCTTTAGTTCCCCACAACATGTCAATTCTAGAAAAAGTTTTATGTCTTGCTGAAAAAAAGTATAGTCCTGAACTTCAGGGTTAAATTTCCTCCATATATCTTCTAGATTTTCTTGTTTAACCAATTAAAAAAAAGACTTTGGCAGTTTTCCTTCTTTACTGTTGTTTTTTCCCCTCCAGACCTGTCCAATGAATTCTTAACTGTCCATTAAAATCTCCCATTATCAAAACTTGATCATAGCTCAGTTCATCAAGCTGTTGTATAATTGGGGGGTGGGGGGGTGGGCTCCCTCTGGGTATCCTACCCCCCAGGGAAAGTGTATGCGCAATACATAGCCTCTCCTCTCCTGGTGTAGTGAATGCCGCGTGGTCACTGTCTGGCTATGCCTGGCAGATGGTCACTGCAATGGCCTCTCCTGCATTACTGCATCCGTAGCAACACCTTCTCGCTGGTCCCCCCCGTTTTTCACAGAGTTTGCTACGTCATGGTGCGACCGAATTGTCCGGCGGTATAACCGGATGGGCAGGCTGGGCCCACCAACCTTGCCAGCCTAAGAGAAGGAAAACTCTAACATCAAACCCGGGCAGATAGAGCTCGTTAATGTAACACCTACCACCTGGAGGACTCGCTGCCGGCGTCCCGGCTTACTGGGCCATGGCAGATGACCCCCAGGTGAAAGGGTGGAGCCAGTACCGCACACACTGGGCTTCACCTAAAAAATTCCTCTGCGCAGGCCTGAAGGGCATATCCACATACACAACTCACAACGCATCAAGTCCTGCAGCGATGGGCAAGGGGCGAAACGGCAGGTGGAAGGTGCCACTGGAAGCCGCAGTCCCGATCCTGCATGTAGGCGGTTCAGGGTATTGGTCACCTGATGCTAACCCGGAGACGAAAGCATTTTTCGGCAGCACCCTGAACGACCAAGCAGCCTTATCTAGGGACAGCACTGCTTGCTCCACACGGAGAGGGGCCTAGAAAAGGTGGCCTAAACAAAGCTCGTCTCCTCCACCCCAGTTGGCTAGCCGCGGTCAACGGGCATCCTTACTTGCGGTCAAAAAATAACAACAAAGAAAAGGCATGCACCTGCCTCACAAAGTGTGCAAAGACTAAAGCTTGCGTGTTGGAACATCAGAACCATGCTTGACACAGTAGACAGTGGTCGCCCTGAACGACGCTCTGCTCTAGTTGCCCACAAACTTCTCAGGTTGAATATCGACATAACAGCTCTCAGTGAGGTCCATTTCCCTGAGGAAGGTAGTCTTCAAGAACACGGTGCTGGCTATACCCTCTACTGGTCAGGTAAGTCAAAGGCTGAGAGCCGCCTTTCTGGCGTTGGCTTCATGGTCAGGAACTCCATTGCCTCCAAACTCGAAAACCTGCCAACAGGTCGCTCAGATCGCATCATGTCCATGCGCCTCCCACTTCAAAACAAGCAGCATGCAACACTCTTCAGTGTGTATGCCCCAACCCTTCAAGCAGATCCTGCAGAAAAGAACAAGTTCTATGCTGATCTACACAACCTCGTACGGAAGACCCCTACAGAGGACAAGGTGATCATCCTTGGCGACTTCAATGCCAGAGTAGGTAAAGACTCGGAAGCCTGGAAAGGAGTACTTGGCAAACACGGCATTGGCAACTGCAATGACAATGGGCACCTCCTGCTAGAATTCTGCATGGAGCACCAGCTCACCATCACCAACACTATCTTTCAGCAGAAGAACAGTCTGAAGACAACCTGGATGCACCCACGGTCCAAGCACTGGCACCTTATCGACTACATTCTGGTGCGCCAGAGAGACCTTCAAGATGTCTTACACACCCGAGTAATGCCCAGTGCAGAATGTCATACGGATCATCGTCTTGTAAGCTGCAATCTCCGTCTTCACTTTAAACCCACACCCAGGAGAGGAGGTATCCCTCGGAGGAAGTTTCAGGTTGGCAGTCTCCAGTCAGCCGAAGTTAAAGCTGCCTTCCAGGCAAATCTCCAGTCAAGAATTGAGGACCACAGTTGCCCCACAGACCCTTCTCCAGAAGCACTCTGGGAACACCTAAAAACTACCGTCCTGCAGATCTCTGAAGAAGTCCTCGGGTTCTCCACAAGGAAGAACAAGGACTGGTTTGATGAGAACAATCAAGAGATCCAAGATTTACTGGCGAAAAAGAGATCTGCCTACCAAGCACATCTTGCCCAGCCCTCCTGTCCTCGGAAAAAAGCAACCTTTCGCGCTGTATGTAGCAACCTCCAGTGCAAGCTTCGAGACATTCAGAACGAGTGGTGGACCAAGCTGGCTGAGAGAACCCAGCTGTGTGCAGACACTGGTGATTTAAGAGGGTTCTACGAAGCCCTGAAGGCAGTATATGGTCCATCATATCAGACTCAGAGTCCCTTGCGTAGTGCAGACGGCCAAGTGCTCCTCACAGACAAGGCATCCATATTGAACCGGTGGTCGGAGTATTTTCAGGTTCTCTTCAGTGCCAACCGCGTAGTTCAAGATTCAGCAATTCACCTCACCCCACTTCAACCAGTGAAAACAGAGTTGGATGAGATCCCCACTCTAGAAGAGACTGTTAAAGCCATCAAGCAACTGAAAAGTGGCAAGGCAGCAGGAGTTGATGGAATTCCACCAGAGATCTGGAAGCATGGGGGCACAGTACTACATAGCTCACTTCACAAAGTACTTGTCACCTGCTGGGAACAAGGCAAATTACCACAGGACTTCCGCGATGCAATCATCATCACCCTATACAAGAACAAAGGGGAAAAGTCAGACTGCTCCAACTACCGGGGGATAACCCTGCTCTCCATCGCAGGCAAAATCCTTGACAGAATACTCCTGAACAGACTGGTGCCCGCCATTGCAGAAGAACTCCTCCCAGAGAGCCAGTGCGGCTTCAGAGCTAACAGGAGCACCACCGACATGGTATTTGTTCTCAGGCAGCTCCAAGAGAAATGCAGGGAACAGAACAAGGCTCTGTATGTGACTTTTGTCGACCATACCAAAGCTTTCGATACCGTTAGCAGGAAAGGCCTGTGGCAAATCTTGGAACGTTTAGGATGTCCCCCAAGGTTCCTCAGCATGATCATCCAGCTACACGAAGACCAGCGAGGCCAAGTCAGACACTGCAACGACCTCTCGGAGCCCTTCCCAATAGGCACAGGTGTAAAGCAAGGCTGCGTTCTCGCGCCAACTCTCTTTACGATCTTCTTTAGCATGATGCTTCAGAGAGCCGCAGTAGATCTAGATGATGACAATGGTGTCTACATCCGCTATCGCACCGATGGCAGCCTGTTCAACCTGAGGCGACTACAGGCCCACTCCAAGACAATGGAAAAACTCATCCGAGAGCTACTGTTTGCTGATGATGCTGCACTCGTCTCCCACTCGGTATCAGCTCTGCAGCATATGACGTCCTGCTTTGCAGAGGCTGCCAAGCTATTCGGCCTAGAAGTTAGTCTGAAGAAGACAGAAGTTCTCCACCAGCCTGCACCCCAGGAAGATTATCACCCTCCCTGCATCACTGTGGGTGAATCAGTTCTGAAGACAGTCCAGCAGTTCAGCTACCTGGGGTGCATCATCTCCTCAGATGCCAAGATCGACAAGGAGATTGACAACAGGCTGGCAAAGGCAAACCGTGCATTTGGCCGACTGAACAAAAGAGTGTGGAGCAACAAGCATCTGAAAAAAGGCACAAAGATCAATGTTTACAAAGCGGTTGTGATGACAACCCTCATCTACAGCTCCGAATCGTGGGTTTTATACCATCATCACCTGCGACTCCTTGAGCGCTTTCATCAGCGCTGCCTTCGCACCATCCTCAACATCCACTGGAGTGACTTTGTGACCAACACTGAAGTTCTCAAGCGGGCGGAGGTTACCAGCAACGAGGCACTGCTGTTGAAGACGCAGCTGCACTGGGCAGGGCATATTTCTAGGATGGAAAACCACCGGCTTCCCAAGATTGCCCTGTATGGCGAACTCTCCACCGGCCATCGAAATAGAGGGGCACCAAAGAAGAGGTACAAGGACTCCTTGAAGAAATCCCTTGGCACCTGTCGCATCAACCATCACCAGTGGTCTGACCTAGCCTCAGATCGCAAAGCATGAAGGCACACCATCCACCAGGCTGTTTCTTCTTTTGAGAACGCACACATAGCTGGTCTTGAGGACAAAAGGAGATTGAGGAAGAATCGCACTGCTACAGCACCAACCCTAAATCAGACTTTTCCCTGCAGCCACTGTGGCCGGACCTGCCTGTCCCGCATTGGTCTTGTCAGCCACCAGCGAGCCTGCAGCAGACGTGGACTATTGCACCCTTCCTAAATCTTCGTTCGCGAAGCCAAGCCGAGAGAGGTGTATAATGTCTTTTTTAAAAGCATCCTTTGCATCATTAGGAACATACAGTCCCAATAGCAATGTTTTCTTTCCATTTAATATTGTTTCTACTGCTACAAATCTCCCATCTTTATCTTTAAACACTAATTTTGGCTCCAATTCTTGTTTAATATAAAAAATCACTCCCATTTTCTTCTGTTCAGCCAATGAAAAAAAATTCTAGTCCCAATTGTTTATTTCATAAAAATGTGTAATCCTTTTGTTTAATATGCACTTCTTGTAAACAAATTATATTACAGTTTTTTTTCTTAATCCAATGAAATGTTGCCCTTCTTTTTTTGTGGTGAATTTAGTCCATTTACATTCCAAGACAATAATTTGTAATCCACCATGATGCAAATTCTTTATTTTCAATTCATAAAATCTATGCATTTCCTGTCCATTTGTAATTGTGATTCTTTTCCCCTGAAGTTCGAAGCTCAGACCTTCAGGTATTATCCATCTAAATCTTATTCCATTATCTCTTAAAACCCCAAAGAGCACTGAGGTCAGCAGGGAAGAACAAGCTGACTATCCCTGGGCCAAAGGAGGCGAAATTGCAAAACACTCGCGCACGGGCCTTCTCCGTTGCAGCTCCGTGCCTGTGGAACCAGCTCCCAGAAGAGGTGCGGGCCCTGCGGAGCCTGGACCAATTCTGCAGGGCCTGCAAGATCATCCTTTTTAGGCAGGCCTTTGCAGACTGCTGACAAAGGATGGCCGAACTGATGACCCATCAATGTGACTCTATATAATGATTTTTGCCATTATGTAAATGGACAGAATAGCGCCAGGAACATCATTGTTGTTGTCATATTATATAAACTGGAATGGTTTTAAAGATATTATTGATTTAAACTACTGTATAACTTTTAATGCCGTTTTAAAATTACTGTATTTATTGTATAATGTTTTATCTGAATGTCGTTAGCCGCCCTGAGCCTGCCTAGGCGGGGAGGGCGGGATATAAATAAAATTTATTATTATTATTATTAATTTTTCTGTCAATTTTTTATGTTTTTCTATCATTTATCACTTGCCTTGGCAACTCCATAATTCTTACTCTACTGCCTCCCACTATCAATGTCTTTTCAAAGTTTTTATTCATGATCCTTCCCACCATTTGTCATCAATCTTATAACAACATCTCTTGGTAAGTTGTTTTTCTTGGCATAAAATGAGTTCACTCTGTACATATAGTCATACATGTTTTTAGTCTCTTCAGGATCTTCCTCTAAAAATTCTGCAATTATTTTTATTATATATTCTTTTATATTACCATTTTCCTTTTCAGGTACTCCTCTCAGATGTATCTGAGTCTCCATCAGTTTGCAGTCATGGATTGTCACTTTTTCTTGCATTTTCAACAAGGTGGAATCATATACTTTCATTCTGCCTTCTACCTCCTGCACTTTCTTAGATGTTTCCTCAGTTTCCTTTCTGAGATCCTCCATATCTTTTTTAATCTCTTCAATAATTTCTTTTTTCGATTCAGTTATCATCTCTCTCATACCTCTCATCATTCTTGCCTCCATTGCTTCTAATTGGTTCTGCATTTTTTCTAATGAAGTAGCCCTTGTACGGGGTTGCTTGTGTTTTGACATTTAAAAAACAGTGAAAATTTAGACCTCACCAAATTCAAATTCAAGTATCAGATTCAAAAGAATAGGACTTGCCTTTTATAATAAGCCTAATTTCGCTGTCCTCCAAGCTGCCAAAATCAAGATATTTATTTTTAAAGTTTTTAAATGTTTCAAAATGGCGGTCGTGACTTTTTGCTGCTCCTTACAATTTTTTTCCCTTTTAAAAACTTCTAAAGTCCACACACATAATATGTCCAATAATACTTATCTTCTTGTCCTCTTCTGAGTTAATTCCAACAATTTTTAATGTCCCGAACACTTTAAAAACCTTATTTTAATTTTAACCTCCAAGCAATGGCTGCCGCTATTTCTCAATGGTGTTATATTCCTAGAGTAGGTTTTCCATCCACTACTTCCTGGTTTACTTGCCACGGTCTCATTCACACTAGTAAGGAGATCTCACGATACTTGACGTACTTCCTGTTTTGCTTGAATAGGCTGAAGGTTTGCGATGATGGTGCTCTTTTTTCAAAACCGCAAGTAGACCAAACAATAAATTCCTTTCCACTTTTTAGCACTGTCCTTTATATTTACAAAGTCCAAATTTCACCTCTTTCCCCCTTCTTCTTCCAAGCTTTCTAGATTTTAATTTCTCACCTTTTAAATTTACTCCAATAAACTGGAAATAGTCCCGGAGTGAAAGATAGTAATCTGTACCTTCTCTTCCAATTATCCAAGTTCCCACCGGTCATGCATAGCTTTAGATGTTTAGCAATGTCCAAGAAGGTTAGGATTCTGTCGAGCTTATGTCAAATAAATGACTCTAAAAACTTCTGCAGATGATGAAAATGCAACTCTTCCCGGAGTCCCCTCAAAGGAGCCCCCGCTCCCCCGGGACTCCCTTTTAGCCAAGGTAAATCTTCTCAAAGTTTCCTGTGCATATCTTGGACTAATCTCTGACTGAGAAAAGTAGGCAGTAGGCATTAATTTGCCTTCTGTTACCCCAAACAGAAGTTCCAGCCTGCTCCCATTATGAGAAGCAGCTCAGCTCGACATTTTCCTCCCCTGGAAGTCATATGTTGATAGATGTTTCAATAAGAAATTCAATCCTGCCAAAATCAAGGCTTCAGTTCTTGAAAAAATAAACAAGTGGGTGCATGGAAAACCTCTGACAGGGACATGCATATATCACCATTTCTGACCCAGTCTTTTATCGAAGAGGCTTCTCCCACGCATCAACTAGCCCGGGTAACAGCCTCACAGCCCTATGCACTCGGTTTTCCACAGTCATTTACCTGTTTGCTATAATCCTAGAGTGTATGCAGCGCAACTGACCTGGCGCAATGACATCACTCCCAAGTACCATAGAGTTTTACTGCGAATCCTAGAGTGTCCCCAGAGTGACACTCTAGGATCAGCGGTAAAAAGTTCAATGGTACCATAGAGCCAGCCAGAATTGCATTCCTGTGCGTTCCTGCCTCCAAAAAGACCTGCTCCTATTACTTCCAGGTGATGTCACTTCCAGGTGATGTCATCATGCAAAGCACGTCACATGGCAACGGAGATGTTTGGGGGCAGGCATCCGCCCAGCAGCCTGCTCTGTGCCAGAAGGTTAGGGCATTCCTGGAGGCAAGGCCCAAACAGAAGACCAGAAACCAAATCTTGGAAGCTTCTGATTTATCCTTAAAGGTACCTTCATATAGAGGTCAGGGCACTAGTCTTATTGTAAGTTTACCAGGATATGAATGACAGCACAAGAATTTCGCATACAAAGCAGTGCAGCTGTCATTTAATGATAAAAACACTCCTACTCAGGGCATTTTTGTAGAAAAAGCCCAGCAGAAACTCATTTGCATATTAGGTCACGCACCCCTGATGCCAAGCCTGCATTCCTGCCCAAAAAAAGACCTGCTCCTACTACCTGCATCACTAGGATCAATGCTGGATTCAGGAAGAGTATATGGGAGCCTTGTTTGGTCAAGGAGAAAATGGTATAATGTATAAGAATGTGTAAAATGCATAAAAATAGAATAAAAATACATTTTTATCCCACCCTTCCTCCAGGGAGCTCATGGTGGTGCTATCTATATTTTATCCTCACAGCAATCCTAGGGGCAGGCTAGGCTAAGAGGGAGTGACTGGCTCATGGTCATCCAGCAAGCTTCCTGATAGGGTTGCCAAGTCCAATTAAAGAAAAATCTGGGGACTTGGGGGCGGATCCAGGAGACTTTGGGGGTGGAGCCAAGAACAAGGATGTGACAAGCATAATTGAACTCCAAGGGAGTTCTGGCCATCACATTTAAAGGAACAGCACACCTTAAATGCCTTTCTTCCATAGGAAATAATTAAGGATAGGGGCATCTTTGGGGGCTCATAGAATTGGACCCTCTGTTCCAATTGTTTTGAAACTTGGGGGGTATTTGGGGGAGAGGCACTAGATGCTATACTAAAAATTTGGTGCCTCTACCTCAAAAAATAGACCCCCCAGAGCCCACAATACCCACGGAACAATTCCCTATTATTTCCTATGGGAATTGTTCTCCATAGGGACTAATAGAGTGCCCAGTAGACATTTCCCTCCTCCCCCACGCTTTCTAAAGGGGGGGGAGGGCCTCCAAACCAGGGAATCCCCTGCCCCCTCCCTCTCTCTCACACACAAATACTTACTAGATCTTCTTCGTGCAGAACTTTGCTTGCTGTGAAAACGAAAGCAAAAGAAAGGGAGGGGCCGTTCTCCATGGAAACTGTTACTGACCCTTTCCAATGAAGCCCTTCCTGTTTCCTGTTTTCTGCGCAGCCTTAAAGGGGTTTTTGATATATTTCCTATAGTTTCTGGACCTTTTCTTCTATATTATATAGAGATAAATAACATCTAATTAAGTGTCTGTGAAGAGGGATGGGCAGGGGTTTTTCTTTCCCAGCAGGAATGCAGTTCCAGCTGGCTTGGCCAGGGCTCTGGCTCAAAAAAAGTCTCTGGCAGAGGGAAAGCACTAGACAGTCACACACTCCCAGACTGCATGCTCTGTCCTCTCTGCTGCCTCCAGCCTTCAGTAGACTTGCAAAGAGAGTGAGAGACGCAGAGCCACCCATGAGCGCCCCCTCCCAGGAGAAGCTGGGCCTGCTGCTGCCCGCTACACCACATGTGGCTCTTTCTCTCCGGCTGTGTTGGGGAGGGGGGGTTGAAACAAGATCTCTCATTGGGGTGTGTTAGAACACACATCTATGAAATGCAGCTGATGGCACTGTACTCTTCTGTGTCAATATGCAGAAAGTAACCTACTGAACAGGTGATGACACTTCCGGTGATGCCAGGAGGTGTGGCTTCATATGCGAATGATTTCTTGCTGGGCTTTTTCTACAAAAAAAAAAAAAAAGCCATGGAGATGGGACATTCTGTAAGCTGCCCCAGGTTCCTGGACAGGCAG
This sequence comes from Heteronotia binoei, assembly GCF_032191835.1. Taxonomy (NCBI): domain Eukaryota; kingdom Metazoa; phylum Chordata; class Lepidosauria; order Squamata; family Gekkonidae; genus Heteronotia; species Heteronotia binoei. Next base: position 90,488,443 of record NC_083243.1, on the reverse strand, counting down.
CATTATTCTTTTCCTCTAGGCAATTGGCAATCCCATCGGGTTTGCAAACAGGAACTCTGCTCATAAATCAGCTGAAATGAAAAAAAACCCACAATAAATTTGGAAGCAGTCAGCATACTAATTACATCACACTGCTAGCTGCCTTTCCATTAGCTTCATATGGATATTACAACACTGATGTCAAGAGGGAACATAACTCTCTACAAGTGGGTGGGGAGGGACTACCTGATACAACCTTCTAGAACTACACCATTTGATTTGTGATTGTGTGAGTCAGCCTGTATCCCCAGATGGTTTCTGAGAGATGATAACACAATCCAGGCACATGGCAAAGAAACACTAATAATCATGAAACAAGTGAAAAGGAAATATGAACTGGCTTCTCAGGTTTGTTCTCTCTGTCTCTCCCCCTTTCTTTGGTGTGCTAATCCCCATTTTTTTAAAAGTAAGTACATAAAATTTTAATGCATGGTTCAAATTATATTGCTATCTCTGCTGGTTTGTCCAACTATATAATAGTGCCATCTGCTGGCCATATATGTTAAGTTGTTTCAGACTGATGGCATTTCTTGAAATAAAATATTACCAACTTAAAAAAAATTCCATCTAAAAGTAACTCAGCTATGCATGACTGCAAACTTGCCAGAGATGCTTCTCTTGTATATCCGCACACACACAAATTCCCCACACACTTATGAGCCAATTTGGTGTAGTGGTTAAGTGTAGTGGTTAAGTGCTGGGAGAATCTGGGAAAATTGGGTTTGATTCCCCACTCCTCCATATGCAACTGCTGGGGTAGGTTTGTCAAGTCTGTGTTGGAAAATACTTGCAGACTTTGGGAGTGGATCTGGGAGAGAGCAGGGTTTGGGGAGAGGAGGGGCCTCAGCATTGTACAATGCAGCCATTTTCTCCAGGGGAGCTGATCTCTGCCAGCTGGATATCAGTTGTAAATGCGGGAGATCTCCAGTCCTCACCTGGAGGCTGGCAATCATATTGTGACCTTGGATCAGTCACAATGTCTCTCAGAGATGTTCTCTCAAAAGCAGTTTCTGTTAGAGCTCTCAGCCCCACCTACCTCACAGGGTGTCCGTTGTGGGGAAGAGAATGGGAAGGAGATTGCAAGACACTCTGAGACTCCAAGTGAAGGTTGGGGTATAAATTCAATCTCTTCTCTCTTCCTCTCTCTGCTAGTGCCATCTTTTTCCTGATGGTGGCTCTGTGCCCTAGAGGCTTGTGATGATAAGAAATCAAATGGAAAAAACTAGTCTAAGAACGCAGGTGAAGTGGTAGGGAAAGAAGGTTCTCCCCATTCTCCATTATTTCCAGTGAAAGGAAGGCATTTAAAATTAGAATTGGACCCCCAGGTCAAAACTTTTAGAAACTTGGAGGGGGGCGGGTTGAGGAGAGGCACCAGATATAGGCTGAAAATTTGGTGCCTCTACCACAAAAAAACAGCCCTCCCCCTGAGCCCCAGATACCCACAGATTGATTCTCCATGATACCCTATGGGGACTGGTCTCCATAGTGTATAATGGAGTGCCCAGTAGACATTCAAAACATATGGAGCAGAGGTCCATCAGTGGCTATTAGTCACAGTGTATTGATGGAATTCTCTGTCTGGGGCAGTGATGCTCTGTAGTCTTGGTGCTTGGGGGGGCACAGTGGGAGGGCTTCTAGTGTCCTGGCCCCACTGATGAACCTCCTGATGGCACCTGGGTTTTTTGGCCACTGTGTGACACAGAGTGTTGGACTGGATGGGCCATTGGCCTGATCCAGCATGGCTTCTCTTATGTTCTTATGAAACTTCTGAGGAAAACTGGGACTGCCACACAGAGGAAGGCAAAGACAAGCCACCTCTGCTCATCTCTTGCCATCCTGAAGGTGGGGTTGCCATAAACTGGCTGTGACTCAGTGGCATGTTTTTCTTCTTAATGTGTGGAAGCAGACCTTTGAATCTTTTCGTAGTTTAGATTAATAACATTGCCTAGTAAATAAATCCCATTAAGCCTCTATTAAAGGGGCAGGGCATATTTTTTCCCCCTGTGGGCTGATGGCAATCCTAACAGATATTTGGGGTTTTGTGTGTGTGTGTGTATGTGATAGATAGTGACAGGCCTGTTCAGAGCCAGTTCTTCCCTCCTATGCTGTTTGGGTGATCATCTTATAGCTTTTATTGTCATGTAGAAGAGGAAGTTTTAGTCAGTGCAGCTTTTCTTCCACTTGCATGCCAAGTTGCACTTGCCAATGTGTTTTGTAACTAAACACAATTCATATATAAATACCTTCCTTTTGACCCAGGCTTAATACAATATAGTCATTAACAGACATTCTCACATTTTGACATATTATTGTTTTATTGCTTTTGCATGCTCATGCTACTCAGATCAAAGGTTTGCTCAATTTGTTAATTTTACTATTCTGTCATTGAATCTTAAATTTGTACCATTTTGTATTCTAAACCACTCCCTACCAGATAATTTTACTATACTGTCATTGGATCTTAAATTTGTACCAGTTTGCATTCTGAGCCACTGACTACCAGCTATGTGTGGCTTTGCTCCCTGTACCAGATTCCTCGTCTGATGAAGTGTTTAGAGAGCACACGGAAGCTTATGTTCTGAATAAAACTAAGTTGGTCTTAAAGGTGCACTTGACTCCTATTTTGTTTTACTTCAGACCAACATGGCTGACTACTTGATCTATAAACACAATTCAGTTGAGTCTGCCAGCAACTGGGGGCCTTGGGAGCTGGGTTGGACATTTTAATCTGGTTTTTCTATAATACTCCAAAGATCTGTTTAAAAAGTAACTTTTAACTTGAAACTAGTTTTGTAAAAGATGATGGGATAAAATTAATAAACAGAAGATAATCAGCAAAGAATATCTAATACAAAGTTTGTGAAGTTTACACAGTTTGTTTCTAACTTAAGTGAATAGCTATCAGTTTGTTTGCTAAATGAAATAAATACCTAAATAAAACAAAGGGTTAGCTTGCTTTGTTGATCTCAGTTCTTGGCACTGCTGTGTGCCCTTTAAGTTATGGAAACTCAGCAAAGTCTTCTCAATACAACTCCTAAGTAAAGGGACAAGAAGAGATTATAAATATTCCATCAGCTGTTTTGCTTTGTGATAAGCTTAAGATCTTTGAATTCTTTCATGGTAATTGGAGTGTCTGATGTCAGTTCATTTTGCAGTTAGCAAATCTTCCCTTTGTTGTTACCTATCAAGCATGCTATTTCTAACTGCTGAATTCTTCCATGCCTTTCTTCTGTTTTCCCCCTTTCTCTCCCTTCCCCCCATGTAGATGCATAATAAATCCCTCTGAATCCAGGATGTGTAGCGTAACCTTGTATTAAACAGTGTAAAGTGCCTCTCCCCCAGATTCACACAGCCATGTCTTACTAGCTAGCAGGGAATGTGTGAGAAATGGAGATGTGAACATTCCTTAGTCATTAAAGAGATAGTAGCGAGTAGCCTATGAACCTTCAGCCCCATTTATATCCTTATGTTATTCTTTTGAAGTTATCTGTAATCCTGCCTTTTGAAGTGGTCTATAAGATACTGAAGCAGGGCTGAAATAAAAAGATATTAAATAAGGTAAATTGAAAGCCATTAATTAGGCATAAGGGCAAGGAAAAAAAAGGGTAATGAGATTTTAAAAGTGCTTGCTAGGTGTCTCTGTGAAATAATCCTTCTATATTGCGAAAGTAGGGAAAGGGACGTTTGTAGAAACATAAGGCAGCAAAAGAGGAAGTTAATCTTTGACCCACTGGCCCACCGCAACTGCCAACAAGAGGAACTAGAAACTGGCTGGAATAAGCATTGAGTCATATACCTTGGAAAATCTTGGGAGCAGGTCAAAGGGGCAAATGTGTTTTTTATGAAGGATATTGCTGCAAGAGTGTAAGCAACATCAATGCCATGTATGGAAAGACCCTCCCGGTCTCCTCCCTGTTCCTTTGGTAATATGACATTTGTAATGATGTATGGGATATGGGGTTGTCCTTTCCTGTAAGTGGGAGAGTGTTTACTGGAAGTGATTGTCTGTGACTATAAAACTGTAGACCTTCCTGCAATCGGGGCTCCCAGATGTGTTAAGACATGCGTCTAGTGTGGGGTCCGTGTACACGTTAAATAAACAGCTGTTTCTTCCTGATTTTGCCTGTGGCCTTGTTTCTGCCTGACCACCAGCAGCTAAGGTTGCTGGTACAATACTATGCAACTTTGTATTCAGCATTACTTCCAAGGTATCCGTCCTTGGAACAAGTCATGGAGTTTCAATAAAACAAGTCTTTGATTAAAAACAAAAGCTTGATTATTTTGAAATATCGATGCTTGACATTGTTCTTTGCCTTTCTTGTGACACTGGCCTCAATGTCCTAGTTTAGCTGAGCAGTTAGTGCACTAATAGGGCAGCCCTCCTGAACAGTTACATCCATCCAAAACCCATTGATTTCAATGGATTTAGATGTAATTCAGGATTGAAGGTCTATGTTGGAAAATACCTGGAGACTTTGGGGGTGGATACAGGAGAGGGTGGGGTTTAGAGAAGGGAGAGGCCTCAGCATGGTACAATGCCATAGAGTCCACCCTTCAAAGCAGCCATTATCTCTGCCAGCTGGAGATCAGTTATAGTATAAACAAATTTATTAGTAACATATGGTAGCAGAATTATATCTACAACTTATAAGAGCTTAAAATAAAATAAAAAAAATCGTTCTACCCCATATCTTACTTTCCTCCCACCCCTCCCTCCGTTACTTGACCCCCGCCAGTGTTATTTTTTTAAAAAAACAAATATTAAGGTACCCTTAACTATAAAAATCTTAATCATCAAAAATTGTCCAATGTCCTTTTATTTTCCACTCTTTCTCTATGTATCTTCTGAATTTCTTCCACTCCGCATTAAAAAGTTCTAAATCATAGTCTCTTAGTTTTCTTGTTAATTTGTCCATTTCACTCCATGACATAACTTTTGTAATCCAGTCCCATTTTTCTGGTATTTTTTCTTGCTTCCATAACTGCGCATACAATGTCCTAGCAGCTGAGAGCAAGTACCATATTAAAGTTCTATCTTCTTTTGGAAATTTTTCCATTTGTAATCCCAGCAGAAAAGTCTCTGCCTCTTTGTTGAATTCATATCCCAGAATCTTAGAGATCTCTTGCTGAATCATCTGCCAAAACATTTTGGCCCTTTCACAAGTCCACCACATATGGTAGAAAGAACCTTCATGTTTTTTACATTTCCAACACCTATCTGGCATCTTATTGTTCATCTTTGCTAATTTTTTTGGAGTCATATACCATCTATACATCATCTTAAAACAGTTTTCTTTAATACTATAACATGTTGCGAGTTTCATAGAGTTCTTCCACAAATACTCCCAAGATTCCATCTTTATTTCTTTATTTACATTAATTGCCCATTTTATCATTTGAGATTTCACTACTTCATCTTCTGTAGACCATTGTAAAAGTAATTTGTATACTTTTCAGATTAATTTCTCATTGTCTCCAAGCAGAACTCTTTCCATTTCTGTTTGTTCTTTCCTTATTCCTTCGGCTTTAATATCATTCTCCATCAAGCTTTTTATTTGTTGCATTTGAAACCAATCATATTTATAACTCAGTTCTTCTGCAGTTTTCAGTTCTATTTTCCCCCTTTGTATTTTTAGTAACTGGTTATATGATAGTTGTTTTTCTTTAACTGTTTTAGCCGTTAACTTTATCACTTCAGCTGGCACTATCCATAAAGGTCTCCTCTCATCACCATATTTCTTATACTTTATCCACACTTTTAGTAGACTACTTCTTATATAATGGTGAGAGAAAAGACCATCCATCTTCTTTTTTCCGTAATACAAGTATGCATGCCAGCCGAATTTTTTTCCATGGCCTTCCAACACTAAAAGTTTTTTATTTAACAGCGTTATCCATTCTTTCATCCATACTAAACAAATTGCTTCATGATACAGTTTCAAATCTGGTAATTGGAATCCACCTCTCTCTCTTGCATCTGTCAAAACTTTCATTTTAATTCTTGGTTTCTTCCCGGCCCACACAAATTCCGAATTTTTCCTTCGCCATTTATCAAACTGTTTAGTATCTTTCACAATAGGGATGGTTTGAAACAAATACATAATCCTTGGTAAAATATTCATTTTTATTGCAGCTATTCTGCCCAACAATGACAAGTTAAGCTTGTTCCACTTTAGCATATCTTCTTCTATTTTACGCCATAGTTTTTCATAATTGTTCTTGAACAAATCAATATTTTTCATTGTTATCTCTACCCCTAGGTATTTAACCTTAGAGGCAACTTCACAACCCGTTAGTCTTTGTAATTCTTGTTGTCTATTTATCTGCATATTCTTGCACAAAATTTTTTATTTTTCTTTATTTATATAAAGTCCCGCCAACTCCCCAAACTCTTGTATTCTCGTTAATAACAAAGGTGTAGCTTGTATGGGATTTTCATTTATAAACATTATATCATCAGCAAATGCTCTATACTTATATGTATAGCCTTTTATTTGTAATCCTTCTAGATCTTTTTCTTCTTGAATCTGCATCAGTAAAATTTCAAGAGTCATTATGAACAGCAATGGCGAAAGCGGGCAGCCTTGTCTAGTACCTTTGCTGATTTTCATTTCATCTGTAAGATCTGCATTAACGCACAACCTTGCCCTTTGTTCAGAATATATTGCCTTTATCATTCTTATAAAACTTTCTCCAAGCTCCATTTTTTCCATCACTGCAAACATAAAGTCCCAGTTTAAATTGTCAAATGCTTTCTCTGCATCCGCAAAGAATAATGCTACTTCTTTTTCTGGGTGTCTTTCATAATATTCTACAATATTTACAACAGTTCTAATATTGTCTCTTATTTGTCTTTTAGGAAGAAAACCAGCTTGATCTTCCTTTATAAAATTTATCAGATATTGCTTAAGTCGTTCTGCCAGAATTCTTGTAAATATTTTATAATCATTGTTCAAAAGCGAAATTGGTCTATAATTTTTCACATTTGTGACGTCTCTTTCTTCTTTGGGTATCAAAGAAATAACAGCTTCTTTCCATGTATTTGGTACATTCCCTTTAGTTCTTATTACATTCATCAGCTTCTGTAATTTTGGTATTAATTCATCCTTAAAAATTTTAAAGTATTTAGCTGTGTAACCATCTGGCCCGGGAGCTTTATCATTTTTCATCGCGTTGATTGCTGCTTCAATTTCTACTTTTTCAATTGGGTCATTCAAAACTTTTCTCATATTTTCAGTCAATTTTTATTTTTTGTAGATATTCGTCTATCTTTTCTCTCTTTACTTCAGCACCTTTAAACAACTTGGCATAGTACTTAAAAAATTCTCTTTTTATTCCCTCTTGAGTGACTACTTCTCTTTCATCTGTCACAATTCTACTAATTATTTTGTTTTCCCTCTTTTTCTTCAGTTGCCACGCCAAATATTTCCCCGTCTTATTTGCTCCTTCAAAAGATTTCTGCTGAAACCTTTTCAAATTCCATTCCACTTCTTTGCTTAACAAATGTCTTAATTGAGTTTGCAATATTGAAATTTCCCTTAGAGTTTTCTTTTTCCCTGGTCTTTTCCTCAACTCTCCTTCTTTTTTCTTTATTTCATTTTTAATGTCCAATAGTTGTTTTTCTTTTTCCCTTTTATCTTTATTGTTCAAAGTAATCAACAACCCTCTCATTACTGCTTTATAAGCATCCCAGACCATCTGGAAGTCAATATCTTCTTTGTCATTTACTTGGAAAAATTCTTTAGTTTCTTTTCCTAGAAAAGTCACTGTTTCTTTGCTCTGTAGCAAATCTTCATTCAATCTCCATCTTCTCAGTCTTTTGGACAATTTTGTAATCCACATTATTGGGTTATGGTCAGCTCCAATTTTAGGTAGGATCTCTATCTTCCTTGTTATAAGGCCTAAATCTCTGGTTCCCCACAGCATGTCAATTCTAGAAAAAGTCTTATGTCTTGCAGAAAAAAAAGTATAGTCCCTCACTTCAGGATTAAACTTTCTCCATATATCTTCCAAATTTTCTTGTTTAACTAATTCAAAGAAAGACTTTGGCAATTTCCCTTCTTTCCCATCATTTTTTTCCCTCCGGATCTATCCAGTGAATTCTGAACTGTTCCATTAAAATCTCCCATTAAGAGTATTTGATCATAAGTCAACTCATCTAACTGTTGTGTAATGTCTTTAAAAAAAGCATCTTTTGCACCGTTAGGTGCATATAGTCCCAATAACAGCGTTTTTTTCCCATTTGATGTTATCTCCACTGCTGCAAATCTTCCATCTTTATCTTTAAACACCAATTTTGGCTCCAAATCTTGTTTAATATAAAAAACTACTCCCCTTTTTTTCTGCTCAGCTAACGAAAAAAATTCCCTTCCCAGTTGCTTGTTCCATAAAAATTTATAATCCTTTTGTTTGATGTGAACTTCTTGCAAACAAATTATATTACAATTTTGCTTCTTGATCCAATGAAAAGTTGCTCTTCTTTTTTGTGGTGAATTTAGTCCATTAACATTCCAAGACAATAATTTGTAATCCATCATGGTGCAAATTCTTTATTTTCTTCAAAAAATCTCCTCAACTCTCGGGCATTTGTAATTGTTACTCTCTTCCCCTGAAGTTCAAAGCTCAAACCCTCGGGGATTATCCATCTGTACCTTGTGCCATTGTCTTTCAATTTTTCTGCCAACTTTTTGTATGTTCTCCTGTCGTTTATCACTTGTTTAGGTAGCTCCTTCATAATTCTCACTCTGCTACCTCTTACTATCAATGACTCTTCAAAGTTTTTCTTCATGATCCTTCCCACCATTTCTTTTGTCATAAATCTTACAACAACATCTCTTGGTAAATTGTTTTTTTTTTGGCAAAAAGCGAATTAACTCTATACATGTGATCATACATGCTTTTAGTCTTATCAGGGTCTTCATCTAAGAATTCTGCAATTATGTTTATTATATATCCTTTCAGATCACCGTTCTCTTCCTCAGGTACTCCTCTCAAACGTATCTGATTTTCCATTAATTTGCAGTCGTGGATAGTCACTTTTTCTTGAACTTTCAATAAGGTGGTATCATGTATTTTAACTTTCTCTTCCACCTCCTGCACTTTCTTAGCTGTTTCCCCAATTCTATCTTTGAGCTCATCCACTTCCTTTTTAATCACTGTGACAAGTTCTTCCTTCATTTCTTCCATCATTTTCTTAACTCCTTTCATAATTCTGGCTTCCATAGCCTCCATTTGGTCCTGCATTTTTTCTAATGAAAGGGCCCTTGTTCGGGGCTGCCTGGGCTCAGACATTTAAGCCAAAGACAAAGGAATAAAAATACCAAAAATTTCCGTTTCACCAATCTCAGGTTTAGCTACCAAATTCAAAAGGTCTAAATTTCCTCTCTTAGTTAAACTTTATTCTGTTTTCTTCTGAGCTTCCCAGGCCCAGATATGAATTTTTTAAGATTTTTTTTCCTTTAAAAAAATGACGAAATTTTTGACCTCACCAAACTGAAATCTGACAGTCAGGTTCAATAGAGTAGGGCTTGCCCTTTCCAGCAAGCCCAATTTCGCTGGTTTCTGAGCCCCCTAGGCCGAGATATTTATCAAAAAAGTCTTCAAAAATTCCAAAATGGCGGCCGCGATTTTTTCTCCTTTTTCTAATTTTTTTTCCTTTTAAGATCACCCCAGGAGCCCACCAATAATATAGTCAATAGTTCTTGTCTTCTTACCCCTTTTCCAGTTGATTCTGTCAATTTTAAAATCTCAAATCTTTTTAAAAACAATGTTTTAAATTGGACCTCCCAGCAATGGCTGCCAATGTTTCTCTATGGTATAGAGTAGGTTTTTTTTCTTTACTGCTTCCTGTCTCTGTCACCATCAACTCTCATGGAAATCTCACGATACTTGACGCACTTCCTGTCTTGCCCAGAAGAATTGCAGGTCAGCTCCAATGTATTCCAGTGCAACGTGGCTGTTTTCATTCCAAGAAACCGCAAGGTAGACAAAACAATGATCTCTTTTCAGTTTTTAACAGTTTTTAGCACTGTCCTTTATATTAAAACAATCCAAACTTCAGCCTTTCCTTCTTCTACTTGCAAGCTTTATATTTTTTCCTTTTTCCCACCTTTAATATGTCCCTTTAGTCTATAACTAGCTCCGGAGTGAAAAGAGAGCTTCTGTACCTTTTTCTCCACTTATCCAAGTTCCACTGGTCTTCCAAAGCTTTAGTTGTTTATAAATGTCCCAGAAGGTTAGGATCCTGACGAGCTTATGCCAAATCAATGACTCTGAAAAGTCTTGCAGACGTTGACTTTTGCAAACTTCCCGAGATCCCTCAAAGCCTCAAAGAAACCCCCTACAGGGCTTCTTTTCAGCCAAGGTAAATCTCTTTCCAAAGTTTCTGTGCAAGTCTTGGACCTTTCTCTCACTGAGAAAGGTAGGCAGTGGGCTTTGATTTGCCCTCCACTACCCCGAACAAAACTTTCAGCCTGCTCCCGTTATGAGAGACAACTCAGCTCGGCATTTTCCTTCCCCGGAAGTCCAGCTGGAGATCAGTTATAAAAGCGGAATATCTCTGGGCCCCACCTAGAGACTGGCAACCCTAGCTGTAATTCTTTTTAGGGTAGCACTGCATGATTCAACAAATGAAAGGCATCTGGTTGTTTCATTACAGTAAAATGTAGAATAATTACAAATAAGGTTCCCATTGTATTCCACAACAAAATATTGCTTTAGATCAAGTATGCCAAACTCATTTGTTAGGAGAGCTGAATCTGACACAAATGGGGCTTTGTGGGGCTGAGCTATGTGTATCATAAAATAAAACATCAGATAGTGGAGATATAAACTTTACAATAGACACAAACACAGTTAAAGATACTATTTTTACACTTAAAATACAAACATGCTTAAAACTCTTCCAATATTTTGTTTAAGTTGGAAAGGTGGAGGAATAGTGGAATTTTTAAAATAAATCAAGAAAAAGCACAAAGGCTCTGACTCTGTGGAAACAATGAAATGGCATTGTAAGCTTCTCCCCCACCCCTAGTCTACTCAGATTGGCAATGGATTTCCAGTATTACATCCCCCTTTGGCTGTGGGTTTCCACATTAAAGTACTCACTAGAGCAGGGCCATTAAACAGAGATAAGCCGACTGAAAGCATCAACCTTTTGTTTGCAAGGACACAACTCCAGGAAGCATGAGTTTCAGCTGGCTATAAGAATGCTGAAAATGGTGACTATCTCCACTTCATTTGAAATCATTGCAGAGCAAAGACAAAGTTGCAAGAAAAACATGGAATGGATCTTAAAATCCACCCCACGTTTTCCTTCCAGCAGCCAGCAAAGGCAGGAAGAGCCCAGGAACTGTGACTCAGCCTGGGGGCTTTAAAGAGCCTTTGAAGCTCCCAGGCTGAAAGAGACTCTGCCTCAGAGCTTCAAAGAGCCAAGGAACTGAAAGAGATGCAACCTTGGAGCTTCAAAGGGTAAGGACAGGAGGAGGAGAAAAGAGCCCCACGAGCCTGATCAAAGACCTAGGTGGGCAGGTTCTGGCCTGCTGGCTGGATGTTTGACACCCCTGCTTTAGATACTAGATGAAGAACACTTAGAAGTCCAAGAACAAGCAGTTCCTGCTCTGAGTGGGAGGAATGGTATCCTAATCTTTAGAATGGAAAGATGAGATAGAAAGCAAATAGTAGCCTGATCCATATTAAGCATCACAATAAAGGTATGGTTTGAAAGTATCCAGATTTTTTTAGTCTTATGTCCAAATGTCTTCTGTCTTGAGAACTTGTGCCTTATAATCAGAGAGGACCCATACAGACGTGCAGATGGTATCTCATTTCCCCCTCCCACCATTTCCTCTTTACACCTTATCCTATTTCCTTCTCTCCTTCCCACCCACCTTCATCTCTCTTTCATCTTCAGGTTTCCTTCCTTCAATCTCACTGGCAGCCTCTACCTGGGAAAATTTTGGGCCACCTGCTGGACTGGGCCTAATTGCATGCTGTGGAACCTTTCGGGGGGACATCTCACTTTCTCCTGGCTCTCCCTTCCCATACTATTTTTTCTTTCTCCCTTCCTGCCAACCCACATATCCTGACCTTTCCCTGTTTCCTTCTCTCCTTCCCACCCACCAACCAACCACTCAATCAGGGCTGGCTCGCCCACTAGGCAGTTGCCTAGGGCACCGGGAGGTAGGGGGCACTGAATTGGGCTCCCCCATGGTGCCCATGGCAAATGCCTAGTTTGCCTCCCTCCCCGCTGCTGCAAACCCGCCACCTCAAGCTGCCCCCCTGCCGCCACCCTCCTTCCCGTTGTGGCGCTGCCAGGCAGCACCGTGCTCTGTCCCTGCCCCCCCCCCCCCGCGCACCATGCCGCACTGCACTGAAGCTGGTCCTTACTGGCTTTAATGTGGCTGGTGCAGCTTCTACTTCTTTGAACAGCCTGTGGCGCGATAGGAGACTTCACTCCCCCTCACTTCCGGTTTCAGGAAGGAGGGGGAGCAAAGTCTCCTCTTGGTCTGTTCAAAGAAGTAGAAGCTGTGCCAGCTGCATCGAAGCCAGTAAGGGCCAGCGTTGGTGCAATGCGGCATGGCGGGTGGTGGTGGTGATGGAGCATGTCTCTGCCTGGCAGTGCCGTGAAGAGAGGGAGGGCAGCAGGTGGCAGAGGGGGGGCGGTGGGCAGGGAGCCTGCCTGGGGCGTCACGCACCCATGGACCAGCGCTGCACTCAATCCACCTTTCATCTGCTTCCCAATTACAACTATATTTATTACTTTGTACATTTATATCCTGCCTTTCTCCACAATGGGGACCCACAGCAGTTTCATTGTTATCTTCTCCTCCATTCTTTCCTTACAACAGCCCTGTGAGAGAGGTAAGGCAAAGAATGTGAGCTTCCATGGCAGAGTGGTGATTCAAACCTAGGTCTCCCTGGTTTTAGTCTGAAATTCTGACTCTGTCATACTGGTATTTGTATGATGGCTGCTGTTTAAGAGTAGCAAACAGCCAGTCCTGAGTGAGTAATGAAAGGTATGTGGTATCATGCTACTTGGTGGTTGCTGCTATGCCTGGCTTTCATGAGTCCTCCCTCAAAAGTTAAAACAGCACTGGAAATTGCCCTTTCCATTCCTTTTGCCTTTTACTGAGAGAAACCAAAGTTGGTAATATTGTTGTGGTTGCCTAGCAATGGACACATAGGGCATTCATTTCTTAAAGCTCCAGGGGCTACATCAATCATTTTGGATGAGTTTAACCCCACAGTGTTTTAATAATAATAATAATAATAATAATAATAATAATAATAATAATAATAATAATAATAATAATAATAATAATAATAATAATGTTTTTATTTATACCCTGCCCTCCCCGCCAAGGCATGCTCAGGGCAGCTTACAAAGCATGATATAATATCATGATATAACAATAAACAGATAATAAAATTGGTAAACAATGGCATAAATACAATATATAAATTAATATTAAAATTAATCTAAAAACAATATAATGGTGCTACAATCTCTGTTTGTCCAAGATAGCTTAATATTAGTTCTGGTTCCATCTTAAAAGGTTAGTTTGAAGAGAGCAGTTTTGCAAGCCCTACGGAACTGATTAAGATCCCGTAGGGCCCACACCTCTTCCGGCAGCTGATTCCACCATTGGGGTGCTTTTATAGAGAAGGCCTGCTCCCTGGTTGTTTTTAGTTTGGCCTCCTTAGGCCCAGGGATTTCCAAAAGATTTTGTGAGCTGGAACGCAGTGCTCTCAGGGGAACATATGGAGAGAGGCGGTCCCTAAGGTAGGCAGGTCCTCAGCCATATAGGGCTTTAAAGGTAATAACCAGCACCTTGTAACAAACTCGGTAGACAATTGGCAGCCAATGCAGTTCCCGCAGCCTAGGCCACACATGTTCCCACCGAGGTAGTCCCACTAGCAGCCTGGCTACTGCATTCTGCACTAGCTGCAGTTTCCGAGTTCAGTACAGGGGCAGCCCCATGTAGAGGGCATTACAGTAGTCCAATCTCGAGGTGACCGTCACATGAATCACTGTTGCCAGGTCGCTTCATTCCAAGAAGGGGGCCAACTGCCTCGCCCGTCTAAGGTGAAAAAAGGCGGATTTGGCAGTGGGCCTCCATTGTCAGGGAAGACTTCAGTAGCACTCCCAAGCTCCTGATCTCGCGCACTGGTACCAATGTCGCCCCGTCAAAAGCTGGAAGGGAGATCCCTCCTTCCGGACCGCTGTGACCTAGACAAAGGACCTCTGTCTTCGCTGGATTCAATTTCAGCCCGCTCAGCTTGATCCAATCAGCCACGGCTTGCAATGCCTGGTCCAGATTTACAGGGATGTCAGCAGCTCGGCCACCCATCAATAGATAGAGCTGGTTGTCATCGGCATACTGGTGACAACCCAGCCCATATACTAGTGACAACCCAGCCGATATCCCCGGGCAATCTGGGCAAGGGGGCGCATGTAGATGTTAAATAACATCGGAGAGAGAACCTCCCCCTGGGGTACCCCACAATTAAGTGGGTGCCTCTGGGACAGCTCTCCCCCAATCGCCACCCTTTGTCCCTGACCTTCAAGGAAAGAGGAAAGCCACTGTAAGGTTTTGAGGTGTTTTTTTTTTTTTTAAGATTTTTTTTTAAGATTTTTTTTTAAGATTTCATATTTTTCTGCAAACCTGGGCCTCGTTTAGGTTTGTAAAATGATCTCTCTTGTCTGTTTATAGCTCCATTCTCTGGATTTAAATATGTACAGATTTGGCAATACTGAGATTTGGCAATACTGAGAATTATATCAGTTTGGTGTAGTGGTTAAGTGTGCGGACTCTTATCTGGGAGAACCGGGTTTGATTCCCCACTCCTCCACTTGCACCTGCTAGCATGGCCTTGGGTCAGCCATAGCTCTGGCAGAGGTTGTCCTTGAAAGGGCAGCTGCTGTGAGAGCCCTCTCCAGCCCCACCCACCTCACAGGGTGTCTGTTGTGGGGGAGGAAGGTAAAGGAGATTGTGAGCCGCTCTGAGACTCTTCGGAGTGGAGGGCGGGATATAAATCCAATATCTTCTTCTTCTTATATATAATATATATATATATATATATATATATATATATATATATATATATATATATATATATATATATATATATATATATATATATATATATATATATATATATATATATATATTGGTTTTCAATGTCTGAGGCTGTCATTGTTAGGACCCTTCACAATTTTGAAAGTCTGTGGAGCCCAACTTGGTTTGAGAACATCATGTGAGTAGCAGTGTTCCCTCTAAGCTGAGTTAGCGAGAGGTAGTTCACAGATTTTTAGCCTCCCAACTCACACATTTTTGTCTTAGCTCAGGAAGAATGACCCCAGAGTGCACTAATTTATGCAGTAGCTCACAACTTTAATGCCATTAGCTCACAAAGTAGAATTTTTGTTCACAAGACTCTGCAGCTTAGAGGAACACTGGTGGGTAGTTGTGCTGGGCTGTACTATTGCCCCACTTTGAAGCTGCACATGCACTATTCCCTCACATATAACTCCAAATTGGCACAAACAACACCACACACACACACACACACACATGGCTACCCCAGTGCTAAAAACAGTATTATTTAATTTGGCCCTCATTCAGGCTATGATTTGCTTTAAGGTCTGAATCTTATCACTGTCCTTTTGATTGTTCTTACCTCAAAGAGATAGGACTTTGGATCGATGACAGAACATCTGCTTGGCATGCAAAAGGTCCTAGCTTCAATCCTTGACATCTCTAACTAAAAAGATTAGGTAGCAGGTGATATGAAAGACTTCAGCCTGAGAACCCTGGTGAGTCACTACCAGTCTGAGTTGCCAGTACTGATCTTTATGCACCAGTGGTCTGATTCAGCATAAGGTAGCTTTAAGAGCTGCCAAAAATGGGGAATCACTTAGAATCATAGAATTGGAAGGAACCTCCAGGGTCATCTAGTCTAACCCCTGCACATTGCAGGAAACTAATAAACACCTCCCCCTAAATTCACAGGATCCTCATTACTGTCAGATGGCCATCTAGCCTCTGTTTAAAAACCTTCAAGGAAGGAGAGCCCACCACCTCCCAAGGAAGCCTGTTCCACTGAGGAATCACTCTAACGGTCAGGAAGTTTTTCCTAAAGTTGAGCTGGAAACTCTTTTGATTTAATTTCAACCCATTGGTTCTGGTCCTACCTTCTGGGGCCACAGAAAACAATTCTGCACCATCCTCTATATGACAGTCCTTCAAGTACTTGAAGATGGTGATCATATCACCTCTCAGCCGCCTCCTCTCCAGGCTAAACATCCCCAGCTCCTTCAACCTTTCCTCATAGGACTTGGTCTCCAAACCCCTCACCATCTTTGCTGCCCTCCTCTGGATCCGTTCCAGCTTGTCTATATCCTTCTTAAAATGTGGTGCCCCAAACTGAACACAATACTCCAGGTGATGTCTTACCAGAGCAGAGTAAAGTGATACCATCACATCACTTGATCTGGACACTATACTTCTGTTGATATAGCCCAAAATTGCATTTGCTTTTTTAGCCATGCATCACATTGTTGACTCATGTTCAGTGTATGAACCAGTAAGACCCCCTAGATCCTTTTTGCACATACTACTGCTAAGACAAGTCTCCCCCATCCTATAACCATGCATTGGATCTTTCCTACCTAAATGCAGAACTTTGCATTTATCCCTGTTAAAATTCATTTTATTGGTTTTAGCCCAGTTTTCCAGCCTGTCAAGGTCATCCTGTATCCTGTTTCTGTCTTCTTCTGTGTTTGCAACCCCTCCCAATTTCGTATCATCTGCAGATTTAATAAGAATTCCCTCTATTCCTTTATCTAAATCATTGATAAAGATGTTGAACAAAACAGGTCCCAGGACAGATCCTTGAGGCACTCCACTTGTCACTCCTCTCCAAGAGGATGAGGAACCATTCACAAGCACTTGTCAAGGGGCATGAAAATGCATCTTCCTTGGTTTGGCTTAGAAGTATTCAAATTTATTTCTGAAGAAATTAACAGTTGTAAGAAATATCTACAAGGATCTTAAGAATCTGGGAGAGGGAGATTTATACCAATTTATACCAATACCAGGGATGTTTATACCAATTGTTATCACCTTGATTACTATACCTGGTTCATCCTGAACACCATAAAGTTAATTATTAGGTCTTCATAAAATAAACAACATTTGATGGTTGTGCATGGGTCAAGTCAGGCTCAATCACAGAGTTTCTACATGGACATCAAGAAATGGGTCTCAAGAGATGGGTCTTAACATTATAGCTAATGAATTTAGAAGGGAAGGTGGCATTGTATAGCCCAATCTTGTCAGATCTCAAAAGCTAAGTAAGGTTGGTAGTTGTATGGGAGACCACCAAGGAAGTCTCTGCAGAGGAAGGCAATGGCAAACCACCTCTGCTTTTCACTTGACTTGAAAGGGGTTGCCATAAGTTGGTTGGAACTTGAATGCACACATGTATGTAACAAATTCAATAATGCCACAAATTTAATGGTGAACATATTTGATAGTTTAGCTTACTTTGCTTTGCTGTAAAGATCAGATGTGAGCTGATCACTGTGTTTGCTCAGTTTGTCACCAAATGACCTGACTGCTGCTTAACAGGTTTCTACCAGGTCTTTGCAAAACTGTGCACAGCAAAAATGCTGCAGATTAAGGCATACAGACAGCTATAAAAGATCTTCATCATGGTCTCTATGCAGTCCCACACATGGGTTTTCCATCTGGAACGAACCCGACCTCGGAGAATTTAAAGCTAGCCTAGGCGTTTATTTTGGCGCGCATTCCCTCTCATCCTGGGGAGCAGGCATCCACTACGCATGCCTGGAGCGAGGGGGAGGCGCTCCACCCACCCAGTTTCTTTCTAACTGCCACTCGGAATAGTCTCACCTCGTCGCGTCTCCTCAACTTTGTCTAGCCTTGTTTTGCCTTCTTCTCTAAATCCTGCTTCTATGACATCTTCTTCTTCAACTTCAACTGGTATCGTAAAAAAAAAAAAAGAACTTTATCTTCTTCAACTATCATTCTGTCCCCTTCCCCGGGTGTATGGAAGGGAAGGATCCTAAAACAACTTTCAAAAAGTGTACTCAGCGTGGGACCAAAATTCCCTCAACAGACGGACACTTTCTGTGCTTATTTTGTTTGGGGGAGGCCCACAGAACCGATACCTGCACCCATTGTAGCCAATTCGGAAAGCTGGCCAGAAATAATCACGCTGCTAGACTGAAGAGCCATCTTGTAATGTACTGGAAGCCGAGACGGTTTGAAGGCAACATTCTTTATTGCGAGCACATTACAAAAGTGAGTACACGCGGCCAGGGTCCCGCATATATACATTCCCCCGGACGGCCCCCCGGTCCGACCAGGCCAATCCTGGTCGGTTAAACTTCCCGCCACATATGTGGAGGGGCGGGGTCACTGGCGAGCCACATCCGGGAACCCGAGGGTCTCCCTTAGGTGGCCATTGCCATGCGGCCTGGCCACTTATGATCAATTGTTTATTTGTATCATGGTTTCTACCATGTCCTGTTAGCCGCCCTGAGCCTGCCTAGGCGGGGAGGGCGGGGTATAAATAAAAGTTTATTATTATTATTATTATTACTACTACTACTACTACTACTACTACTACTACTACTACTACTACAGTGGGGTTGGGTCGTGGGGAACCAAAGCAGCTTACATAATTCTCTTTTGCCCTCTTTGGTCTGAACAACTACCCTATGAGGCAGGTTAGGATGGAAGTCTGTGACTGGTCTGAAATCAGTCAGCCAGCTTTCACAGCCAGCTTTCACACCTGGGTCCAGCAGAACCCACTCTGAAGCCCTAACTCCTTATGCCCTCCTCAAAGTCCACCTCAGAATTTCCAGGAATTTCCCATCAACATGGAAAGGTACCACTGAAGGCGTCTGGGCAAGTGTCTGCCACCCTTGCTGTCTCCCCACCCACCCAAATGAAGGCATTCACTCCCCCCCCCCCCCCCAGGTGAGCTGATCTCTGGCATCTGGAAAGCAGTTGTAATTCTGAGTGATCTCCAGCCCTCACCTAGAGATTGGCAACAGTGGTTCCCAGGAGGAAATTGTTGGTTTGGAGTCTATGGCATTGTACCTCTCTGAGGTCCCACCCCTCCTCAAACCCTGCCCTCTCCAGGCTGGCCCCTTAAATCTCCAGGAATTTCCTAAATTGGGAGTTGGCAACCCTATCTCCTTCCCTTTATCCACCCCTCTGACTTCAGCTTTCCATCACGTTTGCCCTCCATGCAGCCTCTATATAGGAAAATTAGTCATTCTTCACAGTGTGGGGGGGAACTAGAGCAGTTTACATCATTCTCTCCCTCCATGTGATCTGAACAAAACCCTGTGAGGCAGGTTAGGCTGGAAGCCTGTGGCTGGTCTGAAATCAGCCAGTCAGCTTCCACAGCAAGGACCTGGGTTCAGCAGACCCCACTCTGAAGCCCTAACTCTCCCCAGGGGGAGCTGATTTCTACCATCTGGAGAGTAGTTGTAACTTTGAGTGATCTCCATCCCTCACCTGAAGATTGGCAACAATGGTTCCCCAGGAGGAAAGACCACTCCCTCAGAGTCCATTCTGTCATATGAGCCCACTGTAGCCTAATTGGAATAGAAAGAGTGAAGATTATTGGCAGGTAAAAAGCGCCCCTCCCTGCTGTGAATTAACATTCCTTTTGCCTCAGTTGAAGAGAAGGAATCCTATTGTTTTCTCATGAGCACAGGCCCATAGCTGGGGAGGGACCTGGGGGGCCAGGTACCATAACTCCCCCCCCCCCCCGCGTTTTACACCCTCGCACCTCCTTGCCTGCTTTCAGACAGACTGGTTCTGGACTTCCTACAACCAGGCCCTGAGGAGAGGTAGTACTGATCAGGAAGCCCCCTGTCAGCAGAGAACTGTCTCCCTCGAAGGTCAGTGGGCTTATGCTGGAATTATTGCCTGATGGGGCTGGCAGTGGGCGGGGAGAGCAGAATTAGCTAATGGCATGGCAGAGACAGTGTGAGCCGATCCTGTGCAAGCTGCATCTAATGAATGAAAATCCTCAGAACTGCCACCACAGTTGGGCTTTTATTTATATAACTGATTATCATTAGTCAGGCTTTTGGGAGACAGGACTAGTGCCATTAGATGTCAGAGATCATGACTGACCCGGTGGGTGATCCATAGGGCCTTTTTCGTAGAAAAATCCCACCATGAATTCATTTGCATATTAGGCCACACCCCTGGCACCAAGCCAGCTGGGATAGCGTTCCTGTGCATTCCAGCTCAAAAAAAAAAAAAAAAAAAAAAAAAAAAAGCACTGGTGGTCCATCTCATCCATATGAGTTTACAGCATCAGGATGGTGCAGCATGTTTCATAATCCAGTAGTTGACTTCCTTTTTTCTTCAGTGGCTCTAATTGCTAATTAAAAATAAGAAAAGAAAGTATAATCTGCTACATGGCAAGATTTGAAATACGTGTCTTTTCCTTCCTTAGAGACCCAGAAATTGTTATGACAGCACACAGTGCAGCTCTAAGCAGGCGTGGCCCTACATGCTACTATGAAGGGAACTATGTATAGGAAATGTATAATATAAAATCGTAATAATGCAAAACCATAGGCACTTTTGGGCAAAGTTAATGAAATACACATTATAAGCAAGGATGTCTCTAAAGCTTAAATAAGATTTCCTTTGTGCCCAACAGGAATAATTTCAGAATATTATAAGCAGAGAACTAGAAGGGCATCTCATTTTCAGACTCTCTGCACTATTTCCTTTTTCTCATCTCCAGGCAGCCACCATAGTGTTTCTCTACTTCTTTTTCTCTCTCCCACCCACCGACCAAATAACCACCTTTTTATTACTTTAATTTAATAAATAAACATTGATACAAAGAAAATAAGTATTAACAAAGCTTAACAAATGCAAAGTTTGATACAGGAAACAACAATTGCATTTGCTTCTGTTTTTTCCATGCAAGACTGCCATACCAAGTCTTAACTCACACATTTCCCTTTCTGTTAGTTAATTTAATCATAAAGTAAGCAGACAAAAGA
Organism: Heteronotia binoei; assembly: GCF_032191835.1. Lineage (NCBI taxonomy): Eukaryota > Metazoa > Chordata > Lepidosauria > Squamata > Gekkonidae > Heteronotia > Heteronotia binoei. The sequence goes on along the minus strand of NC_083243.1, from coordinate 90,467,331 downwards.
ATTATGGCTATGGTAGTTGAATGTGACAACACTCTTAAATCTCCTTGAAAAAATTGTAACATTATTTAACAATTTTTTTTTAGTAAAGTTGGTATATTTATACATAATTTTATAACAATGACTTCCCAATACTTAACTGCACATGGGCAGGTCCACTACTGTACATTTTAGTGAGTTTCTTTAGTGTCAACTCAAACTACTGACCTTTCTCTATCCCCCCCCCCCCCCTTTAGCTTTCCCTCCTTTCCACTCCTGGCAGCCTGTCCTCTTTTCTTCTCCCACAGTCACATAACAACCTTTTTCTGTTCCCCTTGCAGTGAAAGGGGATGGAAAAAGGGCTAAGCAGAAAAAAAGACTGAGCCTGCTTTGATGGGGAGGGGAGGATATATAAATAAATAAATAATGATGTGGTTGTCTGGCAGCCTCCCAAATGGCCACTAGGTTCTTAGAATGTACTTTAGTGAGATGTAAGTTTGTATTCATCTCTTCAAATTACAAACGGTGATGGTGCTTACTTGGGATTTTTTTAGATCCATTTTTATTTTTTGCAAATTGGTGGCTTTAGAAAAGCGTCCCCCACTCCCCCTCCCTGGCCCCATGTATGGATCTACACTCTGTGGGCTGGTTCAGGAGGACTTCCAGGGTTGGAAAATGCCGAGCTGAACTGCTTCTCAGAAGGGGAGCAGGCTGGAACTTCTGTTTGGGGTAGTGAAAGGCAATTTAATGCCTACTGCCTACTTTTCTCAGTCAGAGATTAGTCCAAGATATGCACAGGAAACTTTGAGGAGATTTACTTTGGCTAAAAGGGAGTCCCGGGGGGGGGGGCTCCTTTGAGGCTTTGAAGAGTCTCCAGAGACTAGTTGCATTTTCATCAACTGCAGAGGTTTCCAGAGTCATTTATTTGACTTAAGCTTGATGGGATCCTAATCTCTTTGATTCTACTAAACGTCTAAAGCTATGCAAGACTGGTGTTGATCTGGATAACTACAGAAAAGGTACAGATCGCTATCTTTCATTCCGGGATTAATTAAAATTAAACAAAATAAAATCAGAAGGTGGAAAATTGGAATCTAGAAAGCTTGGAAGAAGGGGAGAAGGGGCGAAATTTGGACTGTGTAAATTTAAAGGATAGTATTAAAAAGTGAGAAGGAATTTATTGTTTGGTCTACTTGCGGTTTCTGAGAAAAAGCCCCATCGTCATAGAATTGCAGTTTCCACAGTCAACACAGGAAATACGTCAAGTATCGTGATATCTCTCTACCAGCGAAAACGGGATTTGGAGGCAAGTAAAGCAGGAAGTATTGGATGAAAAAGGTAAATCATTGAAGCAGCCAGCCTACTCTAGGACTATAATACCATAGAAAAACATCAGCGGCCGTTGCAATGAGGTCAAAGTTTTAATAAATTTTTTAAAGTGTTTGGGACATTAAAAATTGGGGGAGCCGACAGAGGTGACAACTATAAGGTAAATGCTATCAGACATTATTGTTAATAATTATTTTAGAAGCCTGTAGAAGAAAAAGGGAAAAAATTTTTTAAGTGAGGCAGAAAGTTGCGACCACCATTTTGGAAAAAATAAAAACTTTAAAAATTAATATCTGAGCCCAGGAGGCTCTGAGGATGGTGAAATTAGGCTTATTGATGAAAGCAAGCTTTATTCTTTTAAACATGATAGTTGAAATTTAATTTGGTGAGGTCAAATTTTTCGGTGTTTTTACATGCCAGACCACAAGCAAACCCATGCAAGGGCTGCTTCACTGGAGAAAATGCAGGATCAATTGGATGCAATGGAAGACAGGATGATAAAAGGAATGAAGGAGATGATAACTGCTTCCAAAAAAGAAATTAGAAAAGATATTGAATAGCTAAAAAAAGATATAGAGGATATCAGAAATGAGACTGTGGCAACATCAAAGAAAGTCCAAGAGGTGGAAGGGAGAGTGAAAATACATGATTCCACCTTGTTAAAAATACAAGAAAAAGTGGCAATTCATGACTGCAAATTGATGGAGACCCAGATACGCTTGAGAGGAGTACCTGAGGAGGAAGAAACTGACCTGAAAGAATATATAATAAAAATAATTGCAGAATTTCTGGAGGAAGATCCTGAAGGGACTAGAAATATGTATGACTATATGTATAGAGTGAATTCACTTTATGCAAAAAAAAAAAATAATAATCTACCAAGAGATGTGGTTATAAGATACCTGACAAAAGAAATGGTGGGAAAGATTATGAATAAAAACTTTGAAAAAACACTGATAGTGGGAGGCAGCAGAGTAAGAATTATGAAGGAGTTGCCAAGGCAAGTGATAAATGACAGAAGAGCATATAAGAAACTGACAGAAAAATTATGGGACAATGAAATGAGGCATAGATGCATAATACCTGAAGGCTTGAGCTTTGAACTTCAAGGAAGAAGGATTACAATTACAAATACACAGGAACTGCGTAGATTTTGTGAAGAACATAAAGAATTTGCACCATGATTGATTACAAATTATTATCTTGGAATGTAAATGGACTGAATTCACCACAAAAAAGAAAGGCAACATTTCATTGGATTAAAAAGCAAAATTGTAATATAGTTTGTTTACAACAAGTACATATTAAACAAAAGGATTACAAATTTTTATGGAATAAGCAATTGGGATTAGAATTTTGTTCATTGGCTGAACAGAAGAAAAGGGGAGTGATTTTTTTATATTAAACAATAATTAGATCTGTAATTAGTGTTTAAAGATAAAGATGGAAGATTTGTAGCAGTAGAAATAATATTAAATGCAAAAACCCCCCATTGTTATTGGGATTGTATGCACCAAATGGAGCAAAGGATGCTTTTAAAAAAAGACATTATACAACAATTCGATGAAGTGACATATGATCAAGTTTTGATAAAAGGAGATTTTAATGGAACAATTAAGAATACACTGGATAGGTCTGGGGAAAAAAAATAATAAAAAAGGGAAATTGCCAAAGTCTTTTTTTGAACTTGTTAAAGAAGAAAACCTGGAAGATATATGGAGAAAATTGAACCCTGAAGTGCAGGACTATACCTTTTTTTCCCAGCAAGACAGAATACTTTTTCCAGAATTGACATGTTGTGGGGCACTAAGGACTTAGGCCTTATAACAAAGAAAATAGAGATTCTACCTAAAATAGGAGCTGATCATAACCCAATAATGTGGATTACAAAATTGTTTAAAAAGTCAAGAAGATGGAGATTAAATGAAGATTTACTACAGAATAAAGAAATAGTGGCATCTCTAGAAAATGAAACTAAAGCTTTCTTCCAAATAAATGATAAAGAAGATATAGAATTTCAGACGGTGTTGGATGCTTATAAAGCAGTAAAGAGAGGAATATTGATTACACTGAATAATAAAGATAAGAGAGCAAAATAAAAACATATGTTGGATATTCAAAATGAAATAAAGAAGAAGGAAGGGGAACTGAGAAAAAGGCCAGGGAAAAAGAAAATTATGAGGGAGATTACAATATTACAAACACAAATGAGACATTTGTTAAATAAAGAATTGGAATGGAATTTGAAAAGATTACAGCAGAAATCCTTTGAGGGAGCAAATAAACCTGGAAAGTATTTGGCCTGGCAACTGAAAAAAAAAAGAGAGAAAGTAAAATTATTAATAAAATTGTGGTGGAGGGAAGAGAGTTGGTAGATCAGGAAGGAATAAAAAGAGAATTCTTTAAGTACTATGCCAAATTATTTAAGGGTGTTAAAATAAAGAAAGAAAAGATGGAAGCATATTTACAAAATATTAAAATAGCACCTTTAACAGAAAATATGAAAAAGGTTTTGAATGATCCAATTGAAAAAATAGACATCGAAGCAGCGATTAATGCAATGAAAAATGGGAAAGCACCTGGGCCAGATGGATATACAGCTAAATTTTTTAAAACCTTCGAAGAGGGACTAATACCAAGACTTCAGAAATTGATGAGCATTATAAGAATAAAAGGGAAAATACCAAATACATGCAAGGAAGCTGTTATTTCGTTAATTCCAAAAGAAGATAGAGACGTCACGAATGTAAAAGATTATAGACCAATTTCGCTATTAAACAATGATTATAAAATATATACAAGAATATTGGCAGAACAGCTTAAACAATATTTGATAAATTTAATAAAGGAGGATCAAACGGGGTTTCTCCCCAAAAGGCAAATAAGAGACAATATTAGAACTGTTGTAAATATTGTAGAATATTATGAAAGACATCCAGAAAAGGAAGTTGCATTATTCTTTGAGGATGCAGAGAAAGCATTTGATAATTTAAACTGGGACTTTATGTTTGCAGTAATAGAGAAAATGGAGTTGGGGAAAAACTTTATAAGGATGATAAAAACAATACATACTGAACAACGTGCAAGGCTATGTATAAATGCAGATCTTACAGAAGATATGATAATTAGCAAAGGTACAAGTCAAGGCTGTCCACTTTCCCCACTGTTGTTTATAATGACTCTTGAAATCTTACTGATGCAAATCCAAGAAGACAAAGAAATAGAAGTTTTAAAAGTAAAAGGATTTATTTATAAATATAGAGCAGTTGCAGATGACATAATGTTTATAAATGAAAATCCCATACAAGTAACACCTTTGTTGTTAGTTAAAATACAAGAATATGGAGAACTGGCGGGACTTAATATTAATAAAGAAAAATCAAAACTTCTATGTAAAAATATTTTTTATTTTATTTATTTATTTTATGACTTCTATCCCGCCCTTCCCAACAAGTGGCTCAGGGCGGCTTACAACACAAGAATATAACATAAATAGAAGTTAAAGATAAAACATTTAGATTTAAGTATTAAACCATTAAAAACATTAAAACATTTAAAACATTTGGCATTTAAAACATTTAAAACATCGGGGCAGCGGACATCCAGTATAGCTACACTCAGTTTCTTGTACCAGCTAGTCATAGGCCAGCCGGAAGAGGGTTGTCTTACAGGCCCTGCGGAACTGGGCTAAGTCCCGCAGGGCCCTCACCTCTTCCGGCAGCTGGTTCCACCAGGAGGGGGCCATAATAGAAAAGGCCCGGTCCCTCGTCGATTTTAAGCGGGCTTCCTTTGGCTCGGGGATAACTAAGAGATTTTGTGTTCCTGATCTCAGTACTCTCTGGGGAACATGCGGGGAGAGACGGTCCTTCAGGTAGGCAGGTCCTAGGCCATATAGGGCTTTAAAGGTAATAACCAGCACTTTGTACCGGACTCGGTAAGCTATCGGCAGCCAGTGCAGGTCCCGGAGCCCCGGCCGGATGTGCTCCCTTCTTGGGAGCCCTAACAGCAGCCGGGCCGCGGCATTCTGCACTAGCTGCAGCTTTCGGGTTCGGCACAAAGGCAGCCCCATGTAGAGAGCATTGCAGTAGTCCAACCTTGAGGTGACCGTGGCATGGATCACTGTTGCTAGATCGTCACGTTCAAGGAAGGGGGCCAGCTGCCTTGCCCGCCTAAGATGAAAAAATGCGGACCTGGCAGTGGCTGCTATCTGAGCCTCCATTGTTAAGGAGGACTCCAATAGTACCCCCAGGCTTTTGACCTGGTCCGCCGCTATCAGCGGCGCACCCTCAAAAGCTGGTAGGGGGATTTCCCTCTCCAGGCCCCGACGACCCAAGCAAAGGACCTCTGTCTTCACTGGATTTAACCTCAGCCCGCTCAGTCTGAGCCACCCAGCCACTTCCTGTAATGCCCGGTCTAGATTTTCTGGGGCGGAGGCTGGTCGGCCGTCCATAAGTAGATAGAGCTGGGTGTCATCAGCATACTGGTGACAACCCAGCCCATACCTTCGAGCAATCTGGGCAAGGGGTCGCATATAGATGTTGAATAACATCGGGGAGAGAACCGCCCCCTGAGGCACTCCGCAATCAAGCGTTTGCCTCTGGGATAGCTCACCCCCAATCGCGACCCTTTGTCCCCGACCTTCGAGGAAAGAGGAAAGCCACTGTAAGGCCAGCCCCTGAATCCCCGAGGCGGCAGGTCAGTAACCGATGGTCGACCGTGTCGAACGCAGCCGACAGGTCCAACAACATCAGCACCGCCGAGCCGCCCCGATCCAGATGCCGTTGGAGGTCATCCACCAGGGCGACCAACACAGTCTCCGTCCCATGACCCGGGCGGAAGCCGGACTGGAGTGGGTCAAGGATGGAAGCATCCTCCAGGAAAGTCTGTAACTGCACTGCCACTGCCCTCTCAATAAGCTTGCCCAAAAAGGGCAAGTTTGAGACTGGCCGATAATGCGCCAATTGGGCCGGGTCTAAAGTTGGTTTTTTTAAGAGGGGGCGGACCACTGCCTCTTTGAGCGGCGTTGGAAAATGCCCTTCCATCAGGGATCTATTTATGATATCCCGTATAGGATATCTAAGCTCCCTCTGGCATGATTTAATAAGCCAGGAGGGGCACGGGTCCAGATTACAAGTTGTTGGGCGTGCAGATAAGAGGATCCTGTCAACTTCCTCCAGGCTGAGAGGGCCGAAGCCATCCAGAACACAATCCGAAGACAGGCCCGGAGCCTCGGTTTCACTAACTGTCTCAAATATGGCTGGGGGGTCGGGGCGGAGTGACGCGATCTTGTCCGCAAAGAATTTCGCAAAAGCCTCACAGCCAATCTCCAATTCAATAGAATTTGGTCTGCCCTGTGGCAGTGTCGTAAGGTTCCGAATTATATCAAACAATTGTGCCGGGCGCGAAGTTGCGGACGCAATCTTAGTTGCAAAGTAAGTTTTCTTTGCGGCTTTGATTGCCATCTCATAGGATTTCAAATTCTCTCTATAGGATGTTCGAGTCGCTTCGTCTCGAGTACGCCGCCATTGTCTCTCTAGTCGTCTAAGCCCCCGTTTTTTTAGCCGCAACCCCTGGTTAAACCAGGGTGACGGCTTCAAACGGGGGCGTAGAGGGCGCCTAGGTGCGACCTCCTCAATAGCCCTAGAAAGTCCATCATTCCAGGACTCTACTAGGTCGTCCAGGGAGTCGCCAGTGGGCCAGACATCCCGTAGAGCCGTTAGGAACCGTTCCGGGTCCATCAGGCTCCGTGGGCGAGCTAAAATGCGCTCTCCGCCTAAACAGGGTTGGGGTGATACATCCACACGAGCCTTAAGGGCATAGTGATCCGACCATGGCACTGCTATAGTAGCAATATCGTCCACTAAAACTCCCACCACAAAGACCAGGTCTAACATGTGTCCCACCTGATGAGTGGGTGTTGTAACAACCTGGGAGAGTCCCAGTGTCGCCATGGATGACACCAGGTCCAACGCCTGGCTGGAAGCCGCGTCGTCGGCGTGGACATTGAAGTCACCCAAGACCAATAGCCTAGGGTACTCCAACGCCCAGCCCGCCACCGCCTCCACCAGGGATGGTAAGGTGCTGGCCGGTGCGTTAGGCGGTCGGTACACCAACCAGATCGCCAACCCCTCCCCAACGTCCCACATCAGGCCGGCACATTCAACTCCTGGAATCTCCGGGGCCGGGAGTGCCCTAAAGGAGTAAGCCTCTCGTATGAAGAATGCCACTCCTCCCCCCCGCTCGCTAGTCCGGGACTGGTGAAAGACTGAGTATCCCGGGGGGGTCATCTGGGAGAGAGTCACAGTCTCCCCATCCCGCACCCAGGTCTCGGTCACGCAAGCCAGGTCCACATCCTGTTCAAGCAGGAAATCCCGAAGGATCATGGTCTTATTGTTGATGGACCTGGCGTTACATAACACCAGTGATGGAGGCGAGTACATTCGTCTGGCTACACTACCTGTCACCATCGGGATGGGACACAGGCTGGAAGGTGGCCGAGCACCATTATGTCTCAGCCCCCTTCGCCTATAGATCTGCCTGTTCCCACCGTCATACCTTCCCCTCTCCAGGAGTACCGGATATGCAAGTATGCAAGTAAATAAACAAAAAGAACTGCAGAAGGTTGTGAAGTTACCTCTAAGGTAAAATATTTGGGTGCAGAGATAACAATGAAGAATATTGATTTGTTTAAAAACAATTATGAGAAGCTATGGCGTAAAATGGATGAAGATATGATAAAATGGAATAAACTTAATTTGTCATTGCTGGGCAGAATAGCTGCAATTAAAATGAATATTCTGCCAAGAATAATGTATTTGTTTCAAACTATTCCGATTGTGAAAGACAGCAAACAATTTAATAGATGGCAAAAGAAAATCTCAGAGTTTGTGTGGGCTGGGAAGAAACCAAGGATCAAAATGAAAATTTTAACAGATGCAAAAGAGAGAGGAGGATTTCAATTACCAGATTTATGAAGCAGTTTGTTTAGTGTGGATAAAAGAATGAGTGACGCTGTTTAACAAAAAACTCTTAGCTTTGGAAGGTCATGGAAATAAATTTGGCTGGCACGCTTATATGTATTATGGGAAAAAAGATGGATGACTTTTTTCCCTCACCATTATATAAGAAACAATTTGTTAAATACGTGGATGAAATATAAGAAATATGGGGATGAGAGAAAGCCATTATGGATAGTGCCAGCAGAAGTAATAAAAATAACAGCTGAGATGGGTGAAGAAAAGTGGTTCCAAATGCAACAAATATAGAGCCTGGTGGAAAAGGATATTAAAACTGAAGGAATAAGAAAAGAGCAAACAGAAATGGAAAAAGTTCTGCTTGGAGATAATGAAAAATTAACTTCAAAACTATATAAATTACTTTTGAAATGGTCTACGGAAGATGAATTAGTAAAATCTCAAATGATTAAATGGGCAATTAATGTAAATAAAAAAATACAGATGGAAACTTGGGAATATTTGTGGAAGAACTCTATAAAACTTTCAACATGTCATAGTATTAAAGAGAACTGTTTTAAAATGATGTATAGATGGTATATGACTCCTAAAAAGTTGAAAAAGATGAACAATAAGATGCCAGATAGATGTTGGAAATGTAAAAAACATGAAGGTTCTTTCTACCATATGTGGTGGACTTGTGAAAGAGCAAAAAAGTATTGGCAGATGATTCAACAAGAAATTTCTAGGATCTTGGGATATGAGTTTGAGAAAGTTGCAGAGACTTTTCTGTTGGGATTACAAATGGAAAAATTTCCAAAAGAAGATAGAACTGTAATTTGGTACTTGTTTTCAGCTGCTAGGACATTGTATGCACAGTTGCGGAAGCAAGAAAAAATACCATAGAAATGGGATTGGATTGTAAAAGTTATGACATGGGTGAAATGGACAAATTAACAAGAATTTTAAGAGACTATGATGTAGAAGTTTTTAAGATGGAGTGGAAAAAGTTTAGAAGATATGTAGAAAAAGAGTGGAAAATAAAAGGACACTGGACAATTTTTGATCATGATTAAGTACTAGAAGGAAGAAGGATATTAATTTTTGTTTTTATTAGTTAAGAGTACCTTTAAAATATAGTATTTTAAGTAAATAACACCGGGGGTGGTCAAGTAACGGGGGGAGGGGTGGTTAAAAAGTAATATATGGGATAGAAAAAAAGTTATTAATGATGCAAGAAATAGATATTGTTACTATATGTTACTAAATAAAATTGTTTTAAATACACTCTGTGGGCTGGTTCAGAATTCATTATAAAATGACTTCCGGTCTGAGCTGACGACAGAGCTGCAGCCCTCTAAATAAGGGGGATTTTTTCCCCCTTTGTTTAGGGCAGAAAGACCCTTTCGGGGGCCCTGCTCACTAATCTCAGCCAGAGATTAGACAAAGATAACACCTAAACTCCTTTAGTTGTTGATCTCAGCTGAAATTAGGTGGCTGAAGCCGCCTTTTTTTGAGCTTTGAGATCCGACGTTGGGGGAGCGTCTTCCATCATCTACAAAGGATTAAAAAGCCATTAAATTGACCTAAGCCTGTCGGAACCCAGGCACTTGAAGGACTGATTTATAAGTGCAAGATAACTAACTAAGAAGCCGAAGTGAAAGAGCATAAGCTGACAAGGTACCGTTATTCAATGTTTTTGCTCCTGAGACTCTTTAAGCTAATCTGAATAGCCTTGAAAATTAAAAATAAATAGAAGTGAAGTGAAATAGAAGGAGATAACTGCCTGCTAAATTTGAACTCTTGGAAACTAAAGACTTAAATAGAATTTGTAAAAGAAGGAAATTGTTTATACATTCCTGAGGTCTATGACGCAGGCTCTTCTGTTCAACACTCCACGTTCTTATCTGCAAATTTCAAAATTTGGCGGTGTCCCGCTGATGCTGGCGGACAGGGTCAAAAGCTTGGGGGTGCTGCTGGAGCCGTCCCTAAATATGGAGGCCCAGATAGCGACCACTGCCAAGTCCGCGTTTTTTCATCTTAGACGGGCAAGGCAGTTGGCCCCCTTCCTGGACCCCGACGACCTAACAACAGTGATCCATGCTACGGTCACCTCGAGGTTGGATTACTGCAATGCCCTCTACATGGGGCTGCCCCTGTGCCGGACCCGGAAATTGCAGCTGGTGCAGAATGCCGCGGCCCGGCTGTTATTGGGCCTCCCAACATGGGGGCACATTCGGCCGGGTCTTCGGGCTCTGCACTGGCTTCCAATAATATACCGAGTCCGGTACAAGGTGCTGGTCATTACCTTTAAAGCCCTATATGGCCTGGGACCTGCCTACCTGAGGGACCGTCTCTCCCCACACGTTCCCCAGAGAGTACTGAGGTCTGGGACTCAAAATCTTCTCACCATCCCCGGGCCCAAGGAAGTGCGCCTCAAAACAACTAGAGACAGGGCCTTTTCCACAACGGCCCCTATGTGGTGGAACCAGCTACCGGAAGAGGTGAGGGCCCTGCGGGATCTTACTCAGTTCCGCAGGGCCTGTAAGACGACCCTCTTCCGGTTAGCCTACGCCTGACTAGACAAATGTAGCTTTCTAGATCTTAGATTTTTGTGATTATACTGCACAGTTTTAATGTAAAATGTAAAATTTTAAGGTTTTTAGGTTTTAAATGTTTGAATTTAAATGTATTAATTTGTTCTGATTTTATTGTTTTATTATTTGTTGTAAGCCGCCCTGAGCCACTGTGGGAAGGGCGGGAAATAAGTTACGGAATAAATAAATAAATAAATAAATAAATAAATAAATAAATAAATAAATAAAAGCTGCGATATTTGAAAGACGGGAACTGAGCAATCTGAACTGGGAAGTAAAACCTACTGGCCAATGAGGTGAAGCCTACAAGGATTACAAAGCTGTTACACTTGAACCAGGAAGGAATTAAAACCAAGATCAAAGAAGGACCTCTCTAAGACTCTGTGTAACCATAGACAAAGAACGATTGCCATTTTAAAATGGGGGGGAAATAGCCAAATTTGTTGAAAATCAATATCTCAGCCCAGGAAGATGGGAGGAAGATGAAATTAGCTTTATTTTAAACAGCATACTTTAAGCTATTGGACTTGGTGTTGAATTTTAATTTGGAGACCTTTTTAGGTTTGGTGAGTTTTTTATGTCAGAAGAGAGAGTAACCCGATCAAGGGCTCATTCTTTTGGCAAGATGCAAAGCCAATTTGATGCATTAGAAACCAAGATGATGAAAAGAATGGATAAAATGTTACTGGCCCTTAAAAAAGAACTGAAAAAAGATATTGGTGATCTTAGGAAAGATATTGAGGGCTTTAAAGATGAACTGGGAAACAGAGTCAAACAAGTTGAAGAGAAAGTGGATACACAAGCCTCTACTTTGTTAAAACTTCAAGAAAGGGTTACAATCCACGACTGCAGATTGATGGAAACACAAGTGCGTCTGAGAGGACTACCTGAAAGAGAGGAAACAGATTTAATGGACTACATGGTGAAAATCATTGCTGAATACTTAGAAGAGGATCCTGAAAAATTTAGAAGTATGCTGGACAGTGTCTATAGAGTCAGCTCATCATATGCAAAAAACAAAGGCCTACCCAGAGATATCGTTGTGAAACTAAGGTCCAAGGACATAGCAGGAAAAATCATAAATAAAGGCTTTCAAAAAGCTTGGATAATAGAAGGGACCAGAGTTAAAATAATGAAAGAACTACCAAGACAAGTGATTAATGACAGGAAGAAATATAAGAGACTAACAGAGAAATTGCGGGCAGAGGGTACAAGATACAGATGGATACTACCTGAAGGTCTTGGCTTTGAACAGCATGGAAGAAGGATTACAATAAAAAATGAACAAGAGATGTATAGCTTTTTTGAGGAGAATGGGTTATGACTTCAAGAAAGTGGCAGAGACCTTTCTGCTAGGATTACAAATAGAAAAATTTCCAAAAGAAGATAGGACTTTAATTTGGTATCTGCTCTCAGCTGCTAGGACATTGTATGCGCAGCTGTGGAAACAAGAAAAAATACCAGAGAAATGGGACTGGATTGTGAAAGTTTTATCGTGGAGCGAGATGGATAAATTAACAGGAACTTTGAGAGATTATGATCTGGAAGTGTTTAAAAAGGAGTGGAAGAAATTTAAAAAATATATAGAGTTAGAATGGAACGTAAAAAGACATTGGACAATCTTTTAATATGAATGAGAAGAAAAAGACAGTGTGTTTTGATGGGTTTGGGATACCTTTATATTTGGATTTAAATATATAACTTCGGGGTAAGTCTAATAACGGAGGGAGGGGGGATTGAAAATATCATATGGGTTAGGGATAGAAAAGATATAACTAAACATCGTAACCGTAGGTTATTAATGAATTGTTAAAATATAACATTGGAGGGAGGGGGGATTGAAATGTCATACGGATTAATATTGAGATAATTAAGAAATAACTAAGTTGTATAACCATATGATATCAATAAATTGTTAAAACACAGAATTCATTATAAAATGATCATGGAGTTGAGACTTCTTTTTAAATGTTCAGTAGATGTAGGTTGCACAGTTTGTTTGGGAATGTAAAAAATGTTCTGACAATAAAGATGGAATGGTCTTTTCTATCTGTGGACTCCTCAGTCTGTGATTTCTCTGGTTCCTCCTCTTCCATCTATTGACTCTTGTCTTGTAGTGTGAGTCATACATTTGAGTTAAGGAAGAAAGAACCTTTAAAAGTTGACAGAAGTTGGGATACTTTTATTGTTTTTGAAAGAACTTTTAATTTAAAAGCACTTCAGTTTAGAGCAAATATTGTACTTTAGAGCAAATATGGATGCAGTTGGTTGACAGACTCAAAAGTTATGTAGTTTATTTTGGAAAAGGTGAATATCTGTAGTTATTTCATTGTAGATTAAAAAGGTAAATTTGAGCTGATTGGGAGGTGGCATTATTAAAGAATGTGGAAATGGAATGCTAAGAAGCATGATCCTTCTAATGTTTTTCATATATACTAATTGAATCGAAAATTTTAATATTTTTAATTAATGCATCCTTTTGATTCAGTAGATACCTGAATAGACTTCAAAGAAGGCTGAACTGTTGTTGATAAATTCTCAGTAAATAAGAATGTATAGACCTTTGGGGTTATTGTACCTGGTTTCTTTGTACCTAATTTGTACTCAGACTTAAGCACAGACAGAAACAGAGTCAAGACACTTAAATTAAAGTATTATTAACATTACCCCTTAGAGGGATTGAGAAATTGGATTTATATTGTGAAGATTGATGGGTTGGATCCAGACCTCTTTTTCTGTCAGTACTTCCTCAGTAGTAGTGTACTGTCTCAGCCTGTCTTCCAACTGCCTGAACCTTAAGGGTGTAAAGAGAAACAGCTGCCTTTTGCAGAAGGCTCTATAGATGAGAATAGCTATGAGGATCTAGGATTGCTTGCTTGCCTGATTAGGTGCAGCAGAATATCTTCCTTTGCCACAGCATAAGAACAGTAGAGAGCCAGTTTGGTGTAGTGATTATCTGGGAGAACCAGGTTTGATTCCCCACTTTTCAACTTGCAGCTGCTGGAATGGCTTTGGGTCAACCAAAGCTCTCGCAGAGCTGTCCTTGAAAGAACAGCTTCTGTGAGAGCTCTCTTAGCCCTGCATACCTCACAGAGTGTCTGCTGTGAGGGAGGAAGGTAAATGAGATTGTAAGCTGCTCTGAGACTCTGAGATTCAGAGTGAAGGGCGGGATATAAATCCAATATCATCATCATTGGCATGCTGGATCAGGCAATGGCCCATCCTGCCCAACACTCCGTCACACAGTGGCCAAAAAAACCAGGTGCCATCAGATCTACCAGAGGGCCCAAGACACTAAAAGACCTCCCACTGTTGCCCCCCGCAAGCACCAAGAATACAGAGCATCACTTGCCCCAGAAAGAGAGTTCCATCTATACCTTGTGACTAATAGCCACTGATGGACCTCTGCTCCCAGGGCCAGCTTGCCCACTAGGCAAACTATGCGGTTGCCTAGGGGTCAGGGGGCATGGAATTTGGCTCCCCCCCTCCTGGTGCCCATGACAAATGCCTAGTTTGCCTGCCTCTCTCCCCCACCGCTGCCGCCACCACCACCACCCACCCCCTCCCTTCCCTTCCGCAGTACTGTGCGCCGAGCTCCACCTGCCTCCCCAGTGCGATCAGAGGAGCAGCATCTGATCCTTCTTTGAACAGAGCGGTGGAGGAGGCTTCACTCCCCCTCACTTCTGGTTCCGGGAAGGAGTGGGGAGAAGCCTCCTCCGGCACTCTGTTAAAAAAAGGATCAGATGCCCTCCACGTTGAAGCAGGTAGGGCCAAGCCTGTCACGGCACGGTCTGATGGGGGGGGGGGCGATGGAGCATGGCATTGCAAAGGGAAGGAGGGCAGCAGTGGCAGGGGGGCACCGGGCAGGGCACTGTCTGCTCCATATGTTTATCCAATCCCCTCTTGAAGCTGTCCGCTACCACCTCATTTGACAGTGAATTCCATGTGTTAATCACCCTTTGGGTGAAGAAGTACTTCCTTTTATCACTTCTAACCTGACTGCTCAGCAATTTCATTGAATGCCCATGAGTTCTTGTATTGCGAGAAATGAGGAAAAGTACTTCATTCTCTACCTTTTCTATCCCTTGCATAATCTTGTAAACCTCTATCATGTCACCCTCAATTGACATTTCTCCAAGCTAAAGAGCCCCAAGTACTCTAACCTTTCTTCTTAGGGAAAGTGTTCCAGCCCTTTAATCATTATAGTTGCCCTTTTCTGCAATTTTTCCAATGCTATAATATCTTTCTTGAGAATTGCACACAGTATTCCAAATGAGGCAGCACCATCAATTTATACAGGGGCACTATGATACTGTCTGATTTGTTTTCAGTTCCCTTCCTAATGATCCCCAGCCCAGCATTGGCCTTTTTTATTGCAGTCAAACACTGTCTTGACATTTAGGATTATATTTAGGATTTTTGGTCCCAATGTGCATTACTTTGCACTTGGTCACATTGAATCTCATTTGCTACGTTGATGCCCACTCGCCCAGCCTTGACAGATCTCTTTGGAGTGCCTCACAGTACTGTTTCTCACCTCTCTGAACAATTTAGTGTCATCTGCAACCTTAGCCACTTCACTGCTTACTCCCAACTCCAAATCATTAATGGACAAGTTAAAAAGCAATGGACTCAATACTGAGCCCTGTAGTACCCCACTGCTTACCACCCTCTACTGTGAAAATTGCCCATTTATACTCACTTTCTGCTTCCTATTAGACAGTTTTTGATCCATGAGAGGACTTGTCTTTTTACTTCATGACTATTGAGATTACTTAGGAGCCTTTGATGAGGAACTTTCAGAAGCTTTCTGGAAATCAAAGCAAACAACATCTATTGGGTCCCCCTTGTCTAGACATTTGTTCACCCCCTCAAAGAACACTAACAAGTTAGTGAGACAAGATTTTCCCTTACAGAATCCATGCTGAGTCTTCCTCAATAGACTTTGTTCATCTGTGTGCCTCCTAATTCTCTCTTTAATAATGGTTTCCACCAACTTACCTGGTATTGATGTCAGACTGACTGCCCTGTAATTTTCCGGATCTCCTCTGAAACCTTTTTTAAAGATGGGGTGACATTAACTACCCTCTAGTCCTCAGGAATAAAGGTATATTTTAATGAAAGATTACATATTTTTGTCAGGAGGTCTACAAGATCACATATGAGTTCTTTCAGAACCTTTGGATGTATGCCTTCTGGGCCTGGTGACATTAGTTTTTAAATTATCTATCGGTTGTAGGACCCTCCTCTCTTGTCACCTCAATCTGACTCAAGTTTTTCAACACCCCTTCTGAAATCAGTGGTTCTGGAGTGGGCAAGCACTTCTAATCTTCCACAGTGAAGACAGAGGCAAAAAAATTACATTCAGCTTCTCAGCCATTTCCCTATCGTCCTTCAGTAATCCTTTTACCCCTTGGTCATCCAAGGGCCCCACTATCTCCCTGGCTGGTTTCCTGCTTCTAATGTATTTGAAGACATTTTTATTGTTGGTCTTTATGTTTTTTGTAATATGCTCCTCGTAGTCCCTTTTTGTCTGCCTGATCACAGTCTTGCATTTTATTTGCCACAGCCTGTGTTTCCTTTTATTACCCTCACTTGAACTAGCTTTCCACCACTTAAAGGAATCCTTCTTACCTTTTCCAGCTTCCATTACTTTGTTGCTAACTTTTTTTAAATACCTATTTGTGCCTTTCCTGTCTTGTGGTATATATTTTATCTGAGCTTCCAGGATTGTAGTTTTAAATAGCCTCCAAGCTTCCCCAAGGGTTTTGACTCTATTTACCTTTGCTTTCAGTTTCCTCTTCACATGCCTCCTCATGTCAGAGAATTTACCCCTTTTAAAATTAAAAGTGGTTGTGTTGGTCTTTTGGGGCAACTCCCCACTTATACAAAAGTTGAGTTCAGTAACTTTATGGTCACTGCTCCCAAGCAGTGCAATCACTTTTACATCTCTCACTAGGTCTTGGGTATTACTTAAAACCAAATCCAGGACTGCCCCACCCCTGGTAGGTTCTGTTATGTGTGCGTTTCTTGGGTAGTTGCAGAAGTGCAAGGGTGGAGTGAAAGAAGGGATGAGTGAGGTGATTGGTTAGCAACTACAGGCTGGCTGGAGAAGGGAGGGGGTGTCATTTACAACATAGTTAAAATACATAAAATTAATAACACACAATTTTGCTAAAATTGTAAAAACTCAGATGGTACCCTATAGGTTTTCTTTAAATCCTGGACTACCAGGGTGTCCTGTTGTGTGTGTGTGTGGGGGGGGGCAGGAAATGTACAAAGCATCTGGGGGGTAGGAAAAAAAGGGAGGTGCCAGCTGGATAATAAACTGTTGCTGCCCTCAACCGAAAGCCTGGCAGAACATCTCTGCCTTATAGGCCCTGTGGAATTGCATAACGTCCTGCAGGGCCCTGATGTTATCTGGCAGAAAGTTCCATCAGGTCAGGGCGAGGACTGAGAATGCCCTAGCCCTGGTCGAGGACAGACAGATTTCCCTAGGACCAGGGATCACCAGAGTGTTGTTAACAGTGGAGCTCAAGGCTCTTTCAGGGACATAACAGAGAAGACATTACAGGCCAGCTAAAGAAGGAAGGGAAAGCGTGGCATTTAAATGTGTTCCCCTCCCTCCCTCAGCCATGCTGCAGCTGGAGGAGGAAGGGGATAGCATTTAAATGTGTCTCCCTCTCTCCCCTAGCCATGGGGCCCCTGACTAAAGAAGGGAGGTGGTGGTATTTAAATGCCACCCTCTTCCTCTCTCAGGCATAAAGCTGCTTTCTAGTGTCCCCAGCCTAGGTCCCCAGGTTGGCTGTGGAGGGAAATGGGAAGTAGAGAGGGTCAGTTTCACTCAGGGCCATAACCAGGATCTGGAAGGTCGGGGGGCATATAATTTTTTCGGGGGGCACTCATGCCTCCTGGCACCCCACACAACCTTCCCTTTCCTCACTCCCCCCACCCTCCCTCCCTGCTGCTCTCGTTGCCTCCCTTCCCCGCCACTAAAATAGTGAGCGGGGCTGGGGGCAGAAGCAGCCCCCAGCTTCCGGCATGAGTTAAAGGGAGAGACTTTAATGCACAAGAGACTGGGGGCTGCTTCTATCCCCACTCTGCTCACTATTTTAGTGGTGGGGAAGGGAGGCCAGCAACGAGAGCAGCAGGGAGAGCTACTCTCTCACCAGGCTTCCTTCCACACCACTAATATAGCGCATGGGGCCAGGAGCAGAAGCAGTCCCCAGCTGATCCGTGGCCCTTTAACAAGAGCGGTGTGCTGGGGGCTGCTTCTGCCCCTGGCTCCACGTGCTATTTTTGTGGTATGGAAGGAATGCTGGTGAGAGAGCAGCCTCCCTGCCACTCTGGTCACCACTCTCCCTTCCCTGCCACTAAAATAGTGAGCGAACCAGAGACAGAAGCAGCCCCCAGTCTCCGGTGTGTTAAAGGGCCTGTGGATCGGCTAAGGGCTGCTTCTGCTTTTGGCCCCACATGCTGTTTTAGTGACGTGGAAGGAAGGCTGGTGAGAGAGCGGCTCTCCCTGCCGCTCTCGTTGCTGCCCTCCCTTCCTGTCACTAAAATAGCACACAGGGTCGGGGGTAGAAGCAGCTTCCAGCCCCCAACTGCTCCGTGGGCCCTTTAACTCAGGTGAGGTGCTGGGGGCTGCTTCTGCCCCCGACCCTGCATGCTGTTTTAGTGGTGGAAAGGGAGGGCAGTGACAAGAGCAGTACGGAGAGTTGCTCTGGCTGCCAACCTTCCTTCTCTGCCACTAAATTAGTGTGCCGGTGGGGGACAGAAGCAGCAGCCAGCACCCCCCCTTGAGTTAAAGGGTCCGCCAATCAGCTGATTGGTGGGCTCTTTAACTCAGGCAGGAGGCCCCTGCTGCTTCTGGTGCTGCCCCGCCAGTGATCTTTCCATCACCTGGGGGCTTCTTGGGGCCCCGGAGTCAGGGGGCCTTGGCAAGAAGTCGGGGAGCTGTGCCCCCACAGGCTCCCTCATAGCTATGGGCCTGATTTCACTCCGCTCTCCTTCCAAGCCCAAGGGAGTGAAATTGACCTGCTCTCCCTCCCCTTTGCTTCCGCAGTTTGTGGCTGTGGAGGGCCCATTGAGGAAAGGAAGGGAAGGGAGAGTTGGTCACTTTCAGTCCACTAAAACTGACCATGCCCAAGGGAAGTAAGCTCTCAAAGCCTTCAGAGCTCACTGCAGACCAGACAAACAGGATGAATCAATGAACCACAAAACTATTTGGGCCATCAAATGAACCACAAACCAACATGAACCACCATTTTCCTGGTTTGTGCTCATCCCTAGTCTTGATGTTCCTGTGGATGGATTCTGGTGGCCAAAATAGCTGTATCAATGTAAAGGACCATTTTACAGGCTAGTCTGAGTTGGAAGAAAGCCTTTTTTTTACAGCTATATTAACATACTTTTCCAGCAGTAATGTTGAGTCTAGTATAACCACGAGGCTCTTAACTGAGTCAGCAAGGGTCAGTTGAACATCAAAAGTGGGTTTAGCTTGTTTGCATGGTCCCACTCAGATATTCACCCTGGAAACTGTCTGCATTATGGGTGTTGTTTGGAGGCAGGGAGGGATTTGGTATAAGGAGAGAGGTCACATGCACTGCATGTATAAGGTCTGTTTTAACCCTTTTTAAAATCTTCAACATGTAAGTAAGCAGTGTTGGAAACCACTTTCTCAAAGTTACTTCTGGATGTCCTTGATAGTACTACAGTAGAGTAACAATTCAATAAACAGCAGGTTTCTATATCCATATATGCAAAATAAATACATGTTATCAAATACAAGGTGATATTCAGGTTCAGTCAGGCTGTTCTTCAATACAATTTTTGAACAGTAGATGAAACCTGAGAAAGGTGTCTTAGTGTAAACTGAACAGCCAGTGCTAAGCAAAGAGTGTGTTGAATAAATTATATCCTGCAAAGTAAGAATATTTTTCTTTATACATGGCTTCAGATTGCAGTTCAATTAAAAGAAGGATTGATGTGCATAGAACAAACTGGCTCTCCATTCACATTACTTGTCTACATATTTGCAAATTTCCATGCTCTCATATTTAATATACATTTTCTTTTTTTTAATCAATCACCTTCCTAAATCACTAGTCACAATATTTATATACATTTAACATTTAATGGCATTTAAGTACCTTTTTGCAGCAATTATTCATTTTCACAATGAAGATGTAAGAATAAATGGTAACAATATTGTTACCATTTATTTGTGCAGTCTGACATCCAAAGTGCAAATGGATCATTTCTAAATAATATTGTTCTCTTTGGCATTTTGTATATGTGACTGCCAGAGTCTGCATACTGGGATCAATTGTCTAAAGCAGTTTGCTCATGAGTGGTTGTTGGTTTTCTTTCTCTAGCATCAGGATCTGTAACTGAAAGCTAAGTAGGAAGATTTAATTTTTTTGCTGAGGGCTGTGGAAAACATGGATTACCTGTAAGTCTGCCAACTTGTTTAATATCAGTCACACAGGTTAAGGCAGGCACCCAGCATTCAAAACCTGGGAAGTACAGGTATCAGCTATATGAACAAGCTAAGGTGATTTTATGTATTGACGAGAGGCGGCTAATTAAGCAGCTTGAAACCAAGCTCAGTCTCAAGTATCACCATACCCACAAAGAGACCAAAGGTTCCAGAGTAAGAATTATGTCTGATTTGCTGCTTAACAGAAGGCGATCATGTAAGAACATAAGAAGAACTCTGCTGGATCTGTGCAACTAGTTCAGCATTCTGTCTCACACAGTGGCCAGTCAGTTACTATGGAGGGCCAATAACAGGGCATAAAGACCTAGGCCTTCTCCCAATATTATCTCCCGCCTCTGGTATTCAGCATTTTTTTGCCTCTGAATGTGGAGGTTCTTCTTAGCCACTTGTAGCTAGTTGCCACTGATGGACCTATCCTGCATGGTTTGACCAGTCCCCGTTTAAAGCCATCTGTGCTTGTGGCCACGTAGAAACATTGCATGTCTTGGACTGATTGGTTAATGTTACTTAATTTATATCCTGGCGTATCCCCAAGCGCTGAATGCAACATTTTGTATTATTATACAGTGCTACATAACTCAAAACATTTATCTATCTTCAAAGTTCACCATCTCAGTTATACCAATCTTTAAATCCTTCTCTCTAACATAAGAGCAGCCCTGACCTGGATGGCCAAGACTACCCTGATCTCATCAGATAGTGTAATCTAAGCAGTGTCAGCTCTAGTTATTATTTGGATGGGAGACCAACAAGAAATTCCAGGGTCACTATGCAAAGGAAGGCAATGGCAAACCACCTCTGTTAGTCTCTTGTCTTGAAAACCTTACAGGGTCACCATAAGTTGAATGAGACTTGACAGTACTTTACACACATGTTAAGAACTACCTTTCTTCTTAAAAATATCCCTGCTGCCATTTCAATACCATACTCCATCAGTTCTTACAACACATATCACTAGAATTGCATCACACTATGATGGACTGTGCTTTTTAAAAGCTTAGAGGTGCTGTACAAACAGATGAAAGACTGAAGGCTTAATTCATCACATAAATGGACAGCCTTGAGTGGCAGGTTGCTCCAAACAATCTGATTGTTTAGCATCAGTTGAACAAAGAGTTCTGAGCTGGATGATGAGGAGAGATGTAGTCTGATTTCAACCCTAGCTGAGAAGAGTAGAGTACTGATATTCGGAACTCAGCCCTGATTGAGAGCAGTTTAACACAAACGGGAACTTGGGAAAAGTTGACAAGACCAGTGAGACTCCCATTTGAGCCAAAGACGGTGAAAGGTGCTTCTGGATACCTGGCTTATCCCACAAGCAGTCTACGATCATTAAAAAAAACTGGCAGCAAAGAGCTCTTAAAGAACCACTAATATTAAACAGCTAACAATCAGCAAACAGAATGTGTCTGAATAGCAGATAAAACCATTATGCATACCATGAGAAGTGAATAAAATATCCACAATAAGGCACTGTCAATAACACAGTAAATTATTACACCATTCCATCACAAAATTGGCAGTACTTAATGGTGGGAGCCAAATCTCATTAAGGAACTTTTCCCAGGACAACAGTAACTCAGCATCATCTGGGGCCCTTGAAAAGAACAATTTCTGCTACCTACATGTGTATACCTCTCAATTCCAGGGTCTGTGAATATTTCCTAAACGATTGCAGGAACTATGATTATTATTTTATGCCTAGAATCTAGTTTATGCATTAAAAAAACTCCAGAAATTTGCTTCTGCTGGGCTGATTATAAATTTTGTTGCGTTTTTCCTGACTAAAGAGTTTGGTGCAAGATTTGCTTCACAGCAACTTTTTCCCACGAGAAATTCCTTTTGGCTTCTGAAGTATCAATGTACTTTGCATACAAGAGAATAACTGTATGTAGAAAATTCTGTAAGAGAAGGAGGAACACTTGCCAAATAACAGTTATTCTCTTGTATGCAAAGTATGTTAATGCCTACTCATTAAAAACACGGGAAAAAGAGCTGACATAAAATCTGCAAGAAACTTCTCATGATATTAGTCATCATCTGAGAAGAGGAAGGTTATTTGTGAAAGAAAAGCAATTCAAAATATGACCTTTCTGAGTTGCATGGGAGATCCTTAGTGTATGACCAGACATTTTTTCCATAAACGAGAATCCAAAACAATGTTCAAATGGGATAGTATTTATTTTAAATGTTACTTTTATATATATGTAAAGCTGTAGCTATCAAGATATAAAAGTTCACTGTTATAGCCCTGTGAAGAGCCTCTTCTTTAAAGAGCTAATGATAGTGTAGAGAGACCTGTAGTTTTGTTTAGGGAAACTGTACAGAATACTTGGATAGAAGGATCAAACCCTCTCTCCCCTGTTTGCAGCTCTTATCTCAATTGTGGCCCTACTTGACTGTAATTTGCCTTTAGTTTAATTTTACTTGTAGACGTGCTGATATGGACAAGCCTTTATGTCTCAACTGAAAGAGACTTTATATGCAAAGGAACTGACAGCATTCTGCGTAGTATTATCAAGCAGATTGCAAAACTCAGTATTCTGTGCTGAAAATCCACTTTTCTGCGTTCCTATTTTCTGCAGCCATTCACATTTGGTCTGCTGGTCAGACTTAGGTAGCTTTCATGTGGCCTTTCTATACTTTGGCTTCCATACTGGATTTTTAAAAGACATATATGCATCTAATTAAACTCTAGTCATTATTTCCCCATCTTCAGAATGCTCTTTCCCAAACCTGTTTTGCTTCAGTGTTTCAAGGAAGAGTGTAATCTAAGTGTCATCATTCCATCAAGATGGGGTAAGTGCTCATTTTCAAGGGTTCCACCTACATTAGTGCTATTTTCTTACCATTAGCATCTTGTAGCCACCATTCTCATTACTGTGCCACAGGAGGGATGTGAGGAACCAGTCAGGGTCAGCTTGGAAGGGTGACCACTATAAAATTTTCCCCCAGCACCTCAGGCAGACGCTGACTGAAATCCAGTCAGAAATATAAAATAGGCACCAAACATTTTCAAAACCACAAAGAATATTTATTGGATCACAAAAGGCAAGGAAGGGAGTAAAATAATATTAATGTATTATTTAAAGGCAAATCAGTTGGCAAACAAATCAAAATAAACAATCTCTGAACTCCAGAGATTTGTCAGGCTGAGATCATTCAAAAATATAAAAAGGCAGGCTTAAGAATATATAAAAAACTTTGAACAGGCAGGCTGTGCCTTCTTGGCACTAGGAACACTAGGCAGAGATGAAATAACCCTAAGTTCAGGCTTTTTTTAAATCATAAAAATAATAAACAATCATACACTCTTTGCCATACACACTGAGGACTTCTGATTTGTACCAGGTTAATATTCCCTTACAGATTTACACACTAGCATTCAGGATTCACACCCTTTGAGTGCTCTAACCAGCCCCTCAATCCTGTGTGTCCCAACCAGCTAGAATTCTAGACTGACTCTTGGGATTCCTTCCTAGCCACAAGAATCCAGTCCCAGTATTTGTGTGTTAGAGTGTTCTTATTTAGGCCCTGATGTGTTGACAAGATCTCCTTAGAGAGTTTCTTCTCACAGAAGGTGCCTGGTTTTACCCCCTTTGCCCAAAAACTCTCTCACTGACAAAAACTGTTCTGTCTCCCAAGGAACTCAGCCCACGGGCTGTCTCAGCTCCTTTCCAGTTCCCCCCCCCCCACAACTGACCAGCATTAGTACTCTGACTGAACTCCTCAGTTCTCAGACTGATTTCCACTGTTTCCAGACCGAATTGAACTGTTCCAAAACTCAAACTCCCCTCAGAGTTTTTCTGCTGCCGCCTCTTGCATTTTGATACATTCTTGTAACCTTGGTTATGGACTAGCCAATCGTTGCGAGCTGTCTCCAGTCAACAGGCCAGCTGCCTGAGTCCATTACAAGGGGATTTTTAAAAATCAATAATTTTAATTGCATTTTAGAGCTCCAGTAATAATTGAATTTTTTTAAAGCTCTCCAGTGGGAACATTGCAGCCATCAGAAGTTCATGGAGAAAAGTGGTGCAGAAAACTCCCATGTGGAAACTCTGTCACTAATGTGTGTACCTCTGCATTTACAGTGGCAGTGAAAGGAACACAGATAATCATTGCTGTATGGGAGCATCCTTATCTCTGTGCTGCGTGTGTGGAATGCATGATTTTGAATAACATATTTAAAGGAAAATGTTGTTGATAATATTTGTGTGCTTAGAACTAGAAATAAGCACAATTTAACTGAAAGGATTGTTCAGATTTTAAATGTTAATAATCAGGGCCTTTTTTGAGCAGCAATGCACAGGAACGCAGTTCCAGTTGGCTTGGTGTCAGGGAATGTGGCCTAATATGGAAATTAGTTCTTGCTGGGCTTTTCTGCAAAAAAGCCCCGTATGAAACAATGGTGATGCCAGGGGTGTGTGGCCTAATATGCAAATGAGTTCTGCAAAAAAAGCCCTGCTAGCAATAATCATTTTGTATAGTTAATTTCCTGAAGATCAGGTACCAACTGGAATTAAGTGATTCTTCCCCATCAGTCATTAATTTTCAGGAAGTACTGTTTACATTGACAGCTGATAATAGCAGTCTTGTTCACTGTTCCAAACTTGGTTTTTGTGGAATTAATTTGAAAGTAGTATTCAAACTTAGTGGTTATGGTTCTATATCACATGGATTCATCTTTCATAATACAGAAGTTTCCTTAACATACAAGGCCCCAACAGAACTGATGCTTCATTTATTTCAGATATTTATATTACATCTTTCCACCAGCATAGCAGATAAAAATATGTTTCTTTTCTTTTTTAAAAATCAAATATCTTTAGTTGGAAGGTACTTAGAGTGCTACAATGTACAACATGGACAAAAGTACATACTTCATCCCCCTTACCAGGTATTTACCCAGATTACCATTCTTGCAAAGTACAAGAAATATGATATATAAATGCCCCAAGCATGACCCTGATTCTTTCTTCTAACAGAAGCAAAATTTAGGGGGGGGGGGGGGAGAGGCAGGGTAGAGCGAAGAGTAAGCAAGGAGGCCCAGCAGACTACAAGTGTCAGATCAAATTTTTAAAAATACTATTGATTTTGGCAGTTGAAGTCCACTGAATCTACCTTGATATTTTCTTTTTTTGTGTGTTTTTATTTCTTAATATAAGCACTTGCCCCCTCCCCACACCAAGTACATTGTAAAAATCTCAGGCCTTCTTTAATGATGTCACCCAGAACATATTTAGAGGAATCCTTATCGCAAAATACAAGCCTTGCAAGAAATTCAAGCT
This sequence comes from Heteronotia binoei, assembly GCF_032191835.1. NCBI lineage: Eukaryota > Metazoa > Chordata > Lepidosauria > Squamata > Gekkonidae > Heteronotia > Heteronotia binoei. Next base: position 90,441,686 of record NC_083243.1, on the reverse strand, counting down.
AGCTTGCAATTTTAGATATTTATTCTGCCACTGAATAAATACAGCAAAGCCCAATTCAGTTGTTGTGAGTTACGATGATTCAGTTGAGGCTGGCTCTGTCATCAGTGGAGCTGCATTTTCATTAAGCGTGGCGGCTTCATCTCCCCTCTCTTCAGGAGCAAGCGCCTTGGCAGCTGGAGGGCTTGGTGTAGTATCGAGGGTGAATGTAGATGTCTGTTCCACACTTACAGTAGTGCCAGGATTGGTAGGTACGCTCCCCATCAGGGCAGTGGAGGCAAATAGGTGGGCAGATGGGCAGACTTCTGTGACCAATGGAAATTGTGCCAGGAATTCAGGCAACAGAGGTGCTATTCTGGAGAGATTTAGAGGTGGCAAAGAAGGAAGTGGCAGCAAACCAGGATGCCCGATGCCTATTAATTTGGGACCAGGAATTAAGTGTGGGGCGGGCAAATTAAGGTTTGGGATATTACCCAGATTGGGAAGCCCTGCCGTTAAAGGCATCAGTCCTGGTAAAATAGTTGCTGGGTTAATGGGTGGCACTGGAGTCTGACTTACTGGGGGTCGCAACAATGGTACTGTAGGAACATCTGTACTGAGCACATTTGTGACAGGCAGGCTGCCAATTACCTACCGAGTCCAGTACAAAGTGTTGGTTATTACCTTTAAAGCCCTATATGGCCGAGGACCAGCCTACCTAAGGGACCGTCTCTCCCCATATGAACCCCAGAGGGCACTGAGGTCAGTGGGTAAAAATAAAATGACCATCCCTGGGCCGAGAGAGGTCAAACTCCAAAACACCAGAGCACGGGCCTTTTCAGTTGCAGCTCCTGCACTGTGGAACCAGCTCCCGGAGGAAGTGCGGGCCCTGCGGAGCCTCGACCAGTTCCGCAGGGCCTGCAAGACCGCCCTTTTTAGACAAGCCTATAACGATATCGACTGCTGAGCTGCTAGGAACAAAGAACCGCCATCTATAATATTATCTAAACTGGCAGAACCAGCGCCAGAACAGTTTTATTGCTGCCAGATATATATAATGTAACTTAAACTATGTATTTTAACTTAACTAACTGGTTTTGATATGTTTAACTTTAATTGTTAAATTTAATGTTTTATCTATTTATGTTAATGTTGAATTGTTGTTAGCCGCCCTGAGCCGCCTAGGCAGGGAGGGCGGGATATAAATAAAATTTATTATTATTATTATTATTATTATTATTATTATTAGAAGGAGTTGAGCTAACAGAGAGTCCAGCCAGACCCTGTTCAATTCCTGTGGTGTTCTGTAAAGCCATCTTTGAGTGGGCTAATAGATGTATTAGATCAGGGATGTCAAACTAATTTGTTATGAGGGCCGGATCTGACATACATGGACCAGGCCATGTCAAGCTGGGTCATGTGTGTACCTATTTAAGATTAGGTAGCAGAGATATAAACTTTATAAGGGAACACAGATCTACACAATTAAAGAAGTTTTTAAAGAAAAACTTAAAACATGAGTAGTCTTTGGTCTTAAAGGTGCTTTCTTTGTAAGATGCTGTTGCTGCTGCTGATGGCTCTTTCCTTCCTTCCCCAGGGGACCAGGAGGGAGAGGAGATGCAGCCAGTTAAAGGAAGGGAGGCTTGGCTCAGTAGCTCTACTGTGCAATTGTGAGCCTGGCAAAGCAAACTCTGCCTCTCCCCCTTCCTCCCTAAGGAAGAAAATAGAGGTTTTTCTTTGTAGCTCTTGTTCGATTGAGCAAGCCTGGCAAAGCAAGCTGTGATGCAGAAGGAAGCAAGAAAGAGGGGAAGGAAGCAGATGACAGCCAGTTCCTTGAGGGCCAGATAGGAGCCCTCCAGGGGCCTGAATTGGCCCCCAGGCTGCATGTTTGACACCCCTGTATTAGACAATTGTCCTAGGAGAGAAATTTTCTTTCCCTCTTCAAATCGACGTATTGGTATTCGGTGCAGGTATCTATAACCAATGTCACAGCCTAGGGTTCCTTCTCTGCCCCACGAGGAGTTCGGGGTAAAAACAATTACCAGCAATTATCTGTATCTATGTTGTACACATAAAGTTTTAATGGTTTGCCCTGATGTGTCTTGATAAGGGAAAATAAGTCTTCAGACTTGTTCATGACAGTATCTGCTCCAATTATGTAGTTGCTGTGAGATCTAAGACCTGCCAGTGCAGCAGGAGAATTTGATTCAACTTCCAGCACATGCCAAATGTTTTTATTGGCACTGTCAAAGATGCAAAAATGAATGCTAACCCCTAGAAGGCTCTGCCCACCCCACATGTGGCTGGGAGTCACTGATTTCTCCCTGAGCTCCAGCATCTTGCTGATGTAGACCAGCATCTTGACAGGCTTCTCCATGTTTGCTTTCAACAGGTCCTTGATGGTGTCATTGTCTTTATTTACAGGGTTGCTACTTTCTGGAAAGTCAGGGAAATGGGAATTGGTCAGGGAAAGTCAGGGAAATTGGTCTGAAGTCAGGGAAAGTCAGGGAAATTGTGATTAAAATATATTTTAATCAGTGGATTTTTGACCTGCTGCTGCAAGTTCATGATCTGTTCTTGTGGCAACTGGAATAGAGAAGTAGCAGAATGTAAGTAAAACTTTTAATGATGCCCTTTCCCCGCTCCACCTTTTTTGCAGCTGCAACCCCCAACTAGCCTAATGTGTTTGTTGAGCTCTGTCCCTGCATGATTTCCAAGGTCTGCCTGTAGCATTTGCAAAGCAAAGCTAGTTCAAACGTTTAGCAATATACAAACTTTAAACATATGTTTTCATCCTTACCTGCCAGTACTGCATTTAGGAAAGGAAAGGAAAGGTACCCTGTGCAAGCACCAGTTGTTTCCAACTCTGGGGTGATGTTGCTTTCACAACGTTTTCGCAGCAGACTTTTTACGGGGTGGTTTGCCATTGCCTTCCCCAGTCTTTTACTGTACTCATTTTACCGACCTTGGAAGGATGGAAGGCTGAGTCAACCTTGGGCCGGCTACCTGAATCCAGCTTCCACCAGAATCGAACACAGGTTGTGAGCAGAGAGTTCAGACCACAGTACTGCAGTACTGCTGCTTTACCACTCTGCGGCACGGGGCCACTTCATTTAACTTACATATAAAAATACGCATGCTTGTGTATAGAATGGACATTTTGTCTCCTGCTAAAACCCAGCACAGAGTTGCAAATGAGTTTTGCTGCTGTTGCAATTAGGCCAAGTAGGCACTGGCCTAGGGGCCCCCACCCATTTAGGGGCCCTGGGCTGCCTCTTCCCAGCTTTCACCCTGCTTTCAGCCCTCCCAGCCTGCACGCGCAGCCACCAACCAAGCCGCTCTTTGCCCGACTTGCCTGGTGTGGCTGCTGCTGGCATTGTTATCAAGTTTGCCTCTCTCTGCTTCTCCCCTGCAGCTTAGTAAAAGGGGCTTTTAAGAAGGTGCCTGCAGGGGTGCAGCAGGGGCTGTGGGCAGTGGGGCAGGCACTCTGACTCTGAGATAATTTGCAAGCCCCCCCTGAGATTTTGACTGCCTAGGGGCCTCCACAGGGTTTAATCCGGCACTGCGTTGTTGTATTTCACAGACAACTATTAGCACTTTTTTCTCTGTACCATGCAAAGTAAATGCAAATGTGATTGCTTTTTCCTGCTGGCGTTTACAGAGTACCAGCTCTCTCACCCTCTTTCCTGACTTCTTCCATGCATAAGGGTTGCAAATGAGGGTTGTCTGCTTCTCTAAATTGCAGAAACTCCACCTCCTTTCTTGCTGCTGAACTGCTTTGGGAAAGTTCCTACTTATTAGCATTCAGAGTTTACTTGAATTGAAGTTTGTATCTTGGTGTAATTTTTGGTGCAATTGTCAGACAGATGTTGCTGCAGTTAATGTTGAAAGAAGCTGATATTAAATCTCTTAACTTTGACAAATATTTTTGCAGTTGAGACTTGTGTAGCTGTAGAGTGGAACATTTCATTAAGCGTTGCATTAATGCAGCACGGCCTATTCATTTTTTAACTTGTGGTTATATTTGAATGGTGGTCAGGGAAATTGACAAATGTTGGTCAGGGAAAGTCAGAGAAAGGAAAAATAAAATTTTAGTGGCAACCCTGATTTAGTCTTGAACCATTAATAGAAACAATAAAATCAAAGAATGGCTCCAGCCCAGCTCTGTATTCTGGTGAATTTTCTTGCACTCACAGGACGTGGTAGCCTTCGGTGCCCTGGCTGGGAATCTCCACCCTCTGCAGCAAGTCCATGGCTCAAGCCTGGTGGTGGCCTCCTCCTTCCCCTTGCCACCACACTAAGGATGTGGCACTCGGTTGGTCTGGGCTGGTGCACAGGAGCCTGGGAAACAGGGGGCCTCCACATGGTAGCTCGATGAACAGCACCACCTTCTGGGCTGAGCTCAGAAATGGAGTGCTTAAGGCATACATAGAAGCACAGAGGACAGGGCAGCAGTGGTCCACTGCTGTAGCGTGTGAGGCGGATGGAATCAAATAAAGATCAGTTTCAATGAAGTTTTCAACCCTAGTAGTGTTAGTCTTCCACATACAGATGTTTCATTTTACAGCAAGTTAGCAGTTTTCCTTGTATCATGCTTCTAGTAAGATGGGGCAAAGAGCCAGCCCCTTCCAGAAGCATCTGCCCTGGTTTAGCAAAGGTGTCAGAGAAGCTCCTGTTATATGGTTCTTGCGGACATATTGCTTCATGGCTGTTAATGTCCTCACAGGAATAGCACTGATGGAATTGTCATGGCCATGACAGTTCTGGTTATCTTGGGTTCAGTGGTAGTGCCATCCCCTGACTGGGTGACAAGTATAGGTGACAAGTTATATTATGCTAGCTATGGATTTCCTTCTTGATGAACAGCAGTACGAGCCCAGACTAGATGTTCTCTCAGCAAACATGACCATCACATTTAAAGGGATCACACTCCTTTTAAATGCCTTCCCTTCATTGGAAATAATGGAGGATGGGGACACCTTCTTCTGGGGTTCATAGCATTGGACCCCTCGGTCCAATCTTTTTGAAACTTTTTTTGGGAGGGTTATGAGAGGCAGCAGATGCTATGCTGAAAATGTGGTGCCCCTATCTAAAAAAACAGCCCCTCAAGCTCCAGACACTCATTGATCAATTATCTATTAAACCCTATAGGAACCAGTCTCCATAGGGTATAAGAGTGCCCAGCAGATCCCTCTCCCCACTTTCTGATAGCCCTGAAGTGGGGCGAGGGCCTTCAAACCAAGGGATCCCCTGCCCCCAACTGGGGATTGGCAATCCTAGTGGTCCCCATTAATAATAATTTATGAGGGTAGATTGGCAGGTCCAAGTGAGGAGTGCTTAATCTTTACTGTGCCAGTATTTCCCCCCTGCAAACTCCCCATAAAGTTAACTTTCTGTTTTGGGACCTGGATGGCGAAAAAATTCAAAATTGTATAGGAAGGGACTATGAAGGAACACCCTCCACCCAAGAAGTCACACCAGTGTTTCTATTATTGTAATTGCTATCTGTCCATGGACAGGCGTCCTGCTGCAGAGTGATAGCTAAGAGAAAAAGAGAGGGTCTGGAGATAGTAGCTGTTTGAGACTAAGCACAGTTAAAATATAGAGTTCAACCAACGCAAGGAACTCCAGTTTTGCAGAGAAATAGTTTTAATACATACACCCCTCCTAATGTGGGGCTCCAATTGAATAGCTGCTATAATATCTTTAATTGTGCTTGTTTGTGTCCTTTATAAAGTTTATATCTCTGCTATCTGGCATTACATTTTATGACACATATGACTAGATCTGACAAAATCACATTTATGTCAGATCCGTCCCTCATAACAAATGAGTTCAACACCCCTGGCTTATACCAAATCCCATTATTCCTCCTCCTTTCCATTTTAAACAAAATATTGCAAGAGTTTTACACATGTTTGTATTTTAAGTTAAAACATAGTATCTTTAATTGTGTTTGTCTGTGTCCTTTATAAAGTTTATATCTCTACTACCTCACATTACATTTTATGACATACACATGGCCTGACCCCACAAGGTCCCATTGGTGTCAGATCTGGCCCTCCTAACAAATGAGTTTGACACCCCTGATTATAGATAATTATTACATTTTTATTTTATTTATATCCCGTCCTCCCCGCCAAAGGCAGGCTCAGTTAACTGCAAGGTGAACTGTCTTAATAGATTAATTATTACTATTTGGGCAACTTTTCTGCTGTACTTTATTGGAAGGATAAAAAATAATCATTAACTTTAACCATTTACCCTGTTTTTGTTTAACTAAAACAATGGCTATATAGCATATGTATTCTTATTTTTGCTTACACTTCCATGAAGATAAACTTATAAAGATCTCAGGATTTCTGGGGTATTCTACTCAAAAAGTTTCACTATCATTTGTACTGCTTGCCCCTCTCTCCTCACACTTACCTCTTAACATCTCCTTATCCAGACCTATTCCACCTGAAGAATATTATATTCATTGAACTTCTTGAAACTTAGCACTTAGATGAGAGCAGGGCTGACCCGATGTCCTGGGGCGCCCTAGGCAGACTTGCTGCCTGGTGCCCCCCCAAAGTGCCCCCCACAGCTCCTTCCCTGCGACTCCATGCCCCCTCCCCCCGCGCGGTGTCCTGCCCGGCCCCCCCAGTGCTCCGCTCGCTCCCTTCCCCCTGGAGCTCTCTGGCTAAGTAAGCTTTGCTGGCTTTGCAGCCCATGTCTGTGCGTTTTGTTAAAAGACGAAATGCGCAGGCGCGAGCTGCGAAGCCAGCTAAGCTTACTTTTAGCCGGCAAGCAGGGGGAAGGGAGCAAGCAGAGTACCGCGGCTTTTAGTGGCAATGGGCAGGCAAGCAGAGCACCTGGGGGGCGGGGGGGGGGGCTGGGACGCTGCACCGGGGGGGGGGGTGGGCGGCCGGCGGCCCAGAGGGAGCTAGCGGTGGGGAGGGGGGAGGGAGGCAAGCTAAGTGCGTGCCTGGGGCACTAGAGGGGGGCGAGAGCCCAATTTGCTGCCCCCCGCCTCTCAGCACCCTAGGCAATTGCCTAGTTTACCTAGTGGGAGGGCCGGCCCTGGATGAGAGACTGATTCTACGTGCATAGATTTGCAGAAAACCAATAGGACTAAGGATTAACTCTGTGTTTATTTTATAACATTTTTGCTGTGAACAAGAGCCATGTGATTTCTGCAGACACAAATTCAGTTTTGAGAACTATAAAACCAAGCATCTGTGATAATGTCTTTTAGCTAGAAAAATTGCCCAATAATCTTACAGACATCTTTGGAAGAGCATGACATTGTGAATGGATTAATGGAATTCATTTACCAGAAAATGCAAACATTACATGAATATACAGCCTCATGCTACATAATTAAAAACTAATCCTTATTTCATGATGAATATCTTTGGACTATGATGTACCTTAAAAGAAAACTATAGATAGATTTTTCTTCAAAAGGCATTTTATTTAAAAAATCAAATTTAAATGTAAAATTCTGAGGGGTTTTTTTAAAATTAAAAATCATTAATTTTTATCCACCCTGACTCTAACTAGACCTTCCTGGCAACTAACCCTCCCCATATGTAAGGCTTGAGGAAAACTGTTTCAATGTAGCTGAAGAAATGTACATGCACACGAAAGCTTATACCCAGAATTAAAGTTTGTTGGTCTTAGAGGTACCACTGAATTCAGACTTTGTTCTGTTGCTTCAGACCAACATGGCTACCCATCTGAATCTATCTTGAGCTGAGAAAGTAATTTAGACATGGGGCTAATCAGTTGACTGTGATATAGATGTTAAATACCCATTCCAAGACTGACCTATACATGTTGGAGATCCTATTTTTCAACTATAAAGTCCTCAAAGTTATTTGCAGACCTTCAAAATATTATGTTCTCTCCCCCCCTCAATATATTCATCCTATGATGCTGTTCCTCAGATCTCAAAAATCAAGCATATTTTCTCTGAGCTTTAGTCCAGTGGCACCTTTAAGAGCAACAAAATTTAATTCTGAGTATAAGCTTTCATGTGCATATCCAGTCAATTTTGTTGGTCCTAAAGGTGCTGCTGGGTTCATACTTTGTCCTGTTGCTTCAAACCAACACAGCTACCCATCTGAACCTATTTTCTCTGAGCTGGCACACATATAGCATGAGGTAAATCTTATTTTATTATAGTTATAATTATTTTTACACTATAAAGGAATTTTTGAACTTTTTAAAAAGTGCGGCGGGTAGAATGAATTCTTCCAGGTAGGCAGGAAAAATTTGTAAGATATGGTACAGGTTCTTCATTAACTAAATATACATTGTTTGCTGAGGTCACAGTTCATGGAATGTAGGCCATAAAGTTAATGTTAATAGTGAAGCTACTTAATGAAACCTTCAGTGCATCTGTGCGACAGTGGGATTAACAGATATGATAGACCCAAGGTGTGTGGTTCAGGGTGTTGCCCTGAGCCCTTTCCTTCTGCACTTAGAGCTGCTCAGGATTTCAAGCCAACAAAGTCCAGTCTGCTTTAACTACAAGGGGTGGCTTCTTCAGAAAGCCCACCCCTTCTAATCTGGGGTTCGATTACAGGGGCAAAAGGCACTTGCAAATAATGCTGCTCTGCACTTCAGTAAAAATCCAACAAAGATTTATTACAAAACAGGATTCAGATTAAAATAAAAGCACAACTTTCATTGCAACGGACTGTAAGTCCTATAAGCAAATAGTCAAGTGATTAAAATTCCATGTTGGCTTGGTTATCAGGGAGGAGGAACGCTCATTAAGCATCAAAGTCTCTTCTCAAGTGAGGCTGCGGGACAACGCCCCCGGGACAAACAGAATCAATAGAAGGAGCGTGTACACTCAATAAATTCAAACAGTCAAATGTCCGAGGAGTGAAGTTATTTCTTCTAACTCCCCTGCCGACAGCCTTCACCAACAAGAAGAGAAAAACTTCCTCCAGCTTCCCGTTTCTTTGCTGCTTTGCTGCTAGTTAAAAACTAAGAGTTTATTACTCACAGCTGTGGCTATTTAAAGGGTACGTACCAAATTTCCAGCTTGCTCTAAAATCTGGGCTAACAACATTTCCATACCCCAGGTCACTTCCCAACTAATGGGCAGTTCTCCGGTGGTTCCAGGTGTGGGACGGTCCTTCACTGAAGGGATTAGGCTACTCCTCCTCTGGCATAGGGTCAGTTCTTCAATTGATCCACCAGGGGGGGAGCGGCCTATCATCTGGAACCTTCTCCAGGCTTACCTGCCCTATTGCTGAAGTAGGACGTGTTCTTCAGCTGCGAAGAGTAGAAGATCCACTGGAGGCTCCCTGGGTAGTCGGGCTGCTTTTGCGTGGCTGAGCGAGCTGCCGTTGACGTTGGGAACGTTCCTAACAAGCTGCCGTTGACGTTGGGAACGTTCCCAACAAAGGCGAAGGACCGAGGTTGCAGGTGGAGCTCCCCTCACATAGAGGGCCTCCACTTTAGCCGTGGCTTGTTTTTTCCCGCCCTTGCCGGTGGCAGAGGAGGGCGGGGAGTGGCAGAGACCTCGGACAGCCCCACGCAACATTTCAGGAGCGGCAGCTGCAGATGGCCGGAAGGCAAGCGTGGCTGGACAAGCCCATGTTGGCGCACCTCACAAGGAGACCGGGTAAGCAGTCGGTGGCCAGCAAAGGGAGTTTTTGGTCCCCTCCCCCCTTTTTCTCCCGAGTCTTGCCAGCGACGGGTCCTTTGAGCACTGGAAGGACTTCCAGAGCGGTGCAGGCTAGGTGATCGGGGAGACAGGGGAACCGAACAGGCTAGGGCCTGTGTCCCTTCCCTTCAACTGGGTAGAGAATCGAGGCAGGGGTTTTTCTCCAGGGTCCGGGGTCTTGCTGTATGGACAGGCGGACGGGGGAAAAAACACCCGGTGAGCTGGGGCAGCCATTTTGTGGCACCTGGTCCTTACTGCTCTCTCCCTCTGTTTTTCTGTCTCTCTCTTTCACTTTCATTTCAGCCTTACTCCTTTCCTCAAGATGGCTGTAAGGCTGGGTCAGGCTTCTGCTTCTGGGGCCTCATCCAGTGAATTTGAGTTGCCTCTGTTTTTTGGATCCTCTGCTATACAGGATTCAGCTAAGTCCGGGGAACCAGATTTATTGGGAGAGGTTGCCAAAGCTAATCTTTTACAATGGCTAAAGAAAGAACTGTGGAAGGACTTAGGTGTGACTCAAGTCTCCTTTTCTACTGCACCAGGGCCAAAGAAAAGGAAGATAGATAAATCTGAGTCTGATCAAAAAAGGGGAAAACTTTGTGTAGAGGAGGACTCCCCCATGGGTAGTTCCTCAGAGGATGAGGACTCTGGGTCTGCAAGTCCTCTGAGAAGGAGGAAGGTGAATTGTCTGGGGATGAAGAGGCTCCCTTTGTCAGATCCAGTATCTTTGCTTTTGAATACTACTCTAAGCTGTTACCAAAGGTATTGAGAGAGCTGGATTTTGAGACAATTTCCAAGGAGAAAGAGGACTTGGATCCAGATCTCCCATCAGGTTCTGGGAAGATGATGGCCAAACTAAGAGTGTCTCAAATGGGAGTCCCATTACCTTCCCCATTTTTCAGCATTATCAAGGTGGAATGGGAACACCCTTCCAAACCTAAGGCTAACCCACAGTTGTTTTCAAAATTGTATGGTTTAATCCCAGAGGCTACAAAGTGTCTGAAGCTGCCAGTGGTGGATGACTCTGTGAACAGTTTACTTTCTAGTTCTGTGTTACCTATGGATGCCGATGGCATGCCTAAGGACACATGTGACAGGCATATGGAGCAAGCGCTGCACAAGGACTTTGAGGCATCCGCCTGGTCAGTACGCATCTCTACTACGCATCTCTACTACGGCATCGCTGTTTGCGAGGGCAATGCATTTATGGGCATCCAAGCTGGCATTGGCAGATAGTGGGGCGCCTAAGGAGGTCAAAGATGAGCTTAAGAAAATTTCTTTATCTGCTGCCTTCATTGCAGATGCAACACTGGATGTGGTCCAGCTGTCAGCTAGAGCTATGGCATGTAGAGTGGCGAATCGCCGCAACCTATGGCTACATAGTTGGGATGTAGATGCGGTGGTTCAGGCTAAGGTGGCAGCAGTTCCTTTTAAAGGAACAAACTTGTTCGGAGATGCACTGGAGCGCTTCCTTATTGAAGATAAGGATAAAAAGAAGGTGCTGGCATATAAGAAAAAGGATGGAAAACAAAAGAGACGGTTTCAGTCCTTTCGAGACTCAAAAAAGTTGGCACTGTCTTCCAATTTCTGATCTTTCAAGGAAAAATGGCAACCCAGAGGCAGAGATTTCAAAGCAACCGCCAATAAAACAGACTCTGGTTCTAGAGGAAACCCCAAGAAAGGGGGATCCCAATGACTACGACACAACCTTGTCGGCAAGGGGGATAGGGGAAAGACTGATCCACTTTGCCGACCAGTGGACACCCTCGGTGACAGACCAGTGGGTGATAGAGACAGTTTCAAAGGGCTACGCCATAGAGTTGGTCAACTTTCCACCTCAATGCTTTTGACAGGTCCCAAAGAAACAGAATTCCTTAGCCCACCAGTGGATGCTGAAGGCCATACAACATATTTTGGAAATAGGAGCGATAGAGAAGCTTCCTCCATTACAACATGGCTGGGGGGTGTACTCCATTCTGTTTCTGGTTCCAAAAAAGAACAAGAACGTCCGGACCATTTTGGACTTAAAGTGGTTAAACAAGTTTGTCAAGTCCAAGAAGTTTCGGATGGACATTCTCCGGTCCATTCTGCCCTCTATTCGGACCAACGGCTTTCTTTCATCCATAGATCTCTTTGAAGCCTATTTACATATTCCAATCTGGGAAAGTCACAGGAAGTTCCTGCGTTTTGTGTACATCCGGAACCAGTTTCAGTACAAAGCCCTCCCATTCAGCTTGAAGTCCTTCCCGCGGGTGTTCACCAAAATCTTGGTAGCCTTAGTGGCACACCTTTGGCTTCAGGGAGTGATATTATACCCGTGCTAGATGATATTTTGTTGAGGGCTCATTCCTCTCAGCAGGCTGTCAGAATGACAGAACTGACAGTCTTGACCTTGTATCAACATGGTTTTGTGGTGAATCTGGGGAAAAAGCAACCTGAGCCCCTCACAGTGCATTTGGGAGTGAAGATAGACACGCAGAGGGACAAGGTCTTCCTGACAAAGGAAAGGCAGACCAAATTACAACGTCTACTGCAGGAGGTGCTTGCGGCACAAAGCGTGCAGGTGATGCAGTTAGCACAACTGTTGGGCATCATGGTTTCGTGCCACAATGTGTTACACTGGGCGAGACTTCATGCCTGCTCCCTACAACAGTTCCTCAGACATTTGCAGCACCTAATAGCCCAAAGAACGGTCAAACTGGTGGAGATTCCATCTCACCTATGACAGCAGCTACAATGGTGGCAAAACCCGACATTGTTCTTGAGTGGGGTCGACATCCGGGATCCACAACAGGTGGTGATTGTATCACGTCTCAGTCATCTCCTTTCGAGGCTAAACATACCCAGCTCCTTCAGCCTTTCCTCATAGGACAGTCTCCAGACCCCTCACCCTCTTTGTTGACCTCCTCTGGACCCATTCCAGCTTGTCTATATCCTTCTTGAATTGTTGTGGCCAAAACTGAACACAATACTGTAGATGAAGTCTAACCAGAGCAAAGTGATACCATCACTTCGCATGGTCTGGATACTGTTGATACAGCCCAAAACCACATCACACTGCTGATTCATGTTCAGTGTATGGTCCACTAAGACCCCTATACCCTTTTTGCACATACTATTACCAAGGCAAATGTGTGATTTAAATAGATTTATGAGCAGCAGTGAGGGTTCTGCAAGGGTCTGTGGCTGGATATTAAACTTTATTAAGTAGTTCATGTGGGGTGAAGCTAAGATCAAATAGTCAAAGGTACAAAAGCTAGGCATTTGGAGTGTTTTCCATGATTACTAATGTTCCTCAATTTGAAGTGCTGCCTTGCCTTTGCATTTGTAGGTCTGTTTTTGTTTCCTCAAAGCCAGTCCTGATTACAACTGAGAAAGTGCATACAGTATTGGTTTAATGTGAGACCAAACCTACCTTGGTCTTTGACTATATAGATTCTTTAAATCACTTTGTCTGTATAACACAGTTAAATATGACTTTAAATGGCTTTGTCCGTATAGCACCATTAAATATGACTTTGGTTCATTGGTGTCTGATCTAAATAAAATTCTCACTGATTTAGTGAGGCTCTTCTACCCTTAAAATCACTTTTCAGCAGCTGGCCTAATTGGAACTGAAAGCAACTGGCATCAAACTAACATTATGTCACTTTTGCTTATATTTCCTACCCACACATTCTTTATTTTAGTGGTGTATTAATTCTGAAACCACATATGACATATTGTTATAATTACATCATTTGGAACTGTGCTTATTCCCAAGAGCACATATTTGACTTAGGAACTGTTTTTCCTGCTTTCTGTCTGTTGTTTGGGGCATGACCAGCAGGCTTCCGCGGGAGAACTTGATCCTTACACTATGTTAAATTGTTACAGGCTGATAACACAGAAGCCCATTGAAGCAGGTAGGTGTTGGCAGTAAGTGATTTTCAATGCAGTCCTAAGCAGAGTTACATCCTTCTATGCCTGTTGACTTCACTGGACTCAGAACTAATGTTGAGTAGCAGTTTGGTGCCTTGACTGGAGGGAGCATTCATTCATGTATGTCTCTTTGCTTTGTAAACTGCAGTCATTTTATGAGTAGTTTTATGTGTTTATGTAGGGTGGTTGTAAATAGGGTTGAACATCCGGTCCTTAGTCTTGTTCAGCAGGGAGCAATGGCTCTTGAGGCTGTTTGTTAAAGGAAACCTGTAATAAATTTTAGTGCTCCTTAAAACTGCTGAGGAAAAATGTGCTTAATTAGAATAAGTAAACTGAAGAAATTTCAAGGCTTTATTCTTTAGAAATTCAATCTTTTCAGTATACAGCAGTTGTGCAAACCTTAGAAGTTGCCATGTTGAATTATTATTGTGGAAAGAAGTGCAGTGTATAGATAGGTAGGAGATTAGAAATTATACAAATGGGGGACTCAGAAGGACTTGTGAGGAAAACCTCACCTCCCCTACTTATTTTCCTTAACCTATCTCCGTTTTCCCTTCTTCCCTCCCCACTCCACCATGCCACATCTTCATTCCTTTTCTTGGTTAAATCCCTCCCTCTCACCTACCTGTCTCATCCCATCTGCCACTCTCCCTCTCATTCTTCCTTCCTTACCCATTGCAGCATTCTGTTTTTTATGCTTTCTTAAATCCCTTCAGTCCCTAGTCCCCCCATCCCAGACCTGTAGCCAGAAAATTTTGGGTGGAGGAGCCCGGAAGCTAAAAAAATTGGTGGTGGGCGGCCACAGGGCTTGACTGCTGTCCCCTTCTCTCTCACATTGCTACTGTCCGCTTCTCTCTTGCGCTGCTCCCCCTCACTGCTGCTCTCTCACTGCCTCCCTCTCTCTAGTTCTGCCATTCTCTCTCTCTCTGCCGCTCTCTCACTGTTCCTCTTTCTTTCTTGCTGCTGTTCTCATGCACATGCTGCCACTGTCATTGTCCCCCTCTCTTGCATTGCCATTCTCTCTCGCTCTTTCACTGTCCCCCTCTTTCTATCGCTACTGTTCTCTCTCTCACGCACGCTGCTGCTCTCTCACTTCCCCCCTCTCACTGCCACTCTTTCTCTCTCTCACTGTCCCCTTATCTCTCAAGCTGCTGTTCTCTCTTTCTCTCTCTCTCGCTAGTGCTCTCTCTCTGTCCCCCCTCGCGCTGCCATTCTCTCTCTCTCTTGCACTGCCACTCTCTGTCTGCCTCTCTCATGCTGCTGTTCTCTCTCGCTGCCACTCTCTCACTGTCTCATTTCTCTTGCGCTGCTGTTCTCTCTCTGGAGAGCCAGTTTGGTGTAGTGGTTAAGTGTGAGGACTCTTATCTGGGAGAATCGGGTTTGATTCCCCACTCCCCCACTTGCACCTGCTAGCATGGCCTTGGGTCAGCCAGCTCTGGTGGAGGTTGTCCTTGAAAGGGCAGCTGCTGTGAGAGCCGTCTCCAGCCCCACCCACCTGACAGGGTGTCTGTTGTGGGGGAGGAAGGTAAAGGAGATTGTGAGCCGCTCTGAGACTCTTCGGAGTGGAGGGTGGGATATAAATCCAATATCATCTTCTTCATCTTCTTCTCTGCTGCTCTCTCACTGTCTCCCTCTCTATTGCGCTGCCATTCTCTCTCATGCACGCTGCCGCTCTCTCACTGTCCCCTACTCTCTTGCTGCTGCTCTCCCCCTTGCTGTCACTCTATCGTCTTGCACTCTCTCTTTCCCTCTTGCTGTTGCACTCTCTCTCTCCCCCCTCACTGCCCCCTCTCTCTGCCGCTCTCCCATTCTCTCTCACTGCCCCCCCTCTCCCCGCCACTCTCCCGTGTTCTCTCTAGCTGCTGCTCTCCCACACGCTGGTCCTGGAGGCTCTCCAATGGAGGGGCCCTACATAGGAAAGGGGGGTTAATAGAGCAGCCTTCCCCCTGGCCTGCCCCACTCCCACTTTTGCCCGATTTTTTTCTCCTCGATATCTGGCTCTAATCTGTGGAGGCCATATCCAGACTTGCTAGGTCTTTTCTCCTTCCCCACTATTTCCTCTTTCCTTTCCCTGAAAGTCCCTATAGCCTTTTCCCCATTCTCATGCTCCCTTCTCTTCCCACCCAACAGCCAATTTACCTTTATCTGATCTCTTTCTTCAGCTTTCCCTCCTTCACTTTCCCTGGCAGTCTCTACCCAGGAAAACCCAGGATAAAAAATAGGCTTTCCAACAGACTGTCATCAGATTATTTGATCCAAATAACACAGGGATACCATCCCCCGGGGGAGGGGGGTGCAGAATCCCCTGGTTTTGTGGACTTCTGTCTGTTTCCAACCACCCACAACACTGACATCACAGGTAGCACACTGATGTCACCCGGAAATGATGTCAGCACATCAATGACTGGGGGGGACACACTGCTTTTTGGGCAAAACTCTGTGATTAGAGGCTGTTTTTACCATAAAGTTTTGTCCAAAAAGCAGAGCATCATGCCTGATGGCACTTCTGGGTGATGTCAGCACGTTGCGCAATGTCCCTGCCCACTCCTGGAATGCCCCCATCCCCCTGCTGATGTTAGAAAAGGGACCTGGCAACCATAAAGCAACATGCTGCTACTACTGCACCTTTGAGGGAAGAGAAAAATTATACCACTTAATTACTGAATGGATTATGCAATAATTATATTATATTTTATATATAATTCTCCTTTCGTCTTGTCAAATCCAAGCTCCCTCATTGGTTGGGGCTGGGTGGGATTGTGGTGTATCAACCTTTGGTCCATCAAACCATCCATAAACTGAGGTCACTCAGAATTACAGCTGCTCTCCATATGGCAGAGATCAGCTCCCCTTGAGGTGGGGGGGGGGAATGAATGCTTTCACTTGGGTGGGTGGAAAGACAGCAAGGGTGGGAGGCACTCCTTCTAGAGCCCATTGTATTTCTCTTCACAATGGGCTTTATCCCTGGTATATTGTAATGATTTATTGTTGAAAATCATTAGGTATTTTTAGATTACATTTTGCAGTTTAGTTAATGTAGAGTTGAATCCAAGGCACTGTGAAAAGAGTTCTACCTGTATATTTATTTATTGAATTTCTACACTGCCCTCCCTCACACATGGGCTCAGAGTAGGTTACAGCAGACATGTATCCAATTAAAAACAATTACAACATAATTACAATTAAAACATATAAAAACCCAGATAACATAGTGTTACCCCACCTATATGCCCTGCCTTGTGTAGGGACAACTAGGCTGCTTGGCAGTGTTAGCACCCCTAAACAGCACATGGCATCTGTGACACTGTTGGACTCTGCCATGTAATAACCTTTGCAATGAATTAGTGTTTTGTTATACTTGCTTGCTGTAGTTCACTGTATCTTCTGTAACAGAAACAAGAATGCTGCACCCCACACTCTGAGACAGCACAGACTGTCTTTCAAGGTCATCACTATCTACTGTGGAGACAAAGTAATTGCATACTGTTGGTACCTAACTTTTCTGTGAGAACTAACTGTATTTGCCAAGGTGCACTTTTAGAGACTTGCATTTAGGTGGGACATTGTAATGGTTCCAGATAAGGTATATAACCTGTGACCTGCACTGAGATCCTCAGTTCTGACACTTCTTTGTGAAGTGTCTTTTCTATCTATCAATAAAGGAACATATCCAGACAACCTGGAGAGAGTCTTTAATTGAGGACAGCTGCAGAGCTGATACTGAGACACCTTCTGCCAGGCCTGGCACACAAAATGGAGTCTGGCAGCACCCTGAACAAGCAGCTCCAGCTTCACAAGCATTATGTCATTATATCCAGCATGTAATGTACTGAGAACCGAGACGGTTTGAAGGCAACCTGGTTTATTCAGTAGCACATTACAAGAGAGGGAGCACGCGGGCTGGGTTCCGCTTATATACATTACCCAGAACTGCCCCCTTGACTGACCAGACCAATCCTGGCCAGTCAAACTTCCCGCCGTAGATCTTGATGGGCGGGCGTCTGGCGAGCCGCATCCGGGGACCCGTAGGTTGCCTTTAGCAGCGATCGCCATGCGGTACAACAGCTTATGTTCAATACATAACACTCCTCCCCCCTTAGCTCAGGACACATAATCCCGCAAGTAAGCGGGGGCTGTGCGCTCCTGGGTTGACCTCCTCGGGGTCGCTAGTGGAGTCGGAGCGGTTTCCGGTGCCGCTGGTGCCGCGTCTGCTGTGGCGGATGGGGCGGCGGCTTCCCTGCGTGGGAGAACCCCCTGCCTAAGGTTGCCGGAGCCTTGCTGCTCGTCTGGTGTCCCTACTCTTGGGGGGTTGTCCCCGCTTTGGAGTGGCTCAACCGCCTGATCGGCCGGAGCGGTCGGCGGGGCCAGGCGGGCTCTCTACGTGGGCGCGGCCATGGGTTCCTCCTTGCTCCGTATTGCAACCGGCTCCTCCGGCAAGGTGCGGCGGCGCATTTGGTCTATATGCCTCCACAAAATCTGGCCTTCCTCTGTTGATACGTCGTAGTGGTGGGACCCCATTACTCATAGCACCCAGCCCGCCACCCACTCGAGGCCGCTAGCGTAGTTCCTCGCATACACCAGATCCCCCGGGAAAAATCCCCTGGCCGCTTCTCTGACCTCTGGGGAACTGTGGATGTCAGTGGCCTGGTCGGAGTGCAGCCGATCTAATTTTGTGATTAGCTTCCGCCCCATTAACAGCTCGGCTGGGCTGACCCCAGTGACTGGGTTGGGGGTTATCCTACTATTGAATAGGAAGGTGGCTAGGCAGGGCCCTGCGCAGCACCTGGATCGCTGCCACCGTTGAGGTAGAAGCTACCGGGATAACCTCTAACCACTTGGTGTACGCATCCACCAGGATGAAGAATATTTGGCCCTGAAAGGGGCCCACAAAGTCGATGTGTAACCTAGACCACGGCTTCCTGTGTGCTTCCCAGCATTGAGTGGGGGCACTGGGTGGTTCGGGTCGGGACTCCTGGCATGCTTTGCACCTCCGGTCCCATCCCTCTATTTCTTCGTCCATCTCCGGCCACCACACATAGCTGCGTGCTAAGGCCTTCATCCGTACAATCCCTGGATGTGTTTCATGAAGGGCCTCCAGCACTTGTCTCTGCAGCGGGGGGGGGGGGACACCACCCTCCTCCCCCATAAAATACATCCCTTGTGGGCAGATAGTTCTTCCTTGCGTGTTGTGTATGCCCTGAACTCTTCGCCCTGTTTTCCCTCTGGCCATCCCCTCACCACCCAGTCGAGAACGCGTGTGAGTATTTTGTCGCGCCCCGTGGCTTTCGCTATTTCTGCTACATGTAGGGGTCTCTCCGGTAGCGTTTCAATGAGCATCACATGGTGGGCTGGGGCGGGGTCTATAGTGGGCAGCGGCAGGCGACTGAGAGCATCTGGGTGTCCCATCACCTTGCCCGGCCGGTGGACCAGGGCATAGGTGTAGGAATTGAGGAACTGATTCCACCGCAAAACGCGCTGCGATAGAATCTGTGGCGTTTGGTGGTTCGGGACGAGGAGACCCAGGAGCTGTTTGTGGTCCATTGCTATGGTAAAACGTCTCCCGTACAGGTAGTCGTTAAACTTTTGCACCCCTGCCACGATCGCTAAGGCCTCTTTATCTATCTGGGCATAGTTTCGCTCCGCTGGCGTCAGGTCCCCGAGTAGTAGGCTACCGGAACCTCCCTCCCGTCCGGGAGTTGGTGACCCAGGATGGCGCCCACCCCGTACGGTGACGCGTTTTATGCTAAGATCACCGGAAGGCTCTCATCGAAATGGTGGAGCACATTGTTAGATACGAGCAGCCCTTTGACCACCTGGAAAGCGGCGTCCTGCTTCTTTCCCCAGACCCACGTGGCATTTTTGTCTAGGAGTCTGTGGAGGGGTTCCTCTATGGCGGCTTTGTGGGGCAGGAACGAATGGTAAAAATTTAATAACGCCAAGAAACTTTGTAGCGCCGCCTTGCTCTTGGGGGTGGGAGCTTCCACTATGGCCTTAGTTTTCTCTGGTGTCAGGTGGATCCCCGCTGCATCTACCACAAACCCCAAGAACTCTACCCTCGGTACCCCGAGGGAACACTTTTCTGGCTTAACCTTCAGACCGGCCTCTTGGAAATGGCGGAGTACTTCTCGCAGCCGGTTGCTAAACTCCTCTGCGTCCGGGGTGGCGATCAATACTTCGTCGGAAAATGGTTGCACCCCGGGGATCCCTTTGAGGAGAGAATCCATCAGGCTCTGAAACACTCCCAGGGCCACGCTCACCCCAAACTGCAACCGTCGCACCTTAAACGCCCCCCTGTGGGTTACTATGGTCTGTGCTTCTGCCGTTGCGGCGTCCACAGACAGCTGCTTGTATGCCTGGGCCAAGTCCATTTTCCCAAAGATTATAGACCCCGCTAATGCCGCCAGAACGTGGCTGATTACTGGAACGGGGTAGGGGTTATCTTGTAGTGCCTTGTTAATGGTGCACTTATAACTGGCGCATATGCACACCTCCCCGTTCGGCTTCACCGGGGTAACTATTGGGGTTTCCCATGAGGCATAGGCCACGGGTTCTAGCACTCCCTGGGCTGTGAGGCGGTCTAGCTCTGCTTCAATTTTAGGCTTCAGAGCAAACGGAACGCCTTCAGCCTTACTGGTCACACATGGGGATCAAGGGGTAAGGATATGGGAGGGCCCTTGTAGCAGCCCAGGGCCCCGTCGAACATCTCAGGGAACTCCCTGCACACATTTTCGAATCCCCGTGTCCCCAGCCGCTGTACCCTTACGATCTTTATTCCCAGCGGCCTGAACCAGGCCAGGCCCAACAAGGTGGTGAGCTGCCGTTTAACCACTAGTATGTCGAGTTTATCCCTGAACCCGTTATACTCCACCCCCACCGTTGCCCATCCCAGGATCTGAACGGGGTTTTTCTGGAAGTCCTGTAGCACAAAGCATGCCGGTCGCAGTCTGGGCCGGCCACATGGGCACAGCTTCCTCAAAGATTCCTCCGATATTATGGAGATGGAGGAACCAGAGTCCAGTTCCATCAGGCAGGGTTTACCCTCGATCCTGACTGAGACCTTGACCTGCAAGGTATCTTCGGGCAAGTTCATTACCTGTACGCTGGTCGAGGCGATCGAGTAGTCCCCTGTCGACTCCTGGTGGGTGGACTGGCGGCGGCGGGTAGCCTTGGCCCGGCATGCCCTCGCGATGTGGCCCATCTTGCCGCAGCTCCTACAGACCACGTTGCGGTAGGGGCAGTCCCGTCACTCGTGTTGGTCTCCACAGCTGGTGCACTTGGTGGCGGCTGGTCTCTTGGTCGCTCGGGGTCGCTGGGTCGCTCGTGGGCCCACCCCTGTTTGGCGGCGTAGCTGGTGTGCCTCCTCTTCATCTGGTTGGCTGGGGGCCATCTCTTCCTGATGGATGGCTTCAGCCCTCGTGTTTGAGAAGGTCCTCGTGGTCTGCTCAAATGAAACAGCCTCATTGAAGGCGTTCTGGAGGGTGAGCTCTTCCCTTGCGAAGAGCTTTTGTTGCAATCTTTCGTCCCTCAGGCCCCAGGCAAAACGGTCCCTCAGGGCCTCCTCTAGCTTATTGAAGCTACAGTTGCCCGTGATTTGGCGGAGAGCAGCCAGGTAGTCCGCTGCCGTCAATCCCATCTCTTGGTCCCTCTTGTGGAAGAGGAACCGGCGAGCGATAAGTGAGGGTTGGGGCAAGAAGTGCCCGATGAAGAGTCTGACGATCTCCTTATACGTCTTCTCCATGATCCTCGCGGGGGCCGAGAGACCCTTGGCGATCTCGAACGTGGCCTCTCCGCAGACGCTCAGGAGGACGTCTCTCTTTAGGCTATCCTCCGTTATTCTGTTCGCTCAAAGGTAGCACGCGACTTGCTCCGTGTAGGTCTCCCACCTCTCCGGAATAGCGGGGTTGAATTCTTCGAGACGGCCCGTGGTTCCGCTCTGGTTAGCCATGGTGGCTGCGGCGGCGAGCGTGTCGGTTTACAACCGATTTGCCTTCGTCGTCTCCGACCGGATCCACAAAACCCCTCTGGAGTGGGCTGGCTAGGATCCCATCCTCGTCGCCACTGTAATGTACTGAGAACGAAGATGGTTTGAAGGCAACATGGTTTATTCAGTAGCACATTACAAGAGAGGGAGAACGCGGGCCGGGTCCCACTTATATACATTACCCAGAACTGCCCCCTTGACTGACCAGACCAATCCTGGCCAGTCAAACTTCCCGCCGTAGATCTTGATGGGCGGGGCGTCTGGCGAGCCGCATCCGGGGACCCGTAGGTCGCCTTTAGCAGCGATCGCCATGCAGTACAACAGCTTATGTTCAATACATAACACAGCACATGCAAACATTGAGCAAATCAGATAAGAATGCATCAGTCACATTGTCTCCATCTGCCAAATTTAGTGGCCTTCCTGCCTCCACCCAACTAATCTAATCACACTACCCATCCTCAGTTCTTCTCTCCTCCTCTTTCCTGTGTTGGGCTATCAGGACCCATTAGTCACATCCAAATACATCTCCCAAGTTTCCTGAGACCCTTTGTTTGTCTCAGCAACACCCATCTGCTCACCCTTGCATGCATTGTCTTACACAACTTGGTTATCCAGTCAATAACAACAACCTTTATTGGCATAAAAATAATCCAATTTTATATTGTCCAAGGGACATCTTGACCACCTATGCCCTGAGGGTATGTTTTTACCTACTTAAGGACACACTCTGGACATACTCAGTGTGTGTGTCTTGGTGCCTTCAGACTTGCATCCCCAAATTCATTTGGGTACTCTCCCCAGTAGGAAGCTGGCTGTTCTGCTGCTCTTCTTCACAGACTTCAACTCTCCAGGACAGGTAGCTGTAATTTCCCCCCACCAACTCCATCTCCTATCCGCTCTGCTGGCTCCTATTTTCTGGTGCTCTTGAAGAAGAAGACGATGACATTGGATTTATATTCCGCCCTCCACTCAGAGTCTCAGAGCGGCTCACAATCTCCTTTACCTTCCTCCCCCACAACAGACACCCTGTGAGGTGGGTGGGGCTGAGAGGACTCTCACAGCAGCTGCCCTTTCAAGGACAACCTCTGTAATAGCTATGGCTGACCCAAGACCATTCCAGCAGGTGCAAGTGGAGGAGTAGGGAATCAAACCCGGTTCTCCCAGATAAGAGTCTGCACACTTAACCACTACACCAAATTGAATCTCATTGTGTGTACGTGTGTGTGTTAGTTTAAATCTCTGTGTATGTATTTTAAATATATTATTCTTATTTTATTTAATAAAATTCCTTTCTTTATTAAATTGGTTTGGTCATTTCAAAATCTCTCTCTCTCTGGAGTTATTACTGGTATACACTAGATGGAGATTTCCACTCCATAAAAGCTCTACCAGGGACTGCTTCTGCTAATTTTCCATAAAAAGAGGAGATTCCCACCATATCTGGTAAACAATAAATCACAAGATGGTGAACAGACAGTTTAACAAATGCTCCCAGATGCATCCTGTATGTGTGCCCAAAATGGGTCAAAGTACTGGGCAAGTGGGTAGAAGGTACCACTAAAGGCCCAAGTTAGCATAGTGCAAAACAGGGTGGCGCAGAGGAGGAGGATGTAATTGGACACTGCAGT
Source organism: Heteronotia binoei (assembly GCF_032191835.1). Classification (NCBI taxonomy): domain Eukaryota; kingdom Metazoa; phylum Chordata; class Lepidosauria; order Squamata; family Gekkonidae; genus Heteronotia; species Heteronotia binoei. Next base: position 90,418,510 of record NC_083243.1, on the reverse strand, counting down.
TCCTTCCTACTGTACCTCCTCCCCTCTGAAAAGATGCTCCTGAGGATCACCTGAAATGGCATTGAGTGTGAAATAGACAATAGACAGCCACCCTGAGCCTGCTTTGGTGGGGAGGGTGGGATATAAATCCAATTAAATAAATAAATAAACAAACAAATAAATTGCAGCAGCTGGAGAGGGTATCCATGATGAGGAGAGGGACAGTTATATGAGTGTTTGCATAAAAGCCTCCAAGTCCCCTTTCAGTAGTTTCATTTTTCCTTAGATACTATAGGCTTATAATATTGCATTCCAGTACAGAGGTACTCCAGTAATGTCCTTTGATTTGGTGGGCTTAGGATGGAGTAGCTGTGACCTGGATAGCCCACGCTAGCCCAGTCTTGTTAGTTTGTGGCAGCTAAGCAGGATCAACCCTAGTTAGTACTTGTTTGGGAGACCATGAAGGAAGCCTTGGGTTGCTATGCAGAGGGAGGCAATGATAAACCGCCTCTGGATAATCTGCCCAGAAAAGCCTATAGTGACTTGGCAGCAAATAAAAAAATAAAGATGGAGTAACTCAATTATTTAGTCAAATTTACATTTCTTCCATTTGATACTGATATACAATTTTAAAAGTGCTTTTCATTGGCTAGATAATATTGTATTAAGAGAATAAATTGGCATGCAGACTTAACTATTCTTGTTCCTCGTGCACTATTACTATATATGTTATAGTCACAATAACAGTATTTTCGTATTGTATCTATTTAATTCTCAGAAACTATTTTTCCATTATATTTTCAGCAATTATAATCTACATTTTAAAATATTTTAAAAATATAAATAGGGTTGCCAAATCTAACTCAGAAAATATCTGGGGACTTTGGGGGTGGAGTCAGGAGACTTTCATATTCCCTAATGTCATAAATAAATAAATAAATAAATAAATAAATAAATAAATAAATAAATAAATAAATAAATAAATAAATAAAATACAGCAGTGCACTTCCCCTGAACACAGTCTTCATGTCCTCATCCCCCAGCAGTTGTAGGTTTCTGTGTACATCTCTCTCTCCCCCCTCCTCTCTCTCTCACACAAACACACACCCCAGTTAAAATAAACAGTTTTCAATCCCACACTTGTGTAGTCTCACTGGGGCAATTTACTCACGAGTTTGAAAGGAAAGTAAAAAATAAAAGCCTCCATTTGTTGTCCTGGATTTCCTTCCTTTCTAGCAGTTCACTGGGAGCAGCCATGTTGCTCTGCCAGCTCACCCCACTGCCATTCAGTTTAGCTCCTACAGATTTAAAGGTGCACACACCTTTCTAAAAACAAATTCTTCCAAGTATCTTCTTAAGCCTTCTGAGGTGGAAAGGCATATAGTGGCTATTGGAGCAGGGCTTCCCCCTGCTGGCCAGCTGAGGGTGGGAAGGAGCCTGCAAAACCTGGGGATCCCCCATTGAGACCTGGGGTTTGGGAAGCCTAAATATAAAGGATCTTACATTAAAATTAGATTGATGCAGGTAAAATATGTGCAGAAATTCATGTAGCCTCTCCTTATGTACTAATAGATTTGTTTTGTCATTATTATCTGTTTGGAAGCTAATAGCTACAAGGCACGTGATTGAGTAGCAAAAGCAATGACCTGCCTATAGGGCTTCTGGTTGTAGGAAGTTTTTAAAATATATAATAAAAGTATACAAAATATAATGTAGCCAAGAAGTCTAAGCCCTTTAGGCTTGTGTTTGTCATCCTTTAGTTCTGGGCTAATTTTTAATTGTACTCAATATCCCATATTCAGAGCTGTGTAATTTTGAGGTAATTACCGTGATTGGGCTATAGCTGTTTTAGTGCAGGCTTGAGAAATACAACTGACAGCTGTGTTCCAGCTGTGTTCCAGCTGTGTTCAATTAGTACTAAGTCTGGCAGGGGAGCAGGCAAGGCAGCTTTTGTTTTTATATTTTTCTCATCAGTGTTGCACTCATTACAGTTGCCATATCTTTGTAAGGCTGTGAAATATCTGCTGGGCCTCTTTGAAGATGAAGATCTAAGCTAAAGAAAAAGTGAGTGCAATAAATAGATGTGTTTTGACAGGCCAGACATACACAATTGCATGTATATATTTTCTGAATTTATTAAATAAAATATTTCTAAATGTTCTGAATTCATTGAGTCTTCTCTCTACTTAGATAATTGGGACTGCTGTATATAAAACCTCTCACTGAGGCCTTCTCAAATGAGGCTCATCACAAGCATAAGAAAAACACAGGAGCTAGGATCCAAAAACCATGCAGTTAGTTCCATATTCTCAAGGGGGCTTTGGATTTTTGTTTTGATAAGTGTGGCCCACTTTTGAAACCTAAGGCAGCTTTCAACAGCAATTTGTTTAAAAGAACAATAGTTAAAATTTCTGTCAGGTATGCCCCAAATAATTTTTAATGGAATCCATACTATTGCATATATATATGTAAGTCAGAAATGTGCAGATACAAGTTCTTGCTGCAAAGGATTACCACACTTAAATTAAAAATGCAATCATATCTCATAAGACATCCAATGAAAAAATGCAGTTGGACTAGAATGACAAAATTAGAAGACAATGCAAGCAACAGATTGCCAAGGCAAGATATTGTGGAATTACAAGGGTAGAAGAAATATATCCAACATGTAACTAGGAACCTATTGGATTACATTTCTTCCAGCAATATAGTTGGATATCCTTTGATATATGTGACAGTTGTGAGGGAGTACCATACCAGAATGTCATTATTTCAAAAGTTTGAAGTTTAACTTCCAGTATTGATGAATTATTCTCATAGCTATTCCAGATTTGGTCCTGTAATTCCTTCTTAAATTCAAATTCACAAATTCACATTTTGATTGATATGTCTTTATCTTCTATTAAACCAATAATGTTGGTAAGTCTTTGCAGGTATATCTTTAGAACCATGATGTGTCTGTATTACCTTTTCAAAAGAAGTTAGGGGGTGTTTCGCTATTAAAGTGAGTTTAATAGCAATGGAAGCTTCTTACCCTCATCAGACAGACATTCCACAAGGTGGGATCCACCATAGAGAATGCTTATGAATGGGCAGTTGCTTACCTTACCCATTCACAGGATGGAACCCTGATAGGTGGATGGATGGACGGACAGACTCCACCATGGATATTCTGGCCAGAGCTTTGGAGGCCTTGGATGGTTGGTTACAGGAGAGTTGATTGAAATTAAATCCATTGAAGGTGGAGGTCCTGTGCCTGGGTTGAGGGGTGGGTGAGATTATGAATCCAATTCCCAACCTTTGATGGGGTGTTGCTAAGACCAGCACTGACAGTTAGGAGTCTAGGTGTGATCCCAGATTGCAGCTGTTGCTAGATTAGCTTTTTATCATCTTTGACTGGTCAGGCAACTGGTTCTCTATCTCTGCTCCCATGACTTGGCCACAGCAACCTATGTCACCTCCAGGTTGGACTATTGCAGCTCGTTCCATGCAGGGCTACTCTTGAATCTGACCTGGAAACTCCATCTGGTGCAAAGCACAGTGGCACATTCTGACTGGGACATTGAATGCAGGTGCACGTTCAGCTGGTGCTTCACCAACTTCACTGGCTCCTGATTGAGTGCTGGATCAGGTTAAAGTATTAACCTTTAAAGCCCTATGCAGTCAGGGACCAACATTTCTCTAGGACAGCGCCTCCCAATATGCCCCCCGCAGAGCTCTACGCTGATCTCAACAACATTTCCTGGTAATCCCTTGCACCAAAGATATTTGCTTAGCCTTGACCAGGGTCATGATCCCAGGATCATGCCAGCATCCTTCAAGATGACTGGATCAAAGTGATCCATAAATGGTATATTTCTCAGCTATACATTTATCAGAATGTATTGAACAGATTTTCTTAGGAAGCAACTTTGCAAAAATGTCACAACTAAAAATCAGTATTGGGAATTTAAAAGCTCAGACTTTGGAGTCAACAATGCAATGAAGATCAAGATTTTATTTGTGGCTCAGCCAGGCAAGCCTGATCTCATCAGATCTCAGAAGCTAAGCAGGGCTTGGTACTTGGAAGGGCGACCTCAAGGACCACTGGTTCTGGGATGCAGAGGCAGGCAAATATCAAACCACTTTTCTGAAATGTCCTAGCCCTACTTGAGGTTGCCAGAAGTCACCATTGCCTCAACCATGACTTCCAGGCACACAAGCACACACACAACCCCAGCACACACAAAGATTTTATGTGTAGCTCAATTACTTACAAAGTGGCCTGGTTATGTTTTGTGTAGTTTTGATTTATATTCTGTGCAGCTTACTTGCCATATGTGTTTTCCTCATTGCTTGATGTGCTTCTTGTTTTGTTATCTTTTTCTTCCCTATTTCTATGTGGCTTTATGCTCGAGTAATTTTGTTAACTATTGAGATGGATTAATAAGATTTCTGTTTTTATCATCCAAATGCTTTTAAAAAGCAGATTGCCAGTTACATTGTTGTACATCAGATGCCTTGCCTGAACAAAATGATTAAGAATGTGCAAATGGAAAAAAAAACACTTCTAAGCAAGCACTGCAGTTTAGAAAGGAATAAGGTGTAATTTAATCTTCATTTCATTTGGGTATTAAAGTGGGATGCCACAGATTCCTAGCTATCCTGATGCTGTAGGTCAGAGACATGTTAAATTCAAATTACTAGTATGAAATGTAGGGAAAGTGCAACAAATCCAAGAATTTTTTGGTTCTTGTTAGCGGTTGATCACTGCATGATGCTTATTAGTATATTGTGAAAATATTGTGAACACATTAATGTTTTCTTTAATTTTCCTGGAATATAAATAATCTTAAAACTCTTAAATTCAAAAGAACACTGATTTGACAAAAATATAGTCTTCTGATATCTGGACAGACTTTCCCTTTCTGCCCATTAAACTGTAGCCATTTTGATGGCTCTCTTGTGTTCCATTTTGGCAATATTTCCACACTAGCTGAAATGGATGATGCAATTTCCTTGGCAGACCACATATAAACATTTTACCAGTAGTTTAGTTTGCAGCACACTTTTGTGAACAACTCTGCACTGGCTGGCATAGGAAAGGAGAAGAAAGTGAAGCAATCCAGTAACATACCCTTGTCCAGTTCCTGTTAACTGATTTGATTGAATTAAAACTATTATGAAACCAGTTTAACTTTCTATTAAAACCACACATCTGCTCTTTTATTCACAGTTCCTTCCTTGGAATTTCTTTTCATTATTCCTAATTGACTCTCAGAAGGTTGGCATGCTTATAATGCCAAATATAATGCTTACTTTACATGGTATTTGTGTTGTTCTTGGTACCAGACCATCACTGTTTATGCAGTTTTATGAGGAAAACTTCTAAACTATTTTCTCAAATGATGAGTCAAAGCACATGTTTTTGAAGCAGATAATACATCCTATTTCATTACAATTAAAATTATTTTTTATAAAGTATAAAATAGTTCTCAGACCTCCAACAATAAACTAGTGGTGGGCTAAGGCTTTCATGACTTACACATTTTTGTATGGAATAATTGATTAAAATATTATTTAGAAGTATGAGAATGAGCTATGACAATAGAATCAGAGCTGACTCATGGATCTTATTTATTTTATTTTTTTATTTTATCTTACCAACAGTGAAAATGAATAAGTTCCACATGTCATCATATGAACATATGAAGCTGCCTTATACTGAATCAGACACTTGGTCCATCAAAGTTAGTATTGTCTTCTCAGACTGGCAGCAGCTCTCCAGGGTCTCAAGCTGAGGATTTTCACACCTATTTGCCTGGACCCTTTTTTGGAGATGCCAGGGATTGAACCTGGGACCTTCTGCTTCCCAAGCAGATGCTCTACCACTTAGCCACTGTCCCATATCACATGTTAAACTTTATCAATGGATACAGGAATATTTCAGGGTCCCTGATCAAATATATTTCAAATGGTTAGGAATGAAAGATGATGTATGATTCTGACTTGGATTTAGTGTGTTACATTGTAAGCAGTGTCAATAACTGCAATTGAGTATTGAAAGGTAAGAAAAGAAATCCCAGGTAACCATTTGGATAAATAAATATGTACTGATCAACTGATCAGTTCTATATCTATGGATATAAATTGGACTTTAGAAAAAATTATCCAGATTGAACTTCAGAGAAATATGCAAGGGTATCAGTCCTCTGAATCAATAGTCATTCATCCTGTCCTATAGTCAGAGAAGAATGAGTCAGAAGCAGTGTGATGCAGCAGTGTGGGGCTGTATTAACAGATTTTTTAAAAATTGTGGCTCAGTCAGACCAACCTAATCTCAACCCCCCCCCCCCCCCCACCGATGTATAGTGTCTAGATTACATGAAGTGGTGGTATCTCTTTGCTCTGTTCAGACCTCATCTAGAGTATTGTGTTTAGTTTTGGGCACCACAACTTAAGAAGGTTCTAGACAAGCTGAAATGTGTCCAGAGAGGGCAATGAAGTAAGTAAGTAAAGTAAATTTATTTTTGTATCCCGCCCTCCCCCCGCCAAGGCGGGCTCAGGGCGGCTCACAGACATGGAACAACCATGATTTGGATAAAATACAATCAAGACAAAACAAGTTAAAATACAATTAGGTTACATAGGTTAGTTAAAATAGATAAAATAGCTATTATAAATTAAAATTAAGTTAGGTGCTACAGTTCACAATCATATATTAGATGGCTACAGGTCAGTTTAGCCAGGTTCTATCTTAAAAGCAAGCTGGAAGAGGATGGTTTTGCAAGCCCTGCGGAACTGATTCAGGTCCCGCAGGGCTCGCACCACCTCTGGAAGTTGATTCCACCATCGGGGGGCCATTGCTGAAAAGGCTTGCTCCCTTGTTGTCGTCAATCTAGCCTCTCTTGGCCCAGGGATTTTTAAAAGGTTTTGAGAACTAGATCTCAGTGCTCTCTGGGGAACATATGGGGAGAGGCGGTCCCTAAGGTAGGCAGGTCCTCGGCCATATAGGGCTTTAAAGGTAATAACCAGCACCTTATAGCGAACACGGTACACAACCGGCAGCCAGTGCGGGTCCCGCAGCTCAGGCTGCACGTGTTCCCACCGAGGTAGTCCCACCAACAGCCTGGCCGCCGCGTTCTGCACTACCTGAAGTTTCCATGTTCGGTATAAGGGCAGCCCCATGTAGAGGGCATTACAGTAGTCTAGTCTCGAGGTGACCGTTGCGTGGATCACAGTTGCTAGGTCGCTGCATTCCAAGAAGGGAGCCAGCTGCCTCGCCCTCCTAAGATGGAAAAAGGCGGATCTAGCAGTGGCAGCTATCTGGGCCTCCATTGATAAGAAGGATTCCAGTAGCAGTCCCAGGCTTTTGACTCTGCACACCGGTATCAGTGGCGCACCGTCAAAAGCCAGTAGGGTGATCTCCCCTCCCGGCCCGCCTTGGCCCACGCAAAGGACCTCAATCTTCGCCGGATTCAACTTCAGCCCATTCAGCCTGAGCCAGTCAGCCACGGCTTGTAACGCCTGGTCCAGATTTATAGGGGCATCGCCAGTCCGGCCGTCCATCAATAGATAGAGCTGGGTATCATCAGTGTACTGATGACAACCAAGCCCATACCTCCGTGCAATCTGGGCAAGGGGGCGCATATAGATGTTGAACAACATCGGGGAGAGGACTGCCCCCTGAGGCACCCACAATGAAGTGGGTGTCTCTGAGACAGCTCCCCCCCGATTGCCACCCTTTGTCCCCGACCTTCAAGGAAGGAGGAGAGCCACTGTAAGGCTAGCCCCCGAATTCCTGCGTCGGCGAGGCGGCGGGTCAGCAGCCGATGATCGACCATATCGAACGCAACCGATAGGTCTAGCAGCAGCAATACTGCTGAGCCGCCTCGATCCAGTTGCCGCCGGAGGTCATCCATGAGGGCGACCAAGACTGTCTCTGTCCCATGGCCCGGGTGAAAGCTGGACTGGCATGGGTCCAGGGTGGAAGCGTCATCCAAAAAATCCTGTAACTGCAATGCCACAGCCCTCTCAATAATTTTGCCCAAAAAGGGCAAGTTTGAGACCGGTCGGTAGTGTGCCAATTCGGCCGGGTCTGATGTAGCTTTTTTCAGGAGCGGGCGGACCACTGCCTCTTTCAGGGGTGTTGGAAAAGCACCCTCTGAGAGAGATCGATTTATGATGTCCCATATAGGACATCTTAACTCCTCCTGGCAAGCCTTAATTAGCCAGGAGGGACATGGGTCCAGATCGCAAGTTGTGGATCGTGCGGTGCCAAGAATTTTGTCAACTTCCTCTAAGCTGAGCGGGTCGAAGCAATCCAGAGTTAAATCAGAAGACAGAAGACCCTCTATATGGGGCTGCCCCTGTGCCGGACCTGGAAATTGCAGCTGGTGCAGAATGCCACGGCCCGGCTGTTATTGGGCCTCCCAAGGTGGGGGCACATTCGGCCGGGCCTTCGGGCTCTGCACTGGCTTCCAATAACATACCAAGTCCGGTACAAGGTGCTGGTCATTACCTTTAAAGCCCTATATGGCCTGGGACCTGCCTACCTGAAGGACCGTCTCTCCCCACACGTTCCCCAGAGAGTACTGAGGTCTGGGACTCAAAACCTTCTCACCATCCCCGGGCCCAAGGAAGTCCGTCTCAAGACAACCAGAGACAGGGCCTTTTCTACAATGGCCCCCACATGGTGGAACCAGCTGCCGGAAGAGGTGAGGGCCCTGCGGGATCTTACTCAGTTCCGCAGGGCCTGTAAGACAACCCTCTTCCGGTTAGCCTATGCCGACTAGATAAATGTAGCTTATCAGATTTTAGTGAAATATACTGGATAGTTTTAATGTTAAGATTTTAAGGTTTTTAGGTTTTTTAAATGTTTTGACTTTTAAATGCGTTAACTTGTACCTTGTTTATTGTTTTGTCATTTGCTGTGAGCCGCCCTGAGCCACTTTGTGGGAAGGGCGGGATATAAGTTATAGAATAAATAAATAAATTGGGCCTCGAGTTCACTTACTGCATCTAAATTGGCAGGGCAGTCGCGGTGGAGCGATTGGACCTTATCTGCAAAAAACTTCGCAAAAGCCTCGCAGCCAATCTCCAATTCCTTAACATTTGAATTGCCCTGTGGCAATGTAGTAAGATTCCGAATTATTCTAAATAGTTGAGCCGGGCGCAAATTTGCAGATGCAATCTTAGCCGCAAAGTATGTTTTCTTTGTGGTCTTGATTGCCATCTCATAGGACTTCATAAACTTCCTATAAGATGTTCTAGTCGCTTCGTCGCGGGTACGCCGCCATTGCCTCTCTAGCCGTCTAAGACCTTGTTTCAGCTGGCGTAATTCCGGGGTATACCACGGGGCCGGCCTAGTCTGAGGTCGCAGAGGGCATCGAGGTGCGATCTCTTCTATGGCCCTAGAGAGCCGGCTATTCCAGGTCTCAACCAGGCCATTGAGAGAGTCGCCAGAGGGCCAGGGATCCCGCAGGGCCATTAGGAACCATTCCGGGTCCATTTGGCTCCGCGGGCGAGCCATAATAGGCTCTTCGCCTAAACAGGTTTGGGGAGGCATATCTACACGGGCCTTGAGGGAGAAGTGGTCCGACCATGGCACCACCTCTGCGGTTATATCGCTCACTGTAACCCCGGCCGCAAAGATCAGGTCCAACATGTGCCCCTCCTGGTGAGTGGGGGTTGCAACAAATTGAGAGAGTCCTAGCGTCGCCATGGAAGACACTAGGTCCGTCGCCTGACTGGAGGAGGGGTGAGGTGTCTGGAGACCAAGTCCTATGAGGAAAGATTGAAGGAGCTGGGTATGTTTAGCCTGGAGAGGAGATTAATGAGAGGTGATACCAAGTATTTTAAGGGCTGCCATATAGAGAGGATGGCACGGAGTTGTTTTCTGCTGCCCCAGAAGGTGGGACAAGAACCAACTGTTTGAAATTAAATCAAACGAGTTTTTGGCAAAACATTACGAAGAACTTCCTGAGTGGTTCCTCAGTGGAACAGGCTTCCTCAGGACATGGTGGATTCTCTTTCTTTGGAGATTTTTAAACAGAGGCTAGATGGCCATCTGACAGCAATGCGGATTTTGTGAACTTAGGCAGATCATGAGAGGGAGGGCAGGAATGGTTGCATCAGTACTAAGTTGGGTGGGTTTTTTGCCATCTTCTGGGCATGGAGCAGGGGTATCTGGGAGTTGGGGAGGTATTTGGCAGTCCCTTCCAACTCTATGATTCTGTGTTTTGGAAAGTAACTGTAATTTGAATATGCACTGTTGGCAGTATTTTGTTTCTGTTCTATTTTCCAAACACTTTTGAATGGTCTGGATAGGGCACTTTCTTTTATACCTGAGAGTCCTAGGACAGTGAATTGGTAGTGATTATACATTACATCTCAAATAGCAGTGCTTAGTAAATCTAGTGGAGAACAAAATGTAGACCAGGAGATTCTGCAGGGCTTATGAAAGCATGCCAGCACTACTGTGACTGAAAAGCAGCTGAATATCAATTAGAAAGATGACTTTTTGCTGAGGAAAGCATTATTGATAGCCAAGTTTTATGCAGATCACAACTTCCGATTAGCTTAAGTTTCTTTTGAGTTCCCAAGATGGTAGAGAGGCAGTGTTTTTTTTTTTTTTAAAAAAAGCTTTATAACTTTCTTGCAAGGCATGCAGTCAAGTAAGTATTCATAGCTTGATTAAAAAATTATACTTACTTGGGAGCAAGTTCTGTTGAACAAAGCAAGAGTTTGTGTTGTAAATCTTTCTGTTGTAAACATTGTGCCTGAATAATACTTATAAGTAATCTCAGTAATCAGAAACATCCAAAATGAGTGGGAGGAAATCTGCGCCGGAATGATTTTTAAAGGTCTGTAGAAGTCTAGAATCTGGGATTTTATGCTCTGCACAGGTGAGCATCATAAAATAACTCAGTTTCTCCTATAAGGTACAGCAAGTGGGGAGAAGCTGCCTGAGTTCCTCTCAGTCACCCTCGAAGTTTCAAATGCAGTCTGATGTTTGTAGAATACCCATAAAGGGGAGGAGGTGCCACCCCTTTTATGAATCACTAGGTTAGATCCGAATTTTTCCCGCCTCTCATCAATCTTAATTTTTATACAAATGTGTATGCTGGAAATGCTGTTTCTTAAGATTTTAATTATTTTGTTAAAATCTTGAAAGCTGTTGAGAGAAACAAATAATAATGACAGCCATGCTTCTTCAAATGCTGCTCCATGAAAAGACATGATCTCTAGCAACCCTTGGAAAGAGATAGTGTTCTCATTTCTGCAGTCACATTCATTGCTGTGTGAATATGTAATCTCAATGCAACTCCTATGCTACCATCAAAGACATCTACTAGCAAGACATCTCCCAATGAGAGTAAAATGTAACTATTTCACCTATCTGAAAATGGAATTTGCATTTTCAAAACATACATGCATAAATGGTTGTCCCTGGAAATCTCCCTCTCCCTTCTCTATGCAGCAGTCTGCTGACTGTGAAAATTGTGAAAAAGAAGCACTCTGTCATTTAAGACTGTTATATTTTAATGCTTCTTATTTTTGCTAGATCTGTCGATTTTTTGCTGATTTGATAACATGATAGTCCCTACAGTGTAATTAATCCCCCCTTACTATAAACTACTATGGATCTGATGCAGCTTTCTTAGAATCATAGAGTTGGAAGGGAGCTTTGGTGTCAGCTAGTCCAACTCCCTGCACAAATTCACAAAGATCTCCCCCCGCACACCCCTAGTGACACCTGCTCCATGCCAAGAAGATGGCAGAAAACCTCCATGATCCCTGGCAAATTGGCCTGGAGAAAAATTGCTGTCTGACCCCAAAGTGGTGAACAGCATTTCCTTGGGCATATAGGAGAGGGCCATGAGAACTAAGTACTGATGCAACCCTTCCTGCCCTCCTTCTCATGATTTGCCTAAGTGCACAGAATCAGCATTGCTGTCAGATAGCCATCTAGCCTCTGTCTGAAAACCTCCCGAGGAAGCCTGTTCTACTGAGGAACTGCTCAGTCAGGAAGTTATTTCTAATGTTTAGTCAAAAACTCCTTGGATTTAATTTCAATCTGTTGGTTCTGGTCTGACCTTCTGAGGCCACAGAAAGTCTTACTTGCAGCTTGAAGTAGTACAGTCCAGGCAAAGTTTGGCTGTGCTGTTTGCCCCCCAAGTCGGAATAAAGAGACGGACACAATAGGATTGGTGAAACTATGGACCACTTTTATTAAAATAAACAACCTCGGCAAGGGCAACCGAACTGCGGCCAGGTCAGGGCCAGGGGTCTCCTCAGACCGCTCCCCTGCCTTTTCCAGCGGGCGAGAGACCCGGCCCCCCAGCCGGAGCTGTGATCCACAGCTCCCGCTAGGCAGACCCAGCAGGGAGGCTCGCACCGGAGGGCCCAAACACCAGACACAAGTCTCAGCGAAAGGCACCCATCCAATCGAGTCTCCAGGACAGTCTGCATTCACATACCTCGGGCCACACCAAAGGTAGATCCTGACAGACCCCTAACTCCCCAAAAGGGGGAGGCTAACCGGTCCTCCCCAGGCCGCCTGGTGCCATAAACCCCGTAGAACCTGCCCTAAAAGTGACCGACTCAACTAAAGCACCAACCCAAAGCCAATTCCTCAATCCATTGAAATGCTATGCAGGGTAGGCAAAAAACACCCCCCAGTCAGAAGCCAAATAGCCGGGGAGTGAAAAAATTCCTACCCGGCCCCTCCAAACGGAAGCGACCAGCGAAAAGCCTGCATAACAGACAGGGCGGGTGGGCGGGCTGACAACGCCAGGAAGACTGTCCTAGCAAAGAGCGGGGCTTCAGCAACAGCGCTGAAGCCCCGCCCCCTCAAAAGCGCGCCTAGAAAGGCGCCGAAGTAACCGCTCTCCCTCCGAAGGGAGGCAAAACGTCCCCTCAGCCACGCTGGCGAGCAGCGGGCTTGCAGAGACTTCATTGCCCCCCAAGTCGGAATAAAGAGACGGACACAATAGGATTGGTGAAACTATGGGCCACTTTTATTAAAATAAACAACCTCGGCAAGGGCAACCGAACTGCGGCCAGGTCAGGGCCAGGGGTCTCCTCAGACCGCTCCCCTGCCTTTTCCAGTGGGCGAGAGACCCGGCTCCACAGCTCCCGCTAGGCAGACCCAGCAGGGAGGCTCGCACCGGAGGGTCCAAACACCAGACGCGAGTCTCAGCGAAAGGCACCCATCCAATCGAGTCTCCAGGACAGTCTGCATTCACATACCTCGGGCCACACCAAAGGTAGATCCTGACAGACCCCTAACTCCCCCAAAGGGGGAGGCTAACCGGTCCTCTCCAGGCCGCCTGGTGCCATAAACCCCGTAGAACCTGCCACCACTAAGGCCAAGTCTCTACTTAGGGCTTAGCACCCACAGAAAGACCCAAAACCAACAAAAGCCCTTGCCGCAAATCCCTCAGGAAAAGCGTATTACCCATTTCCGAGAGATGCACGCCATCCCCTCTGTAGAGGTCAGGACATTCCCTAACAATGTCCGGATGGGGCAAATAGTGGCCCAAGCCACCCTCCAAAACCTTGCGAATTTCCTTATTCGCTCGGTAACGAGCCCTTTCCAACCCCGCTGGATTCCAGGCACTGCGCCACACCAAGCGCGGAATCATGGCCGACCACACAATAATGGTCCCGGGCCATCTGTTCCTTATGTACCTGAAATCATCCCGGGCCTGCAAGATCAACGCCTTGCCTTTCACCAGCCGAGATCATTTCCTCCCAGGTGAATAATCACTACCTGTGGAGGAGGGGCCCCAGACCCATGAAACAAGAGGGGGAGCAAGCCAGGCCACTGAAGACCCCTGCGCCCCCTCCATTCTATTGTGACATGTTTGCTGAGCCCCAGCTGAGAGCCAACAGCAGTTCTCCGAGCTTGATGTGCCGCCCAAAACACATAACTGTGCCCGCAGATGAGAACTCTGCTCCTCCGGCCAGGAACCACAGCATCTAAAAAGAAGAAACAAACAAGTTATACAACCATGCACTCATAGGACCCCCAGCTCCTCGCCAAAACTCATTAGCGGAGCAAAGGGCGAATATAGCTTTTGTAAGCCAGAGAACGCCAACGACCAAGGCGTTGGATGGCCGAAGCTGAATAACCCAAGGCAGCAGCCGTGGAAGCTGCCCCAATTCTAAAGGAATGGGTACCAAACCTCATTCCAGTCAAACCCAGCAGGGCTAAAGCCTTCGACGTCACGGCCCAAAATTGATGCTTTGTCAGGGGACTGCCTCCCGCATGACAAAACAGCAATCCCTCGCAGCCTCCCCACACAGCCAAGTAAGCGGCCAATGCGGCAACCGGGCAAAGCTCCACCTCTGAACACGAACCCAACTCCAGCACCGTCCCCGTGCCTTCTTGGTCAGTTTTGGACCGCCGGACAGTAAGGACCACCTTACCCCCCAGCAACACAACATCCCTCAACAACAGTGCCCTACCTGAAACATCACTCTTGGAGCTTGCCACCAGCTCACTAACCCTTAAAGCCCCAAAAAAGGCCACTAAGGAGGCTGCGTGGAACAAAACTGCTTCAAAATGAGACGCACACACTGCGCTCCAAACCCCTTTTAGACCCCTAAGGATCTCAGGAGACAACGGGGCCCTAGTATCCGGCCTAGGCCCAGCCTCCCTGGACCACCCCTCCAGCATCTTTCGAATACGAAAATCTGCTGTCTCCTCCTTGAACCCCAAAGCCTTACTGGCGAAGGCCAACGCTGACAGGCGTCCCCGAATTGATCGCACGGCCAATCCCTTACCTCTCAAAGCAACACAGTAATGGAGCAACTGCTCCACTGGGAGGGGCCAAACAATGCGATACCCTACCTCGGCCCTAAAGTCCTCAAACTGCTGCACGGCACGCTCATAAGACCTCCTGGTGCTGGGTGCAATGGCTAAGCCTATCGCTCTGCAGGCCTCGGCTCTCCAATCAGCCATAGCCCCTGGGGCATTGGCACCGCATCCATATCGGCGTCTGGGGCCAGCTGATGAAACCTCTCCATCTGTTTACGAGAGAGAGCGTCGGCCACCCCGTTATTCACCCCAGGAACATGCTTGGCCAAAAACAAAATGTTAAGCCGCAGGCAGCGCAGAGTGAAGGCCCGTACCAACCTCATAACCCGCTGCGATTTGGATGTAAGGGAATTGATAACATGGACCACTGCCATGTTATCACACCAGAAACGAACGGTGCAATTGACCATCTCCTTCCCCCACAGCCAAACCGCGACTAAAATCGGAAAAAATTCCAAAAACATAAGATCCCTAATCAAACCTGCCTGCACCCAGGACCTGGGCCACTCTTCCATGCACCAATGTCCACGGAAGTAGACGCCAAACCCTAGTGACCCAGCAGCATCCAACATGACCTGAAGCTCGGCTTCAAGCCTCATGTCTTCCCTCCAAAAATAAATCCCATTAAAGGATTCCAAAAATTCCTGCCACATCCGCAGGTCCTCCCTCATGCTGCTAGTAACCCTAGTCCTGTGCTGTGGCAAGCGAAGGCCCGCCATGGCATTGCAAAACCTGCGTAGAAAAGGCCTACCTGGGGCAACCACTTTGCAAGCAAAGTTAAGGTGCCCCACCAACTGCTGCAGCTCAAGCAACGTGACCTTCTTCCTACCCAGAAAGGAATGAATCCTTTCCTTCAAATCCAGCAGCTTCGGCTCGGGAATCCTAGATGACTGTTCCAAAGTATCTAGCTCGATCCCCAGAAACACAAGGCGTTGGGCCGGGCCCTCGTTTTTTTCCCCGGCCAATGGCACGCCCAACTCAGCCGCCAACTCAACAAAGCCGGCTAACAACTGAGCACAACGACCTGAGCCGGCGGGGCCCACAAAAAGGTAGTCATCCAAGTAATGAACCACCTCCTGTAAACCCACTTTTTCGCGCACAGCCCAGTCCAAAAAGGTGCTGAAGCGCTCAAAAGCAGCACATGAAACAGAGCAGCCCATAGGCAAAGCCCTGTCCATGTAAAATTGCCCTGCGAACGAAAAGCCCAGCAGCTCAAAATCATCGGGGTGGACAGGGAGAAGGTGAAATGCCGACTTAATATCGCATTTTGCCATCTCAGCCCCCTGCCCACAGCGTCGCACGACGCCCACGGCCTGATCAAATGAGGTATACCTAACGGAGCAAAGCTCCTCAGGTATGCCATCCTTGACAGATGAACCCCTAGGATAAGAAAGGTGGTGAATCAAACAAAATTCACCAGGTGCTTTCTTTGGCACAACCCCTAACGGGGACACCCTAAAATTACTCACCGGAGGGGCAGCAGATGGGCCCAAAATCCTACCCTCAGCCAGCTCCTTAGCAATTTTGTCCCTAACTATATGTTCCAAACCCACAACTGAACTAAGGTTCTTGGACCAAGTTGATACCCGAGGACCTTGAAAAGGAATCCTAAAACCTAACGTAAAACCATCCAAAAGATAATAACTGTCCTCTCTACGTGGGTATCTACGAAGCCACTCACTAAGAGGCCCCACCCTTATCGGGCTGGGACCCCTTACCAGGCTGGAAAGAACCCCCTCCTGATTTTTTCTGACCCTTGCGGGGTCGGACTCTAGGGCAGTTGCTGAAGGAGTGGGGGCCAGCACACAAGGGGCATTCATGCTTAAAATGGCAGTCCTTTCGACTGCAAGCCCCTTGGGACCCAAACTCCCAGCAGAGCAAGCGGGGTTGAACCGCCTGCCCCGCAACACTGCGGGAGGAAGAGGACGCACCAGACAGAGGAGCGGGACCTTTAGAAACAAGGTGCCCGCTGTCAGATCGCTCCCCCAAATTGGGCCTGGCCGGTGACATCACCTGCAGCCACAACTGCTGGTGGATCCGATCCCACGGGAGTGAAGGGTATAAGGCGGCCCGCATTCTAAACTCCTGGTCTAAACTAAGCACCAGGCAGCACCACTGAACATCGTATACCCCTTGTAAACGATGTCCAAGTACTGTATCAAGGCAGCAGCCCGCCAGGGCTGCGCCCGCATGATCACTCCCGCATAAATCAGAAACCCAGGGAGCCAATTGGCCCAGGTCCGCTCAACCTTCCTTTTCCTGAGCTTCTCCTTATCTTTGTCGTCTAGCTCTTCCTTGTCCTTTTTCTCCAACTCTCTCTATAAAAGGGTGAATACATCCACATATTCACCCTTCAGAATTTTCTCTTTTGTGGCAGGCAGCAAGTGATCGCCTAAAGGTAAGGCGACCTCGCCAGAAGGCATGGCACTAAATGGCACCGCCCCATAAGGAGAGGGGAAACCCAAGCAGCCAAGCCAAGCCCCTCCTGTCCCCTGCTGCCCAACCCCAGGCCAAGGACCCATCATGCCCCACTGACCCTGAGTCCCCATCAAGCTACCTGGCTGATCCAAACCTGCCGCTGAAGCGGCCCCTAGAGGAGAGCCAACCCCACTAGTGCCAGCGGACCCCCAGGCTCCCCATGGCCATACAGGCCCCATGTGAGGCAACGAGCCATCCCCAAACCTACCAGAAGGCCCCATGGGCACAAGAGAAGACCCAGCACCACCAGCATCCGAGGATGGACCAGCACCGACGTCAAGGCCACTCAGCCCCACAGCCCCGCCAGCAGCCACTGTCGATCTGCTCTCAAGAAGAGACAAGTGTGTTAGAATGTCAGCCTGCAGTGTCCTCTTGGAAACCCGCCCCTTATTGGGCATATGGGGAGGTGGAAGGCCAGATGCCCGCTCTAGTGCCTGCAGTCACTGAAAAATAACTGCATTGACATCATCATCGCCTTCCTCATCTGAAGATGAGGGTGGCGGTGGACGCTTCGGCGGCGGCTTGGGAGCCTTGGGGGCAGGCTGCTTCCCCTTGGACTTGCCCGAACCCTTACGGCCCGACATGCTGTGCTGTGCTGAAAAGCCAAAAAAGTTAAACCCCTCCCAAGGAGAAGTGTAACCCTCGAGGCAGCGATCCCTTAAAACAAAGAGCCAGCCGCAGAATAGAAAAAGAAAAAAGGGGTGTGTGTGGAGGGCGAACAGACCAAGCCTTGACCTTAAAATGGCCGCCCCTCCACAGCCTTATAAAATGGCCGCCACACCACAGTCTTCTAAAATGGCTGCCGCCTTACCCCCACAAAGATGGCTGCCGGGGATGATGAAGAAGGAGCTGATTTAAAATGGCCGCCCAGCCACCTGAGGGAAGCCAAACAACCACCCCAGTGCAAACACCAATGGCAGCCCGTAACAACCGACTGACCCTGGCATGCACACTGCCCCACTCACGCGACCAACCCCACGGTAACAAAAAACCCCTATAGGCAACCCACCCCACACAACAGGGTGGGGGTGGGGGGGAGAATTGGGGGGGGGGTTTAGAGAAGCTCCGGCACCGGGGCCTCTAGAAAGCTACACCCCCCAGCCCCTGGCCAGTTACACCCAAAGAAACCAAACAAGAAAAGCCCAAGTCGGCCCAAGCTGAAAACCCCCAGCCCCACAGACTGCGAAATCGATGAAAACTGTCCCACGACGATCCCCGACGCTTCGCAGCACACCCGCAGCAGCCAAGAACGAACGCGACGCTCCACGAGTCTCCCGGCCTACCAACAACTCGGACAGGCTCAGAAGCGAGCAAGCACGCTCCTCACCCTCCGACAACGCCAGGAAGACTGTCCTAGCAAAGAGTGGGGCTTCAGCAACAGCGCTGAAGCCCCGCCCCCTCAAAAGCGCGCCTAGAAAGGCGCCGAAGTAACCGCTCTCCCTCCGAAGGGAGGCAAAACGTCCCCTCAGCCACGCTGGCGAGCAGCGGGCTTGCAGAGACTTCAATATATAACCTAGGTCTAAGTCATGTAGTTTTTGATGTAAAATGTTTGAAAAGTCATTCCCTTTCCCACATGGAGTCCAATGTGATCGTATCCCAGCAGGATCCATAGCATGATTCTGCTGAATGTGTTGCTCTGCTCTTAAATGCACATACAGTTTTATCTGTTACTTTTTAATATGCATTGAATTCATCTTTTGTCTTTATAACATGACGTTAGAAGGCAACCTCAAATCAATGACCTTCCTTTCTTATATCTACTGTGTGTTCTTATTATGAAATTTTGATTAGTGGGATGAAGCTGCATTTCAATTTTGTATTGATCCATTGAAAGAAACATATTCTTCGTGCCAAAATGGTTGTTTTTGCTTTTGTTTCATGAGCAACATTTTTCTTAAGCAAATACAAAAAGCTAAAAAAATATTTTGACTCCACCATGGCTGAGGTATATGAACATGGCAATGTTTATAATATTGTCAGGAGGGTAACAGAATGATCAGACACTGATTATGTGCCATTTTGTTGCCTTTTGCCTTGAAACAGATGACATGGGTATTCCACCCCCCCCCCCCCCCCAGATCTGCTGCTCCAGTCATGTTTAAGATCTGACAAAGTGAGTATGTTCTGTTCTACAGGGAGCTCTTTTGCAGCTGCTAGTAACACACTCAGTCTGCAAGTTGTTTGTTCAGCTGGACATGACAATTTAAGTCTGAAATGCATAGAAACCCAAATCCTCCTTGGCCAGCTTTAAATCTTCTGTTCTTGCACTGCTAGGTTCCGTTTCAAGATTGTTTTTCTTAATTTGTATGCTGGTTGCTTATGACATGTCCAGATGTCATAGAAGTTATAACTACTATGCATCTAGCATTTATTGGTTCAGAAAATAAAAGCAGAAATAAAGAGGAGGTTCTCTTTAAAAAGAAATCAAATGTAGCTTTTGTTACAGCAGTTGTGCATAGCAGGGTTTATATAATGTCTGTGAACTAATGAAGAAACAACTGCCTTCAAAGCATTTGATTTATGAACTACCCAATTAGGAACTTGAGAAAACTTTCAAGTACTCCTGAAAGCACTGGAGTTTGCTGTAAAGTAACATCTGATCAAGCCTTATCCCTCTCTTACAACTGATAGTCCCTGTTCCCTGCTGAAGCTAAGCCTATGTTTTTATACGTAGAATGAATGTTTATTCTTCCCTGTTATTCTTACATCTACTCCCTTCATCTCTATGATGTCAAATTTCATTTATAAGCTCTGCAGAGGAGGGTGGTGTTTTGTACTTCATCTATTGTACTATGTCTATTGAAGGTGTTATATAAACAATAATGGATGGTTTTTGGAAAGGCTGTGGCCTAGTGGCAGAGCACCTGTTTGGCTTGCAGATCATTTTCCTTATACTTTCCCCTGTAAATGTGGAACATTTCCTCTTCATAGCATCTGAAAAAGGGTGCTCTGATTTACAAAATTCATGCTGGAATATATCTGCTAGTTTTTAAGGTGCTGCTGGATGTCTGCGTTATTTTGCTACAACAGACTTACATGGATATTTGGAATTACATAGAAGGTTCCCAGGTTCATTCACAGGCATCTCCATTTAACAGGATCAGAGAGTAGGTGATGTGAAAGATCTTTACCTGAAACCCTGGAAAGCTGCTGCTAGTATACAGTACAGACACCGATAGACAAATAATTCCATGTAAGGCAGCTTCATGTATTCAATTTTCAACGCTAATAATAATAGTAATAACAAGTGGGAACCTGCATGGACTTACAGGAGGCATTTAATATCTCCCTCCCCTACTTCTTTCCTTTTCCTAAAAGCCACCATAACATCTCCCTCTTTCCTGCTTCCTTCTCTTCTTCCCACCAAACAGCCAGGCTACATTTATCTACCCTTTGATTTCGGCTTTCCTTCTCTCCCCCTACAGCAGGGCTGTAGCCAGCAGTGGGGCTTTAGGAGCTGTGCCCCATATTGATTTAAGGGAAACCCAGCACCAGCCAGCCATCAAGAATTTCTGACATTTTCACCTCAGTCATCTCATCTGATTGGTTTAGGTTCCCAGGGCTGGGAGGGGACCAGGATGGGAATGCATAGACAGGAACCACGGAAACCTCCCCCCCCTTTAAAAAAAATCCCCTCACCTCTGTAGTCTTGGTTCCAGTCAAGGGTGTCCAGTTTCGGGGCCTGTTGGTAATCAGGGTCCCTCCTGTGCCACTTTCCTGACCCCTCCTTCTTCTGCTGCTGGAAGGGAAAATATGAAGGGGAGTTGCTGGTGCTAAAAGCTTGGTGGAACAGCTCCGTTTTACAGGCCCTATGGAAGGCAGGTAGGGCCCGGATCTCTGTAGAGAGCTGATTCCACCAGGTTGGGGCCAGGAATGAAAAAGCCCTGGCCCTAGTTGAGGCAAGATTTTTTGAAATCTACCCTGAAGGTACAAGGAAGGCATGGTTTGGAAATGGGCTTGGGTAAATGCCTTTCTTAAAGAGGCATTTGAGCGGTCAGCTAGATAGTGGGAAAAGAATTTATTTTTCTTGAACTGGGGATACCAGACAGAGCATTTGGATTGATGGATCAGATTGATGTCATGAAGGGCATCCTTTTCCAAAATCCATTCCCGTAGTTTACTTTGGTCCCAGCCTATTACCGACTTTAAAGAGGGTAAAGAGTACATTTGTAAAATGGTAGAAAGTAATTTGGACCACACATTCATATTGCTGAAATATTGAAAACTGTGTTTTACTAGGTGGTGGTCTGGAATACTGTAATGGAACCCCACCCCAGACAGCAGCCAACTGCCACTACTGACTGTCCAGGAGTCCCAATTAGGGTCAGGCTCCAGAGCTCTAGGTCCCTTACAAGCACCAGGAGTCCAGCCCACGTCTCTATTGCTGCCACCAGTCCACTGATCTCTTAAGAACTGGATTTGGGGAGTGTCTACAGCCTTTCCCAGGAAACTAGCAACGACCCTGCAAGGTAAACTTACAGAACAGCAACCACCCAGTCAAGCAAACTTTAAGAACAGTAAAGGACTTCTTTATCCTAATAGGTAGCCCTGGTCTAAGACACTGAATAAGCCTTTGGGACTTGGCAACCAAGATTCCACACAAGAGTAACTGATAAGAAATACTTTATTGTGTGTGCAAAGAAATAGAATAAAAATGTAACAATTACAGGAAAGAATGAAAACAACAGACCTAGGCATAACCAGCCTTACTAAAACTTAGTATAATTACCCACACAGGCAACTTCAGTCAGGCAGGACCGTAGGTTCTTCAGGTTCAGCTAGGCACACCAAGGTTACAAAGGTACAGCCACAGCTCTAAGTGGATTAGATCAACAGCATAGCAAGACGCCAAGGCGTGAAGGAAGTCTGAGAGGAGTCAGACTAAAATTGGGCTTGGCATAGCCATATTTTATAGCCAGGTCACATTAACTGCCAGGCCCTTGCAATCAATCCCACCTGGGATGTTCAGCCCACTCCCTAAATTAAGGAGTGATTTAGAATAGCCCAAATTCTTCACCCCTCCAGCTGTGGAATGTTCTCTCCTAATTAAGAGGCTCTCTCTTCATGACACCCACCCATAGCTGATCCATCTTGCCAAAATTGCATACCAGATCTTATCTACTTACATAAACACTGAGTCTCTGAATCCTTAGGTTTGAGTTACAACTTAGATCACCAAAGGCTTTGGCCCAGACTTTAGACACCCTGAAGTCAAACTTACTAATGGTTTAGGAAGACCCTGAAGAGTTTTCCTTAAAAAGGTATTTTGGATTACTTCTAGTTGGGTGAGTATTTTCTCATTCTGTCAACCGGATTTGGGGCAGTGCCCCACCCAAGAAACAATTACCAGGCGGTAGGCTTTGTTGTTCAGAGAAAAACCACTTTATTTTCACTTCTGCAGAAGAGGAGAGGAAGATCAAGTAACAAGGCTGTTCTCCCTCTGGTTAATTTGTGGTCAAACCCTTGCCTATATAGATTCCCGACGTCACAGATCCCTCCCTTCCTCTGTGGCAAACAGCCGGTCGACGCAGAGGTTCCAGTCTAGCTGCCACGTCCGCTGGCTCGGGCCTTGACCATATTAGGTACACAACATCCTCTCAGCAACATGTTTCAACATGTCCCATTGTTTTATAACAGCTTGAATATATAAAAAAACTTAATCTTAACTTTATTCTAATGGGTATATAATTGGTTATTTCATACTTGAATACTATAGTTTATGATAATTTGCCCTGTCTAAAAAATCTACAAAGCTAAAAGAAACCTTTCTCTATGCAAACTAAAGAGGTTGCTGTTTTTGAAGAAGCAGGGAGAGGGAGTGGGTTTAACTAACTGGCTGTTTAAAACTTCAGCAGCTGCAAGTTGTGATAGGAAATGGCTTAGCCGCAAAACCATACTGGAGAAGGCAGGAAGCCAGTATCAGCGCAGAGCACCCGGAGCCCCAATTGTTAAAGAGAGGGTGGGGGCTTTCTGGGTCTTGTACTGGGCGTTCTTGGTTAACTACTTGCTTGTCCTTTACTTATGCTAAATATTGATTAAGACTTTTGTTTCATAGCAAGCCTTTAAGCAAATAAGAATGCTTCTCATGTATTCCTGATCAGAAAGGGCTAAAATCTATAAGGGAATAGTGAGGGGAACTGGATCTGATATCAACAGGTCTTAATAAGTCAAATTCTAATGGGTTGTTGATAAGTCTGCAATAGGAAGTAGCTCACCACAAAGCCACATCAGGAAACCAGCACATAACAGTTCGACTATCAGCAGCTGAGGAAGGGTGGGGGCCTTCTGACTTTTATACCTCCTCTTTCATTGAATTAATGAATCTTATATTTATTCTATCAATTCCACCCCTAGATTTCTACTCCATACAGAAGCTGTGACACCATCTTTTCTTGCAAGACCTTTAGAGCTGGAGGTATTAACTGACTACCCTTTGAAATGAAAAATTTCATTTTGAAATGAAAAATTTCATTTTGAAATGAAAAATTTCATTTTGAAATGAAAAATTTCATTTTGAAATGAAAAATTTCAAAATAACTCCCATAGTATGTCATACAGTTAAAAGAGTGGCATTAAGGTGGGCTTGCCAGGTCTGGGACCTCTGGAAAACTATGCCAAGATATTTTAAATAGGAGCATTGCTCTATTTCATGACTGTTAATGGACCAGCTGTGTTTTGGGCTATTATTACCAAAACCTACAATTTTTGTTTTACTGTAATTAATTTTCAGTTCCTCTCTGTCACAGTAATCTGCTAGCTTAACTAACATCCTTCTAAGTCCTACCTGGGTGAATGACATAATTGCCATGTCATCTGCATACAACAGAACAGGGATTTTCCAGCCAACTAGTGAGGGAGAGAAAAGGTTCTTGGAACTTATAACCTGAACAAAATCATTAATATAGAAATTAAATTAAAACAGAGCTAATAAACATCCTTTTTTGACCCCCTTTCTCAAAGGAATGGAGTCCATGAGACAACCATATGAGTCAACTCTTACCCTGACTGAGAGTTAGTAGGTAATTCCCTCAGAATTCTAAGGAGTCTTCTGTCAATATCTGTTTTGGCAAGTTTAGACCAGAGTCTGATTGCTCAATGGAATCAAAAACTGATGTGAGGTCAACAAAGGCAACATAAAGGTGACTTTTGTTATTATTAGAATATATATGGATCAAGGCCTTCCAATCAGGGAATGATCAATGGTACGATGACGCCTATAGAAGCCTGCTTGTTCGGGATGAAAAAGATTTATTGATTCTGCCCATTCTTCCATTTTAAGTAATAGATGGCGTGTATATAGTTTAGAAGAAATACCAAAAGACTGATTGGACAGTAGATTGCAGGGTCTTGCCTATTTCCTTTTTAAAAATAGAAATTATAATATTTTGTTTCCAATTAGAGGGAAGAGTGCAGGTGAGGTCAATTTCAGAAAAAATGTCAGGCCAAAACTGGGCACCACCACTGTGGATTTGACTTAAATACCTCTGGGGGTACAGTATATCTTCCCCTGGTGCTTTACCTGAAGGTAGGGAATCAATCAGCTGTTGGCATTGTGAGACAGAGACTGGAGCCCAATTGGGAAGAGTCTCCAGAGGTATAGCAAGATATTCATTGGATGGTTCATTTTGAGTGTAATTATAAAGAGTGGAAAAATGGTTAACCCACTCATTTGGAGAAATAAAAATGTCAATGTTTGGCTCTCAAGATTGTGTTCCCATAGATATTAATTCCCAGAATCGCTTATCATTTTTTTGTAAAATGAAGACCCTCAACTCTTTCCATTGAGACCTGTAGATCACTCAGAATTACAGCTGAACTCCAGATAACAAAGATCTGTCCCTCTGGAGAAAAGGGCTGCTCTGGAGTGTGGATTCTATGGCATTATATTCAGGGGAGGCCTCTGCCCTTTCCAAACCTTGCCTTCCTCATACTCTACCACAAAATCTCTAGGAATTTCCCAACCTAAAGTTGGCAACCCTAGTCAGTCTTGGCCCCAGTGTGTCCTCCTGCAGTAGGCCTGGAAATGGCCCTGCCCTCTCCCTCTGATTTTTTCTGAGAGAACCAAACCTGGAACCTCTAGTTACCTAGCGATAGTCACTGAAGGAAAGCTTAAAGGTACAGGCACTCCATTTATCATTTTTGGGTTTTTAAAACCTCCAATGTTTTTTTTTTTTTTAAGATTTCAGATTTTTCTGCAAACCTGGCTCTTTGTTCAGGTTTGTAGAAGGATCTGCACCCTATTATCACTCCAATATGTCAATTTAATTATCTTCCGATTTGGCTAACTTTGCTATTAGTATGTAGACAAGTGGGAACTCTCAAGCACATGTGAGAGGCATCTAATTTCCCCCTTTCCCAATATTTCCTCTTTCCTTCCCTGAAAGCCCCCACAGACTCTCCCATTTCCCAGTTTCTTTCTCCCCTTTCCACCCAACAGCCACCCTACCTTTATTTGTCCCCCTGTCTACAGCTGCCCCCCATAGTCTGTACTTGTAACGTTGGTAACCTTATTTCCTCTCCTCCTTTTAATCTTTATAACAACTCTGTGAAGTAGGTTAGGCTGAAAGTATGTGACTGGCCCTCCATCACCTAGTGAGTTTGGTGCCAGTTTGGTGTAGTGGTTAAGTGTGCGGACTCTTATCTGGGAGAACCGGGTTTGATTCCCCACTCCTCCACTTGCACCTGCTAGCATGGCCTTGGGTCAGCCATAGCTCTGGCAGAGGTTGTCCTTGAAAGGGCAGCTGCTGTGAGAGCCCTCTCCAGCCCTACCCACCTCACAGGGTGTCTGTTGTGGGGGAGGAAGGTAAAGGAGATTGTGAGCCGCTCTGAGACTCTTCGGAGTGGAGGGCGGGATATAAATCCAACATCTTCATCTTCTTCTTCTTATAACAGACTTATGATTTGAACTTGGGTCTCAAGGGCCCAAACAATCCTGGAAAGGGGCTGTGCCTCCACTCCCTGCCTTTTACTGACAGAAACTGAACCTAGAATTATGTGGTTGCCTTGCAACAACCACTTAGGGTTTCTGTTTATTAAAGCTACTGTTTCTCCTTTTATCATTTTGGCTTTTAAAAATAATAATAATAATAAAAACAACCCTCCCCCATTGTATTTTTTTAGGTTCCAGATATTTCTGCAAGCCTGGAACATTTTTCAGGTTTGCTCATTCACAGCTCCAGTGACTGGATTTAAGGATCCTCAGATTTAGTCAACTTGGTTATTAGCATAATAATTAGTATAATAATTAGTAATAATTGTATATTATTTATATAATATGTATGGATACTTAGCAGTTAGAGTTCTTTGCTTTAAAAATGAAGATTAAGCTAATATTTTTAAGGAAGAGTTGTGCTTTCTAAACTAAGTTTCTGCTTGCTCTCTTAACCATCTTAGATAACCAATGTGGCATTTTATGTTATAAACCAGTGCTAATGATTGAGGCAAAATGGTTTTCTATAAAATACACAAATCCTGGTACCATATCTTAAAATTGAGTTTTGCCTTAATGTTAAGCCTTTAAGCACCCTGTATTTTCATAAATAAGTATAACTTCAGAACTTTCAAGGTCTGTGTATTGAGAACTGAAGAAATAAAAGAATAGTAGAGGAACTCCCCCCCCTTCCTGCCAAAAGAATTCTGATTAATTAGGAACCAAATCAGAAATCCCACTTAATCTATATGCTTCATTTTTTCCTCTGTTCCGCTGTCCTGCAGGTGTAGCCAAGCTTGGCTGGTTTTTCAGTGTGGTGAGAAAACAGCCTTTACTGAAATTCACTGGCACACATTCCCTTTGGAATGCAGCTGATGTCATGGAATAACAGGACCTTCATGGAAACCCCTAACAACCAAAGTTACAGTAAACATTAAATGTTACCTCCACCAAGATATTGGATTCTAAAGGTATTTAACAAGATGGTGCCTGTCTGCCAAGAATCATAAACATATAGTTTTATTAAAGTCTTTCTAAATGCACTAGCACATGACTGGGAACTAGCCATGATTCTTGTATTCACAGTGAAATCATGGCCAAGTAGAATTCTGTCAGATTTATGATTGTTTCCACTACCTGATATTTAAAAAATTTACAGTTTATAAAACAGTATAAATATATGTTAGTACGGCATGAGATAGTTGGGCATTTAATTTCTTATAAAGCAGATTTTCCTACAATTATCAGAATTTAATTTGGGTGAGTCTTGCAAACAATCCAAAAAGCTGAACTCCACAAATAAGGTGGTTTCTTTATGTGACATTCAGGTCCACGACCTGTAGCTGTGGCAGTATTGTAGGCCACACTGGAGTACTCTTTTTTAATGAACAGATATTGTTGACATTCCAGTGGGGTAGTCTGGTTAACTGTAAAAGCAAAATTTCTTTAAAAAGCAGTTTGTGGTAATTTAGATTAATCTATTTTGGTGAAAGTTTTATGAATATTGTTAAATTACTCCATTCTTTTTTGGAAGAAGTATAACTTTGAAACCTTTTATGAATGCAGTAATTCCTGTCTCAAATATTTAAAAAGTTTTGACTTTCTAGTTAGAATGAATGTGACTATGTTTTGGGTTATTGTGGCATTCTGAATCTTTTTGGCAGACTTGTAATTTTTTTTTAGGTGACATGATGAAAATATAAACCTGTGTTTGTTTCTTTGGCCTGTATTATGAACTGCATTGCTGTTGCTTTATATCTCTGATGCTAGTGTATGATGCACTAGCATCAGAGATATAAAGCAACATCATTCACTTCCTTTAATCTTCAGGGTACCTCATATATAAAAATGTGAGCCTTTTATTGAGTGGGGGTGAGGATTGTGTTTGCAGTTATTATGGACTCTTAATGAGAAATAAGAGCTGCTAGGTCGGTGGGATCAGCGGGCAGGGGATGGGCTTACCTTTCCAGGAGCAAGGAAGCTGAAAATAACATGACATACTTTATGTCACCAGGAAGTTACGTAGGTACGTCCAGGGCTTTTTTT
The DNA here is from genome assembly GCF_032191835.1 of Heteronotia binoei. Taxonomy (NCBI): domain Eukaryota; kingdom Metazoa; phylum Chordata; class Lepidosauria; order Squamata; family Gekkonidae; genus Heteronotia; species Heteronotia binoei. Next base: position 90,390,272 of record NC_083243.1, on the reverse strand, counting down.
GTAGAAAAAGCCCAGCAAGAAGAAGAAGAAGGACTGCAGATTTATATCCCACCCTTCTCTCTGAATCAGAGACTCAGAGCGGCTTACAATCTCCTATATCTTCTCCTTCCACAACAGACACCCTGTGAGGTGGGTGGGACTGAGAAGGCTCTCACAGCAGCTGCCCATTCAAGGACAACTCCTGCAATAGCTATGGCTAGCCCAAGGTCATTCCAGCAGCTGTAAGTGGAGGAGTGGGGAATCAAACCCACTTCTCCCAGATAAGAGTCCGCATACTTAACCACTACACCAAACTGGCTCTCTTCCTCATTAGTATATTAGGCCACACCCCCTGACATTTAAAAAAATCTTTAGTCATGTTTCTCTGTGTCCTTTAGAAAGTTTATATCTCTGCTACCTAATCTTAAATAGGTACACACCTGGTCCGACCTGACATGGCCTGGCCCGGCCAGGTCTCATTTATGTCAGATCTGGCCCTCCTAATGAATGAGTTCAACACCCCTGTTCCTCAGTAAAGACACTATAGTCACTCCAGCAATCTCCACAAGAACCTTGGTTTTAAAGCAGTTTCCAGCACCGTTACCAGAGGTTGCCATGTTGCTAATTTTTTAAACAAAGGAAACAGAACACTGAGAAACTCAGGACTGTGTGTGTTTAAATTTCTGAACATGCTCTGAGGAATAAAGGATGCTGACAGATACAAAACCATAGAAGGGTTTTTCATATATCTTCAAAGGTGAGAAAGTAATTATAAAGCAAAAGCATAAAAAGGGGAAATGTTTCATTTAAAATCATAAGCCCCCCTCCCAATACTCCAGAAAACCTGGCTCTTTGACTCAGTGATAAGGATCCTAAGAACACTCTAGCAATTGTGGGATTTGTCTCAGTTCTTTTAGCAGTTGCATTTTAAAAATGAAATAAGTGCCTTCTGCTGCTCAAGATTCTGGAATCAGTGAGCTTCTGAGAGTACAAAAGGAAAGGAAATTATAAAGTACTAATACTGGTGGGAAACACAAATGTATATCAAAAAATGAAACCTGAGGGGAGAAACTAATATTTCTAAAGCAGTTATTTGAATATATAAAACTATTTTCAAAGTCTGAATACCAATAGGAAGCTCAGTAAGTAAAAGGGTACCTGAAGGATATATCTAAATATAACATTTAAAAAGAGAGCATTCACAAGCAGACTACAGATCATTTAAATAGTTGTTCAACTCCCCCCTCCTCAAAGCAAAAGGAAGAAATGTAGAGTAATGACTATGACAAAGTTGGAAATACATTCTGCCTCATTTGTCTTTTTTGGTAAAAACCCAGTTTGATCTTCTTCTATTACATTCACCAAGACTTTTTAAAGCTTTTGTGCCAAAATGGCCACAAAAATTTTATAATCAGTGTTCAAAAGCGATATGGGTCTATAACTTCTTATATCCATTGGATTCAATACTTCTTTGTGAATCAGGGATATCATAGCCTCATTCCCTGACTCTGGGACTTTAGCTGTACTTTCTATACTTTCTATCACTTTTTTATATGGAAGCAAGATTTCTGAAAAGGTTTTATGGAACTCCGCTGGTAAACTATCCAAGCCTGGAGCCTTGTTATTTTTCTGTATTCTTATCATATCAACAGTTTCTTGAATTGTTATCTTTGTGGTTAGAATCTCTTTTAATTTAGAAGGGATTTTCTTCATCTTAATTCTCCCTATGTACTCTTCTTGATGTTTCTCTAGAATTTCTTGTTCTGCATATAATTCTTGATAAAATTTTCTGACAATCTGCTCCATTTGCTCTTTTCCCCGAGTTTCAACAAGATTTTCATTCTTTAAGCTTTTTATCATCCTTTTTTCTCTTTTTTTTTAAATCTAAAAGCCAGCCATCTACTAGTTTTATTGGCATTTTAAAAAAAATTTTGTTTGGCGCATCATAACTTTTTCTCTAATTCTTCACTTAGTAATAAATTTATCTGATGTTGAAGGTTTTGGATTTTAATTCTGATATCCTCATTGCTGTTGACCTTCAGTTTCTTTTCTTGAATTCCTAAGTTTTTTATTAGAATACTAATATAATAATAATAAACTTTTATTTATATCCCGCCCTCCCCGCCGAGGCAGGCTCAGGGCGGCTCACAAGACATGGTGTGTACCATGATTACAATAAATACAATTCATATAATAAAATACAGTTAAAACACAGTTACATAAATAATTTACATAATAATTTACATAATAATATTATGTAACAGTTACATAATAATTAGCTGTTTGTAGGCTTGTGTTTTTTCTTGTTCCTCCTAGAGGAGTATCTTATTGAAATTCCCCTGAAAAAGGCTTTAAATGCATCCCAAATTATTTGGATTGAGGTATCTTTTTCCAGATTTTTCCCGAAAAACATTTTAATTTAATCTTTCGCTTCTTTCAGAAAGGCCTCTTCCTTCAAAAATTGAGAATTTAAAGTCCATCGAGGTCTAGTTCTGTAGCTTGTCAAAATAACCTGTACTTGGCTATGGTCTGCAAAAGAGCGAGGTAAGATCGTTGCATCTTCAAAGTTAAGAGACAGAGTAGATGAGATCCAACACATGTCAATCCTTCACCATGAATCATGGGCATCTGAATAGAAAGCAAAGACTCGAGATTTGATATTTCGTGTTCTCCAAGCATCTATTAGTCTTAATTCAACCATCTTAAGAAAAGTTTTGGGAAGTTGATTTCGACATTTCTTCCTTATCTTTTCCCCCGGTTTCCGAGCTCATATCAAATACCGCATTGAAATCACCTATAATACGTAATTCTTGATAGTCCAAACTAACTATCTTATTGTGTATCGTTTTGTAAAATCTCTCTTGCTTTTCATTTGGAGCATAAATATTTCCTAATAACATTTTTTATCATTATGCGTGATTTCAACCAAGAGCAATCTACTGTCTGCTGCATATAATAGTTGAGATTCAATCTTTTTCTTTATATAAATTGCAACTCCCCTCTTTTTTACTTGATCCGATGCCGTGTACAATTTGCCTAATTTTTTATTGTGTAGATGTTTTACTTCCTTCTGTGTAATATGTGTATCTTGCAAACATATTACGTCAGCTTGTAATTTTTTCAATTGCAAGACAATCTTTTCCTTTTCTGGGGTGCATTCAAACCATTAACATTGATCAACACTATTTTTAATCTGTCTCTATCCACTATTCTTTCTGATTCTTTCTTTTTCTTTTTGGTTTTGAGATCTTGTTTTGATCTTATCTCTCTTCTTTTTTACTTTGTTGCCTCCCATCTGGTTTCCAACCGTCCTCTTCTTCTTTGTATTCACGTTCTTCTTCTTCTGCTGAATCTGAGGATTGTCTGTCTCGCTCTGCATAACGATCCAAAAAATCTTGCACCTTGTGTGTTGAATTCAAGTTAAACCTTTTATCTTGGAAGGTAAAGAAGACGCCTTCCGGTATTTGCCACCTAAACTGAATATCATTTTCAATCAAGTTGTTAATTTCTTGTATTTATTTCTCCTCTGCCTCATACTCCAGGGTACTTCTTTTAAAATTTTAATTTTATTTTTCTTCCAAACTAAATCCACTCCTCTTGTAGCTCTCGAAATGGCTTAACAGGTCGAGACTTTCGAAAATTTTACATGAATCTCCCTCGGCAAGTTAAATTGCCTAGTATATGATGAGACTACTCTTTTGGTCCAGTCAGTCTCTTGTTTAATGTTCTTTAACACCGCCTCTACACTTGAGACTACGAGCTCATTAATTTTCTTAGGTATGTCTTCTTCCTTTTCCTCTGGGACGTTCTGAAATCTTAAAATATAAGCTGCTTTTCCCATTTCCAATTTAATTGTTCTATCATCAATCTCCTTACATTTATCTTAACAATCTTGTAACATGGCAGACATCGTATTCATTTTTTCATCCAATTCTTCCACTTTAAGTGACACTTTATGAGTTTGTTGGCTCTTAATTAACAATTGTTTTTGAAACTCATCAACTTTTTCATTGGTCTTTCTTAGTTCTACTATAATCTCCACCTTGATCCCCTCTAATGTTTCTTGACTTTTTAAAAAAAACCTGCCATCATCATATTTTGTAATTTTTCAATGGCACATTGATTTATTGCTGTAGCTACTGATTTGGGTATCCCAGGCAAGGTTTCTTGCCAAACTTTTTAAATCTTAGGGTCTAAGTCCCCCCCCCCCCCCTTCATTTCTGGCTCTTTCTTCTCTACCTTAGTCTTGGCAATATATTTTTACTATATACTATGAGCTATACAATACACTTTAATCAGAACGTTCTGAAATTTATAAACCTTTAAGACTTGTATTACTTCTTGGTATCTCTTCTGTCTAATCAATTTCAATCAATTCTTTGCCCAGTGACTTAATCAAAGTCACTTAATACTGTTCAACCTTGCCCCTTGCTTCAATCAATTCTTCAGTTTACAATCAAAAATAAATTACTACTTTATATATTATTACTTCTTATTTATCACTTCTTTATATATCACATGCATAGGTACCTTACCCACTCTAATCCATTTAAATCAATTCTAATTAATTTATCCCTTCTGTTCACTTTTCAATTCATTCACTAGTTCACTCTAATCAACTTCCAATTTACAACTAACAACTAATTGTATCAATCACAATCCATAATCAATATTTATTATTTCTATTAAATCATTAATCAATACCTATTATTATTATTAAATCACTGACACAGTTCATGCTTATTTCATTTAACACAAAGTAATTCAAATTAATTGGTTCCAAAACATTTACCACCTTTAATAAGGTTAGTTTTCAATGTTCCTGTTTTACTTCTTCCTCCCTGGTAGCGAGTTCTGTCTCTAGAGTGTCTCCAAGAGCACTTATACCCTTCCTTCTTCCTGCTTCTTCTTCCCACAATCCTCTATGGCACTATATGTCCTTCCATCTTCCTTTTTTTTCTTCCCACAATCCCCAGCAACACCGTCCATATAACTCTGTGCTGGTAAATAAGCTCAGTTAATGGGTCTTACGTTGCCCCCCTCCCGGTCCAAATAACCACTCAAGTCAACCTGCTCTCCTCCAACGAATTCACTGATCTTCTCCTGTCTGCTACAAACAACAATAAGCTGGACACCCTTTCTTCAGGGAAGAGGCAGCTGCATGTTCGCTAAGAGCCGCCTTTTCCCCCTTTCGTTTGATAAAAATGGTGATTTCTCTTCCACGCACTCTCACCACTATCCCTTCTGCCTCTTTACTTCTTTCCACACCTCTTCCTCAACATTCCACTCACCATCTCCACATTCGCCTCCTCTTCTCCATACGTCAGTCTCCATTTCTTCATCTCTGTCCTGTTCCGCTCCTTCCACGCTTCCATTGCTACACCGCCGCCACCATCACTATAGCCACCATGACACCACCATGTCTCTCCATTTCACTGTTTCTTTGCCACAAAACCCTCCGCCGCTGCTCCGTTACACTACCACCACCACGTCTCTCCAGCTCAACACCAAACCATCAGCCCTCTCCTCGCCGTAAGTTTTGGTATATTAACTATTAGATTATCCAGTAGTGCTGAAACCATCCATTTCTTCTATTGGGGTTAAATTAGTTGGATGCGATTTTTTTGCTCTCTATCCTCCAAGCTCCGAAGACCCAGTTGAGTCACCAATGCATTTACTAGCCTCGGCACGGGACATATTAGAACTTTGGGAAGGGAAAGGGAGCCTCCGCCTCCCCTCCCTTGTTCCAACCAGCTGCTTTCACTGCAGAGAATCTTACTGATTCTCCTTTAGGGGCACTCCTTGCAAGGAGTCCCCTTTAAGGCTAGTAATCAGTGCACTAGTTGAGGAGCCTCAGGTCTGTGCACTGTGTCACTGCGCCATTTTCCAGACATCCGAATCCAACATTGGCAGTTTTTTGAAGGGCATAGTTCTTACCAACTCACACTTGGTATACTGTTTTCCTAATAAGAATTTAGCGGGGTCATGATTTGAACTTATGGCCACAGTACCTTTGAGGGAATTGACTGTCAAAATTTTCACCATAGCCATCACACTGGCCCGGCGGGTACCAGAGTTTGAAGCCTTATCAGCCAGTCCTAACTTATGTAAAATGGTGATACAAATGGACCATCTGTTCATGCCCCATACCAGCTCCTTTTTCCATACTTCACAATAAGTGCTCCTCTTCTTTCTACCAAAAACCAATTCATTTAGGAAGAAAAAATTTGGAATGTGTTGGATGTGATTCAGACTCTCTGATTTCATCTAGATCATCTAATGTCTGCTATCAGAAAAGTGGAAGTGCTGTTGGTGGTCCTTAGGGATTCAGCCATGGGTTACAAAGTATCTAAGTCCACAATGTACCAATGACTCAAGAAGGCCATAAAGATGGTATAAAAAACAAGCATATATAAATATGTCTGCCCCTCAGGCTGGGCTAGCTGGGACTTATCAGAAGAAGAAAATGATGGTGATATTGGATTTATACCCCACCATGCACTCTTAATCTCAGAGCGACTTACAGTCTCCTATACCCCCCCACCAGACACCTAGTGAAGTACTTGGGGCTGAGAGAGCTCTTCCAGAAGCTGCCCTTTCAAGGACAGCTCTGTGACAGCTATGGTTGACCCAAGGCCATTCCAGCAGCTGCAAGTAGAGGAGTGGGGAATCAAACCTGGTTCTCTCAGATAAGAGTCCGCCGACTTAACCACTACACCAAACTGGTTCTCTGAAGGTCAGCCAAGTTGGATCAGGAGAATGATACTAGTATTACTACTTCTAAGTATTTGTATCTTACAGCTGGGAACAAATAGTTATACATACCACCTGAGAAGAGATTTCAATAGAGAGCAGCAGAACCTTATTCCCTCCTCCTGCATGAACATAATCAGTATGGTCAGCAATCTGGGGTGCATGCCTCTGTTTCCCTACTAGCTCATCCCCTCTGTTTGGCCAAGGAATGAAAGCTCCGAGCTCTGCACAAGTGTGTTGTTGTTGGTTATATAAACTGTATTATGATATTAGATAGTTTTAACTGTAGTATTTATATATATAAAACCACTGTCACCTCTTTTCTTTTCCCCATTTCTCTCTTGCTCTTGTATTATTATTTATACCATGTATCAGCACTGCAAGTTTGTGGATTACTACTGCAAACAAATTGATACACCTTCCAAATAAATAGCACTTGAAATTGGAAATGAGACCGAATTGCTGAATTCCACTATGAATCCAAATTTCTGTCTTACATACTCACACACAGTTTCCAAACATCATATGCTAGTGATGTTTTGTCTTTAGGATACGCTCAGTCTTCCGGAAGCATGGTTCTCTGATCTTAGTGAAAAATTAAGTCTACAGCACCACATGTACTAGCTGTGATTAATGTTCTCAGATCTGATAAGCTCTTGCCAGTCAAGGCTAATTTTGTTTTTAGTAAATGGTGGCCAAAGGTCTTCACTACCCATTTGGTAAGATTATGAATATTTGTACTTTATCTGCTAATAAAGCTCAACACTCCTTTTAGTTTTCCTTTCCCAGAGTCGGATAAGACATTTCAGCCTCTCAATGTATTTGTCTTAAGTAAATGAGATAGAGTAAACAAATCTGGTAGATTAACTTTGTAAACAAAGAATGTGGGAGTGTTACTTGCCAAGATTAAGTCACCATAAAAATGGCAAGAATTGCACAGTGTTTACAATATCCTTTGTAGAATGAGCTCTTTATTTCCAAAGTGTACTCAGTACATTTTATGCATCCTCTCAGCTCTCCAGTGGCAACAGTTCCTTTCTTTTGTGTTGCCAGCAAGTAAAAAGAACAAAATACGCAAGAATCCTTTTGCTGGGCTTACTTTGCCCAAGCTATGTCTGACCCTCCCCCTCCTCTAGTGCCGCAGGAAGTTGCTGGAGGTGTTAGAGCTATTCAATATGTTATAAACAGGGATGATATAATGTTGGATGACCCTTTGCCAGTACTGGCTTGGAAATGTACTATCCTGAGAAGAACAGTCTTTTGGATCTTCCAGCATTTGGATCCTCCACCAGTGTAGATCTTTCAGGGCAGTTGCTCAACAACCCATGGAAATTAATCCATGGAAATTAATCAGTACAAGTTCACTCTTAAGAGGTAGGAGCTACTGAGTTAACATCTAAAGATTAAGCAGCCTATTTCCCTACCCCTGCTCACACAGCAGACACACTAATGATTGTAAACTTCATTCTCTTAGGTTTTGCATTAAGATTCTCGGTTCTGACTTTTTGAAATAAGCTTGTTACACAATTCCTGCTCTGCTGGTTTGAGTGAGATTTAATAACATGCACAATACTGTGCCCTTGGGGTGCTTTCATATGGATATTTTTACCAGTGCTTCATGCATGATGCTTGCTATTCACAGAGGCCCTCTGGGGATAATTCAAATGGGCAGGCATTTGAATAGGTAGGACCTCAACTTTGGCACAAGCAAAAATGGTAATGCTAACTTGCACTAATTGATGTGTCCTTCACAAAGTACAGTCTGTGTTCTTGTTTAACTTGTCTATTATTGAGGAACAGCAAAATCTGGAAAAGAAATGTTTGGGCTTGTGCTTTTTTCCAGATTTGAAAGTAAACTCACCTTATGCCCCTTACACACAATTTCATCATTGCACCAGTTAAAATGGGTGCAATGGGAGTTATGTGCAAATCATTAGGGATCAAGGTAAATGAACCATTGTAAGAGTTTCCCACTTTTGCCAAATAAGTTAATGAGTTATTAATCTGCTCAGAAATAATGGTTTCATGGAAATGAGAAAAGAAACTAGCGAAATCCTAGAGAGTCTCTGGCATTCTCTTATCAAACTATATACAGGTACATATGTTTTAAATTAATTTATACTGTTGTTGCTGCTGTTATTGCAGCAAAATAATGGGAAGTATAGATTTTCTTGTATTCTTAGTTTTTAAAGTGTTTAGCTGACACTAAGAAATCATCTTGTGAAAGCTTATGTTTATTTTGTTTTGGCAGCTACTCGTTTTTAAATTAGTCATATCAAATAATTCATAATATTGATCTTATATGGGTAATCATAAATTCATGTTACTATGAGAACAATAATGTTTTTACTTAAAATGTTTGCATGGATTTGAGTTTAGTTTGGGTTTGGAACAGAACCACTAGGTGGAGCAATTTCCCAGGGGTTTTGTTTTTTCCTTGAAGTTTGGGGATTTTGTTAAAAAAAGGAAGAGATGGGCCAGTGATGCAGCTAATCCCTTCCCCCTGAGAAATAGGTTAAGAAAACACCTATTTTGTTGAAATAGGCCACCACTAAAGCTTTCATCCTGAAAAAAAAATACTCTGTCAGAGCAAAACCAAAATGTATCTTCTGGGCCTACACTTTACATTTTGGATATTTCTTTATCTATAGACTGGTAAATAGTTCAGCTGAGTGCAGCTCCATGACAGCAGTTTTCAATTTGAAAATGTTTACTTTAGTCAGCAGTACTCTAGCAAACACATTTCACAGATATCAAATAAGATTCCATTTTACAGCCTGAATGTTAGAGAATAAATAGAACTCTATTACAGAACTGCAAATGAATTCTCATTAAGCAAGATTCATGTTTACAGTTTGGGGTCCTGAACCACTGGTTGTGTGGCAGTCTTTTTCTTTTTTCCTTATAGTACCTCTAAGCCAGATTTTGCAAAAGAGATAATAACAAGTGGGAGACATGCAGGGACCATCTCATCCCCTTCTTGGACATTATTTCCTCTTTTCTTTCCTTGAAAGTCCCCATGGTCTTCTTTTCCTGATTCCTTCTCTTCTTCCCACCCACCAGCCCTGCTGCTTTTCTTTGCCCCTGTATAATCAGCCTTTTCACCTTTCTTCCCTATGGCAGCTTTTCCCCAGAGCAAGCCCAGTTGTGCAGAGCTAGCTGCAAGGTTGATCTTGGTGGCTGCTGGAGATTATTAGGAAGGGATTTGAAAACAAGTCAACGAGTATCATGATGCCCCTGTATAAACTGATGGCGCAGCCTCATTTGGAGTACTGTGTACAATTTTGGTCACCACACCTCAAAAAAGATATATAGCATTGGAAAAAGTACAGAAAAAGGCAACTAGAATGAGTAAAGCAGGGATGTCGAACTCATTTGTTATGAAGACTGAATCTGACGTAAATGAGACCTTGTTGGGCGGGGCCATGTGTGTCATAAAATGTAATGCGAGGTAGCAAAGATATAAACTTTATAAAAGACAAGTAAAGATTTTTTTTAAAAAAAATAAACATGCTTAAAACATCAGCACTCATTGGTCTTAAAGGTGCTTTCTTTGTATCTCTCCCATGGAATCTAGGGAACTAGGCAGAGGAAGCTCTGGCTTTTTCCTTCCTTCCACAGGGGACCAGAAGGGGGAGGAGCCATTGACATGATACAACATGCTTCTCTTATGTTCTTATGAAGGTGTAGAAGGGCCCTTGAGTGGGCTAGAGACACCAAACTTGCTTCAAATTCTTCAGTGGACTCTCCTCTACCTGCTCTCCAAATTTAGTTCAAATTGAGCTACAGCCCTCCAAAGCAGGTGTCGCCAGTAAACCGCTCTCTTAGAAGTATCTCAAGCTGGGGAAGCTGCCCTGCAGCTTCTGGTCCATTTCACTCCCAGGAAACTTGGAGGGGAGTGAAACTGACTAGAAGCAGCAGCTCTGCTCTCCCCAACCCCCTGCACTTCTGTTCAGTTTCCAGTGAAACTGATTATAAGCTGCAGGGAGCTGGTGAAAGTGGAGCTGCTGCTCATAGCCAGTTTCACTGGAAACTGGCAAGAAGCTCAGGGGGCTGGGGAAAGCAGAGCTGCAGCACTAGTCAGTTTCACTGGAAACTGAGCAGGAACACAGGTGCTGCAGAAAACACAGGTGCTGTCTAAAAAAATGAACCAAACAGGAACCAAACAATACACGAAGAAAAAAGGCTGGTTCATTTTCGTGTTCAGGTGTGGTGGGATCAGACAAACCAGGTTGGAACAAATCACAAATCAGCCATTTTTAGCATGAATTATTATTCGTGGTTTGGTTTGTGCCCATCCCAAATCAGAATTTTTGTCTTGATGTGCATCACCTTGCATTTAACCATACCAAACTTCATATTGTCACCTACTCACTCAATATGTGGAGGTTCTGGTGTAATGTTATCTGTGCTTCAGTTTCTAATAGAATGGTTGATTTTAGTGACAAATTACATATACCGGTTAATAGAGAAACAGTATCACATTTGAGTTCCCTGAGAACCCTCAGATGTCATTAGGACCCAGAGACTTACTGGTTTTTAATATCCCTGAGAGATCTAGAACTTCATCTCTAATCACTTCAATTTGACTCAGTTCTTCTGTGCCTGAAAATAGTGATTCTGGCATGCATATGTGATGCAGAGAGTTAGTTGAGCTATTCTGCCATCTACCCATCTTCTTTTAACTATCCCTTTACCCCTTGGTCATCCAAAGGGTCCATCTGTTTCTTTGGCTGGCTTCCTCTGTACATATATTTAGATAAATGCTTATTGTTTGTTTTGATACTTTTAGCAATCAGCTCCTCACATTCTCTTTTCACATGCCTAATTATTAATGCACACTTCTTATGCAAGATCCTGTACTCTCTTCTATTAATTTAATTAGGGCGGACCTTCCATTTTTTCTTATAGGGCTTCCTTGACTTTGGTTGCTTATCATGCAGACCTCTTTTAGACTAGTAAAAAGAAGATTAATATAAAGAAGATTAATATATTTTTGTATTGTTTATGTTGTAAACTTGGCATTAATTTAACGAGATGGTGGAGTATAAATCTTTAAAACAAATAAGCTTTTGTCTCTGGCTGTTGAGTAAAGATTCAAATATTACTTTGAGAATCCTGATCTCCTGCTTATTATACTGATTTCCCTTTGTGTTGCTGCAAAGAAAGGCAAGAATGAAGAAACTGTAACAAAAATTAAGCTAGAACCATGTTTTGTATGTTTGTTCAGTGAAATATCCTAGTCTTAACTGTAATCAGGCCTGGCAGTCGAGAAGTGTGCTGGTTACATTTGAATTAAGGTTTTATGGCTTTATGGAAGTAAGATATTACAAAGTTCATGTTAATTTCTTCCCATCTCACCTGCAGTTATGATGTCTGGTCATGGAGTGACCTCAGTCTTTTCTGGTTTGGATATTCGGAGAAGTAGCTGAATAAAGTCTGTCCCTGTCCTCCTGACTTGGTGTTTCAAAGAGGTCTCCCATCCAAGTACTAACCAGAGTCATCCCTATTTAGCTTCCAAGATCTGCCAAGATTGAGCTTTCCTGGATCTCCAGGTCAGGACAGAAGCATTGACTCTTGAAACCTCATACCCTGGAAATCTTGTTTGCCTTAAAGTTGCTACTGAACTCAAATCTGCTTGCACACTTTTATTTCCAAAATTCTTTTTAAGCTAAATATACTGGCCTCATCATTGACTACTAGACTGTATTTCTGGATTCTGTCCTTATTTTCATTTTTGGGGGGAGAAGAGCCATCCTTCTGTGGTACAGCAGATGGTTTAACCTGTAGGCGGTTCTCATTTCTTTCCCACCTGCCATGGAGATAATGCCAGGCAGAATGGTCAGTACTGATTTAGATTGACTGATGGTCTGACTCAGAATAATACACAATATTCCAGAGAATCATGGATATATAGACATGTAAACTCTCTCTATATGAAAGGCAAGCCCTGCTGCAGATGACTCACCTCACTTTCCATTGGCTTAGCTGCATGTCACTCAATCTCAGTGGAGAGCAACCCCACACTCCAGCCTCAAACTGACAAGGATTGGGGAAGCTGCGGTCACATCCTATTGGCCCATCCTGCCGGGTCCTCCATTCTTACACTGCTTTCTTTCAGTGGCTGTTGCTAGGCAACCATGGTATTCCAAACTTGGTTCTGTCAGTAAAAGGTGGTGGTGGGGGGAGAACTTTTCCAGAACTATTTTGGCCTTTGAGGGAGAACTCACTGGGGCCAGTCCTGACTAGGGTTGCCAGCTTCAGGTTGGGAAATTCCTGGAGATTTTGTGGTGGAATCTAATAAAGCCAGAGGTTGGGGAGGGGAGAGGCCTCAGCTGAATATAATGCCATAGAGTCTGTGCTCTAAAGCAGTTTCCTCCAGGGGGAAAGAGATCTGTTGTCTGGAGTTCAGTTGCGATTCAAGGAGATCTTCAGACTCCACCTGGAGGTTGGCTACCCTAGCTATGGCAGCATCCTGTGGGTGACCTGATGCCACCTGACTGACTGCATGACTTAACTAGGCATGGCTGCTTGCTCCTGTTCATCATCAGCACCTGTATGACAACCAGTGTGGCATAGCAGTTAGCACTATAGAGCAGAGTCTGCCAGACTCAGGTTCTTGCTGTGGAAGCTGACTGGGTGATTTTGGACCAGTCATAGACTTTCAGCCTAACATACCTCACAGGACTCTTGTACAGATTAAAAGGGGAAGAGGAGAATGATATAAGTTGCTTTGGTCCCCACTGTGGAGAAAGACTGTCCTTTTCCTAGGTAGAGGCTGCAGGGATGGGGGGAGAAGATGGAAAGCTGAAGTCAGAGGGGCAGATAAAGGTAGGTTGATGGTTGGCTGGGAAGGAGATAGGGTTGCCAACTCCTGATTGGCAAATTCCTGGAGATTTGAGGGGTGTTGCCTGGAGACGATGGGGTGGAACCTCAGACAGGTATAGTGCTATAGACTCCACCCCTCAAACCAGCCATTTCCTCCTGGCGAACAATTGTTGCCAATCTCTAGGTGAGGGCTGGAGTTCACTCAGAATTACAACTGCCCTCCAGATGGCAGAGGTCACTTCTCCTGGAAAAAATAGCTTTGCAGGGTGGACTTTGTGTCATTATACCCTGCTGAGGTTGCTTCCCTCTTGCTTTGGTCTCCACTGTGGAGAAGGACTGTGGTTTTCCTAGGTAGAGGCTGCAGGGATGGGGGAGGAGATGGAAAGCTGAAGTCTGATCACTTCCCCTGCAGAAAATGGCTGTCTTGAGCCGCATACTCTATGGTATACCATAATACAACCATGCCAGCTCAAAAAAGACAGAACATTCCACAAGCATGCACTGATGCTAAATGCCGCAAGGCCAAAAACAACAGGAAAAGATGGCAACAGTGCACTGTAGACAAAAGGAATGCTGAACGTCAGTGTCTGTGTGACCATCATCATGCAGTGACACTGCAGCTAATTGACACTGAGTGCCCAAAGCCAGGGCACTTGCCCAGAGTCTCTTTTTAGAGCCCGTTGTATTTATTCTTACAATGGGCCTTATTCTTAGTATAACTCTTCTGTGAAAAGAACTAAAGAATATTAACTCCAGGTCAGGAAATTCCTGGAAATTTAAGGGGAGGGGCATGGAGAGGGAGGGGTTTGAGGAGGAATGGGACCTCAGACAGGTACAATGTAATTTCCTCCTGGGGAACCACTGTTGCCAATCTCCAGGTGAGGACTGGAGATCACTCAGAATTACAACTGCTCTCCAGGTGGCAGAGATAAACTCCCCTTGAAGTTTTTTTTTGGGGGGGGGGTGAATGCCTTCATTTGGCTGGATGGAAAGACAGTAAGGATGAGGGGGGCACTCACCCAGACTCTCCTTCTAGAGCCCATTGTGTTTTTTCTCCACAACAGGCCTTATTCCTAGTATTAAATAAATTGCATTTTTGGTGTTGCAATTAATAAAGGTCTGAAGCTTAATGGGTTTATCCCATCCATGAGGAGTGAATTCTTTAACTTGCATTGTTAAGGAACATGCAGCACAGTGCCCACACGCAAAGCGTCCTATTACTTTATTTCCTACTTTGTTTTCCTCTCTTAATGTCTGTTTTTACCAACACATTTCCTCTATTTCTAGTTCTCCTCTGGCTTACATAGGGTAGTAAATCAGGGCTTGATGGACAAGTACTTGCATTATGCTGTGAATTTTGAAGGCTAAAACATTCCATCCAGGGCTCTTTTTCTAGCAGGAGCTTCTTCATATTAGGCCATGCCCCCCTAGTGTACCAATACTCTAAGAACTTAGAGCGCTCTTAGTACAGGGCCTACTGTAAGCTCTAGGAGGATTGGCTACGCCAGGGAGGCGTGGCCTAATATGCAGAGGAGCTTCTGCTAGAAAAAGAGCCCTGGTTCCATCATTCCTTTTATCTGTTTTAACCTGACTGCTCAGCAATTTCATCGAATGCCCACGAGTTCTTGTATTGTGAGAAAGGGAGAAAAGAACTTCTTTCTCTGCTTTCTCCATCCCATGCATTATCTTGTAAACCTCTATCATGTCACCCCACAGTGGACGTTTCTCCAAGCTAAAGAGCCTCAAGCGTTTTAACCTTTCTTCATAGGGAAAGTGTTTAGACCCTTTAATCATTCTAGTTGCCCTTTTCTGGACTTTTTCCAATGCTATAATATCCTTTTTGGGGTGCGGTGACCAGAATTGCACACAGTATTCCAAATGAGACTGCACCATCAATTTATACAGGGGCATTATGATATTGGCTGATTTGTTTTCAATTCCCATCCTAATAATTCCCAGCATGGCGTTGGCCTTTTTTTATTGCAATCGCACACTGTCTTGACATTTTCAGTGAGTTATCTACCATGACCCCAAGATCTCTCTCTTGGTCAGTCTCTGCCAGTTGACACCCCATCAACTTGTATTTGTAGCTGGGATTCTTGGCCCCAATGTGCATTACTTTGCACTTGGCCACATTGAACCTCATCTGCCACGTTGACGCCCACTCACCCAGCCTCAACAGTTCCCTTTGGAGTTCCTCACAATTCTCTCTGGTTCTCACCACCCTGAACAATTTAGTGTCATCTGCAAAAATGGCCACTTCAATGCTCACTCCCAACTCCAAATAATTTATGAACAAGTTAAAGAGCATGGACCCAGTACCAAGCTCTGTGGCACCCCACTGCTTATCGTCCTCCACTGCGAAGAATGCCCATTTATACTCACTCTCTGCTTCCTATTAATTAGCCAGTTTTTGATCCACAAGAGGACCTGTCCTTTTACTCCATGGCCGTTTCCCCACAGAGCTTACCGCGAAGCGACGTCCCTTTTCACCGCACAGTGTCTGCGCAGATTTCCCACCAACTGCTCCGCAGAACCAGGAAGTGCTGGACCTTTTGCGTCGCAGATGTAAACCGCTAAAAACCAGTTTACGTTAGCAACGCAAAAGCCGCGGCTCTTCCTGGTTATGTGGAGCAGTTGATGGGAAATCCGCGCAGATGCTGCGTGGTGAAGAGGGACGTCGCTCCGCGGTAAGCTCTGTGGGAAAACGGCCCATGACTCTCGAGCTATCTAAGGAGCCTTTGATGAGGAACTTTATCAAAAGCTTTCTGGAAGTCAAAGTAAACAACATCTATTGGGTCCCCTTTGTCCACATGTTTGTTCACCCCCTCAAAGAACTTTAACAGGTTAGTGAGGCAAGATCTTCCCTTACAGAACCCATCCTGAGTTTTCCTCAATAACCCGTGTTCATCAATGTGCCTACTCATTCTGTCCTTGATAATGGTTTCTACCAACTTTCCCAGTATTGAAGTCAGACTGACTGGCCTGTAATTTCCCGGATCTCCTCTGGAACCCTTTTTAAAGATGGGGGTGACATTTGCTACCCTCCAGTCCTCAGGAACGGAGGAAGATTTCAATGAAAGATTACATATTTTTGTCAGGAGATCCACAAGTTCAACTTTGAGTTCTTTCAGAACTTTTAGTAATTCCCTTCATCAGTTAATGTATTATTAGATTCCTTGGATATGTTCGTTGTTTTTATGTCTGAGTATATATGCATAAGTTCAGCCCATGTAACTTTCCTTTTCTGAATTTTGCTCATAGACCACCATTTATAGATAGTTTCCTTGGCATAATCTTTGCTGTCCAGGTTAGATTTCTTAATTTTTAAATCCTTATGTTTGATCAAACTGTATGCTGGTCTTAAGACCAGGGGTTGCTTTGTAGAAAACTAGGTGGTGGAGCTCATCCAGGGATTGTTAAGCAGCTGCACCTACTAGTCAATGGACAAGGTGGGGAGGAGGAGGGGGAACCCTCAGAAAGGTTTATCACATTGTGCCATGTATTTCACTTCTTTCACTGGCGTGTTACACTAGTGCCATTAGCTTGACATGAAACGTAATAAGGTTGCAGCTTTGATATGAAACTTAACAAGGCTACAGTTAAGACAATAGATAATGTCTATTCATTTTTTTTACCAGTGGAAGAACAGCAGACATTTCTTCAGTTCACTGGGTAGTAGATTATCTCAACTGTGTAAGAGAAATTTCAGTAATGCACTGTAAGCTTTGAGAACTACTGGGCAATTTTTAATTGGTTTTTGCTGTCAGACAGCATCATTATTTCTAAACTGTAGATTGAATTTTATGTGTAGCAATAACAGGGATTTCCTGGAGTTGCAACATATCTGGTTTTTCAACCATATGACATGTCTTGTGTATTTTAGAGTCAAATTTCAACCCAAATACTACTCACTCCTTGAAGTCAGCCATCAGCTGGACAAAGCCAGGTTCATTCCTCTGAGAGCAAGGCAGGATGTGAAATTTAAGTTGAGCACAGGCCTCTTAATACATTTTTGAAAATAGTTACAAGTATTGTGATTTACCATGATTTAATCTTTAGTCAAAATAATGTTGAGGTACTATAAAATATTCTTTGTGTGTCTATTGGTAGGGACCTGCATTTAGTACATAATAAGAACTAAAATTCAGCAGTTTGGGAAGTCAAATTCTGATGTTGACTGTGATCAGAATAAATTATGAATTGCATGCATTCTACTAATACTGCTTCATAGTTTTGCTCTAATACAGGAATCCCCAGACTTCTTGTGCTTATGGTGGGCACAGCCACAAAATGGCTACCATGGGAAGCAGTTGTTGTTGTTCAGTTGCACAGTCAAGTCCAACTCTTTGTGACCCCATGGACAAAGTCATGCTGGGCCCTCCTGTCTTCCATCATCCTCCGAAGTCTGCTCTAATTTGTGTTAGTTACATCAGTAACACTGTCCAGCCATCTCATCTTTTGCCGTCCCCTTCTTCTTTTGCCTTCTGTCTTTCCCAGCATCAGGATCTTCTCCAGTGAGTGCTCCCTTCTCATTTGGTGGCCAAAGTATTTGAGCTTCAGCTTTAACATCTGACCTTCCAGGGAACAGTCTGGGTTGATTTCCCTTAGGACTGACTGATTTGATCTTCTTGAAGTCCAAGGGACTCTCAAATAAAATGACTGCCCCAGCTTACCTTCACCACACAGTGAAGATCCTTGTGCTGCGTTGCCAGCTGCTGCCAAAGCAACATTTTAAAAACAACTGCAGAGCCCATCAAAGCTCCAATGGCCAATCAGAAACATTGCTGGGGAAAGCCCTACCTGATTGATTGATTGATTGATTATTTATTTATTTATTTATTTCATATCCCGCCCTACCCCACCAAAGCGGGCTCAGGGCAGCTCACAACACAGAATTCTAACAATAAAATCAAGAATTAAAATACATTAATAATTTACACAGTAAAAATAAACACAATTCGTCAGTGTACTATCCTACAGTCTTCCTTCCACCAGGTTGGGGCCAGGGCCGAAAAGGTCATGGCCGTAGTTGAGGTTAAACAGATGTCTGGGTTGGGAATTGCTAGTTGATGTCGATTGGCCCATCTTAGGGCCCTTTGGGGTAAGTATGGGGTGAGGTGGTCCTGCAGGTATGTTGGTCTCTGGCTGCTCAGGTCTCCTGCCCACTTGCCAATGTGGCAGGCAATATGCTTGTGGTTAGCAAAAATGGAGAACTGATTACAACATGGCTTAAACAGGAACTGAGATAGCTGTCCTTTGACCGGAGGGAAAGTGTTCTTGGAGGCTGTTTACTGAACAGGAAATTGTGGTGTTATGTGCCTCAAGGCATGGATGGAAAATCCCGAAATGTCCCATTTGTATTATATTTCCCATTAATGACTCATTTCACTTTATGATGCTTATGATTATATAATTTTTGCTGATGTGTAACTTTAAAATGGTATAAAAGCTTGCACTTTTCCTGAAAGTGGCACCGAACTCACAGGTTTTGGCAAGAGCCCCTGGAGTTTGGTCCATGCGCATGTATTCCAAATAAAAGAAAGCTGTTCTTCGTGATCACGCCTCAGGCCTCATCTGTTATTTAACCAGCTATTGATTAACTATTGCAAGGTTTTCCTGCTACACTAAAAGCACTTGGCAGGCATCAGGAAAAGTGTTAGCAGGAGCTTTGGTGCTTATGGGCACCTTGTTGAGGCCCCCATGCTCTATTAAAACAATCACATTTAGTTTATATTACATATAACCACCCCTTGGCAGAAGGTAAACTACTTATGGAAGGTCTGAGGCAAAAGCACTTCCCTGCTCAGATTTGCATTCACACAACATCTTGCTTAAACCATGCATAGACTTCATAGCAGCTACACATGTTTGCTTGGCATGCCAAAAAACTGGTAGCCTGGGAATGTGTTTAGCTGGTATGCTAATTATGCATATGTATTAGCATCTTAGCACCAGTGACAAGTTACTTTGAATGTGGTTCTATTCAAGTGCAAAATCACACAGGGAAGGGTTTTTGCCTTACCAGCATCATGTTTAAATCGGCCTTCAGAGCAGAGGTTCTAATTTGTTTCAAGGGCTGGATCTGACATGAATGTCATTTTGTCAGGCTGGGCCACGCATGCCATAAAATGAAACATAAGGTACCAAAAATAATAAACTTCATAAAGGTGATTTCAGATTTCAAATGGAAATAGCAAATTAATTACAATAGCAGGCTTGATTAGATTAGGTGTGATATGCAGAAGGGTAGTGTCATGGGTGCTGGGGGCCCTGCAGAAGAAGCCGAGCCTGCAAAAGAAACTGTGCCCCTGCCACCTGCACCAGTGCCCCTGCCTCCTGCTGGAGAAGATCCAAGCCCCCCTGCCTCGCCCTCTCGGGTGGCTCGTGTGCGTGACCGCCTTCGTCAGGACCTCAGGGATCAGAGGAGGGCGGCACGCTCACGAGCAAGACGCTCCCTGAGCCCTGAGTTTTGAGAGGATTCTGGCCCTTCTAGGAGTGAGGGTGCTTGAGTCTCAGCAGGATCCTGGCTGCCCTCTGAGTCAGCAATTAGCCCAAATGGGCAACAGACAGCAGAGGGCTATATAGCTGTGGGCTTTGAGAGAAGGCTTTGTGGAAGCAACTAGTCACTTACCTGACGTTCTAGCATCCACTTCGGCTTCTGGACCCCCTGACTCTGGCATTGACTTCTGGACCCCCTGACTTCGGCTTCTGAACCTCTGACCTACAATACCTGGACTGTGATTCGGTTTTGGCGCTTTGGACCCTCCTTGCTACCCAGCTACAGACCTTGGACTGCCCCTGGACTTCGCCTGACCTGGCCCCAGCCCGTGACAGGTAGTAGGCGTGGAGATAGCGGTGCAGGTAATGAGACAGGAAACCTAGGTCTCAATTCCGTGCAGGAGGCTGCAAAAAATAAATGGACATAAGTTTGACATTAGAAACCACAACATTCAGTTGCTGACTTAAGAGAAGCAGTGCTCTTACAAAGGAATTTCAAAGGGAGATTAGAAAGAGAGACCACTGAATTGAAACTGATAATGAAACTCAAGCTAATGCATCCTCCTGAAATGAATGGAAAGCTAGTTTTCCTATCTCTTTACCAATGTGTGCTATTATCATTTGGCATCTGAAATCACTCCACTTTCCAAGATATAAGGACCAATAAAAGTGTTATAATTCCTAATCAGGATCTTTTTGAAAGAAATTAAAATCCAGATAGGAACAGAGAAATCCAATCTTTTAAAAAACTTTTCAGAATAAGCCAATTTCCTCAATGTAAATTATGTTTGTCGGAAGAATCCACCCTCCCTCTCTCCAAAGAAGTGTGGTTTCACACAAAAGCTTTTATCTGGAATAAAATATTGTTGGTCTTAGAGCTGCTATGGGACTCCAACGTTTCTTTCTTTCTCTCTCCTCTCATCCCTTCCTCCCCAAAAGAGGAGGAGCAGCCCCAGAGAAGGAAGCAGAAGCCTCTGTGTGTGGTGGGGGGGGGGGAGAGGCTTGCCTTTGTATCTCTCCCACATGAAGCAGGAAACAGCCACAGAGCTGTGTGAGTGGGGGGGGGGAGGGAGGGAAGAGGCAGGAAGCTAAGAGTCACTGAGGGAACTAGTAGAAAAACAAGATACAGTTAAGCTGCAGAAGCAGCCATGAAAAAGAAAGGAGATGTCAAGCATGCGGGTTCAATGACGAGTTGAAGTTGATACAAAGACTACGTTTATTGATAGACCGATACTTTAGCCAAAGCCATTTCTTGAGAGTAATGAAACTGATACATTGATACAATACTTTTAAGGCATACTTCAAAGGGATTCCAAAGGAGGGGGCTGCGGGGAAGCATTCACACCTAAATTATCAGACTGTCTACTTTCCCAGGATGTTTATCAGAACTTTGTCCTTGCTTCTGCCAGATGTCTCATCCTCCCTCCAGAGAATATATGAGAAGGTGCTGATTACTTTGTTCCCTTCACACTACTCTAATTTAACAGCCTTAAAGCGGGAAAGGGAAAAGGGAAAGAATAATAAACAGACTTGGGTCCTCCATGACAATTCAAAGATCAGATTTAGGCAGACCCTAAAACACTCAATTGACAATAATATTCATCCATGCTTGACAGGAGAAAGTGTCTCATGGGTTGGATCTGGCCCACAGATTGTATGCGTGACACTTCTTCTTCTTTGAAGAAGATGATTTTGGATTTATATCCTGCCCTACACTCTGAATCTCAGAGTCTCAGAGCGGTCACAATCTCCTCTACCTTCCCCCTCCCCCCACAACAGACACTCTGTGAGGTAGGTGGGGCTGAGAGTGCTTTTACAGTAGTTGCCCTGGGAATGGCTAAGAATTCCTTCCTGCAAGGTGGACTCACAAGAGGAATTAACAAAAGTTAAGTTTAGTGGTAGGTAATCTGCCAGTCTTAGGCACCAGGTTCTATTGCCAGCTGCGGAGACAAATAACCGGAGTTATGATTTTTAAAAATATATTTTATTAAGTACGAAGAGTACTTAAAACATAAGAACAATCAGTGGAGAGAAAATAAGAAATCTAGACATTTAGTTGCTAGCTAAAACACTTAAAGACAATGGTTCACAAGTATAAGATGTTACCTTTTCAGTTGTGAGCTCCAAGCCAGCTTTTCTCCAGAGTTCAACCAAGCCAGTGCTGGTTGGCTTCAACAAGCTAAACCCAAAGATGGCCAAAATGAGCCAAGATGTGCCAACAAAGCCTTCATAGCATGTAGGCACCTTCCAGGCTAAAGAATATGTTTTGGGTTGCTTCTTTTATTGTTAAGAGTCTCAAGTGTTGCTAAGCACCAGTCAGGGCTCTGAGCAATTTCCTATGGTCAAGTGTCTAAGCCAGTTGCTGACCAGATGATATGATTGTCTCTAACCATGTGAGAGGGCAGAAGAGTCTGTCTGCAGTCAGGCAATCTGAACTCTCAGGTGCTTAATTGGATGGAATGTACAAGGCAGTTAACAGGAAGCGAAAATGGGGCACAGCTGCCTTATTGCCTTGCACAAGGTCAGTGTGTTCTCTCCTCAGCACAGCAATTTGAGTTTCTAGAGAAAAACTTCAAAATCTGAATGTATTTTTGATTACTGGACTACTGCTGTGAATGGATGCACTGCTTACTTTGGTACATGGGTCAATGTGACTGCTCAGATTCCTTTGTACTAACTCTAAGAGCATTTAATGTGAAAGCTGTACTACATATGGCTCCAGTTAAGGCACAGATTTCTAATAATGCCTCACAACCAGCGTTCCCTCTAAGCTGAGTTAGTGTGAGCTAGCTCAGTTTTTTTAGCTTCCAGCTCACACATTTTTGTCTTAGCTCAGGAAAAATGGCCCCAGAGCAAACTAATTTATGCAGTAGCTCACAATTTTAATGCCAGTAACTCACAAAGTAGAATTTTAGCTCACAAGGCTCCATAGTTTACAGGGCATATTGCTCACAATAAATCTTTTATGTGCTTTCATTTTTGAAATCTTACTTTCTCTTTTACAAGAAATTTGCTGTTCTCATTCTTTCTGTCTCTATCCAGAATAACTAGAACATCAAATGCTGGGTAATTCTCACAATGTCTCACAATGTGGACAGTTGAAAAACTATATTTGGAGAGTATGTTTCTGACCTCTAAGCTGATAATTATTTCTGTTGCAGTTTTGTTTTCTCTTATCACTACCTCTCTAGATCTGTAATATGTGCCAAATGTTGTTTCCTGCAGTTATGCAGGGCAGGCTTTTCATGGCTCCTCTCTTCAAAAGATCAGGAAGTTCCTTAATAATTTTGTGCCAACAGTTTCAGAAATACGTGGTTGCCACTGAAGGGAGCATATTCTCAGTTCTGTGATGTTTGTGCAAGGAATTTTTTGTTGTTTTTTGTTTTGTATTTTAGTAATCCAAACAGAGGATTTGCAGGTTTTTAAACAGAGGCTAGATGACCATCTGAGAGCAATGCTGATCCTGTGAACTTAGGGGGAGGTATTTGTGAATTTCCTGCATTGTGCAGGGAGTTGGACTAGATGACCTTGGGGGGGTACCTTCCAACTCTGTGATTCTATGATATGTAAGTGGCAGAATTCAGTAAAAGTCAGTGAACTGACTTTTCTTTATGTCTCATGCTTTTGAACTGGCGGCATAAAACCATAATAATATTTTGGTAATAATTTCAGAATGCTCCTGTTTCCATCTCAGTACCAATCTTGCCAACCATGAATTGAATATCTACCTTAATTGTACCTGACTTACACATAACCATATACTTAAGTATCATGGTATTACCCTGGTCAGGATCTTGAGCTATAAGCACCATCTTACTAATGTAGCAGCAAAAATATGGATGAGAAATAGCATTCCCCCAAAATTATGTGGTACAACTTGGGATGCATCTGCTAGATGCTCTTAGATGCTCTTAAACACTTAGATGCTCAGCTTTTGGGTTGTTGTATAGTATTGCGGAATATGGTGCTTCAGTGTGGCTCAACTGCCCCTCGTGTCCACAAACTTGATATCCAACTCAATACAACAATATGAACCATCAGCGGATGTATTAAACTCACTCTGACCTATTGGCTGCCTACTTTGTGCCACATCGCTCACCCGCATCTCCAAAGACAAGATGTTCTTCATGAATTTAGAAAGATTATCGAAAACAGGGAGTTGCCCATTCCCAAAGACATGGCTGACACGGGCCTATCCAGACAAAGGTCCTGACACCCAGCAATAAGATCTGCATTAATCCTGCCATCACAGAATTTCAATCTAAGGAATGAGTGGTCACAAACATGGATGCAGTCAGTTCCACTCAATATCCATAACTCAGTAAACACCAGTGAGAGGTCCATAGGATTTGACTTGTCACATAAAGCATGAAAGATGGTTAATGGAGTTTGAACGGGCTTTGGCAGATGCACTGACCTGGGCAAAATGGGGCAAAATAGCAGGATCTGAATACAATTGTGGATCTTAAAAGGCTGAAAATATTCCCAGACATGAAGAGTCTGCAATTTTCTTCCTTTGTTATGTGGAAAGAGAAAGAACAGAATTTATGCAGATCTTCTGAACCTATGAAGAACTTGAGCCTTTGGTGAGTGTATCTTTCAGAAACTACAATGAGATTTTGCAGGGGAAGGGTAGCAGTTGGATATGAAGATTCTGGGAATGATGAGTCTGTGTTCTGGTAGGTATCTGAGTTGGGTCTAACTTTATGAGACACTGGAAGTCCTGTGCTTAGATCTTCTCTGTAGTTTTTATTGAAATAGGAGCTGTGTAGGTCTGTGATTAAGATTGGGGCTATGTGGAAGAGAGGGGGTTGACTCTTCCACCCCTGCAGTTTTGCCAATCAAAAGAGACTCCCCCAATATTATTACTTGCCTTGGGAAGGGCTAATGTTGAGTCTATTTGGCATGGTGGTGATTTTAATTGGCAAGACTGTATACAGTGGAACAGGTAAACAGCCTGAGTCCAAATTGGGGCCCTGCACTTTTGCTATTTCTGTTTTAAAATACTGGAGAAACATCCTTTTCCTCCTTTTTTATTTTTAGAACTCTGCTCAGCATGCATCAGACTTAAAAGGTGGGATATTGCATTTGGATTTAAAAACAAATTTACAACATATTGTGTCACTTGCAAGCATCTAGGAATAAACAAAAAAAACATACCATCATTTTGTAGAAGGATGCCATTCAAATATTACAAAGGGGTGGTTCTTTGCTAAAGGTCTCTGTGTGTATATTGAGTCAGATGACTTTTGTTGCATTCTGGTTCAGATTCTAATATTTGATATTCATTGTAACTCAATGGAACCACCATATTTACACATCATAGTGATAAACTTTCCAGAGTTTACTGATCCAAATATTAGGTAAAGATTTTGTGTCACACAGTTGGAAAACATTCTGTTAATAAAATTGTATTGGGAGGTGGGAGGACTGTGATTCAAGAGCCGCATGTTGCTCTTTAACAGTTCAGCTCTTTAACAGTTCAACAGTCAATACAGATGCCCACATGCTCCCAGGGTCTTCCCTGACATGTTAACATACTCTGAAGCAGCCCCCTGGACTGCAGGCATCACTGAGAGCAAAGGGGATCTGGCATGCAGAGAAAAAAGAACTATTTGAAGAGACATAAGCAACTAACATATGAAGCTGCCTTATACTGAATCAGACCCTTGGTCCATCAAGTCAGTATTGTCCACTCAGACCAGCAGCGGCTCTTCAGGGTCTCAAGTTGAGGTTTTTCACACCTATTTGCCTGGACCTTTTATTTGGAGATGCTGGGATTGAACCTGGGACCTTCTGCTTACCAAGCAGATGCTTTACCACTGAGCCACCGTCCCTCCCTTAGGCAGAGGTGAAGAACAAGACTGATAAAAAAGTGCAAATTGCTTGAAGAGGAGGGAAAAGCAGATGTGTTTAAATAATCATATTGGAGAGGAAATGGAGTTGTTTGACTGCCAAAGACTGCTGAAGAAGGTGAATAGTATAGAAAAAGAGAGAAGACTGAGCCAGAAAGGTACACACACAAGCCCAGGCCAGAGAAAGTGCTGGCCTGCATTGCCCCCTTGGCCACATGGTAAGAAGTGAGGCCAGGCTATATCAATGTTCTGCCTCAAAGATGTTGTAAACAAATTATTTGACAGGAATTGTTTTATAGTATTCAAAATGGGTCTTGTATGACAGTTTGGAGATGGCAGTTTCTGCCAACTCCTTGTCCAGCAGATTACTGTTAGCCAAATTGCCCTCAGACAAACTATGAGGAATTTAATTAGGTGGACCAAGATGGCTAAAATATATGGGGTCAATAACCTATATATACAGGAGTTGGTCCACCTGGAAGCCCTCTTAAAAGATGATGAGATTGGTATACTAAAAATGGAGGTTTTTTGGAAAATCACAGGCACACAAGGAAAACACAGGCCTAAGAAATCAAGGTGGAGGAATGGATAGGCAAACATATAAGGGAAGACAAACAGGGTAATACTTTATCTCTCAATGACTGAAGGATGATCCTCAGCGAAATGGGCAAAAATAAGGAAGAGGGGGAAGCAAGAGATGACCATTATCACCCGCAATAATGGGCCCAAAACTGATCAGGATTTGGGGGTGGCTCTAACAGCAAGGTAGGGGTACCATCAGAGACACACTGAACTGGCCAAAAACTGGCCTTCTTATAACCAAATTTGTAT
This sequence comes from Heteronotia binoei, assembly GCF_032191835.1. NCBI lineage: Eukaryota > Metazoa > Chordata > Lepidosauria > Squamata > Gekkonidae > Heteronotia > Heteronotia binoei. The sequence goes on along the minus strand of NC_083243.1, from coordinate 90,363,525 downwards.
CCTGGGGCAGTGTCATGTGGTGCACGACATCAGCCTGAAGATGATTTTAACAAAAGGATTAATGGGCGAGGATGGTTTTGCTGAGTGCAAACCATCCTTGAAACAAAGAAATATGAGTGTTCCCTATTGTGACACCTTAGCTAACACAATGAAAAAGGTCTATGTGACAGGATGAAATAGTTGACAGGCAATCATCTTCCACAATGTTCTGTTGTGCAAGATGGCGGGAAGAATCTTTTGTTAGGTGTGAAGATGTTGCAACACTTCTATTGTTGACTGTTGGCTTCTTCATTTACATCTCCAAAGCATGCCTGGTCTCTGGAATTTAGTACATGGCTTGGACATCTCCTTTGCATGGCGGTTTGCAGGAGTGAGGGTTGTCTTTTTGGGACCTCTCAGGAACATGGCTTCTGTCAGGTCTGCTTCTGGCACTGTTTTCTGGATGACAGGAGTGCAGTTGCTGTCTGCAGCACTCGGCAGCTTATCTGGGAAGCACAGTCTGGAGTCCTCTTCACTGGGCAGGCACAAATAGTTAAGCAATAACAAGCACAGGCAGGAAGCTGACTGGAGCCTGGCTGAAAACACTCCTGCATAGTCCATATAGGGTAAATGTCCGTATTGGGATTGGCACAAAGGCCATATAGTCCAGTATGACTGAGTGTCCATAGTGCAATCTATGGGTTTTTAGGTTACTAGTGTTCTTTGTAATTGAAAGTCCATGTGAATCTGGCACCAGGGTCAAGGAACTATAGACTATAATGGTGGAAGAGGGGATCCGGGGGTAACATTACATTTTGTAACCTTAGCCTGGAACCAGTGTTTCCTCTAAGTTGAGTTAGTGTGAACTAACTCACAGATTTTTAGCCTCCAGCTCACACATTTTTATCTTAGCTCAGGAAGGATGACCCCAGAGCACACTAATTTATGCAGCAACTCAGAACTTTAATGCCAGTAACTCACAACTTTAATAGCAGTAGCTCACAAAGTAGAATTTTTCCTCAAAAGGCTCTGCAGCTTAGAGGGAATATTGGCTGGAACACATGCTGTGGTATCTAATTCTGTCCACTTTTCAGGGATGCCTCCTGTGCATGATGTCCATTTATAAGAAACACAGGTATAAAGAAGAAAATCAATGTTTTAACTTTGTATGGGGAAATATTTTGCATTTAGTGCTAAAGGGAACATCTCCCTGTGATTTCTCTGAGTCATTATGAAGTAAGCAACTTGAAGTACATTTATGGCTTTTAAGTTTTTGAAAGTAATTGTTATGGCATGGTGGATTTGAAACTTTGGACACTACCAGTGTTCCCTCTAAGCTGCAGAATCTTGTGAGCAAAAATTCTACTTTGTGAGCTGCTGGTATTAAAGTTGTAAGCTACTGCATAAACTGTTGTGCTCTGGGGTCATCCTTCCTGAGCTAAGACAAGAATGTGTGAGCTGGAGGTTAAAAATCTGTGAGCTAGCTCACACTAACTCAGTTTAGAACGCTGGGCAACACTGAGCACACTGGGCAACACCACTATGCCAATACTTTCTACATATGATACTTTCTATAATTTTTCTCAACTAGCTATTCTCTACTTGCATATGTGGTGGTTTGGACAGAAATTAAATTTTTATTACCTGTCTAAGCTTGTACCAAAAAACTGCTTTGTACCTGTGACCATTTATGGTACTTATGAGTAAGCCAAAGAGGCCTCTTCCTGGCTGGTGAAGCATGACTGCAGTAGTTTGAACACAGAAGGTTTTAAAGGTTAAAATAAACTTGGGAAACATATTTTGTCAAAATGCATAAAAGAACATTAAAGAAAGTGGCTTTTATTCAAAGTGGAAAGATACATGAAACTACTATCAACATTCCCCCATCAATACACTCTTAGAAGTTTTGAGAATAAAAAGCAACAAGAAAAAAAAAGTGAGCAGCTAGTAAATATTTCTTTTCCCTTTTAGCTTCCAAAATACCCATAAAGGGTTTTCCCCTAAAACCCAATATAATTTACAGTTAAAAGTGTTATGAAGCATAAACATGCCTAATGTAGAGTAGCAGAGATAGACTGGGTTTTCAAGGGTATGGCTCAGACTTCTTGGAACCACAGGTTAAACTCTTGGCAGAGTCAATTTCAGCTTTCCTTCTCCTATGACATATTGAATGCTATGCAGTCTATGAAGTGTGGGTTGTTTGGGAAGCTTAAAACTGAGGTTAAAAATTCTCTGAGTAGCAATTTATGATTCCAGCACATTTCCATAACTGCATGGTAGGGACATTTTCCTGGAAGCATTGAGAATTTTTTTTTTTACCTCACAGGTGGCCACATCCTGTTGTGTAACATTATGTGTCTAAATTGTGTGCTTATTTGTTGCTCTGCATCTTACCATAGTCATTTCTTTCTTTATAAACCATATTAGTTCCATGGAATTTCCTTTTATTGTCTTCAGTCCTAAAGATAACTTTACAGAGAATGCTTTCCCAGCCAAAAGGCTGAACGTGAAACCATGATCCACAGTGTGAAAATATATATTCAGGCATACTAGCAAAACATTACATTATGAATAACATGAGCAATAATAACTAATATGGACAAAAGAGATCAAAAGTTGTCCTCCTGCCCAGAAGAACATTCTCTAAAACTGTTTTATTATGGTGCAGTTAGGTGCTGCAAATAGAGATTTTGTAGGTAGGATGACAGAAAACATCCCACATTTAAATTTAGGAGAATTTACTTTTACTGTTGAAAATAATGGTATGGGTTTCTGCTATTTATTCCTGTAGCAGTGGTGTGGCATTATCTTTTCAGAGCAGTATAGAAGTAGACAGTTTTTTGCAGGCTATGCTATGCATGTTTGGACAGTGGTACAGTAATTAGGAGAAGAAAAAGTGTCCCTTCCAGTACTCATTTTGAGATAACCTAAGAATAGAAAGAAGACACATGATGTACTGCTAGAGAACTGCAAAGAGTTGGAAAAGTGGGATATGACTGTGAACAGTCATTAGGCCATAAGGATATGTAAAGAAGATCCAAACCTTTTGTTTTGTGCATTGTGCAGGAGGTTGGGCTAGATGACCCTGGAGGTCCCTTCCAACTCTATGAGTCTATAATGGGCTCTGCATGTGAATTCAGTGCAGTAAGGCTGCCCTAGAAAGTTTCTAATAAAATTACTATTTTAATCCTAGACTCAGGCCTTGGATTCAGTGGGAGCTCACAGGAGTCCTGAACCTTTCTGAGAGTTCCACCTCCTCCTTCTGAGAGTTCCACCTCCTTGTCCATTTAATAGTATGTGCAGCTGCATAACAATCCCTGGATGAGCTCCACCACCTATTTTTCTACAAAATGGCCCCTGCCTAGACTTATATCCTTTTAAAAATGTATGTACATAGTTTATACTCTGTCTTTCTGTATCAAAAACACCTAAAGTTATTTACTGTTTTGAATAAAAATAAGTTAAAATACATAAAACAATAAAAATATAATACATAATAGTAAAAACCTTACAAATAGGAGTGGGCATGGACTGAAAAAATGGAAGTCGGTGGAGGTTTGTTGTTCTTGGGGTTTACAAACAGACTTGCCCATTTCATGCACTGGGTGGTTCATTGGGTTTGTAAAGGGAAGGAAATACCCTCCCTTTACTTGCTGAGGTGCACTCCCAGGAGTGAAAAGAAGGAAGTTTGCCTTTCCTTCTCTCCTAGAAGCATGCTGCCTCTGTAGTGCAGCTGGGGAAGGGAAGGCATGCTTCCACAAGTGAAGTGAAGGCAATTTGCAGTCTTCTCTCTTGGAAGTGTGCTGTTGCTGCAGCACAACTGGGGGAGGGAAGGGGAGGCATTTAAACATGCCCCCCTTCACTCTCCAAAGTTGCACTACAACAGAGTATAGAGTGGGGTATAAATCCAATATCTTCTTTTTCTTTACTATTTTTATCTCTTTAAAGGCCAGACTCAAGAATGTGGTAATTAGCCCTTCCTGAAAACGTGGTCTGTAAGATGGGAACGGGGAACAGGAACCTTGTCATAATCTTCCAGAGAATTCCTGCAAGCATATACCCTGATTGAATTTGGAACATCACCTGATTCCAAAGGACAAGATACAGTAACTGAGCTATAGACCAGGGGGGAGGAAGCTAACTTCATAATTTTGCAGGACAGAGGCCTGGACTATGCAAAATCATAGAAAACTCTTAAGCCTCTACCTTAGACTCTGAAATTTTAAGACTGTGCCATCTCCCCCCCCCCCCCAGTTCAAAGAATGTATTAAAATTAAATAAATAATTATAAAGTTATCACATTTAAATTACAGACAAAACAATTAGCATCCCAAAAATGACAATGAAATGCCGGAAGTAATAGCACATTATTATCTAGGTGTACATCCTGACCAGATACAAACTCCTTACCCAATAATTCAAGAAAGGCAACCATTTTTCTAATAGTGAATAGTGACCATGGAAGTATTCAGGAGAAAGTGGGGTGTTTGGGAGCAGAGCAGAATGGAAAACCCCAGGCAGCAGAACCTCAGAAAGTGGTAGGGTGAGTGTTAGAGATTCACTGGAAGGGAGAAACCAGTAATGCTATTTCACAAATGCAAGGACACCCAGAATCCCCAAAGATTCAATGTGAACAAAGATAACATGCACAGTTCCATCAGTTAAATATACCCGCCACCAGTTGTGAACAGTGAAGACGGACATCTCTGATTAGCAAGCAGCATTGCCTGTCAAGCGTTGGAAGGTCCATATTGGCATTTCTAGGCTTCTTCAGACCACCCCCATGGAGCTTTTTCATGCAAAAATTTTCGGATGGGTTTTCTTCTCCAACTGCTTCTGAGCCACAGCAAAAATCTCAGAAAGGTCCGTCCCAAGAACGAGATTCTTGATCTTTGGTTTGTGAACGTCAAACTGGGCTAAGTTTGGCTTCCAAATCTGAACCAGTTCATGCCCACCCATATTCAGCAATATAAGTAATGCTGTTTCATCAGTAATAAATAGGAAGAAAATCGATCAAATTAGATATGTCACTTTTAGTCATGTTTTGATCATGTCCTTTTCCTATCCTCTTCGGTCATGATTGGCAGCTATCTTTTAAATTGATTTTTAAAACCCTAGAGGAAGTTATATCCAATCATTGTGTTAATTGTGTGGTAGTTTATTTGGTTTTTTTGTGGAGAAATAATTTGAATTCTGATTTTAATCATTCTTTCTCTCTGAATGAGTAAGTTACCCACCATCTATCCACTAACAGGCCATGGTGCTTATATTTCATCCTTAGGTGTTGCTGTGGTACAGAAGGACAGAATAGAAGCATTAGCACTTGAAGAGTAAAAGAAAGGCGAGACAACTCTAAAAATAACTGCTGTTTCCATTCTTTTTAGAATAGGGTGGGTCTAACCGTTCTAGTTGTACAAGAAGGGTACAAATTTATTTTTAAAGAAAAGGCTAGAAAAAGGCAAACACTTTCCCAGAAAAAGTACACTGAACTCTTAATAGTGAAAATTAATTCTTTACCTGTAATACAGTTAACAAATTTACTGTTTGGATGATTCTACTCAGGCCTAATTCAGGCATGTACTTAAGAAGCCCTAGATGTCTAGTTAGCTTTTCTATATCAGATCATAAATCTTCTGGCAATAAGTACACTTCAACGAAGTTTTTGGTTCATTTGGGTAACATATGCAAGTAATGATATTACTAGGTTGTTTTCATTTTATCTTTTACTAAAACACTATAATTTAGACTAACTTTTAGACAATTTAGACTAACTTAAAAGAATATATTATCATCCATTAATTTTAAATAGATAATTTAAAAAGAGCAATAATTTCAGTTCCTTAATTATTTCCTAACAAAAGTACAGGCAAGGAACATCTTCAAAGATAATGCTCCGGATGAATTCAGTTTCCTATGTTTATAGGGTTTCAGAATCTTCCAATAATAACTAGTTGTCCCACCTGATAAGGGCTCAGAACCTTGGTTAATGCCATGATTTCTTAAGAAGTATAAAAGGTGCTGTTAGCGCTACGTTTCATCAAGACCTAGAATATTGTTTAAAATAACTATGAGCTTTTCATACATCTAAACTATAGATCTCAATCAATATGCCCTATCTATGAACTGGCTTTACTTCTCTGTTAGTTAGATATTCTTGATATTCTCAGACACATTTTGCATCTGGGCTGTTTCTAAAGCCTATATTATTTTCTCATATTATTTGACATGTTTAGCTGAGAGACCAGGCCAACCCTGATTCTGGTTTACAGAAGCATCTTCCATGATCTTTTTAGTCAACACTTTATTCCTGACCATATCTGTCACATTTGATCAAGTGTTCAGAGGTGCAACATTGTTTCATGGCATCTGTATTTGAAAACATGTTTACCTGTTGGAAAGTAATTACATTACCAACTTCATGGGGTTGCACTGATTGCCTTGCAAACAGAACATTTGTTGACTGAAATTATTTTTCAAAAATCTCATTACAAAGAAGAAGAAGAAAAAGAAGACGACAACAATTACATTGGATTTATATTCCGCCCACCACTCAGAGTCTCAGAGCAGCTCACAATCTCCTTTATCTTCCTCCTCCACAACAGACACCCTGTGAGGTGGGTGGGACTGAGAGGACTCTCACAGCAGCTGCCCTTTCAAGGAAAACCTCTGCCAAGGCTGAACCCAACAAAGAAAGAGGTCCTTTGCGTGGGTCACGGCGTCCTGGGGAGGGAAATACCTCTCCAGTTTTTGACGGTGTGCCTCTGAAAGCAGCGCACCGCGTCAAGAGCTTGGGAGTTCTATTGGAGCCTTCACTATCAATGGAGGCCCAGATAGCAGCCACTGCTAAGTCAGCGTTTTTCCATCTGAAGCGGGCAAAGCAGTTGGCTCCCTTCCTGGAGCACCGGGACCTAGCAACAGTGATCCATGCAACGGTCACCTCAAGATTGGATTACTGTAATGCCCTCTACATGGGGCTGCCTCTGTGCCGAACCCGGAGGTTGCAGCTGGTGCAGAACGCAGTGGCTAGGCTGATATTGGGACTCCCAAAGTGGGAGCACATACAGCCGGGGCTATGCAAACTGCACTGGTTGCCAGTTACCTACCGGGTTCGTTACAAAGTGCTGGTTATTACCTTTAAAGCCCTATATGGCCGAGGACCTGCCTACATGAGGGACCGTCTCTCCCCATACGAACCCCAGAGAGCACTGAGGTCAGCAGGGAAGAACCAGCTGACTATCCCCGGACCAAAGGAGGCCAAACTCCAAAACACCCGTACATGGGCCTTCTCCATCGCAGCTCCACACCTGTGGAACCAGCTTCCGGAAGAAGTGCGAGCCCTGCGGTTCCTTGACCAGTTCCGCAGGGCCTGCAAGACCACCATTTTCAGGATGGCCTTTGCTGGCCGAGAGACCGCTGTTGGGTGACTTTCGCTATTATCATTATAAATGGAATTAGCACCTGGAAATCTGTATAATACTTGGTTAACTGGAATGTTTTAAAGTTAATGTGATTTTAAACTCTGTATAATTTTTTGAAATGTTGTTAGCTGCCCTGAGCCCGCCTTGGCGGGGAGGGCGGGATATAAATAAAATTTTATTATTATTATTATAAGGCTATTCCAGCAGGTGCAAGTGGAGGAATGAGGAATCTAAACCGGTTCTTCCAGATAAAAGTCTGCACACTTAACTACTACACCAAACTGGCTCTCATGTACTAATGAACAAAGTACAGACCAAAAAATCCATAAAATGGGGATATGGTGACATTTTCCTACAAATTGTGGGAAACCTCCAGGTTTGCAGAAAAGTCTTTTTTAAAAATACAGGGAGTTAAAGAAAACAAATATGATCTTGCAATGCTACTTGACAAGATGTTAGACTCCATCTTTGGGGTTGCCTAGCAATATTCATGATACACTGCTTGGATGGGGGAGGAGGGACTGCCAGGAGTGGCTGCTGGGAAGAGAAGACAGCAATGGCAATGGCAGCTGGTAGCAGCTAGGATGGGGTGGAGTTTGTAGAGGTCCCTTCCCAATCAGCTGCATAGCAGGAGAGGAGGAAGCTTAGAGCCAGTCCTGCACATTTTCTGCTGTGAGCATTCTTGTCCACCAGAATTTCTAAGCTTTCTCTAATCAGGTGAAGGGCAAATTTGTAGAAGAAAGTATGCATGTAAGATTCCTAGGAAGTTCAAACCATCACAAAGGGCCCTGTGAAAGATCTGCACTGGGAGATACTATTGAGGGAAATGACATAATTTGCCTTAAGCTTGCAATCTTTGGCTGGTTCCACAACAGGAAAAATGATAAAACATTATTTCAAGTATTTAGTGTACTTTGTCTATATTATCTCAGTGACCATTACAGCAACACTCTAATGGTAAGCGTTGTTATCCTTGAACTACCAGTGGAGAGCTGAATCTGAAAAAGTGATTTGTGTGAGTCTAGTGAACTCCTGGTAGAGATGAGATTTGAATTACACTTCTTGTTAGAAGGGGGTTTGTACATCAGCCACCTAGTCTAATTCTCTACTCAGTTTAGGAAGTCCAAAGTCAGAGTGTTTCAATAGATGGATGTTTAGCCTCTGCTTGAAGATATCCTGCTTCACAGCTGAGAGTCTTAGCACTGCCTGTGCCTGGATTTGTGCATATTCTTCCTTAGAGTTTAGCAACTTTACTGCTCTTTTAAAAAGGAATAGTTTCCTTGTTTTGGCCAGTGGTGCTTCCCACTTATTTTTTGATATGATGCAATGGAGACATTGGAGACAATGGAGACACCTCTCTTTGGAGATTATGAGAGCTAATAATGTCTTACCCTCCCAATAAAACTTTTATTGCTTTTTTCCCTACTTTTGTTCCTCTTTTTGTGTGCTTCCTACCATGAATAGGAAATATTACTTGAAGATTGCAAAGTTTAATTTAAGAGCTTGGCAACACAAGCTATTCTTCCAATGCCACAATATTAAGCTTTGGAATTGTTGTGATAGTTTCCTGCACTGCTGTTGCTTTAGGAGAGAGGTATATGTACAAGGCCTTTAGGTTTACTGCCATATGTGATATGGAGTTTTATAGAAGGAGATACAAAATTTTCTAATCTTTACTCCACTTTCTGCTTCACGATTACTTGCTGGTCCCCCAGTTGTTGATTCTTCTTGTAGTTAAACAAACGGGTTCTTGTATGTAAAGCCGGACTATCTCATGCAAATATTCAAGTCAATTAGTGGTTATGATGTTTCTGAATCTAGATGAACAAGCTAACTGTCCTGATTATTAGCAACAGTATGCTATGTGGTTGAAGTTTTCAGAAGATTTAGTAAAAAAACCTACAGGGTATCTGTTATGGGATTTCAAGAGCTGCTTACAGAAATACTTACGGCTGTAAAAAAGCATAAATAAAGAACAACAATCCATAGCAGACTTTTATAGTCCAACAAGAAAATGTACCCCTTTACTCCTGCATGTCTACTGGTAACTTTCTGGTAAGCATGTCTGTCAATCATGCTGTCTTGTGATCTTGCTGTGTAGAATGTCTCCTTGGGATATAGAATCATAGAGTTGGAAGGGACCTCCAGGGTCATCTAGTCCAACCCCCTGCATAATGCAGGAAACTCACAAATACCTCCCCCCAAATTCACAGGATCCTCGTTGCTGTCAGATGGCCATCCAGCCTCTGTTTAAAAACCTCCAAGGAAGGAGAGCATATCACCTCCTGAGGAAGCCTGTTCCATTGAGGAACCACTATAATGGTCAGGAAGTTCTTCCTAATGTTGAGCCGGAAACTCTTGATTTAATTTCAACCCATTGGTTCTGGTCCTACCTTCTGGGGCCACAGAAAACAATTCCACACCATCCTCTATATGACAGCCGTTCATGCTTTAGGTGGGATGTAATTTAGGTGGGATGTTGAACCCATTGTCCTGACAGTTAATCTGTATGCTTGATGAATGAAATTCTTCCAGTCCTATGTAGGAATTTGAATCTATGTTAGATGTGTTACTTTAGGGAAGTGAAAATGTTGACTGTATCAGGCAGCCAGAAATCAAAGACTCTGAAGAAAGGGTGTATGTTTACTTTAGATAGCAGCAGTTAGCTGCCAAAACTAACACCATACAACAAGCTTTTAATGGAGCTGCAAATGAGAGAGAGGTTCATTTAACCTATTAATGTCTTGCATGTCAATGTCTCCTGTTTTTAGAAGTTAACACCAGGGCAGAGCTGTTCCAATCCAGAAATTTTGGAGGGTGTTTCAGAGGTTTTGTTATGCTATTTCTCTGTGTTGTTATTTATAAAGTGGTACAAAAAGAAAATGCAGGACCTGAGCCCAACTAACTTGTTTTCTATATTACTACAGTGTCAAGAAGGGAGATGCTACTCAATTCCCCCTTCTGCCCATAAAGGAGAGCCAGAGGGTGTTAGCATGCCCTAATAGTCAGGCAACTGACATGGAGAGGCTTAGGAAGAGGCTATTTAAGGTGCCATTGTGCTGCCTCTGTCTCTCTGACCCACTCTGAGGTGAAGGGGCAACTTGTCAGAACAGGACCCCAAGATTAAAGGGCCTTCATGGCATTGGGACAGGAACCACTTGGGGTAGCATCAGGCCATTTTTCTGTCAGAATCCACAGGAGTGGAGCTTTGCCTGGGCTGGCTAGGCTGCGGCTGGCCTGACATGCCATGTGACAGCCACATGTTCTCTGGCTAGGTGGTGTGGCCTAATATGCAAATATGCTAGGCTTTTTCTACAATAAAAGCCTTGGGTACCATTATCCTCCATCCAAAGACATGGCTAGGGGGAAAGGGTGTGGTGCGCCTCCCTTGAGCATCTATAAAGGCTTGTCAAGGAGGAGCCAAGTGATAAATAATTTGGCTATTTAAGGCTTGGAACTAGGGAGAACCTTGCCCAGAATACAGGACTGTACTGTCAGAGGACGTTTGACTTTTTTACATCCTGTCAGTTGTCTGCAGTGTGATTATGTATGGGGTGAGTTTTGCCCTTGGCTGCTTCAGAGCTTTATCTGTTAAATAAAATTGGTCCTTGATAATTCCAGCTAATGATGTGTCAGCTCCTCTTATTCTGTGTCCCTCTGTAATGAAACAACAGTGGGAAAGGCAAAAGTAATCATGAGAAAGAGGGATGAATGTCACAAAATGCAATTTTAAAAGTTTTCAAAGCCCAAAGAGTATCAGACTAGAGTAGATAGGGGTACGATTCCCAAATAGTGGGGCTGTAACCCATCATTGGGATATGGGAATATTGTGTCTTGTTTACCAGGTCAGCATTATGAAAATGTCATGTAAGATGTGCAAAAGGAACAAAATTAATGTGTTTTATGATCTTTAGGAAAGTTTGGGAACTATTAGATTAAAGCTTTACACATGACCAGACTCCTTTGATTTTTTTAATCCTATGGGTTATTACAGTGAAGTAGACTGGAAAGAATAATCCAGTGTAAAAAACGAATCTTGAGCCTAGCATTGTGCAGGAGGGTAAAAATAAAGGTGGAGAATTTTTTTTTAGTTTAATGTATGTTTTTTCTTCAGCACTATTTCACATTTTATGTTTTGCACCTAAAACACTGGCACTGGTGTTGTTTTTAAAATATTTAGTAACATTTGTCCATGAAAGCGTCACTAGGTGGCACAATAGTTACATCTAAGGATGACTTTCTCAGATCACCAAATCTCATTCAGTGAACATGAAGATGGAAAGAATACAGTATACCCACAAGTGACTGTCAGCTGATTTAGCAAATACTTTTTCACACTGGATACCACAAGATGATTTCCTTCATCCTATTTTGAAAGCTGTCTCCTTAAGTCCTTAGATAGTTTCTAGTAGAAAATGTTATTTATATGTTTATGCCTCATTTCTGACATACTTAAAGTGCCTGACATACTTAAAAGCACAAATATGCAATTACTATAGGTGTATAAAATAGTAAGATATAAACACCAGTTCTAACAAATCCAAATGTTACAGCTAAAACATAAACAACCATTCACAGAGATGTTTTGCATATTGCATTTTAAATGTCCTCCTAAGGTGTTTTTTTTTTAAGACGAATAAGCCTATAAATGTGGCAAATGTGTATTATACAGGCATTGGTCTGGGAACTGGGATTGGCTGTGGTTTCCTGTTAAGGATACTATAAGAAGGATAAACTCATGTTTACCTTAGTGTAATTGTAAGTCAGTGATTGCCTAAGAGGAGAAGGTTTTATAGCTGTTCTGAAGACCCACAGGTTCAGGCCTTATTCAAATATGATAGTGGGAAAAAAAATATGATTGTGGCTATAGACATGACACATGTAACTGCCCCACACAGCTGCCCCAACATTTAAATATATTTAACACAGTATGCTGGTCCACACACATGGAATATAAGCATGTGTGCTGGGGAGCTACGTATTGGAGCTATGTTAGCTAGGAGTGTGCATTAAAAAATTGCTGAGCCAAAAATATACAGGGGAAGGGAATGATCTTCTTCGTGGTCTCTGTGCTTTACTCTCATGGGATATAGCCCCCGCGCCGATCCCCTAAATCGGTACCTAAAAAGCCCGGGATTTTTTCACGCTTGGCACCAGTGGGCATGCACAGGCGTCCCAGTACTCATGCTCACTGGAGCCAGCGCACAGATCCCGCCAGTTCCTTTTTGACCACTGCGTTGATAGGATCTCCTTTGCTCCAGTTGGTATTTGGTAATCCTTTGGATTTTCTCCTTGTTATATAGCCGTTTGTTGTTTTCTTAGTCTAGTAGTTAAGTGTTATAGTTAGTTATTGTTGTTTGAAAAAAAAAAGACTGTTGTTGGACTTGCCCTTTGGAGCTTTATTCCCCCCCCCCCATTCCCTCAGAAATCGTTCTGTGCAGGTTCCGGCGCCTATGGAAAGGCGTTGGTTTTTTTAAAAACATTGCCACAAGTGTGGTAGCAAAATTGCACCTCCTGACGGTCACTCCCCCTGTCTGTTGTGTCTGGGTGAGGGACACCGAGTCGACGCGTGCCTGCATTGCTTGAGTTTCTTGAAGCAGACTCGTAAAAACCGGGCAGCAAGGCTGTGGCAGCTCTTGTGGAATCGGCTTTTCATCCGCCGGTACCCATGGGGGAAGCTACCCAGGCCCCGACTGTCACCGGTGTTGACTGATATGCCGTCCGAGCAAGGCCAACCCACAAAACGACCCTCTGAAGGGTCAGTGGCGACTCCGGCCAAGAAACGTCGGGACGATTCGGGGACCCGATCATCCCTCCTGAAGAAGTCTAAGTCGAAAGAGAAGTGGAAGAACAGACTTCCCCGCGCTCCTTCTTGGGATGCTTCGGTGTTGACGCAAGCTGCTCCACCCCAGAAGATCCTGGCATCTCTGCGTCCAAGGAGTCCTTCGATGTTGAGAAGCAGAGGTTCACAGCCGATCCATCTATTGGGATCTGAGCAGGAGATAGTTCTGACCCAACGCACCCATTTATCAAGATCGGGATCGCGTTGTCGGAGCGACAGCAGATCGGTATCGGAGATCAAGGCTTCGGCGCCGAATGAACCCTTGGCACCACTTCCACCGACTGTGGGACGGAGAGAGCTTAAACTGGCTGCTATGGTTAGACGTTTCCCGCCACCTCCACCTCGGGATCAACATCAGTGGCCTTGTTCCTATGGCTACCCGTACCCGCCATACCAGTGGTATCCTCCACGTAACTTCCCAGAATGGGACCAGCGGTCGGAAGCCTCGCATATCTTGAGGGTTTCTCATCACTCCACACATCGTGTGTCGGCATTGGTGTCGATCCCTCCTGAGCGACGCAGAGAGCGGGCGCAGGAAGTGCAAGCGCGCTCATCGGTGTTGCTGCGGTCACCTGAGCGAGCTTCGACCCCGATACTGTCTGAGCACTCGGTGAGAAGAGACTCGTCATCATCGGACTCTGAGGTCGGTACCGATGATCCTGACAGGGCAGCGGAACCTTCGCCAAAGTTGCATATTGCTGAGGACCTTCCCATCTCTCCATCGGAAGATCTGAAGTCTTATGGGGACCTGGTGAAGCAGATGGCACACTCCCTCTCCCTCACAGTGGTTCAACCTCAGCCAGTCGTCGATGACACCGTCTTCGATATAATGCAGAGAGACACATCGACGGCTGTGGCCCTTCCAGTGACCAAAGTCATCCTGCAGGTGGTGAAGGAGCCCTGGGCAAAGCCGGCATCTACACCGATCTCTACGCGGAGACTGGACCATATGTACCGGGTCCAGGAGGCTGGTGCTGAGTTTCTGTTCGCCCACCCCAAGCCCAACTTGGTGGTGGTCTCCTCGTCATCTAAGGCACGCAAGACCAATTCTCCTCCACCTGACAAAGAGGGCAAGAAATTAGACAATGCGGGCAGAAAATTCTATTCAGCCGGAGCATTGGGAGTTAAGGTTTCCAATTATGCTGCGTGCATGGCTCGCTACCAATACTCCATCTGGGAGCAGCTCTAACTGCTGTTGTCTTCCCTGAGCGAGGAGAAGCGCTCATCGTTTAAGAAGCTACAAAAGAAGGGCTTTGCTGTGGCTAAGCAACAACTGGCTGCAGCAAAGCACATGGTGGATGTATCGCCTAAAACCATCACTTTTGCCGTTTCCCTGCATCGTCACTCTTGGTTAAGGTCTACAGCTCTTCAGCCTGACACCAGGGCCTACGTTGAAGACCTGCCTTTCGAGGGTGGTCTATTTAGTTCAACCACCGACAGTGTCCTTCAAGAGATGGACAAAAGCATAAAGACCTCAAGAAACCTGGATGTCCCAGCTTCCTCTAGGGCTGGCAAGCCTAAGCAGTGGCATAAATCTTGGCCAAAGAGGCCCTACCGGAAATTCTTCCCTGATCAGCAGTGGAGACCTCGCTCTTCACAACCAGAGAGTAGCTCCCCCTATAGGGGAAATAACAAAAACAGATTTGCTTCAGCATCTCAAACCACCGGCAAATCTAAGGGTGCCCGCACACAGAAGAGGGCCTTTGACTTTTCTGTAGCATGCATTGCCGCCCCTCTTTTGTCACATATCTGCCTCTGTCCATATCTTCCAGCTTGAGAGTCCATCTCCACAGACAGGTGGGCTCTTTCCATCATAGCAGAAGGATACAAGATAGACTTCGTTTAGGTTCCGACTCAGTCAGTGATTGTCACCACACCCCCTTCCCCACCTCTGCTGGTGGAGGTGAGCAGCCTCTTGCAGAAACAAGCCATAGAACCAATCCCAGTAGAGGCCAGAACCGGGGGGTTCTACTCTTGTTATTTCCTGGTTCCCAAATGGGATGGGGGATTGAGACCAATTATGGACCTTTGAAATCTGAACAAGTTTATCGTGTACCAGAAGTTCAGGATGTCCACCCTGCAAACAATCCTTCCCCTCATAAACCAAGGGGACTGGATGGCAACATTGGATCTCAAGGATGCCTACTTCCACATCAGCATCCATCCTTCGTACAGGCATTTCCTTCATTTTGCAATAGGTTCCAACCATTTTCAGTACAAAGTTCTTCCATTCGGCCTGTGCACTGCACCACACGTGTTCACCAAGACGATGAGTGTTGTAGCTGCACATCTTCGGCTTCAAGGCATAGTCGTCTTTCCATATATCGATGACTGGCTTCTTGTGACGGAGTCGGAAGAACGTCTATCTGGCCATAATGCAACTACTCTTCATCTTCTTCACACCTTAGGTCTGCAGGTCAACATGACAAAGTCTCATTTTACACTATCATGGACAATTCAGTTTATAGGGGCCTTGCTGGACACAAGCCTTCACCATGCTTTTCTGCCTCAGCCAAGAGTGATGGACATTATCAATCTCATCCAACTTTTCCAAAGTCGGAAATGGGGCATGGCACAGCAGCTGCAGCGGATGCTGGGGCTGATGGCGGCGACTACAAGCGTGCTGCTGTTTGCAAAATTGAGAATGAGAGGCCTTCAACTGTGGTTCCTCAGACAGTTTCGGCCTTTCGGGACTCACCTCGGAAGAGGTTTATAATTCCACCTTTAATCCTCTGGACCCTGCAATGGTGGAAATCCAGAGACAACATCTGTCAGGGTCCATCTTCCATCTACCTGTGATGACAGTTATGATCACCACAGATGCATCTTTGTGGGGCTGGGGTGCTCACATAGATTCTCTCTGTGCGTGGGGCCCTTGGCCTCCACAGCTGACTCGTTGCCACATAAATTTTCTAGAAATGTTGGCAATTCATTTCGCCCTTCGGTCTTTCTGTCCCATGGTGGTGGGGAAAGCTGTGGCCCTGTTGACAGACAATACTACAGCCCTTTGTTATGTCAACAGGCAGGGTGGGACAGTCTCTTGACGGCTCTGTGCGCTAGCAATAGAACTGTGGATGGAGTGCCTGGAGCATGGCATCTATGTAAAGGCTGCCATCTTCCAGGGGTGCTCAATCTGCAGGCGGACTTGTTGAGCAGAGGAGCAGCATCTCCACACAAATCGAAGATGCAGTGGCGCTTCCTTCAACTTGTGTTTCAGCTCTAGGGTATCCTCAGGTGGATGTGTTTGCCACAGCAAGGAATTGGAAGTGTCCTCTGTTCTGTTCCGGGGGGGGGGGGCATGGATCCAGAATCATTGAGAGACGGCCTGATGTTCCTGTGGAACTATCGGTTCCTATAGCTATTTCCGCCTCTGCTGCTGCTGACAAGAGTTGTCAACAAAATTGCAAGGGAAAGACCGCGCTGCATTCTAGTGATGCCATGGTGGCCTCGGCAGAACAGGTTCCCGATCTTCCTTCAATTAGCGAGGGGGGGTTTCTATCAGTTTCTGGAAGAACCGGACCTTCTGTCGGCCCAGGATGGACATGTGTTTCATCACAACGTGCCTCATCTAAAGCTGACGGCGTGGTTCATCGATCCTGTGAGTTCTCCAGCAGAGTCCAACACATCTTTCTAAATAGTAGAAAGTTGTCTACCTATGCTTCCTATGACAGGAAGTGGGGGAAGTTTCTTCAGTTTTTGGCTGACCCTACAGTATCACCCCAACAAGTGGGCCTGTCAGTGATTTTTGATTTTCTGTTATCTTTGGTGGATGCTGGACTTTCCTTTTCTTCTGTTAAAGTTTATTTATCAGCAATATCAGCGTACCATGAGCCCATTGAGGGGCATTCAGTTTTTGCTCATCCTCATTCGAAGAGGTTTCTAAAAGGACTGCTCAGATTGCATCCTCCATCCAGATCACCTCCACAGTTGTGGGACTTGCCTTTAGTATAGAACAGGTTGACTCGGCATCCCTTCAAACCAATGGCAACCTGTTCTCTTCAACTTCTGTCATGGAAGACTGCTTTTTTGGTGGCTATCATGTCGGCACGCCGTGTAGTGGAACTCATGGCTATGTGTTGTGACCACCTATATTTAGTTTTTCATGAGTCTGGAGTATCGTTGGCTCCTGATGTTTCTTTTCTTCCTAAGGTGGTTTCCCAGTTTCACCTTAAGTTGGACATTTGGTTACCCACATTTTATCCCACGCCTTCCTCAGACGAGGAACGTCAGTGGCATGCTTTGAAGAAGAAGAAGATATTGGATTTATATCCTGCCCTCCACTCCAAAGAGTCTCAGAGCAGCTCACAGTCTCCTTTACCTTCCTCCCCCACAACAGACACCCTGTGAGGTGGGTGGGGCTGGAGAGGGCTCTCACAGCAGTTGCCCTTTCAAGGACAACCTCTGTCAGAGCTATGGCTGACCCAAGGCCATGCTAGCAGGTGTAAGTGGAGGAGTGGGGAATCAAACCCAGTTCTTCCAGATAAGAGTCTGCACACTTAACCACTGCACCATACTGGCTCTCCACACCAAACTTAAGCGTGCATTACTGTTTTACTTGAGTCGTTCTAAGAGTTTTCGCCAGGACCAGCATCTTTTTGTTTCTTATGCTGCTCCTAAGTTGGGCTCCAGAATTTCATCTCAGCTGCTTTCGAAGTGGCTCACTGAGACTATTAAACTGTGCTACTTGCTGGCAAAGAAGCCGCTGCCTGGGCCCATTCGTGGACACTCTACTAGAGTGATGGCAATGTCAGTGGTGTTCCTGAAGGGTGTTTCCTTGACGGATGTTTGCAAGGCTGCCACCTGGTCCTCTCCACATGCTTTCATAAAGCACTACACTCTGGACGTGCATGCTTAGCAGAGGACTCGTCTGGGAGCTGTGGTGCTGCAAGCTGTCTCTTCTGGTTGACCGTCTTCCCGCCTCCAGGTATGTCTGGCTTGCTAATCTCCCATGAGTGTGAAACACAGAGACCACGAAGAAGATAGACAGGTTGCTTACCTGTAACTGTAGATTTTCGAGTGGTCATCTGTGCATTCACACTACCCACCCTCCTTCCCCACTGCTGATGGTTTCCCTACGTTAGGGGGCTTCCAGCGGTCAAGAAGGAACTGGCGGGATCTGCGCACTGGCTCCGGTGAGCATGCGTACTGGGACGCCTGCACATGCCCACTGGTGCCGAGCGCGAAAAAATCCCAGGCTTTTTAGGTACCAATTCGGGGGATCGGTGTGGGCACTATATCCCATGAGTGTGAATGCACAGATGACCACTCGAAGATCTACAGTTACAGGTAAGCAACCTATCTGTTGTTCTCCACTCTGCTGCAATTTTTGTGTAATTTGATTGAAAAACCACCACTCCTGCCTCTGTGAAAGTCCCCCAAAGGAAACAGTGGCAGATCAATAGGAAGAGAGGGAAGGAGTTCTGTGAAAGAAGGAATGTACAAAAATGAATGATAAGAATGCCTATTGGGAACAACAGGAGAGGCCTGCATCCTGAAGGCCAATTGAATATAAGGGGAACCAGGATTGCCAATGGATTCAACGGGATTACATCGCAGCATTCAAAAGTCCAATGAAAATGTGGAAATGATTTCATGAGACCTGCCTTGAGCCTGGAATAACAGTCCCCCATCCCTTTAAGACCAACAGTTCCTTTAAGACCAACAAAGGTTTAAAGTTTAAAGGTTTAAGACCAATAAGCAAATTGATTGCTCTGGAACTGGAATGACAGCCCTCCCTGTTCCCTATAGGCATCATTGTAATTTGTTTTTAGTACATCCCCCTAATGGCAGACTAAGAGAAAAGAATTGTGGGGGGAAGGATCTGAAAAGTAAGGAAACAAACAGGCCACCAACAAGGAAAGATGGCAGATGCAGAATTTTCAATATGTGTGTGTGCGTGCCATGGCCATCTGGAGCTCTGCTACTACCAACTTCTTAGGAACCAGTGGAGAGTGTGCTGTGAGGCATCTACTTCAGGGGTCTATAAATTCTCTCTCTTGGTCCAGTGCACTTGAAACTTGGGGTGGGGGTGGTCTTTAGATTGCTGAGAGGACTATGTTGTTGGAAAATTTAGTGGTTTCTTTTTAAACGTTTGCCCCAGAGACTCATATCCCTTCCCAATAGAAAATAATTTAATTTAATTTATTTTTTTAATTTATACCCCACCCTATCCCACAAGCGAGCTCTGGGTGACTTACAACATTAAAAACCTTACAGAACAAATAAAAGTCCCAAACACAGAAATTACATGGATTTGAGTCCTGAAACAATATTGTCCTAACTGCAAATAAGCAATAACAGAAATATCCCCACCACCATCTAGATCTGGAATTATAATGAAAAATTTCTCAATGCACACCCCTAATGCTAGCACTGCAGATGTATAAAAATGCTTTTAAAGGAAAGAGTAGTTCATTTAAGGCAGTATTATTAATCTGCTTTTTCAATAGCTCTCTGTCCATCATTCTCTTAAACCAGTTTCTGCTCAAGATCACACCTTATTTCGTAGACCAAAATTAACTTGAGCATAGTATAAATGAATATGTCCTTTTGTTCTGCTTGTACTGTCTATTTTCATTTTAGTTATTTTTATTATTCCTTTGATTAAATATGCTGTGCTTTCGTTTTTTTGTATTGGCTTCCTTTGCTGTATCCCCTTTTAGCTTCTATCAGGCTACCATCTTGCCTTTTTTTTCTGTACTTCATCAACTTCTCACTTTCCCACAGCTTTCAACATGCCATTGTGGTTTTTTCATCCTCAAAACATCATTTGGCCCCTCCTTCCTTTTGTTTCCAAGTCACTTGAATGAGTGGTCTCCACCCACTGTAATACATTTTGCTCCTCTGATTGCTCTCTTGACCCTTTTTGGTCTGGCTTCAGTCCTTTTAATTCTTCTGAAACAGTTCCTGCTAGAATCACCAATGGCCTTCTGGTTGCTAAATCCAAGGGCTAGTCTGTTCTTATTCTATTTGATCTCTCAGCAGCTTTTGACACACTTGATCTTTTTCTTCTTTTATGAACCTTTGCACTCTTTAGGTTTTAGGGATTCTTTCCTCAGCTTATTTGGTCCTTCATACATGGTTTCCAGCCACATCTTTCCCAAGTATATGATAACAGACTAAAATGAACTTTGCAGCATACAGATGTGGTGCAGGTGACATCATTTGTGTTATCCAGTCTAACATTATTTATTTTTAAAATGCACAGCTATTTATTTTTATCGATTGTATCTTTGAAAAAATGCCACATATCAGCCATCTCTCTTTTTTGGCATGTAATATGTCCAACTGATGAGGATTTCAGCCAATGTTAGCTTTTGTAATGGACAGACCAATAAGCTCTATATTGCTAGGAGTGCTCAGCAGTACTAGAACTTTTATTTTCAAGGAGCACCAAAGAGTACATCAGGAAGACCTAGAATGGGTCTAGGTGGAAGGTTGGGTCTTCACAGATGTTAGACAGAAAGGCAATCTGAAGGCATGGTTTATCAAAGGGGAATAGCAAGTAAATGCTAAGGAGTTCATTTGGCAGTGGCAGAGCAAGAATGCAGGGAAGTTATAAGGAAGAAGAGCAAACCAACAGAGAAGTAAAGGGTCAGATACAGAAAAGAGGCACGCAGAGTGTGGAGAAGTGAGCCAATTATGGACTGCAAGAAATTACATGTTGTCCGGGGATTGACCCAGAACTATGTATAGTCAGTGGGGACCAATGGGCTGCCATGGCTGTATTGTATAACTGTACTGCAGTCTTGATATAGGAGAGAACAGTAAGGGCTTCCATCTCAGTTTGGGGCAGGTCCAGACATCACCATATCCAAACAAGAGAAATCTGGTTTAGTTGGTGTTGAACTGAAATAATTATTAAATATATATATATTTGCATTTTGGTGTGCTTTTGGACATTTTCCATTCAAGTCCTAGATGTTGAGGAAAGTATGCAAAAGCTCCCGAAGGCTAATTTGAACTTGCTCACAAGGCAGAAATCAAGGACACTCTGGAGCCTTGGAGATAAAGGAGCTTTGAATAGGGATGGGCACAAATTGGCTGATGAACTAAAGTTCATCACAAATTGTGGCCAGTTTGTGGTTTGCAAAGTGATGTTTGTGAACTGAAGAACTGCCACAAACGTGCATGAATTTTGGTGCAGTTCCTGGCTCTTCACAAAAAACAGTTGAGTGGTGAGGAGCTCCCCACTGCTCAGCTGTTTGGAAACCACTGCTTTCTGCTCCCAACGGCTTTTCACAGGGAGCAGAAAGCAAGAATTTCCAAACAGCTGAATGGCAGGGGCCATTTAAGCCGTGAGCCATTTAAATGCTAGGAGCAGAAAGCAGAGTTTAAATGGCTCTGAGCCATTGATGGGTTTATTTATAGCTAACAACCATTAACAACTATTTACATATAGTTACAGCCAGGGGTTGTTTTGTAGAAAAATAGGTGGTGGAGCTCATCCAGGGATTGTTATGCAGCTGCACCTACTATTCAATGGACAAGGAGGTGGAACTCTCAGAAGAAGGAGGCGTAACTCTCAGAAAGGTTCAGGAGCTGTGCTCCTGTGAGCTCCCACTGAATCCGATGCCTGATTACAGCAATCCCAAATAAAATAAAATCCCCATTGAATTCCAGCATGTAGGATATACAGAGTAGTAAATACATAATAGCTTCTAAAATATATGTTAAAATCATTAAAACTATTAAAATCATTCCAGAAGGAGAAGAGAGATGCACCCTTATATATGTATGGCTCTGTTACTACAGAATTTTATCACATGAAGATAAAACTTGGCTATTTTCTTGGAGACAGTTGGGTTAAATAAAAGTTTCTCTAAGCAGGCCTTATCTGTAAAAACTGTTGGTCTATCTAAGAGAGAAGAAATAATCACTATAGTCTTGTCATAGTTAATTATCAGGTGTTCTTTAGCACCATATATTGTGCTCGGAGCCATTTCAAACAAAGAGCTGACCAGTGGTCCCTGCCACTTAGCTGTTTGGAAACCCCTGCTTTTTGATAAGAACATATGAGAAGCCATGTTGGATCAGGCCAATGGCCCATCTAGTTCAACACGTGTCACACAGTGGCAAAAAAACCCCAGGTGACATCAGGAGGTTTGTCATTAATTATGACAAACTGGTTCACAAACCAGGCCAGTTTGCAGACCAATCTCCCAGTTCATATGGGTTCATGGTTTGGTTCATGGTTCAGCAAAAATGTGGTTCATGCCCATCCCTAGCTGTGAACCCTCTCTGACAGATAGTAGTCCATTACACTTCTGTGAGGCCTTAAATAGGGCTTGGGCAATAATGTTACCATTTGCTTGGGCTAGGTACCTGTTTGGGTTCCTGCACTATATCTTGTGGACTAGTACAAGGGTCATCCATTTCCTTGCAGTCTTGACAGCCATCCTTTGTTTCCCCCCACCCCCATAATTTTGTCTGAACTATGGCTCATGTCTAAGAATTGGATGAAACATAGAGGATTATTTTGATCTCACGGAAACTAACATCCACATTTTGACACAAAATATGTAAAAATTGAGCTGAGCTCTAACTGCAGGATTTGAAAATTTAATAGTATTTTTTCTCCTTCTGTGGTTCATTCATAGTTGAACTCAGCCAGCTTGAACAGAAAAGAAAACATTCCTAGCCAATGAGTTTATTAATATACACATTAAAACACTTTAGTTCTGTTCCAACTTCAAAATATTGTGTTAATTTCCTCTCCCTTTGCTTTCCTGTTCTTGCTGATTTTTGCAGAATTCTGTCTTCACTCTTTACAAACTATGATTGCTTGTCTCCACCCAGAGCATGTCATTGCCTGAAATTTTATGGAAACTCCCACCATCATTGATGTCTTTCGGGAACAGCTGACAGACCTTTCCTTCCACAGTCATCTGGCATTTCAGCTGTCATCAGATTTCCTATCGACATCATTGGTGGAATACATGAAGAAGCTATTTTGGGGGGGTTTAGTTGGTTTGTTATAGAGGTCATCCATAGTTTACACTTCCATCTAGGTTTGGAATTGTATCTCTGTGGGAATTTAGTTTCCTAAGCCACATAAAATGGCAGAGAAACCAGGGTCTGTCCCTATAATGTGTGAAAGATTGTATCATTTGCCTAAAAGCACAATAGTGTAAATCAAGAGCAGGAGCACAAATGTGACTGATTTGCATTGTTTTGTAGTTACAATATTATTTATTTAAAATATGAACAAGCAGTTGAGGTATATAAATTCTTAAATGCATTGATTCTTTATAATCTTCAGAAAGTAAAGAAGCAGCTTTCCCCCCTGAAAGTGGGGCTGCTATAGTTAGAATCTGCCTGGAAACATTTTCATCTGCAGGCTGGCCTCCTTAGCAGAGACTCTGCTCTCCACTGGAGAGTTGCTTCAAAAAGCACTAAGTGGATATGAAGGAAGGAGTATTTTTCCCTGGCCAGGGCTCCATCATTGCTACATATCACCCTTGGCATACTGTTGGCCATCACTGATCCACATGGGCTATGAATACTTCTAGGGCAAAGTCTAGGATGGTTTAGAGAGTTCTAAAGAAGTACTGTATTACATAGATTAGGGTGGAAATTGTGGACTGCTATATTTTCATATGAAAAAAGATAAAAGTAACACAGGGTCAGGCCTGCTGATAGCATGTGTATGAAATTACTAGGAACCAGGAGAAGCTTATTCAGAACTTAAATTGTGGCATCATTTGTGGGCAGAATGTCAAGTGCATTTCAGTTTGTCAGATCTCCTACAAAATCCTGGGCAAAAGCCAATAGCTAAGGGGATTTTGTATATTAATTTTCAAAATGCCAAAACTTGTTTTCTTGTTGATACTTGCTTTGATGATCTTTGAAAAATAGCATAGATTGAGGCATGTGTTGTTTTTTCCAGTGTGGCAGAAATTCCAGTGTTCTATCATACAGCTTTTTAAATGAAGTTATCATGTAGTTGTTCTGCATTTGGTTGTCATGAAAGAGAGCAATAAAATCAGATATAGTGAATCAGGGATATTAAGGCTTTCTCATTCTTCTCTTGGGCTGAATTCAAATGGCCAATTTGAGCTGACATAGGCATGACCCCCAGCAGATTAAAAAAGCAAGGTCAGACATGCACAGCTGCTGCCTGTCCTCTTTCCGTACTCACCCTGTCCTGTGATGTCCCAGAGATGGATCAAGTAGCTTCCACTGAGGAAGTGGTAGCAAAATCATCTGCTGCATTCCATCCGTCTTTCTGGGCATCTGAACGCAGGAGCATGCAAGGGAGGTGGATTGGCGGTGTGAACCGGCCAATCCACTCTAGGAGCTCACTGGTATTCCTTTAAAACAGGCGTGGGGAACCTTTTTTCTGCCAAGAGCCATATGGATATTTATAACATAATTCACAGGCCATACAAAATTATCAACTTAAAAAACAGTGCTCTGCCAAGGAAGAATGATTCAGGCCAGCAAAATTAATGCACATTTTTTTTTTATTTGAAGTCATGTGGGGAGAGCCTAATCTGGCACACACACACAGCCTGCCACCCTTGTCAAATGCATAGGTCCAGGGCTTTTTTTTATAGAAAAAGCCCAGTAGGAACTCAGTAGCATATTAGACCACATCCCCTAATTTTAGCATATTAGGTCACACACTCATTAGCATATTAGGCCACACCATCTGGGATAATCAAGTGCAAATTGAACTGGTGGTAGCTGGCTTCCACCCCCCCACCCCTCCCTCCCTCCCTCCCTGCGGAAACTGCAGCTGCTCCCAGCAGACCTTTAAGGCACCCACATACCCCAGCAGCAGTCCTTCACAATGCCCACTACACAGGCTCCACAGAGAGAGAGAGAGAGAGAGGGAGAAAGGAAGGGAGAAAGGGGGTAGAAAAGGAGAGAAAGGGAAAGAAAGAAATGGGGGGAGAAATGGGGGGAATAAAGGGAAATGAAATGGAGGAAAGAAAGGGTAATAAAGGTAAACAAAGGGGACAAGAAGTAGAAAGAAAGGGAATAAACGGGAGAAGAAAGGGAAATAAAGAAATGGGAATAAAGGGGAATAAAGGGAAACAAAGAAATGGAAAGAAAGTGAAATGAAGAAATGAGGGGGAAACTTACCTGTATTGTGACAGTAACTTTTCTAGGCCCTGCAGCAATTCTGGCTGGCCAGCCAGGCCCCAGGGAGGCTGCCGCACAGTATATCTGGGCCCTGTGAACCCTGCTGGACCCTGGGGAGGCTGCTGCACAGCGCAGCTGGGTCCCACGATCCTCGCTGGCCAGCCAGGCCCAGGAAGGCTGCCACATGGCTCAGTTTGGCCCAGCAATCCCCAAGGGCCACACCAAGTGATCTCGAGGCCTGTATATGGCCCTCAGGACAGAGGTTCCCCACACCTGCTTTAAAACAAAACTCAGAGTGCATGAGCGCATGGCCACTAAAATGTAAGGGGAAAAAAGGAAACCCAAACTGTGCTAAGGGGATGGTGCATGACAACTGTTTGAATGCACCAAAGCATCCCCCATGCGATATACAGGTGCATGGGAGCATCTGACCAAGATCTGGCTGCTCCATCTTGGGGCAGCACAGTTTGGGTGCCTCCAGTGCACACGAAGCTGCCTGTGGGTACCCAGCCTTAGTCTGCAGCACAGTGTTCATTCTTTATTCAATTCATAATCTTCAGCAAGTGCACTTCAGTCTTAAAACTACTGAATTCCTTATTGTGGTCTTGCCATACCAGTGAATTTGATCTTAATGGTGAACTGTCCACTGAATGGTGAGAATATATACAGAAATGTGTGTAGATGGGCTATAGCTGAGTTGGTGGGCAAGTGCTTCTTATTGCTCACTTTCTTACATTTGTTCTTGATCTTGTGCTCCTTGCCCATTTAAGCATGTCAGCCTTTGCATCCTTTTCTTAGGGCAAGTCATGTTGGCTTTTAAACATGCAAACAGTTCTGTGATGGTGATCAATGCTGGCATTTATTAACAAAGGCTCAGATGGGTTCCTAAAGCAAAATAAAGCAGTATATTCCTATATTGGTTTACAGAAAGAACCAAAGAACTGCTACAGAGTCCTTGTATGTAGTCTGATAACTTTTCTATCAGCTTTCTGATAGGACTTCTCTCACCCTTATCAGCAAAACAATTCAGTAAGAGAATGTGGATAGAATCAAAATGTGGAATACTATTATGACATTAAAGAGAGGTAGTCTGTTGCAATTGAGTCTATGGCATTAAAAACCAATGGACAGTAAATCTGTGTTTAAGGTGTCCCAAAATTCTTCATTATTGCTATAGATAATATTGCAGCTGTTCTTCCGAACAAAAGTCTAGCCACTAAGGCTTCTGCAGTATGTTTCCCATCCATCATTCTTCTTTTCCTCTGTAATTTGAGTGAAGCAGTTGAGAAATGGGTGTATCAGGGGTCATTTTGTAGAAAAATAGGTGGTGGAGTTCATCCAGGGATTGTTATGCAGCTGCATCTACTATTCAATGGACAAGGTGGGGAGGAAGAGAGGGAACCCTCAGAAAGGTTCAGGAGCTGTACTCCTGTGAACTCCTGCTGAATCCGAGGCCTGGGGTGTACTGCACCTCAGATGCAGTATAATTAGTGGCAAGTTATAGTATTGACTTGCATTTTCCAAGATTCAGCCCTTGAACTTGAAAATAATACAGATTAGAAGTGTTTGAGTGTGCACAAAGTACATTTCCTACACCATCGAGCAACCTTGACTACGTTCCATGCACATATGAGATTATGAAGTAATGTTTCTATTTGAGAGCCACAAGACAGGAAAGAAGGAAGGGGAGGGAGGGAGGGGAAGAAAGCAACTTTTAACTTTAACTTCATTCTCTAAGCTGCTGTCTGGCTTGGCTTGCAGAAGTGATTTAAAGAGAGAAATGCCTTCTCCAGGCTGGCTGATGGGGCTGTAGGGGCTTTGAGAGCCCCATAAAATGTGTGAAAGACTGACATGTGTCTCCTGAATTGCAGTTTGGCCACCTCTGTTCTGAATCATCAGATATGATACGTTTTTCAGAACCTCAGACTTAGCATTTTTCATTCTAGGACACAGATTAGAGGAAAGCATGAATTGTCCTACAGGAAGCGATTTCTGCTCCTGGCTGAAACTAGGGCAGCAAGATTATAATAGGGCATGCAGACTGTTACCTTCTTAGGAATAGGCTGATAACATAGGTAGCTATTTGAGTTGTAGGACTGCACAGTGTTCCATCAGTTTATTTCCTCCTTGTGTGACTTTCCTCAGACTTACTGTCTCATTTAAACTGAGATGCAACAAATACAGAGCAGCTACATACACTTAGATCTTCATCATGGTCTCTGTGCAGTCCCACACATGGTTATCTGCCTGGATTGAACCCAACCTTGGAGAATTCAAAGCGATCTTATGCGTTAATTTTGGCGCACACTCCCTCTTGGTCTGGGGAGGAGGCATCCACTTTGCATGCCTAGAACGAGGGGAGGGCGCTCCACCCTCCCAGTTTCTTCTTTACCGCCGTCCAGGATACACCTACCTTGCTGAGTCTCCTTACTTCTCTGCAATCTCACCATCTACTTCTACATTTCACCGTTTTATCTTCATCTTTCTCCACTTCACCAGCTCTGGTATCGTTAAAAAAAATTCTTTATCTTCTTTGCTATTTACCTTTCCCTCCTCGCCCCCTTCCCGGGCGGATGGAAGGAAAAGATACCAAAATTACCTTTAAGAAGTGTGTCCGGTGCGGGACCAAGATCCCATCGACAGATGGACATTCTTTGTGCCTTTTCTCTCAGGGGGAGACCCATAGAACAGATACTTGTCTTCACTGCAGCCAATTTGGGAAACAGGCTAGGAAGAACAGTGCGGCTAGGCTCAAAAGCCACCTCTTGGAGTCATCCCTGCGGCCTGTAATGTCTCAAACTTTGCCATCCTCCCTATCTGTACGAGGGGATGTGGCTCGACCAGCAGCTTCCATGGCATTGGCTCCCAGGAAGCATAAGTCCGGAAAACACTCTGAAGGTCTGACGATTCCAGGAAAAAACACCGCATGGAATCGACTTATAGAAATCTCTCGGATTCGACATCCTGGAGATCAAAGCCGAAGACAGATCACTAGTCCTCGGATTTTAAGTCTCCCGCCATGACTTCGGCACCGCACCCAACTGTTTCCACTTCGACTTCGATGCCAACAACGCCGGCTCCACCAGAGCTGTCCACACCCATCGACATTGTACCTGCTGAGATCGTCCATATCTGATCTCGATCTCCATCGGTTCATGGGTCCCTACCAGAACACTGAGTCGCCAGAGTCAGAGTGCCATCGGGGTCAGCGAGCTAACCTGCTGGGAGCACACTCCTTTTGCAAAGTTTCCATGCCTCGCAAGCAGCAGACAGTCTCCCCAGTGTCTCCACTCTGAAGAAAGCCTCCACTCCGAAGACAGCCTTCGACTCCTAAAGAGCTATCCACTCAAGTTCTGGCCAACGATCCCCACGTCATCGCAGGGAACGCTATTACTACTATAGCCTGTCACACTCGAGGTCACCATCCCCTCGTAGATACTGACGATACTACAGGTTGCCTTCTTCCGACTCACATCGGTATCGGTACTGTGAAGAACCATTCCAGCCTCGGTACCGAGAGATGGCCTATCAACCTACATACCAAGAATCTCAATACCACGAAGACACCTATCGAGAACATCGGTACCACGAAGACACCTACCAACCTTGGTACCGTGAGGATGTTTCTCTTACCCGATGTGAAAGTCCTTACCATCACCCAAGATGTTACAGCTTAGTCTCTAAACCGCTATCACCAGCCAGGTCTACATCAGCTTGTTCAGTCTCTTTGAAACAACAGCCTGAACAACCTTCCGTGTCTACTAAAACTGTGTCAATGCCCACTAAGACCACCTACACGACTCCTATTGATACAACCATGGATGCTCCTGAA
Source organism: Heteronotia binoei (assembly GCF_032191835.1). Lineage (NCBI taxonomy): Eukaryota > Metazoa > Chordata > Lepidosauria > Squamata > Gekkonidae > Heteronotia > Heteronotia binoei. Next base: position 90,334,364 of record NC_083243.1, on the reverse strand, counting down.
GAATCTGAAGCCGAGCATTCTGACTCGTCCCAGTCAATGGCCTCCGTACCGCCCTCTCCAATCTCTGACATCACCGAGCCGGCCGACCTCTCACCATCAGAAGGATCCAAGGCCTACTTGGATTTACTTACCAACATGGCTAATGCCCTTAACATCAAATTTACCACTGACTTACCAAGAGTGTCAGACATAGTCCATGACTTAGTTTATGCAGACCTTCCGGCAGGCTCTTTTCTACCTATGCTTCCTGTCCATTTGGAGGGCTTAAAAGAGGCAATGGGACAAGCCCGTATCTGTCCCACCTACATATAAGAAGATTGAGTCCCTTTACAAGATTCATGCTCCGGATTCAAAAATTTTATTCAACCATCCGGCACCTAACTCCATGATCGTCCATTCATCATCAAAATCTAAGCAGACATGCCATCCGGTTCCACCTGAAAGGGAAGGAAAGAAATTGGACACATCCTTCGCCATGGCTACTTCAAAGATTCATAATTATCTAGCTTATTTTTCAGCCAATTCTTTTAATTTGACGTCTCAACGTAACACCATGATCCCTTCCTTACCTGACACGGCACAGAAGCAGGCATCACACATCCTGCAGGAGCTCTCCTGGGTGAGCAAACAACAAATTAATTCAGTACGTCACGCAGTGGCTTGCTCATCCAGGACCATGGCCACATCTATCGCTTTACGCCGTCATGCCTGGCTCCGTTCCTCTTCACTGCAGCCCGACATTAAATACAAAACTGAGGATCTACTCTTCGATGGTCAAGGCCTCTTCAATGCCACTACAGACGATATTTTTACCACTGTTGATGACAGCAGGATAAGGGCTAAGAGGTTGAGAGTTATCCAACAACAATCCCAACCCAACCGACAGAGAGTCTGGAAACCATCATACTATAAGCGTCCCCGCTCACCTCGACAGGCTGATTACTGGAAACGCAAGGCTCCACCAGCAAAACAACAGTTTCATCAAAGGGCCTACCCTCAAACCACAAAAAAGATGGCCCCGGCTTCAAAACAGTCTCTTTGACTCTCTTATGCCACCCCTCAATTGACCACAACACCACTCAGACACCACCAGACTATGTCCATTCTACCCCATGTGGTAATAAGAACATAAGAGAAGCCATGTTGGATCAGGCCAACAGCCCATCCAGTCCAACACTCTGTGTCACACAGTGGCCAGAAATATATATATATATATATACACACACACACACACACACACACACACACACATATATGTATTGTATTTTCTGATTAGATGGAAACATTTCTCTGTAGCCCACGATGAGTGGGTCGATAGTTCAAATGTGAGAGCACCAGAACTGATTTAAAAATTCAATGCGAAACACCCTTCCAAACCCTGGAGGAAGTTTTAGGGGGGGGGGCAGTATGTAAGGCATGCATATTTCTGTGTGCCATGATGGTTCTTTGGACAAAGAGCAGGTCACCAGTCCTTACAGCCCTCCTCTCCTTTACAACCTTTGGGCAAGTAATAAATCCATCTAGCCCAAGGATGTTTATGTTGCAGCCTGGCTGGTAAAGCTGTGATGTGCCTCTCCCTCAGATTCACACAGGCAGTTCTTATCTGGTCCCAGAGAAGTGTGAGAAAGGGAGATGTTTTAATAGTCTAAATTCCTTAGTAATAAAAGAGATACTATGTAGTAACCTTTGAACCCGTGATTCAAGCTGCATCTGCATGATACCCTTTGAAGCTATCCTATATAGCAACTATGTAACCCTGTATATGCCATTACTTCCAAGGATTGTGTCCTTGGTAAAGCTTCTGAGTTCCTACAATAAAGCAACTTTTGATTCAACAACAAAAGACTGTTTATTGAGAAATATCGATGCTTGACAGATATCAGCACCAGATTGTTTTAATTATTGAATTTTAAATTGTTGTATTAATGTTATGTAATTTTTAAATTGATTGTTTTCATTTTGTTGATGTGAGCTGCCCTGAGCCTGCTCCGGTGGGGAGGACAGGATATAAAATAAATAAATAAATAAAATAAAAATTAAAAAGGATTCTCTTACATGTTTATCTCCTATTTTGACACATTTATTGCTTCACTGTTGTTCCCCCTTATTATATCCATACAGTTGTTGTCCCTATAAACTTAACTCATTATTCCTGTTTTGTCTCTAGATATCTTAAAATATCTGCATCATGTTGCATGCTAATTTGCTGTTCAGCCTCTGTCTATAAGTTTGAACAGTTATCTTCCAATTCATTATATCTGAAGAAGTGTGTATGCTCACAAAAGCTCATTCCATGAATAAAACTTAGTTGGTCTTAGAAAGCATCTTAGAAATTGTGTATTTGTGATAATATGGGGGGGGGGGGGGGAGATTGCAGATAGTGCTGTAAGCCATCCAGGTAACAGATTGAGAAAGAGTCATTCCGTATTCCTGTTTCATGTGTTTTGAATGGGCATGGTATAATGGTATAATTTTTAGTATTTTTTAAAATGTCCTGCAGAGTTTAAACAAAGTGTGAAGACTTTTAATGCAATTACTATGATACATACTTTTCTTTAAACTGATGTTCAAGTCTTTATTATATTTTACATGTAGGTAAGCTCTGCTGTTAGAATTGTTGTAGTGATAAAATATCCTGGATTTGCAGATTAAAGTGGTTTATGGTCAGTATTCCCTTGATATTTTTTCAGCTTCAATATTCCAGTGCTCTTGGTGTGTTTCAAATATTAAAATAGTTCTATTTATCATTGTCCATGTTTCAGATTTCCATATATGCACCCACTGCCTTGCATATATCCCACATTAAAGGTATTTGGTTATACCTGTGTTAGGAAACATTCATTGATCTGGGAGTTTAGCTGCACACCCGTATTGTGGTTATGGAGTCCCTTCCTCTCCCACTCTTGGGAATATCTCAGTGCTATCTCCCTTTCCTCTCTCATATATTTTTTGGCAAAAGATAAGAAGGTAGGCAGGGCTTTTTTTGAGCAGGAACGCACAGGAACACAGTTCCTGCTGGGCTTTTTCTACAAAGAAAGCCCCGAAGGTAGGAATTGTGTATCAGTGGATCTGTGCTGTTATTTAGTGGTTTGCAGGGCTCTTTTTGTAGCAGGAACTCCTTTGCATATTAGGCCACACATCCCTGATGTAGCCAATCCTCCTGGAGCTTACAGTAGGCCCTGTACTAAGAGCTCTGTAAGTTCTTGGAGGATTGGCCACGTCAGATGTGTGTGGCCTACCATGCAAAGGAGTTCCTGCTACAAAAGAAGCCCTGGACTAGTTTGTCTGCTGGTAAAACAGATGCGTGATGAATGCAACCAGTGCATGGAAACAACAGGTTCAAAATTGCAGTCTCATACTCACTTTTATATGCTCAGTAATATATACATGCAGGTAGCTGAGCACAAGACTATAATGTAAGTGTGGTGAAGGAATTGAACATAAAATGGTCAATATTATAATGCCCCTGTATAGGTCTATGATGTGGCCTCATTTGGAATACTGTGTACAGTTCAGGTCACCATATCTCAAAAAGAACACTGCAGAACTGGAAAACATACAGAACCAGAAAGTTACAGGCCAATTAGCCTAATGTCTGCCCCAGGCTAATTAGTAGAAACTGTAATCAAAGATAGAACTATAGACATATAGAGGATATGATTTACAGTACAGTGCTACAGTAGACATAAGTGGGAGAAGGAGCAGGAAATGGATGCTATTTATGTCGCTCCTAATATGTGAGTATAGAATGGGGCCAGTTAGACATTGCTAACTTACATATTTATGTTTAAGCAGTTAATTGGTTAGATTAAGAAGAACTGGGATTTGTAAAAAAGTTGTTTTTGTAATGATTTTTGTAAAGCATCAAGAACATAAGATGAGGGGCTGAATGAGACGATTGTTGTTGTTGTTGTGGTGGTGGTGGTGGTCCATCCTGTCTCACGCAGTTATTAGGGATGTGCATTCAGCTCGGCCGAGCCGAAAATACAGCCGAATCAACGCTGATTCGGCTGTATTTGGCATTGCCCGCAGCTGAAAGCCATTGCCGCCCATTATGCGGCTCCCGAACACGGCCGCCGTATTCTTCCGAACCGCTATTCGGAAGAATACGGTACGGCTGTCAAAAGGCTGCTCAGTGTCAACTTCAATAGAAGAAAAGGCGGGAAGTGGCTTTTGCAGCCTCAATGGAGCTGCTTGCTTAGCTTTCCGCCTCTCCTATAGCCTCCCTGGGGTCAGGGAGGGGGGGGGGAAGAGGAGCCCCAGCAGCCAATCCAAAGCATGCATTTGCAAAATGCATTGCAAATGCATGCTTTGCAGGGCTGTTGTTGTGTACTGTGTAGCTGATGGCCCAGCCATCAGCTACATTGTTATTTTGATCTTTTGCTTACTTGGGTATCCAAGTAAGCAATGTTCTCTGGCCAATCAGAGAGAGCAGTGCTATTTTTTGAAATTGCTCTCTGTAGGGCCAGAGAACCTTTTTAAGGAGTCTTCCTGCTGGACTCCTCCATTGCTGTGTTGGTGTATGTGGTGTGGGTTGGTGTGAGAGAGATTGTGCTGCTGCTGGTGGCTGGCCCTTGGCTTCAGCTCCTGCCTGCTGCTCTCTCACTGCCTTACCACCTTCCTGGACTCAGAGAAGACAAGGTAGACAGTTTTGGGGTTCTTGTTTTAGTTTTTGTTGGTAAAAGGACTAGAGTCCCTTTACTTGTTCAGATTTGGGTGGGTGAGTGCTGGGTGGGTAGGGTAGCCTATTTGGGTTTGAGGTTAGGTTCTGCTGGGGGTGGGGGGGGCTGGGGTGGGGTGGTTTTGCTAATTTGCCCATATCTTAATTTAGTGAGAGGACTTTTTAAAGTGCAGTGTCCTTTTACTTCTCCTGATTTGGGTGGCTTGGATTTCTTGGGGTTAGGGTGAGGGGGTTTTTTGGGGGGGGGAGTTCCTGTATTATTAAAAGTTGAGTTTTTTACTGTTTCATTGTTTGATTTGTTGCTGCTGTGTTGTGTTGCTGCTGTGTTACTTTTATCTTCAGGTTATTGGGGGGGGGGTGCTGTTTGGCCTAATTTTCATTGTTTTGTCCCCCTTTTCTGGTTCTGGTTTTAGGGGTGGGGGTGTTGTTGTTGACTGATTTGGCCTGAGTTTTCTTATTGGTGAAAGGCCACTTTTTAAAATCTTGAGTTGGTTTGCTTGGCCTCTTGTGATTCTCTGGTTTTGTTTTGGTTTTTTAAAATCTTGAATTGGTTTGCTTGGCCTCTTGTGATTCTCTGGTTTTGTTTTGGTTTTTTAAAATTACCTCTGGTTGGTGTGGGGGTTGGCGAGTGTGTGTGTGGGCTGGGTCACTTTCTTGTTGTTATAGAGTGATTTTTGGAATCTGAGTGTGCTCTCGGTTTGGCTAGGGCCACTAAATAGGCTGCCCCACTAATAAGGGTGTTTTTAGGGATTGTGTTTCTTGCTTTGTGTTGCAGAATGATGTTGAGCTAGGTGTGGTGGTCCACCACTTCTCTTGTTTGAGAGACTAGAGTTGTGTTGTTTGGGGCAGGGAAGCTGGCACCTGGTTGAGAGACCCAGAGGCAGCAGGCTTTTTGTGGTTTGCCAGCTCTCCCCATGTTGTTTGGGGCAGGGCTGGAGAGCTGGCACCTGTAGATTGTGTTGTTTGGGGCAGGGAAGCTGGCACTTGGGTGAGAGACCCAGAGGCAGCAGGCTTTTTGTGTTGTTTGGGGCAGGGCTGGAGAGCTGGCACCTGTAGATTGTGTTGTTTGGGGCAGGGAAGCTGGCACTTGGGTGAGAGACCCAGAGGCAGCAGGCTTTTTGTGGTTTGCCAGCTCTCCCCGTGTTGTTTGGGGCAGGGCTGGAGAGCTGGCATCTGGGTTTGCTGCAGCCAGGTCTGCAGAGCAGACCTTGAGCAGATTGTGTTTTGTACTGCCACAACGTTGGCAACTGGGTTTTTATTGGTGCCAGGCCTGCAGGGTTCATAGATTAGATAGAGGGATGTAGTGCATTTGGGGCCTATAGAGATTCTCTGGTGTGAAGTTAGGTTTGGCTTTGGGTGCCCCAGGAATTGGACCCCCTGGTCCAATTTTTTTTTGGCCTTGTGGGTTTTGTGTGGGACAGTCCCCTGAAGCTGCACAGCAGTTTGGGGGGCTCTTCTCAAAACCTCCTGCTCCCCAGAGCCACTTTTCCCACGACAATTGCAGTGAGGAAGTGGCTCTAATTAGTTTTTTCTCACCATTGGGAGCAGTGTTCCTTTTGGGGTGCCCACAGATGGGTGCTGTCTTTTGGGGCCAGGGGGGTTGCATGCTGGGGAGTCCCCTGAAGCTGCCCTGCAGTTTTGGGGCCTCTCCCTCAAACCCCCCTCTGGCCAGAGCCACTTTCCCCACAGCAATTGTAGTGGAGGAAGTGGCTAATTGGGCTTTCCCCATCATTGTTGGCAATGGGCCTTTTGGGGAGCCCAAAGACAGGGACCCCCTGGCCCAATCTTTTTGGGACTTGGGGGGGTTGTAGGGGAGAGTCCCCTGCAGGTCCCCTGCAAATTTGGGGGCTCTCCCTCAAACCCCCTCCCCTCCAGGCGGCTTCAATTATACCCTATTTGCCATTGATTTCAATGGCCCATAGGGTATAATGATGGAATAGGGGCACCCTCTTTGGGTGCCCCTGGAATGGGACCCCCTGGCCCAATCTTTTTGGGACTTGGGGGGTTTGGAGGGGAGAGTCCCCTGCAGGTCCCCTGCAAATTTGGGGCTCTCCCTCAACCCCCCCTCCAGGCGGCTTCAAATATACCCTATTTGCCATTGATTTCAATGGCCCATAGGGTATAATAGGGCCGTATATTCGGAAATAGCCGTGCATTACCGTATATGCGGCTATTCCGAATACGGCATTCAGCAGTACAGGGGGAATCTGAATTTTTTTTCCCCGTGTACTTCCGAATCCGTGTATTTCCGAATTATTTTTTTTTGCACATCCCTAGCAGTTATCAGCCAGTTACTGTGGAAGGCCAACAACAGGGTGTAGAGGCCAAGGCCTTCTCTTGATGTTGCCTACTGATGCTGGAAGGGCTGTGCCTCAGTGGAAGAGCATCTGCTTGGTATGTAGGTCCCAGGTTCAATCCGTGGCATCTCCAGTTAAAAGAACCAGGCAGCAGGTGATGTGAAGGACCTCTACCTGAGATCCAGGAGACCCACTGCCAGTCTGAGTAGACAATACTGATCTTGATGGACTGATGGTCTGATTCAGGGTGTGATCACACTGGAGATTAGGCACATCACTATCCCAGCTCTGAAAAAGCCGGTTCTCTTTTATCTGCGTCCAGCATTCACACAGCCCCTGCCTTGCTGCTGGCAGAGGCACGGGCTGCATATGCGCAAGAGGAGTCTTCAGACTGCTCATGTGCATGCCAGGCAGGTGCAGCATGCACCTGGCCGTTCAGACAGCTGGGAAACGCACCCCATATAAGGTTTAAAGGTTTGCTACCTGGAAGTTCCCAGTAGCTATTTAATCCAGTCCCAGCCCATCCTCAGATGAGGTAGGTACAGGTGGGACTCAGGAGGCAGATGTGCTTGTGTTATCGAGCACTTTAAATCTGGATGGAAGGTGTGGCTAGGCTGGGCCAAATCTCTTGTATGATTGCACTCTCAGTATGAGCAACTATGTGTGTTCCTACTATTTAGAGGGTTACTTCCTCTGCATATGGAGGTTCCCTTTAATTACTATGGCTAGTAGTCACTAATATGTTCTTATTTCACTGCCACAGGAGGTGGTGGCGGCTACAAGCATACAAGCATTAAGAGGGGATTGGATAAAAATATGGAGCAGAGGTCCATCAGTGTGTGTATATATATGTATGTGTGTGTGTGTGTGTATACACACACACACATATTGGCCACTGTGTGACACAGAGTGTTGGACTGAATGGGCCATTGGCCTGATCCAACATGGCTTCTCTTATGTTCTTAATAGCCTATCTCTATGAATCTCCTTGATCCCCTGTGGATATCACTACATCCTCTGACAGTGAATTTCACATTTTTTCCCCTGGTTTTTAAAAAAGTTTTATTGATTTAAACTACAATAAAGAAGCATTGCAGATGATACATAAAAATTGGGGGAAAGAGAGAAAAGGGAACTTTAGAGAGTAGGAGAAAAAAGAAACAGAAGCCAGTACAAATATATCAGTTATAATTCCACCTCCCAATATATTACTTAAATCTTCCTACCTACAAGTATAAAAATCTCCTTAAGTATTACATCCTTTATTCTCTCACTAGTGTAAAGGGGGGGGGGAAGTACCGTAATTCTTATAATAAACTAGTAAAGCAATGTAAGACCAAACAATTCTTCTTAAACACAAATTAAATATAACCAGTTCATTAAAAAAATTCTTATAAGACTGTCTCAACGTCAAATTTCCTGATTTAACTTAAACCTATAATAGGCACAGATTAGTTTATTGATTTAGCAAAATCCTGATTAAAAGGAACACATAAAAATTATTTTATTTGTTCATAGCAAATTACATAAGATATATCAAATACAACTGTCTATCTCCATCTAAACCATTTCTCCTGCTAACATATTAATAGCAAATCTGCCATATTACCAAAACTATCAAATTCTGCAGCCTTTATACTGTCTGGCTTTTCACCCTTGATCCTATTTTCACATCATTAGAAGAAGTCTCCCTAAATATGCAAACTGTGAGTAGATCTACTATCTAGAGAGTTATGTTAATAAGCCTCATTAACATCATTTCTTCAAGATCTCTCTTAATCTTTTAAATTTTAACATCTGTTAGTATTAGTTACATGTTTGCTTATTCAGCAGGAAGAGAGAAAGGAGAAAAAACAAAGGGGAAGAAATGAAAGAGAAACCCAAAATTCCAAAGCCCTTCTTCCCAAAAACTAAAAAAAACCCTTTTAAGTTCCTTTGCTTTCTACACCCGAATTGTATCTGAGGCGGTCCCTTTGTCCACAGCTTGTCTTTTGAGTAACACCTTTCACTTCTTAGTCATTCTTTATTCAGCCATTCACCAAAGCAAAGCAGAAAAACCAAAGACCTTTTTACAGATAGTTTTCCAAATCCAGATACGTTGCTTGAAGTGCAGCTTTACTCTTCTCAGCATGTCCTGCCCCCTCAACTACAGGAAGAAGAATTAGTCACCATTTTTCCTTCTCCGCTTGCGTGGTTTTAAAAGTGCATCATAAGAGACTATCTTCTTTCACCTTTGTTTGTTTCGCATAACAATTTCCCCTTCTGCTTTCACTGCCATTGATTCGCTCTCCTTAATGCTGAACCCCTGTAGATTAGCTATTTCATTAGTTGTCGGAGCTTCTTTGCTCAAATCATTAGCAATGAGCATAAAGTAATCTCTAAGAAGCTGTGTAACTGAAATAAAAACTTCCTTTAAAGATCTGAGATTTGAGCAAATATCTTTTCCATGTGCCATTTCGTTAGAAAGTGCCATACTCAGTTTATACATTCAAAAGTCAGTCTCTTAAGTCAGATTGTATTTTCACTTCCCTCCTGTTGAAGATATTCTTTCAGTTAGAGTCAAATAAAACAGACAGAGTTCTTTTGTGTGTGTGTGTATCTCTTTTGTGTTCAAATCGTATTGCAAATTCTTGATAATCTCTGTAATATATATCCAATTAAAGTCCGGGTCAATTTTAGTAATTATATTCAGTCCAAATCAAAAGGTTAAGACTGCTCCTGTTGATCCGAGGCCGCTTGGAATCATCCATGAGCTAGTCTTTTGTAGTTATGCAAAGTGACCCATCAGGAGGTAAATTTCGGAAAAAAACATCTACCAAGTAGAATCATCACTTTAGAAGTGGAAAAATGTTGATTTGAAGATGTACTAGAGAAAAAGAATGCATAAAAGCGATCGGGAGTTCTTCTTTTTCTGCTGATAAGCAGCTTTCATAGCTGCGGAGCCTCAGGATGCATGACGAGCATAGGGGGCAGTTGCCACTGACCCCTTCCCCCACTGTGGGGTTCCAATGCCGAGAGAAAGCCCTCCAGGCCTTCCCGGCGGGGGTCTCACATCCGTGACACCTTTCCAATGACCAGACTCAGAGATGCTGCAGAGAGAGATCTGCAGGCAGCTCTGAAGCCAAGATGATGGATCCCCTGAATTCCACATTTTAATCACATTATGTAAAGTAGTAGGGATTTTCCAGTTTATTGTAAAAGTGCAGGGCTTTTTTTGTAGCAGGAACTCCTTTGCATATTAGGCCACACACCCATGATGTAGCCAGTCCTCCAAGAGCTTACAGGGCTCTTAGTACAGGGCCTACCATAAGTTTCAGGAGAACTGGCTACATCAGGGTGTGTGCAAAGAAGTTCCTGCTACAGCCCCCCCCTCCCTCCCCCTGAAAAGCAACAATACATTTCTAACAGGGCATAGACTTTTGAAGTAAAGTGGAGTGGAACACAACACTGGAAGTGAATTCCTGTTTCCAGTTTCAAGATGGATGTCCATGAGGTGACTTGGGGGGGGTGTTGTTGACAGGCTATTTACTATCCTGAAATATCATTTATAAATCATTTATTGTTTCATATAAGCAGTTTCACATAAACTGGATTACAACAGAACTTGCATCTAAGTTGTTGGTGCTCAGCATATGTTTTACCACAATTTTAAGACTGCTGACAACCTAAATTGCACTAAAAGAAAGACTAGCGCTTTTACACTGCAATCCTATTTAGTTACTTTTGTGAGTTTATACTGGAATAGCTCTGCTTTGGAGTAGACTGTCAGAATCTTGAGCAGTTCAATACTTCGATAATATAAATGTACTTGTATAGGATGGAGGATGAGTTTTAAGGTCAAGTGTGTGTAAACAAGCTTCCTCTAAGCCAAAACTGAAATCAGTATAAACATTGATTTCTTTGAAGTATCTTGGTAAATCATGTCGTTGTTATTTAGAACCACCCTAGACAGTGTCTCTGTTGCCTGCTTCACCTTATAATTGTGTTATAGTAGTACACATTTGTTGGGACTAAATCTTCATTCAGAAATCTGTACCTTTATTCAAACATTTATAGAGGATAAAGAAAGCATGTTGAAACTAACCCCTAAGCCTTGGGAGTCTGGCAGGATGTGGAAGAGGCAAGGCAATCTGATCCGCCTTGGCCTTTGGGGATGTCTTGTGCATGTCTCTGCAAACAGGTTTGTACAAGCTGCAAATGTATGGGCTGTTGGATATGTAGCAGTTCCTCCAGGCATGTAGAATTTTTTTTTTTAATGGAGCAGCACAACACAGGAGCAGGAGGGTAGGTTTTGAAGGTTACATTTGTGTTGGCTGCATTCCTTGCTTATAGAGGAAAAGCAATACCCTCAGGCTATTTCTTGGGTGGTGGAGGATTCAGTTCGAAGACATGTAGCTACTTGGGACCAGCACATTTTTGTTTTGTTTTGTTTTTTTCCCCTTGTTGTAGAACTCTTATTAAATTCTTGTGATTATTTTTAAATCTTTGGCACAGACTTGCATCTAGTCTCTGCTCCTCCCAGAAGGTTTTCAGTAGGGAATTGCATAACTTGGTATTTTTCCTCTGTAAAGAAGAACTGAATGCAGGGATCAGTTTGTTGTGATTGTTAGTCCTTTTCTGCTAAATCCCTTGGTTCTGATTTCTAACAACTGGCACTGCTTTGGGTTACCCTTGGTAGGAGCTGATTTTTGCCAGCACTGGGCAATATGTATCCAGGCACATGGGGAGCTTAAGTGTGAGACCCAGAACCAGAACAGGATAAGTTGCTGAGGCATACTGTGAAGACAGAGACCGCCTGTAGGCCTCATCAGTTGCAGAAATTCTGTCCAAGAGAGTCTGAGGACAGCAGGAGGATGGGCAAGGAGATGGAGGGGCACTAGAAAAGTCAATATGTGGAGTAAGTTTAGCTATTGGCCATATCTGTGACTATCTTTCTGGCCACAGAAAGAGGAATGAATGCTGGAAATTGGAAGGTGGTGCTACACCACCTGCCTCCACTCTGCATCCTTGAATTGGTGCACCAGTGCATGGACCAGAAGGCTTTATTTATTCTCTCAGATTATCTTTCTTCCTATTTTTAGTGATAGTGTCACAAGAAGTCATGGCAAAACTTTTGGCTGAAGGTTAGGGAAGTCATTAATTCCATCCCCTGAATGATAAGAGCCTTCTTCCCCATGAGGTAGAAAAACCGCAAGCCCTTGAGTAAAAGTTCTGTCTCCAGTCAGGAGACTGCCTGCAAAACCCCTCATGACTAAACAATGGCATGTGGAACCAGTAGATTTTTTAAATGAGTGACTATATGTTTTTATTAGTGAAATCTTACATAGGTGATCATGTTTATTCCCACCAGCCTTTTAATGATTTCAGAGAGAATAAAGGGGCTGTTTGTTCCTTGCCCCTGAAATGTAGTAAGCTGGTTGCAAGTGTTCTCAAAAGACTGCGGGGGGAGGGAATCAATGAGAATAATAAGTGGTTTTGGAACAGTCCTGGGTTCTCAATCTGTCCTGCCTCACAAGATTATTGTGAGGATAAAAGGAAGGGGCAGAAATGATAATATAAATTGAGTTGCTTCAAGGAAGGCCAGGACAGAAGTGGGTTCTCAGTTGTGGAGTTCTAGTCTAATTGTATTTATTTTCTATTGTGCCTTCTTCAGTATCTATGACTGAGAAGTAGGCCCGTAATCCCTGAAATAAATAAACATGGCCATGATTAATAAATATTTCCGTATTTCACTATTCAAACTGTGGTGTTCAGATTCAATGATTCCAGTAGTCTGTGTGTGTTGAGATCCCAGCATGAGTAGATGCCTAACTGCGTGGTTAGCTGCTTGTGTGAAACAAAATCTGTGGAGTTCAGGACACACTAGGACAGGGGTGTTAAACATGTGGCTTGCGGGGCTCTCTTCTCCCCCTCCCCCCTTCTGTCCTCACCCTGTGAAGCTCGGAAGGTTGCGACCATGTTTACAGCTCCTTCTGCCTTCTCTTTGCAGAGGTTAAAGCTGAAAGCAAAGCTGCAAAGAAAATGTGGAATGGATTTCCCACTCTGGCTCCTGGGCAGAACAGAGGTGAACAGAAAATCCACTCCATGTTTTCTTTGCAACTTTGTCTGTGTTTCAATGGAGAGGATTTTTCCAGCATTCTTATGGCCAGCTGAAGCCTCCTGGAGTTGTGTTGTTGCAAACCAAGTGTTGATGCCTTGAGCCAGCTTTGTCTCTTCTCAGTGGAGTGAGAATTAATGCCTAGTGAGTACTCTAACTTGGGAAACCACAGACAAAGGGGGATATAACTAGAGCTGCCAAGTCCCCAGCTTCCCACTGTGGGGGACTCTCACATGCAGAGAGCACGTGTGACACAATGACGTCACCCAGAAGTGACGTCATCAAAATGGCGGCACCCATGCGGGGCCGCTCTAGGTGTTTCCGGGGAAATTCTATGGTAAGAGGTAAGATGGCGGTGAGCAAGGAGCTCTGATGTTGAAGCTCCTGGAGTAACACCAAATTTTTAACTATAATATCGAACTACACCCTCTGTAACTACCTATGCAGTTTAACTAGCAGCTGAAGAAGGCGAGGGCAATTTTACAGCTTCGCCCGTCTCTTCATTCAAAGAGGAAAGTGATGAGAAAGTGCTTACAGGCGGGGCCGGCACCGCGGTGGTGAAGGATGGCGCAGCCAGGGAGTGCGAGCCACTCGGGGGCTGTGGGCTAGACACTGAGGCGGTTGGGGCCGGAGTGTGGCAGATGAGACCAGGCGAGTGCTGGGAGTTGGGCGTGGACTGTGCATTGTGGAGTGAACTGTGAATTGTGGAGTGGCCTGAGGCGGGAGCGTTTGAGGCTGGAGCATGAGCATAGCCCGGAGGAGCTGAGCGGCGGCATTTGGCGAAGCTGCGGGAGAGGGACGGGGTGAAGTACCAAGGTAGCTGGGATACCAGTGGGACGACGGCCCCTCCTCTCCTCTTCTCCCTCCCACAGACGTTGTAGTTGGGGGTTGTGGATAAAGAACAGGGGGGGAGCTGGAACAGGCTGGGGAACATCAACGGTGGTGAGGTGACCAGAGGACGCTGGCGGAGATGGTGATATCAGCAGGCTACTGGGCAATTCTGGGTCCCTGGGGGTGTAACCATACAGCTGGAGGGACACAGGGGGGCTAGCACCTCCCTGGGCCCCTGGTGTTGTGTGGAGGACTGCCTCAGGTTGTCAGCACAATAGTACACTGCACCTCTGAGTAAGACCTCCCCCCCCCCCATGAGAACACGTGCACTTACACGGACATTGCCCAAGAATAAGAACAAGTTCATCTGCACTCTATGGACACTGACGCACTTTAATAACAACAACAAGAAGAACATTGCACTTTACAGCTATCGTCACTTTGGAAACAACAGTACTTTACCTAGTTTTTAAGTCTCCTACCTTTTATTCCAACGGATTTTAACTGCCAAATTTTTAAATAGAATTGGATAATTATTTATTGGTTATTTAAATGATATTTATTGATTAGCTAATTGGAGATTTATTTATGGCAAACTAATTAGAGATGGGTTATTGGTTGGGGAAGGTTTTTATTTATGGAGCCAACTGAAGTATTCATTTAATTATTGTTAGCTAATGAATTAGAGATTGATTGGGGGAGGGATTTAAATTAAATAACTATTAGTTACCGGTGGGGGGGCGTGGCATGCTCAGCTGAGAGGAAGATGCGGTTTGTTTGAGCTCCCGGTAGAATGCTAAAGTGAATTAAGAATTCCTTCTTCTGGAGATAAAAAGGTCAAAATAAGCCTTGAAGACATTAATCTAAATTGGTGTTAGTTACAAAGTGGGAGTAAAGCTGTCTGGAAGTTGGCTAGAGGATAAGGTTAAAACTAATTGGTGTGCTGAGAGAAACGGCAATGGCGACTTCGGACTCAGAAGCAGAAAGTGAAGATAAGGTAGTGAAACTGAAAGATTTTCAATTAGAAGTAAAGAAAGCAGTGGAAGGAGCCAAACATAGCATTATTAAAGCGGTAACAAAGATAGTGGATGAAAAAATAACTATTTTAGCAGATGCCATTGAAACTATGGCAGAAACTGTGAATAGTGCATGGGAAATGGCTCAGTTAAATGAAAAGAAAATTAACTTGTTGCAAAAACAGTCCAGACAGCTGAAAAAGCAAAATAAGTACTTTAAAGATAAATTGATGGACTTGGAAAATCGGGCCAGAAGGTCAAATTTGTGGTTGAAAAATATTCCAGAAACGGAAGACATGGATAATGTGATTGAATGGATGGCTAAAATGCTCCCGGATTTAGGAATTTCAAGGGAAGTTTTGGATCTTATTCATCGAGTTGGGAAGCAGACAGCTGAGTGGAGGCGGCCTAGAGATGTGGTAATGTGCTTTGGAAAATATATATTAAAGGAGCAAGTGCTTAAAAACATGGCCTTGGACAGGCACGATAAATTACTGTATAATGATAAGAAAGTGTTGGTTTTTGAAGATTTATCACAGGAAACTATTAATAGGAAGAAAAATTTAAGAGTGTTTACTAAGGTGCTGCAGGATAAAGGAATGAAATACAGCTGGAGAATGGCACCCTTTGCTCTGAAAATGTTGCATGAAGGAGTAGAGCTGTTTGCAGAAGATCAGAAGCAGATGGAGGTGCTATTTAAACGAGTGGGACTGCAGCTGCCTAAGGATTACAAGCAATTCCCTGACTGGGAGTCAGAAGGGGAAAATAATTCGGAAGAGGAAATGAGATACACTCAGAAACAGAAGGAAAAAAAAGAAGGATGACAAAAAGACTTGGGACTTCAGGGAAAGGAATAAGACTAAGAAATGATTAAGGAAAGATGGACTAAGGAAGAAGGAAAGAAGATAAAAGGACTGGAATAGCTCAACATGAACAGGGTTTTTTTTGTTCTTTGAGTTTATAGTTGGGAGAGATGTCGTTTTTCTCTCCCCCCCCCCCCCAATATGGATGTCAGTGGTAGCTGGATGTTTGTTGTGTTTAGTGGTATGAATGGGAAGGAGAGGTGTAGATGGTGGCTGATTGGGATGATGTCGGTATGTTTGGTGGGTGTGATTGGGGTATGGTTAGATGATTGGGATCTAAGGGGTGAATGGGTGGATTATGAATGGAGTAAGAATGTGTGTGAATGCATATTGGGAAGAATTTTTTTTACAAGAGAGATGCCACGAGCATTGGCTTATTGCAACTCTCTTGGATGGGTAGAGTGGGTAATGGAATGTAGGTGGTGGGTAGATAAGCAGCATCAGGTGGGGTTAGTTAAGGATGGTTGGGGATTAGAATTCCAGGCTGGTAGAGAACAGAAGAGATATGGGGAAGAGCTATGGTTAGGTATAATATGACAAAAATGTTAATGTTATATGTACAACTCTTAATGTTAGAGGGCTAGGAAATCCAGTGAAACGGGCAAGAGTTGGAAGATATATTCAAGAATTAAAAGCAGATGTGGTGTTTCTGCAGGAGGTATATAATGGCGGGGAAAGAGAGATGAATTTTCCTGGATTTAGGAAAGGTAAGAAATTTATTGCTCCAGGCTTCTCGAAGAGCAGAGGGGTGGGAATAGTATTTAATTCTAAAATAGATTTTGTTGGAAATAAAGTAATGAGAGATAAGGGTGGCAGGTTTATTTTTTTACAGGGTCATTTGGAGGGAGAGCCGGTGGCTTTAGCTTCTTTTTACCTCCCTAATGTACATCAGTTGAATGTATTGTACAGATACTTGCAGAAGTTTGAAAAATTTTCGCCCTATACTAAAATAATAGGGGGTGATTTTAATATTAACTTGCAAGGGAAAGGCAATGTTAAAAAAGAAAAGGCAGAGAAATTTAAAAGAATGTGTGGGAAATTTGGTCTGCTAGAATTATGGATGGAAATGTTTCCTAATGATGATGTATATTCTTTTTACTCTGCCGTTCATGGAACTTATTCAAGATTGGATGGAATCTTAGTCTCTCAAGAAATGAGGAATTGGGTAAAATATATGGAGATTGGAATGATTAAAATTACTGATCATGCCCGTTTCAGCCTTTTTGCAAATAGGTCATTGTAATAGACCTTATAATTGGAAGTTTAATCCATGGTTAGTAGCCGATGAAGAAAGTAAGGGTAATATTAAAAATGCAATGGAAAAATATTTTGAGGAGAATAGGAAATCAGATACTTCATTAACAATATTATGGGAAGCAATGAAAGCCACTATTAGAGGTGTGTGTATACAGAATTGGGTGAGATTGAAGAAAGGTAAAGATAGGAAGATTAAAGAAGTAGAAGAAGTTAGAGTATTGGAGGAGAAATTTAGGAAATCTAAGAAGAAGGAGAATAAAGAACAAGTAGTTAGGAAAAGGGAAGAGTTGAATGTATTGGATATTAATAGGACTACGTTAAAATTATGGTATAATAAACAGAAGTATTATGAGTTTGAGGGGAAAGGAGGAAGAATTTTAGCAAATAGAATTAAGAATTTTCAGGTCAGGAAAAATATTAAGGCAATTAGGAATGATATAGGGTTTTTGGAAACTGAACCTAAAATGATATTGGAGAATTTTATAGAATTTTATAATAAACTGTATGCAAATAAAGGGATTAAAAATGATGATATAGAAAGATTCTGTGAGGGGTTGGAATTTTTAGAATAAGGGAAGATAGTAGAAAAGAATTAGATAAGGATATAACTGAAGAAGAAGTTAAGATGGCAATAGATTCTATGAATATGCAATCTGCACCGGGACTGGATGGTTTTACTTCTCAAATTTTTTATTATAGACTCATTACAATTACTACCTGTTCCAACAGGTAGGTGTATCATAATAACAAATCAAAAACAATGCAACTTAAAAATGTCTCATATGTTACTATTCCACACCACTTTATATATATATATATATATATATATATATATATATATATATATATATATATATATATATATATATATATATATATATATATATATATATGCCTATTTATATTTTCTATTTTTTTATAGCAGAGGAATAATTAAGCTTAACAATGCTGCTTTCCCTAACAGATGTTTAAAAACTTAATACCACAAGCATTCAATATAACTTCTTATTTTCCTTCTTCTTCTATATCTTGATTATTCCTTCCACTCTCAAAAAAAATCCATAAAGAATAAATTCTAAATATATATCTCAGTCCCTGGAGACCTTAAAATTAAGGTCAAGAAGAAGAAGAAACTCTTCTTTCTTCACCTGGACTAAATTAAACAAGGAGGGATGTTACCCAGGTACTCTCACCAGCTGACCCCACCCAGCCTTTAATTCTGAAAGAAAAAACAATACATATAAATTATAAGTTTCTTCAGCTTTTCCCTTTTCTTGTTGCTTCAGTGTCTTTTAAATAGAGTCCATACTTTCTTCCAGATTGACATGAACTTCCTTAGTACACGCACAGGTTGTCCTTGGAGGAACGAGAGGAGAGCATTCCTTTCTCTTATTAACTCTTGACGTAGGGGAGGAGGCAATTAATTTAGAGAGTAGTATCTCGCCCGAGGCTGCGTCATAAGCTGTAAACGAAGTGGAGCCTTTTTGGACACATAGTTTGCCTGATTGTAGCCATTTATATTTAATTTTTAAGTCTCGCAATTTGGCAGTTGTGTCCTTAAGGTCTCTTCTGATTCTTAAAAATTCAGGAGGAAGATCCGGAAAGACCTGAATCTTTAACCCCTGGTAATCCAAGCCTCCTCTCTCCCTCGCCTCTGAAAAGACTCTTTGTCTCATTCTATAATCCTTGAACTGCACCACAATATCTCTGGTATAAGACGAATTGTCTTCACATACCTTTCCAACACGATATGCTTTCTGAATGAGTGGGAGAGTTTCGGCTTCCAGGTGGGTTACTTCAGCAAGCCAATTTGCCATGAATATATATAAGTCCATTTCAGCTTCCACATCCGATTTAAAGCCTCTAAATTTTAAGCACAGCTCCCGGCTCCGAAAGTCCATTATTAAAACTCGTTCCCTCGTCCATGCATCTGAAGTCGTCTCTTGAGCTTTTTTTAACGCTTCTAGTGCGGTCTGGTTTGCCTGTTTACAAGAATTCTCTAATTCATCCAGACGCTGACACATTGGTTGAAGCATAGAAGTTATATCCTCTCGTATTTCTTGTCTTAATTTAGACATAGCTTGAGACAATAAATTCACAGTGAGAGGGCTATCTTCAGTTTCTGGTTCCTCATCTCTCGCCAACCTTGTGTGGGAAGTGGACGGCTGTTCCAAGAAATTAGTTAAAGGCTGAAAGCTTTTTTCTTTCTGCTTGGTTTCCCCCCCCCCCCTTTCGGAGGCATCTTTCAAAAGTTCAAAAAATATAGTTAAAGGGGTGAAAAAAGATATAACTTTGGAGACAGCTGGGAGAGTATTAGGCAAAAGCTCCTGACCAGATATTGGTCAGAGCCACTCCCCCCGAGAAAAAGGGACTGGATGGTTTTAATGCGGTATTTTATAAGCATTTTAAGGATATATTGGTGCCTTATGTGACAGTGTGTGCGTGGGAAGTTCACCTGTATGAGTAAACTGAAGAGTGCAACTCCAGAAGCTGTGATAGAAAGACAAACTCCAAACAGCCAGTCAACAGTTATATTTGGGTAAATACGCTAGAGGCAGTCACAGGCAGTCCAATGGTTCATACACATAAAGCAGTCCTTCCAAGATACAGTACCAAATCAGTTTCCAGTTAGAGAAGTCAAGAATCCAGTCCATACATTACATAAATAGCCAGTCTTATCAAGTCCTCCAGAATAACAGTATAACAGCCAAGATGTTTCTCCTTCTCTCACGCACCGTTCTTCTCCTCCTTATCATCACCCACACTAGCTGAGAGTAAGGCTTGTACTATTATAGTGCAGCTATCCAATCCCCATCACTGATTGCTAACAAGCTGCACCTGTTACTCTTGTGACATTCATCACCCCTGTATAGCTTAGTTACATAATCATTACTCAGCAGTTTTGTTCCCTTAAAGAACCTAACTCTGACATTATGTGACTGAATTGTTTCAAGGAATTTTGGATGGATCTCCTACACCGCCTACATGGTTGGAGTCAAGATTGGTGTTAATTCCGAAACCTGGTGAAGATCAGACTTTAAGGGATTCATATAGGCCAATTTCTATTACAATATGGATTATCGAATATTTGCAAAGGTTATGGCAATGAGACTTAAAAAATGTATAACACAATTGACAGGGAAAGATCAATTTGGGTTTATGCCTCAAAAGTACTTAGTAGAGGCAGTCAGGAAGGTGATGGGTATGGTTTATTTAGCTAAAAATAAGGATTTGCCGCTTACGCTTTTGGCGTTGGATATTTATAAGGCCTTTGTTTCTGTGGATTGGATGTATATGAAGATTATATTTCAAAAGTATAGGTTTGGGGAGAAATTTCTAAATATGATTGAGGCGATATATTCTAAATCTAAGGCGTTGACAGGAGTTGGTGGATCAGTAGAGGGATATGTTCAGGTAATGAGTGGTACGAAACAGGGATGCCCACTATCCCCTATGTTATTTATTTTAGCATTGGAATGGTTAGTGAATAAATTAAAAAAAGGACAAAAGAATTATAGGCTTTGAAGTTCCAGGTAAAAGGAAAATAGATGGGAATCTCTTAACAATGTATGCAGATGACATGATGGTGACAATTAAGGATGTGGAGCCCGCAGTGGCTCCTTTAAAAAAGATATTACAGGAATTTGAGGAGGTGTCAGGGTTGAAAGTGAATTTTTCAAAATCTTCAATGATGTGTGTTAATGTAAAACCAGGTTCACAATTAGCAGCTTCAAAGATTTTGGGTATTCCCATAGCAAATAAAATGGTGAGATATTTAGGGGTAAATATTCCTAGGAATATTAAAAAAATATTTGAGTATAATTACAAAAGAATCTGGAGTGGAATTCAAGCTAAGATGAGAGATTGGAGGAAGAGGAAAGATTCAATTAGTACAAGGAATGCTATGGTTAAAATGCTTTTAGTTCCTAGGTTGACTTATTTTTTTTATGTTCTGCCTTGGCATATACCAGAACGCGTACTGAAGAGGTGGCAAGGAGAAATAGATAGATTTGTTTTTGCATCTAAGAAACCAAGGACAGCTAGTAGGTATAGATATTATGGTATTAAAGATGGGGGATTCCCAATATAATTTATTATTATCATGCATATCAATTAAGGCATTTAATGACTTGGTTGGAGGGAGAGTTGGGAGAAGAGCTGAACGGGATAGAAAAGGAAAATTTAGAGGTAATAGGAGAAAAGGAAAGTTTATTTGATAGAACGAAAAGGAGAAAGAAGATAGGTGATAAATTATCAACCTTTATGGGGCCCAGTAGGGTATGGGAGAAGTGGAAAAAAGAACTTGCTCCGGAGAGATCGTCTATTATTAAAATGTGGTATTATGATAAATTTGCTCCATTAAGGGGATCGTTGTCAAAGGAAGTAGGAGATAAACTGAAGAGGATTACGATTCGAGAATTGAAAGAGGTTTGGGGTACAGATGGGATGAAGAAAGAGGAGTATAATTTTTTGAATAATATTAATTGGTTGTTAAAAAGTCAAATCTCCTCATTGTTGAAGGAGGAAGAACTTAAAAATATTGGTAAAAGAATTAATACTCCCTTTGAAAAATTGGTGAAAGAGTATGGAGAAGATAAGTCAAAAATAGTTTCAAAATTGTATAAGATTTTATTAGGTACAGGGAAATCTCCGAGAGAATTTTTGAAGGAATATTGGGAAACAGATATTGAGGAAAAAATTTTAGATGAAGATTGGGAAAGGATTTTTAGATTACCTCCTTTTGTCACAACTTCTAGATTAATGCAGGAGCAGGGATTGAAGATGATACAGAAATGGTATTATACACCGATTAAGTTGTATTATATTTCTAAATCAGGGAGTAAAAATTGTTGGAGGAAATGTGGAGAAATTGGAACTTTCAGTCACATGTGGTGGGATTGTCCTTTAGTGAAAAAGTTCTGGGTTCAGGTTGGCATAGAGATGACAAAGGTTATGGGAAGAAGAATAAGTATATCTAAAGCAATGGCATTTATTAATTTGGGTGGTGTAGGGTTAAGATCAAAAGAAGATAGTAAATGGATTAATTTGATGTTAGTAGCAGCAAGACAAGTGATAGCAAGGAATTGGAAAGAAGCTGAGGAACTGACAATTAATCATTGGAGGGATAAAATGAATAATATAATAATTTTGGAGTATTTAACAATGAAGATACGAAGAATGAATGGATTAAAGGTTAGGGAACAGGAGGAGGGCTGGTTTAGAAAGATGGTGAGGCATTTGGAAAAGGTTAAACAATTTAAGATGATTGGTTGGTTAATAAGAAAATGAATGGATAAGAAGTTTAAATAGACTGATGGAGTTGTACTTGGATGGAAAGTTAATGGTTATAAATATATGGAATATTATTATGTATCTATGGCCTGGAATTCTCACAGAGGTGGAGTGGTGTTGGAATATATAACAATAAAATTTAATTAAAAAAACACTATTAGTTACTGGTAGTTGGCAGTTTATTGGTTGGAGGTGGGAGAGTGAAGAGGGAATAGGTATAACTATTCTGCCAGTCGAGGGGCTGGTGGCCACCATTAGGAAATGACGGGCCTGGGGATTCCTGTGCTCCTGGGGAGGGGAAGGTATGATGGTGGAAACAGGCAAAATTATAAGGGAAGGAGGCTGAGACATGACAGTGCTCGGCCACCTTCCAGCCTGCGTCCCATTCCGACGGTGACAGGTAGTGGGGCCAGGCGAAATTACTCACCTCCATCACTGGTGTTATGTAATGCCAGGTCCATCAATAATAAGACCACTACCCTTCGGGAATTCCTGCTAGAGCAGGACGTGGACCTGGCATGTGTGACCGAGACCTGGGTGCGCGATGGGGAAACGGTAGCTCTCACCAAGATCCCCCCCCCCCGGGATACTCGGTCTTTCACCAGTCGCGGACTAGTGGCACTATTCATACAAGAGGCTTACTCCTTTCGGGCTCTCCCGGCCCAGTTGTTATTGGGGCTCCCAAGATGGGAACACATTCGGCCAGGGCTCCGGACTCTGCACTGGCTGACAATAATATACCGAATTCAGTATAAGGTGCTGGTTATTACCTTTAAAGCCCTATATGGCCTAGGACCTGCCTACCTTATGGACCGTCTCTCCCCACATGTTCCCCAGAGAGTACTGAGATCGGGATCTCAAAATCTGCTTGTTATCCCTGGGCCAAAGGAGGCCCGCCTGCAATCCACCAGGGACAGGGCCTTCTCCATAAAGGCTCCTTTCTGGTGGAACCAACTGCCGGAAGAGGTGAGGGCCCTACGGAACCTTGGTCAGTTCCGCGGGGCCTGTAAGGCAGCCCTCCAACTGGCATTGGAAGCTGAGTGTAGTTCTGATAGACCACTGTTATATGTTTTATATGTTTTATTATTCTACTGTTTTAATTTTATAAGATGTTTTAAATTCAAATTATGTTAGATTTTTATGTGTTGTGAGCCACCCTGAGCCACTCCGGTGGGAAGGGCGGGATATAAATAAACTTGAACTTGAACTTGGTTTTCCCAGATGATCTAGAAATTTGGGAGGTAAAAACTCAATGGTACCTATGCACCATAGAGCTTTTACCTCCCAAATAGCTGGAACGTACAGGAAAACCATAGAGTTTTCCTGGAAATGCCTAGAGCAGCCCCACATGGGTGCCACCATTTTTATGACATCACTTCCAGGTGACATCATAGCGCCAGCAACATTGGGGGAGGTTCCCTCCGCTGGCCCTATGTGGGCCCAGCGGGTTGGGAACCTCCCGGGAGGGAGAACCCCTGCCTGGACCTGGGGCTTGGCAGCCCTAGATATGACACTGGAGAGCCATTGCTAACCTGAGCAGACCTGGAGGAGGGGGTGGGAAGAGAAGCTTGTAATGCCTTCCCATTTCATGTTTTCCCAGACTGAGAGCTTTTTCTTGATGTTTTATTTTTAAAATTGCATTGCAAAATCCCACTATGCCCCCTTTCCATTTTGAGCAAAATATTGCAAGAGCTTTAAGCATGTTTGTATTTTAAGTTAAACATTGATATATTTGGCCTGTGTCCTCTATAAAGTCTATATCTCTGCTGTCTGGCATTACATTTTAGGACATGCATGGCTCGGCCCTGTAAAGTCCCATTTATCTTAGACCCATTCCTCATAACAAATGAGTTTGACACCCCTGCACTAGGATAACCTGCATTATCTGGGGTTTCTCTGATGTGGCTGAGTATTAGCCAAACTGTGTTGGCAGTATAACCATGTAACACCTTGCCGTTATAGCATCTGAGTCAGATCACAATATGTAGTTATACATTTTGTGTTTATATGGCATATTCTCACCTTCTTGTTTCTGGGAATTCAGCACTGAACTGAGTGTGAGATGTACAGCTGAAATCTGTGTATTTTTCTTGGGGGAGAACTGCAGTCAAGTCTTGAATGCATCTGTTAGATTGTGTGGCCAGTGCTATTCCTGCAAACTGAGCCTTGTCTTGTGTGTATGCAGGACTTGGAAGTATGTGTTTAGATTGTGTGGCCAGTGTTATTCTTGCAAATCGAGCCTTGTCTCGTGTGTATGCAGGACTTGGAAATATGTGCTTCCAGTGCCTTTTAAACCACCATGCGGAACACCTTAATACTTAATAGCTGCTACTATTGGCCTAAGTGAAACTTTCTGTAAATCAGTAAGATATCAAATGATGCAGAGACTGGATGCAAGAGCATGGCAGGCATGAACAGGGTGGAGATTGCTATTATGATACAAGTCTATTAATGAATATTTTTTGTATGCAGTGGGTCTAATAGGAACAGTACTGATATCAGATTGTAATCCAATGTCAAAAATATAGAGTTGTCTCACAAGAAAACAGTTCTATGAAAATGATGTGAATTCAGATGGCCTGATCAATTCTAAGACTGCTGGTTTACCATCATCAATTACTTGGGTTTTGCTCTGTGTTGATATAAATGGGCTGTAGAAGGAAAGTAGTGAGTTGACGTGAATGAAATTTTGGAGTAACTTTACTTCAGAAGTCTATGAAGTGTGCTTTTTCCATTTTTCTTTGGATTGGGTAGTTCAGATTGAAATATCAGTAAGACTAGCTGTTCTTAGGACATTTGTATTTATAGAATCAATTGTGTGCCTTCAGTTTTGCCAGAAATTCACTCTCTACAAAGAATCCCAGCTCCAGAAACGCAAGTGTAGAAGGAATTTAATGTGGCAGCATTACTTCCATAATTATAGCAGCTGGGAAGGATCTTTTTCCTTTTGTAAAACTAAGGTATTGCTTGGTTGCACTGATATCATATTGGACCTTGCATGCCTCTTTCTCAGTACTCATAGATGTCATTGTACAAAGAACACTAATTCTTTTGGAAGCTGATAATATCACAGTGACTTACCATAAGCCTAAGTGAGGTAATGGGCAACTATTCAAGCATGTGTGACAAACTGTTATTAATGCCCATAGATGAGATTTTACCTGGAGAAAGCATGGAGCTGGAGGAAGTTGCTAATCCATTGTCTAGTCTAAGTTATGTGTTGTCAGTAACCACTGCCTGCTTTTTGCAGCAGATGTCAATCTGGATACAGCTGCTCTTCCTGTGCTTGGATGAGTGCTGGCCATTGCCACAGTTCAGCACTGGTGCAATACTGTTCTCACCATTATGTCCTGCTTCTCCCATTTTCTGTTGTGTTTACAAACTCTGTTGAGTTGGCATATGGATTGATGGTGTTCCTAGCTGGGCTTTTTAAGCTTTTACCAGAGGCTAGACTTAGGGCACCAATTACCAACAGTGCATATAACTTCATGCTAAGTGCATTGACATTTTTGGACAAGTGAAGCAAGTAGCTTAGGTTTTTTAAATGCTTAGTCCATTTTGCCAGATAGAAACGAAATTGCAGCCCTGGAGATTAATAAAAATATGCCCGCTTTCACAGCAACATGCTGAGTTACTGGCTCAGCCTTATGAAACGAATTGCTACTTTTACCTCATCACTTCTAGCTGTGTTGCTGGAGTGCACTAAAAACAGTAAGAAAAATGCACTAATAAAGGGGAGAGCCATTTCAGATCCTTCTGTAGTGTTTTGTGTGATCTCTTCCATCTCTCAATAGGAAGCCTTTAATAAGCATTTTCCTAAATTATGTGGCATGTGAAATGGGGACTTTTACCCTTTTCTCACAACAAACAACCACTTCATATGAGGATTGGTAATTTTTTGTGTGCATTCTAAAGCCTTTGTACCTTTTCTGGTTACTTATTGATGGTTCTGTACTGTGTTCCCTTTAATTTTGCAATAAACCAACAAGGAGGCTGAGACCACAAGTTTACAGAAAATAGCTTATTTGCTTAACCAGATTTACAAGGATGACAGAGTCATATTTAGTCGTTTCAGTGTGGTCCTGGGGAGGGCAGAAGATGTATTTGAGAAAATGTACTGTAAAAATAACTTGCTTATTTTTCCAAATGGAGGCAGTCATAATTCAATTTCCAGGATAGCTCTCTCCTCGAATATTCAAGGGCTTCATATATTTTTAAAAACTATGCACTAAAGCCAACACAATTTATATTAGTGCTTGAAGTTAGGTACCTTAACTTACTGTTTTTTCCCATCGTTTTCCCATAATGCTGGTAGTTGAATGCGTATTTTATTTTTGTTAAAATACTTATATCCTATTTTTCCTCATGGTACAAGGCATCTTACAAATCATAATTAAAAGACTCAAAATTTAAAACCAAAGCTACAAATGACTCTCCTCCCTCCAAAAGATACTTCCAATTTCTACCTAATTAAAAACTGTAGCAAATATAATGACCTTGTAGCACCTCATAAAAAATCCTGTCATTTGCTCAGGGAAGCCTTTTCAACAAAGTGGGAGCTGTAATGGAGAAGGTGTACAATCTCATTGATGCCATGTGGGCTACCTTAAATTTGAATCAGGTAGCAATGTGTGCATAATCACTCCTGGCATTGTCAATCACTGCAGCCAAGTAGTCATTCTGGATTCAGAGTCCCCAGGGGAGTTGTTTTTGAGTGATTCCCCCACCCCCTCTCCTGTTGCTGCGACAGACTTGCTGTTGGAGAGCATCCCATATTGACACAAGGGTAAATGTTCTGACATCAGTTGGACTACTCTCATGTAAAGTTGCTCTGTACTCCCCCCTCCTATGTTTTCAAGGAAGAGAGGCAAAAGGAGGAGGCTTAGAGGGGCCAGAGTACTTGGCAGAGGGATTGTGGAGCTGTCAAAAAGGAGCTGGAACTTCAGATATGTGCTTATGCATGGGTGGAAAAAAAGAAAAGAAAAAAGGATGGTGCAACAATCTGAATGATCAACCATGGGACGAACATATGGTGAAACCAGTTTAGGGCGGGATGTCTGATCGCCATTACAAAACAAAATGGTGTAGAGGCACAGCCTTATCAAACCAAGCCTGTAGTGTGACCACAGCCTAGGTATTAGCCTGAGGACAGTACATGGCACATGGTGCTCTAAGCAAGGAGATGGTCCATTAGACATTTATTTCCTTAAATAGATAGATCTGGGTGTCATCTGCATATTGGTGACATCCCAGCCCATGCCTCCTAACAATCTGGGCAAGAGGGCGCATATAGATGTTAAATAACATTGGGGACAGAACCACACCCTGTGGTACACCACATATAAGTGGGTGCCTTTAGAATGATTCCTCCCCTATCATCACCCTTTGTCTCCGACCTTGGAGAAAAGAGGCCAACCACTGCAAGGCGGACCCCTGGATCCCCACGTCGGCAAGGCAGCTGGACGGTAGCTGATGGTTAATGGTATCAAATGCGGCTGACAGATCTAATAATAACAGCACCACTGAGCCACCCCGATCCAGATGTCGCATGAGGTCATCTATGAGGGTGACCAGAACTATCTCCGTCTCGTGACCTGTTCGAAAGCCAGACTGGGATGGATCCAGTGTGGAAATGTCATCTAGGAATCCCTGTAGCTGCTCTATAACCTTACCCAAAAAGGAAAGATTCGACACCGGCTGATAATTTGCCAATACGGCGGGGTCAATACGGCAGATGGTTTTTTCAAGAGGTGATGAACCATAGCCTCTTTAAAGGTGTGGGACAGATCCCTTCTGCGAGGGATCTGTTCACAATAGCCTGCAGTGGCTCACATAGCGACGCATAGCAAGTTTTTATAAGCCACGACAGGCACGGGTCCAACCCACAGGTCGTAGGGCATAGAGCAAAAAGAATTCTGTCAACCTCCTCCAGGCTGAGTGGAGTGAAGGAATCTGGAAATGGACCAGAAGACTGTATCAATTGTGGTGGGAAGGCCGTGTTGGAGTGATGAGACCTTATCTGTGAAAAAACTCGCAAAAGCCTCACAGCCGGTTTCCAATTCTCTAACGTTTGGTTTACCTTGCAGTAAGGTTGTTAGTGACTGAATTATGCTAAATAATTGTGCTGGGCATGAGGTTGCAGACACAATCTGGGATGCAAAGTAAATCTTCCTTGTGGCCTGGACTGCCATCTCATAGGTCTACATAAATGATCTATAAGATGTTCTCGTAGCTTCATCACGAGTGCGTCGCCACTGTCTCTCTAGTTATCTTAACTGCTGTTTCATCAATCGCAGCTCCAGGGTATACCATGGGGCTGATCGTGAATGAGGATGAAGAGGACGTCAGGGAGCGATTTCATCAATGGCTGCAGAGAGCTGGCTATTCCAGATCTCTGCAAGCTCATCCAATGAGTCACCAGAGGGCCAGGGATCCCGTAAAGCCATTTGAAGCCACAGAGGGTCCATCTGGCTTTGTGGGTGAGCCAAAACATGCTCACTGCCTAAACAGGGTAGAGGTGGAGTATCCACATGGGCCTTCTGGGCATAGTGGTCAAACCATGGCACTGCCTCGGCAGAAATCTGATCCACTACAACTCCTGTCGCAAAGATCAGGTCCAACATGTGCCTGGCCCAATGCGTGAGTGTTGTTATATATTGGGAGAGTCCCAATGCTGCCACGGAAGACACTAGGTCCATTGCCTGAGTGGGAGCTGTGTCCTCGGCATGGACATTGAAGTCACCCAAGAATATAAGTTGAGGATGCTCCAGTGCCCAACCTGCTACAGCCTCCATCAGGGACAGTAAGGCACTAGCTGGTGCGTTAGGTGGACGGTACACCAGCCAGATTGTCAAACTCTCCTCAACATCCCACATCAGGCCAGCATGCTCTATGCCCATAATCTTTGGAGGTGGAAGTGCCCTGAAGGAGCTATCCTCCCGTATGAAAAAGGTCACCCCTCCCCCCCACCCGCTAGTCCATGCCTGGTGAAGAAGCCCAGGCGGGGCTACTTCAGAGAGAGCTACCCTCTCCCCATCATCATGCAACCCTGGTCCATGTCCTGCCTAATTAGGAAATCCTGCAGGACTGAGGTTTTATTATTTATGGACCTGGCATTGCACAACACCAGGGACAGAAGTTAATATTTCCATTTGGCCCCCATATTCGCTGTCCTTTGGATGAGACGCAGGCTCCCACCGCTGTACTTTCCCCTCCCCAGGAGCACTGGAATCCTCTGACCAAACATCTCTTGCTGATAGTTTTCACAGAGTCTCAGATCACCAACAGTATGCTCATCAATGTATCCTGCTCCCCCCACCCACTCAACCTAGCACTCTATCAGTTAATATTTCTATGACCTAGCTAAACTTATTCCTGCTACTAATAGTTTTATCCTGGCCAATTAACTTAAAACCCCTCTACCCCCACAATCTATCTAATTAATTGGCAAAGTTTATACATCAATTCATTTAGTAGATAAAATATTCAATTAGGTCCAAATACAATCAATTTCTAAAAACCTCAAGATGAGCAATAGTAAATGGGCAGGGACATCACTTGGAAGACACTGTAGTATACCACAGCAAATAATTTGCTGATTGGTGGACAAGTTTTAAAGTGCTAGTGCAGATGTCATAGTTGTTCTTAAAGTGCTGGTACATCTTAAAGTATTAGAGCATCTTTGAGTGTCTTTAAAAGTGCTGATGCGAAGTGCAAGGGCAGCAGTTCTATCAAAGTGTTGGTGTGCAGTGCAAAGGCGGTGGTTCTTTTAAAGTGCTGGTGCAGGGTACAATGGCAGTAGTTCTTTTGTAAAGTGCTGGTGCAAGATGCAAGGGTAGCAGTTCTCAAAAGCCAGTAGCTCTCACAAGCCAGCACATTTCCTCTCTTTCTCTACTGGCTGGCAGCCGACCCTTGTCAGATGTCACAGTGACCAGGAGCCCCTCAGGCTCCTGAACGCACTGACAACATGTCTCCATCTATGTGGCAGTAGCCACCGGGTCGGGCCAACCCCTGCCCTCCCACCAGGGGCCGGGACGCCCCCACCCCCCCCGACTCAAACCATGCACCACCACAAACTTTCTGCTTTTCAAACAGCAAAACTAGGTCCATGAGTTCTCAAGCACAGAATATATCAAGAGATTTGGGCTAATGCCCAAGGTAAACTACAAGCACACAAGTGTACCAAAATATATCTAAAACAAGATGTTGTCTGTCTGTGTATGAATGGGAGAAAGAACGAGAGAGAGATTTAAGAGATGTGCTGTTGGGGAGGCTGAACTCTCTCTTGTCTGACATATTTTCCTCTGCATTTTCTTCCTCAAGTATTTTTCTCTCAGCCAGGATCCATTCCAGCATAGGAGTCATGGTGGTGGATAAAGGACTTCAGAGAGTAAGACAAATAGTCACAATTTTGGCAGATCCGTGTTTAAAGATATGGATCTGTTGCCATCACACATAGTTTGTAATGTTTGGGTCTTGAATAAAAACAGCTTTAGGATGCAGGAATGCACAGTGAGACTCAATAGGTGATTGATGTACAAAGTCAGCTCAGAGACCTTGTGTTTTCTCTCTGACTGAAAGAGGTGATCTGAACAAATTTAAAGCTATACAATAGGGATAGGCATGAACCAAACCGCAAACCATGATTCAGGCACAAATCAGGCTTGTTTGTGTTTCAGTTCCAAATCCTGCCTTCCATGAACTGTCCCCACACTTCCCAAACCTCCATGAGAGGTTCAGAAGGTTCAAGAACAGATCCTGCCCACTTGGCTTCCCCAGGCACCAAGTGGCTGCAGGGTGCCTAAGGAAGCCAAGCAGAGGCAGTTTAGAAGCCCCAGCCATCCCGTGGAGAGGGATCTCACTGCAGGATTGGCTGCTTTGCCAGCTCTGCTGCACTGTTTGATTTCAACCCTAGCAGAGCCTAAAAAACAGCCAATCCCATTGAAGAGAGCTCTTCCCGCTGGATTGGCTCATTTGTGGACTTTGCTGTGGTGCCTGGTTTCAATTGGGCAGTGCAGCAGAGCTGGCAAAGCAGTGGATCCTGTAGGATGGCTGTTGTATGGGCTCTGTTGGGGTGTCCCACCATCTTTAATTCCATCCCTCCTTGCAGTGGTTTCCTCAGCTCAGTGGAGAAGAGCTTGCAAGCCTGCCTATTTCCCCCTCCTTCCCCACTTTGCACATGCTGGAAATAGTTGCCTACTTATGGGTTAGCAGTCAGAGGCTGACTGAGGTCCTGATGCTAAGCACACTTACTTGAGAGTAAGCCTGCATTAAGTTCTTCCTCGACCTCTGGGAGCCACACAATATGTGTGAAAGAGCTGCATGTGGCTCCTGAATGCAGTATGGCCACCCCTGCTTTAGATCTAGGCCAGACTTGAATTCCATATTTTTCCACATGTTAATTGTTGTGTCTTGAGCAAAAGCTATTATATCGCATGGCGATCGCTACAGAAGGTGACCTGTGGGTCCCTGGATGTAGCTCGCCCGACGTCCCGCCCACCAAGATCTGTGGCGGGAAGTTTGACTGACCAGGATTGGACTGGTCAGATGAGGGGGCAGTTCCGGGTAATGTATATAAGCGGGACCCGGCCCGCGTGCTCTCCCTCTTGTGATGTACTACTGAATAAACCATGTTGCCTTCAAACTATCTCGGTTCTCAGTACATTACAGTGGCGATGAAGGTGGGATGTTAGCCAGCCCGCTCGAGAGGGGCTGTGCGGATCCGGTCGGAGACGAAGAAAGCAAACCTGTGGGAGACCGATACGCCCGCCACCGCAGCCACCATGGCTAACCAGAGTGGAACCACGGGCCGTCTCGAAGAGTTCAACCCCGCAGGGGTGGGAGACCTACACGGAGTGGGTCAAGTGCTACCTTCGAGCAAACAGGATAATGGAGGATAGCTTAAAGAGAGACATCCTCCTGAGCATCTGCAGAGAGGACACGTTCGAGATTGCCAAGGCCCCCGCGAGGATCACGGAGAAGACGTACGAGGAGATAGTCAGACTCCTCACCGGGCACTTCTTGCCTTAACCCTCGCTCATCACCCGCCGGTTCCTTTTCCACAAGAGGGACCAAGAAGCAGGAGAGACGGCAGCCATTTACCTGGCCGCCCTCTGCCAAATCGAGGGAAACTGTAGCTACAATAAGCTAGAAGAGACCCTGAGAGACCGTTTCACCTGGGGCCTGAGGGACCAAAGACTGCAACAAAAGCTCTTTGCAAGGGAAGAGCTCACCCTCCAGAGCGCCTTCAACGAGGCTGTTTCATTTGAGCGGACCACGAAAACCTTCCCCAACGCGAGGCCCGAAGCCGTCCATCAGGAAGAGATGGGCCCCAGCCAACCAGATGAAGAAGAGGCACTCCAGCTACGCCACCAAACAGGGGTGGGCCCACGAGCGACCCCGAGAGACAAGCCGCCACCAAGTGTGCCAGCTGCGGGGACCAACACGAGCGGCGGGACTGCCCCTAACGCAACGTGGTCTGTCGGAACTGCGGCAAGATGGGCCACATCGTGAGGGCCTGCCAGGCCAAGGCCATCCACCGCTGCCAGTCTACCAACCAGGAATCGACTGGGGACTACTCGATCGCCTCGACCAGCGTGCAGGTAATGAACTTGTCCGACGATACCCCCCCCAAAGGTCAAAGTCTCGGTCAGGATCGAGGGCAAACCCTGCCTGATTGAACTGGACTCGGGTTCCTCCATCTCCATAATATCGGTGGAATCTTTGAGGAAGCTGTGCCCACGTGGCCGGCCCAGGCTGCGACCGGCATGCTTTGTGCTACGGGACTTCCAAAAAAAACCCCGTCCAGATCCTTGGATGGGCTACGGTGGGGGTGGAGTATAATGGGTTTAGGGATAAACTCGACATACTGGTGGTTAAATGGCAGCTCACCACCCTGTTGGGCCTGGCCTGGTTCAGGTTCAGGCTGCTGGGAGTAAAAATCGTGGGGGTGCAGCAACTGGGTACACAGGGATTTGAAAACGTGTGCAGGGAGCTCCCCAAGGTGTTTGACGGGGCCCTGGGGTGCTACAAGGGCCCTCCCATATCCTTACCCCTAGATCCCCATGTGCGACCCGTAAGGCTGAAGACCAAGTGAGTTCCGTTCGCTCTGAAGCCTAAAATTGAAGCAGAGCTAGACCGCCTCACAGCCCAGGGAGTGCTGGAACCCGTTTCCTATGCCACATGGGAAACCCCAATAGTTACCCCGGTGAAACCAAATGGGGATGTGCGTATTTGCGCCGATTATAAGTGCACCATTAACAAGGCACTACAGGATAACCCCTACCCCATTCCAGTAATCAGCCACGTTCTGGCGGCATTAGCGGGGTCCAAAATCTTTGGGAAACTAGACTTGGCCCAGGCATACCAGCAGCTGCCCGTGGACGCCGCGACGGCAGAAGCACAGACCTTAGTAACCCACAGGGGGGCGTTTAAGGTACGACGGTTGCAGTTTGGGGTGAGCGTGACCCCGGGGGTGTTTCGGAGCCTGGTGGATTCTCTCCTCAAAGGGATCCCTGGGGTACAACCGTTTTTCGACGACATTTTGATCGCCGCACCGGACGCGGAGGAGTTTAGCAACCGGCTGCAAGAAGTCCTCCGCCGTTTCCAAGAGGCCGGGCTGAAGGTCAAGCAAGAAAAGTGTTCCCTCGGGGTACCAAGGGTAGAGTTCTTGGGATTTGCGGTAGACACGGCGGGGATCCACCCCGACACCAGACAAAACTAAGGCCATAGTGGAAGCCCCTACACCCACGGGCAAGGCGGAGCTACAAAGTTTCTTGGGGTTATTCAATTTTTACCATTCGTTCCTACCCCACAAAGCCGCCATAGCAGAAACCCCGCCACAGGCTCCTTGATAAAAATGTAGCGTGGGTCTGGGGAAAGAAGCAGGACACCGCCTTCCAGGCAGTCAAAGGGCTGCTGGTATCTAACAATGTGCTCCATCATTTCGATGAAAGCCTACCGGTGATCTTAGCATACGACACATCACCGTACGGGGTGGGTGCCTTCCTTGGTCACCAACTCCCGGACGGGAGGGAGGTGCCGGTAGCCTACTACTCGAGGACCCTGACCCCAGCGGAGCGAAACTATGCCCAGATAGATAAAGAGGCTTATGGCGGCAGGGCTCGGGGGAAGCGAGCTAGACTGCTGTTCTTTTCAGGGGTTATAGAGTGTTTCGAGCCCGTCCCTGTGGCATCGGTCCCATCATTGTGGGGCCCAGGGGGCCGGCGCAGCGGCACGCTGAAGCAGCCTGTCGGTCACTTCCAGGTTCCTGTCCTGCATCTCGACCTGTCTTATTAGTGACAGGCTGCTTCCCCCAAGTCTAGCTCGCTTCCCCCGAGCCCTGCCGCCATAAGCCTCAAGGGGGCTCATTTTGCGGCATCTCCTGGCGGGAGGGTGGCACCCGCACGGGACACATATCAAATGAAAGAGGGGGCGCAGGGCTATCAGAAACAGCCGGCGCAGGGAGTCGGGAGACCACCCCACTGGGGGATCCACACCCCGAAAGTGATGAAGGTGGCGCAGATAGAGCCAACAGAGCAAACAGGACAAAATAAATAGGCTGCATTATGCAGCACAGTTGAGAAAGTGCCTTATCCCATATACTGATGAAGTATATACAGGATTTCAGAACAAAATTGTTTCCGGCAGTGATATTTGGGGGATTTTTGGGGATGTCACAGGAAGTGCTGTGAAGTCACTTCCTGTTTCCGGCAGTGGCATTTGGGGGAAATGATGTCATTTGGGGGAAATGATGTCACAGGAAGTGATGTCACTTCCCATTTCCGGCAGGTGACGCGGGGGAAATGATGTCACAGGAAGTGATGTCATTTCCTGTTTCCTGTGGTGGCATGACGTCACTTCCTGTTTCCGGCGGCGCACGCGCTTCGCGCGCACGCACCCCTACCTTCCCCCCCCAACGTGTCCCTGGCTGGCCTTCAGACATTATGGTCACCCTAGTTCTCATCCTATTCCTTCAGTTTTAATATCACTTTCCACCAAACTCTTTATTTGTCGCATTTGAAACCAATCATATTCATAATTCAGCTCCTCAGCAGTTTTCAACTCTATTTTACCACTTTGTATTTTAAATGGTTGATTGTATGACATCCATTTTCCCTCTCCTGACTCAGCTGTTATTTTCATTACTTCTGCTGGCACTATCCATAGTGGTTTTCTCTCATCGCCATATTTCTTATACTTCATCCAAATATTTAGCAGATTATTTCTTATGTAATGGTGAGAGAAAAAACCATCCATCTTTTTCTTTTCATAGTACATATAAGCGTGCCAGCCGAATTTATTTCCATGACCTTCCAACGTTAAAAAGTTTTTCATTCAATAACGTCACCCAGTCTTTTATCCACACTAAACAAACTGCTTCATGATATAATCTTAAATCTGGTAATTGGAATCCTCCTCTTTCTTTAGCGTCTCTTAAAACTTTCATTTTAATCCTTGGTTTCTTTCCAGCCCATATAAATTCTGAAATCTTTCTTTGCCATTTATTAAATTGTTTACTGTCTTTCACAATCGGAATAGTTTGGAATAAATACATTATTCTCGGCAAAATGTTCATCTTAATTGTAGCTATTCTACCAAGCAATGACAAATTAAGCTTGCTCCACTTTATCATATCTTCATCCATTTTACGCCATAAATTTCATAATTATTTTTAAACAGATCAATGTTCTTCATTGTTATTACCACACCCAAATATTTTACTTTAGAGGTAACTTCACATCCCGTTAACCTCTGCAATTCCTTTTGTTTATTTACTTGCATATTTTTACATAAAAGTTTTGATTTTTCTTTATTAACATAAAGTTCCGCCAATTCTTCAAAATCTTGTATTTTAGCTAACAACAAAGGTATAACTTGTGTAGGATTTTCATTTATAAACATTATATCATCTGCAAATGCTCTATATTTATAGGTAAATCCTTTAATTCTCATTTCTTCTATTTCTTCATCGTCTTGTATTTGCATCAATAAGATTTCAAGAGTCATTATAAACAACAATGGTGAAAGCGGACAACCTTGTCTTGTACCTTTGCTGATTATCATTTCATCTGTAAGATCTGCATTTATAAATAGCCTTGCACATTGTTCAGTATATATTGCCTTTATCATTCTTATAAAGTTTTCTCCCAACTTTATTTTTTCCATTACTGCAAACATAAGGTCCCAGTTCAAATTGTCAAAAGCTTTCTCTGCATCCGCAAAAAATAATGCAACTTCCTTCTCTGGATGTCTTCCATAATATTCTACAATATTTACAACAGTTCTAATATTGTCTCTTATTTGCCTTTTAGGGAGAAAACCCGCTTGATCTTCCTTTATAAAATTTATTAAATATTGTTTAAGCCGTTCTGCCAAGATTCTTGTGTATATCTTATAATCATTATTTAATAATGAAATTGGTCTATAATTCTTTACATTCGTGACATCTCTTTCTTCCTTTGGAATCAACGAAATTACAGCTTCTTTCCATGTATTTGGTATTTTCCCATTTAATCTTATCGCATTCATCAATTTTTGAAGTTTCGGTACTAATTCTTCTTTAAACTTTTTAAAAAATTTTGCCGTATATCCATCTGGTCCAGATGCCTTTCCAATTTTCATTACATTAATCACTACTTCAATTTCTATTTTTTCAATTGGATCATTCAATTTTTTTTCCAAATATTCAGTTAAGGGTGCTATTTTGATATTTTGCAAACACGCTTCGATTCTTTCTTTCTTTACTTTAACACCCTTAAATAACTTAGCATAATATTTAAAAACTTCTCTCTTTATTCCTTCTTGACCTACCATCTCTTTTCCATCAGCCACAATTTTATTAATAATTTTACTTTCTCTCTTTTTCTTCAATTGTCAGGCCAAGTACTTTCCAGCTTTGTTTGCTCCCTCAAAAGATTTCTGTTGTAATTTTTTCAAATTCCATTCCATTTCCTTATTTAACAAATGTCTCATTTGTGTTTGTAATATTGTAATCTCCCTTATAATTTTCTTTTTTCCTGTCCTTTTATTAATTCACCTTTTTTCTTAATTTCATTTTGAATGTTCAACATCTGTTTATCTTTTGCTCCCTTATCTTTATTATTCAATGTTATTAATATTCCTCTCATTACTGCCTTGTAGGCATCCCATACCGTCTGAAATTCTATATCTTCTCTATCATTGACTTGGAAGTAAGCTTTAGTTTCCTTTTCTAAAGATGTCACTATTTCTTTATTTTGTAGTAAATCGTCATTTAATCTCCATCTTCTCGACTTTTTAGACAATTTTGTAATCCACATTATTGGGTTATGGTCAGCTCCTATTTTGGGTAAAATCTCTATCTTCTTTGTTATAAGTCCCAAATCTTTTGTACCCCACAACATGTCAATTCTAGAAAAAGAATTATGTCTGGCTGAAAAAAAGGTATAGTCCCATACTTCAGGAATGAACTTCCTCCATATATCCTCCAAATTCTTTTGTTTAACCAGCTCAAGAAAGACTTTGGCAATTTTACTTCTTTATCAATTTTTTTCTCCTCAGATCTATCTATTGTGTTCTGAATTGTTCCATTAAAGTCCCCCATCAACAAAATTTGCCCATAGGTCACTTCATCAAGATGTTATGTAATATTTTTAAAGAAAATGTCCTTTGCACCATTTGGAGCATAAAGCCCCAACAATAAAGTTTTCTTAGCATTCAATATAATTTCCACCGCTATATACCTTCCATCTTTATCTTTAAAAACCAATTTTGGATCTAATTCTTTTTAATATAAAAAATTACTCATCTCTTCTTCTGTTCAGCCACTGTATAAAATTCTAGTCCCACTTGCTTATTCCATAAAAATTTATAATCCTTTTGTCTAATGTGCACTTCTTGTAAACAAACTATGTTACAATTTTGTTTTTTTATCCAATGAAATGTTGCCCTTCTTTTTCATGGTGAATTTAGTCCATTTACATTCCAAGATATCAATTTGTAATCCATCATGGTTCAAATTATTTATTTTCTCCATAGAATCTACACAATTGCTGTGTGTTTGTAATTGTAATCCTTTTCCCTTGAAGTTCAAAGCTCAAACCTTCAGGTGTTATCCATCTGTATCTCATTCCATTGTTGCTTAATTTTTCTGTTAGTTTTTTATATATATTCCTGTCAGTTAACACTTGTCTTGGCAACTCTTTCATAATTCTTATTCTACCACTTCCCACTGTCAATGTCTTTTCAAAAATTTTATTTATGATTTTTCCCACCATTTCTTTTATAAATCTTATGACCACATCTCTTGGCAGATTGTTCTTTTTTGCATAGAGTGAATTCACTCTATACATATAGTCATACATATTTCTATTCCCTTCAGGATCTTCCTCCAAAAATTCTGTAATTATTTTTATTATGTATTCTTTCAGATATGATTCTTCATCTTCTGGTACACCTCTCAGACGAATCTGTGTCTCCATCAACTTGCAGTCATGTATTATCACCTTTTCTTGTAATTTTAACAAGGTGGAATCATGTGTTTTCACTCTCTCTTCCACCTCTTGTACTTTTTTTGTTATTACTACAGTCTCATTTTTGAGATTCTCTATTTCTTTTTTTAATTCTTTTTTTGAGTCGTCAATATCCTTTCTTATTTCTTTTTTAGAGGCAGCTATCATTTCTTTCACCCCCTTCATTATCCTGGCTTCCATTGCATCTAATTGGGATTGCATTTTCTCCATTGAAGCAGACCTAGCACGAGTTTGCTTCGGGTCTGACATGTAAAAAAGATTGAAAATTTTTATCTCACCAAATTAAATTTGGACCATCAGGTTTAATAGAGTGAAGCTTGCCCTTTCGAATGAACCCAATTTCGCCGTCCTCTGAGCCTCCCAGGCTCAGATATTAATGTTTAAAGTTTTTATTTTTCCCAAAATGGCGGTCGCAACTTTTGCTTCACTTTAAAAAAAATTCTTCTTTTCCCTTTAACCAATTCAAATCTTGGCTTCCGGCTTGGGAATCGTGCTGATCTGACCGGTCCTCTGAACGGGGACTGTCTTAAGCCTCTGTTCAGGATAGGAAAAGGCTTTCTTTGGCCTTCTGCCTACATTTCTCAGTTAGAGATTTGTCCAGGATATGCACAGAAACTCAGAGGAGGTTAACCTTGGCTTATAGGGAGCTCCATTGGGGGCTCTTTAGAGGCTTTGAGGGACCACCAGAGAAGAGTGGCGTTTTTCATCATCTACAGAGGCTTATTGAGCCATTCAATTGGCATAAGCTCTTTTGGGACTGATGAACATCTGATATTTGAAGAGACCGAAGCTAAGCTGGATATCAGTGGAGAGGTACTGATTATAATCTTTTGCTCTGGGACTTTTTTAAGGCAAATTAAATAATTTTGGAAGGTGGGAAGGAGTGATCTAGAAAGAGGGGAAGACAAAGAAAAGAAAGATTGAACTTTGGACTTTGTTAAAATAAGGACAATGCTAAAAATTGGGAAAGAAGTATTTGTTTGAAATACCTGTGGTCATCGACAAAAGCATCAGCATCACAGCTCTGCATTCTCTACAATCAGCACAGGAAATACGTCAAAGATCGTGAGACTTGGATAACATTGAGGACGAGACTTGGTGCCTAGCAAAGCAGGAAGTAACAAGGGAAGTGAGACTAACAAAGACTGTGAGATTTGGATACCATTGAGAAAGGGATTTGCTGCCTAGCAAAACAGGAAGTAACAAGAGAAGAGAGACGAACAAGAAGGCCTACTCTAGGATTTTTTACTATAGAGAAATTGCGATCGCCATTTTGAAAAAAATAAAACTTTAAAAAATTAATATCTAAACCCAGGAAGGTCTTAGAACAGCAAAATTAGGCTTATTTAAAAGGGCAAGTTCTAAGTTATTGAATCTGCTGTTTGAATTTTGATTTTGAGACATTAAAATTTTTGTAGGCTTTCTTTGATGTCAGAGTCAAAAACAACACGTGCAAGAGCTCTCTCTTTGGAAAAAATGCAAGACCAATTAGAAGCGATGGAAGCTAGAATAATGAAAGGAGTTGACAAGATGTTAACGGCCTGTAACAAAGAACTTAAAAAAGATATTGGAGATCTTAAAAAGGAAGTGGAAATTTTTAAAAATGACGTGATGGAGGTCACAAAAAAAGTCCAGGATGTAGAGGAGAAGGTTAAAGTACATGATTCCACCTTGCTAAAGCTGCAAGAGAAGGTGACAATACATGACTGCATAATGATGGAAACTCAAGTTCATCTGACAGGAGTACCTGAAGGGGAGGCAACTGACTTAAAGGAATATATGGTGAAAATAATTGCTGACTTTTTGGAGGAAGATCCTGAAGGGACTAGAAATATGTATGATAACATATACAGAGTTAACTCATATGCCAAGAGCAAAAATTTGCCAAGAGATATAGTTATAAAATTTATGTTAAAAGACATGGCAGGGAAAATTTTGAATAAAAATTTCCAAAAGACTCTGATAATAGGAGGGAGCAGAGTCAGAATAATGAAAGAGTTGCCAAGACAAGTGATAAATGATAGGAAAACGTACAAGAAACTGACAGAGAAATTGCGTGCTAATGAAATAAGATATAGATGGATAATACCCGAAGGCTTGAGTTGTGAGCTACATGGAAGGAGAATTACAATCACAAACGCACATGAGTTGTCTAGTTTTTACGAACAAAATAAAGACTTTGCACCATGATGGATTACAAATTATTATCTTGGAATGTAAATGGACTAAATTCACCACAAAAAAGAAAAGCAACATTTCATTGGATTAAAAAACAAAATTGTAACATAATTTGTTTATAGGAAGTTCATATACAACAAAAGGATTACAAATTTTTATGGAATAAACAATTAGGACTGGAATTTTTTTCATTGGCTGAACAAAAGTAAAGGGGCATGGTTTTTTATATTAATCAGCAATTAGAGCCAAAATTGGTATTTAAAGATAAAGATGGAAGATATATAGCAGTAGAGATAATTATTAATGGGAAAAAAACCGTTGTTATTAGGACTGTATGCACCAAATGGTGCAAAAGATGCTTTTTAAAAAGGCATTATCAGACAGTTGGATGAAGTGGCTTATGACCAGATCTTGATGATGGGAGATTTTAATGGAACAATACAGAATAAAATAAATAGATCTGGCCAAAAAAGTAATATGGTAATAAGGAAGGAAAATTGCCAAAATCGTTTTTTAAACTAGTTAAACAAGAAAATTTGGAAGATATTTGGAGAAAATTTAACCCTGAAGTAAGAGACTCTACTATTTTTTCAGAAAGACATAATACTTCTTCCAGAATTGACATGTTATCGGGTACTAAGGATTTGGGCATCATAGCTAAAAAAGTAGAGATTCTTCCAAAGATAAGTGCGGATCATAATCCAATATTATGGGCTACAAAACTGCAAAGAAAAACAAGAAGATGGAGAATAAATGAAGATTTGCTACAAAATATAGAAATTGTGACATTTTTAGAAAATGAAACTAAAGCTTTTTTCCAAATAAATGACAAAGATGATATAGAGTTCCAGATGGTATGGGATGCTTACAAAGCTGTAATGAGAGGAATATTGATTATATTAAACAATGATAAAAGAACGAAAGAAAAACAGAGATTGGACATTCAAAATGAGATAAAGAAAAAAGAAGGGAAACTGAGAAAAAGACCAGGGAAAAAGAAAATTATAAGGGAAATTACTATATTACAAACCCAAATGAGACATTCATTGAATAAAGAAGTAGAATGGAATTTGAAAAAACTGCAACAGAAATCTTTTGAGGGTGCGACTAAATCTGGAAAGTATTTAGCCTGGCAATTGAAGAAAAAGAGAGAAAATAAAATTATTAATAAAATTGTGGCTGATGGAAGAGAGATGATAGATCACGAAGGAATAAAAAGACAATTTTTTAAGTATTATGCTAATTTATTTAAGGGTGTGAAAACAAAAAAAGAAAAGATTGAAGCGTATTTGCAAAATTTTAAAATAGTACCCTTAACTAAATTTATGAAGAAAATTTTGAATGATCCAATTGAAAAAAATTGAAATTGAAGCAGCAATTAATGCAATGAAAATGGGAAAGGCACCTGGGCCAGATGGATATACGGCTAAATTTTTCAAAACCTTTAAAGAAGAATTAGTACCAAAACTGCAAAAATTGATGAATATGATAAGAGTAAAAGGAAAAATACCAAACACTTGGAAAGAAGCTGTAATTTCATTGATCCCCAAGGAAGATAGAGATGTTACAAACGTACAGAACTACCGACCAATTTTATTATTAAATAATGATTATAAGATATACACAAGAATCTTGGCAGAACGACTCAAACAATATTTGATTAATTTCATAAAGGAAGATCAAGCAGGATTTCTCCTTAAAAGGCAAATAAGAGACAATATAAGAACAGTTGTAAATATTGTAGAATATTATGAAAAACATCCAGAAAAAGAAGTTGCATTATTTTTTGCAGATGCAGAGAAAGCCTTTGATAATTTGAACTGGGACTTTATGTTTGCGGTAATGGAAAAGATAGAACTTGGAGAACACTTCATAAGAATTATAAATGCAATATATATGGAACAGCGAGCAAAGTTGTGTATAAATGCAGACCTCACAGAGGATATGATGATCAGTAAAGGCACAAGACAAGGTTGTCCGCTTTCACCATTGTTGTTTATAATGACTCTTGAAATTTTGCTGATGCAAATATTAGACGATAAAAGAATAGAAGGGCTGAAAATTAGAGGATTTACTTATAAATATAGAGCGTTTGCTGATGATATAATGTTTATAGCTGAAAATCCTATACAAGTAATACCTTTGCTGTTAGCCAAGATACAAGAATATGGAGAATTGGTGGGACTTTATGTTAATAAAGAAAAATCGAAATTTTTATGTAAAAACATGCAAGTAAATAAGCAAAAGGAATTGCAGAGACTGACGGGATGTGAAGTTACTTCTAAAGTAAAGTATTTGGGCTTGGAGATAACAATGAGGAATATTGATTTGTTCAAAATAACTATGAAAAGCTATGGCATAAAATGGATGAAGATATGGTGAAATAGAATAAACTTAATCTGTCATTGCTGGGCAGAATAGCTGCAATTAAGATGAATATTCTGCCGAAAATAATGTACTTGTTTCAAACCATTCCGATTGTGAAAGATAGCAAACAATTTAATAATTGGCAAAGGAAGATTTCAGAATTTGTATGGGCTGGGAAGAAACCAAGGATTAAAATGAAAATTTTAACAGATGCTAAAGAGAGAGGAGGATTCCAGCTACCAGATTTAAGACTATATCATGATGCAGTTTGCTTAGTATAGATAAAAGACTGGATGACGCGGTTGAATAAAAAACTTTTAATGTTGGAGGCTCATGGAAATAAATTCAGCTGGCATGCTTATATGTACTATGGGAAGAAAAAGATGGATGGTTTTTTCTCTCACCATTATATTAGAAATAATTTGTTAAATACATGGATGAAGTACAAGAAATATGGTGATGAGAGAAAGTCATTATGGATAGTGCCAGCAGAAGTAATAAAAATAACAGCTAAAACCAGTGAAGAGAGAGGATTGTCATACAATCAATTACTAAAAATACAAAGTGGCAAAATAGAATTGAAAACTGCTGAGGAGTTGAATAAAAAATATGATTGGTTTCAAATGCAACAAATAAAAAGCCTGGTGGAGAATGATATCAAAACTGAAGGAATAAGACGTGAGCAAACAGAAATGGAAAAAGTTCTGCTTGGAGATAATGAAAAATTAATTTCAAAAATATATAAGTTACTGTTAAAATGGTCTACGGAAGATGAGGTAGTAAAATCTCAAATGATTAAGTGGGCAATCAATGTAAATAAAGAAATACAGATGGATAAATGGGAGTATCTTTGGAAGAACTCTGAAATTATCAACATGTTGAGTATAAAAGAAAATTGTTTTAAGATGATGTATAGGTGGTATATGACTCCTAAAGAGTTCTTCCAAAGATCAATAAAAAGATGCCAGACAGATGTTGGAAATATAGAAGACATGTTGGCTCTTTTTACCATATGTGGTGGACTTGTGAAAGAGCGAAAAAGTATTGGCAGAGGATTCAACAAGAAATTCAAAGATCTTGGGATATGAATTCAAGAAAGTAGCAGAGGCTTTTTTATTGGGATTAAAAATGGAAAAATTTCCAAAAGAAGAAAGAACTTTGATCTGGTACTTGCTTTCAGTGGCTAGGACATTGTATGCGCAGTTATGGAAGCAAGAAAAAATACCAGAAAAATGGGATTGG
Source organism: Heteronotia binoei (assembly GCF_032191835.1). Lineage (NCBI taxonomy): Eukaryota > Metazoa > Chordata > Lepidosauria > Squamata > Gekkonidae > Heteronotia > Heteronotia binoei. The sequence continues at coordinate 90,289,732 of NC_083243.1, read as the reverse complement.
ATTGTAAAAGTTATAACATGGAGTGAGATGGACAAACTAACAAGAATCTTAAGAGACTATGATTTGGAAGTGTATGAAAAGGAGTGGGAAAAGTTTAGACATTATGTAGAAGAAGAATGGAATATAAAAGGATATTGGACAATTTTTTTGATAATGATAATACTATAAAAAAAGTAGAACATGAATATAGGTTCTTATGGTTTAAGGGTACCTTTAAATGTTAGTATTTTAAGTATATAACTTCGGTGGGAGTCAAGTAACGGGGGAAGGGGGGACTAGAAAATAGCATATGGGATAGATAAAAAGAAGGTATTAATGGATATGTTTACCATATGTTATCAATAAAATTGTGTTTACCAATTCAAATCTTCTTCACCACTATCCAATAGTCTTTATTTTATAATTGCCAACTCAGTTGACTCCACCAATTTTTATTGTCCCAGTCACTTTAAAAGCGTTGTTAAAACTTTGTCCTCCCAGCAATGGCCGCCAATGTTTCTCTCTGATATTATAATCCTAGAGTAGGCTGTTTACTTCTCTGACTTCCTTCTTCTTTCTCTGGTACTTCCTGCTTTTCCTGCCACCAAGTCTCGTTTCGCTGGTAGAGAAATCTCACGATATCTGACAAACTTCCTTTGTTGACTAGGAGTGCTGCAGATCTATGACGATGGGACTACCTCCACAACCGCAGATAGACTAAACAATAAATTCCTTTCTCCTTTTAGCACTCTCTTTTAAATTTACAAAATTCAAATTTAGCCCCTTTTCTTCTCTTCCTTTTAGGCTTCCATTATTTCCAACTCCCACCTTTTAATTTTGTTTTGTTTAGCTTTAGTTAGTCGCAGAGTGAAAAGATAGCAATCAGTACCTTTTTTTTTGTAGTTTATCCAGATCAACACCAGTCTTTTGTAAATTAGATGTTTAAAGTTGTAAAAGAAGATTCGGATCCTGTCGAGCTTATGTCAAATACATGACTCTGGAAACTTCTGCAGATGATGAATATGCAACTTCTCTCCAAAGATCCCTCAAAGCCTCAAAGGAGCCCCCCCGCCCAGGACTCCCTTTCAGCCAAGGTAAGTCTCCTCAAAGTATCTGTGCATATCTTGGACAATTCTCTAGCTGAGAAAAGTAGGCAGTAGGCATTAATTTGCCTTTTACTACCCTGAACAGAAGTGCCAGCCTGCCCCTGTTAAGGAAAACAGCTCAGCTCGCCATTTTCTGATCCCGGAAGTCCCCATTTTAACATATCTTCATCCATTTTACGCCATAGCTTGTCATAATTATTTTTGAACAAATCAATATTCTTCATTGTTATCTCCACACCCAAATATTTTACTTTAGAGGTAACTTCACAACCCGTTAGCCTCTGCAATTCCTTTTGTTTATTTACTTGCATATTTTTACATAGAAGTTTTACTTTTTCTTTATTAATACAAAGTTCCGCCAATTCCTCATATTCTTGTATTTTAGCTAACAAATTCTTTATGTTCTTCATAAAATCCACGCAGTTCCTGTGTGCTTGTAATTGTAATCCTTTTTCCTTGTAGTTCAAAGCTCAAACCTTCAGGTATTATCCATCTATACCTCATTTTATTGTCCTGTAATTTTTCTGTCAATTTCTTATATGCTCTTCTGTCATTTATCACTTGTCTTGGCAACTCCTTCATAATTCTTACTCTGCTGCCTCCCACTATCAATGTCTTTTCAAAGTTTTTATTCATGATTTTTCCCACCATTTCTTTTGTCATATATCTTATAAACACATCTCTTGGTAGATTATTTTTTTTTTTTTGGCATATAGTGAGTTCACTCTATACATATAGTCATACATGTTTCTAGTCCCTTCAGGATCTTCCTCCAAAAATTCTGCAATTATTTTTTTATATATCCTTTCAAATCAGTTTCTTCATCCTCAGATACTCCTCTCAGACATATCTGGGTCTCCATCAATTTGCCGTCATGAATTGCCACTTTTTCTTGTATTTTTAACAAGGTGGAATCGTGTACTTTCACTCTCCCTTCCACCTCTTGCACTTTTTTTGACGTCACCACAGTCTCATTTCTGAGAACCTCTATATCTTTTTTTAGCTCTTCAATATCTTTTCTAATTTCTTTTTTGGAAGCAGTTATCTCCTTCATCCCTTTCATTATCCTGGCTTCCATTGCATCTAACTGGTCCTGCATTTTCTCCAGTGAAGCAGTCCTTGCACGGGTTTGCTTGTGGTCTGATATGTCAAAACACCGAAAATTTTGACCTCACCAAATTAAATTTCAACTATTAGATCTAAAAGAGTGAGGCTTGCTCTTTCCAATAAGCCTAATTTCACTGTCCTCAGAGCCTCCTGGGCTCAGATATTAATTTTTAAAGTTTTTATTTTTTTCAAAATGGCGGTCGCGACTTTGTGCCTCACTTTATAATTTTTTTCCTTTTTTCTCTAGAGGCTTCTAAAATGATTATTAACAGTAATATCCAATAGTATTTACCTTATAATCGTCACCTCTGTCGGCTCCACCAATTGTTATTGTCCCGAACGCTTTAAAAATTTTATTTAAATTTTAGCCTCCTAGCAATGACTGCCGATGTTTTTCTATGATATTATAATCCTAGAGTAGGCTGGCTGCTTCAATGATTTCCCTTTTCCATTCGATACATCCTGCCTTGCTTGCCACCAAATCCCATTTTCTCTGGTAGAGAGATTCACAATACTTGACGTATTTTCTGTGTTGGCTGTGGGAGCTGCAAATCTATGACGATGGGGCTTTTCCTCAAAACCGCAAGTAGACAAAACAATAAATTCCTTTCCACTTTTTAGCACTGTCCTTTAAATTTACAAAATCGAAATTTCGCCCCTTCTCCCCTTCTTCTTCCAAGCTTTCTAGATTTCAATTTCCACCTTCTGATTTTATTTTGTTTAACTTTAATTAGTACTGGAATGAAAGATAGCAATCTGTACCTTTTCTGTAGTTATCCAGATCAACACTGGTCTTGTATAGCTTTAGATGTTTAGCAGTATCAAAGAAGATTAGGATCCTGTTGAGCTTATGTCAAATAAATGACTCTGGAAACTTTTGCAGATGATGAAAATGCAACTCGTCTCCGGAGACCCCTCAAAGCCTCAAAGAACCCCCCCCCCCGAGGACTCTTTTTTAGCCAAGGTAAATCTCCTCAAAGTTTCTTGTGCATATCTTGGACTGATCTCTGACTGAGAAAAGTAAGCATTAGATTGCCTTCCACTACCCAGAACAGAAGTTCCAGCCTGCTCCCCTTCTGAGAATCAGTTCAGCTCGGCATTTTCCAACCCCGGAAATCCCAGTTCTTTAACACTGTTAATAGTTTTCAGCCTGACTGACACTCAAACAAAAGTTCCCATTTTGAACTTTTCTTCAGATTCTGGTAGTATTCAATAAGGGCAAGGAGTTGTGTCTCTTCACTTTAAAAGTGACTTGTCTGATTCCCCCTGAGAGACATATCAACTCCAACTGTCTGGCTATTAACTTGACAGAGATGACATAACAGCCTCAAAAGACACCTTTCCTCAGCACTCAGCTGCTCTTAAAATTCTCCTCAGCTGGTGATGACCAATGGGGAGGATGCATGCAGGCAGCAGCCTGTCAGTCAAACTCTGCATTACAGTGAGGCATTAACTCATTACCTCCCAGCTATCAGAAATAACTGCACTAGAGAATCTGTTTTATTTGCAGTCCATCACAACATATGTATGAAGCATATGAAGCTGCCTTATACTGAATCAGACTCTTGGTCCATCAAAGTCAGTATTGTCTACTCAGACTGGCAGTGGCTCTCCAGGGTCCAAGCTGAGGTTTTTCACACCATTTAGTTGGAGATGCCAGGGACTGAACCTGGGACCTTCTGCTTACCAAGCAGATGCTCTACCACTGAGCCACCGTCCCTCCCCAACTATCTCTTCATTTTTTTTGTGAGTTACTTTCTGTTCTTCACTAGACATGATAATGGAATTCAGTGAATGGATCTCCCTTTGTTTTTCATATTAGAAACAGAAACCTTGGAAGGGGTAGGGAACACGGGCTCTCCAGATGTTTCCTGCCTACAACTCCCATCAGCCCCAGTCATTGGCCATGCTGCCTGGAGCTGATGGGAGTTGTAGGGAAAAAACATCTGGAGAGCCACTGTTCCCTACCCCTGGATCATTAGACCAAATTGGAGGTGGGGGTGGGTTTGAAGGGTTAACCCTCCCATTTGTATGTGAGTCTCCACCCCCAGGTGACCACATGATACCTACAGTATTTATTCAAATACAAGAATAGGTTTTCTCACAGATATGCTAAATAAAAAGAAGAGGGGGAGAGATCATCTTCCTTTCGCATTTAAGTTAGTTATGTCCAATAATGTTTTGGGATGTCTTCTTAAGAAGCTCATCTTACATTCGCGGTAGTAAAACAGTATCAATTTCTCCATAGTGGCAACCAGCAGATGGGGAGAGAAGAGCATTAAAAATTGGCAACAGATAAAGAAGATTAAGCCTCCCTTCCCCGTACCACGACCCCTGCAACTTCCCTGTACCACCAACTGGTCCTTCAGATGCTCAGCCCCTTTAAAATCTGCTCTGGTATCTTCCCGTTGGACAGAGGTCAGACTGACTGGCCTGTAGTTTCCTGGTTCATCGTTCCTTCCTTTTTTGAAGCTTAGGTTAACATTTGGCCTCCTCCAGTCTTGTGGCACATTTTCTGTCCTCCAACAGGTGTTGAAAATGATGGACAAAAGCTTTGCAAGCTTTCTTGAAAGTTCTTTGAGCACTTTTGGGTGCCCATCATCTGTCACAGGTGATCTGTATATTCCTCCAATGCAGCCAGGTTCTTCTCTGTTTGCTCTATTTCTACCACTCCTTTGTTTGGGTAGGCTTGTGGGGGGGGCACATCCCACTTTTGGAGAAAAGTTGAACTGTGAGTCTTTATAGGGATGTTGCCAAGAGGGTTTAATCTCTCTAGTGCTTGATAAAAAACATATTCATAAATTCTCCTGGATTTTTTCTTTTCCTGGAACTGAAAAGATGCTTTCAGTGTTCATTTGTTTAAGCAGCATTCATTGTTTCTGTTTACACCACCAACAAAGACCCTTTCTCAGACCAGAAAGATATGAAGTGTAATGTGAAGCCACTGAATAATTTGAAAGAACTTTATTTGCTTTACTCTCTGTAGCATCCTATTAGGCTGCTAGTATAGTTGATCCAAATTTTCCAGGAAGGAGTTGAAATTGTTGAAAATTAATGTGGGTGTTGAAGGTTGCCTATCTATCTATACATTCCAGGTCTTGTCTGGACTACTACTATGGCTGTCTGGTAACTCTGATACACTTTCCTTCACCATGTCTGTTTGCAGGTTATCTTGACGAATCAGGTTACCACGTGGCTAAGCGATGGCCTTGCTGTTCAGGCAGACCTGCTGTCTCCAGCTGATGACTTTTCCCTGTCTGAAGGTAAGCAAATCCTTTTTATTACAGTTGAAACTTGATTCTGGGACAAATCTCCACTGCCAGTCGCAAATCTCTTGTTCATGCTTAAGGGGCAACAAAAATGTATGTATCAGACCCAGCATAAAATGTAGATAGAGTTCAAAGCTCTTTTAGAACTTCTTAGGAGTTGCATTGTGTAAGAACAGTAGAATATCTACCTAAAGTTTATATACTGGGGATTTCCAAAGAATGTTCATCCCACTATTTCTTTGATAGCATATCTAAAAACATTATTATGCACCTACTGGCCTGCTGAATGAGAGCCTTACCCCCACCTCACCACTATAGAGGCAAAAATCACTAACTAGATGATTGCACTGATCTGATCTGATATGGTAAAACATATGCACTGACTATAACTCTTAGCCATTCAGAAGAAAAACAATTTGCATGTCCTGGAAAAAGTAATAAGCTTGGTTTTTGAATCAATAATTTTTGTTTCAAATATAGTGTAGCAAAGTACAGTTCTGAATATTATATTATGCTATGAAAGCCTGTGCATGGTGTAAAGCCTGATATGTTTAAACACCTGCTTTCTGATATAGGTATGGAAATGATGCAGTTGGGATATGTTCTGTTTCACCATGCACTTTTACCAGTATTGGAAATGACTACTACTATGCTGTTGTCTGTTTGTGAGAGCTGCTACCTACCCTTAAAGTATGCTTTTGTAGAACAAAGAAAAAGTTATGGAAGTCAGTCACACAACTAAAAAGAACTTGCGTTTAGTCACTTATCCATGATCCATTCATCTAAGCAATGCAATACAAGTAACAGGAAATAGTAGTTAGAAATGTAATCTGATAATAAGTATAATAAAAAGCATTTATTTTCCTGTCTCATTACTAATGTGCGCTATTATCATTCTGAGCACTTCACATACTCTGTCCTATTACAATACTTACAATTGTTTTGATTGAGACTACTAAGGCCTAAGGCCATCTAGTAAGTTTATGGCAAAAGGAGATTAGAATCTATAGTTATTCCCTCATTAAAGACTCCTGAGGAAATTTAGTGAACATGGGCCCATGCAGATAGGGACGAGAAAACGGTCCTGGAAGAGGACCCCATCCACCCAGAGGAGGGAAGGAAAGGCAGCCTGCCTGCCAAGCCCGTCATCTCTTTCCAAGCCTTGAAAGATAATTAAGGGAAAGGTGGTGAAGATTTATAAAACTGTTCATTACGTGGAGAAAGTTTATTTATTTATTTAGAAAATGTATATGTCACTTCTCCAGAGAATTGCCCAAGGCAGCCCACAAAGAACAATATTGTGAAATAATATAAACAACAGCATAAAAATTACCAATAACCACCAGTGGATAAAATGGATAAAGAGAACTCTTTCTTTCTCTTCCACAGCGCTAAGACTTGTGGCCACCCAATATAGTTGATGACTAGTAGATCCAGGGCAGACCAAAAAAGAATACTGTTTCACTTATAGCAGAGGTGTCATTTGTTACAAGAGCCAGATCTGACATGTGTCACTTTGTTGGGCTGGGCCATGCACGCCATAAAATGTAACATGAGGTACTAGAAATATAAACTTCATAAAGGTGATTTCAGATGTCAAATGGCAATTGCAAGTGAATGGCAATAGCAGACTTGATTGGATTAGGTGTGATATACAGAGGGGTAGTAGACATGGAGATACCAGTGCTGGTAATGAGACAGGAAACCTAGGTCTCAGTTTCATCCAGGGGGATGCAAAGAATAAATGGACATAAATCTGACATTAGAAACCACAACATTCCATTGCTGACCTAAGAGTAGCAGTGCTCTTACAAAGGAATTTCAAAGGGAGATTAGAAAGAGAGACTGCTGAATTGCAATTGATAATGAAGCTCAAGACAATGTATCCCATAGAATTGAGAGCTAGTTTTCCTGTCTCATTACTATTATCATTATCATTTGGCATCTGAAATCACTCCACTCTCCAAGAAATAAGGACCAATCCAAGTGTTCTAATTCCTAATTGTCTTTGTAACTCTCCCACATGAAGCAGGAAGCAGCAACAGAGCTATATGTATGTGTGAGAGAGAGAGAACACGGCCAGTGCATGGGAGTAGGCCATGTAGGCGGCTGTGTAGGGCACCACGTGGCCTCTCCCCACATGCTGCCCAGTGCCTCACCACCCCTTCTGCCTGCCTAAGACCTGGGTGAATGAAAGAGGTGGCGCAGTCTCACTCTGAGGCTGCCTCTTCTGTGAGGAAAGGCAGCCTCGGAGTGAGGCAGAGGTGCTGCACTGCTTCTTTCACCTGCCCAGGACTGGCAGACAAAAGAGGTGGCACAGTGGCGACTCCCCTGCTCACCATTTAAATACCCCCTGATTGGCAGGGGTCTTTAAATGGGGGGGAGGGAGGCAGATTGTCAAGACCCCAGCAGTTCAATGATCACAAACAGTCCATTCTGTGAATAGCTATTTATTGATATGACAGCCCAAGGCAGGACGGACTTTGCGAAAACTGGCTTTGGCGGGCTTTTGCCCTTCTCTTATGTTTAAGCATGTTTAAGTAAACAGTTACATTTTCAAAGGAAAGCGGGAAGCAGCAGATCTTCTTCGTGGTCTCTGTGCATCACACCCATGGGAGAAAGTGCGCCTGCGCTGACCTGATCGGTACTTAACAAGCCAAGGATTTTTGCACTCAGCTCCAGTGAGCATGTGCAAGAACCCCACCATGCATGCTCACAGAGTGGGCGCAGACATCCTGCCAGTTCTCTTCTGACCGCCACCCTGATCAGTCAATCTCCTCGGTACTTTTATTTACTTCCCCCTTTCAAATAGCCACTTCTAATCCTATTTCTGCCTCTCCCAAATGCCCCCCCCCGGGATACTCGGTCTTTCACCAATCACGGATCAGCGGGTGGGGGGGAGGAGTGGCGTTACTCATACGGGAGGATTACTCCTTTCGGGCCCTCCCGGACCCAAGGATTGATGGTATTGAATGTGCCGGTCTGGCGTGGGATGCCGGAGAGGGGTTGGCAGTCTGGTTGGTGTACTGTCCGCCTAACGCACCAACCAGCGCCTTACCATCACTATTAGAGGCAGTGGCGGGCTGGGCGTTGAGGTTCCCGAGGCTTATGGTCTTGGGTGACTTTAACGTCCATGCTGACGACACGGCCTCCACTCAGGCGATGGACCTAGTGTCTTCCATGGCGACACTGGGGCTCTCTCAACTTGTTACGACTCCCACGCATCAGGCCGGTCACACACTAGACCTGATCTTTGCGTCTGGGATTTCGGTGAGCGATATCGCGGTAGAAGCGGTACCATGGTCGGATCACCTAGCCCTTAAGGCCCGTGTGGGGATGCCACCCCAACCCTGTATGGGCGGAGAGCCTATTTTGGCTCGCCCCCGGAGCCTGATGGACCCGGAATGGTTCCAAACGGCCCTGAGGGATCCTTGGCCCACTAGCAATTCCCTCGATGGCCTTGTGGAGACCTGGCAAGACCGGCTAACCAGGGCCATCGACGAAATAGCACCCCGGCGCCCTCTGCGCCCTCGTCTGAGGCTGGCCCCATGGTACACCTTGGAATTGCGCCAGCTCAAACAAGGGCTCAGACGACTAGAGAGGCAGTGGAGACATACTCGAGACGAAGCAATGAGAACATCCTACAGAACGTTTATGAAGTCTTATGAGATGGCAGTCAAGGCTGCAAAGAAAAACTACTTTGCAACCAAGATTGCATCTGCAAATTCGCACCCAGCACAATTGTTTAGAATAATTGGGGACCTTACAACATTGCCACAAGGCAAACCAAATATTAGAGAATTGGAGATTGGCTGTGAGGCATTTGCGAAATATTTTGCAGATAAAATCTCATTGCTCCGCCAAGACCTGCCTACCACCTTAGAAACAGTGAGTGAAATTGAGGCTCCGTGCCTGTCTTCGGGTTTGGTCCTGGATCACTTCGATCCGCTCAACCTGGAGGAAGTTGATGGGATCCTCTCCTCTGCTTGCCCAACAACATGTGATTTGGATCCTTGCCCCTCTTGGCTGATTAAATCTTGCCAGAGGGAGCTTAGATGTCCTTTACGGGACATCATAAATAGATCCCTCGCAGAGGGGCATTTCCCAACACCTTTGAAAGAGGCGTTGGTTCGTCCTTTCCTAAAAAAAATGTACAGCAGACCCGGCCGAATTGGCGAATTACCGTCCGGTGTCCAATTTACCATTTTTAGGTAAAATCATTGACAGGGCAGTGGCGTTGCAGCTACAGAGGTTCCTAGATGATGCTTCCGTTCTTGACCCGTGCCAGTCTGGGTTCCGACCGGGCCATGGGACGGAGACGGTGCTGGTCGCCTTGGTGGATGACCTTCAGCGGCATCTGGATCGGGGCGGTGCTGCGGTACTGATGCTAATAGACCTGTCGGCGGCATTTGACACAGTCGACCATCAGTTGCTAAAGCGCCGCCTCGCCGACATAGGGGTTGGGGGGTTGGCCTTGCAATGGCTTTCCTCCTTCCTCTCTGATCGGGGACAAAGGGTGGCTATTGGGGGTGAGTGATCCCAGAGGCACACACTTGATTGTGGGGTGCCCCAGGGAGCAGTTCTCTCCCCAATGCTGTTTAACATTTATATGCGCCCCCTTGCCCAGATTGTCCAGAGGTTTGGGCTGGGTTGCCATCAATACACAGATGACACCCAGCTCTATCTACTAATGGATGGCCGGCCTGGCTCCGCCCCAGGGAACCTAGATCGGGCTTTGCAGGCTGTAGCAACGTGGCTCAGACTGAGTGGGCTGAAGTTGAATCCAGCGAAGACAGAGGTCCTTTGTGTGGGCCGCGGCGCCCGGGGAGGGGAAATAGCTCTCCCAACTTTCGACGGCGCACCATTGAAACCAGTGCGCCAGGTAAAGAGTTTGGGTGTTTTACTGGAGCCTTCATTATCAATGGAGGCCCAGATAGCAGCCACTGCCAAGTCAGCATTCTTCCATCTGAAGCGGGCAAGGCAGTTGGCCCCCTTCCTGGAACGTCGCGACCTCGCAACAGTGATCCATGCAACGGTCACCTCAAGATTGGACTACTGTAATGCCCTCTACTTGGGGCTACCTCTGTGCCGGACCCGGAAGTTGCAGCTGGTGCAGAACGCGTTGGCCAGGCTACTATTGGGGCTCTCGAAATGGGAGCACATACGGCCGGGGCTGCGCGGACTTCACTGGCTGCCAATTACCTACCGAGTCCAGTACAAAGTGTTGGTTATTACCTTTAAAGCCCTATATGGCCGAGGACCAGCCTACCTAAGGGACCGTCTCTCCCCATATGAACCCCAGAGGGCACTGAGGTCAGTGGGTAAAAACAAAATGACCATCCCTGGGCCGAGAGAGGCCAAACTCCAAAACACCAGAGCACGGGCCTTTTCAGTTGCGGCTCCTGCACTGTGGAACCAGCTTCCGGAGGAAGTGCAGGCCCTGAGGAACCTTGACCAGTTCCGCAGGGCCTGCAAAACCGCCCTTTTTAGACAAGCTTATAATGCTATCGACTGCTGAGTTGCTAGGAACAAAGAACCGCCATCTATAATATTATCTAAACTGGCAGAACCAGCGCCAGAACAGCTTTATTGCTGCCAGATATATATAATGTAACTTAAACTATGTATTTTAATTTTATTAACTGGTTTTTATATGTTTAATTTTAATTGTTAAATTCAATGTTTTACCTATTTATGTTAATGTTGAATTGTTGTTAGCCGCCCTGAGCCGCCTAGGCGGGGAGGGCGGGATATAAATAAAATCTATTATTATTATTATTATCATGTTATCTCAAAAGCAAATAATAACAAACAAAATGAGATGGTGAAAAGTAAAAAACTTTACTCTCCTCAGCCCTTTGGATTCCCCCCTCCCTTTTCCCCTTCCCTGTTACAGAAAAGCAGTGGAGGTGGGCTCTCTTGCCAACTCAAATGCTGGAGTCAAATTTCCCCTCCTGATTCGTTTCATCCGCTCTCCCTACCCAGAGAGACTTGCAAAATAGATCTTCACCAATCCTCCCGACTAGTGAGGAAAAAGCCAGCCACATGCCTGTTCAAACTGCTTGAGTCATCTCCCTCACTGATTCAATGGACCTTGATGTCTTCAATCCTGGACAATAAATGGCCCAACTTGCAACGTTGGTGCCGGAAAGCAAGACAAACTCTCATGGCTCTTCCCTTTCCAACATTGACTGCTCTGTCCTACAAGCATATTCAGCATTGAAGTTGGAGTCCTCGCTACCTGTCAGCAACTGCTGCAGGGAGGACAAGGGATTCGGGGTAGACTGCAGGCATGGCAAACATGACTTCTATCGTCATGCACCAGTTGCCCAGTGAAGGATCGGCGTCGGAAGGATCAGCGTCGGAGTTGGCGATCACTTCCGTCTTCAACTCCTGACATCGCAGATTGAGCCCCCCGACGCTCAGCTTATTCCCAACCCGAGTGCTTCTGTGACCCAGTTCATAGCACAAATGCACCTCCCATCTGTGCTTGGGGCCCCAAGAGCCAATGCCTCTCTGCTTGGCTGCAGTCTCATGGGCACTGGAGCCAAAGCGCTCCCCCATACCGACATTCGACCTCGAAGGCGGAGGCTCCTCAGCAGCAATGATGCTGACCCCCCCCCCCTTTACCTTCCTCTATCGTCACCCTCACTTTCACATGGGCTCTCTCCAGTTTTATAAAGAAAGACTGCGTAGGGTCCCAGCAGCTTTTTGTTCCTCTTGCTCCGAGGACCTCCCAAGTTGGTCCACAATGTGCAACCTCCCTTAGGTACTGGATGCTTTACCATCCATCGTACTACTGTTAGCAACAGCGACCTGGCTGCTCTGTTACCAAATCAATGCTAGAAGAAGCGCCGTCACAAACCTCCAGAGCAGACTCACATGGCACCAAATATCAGCATCTCTATCCATCCTCTGACTGTTTCGATGCAGATCAAGCCTTGCCTACCTCCACGCTGTTTCTTTACCCTGAGCTTCACGGTCTCTGCCTTTACCATTGGATGACCATAACTCCTGCGGTGACTGCATGAAAGCATTAGGCTATACCCTGATGCTTTCTCCTATCAACTTCAACCCTCGACCACTGCAGTGGTGTTCAACATCATTTCACTTGACATTTGCTGTTTTAGCCCCCCCCCATTATTATTAATTTATTGTTATTAATATTATTATTATTATTACAGCAGTAGTGCCATAAAGGACTAAGAAGTTTGCACTACACTGATCCTTACTCCAAGTCCCTCTCCTTGGCCGGATCATAGGTGTACAATGCATGAACTGGGGGCTGAACTCTCTCTTGCTAACCCTCCTTTTTGTGTGTGTGGGGGGAGGGAAATTGACACCTTGGACAAGACATTTTATTCGGCTGGTATTCAGGTGTTAAGACCCTCTGCTACTCCACTCACACCAGCTACTGGCAGCTTATGTTAGGGCAACATCTCTCAGAAGCACTGCCTCCCCCTCCAGTATGTTCAGCTCTCTGCTGTCAAACCTAATTCAAAGGGGGCATGCTCTTGTCCTCATGACAACTCATCACTTGTAGTTATTACTCCTGGATGCCATGCATGTCTTCGCTCTACTGCCTCAGTCGGGCACTAGAACATATACTGAAGTTTTCCTGCTCAAGGCAGTTGCTGTCCACTCTACTGCAGATACCATTTGGCATGAGATGCTCAGGAGCATCACAACGCTCTACAATCTGGGCCTGCCTCCAGGTTCTACGCCATCTGGGACACAACCTAGAACAAACGACAATCCTAGCACCAACCATCCGAACTCTCCTGGAAGCAGGGTTCTGCCTCAGTACTAACCGACACCTTTTCTCTCTTACCTGAGGGAATGTAGTGCAGCTGCATCAGCTACCTGCCGGTTGAAGGCTCATATTAACACCAACTGTCCTCCTGGCAGAAGTCCAGTCATTCCTGATCAGGGACCAAGCTCTTCTACCCTTCCAAGTTTCCACCTTCCCTTTCAGTACTTCATAGTATCAAGAACAGGACAGGGAGACCTCTGCCTCATCAGGATCTACAGAGGACTAAATGAAATCCCTCTAGTACAATTTTAGCAGGACTGCCCTGCATGACATCTTCCTGCCAACTAGCATGAAGATGGGATTGGCACCCCTGATTTACTGAATGTGTATTCCCATTACATTTGGGCCACTTCACTTCCATTGGGCACTTGAAAGCTCCATGCATCCTTCTCAAATTATAATGCTCCTCGCAGCCTGCTCTACTTTCTAGGTTTAACCACACTCCTGTAACTGTTGGTTGCTAAACTGACCAACTGTTGGTTGCTAACTCCAGATGGATCCTCATTTACAATGCTCAGTCCACTTTGACGTATTCCAACACTCTGGAGAAAGAAAGAAAGAAAGAAAGAAAGAAAGAAAGAAAGAAAGAAAGAAAGAAAGAAAGAAAGAAAGAAAGAAAGAAAGAAAGAAAGAAAGAAAGAAAGAAAGAAAGAAAGGGCGTTTTCACACTGACCTTACTCGGGAGCGACATCCCTCTTCACCGCGCAGCGTCTGCGCAGATTTCGCACTAATTGCTCCGCAGAACCCGGAAGAGCCGCAAAGTCCTGCGGCTTTTGCGTCGCAAAAGTAAACTGGCCAAAAACCAGTTTACATTTGTGATGCAAAAGCCACGGGACTTCGCGGCTCTTCCGGGATCTGCGGAGCAATTAGTGCGAAATCCGTGCAGACGCTGCGCGGTGAAGAGGGACGTCACTCCCGAGTAAGGTCAGTGCGAAAACGCTCAAAGAAAGAAAGAAAGAAAGAGAGAAAGAAAGAAAGAAAGAACTATGAATGCTAGCCTGTGGGATCTGCACATGTGCACACATCATATGGGGGGTGCAGAACTTTCTCTTTTGTGCATGTGCGTCAAACATGGTAAGAACACACAGTTCTCCATGTTGATTCTCTCTAGGCCTTATGGCCTCAACCACCTCAGTCCAGGCGCTTACCAACCTCTCATGAATGTCCTACATTTCTGGAGTTCTGGTGCCTCAGAACTCTCTGACTCTCCAGGGACCCCCTGTTGCTTCACCTCCCCCTACTGCCCAAGGTCCTAACCATGGGATTGGCGCATAATGGGAGCTCTTTCTGCTTTTAGGGACATCTCTCCAACTCCCTATCCTTGCTTTCGGATCATTACAAACCAGTCTCTGGTTCCAGAAGACGCACATGAATGATCCCATGTCAAGAGCTTACCAGCCCTGACCTGGATAGCCCAGGCAAACCTAATTTTATCAGATCTCAGGAGCTAAGCAGGGCCAACCCTGTCAAGTGCTTGGATGGGAGACCTCCTTGGAATACCAGGAACAGGAGGCAGGGACAGACTGTATCAAGCCACTTATAACCTCCTGACCATGCCAACTACCACATCATTTCCTGTGAACGCTGGCGATAAGATCCACTACACACTTCCCTCAGCTATCACTTGCAGAGACGTCTGTCTTCACCCTTGCATAAATGCCTCATCCCTCATCTTATAACTCACAGATGGGCTATTGGCAGAACGCTTGTACCCTAGTACTGGGACAGACAGTATAGACTTCCACTGTTCCTGCAGGTCATCCATCCACTTGGAGACCTGAACATACAGGCAATTTCTTGAAACTGCAGGGCGACATCCCCTCATGTTGGAAGGTTTTTTCTCCACCCTCTGTTTTGTCTCTGGGGTCACTCTCCAATCGACAGCATCTGAGCAAGATCAGAAACATCAGCGATTCTACCCCAGAGCAGAAGTGGATACCAGATCTTAAGAGATGGTCTCCTTTCCTGCGACACAGCCAATACCTCTACGTGTTCCCATGTCTACCTTGAAATTCCAGGGTAGCCAACAAAATCCTAAGCCATGCCCTCACTGCTCTAGGACATAACTATGATGGCTTTGCCATCACTAGATTTCTCTTCTGCATCGTCTCGCCCCAGAGACTCCCCCTGCTTTTCTCCCACCTTTGTACTCCTGTTGTACAGTGGCCAGATACAGCACCACACAGTGTTTCTTTCTCAAAAATGGTTTGAGAGATTTTATTGTGCTCTTTTCAACTGGGACACACTCTTGAGTTCTGGAATAATAGGAAACCCTCCGCATAATATTGCATTTCCAATTGGTCCAGAACTCTGTGCCTCCTGGACGCCTTCCAAATATGGAACTTCCTATTATCTCTGACTTCTTAGCATCATTGTAGGCTGCAGCCTCAACTCCTCTTGGGTTGGAACATGACTCCTGGCCACCTTGGCACCTGTACCACTGTACCTCCATTGATGGGTACCTGTCATCGTCACACTCTTCTATTACTCACTTCCTAAAGGCCTCGGCTTTCATCTTTATGCCAAATGACCACTTCGCCTTGGCATCTGCCTTTCTCTTATCAATCCTGCCAGGGAACCTCTCCAAACCCCTGGCTACTGGTTTCATTCATTTCTTGTCATGGGGAGCAGTGTTATTGATGGCTGTCTCTGTCACTGGTTGGATAGCTGGACTACTGGCTCTATGTTATGATACCGTTTGTTTTCATGATGAGTAGAATATACTTCTTCCCCACTCTCCAGCAGTACTCTTTCTCTTGGAAATAGAGTCTGAGTTGTAACTCTGACATCTCTCTTTCAAACCTTCTCTTCGTAGGTTGGCAGATGAAGAAAGTCTCCTTTCTTTGGATATCAAAAGGATCCTCCTTTTGTGTTCTTCATTCAACTCTAGAAACAATACTAACTTGTTCTTCTCCACTGTTTCCTCCAAACTAAACTGTAAGATCTCAGAAACTTCCCTGAGGCCTAACAGGACACCCTGAGCCCTACTGTCCCTTACCATGGGTTGCCTCTTGACCTGCCTTGAGGTCACTCAACTAGGGCCTTTGCCATGTCTCTGCTACACCAGGTGATCCACAGAGGTCTGCTACACCAGAGGTGATCCACACAAGAAGTCTATAGAGCTACGATCTAGGCCATTCAGCATATTGCTATGTCTCTACTGTCTATTTACACTAGTGTTTTTTCTAGTGGGCAATATGCTCCTGCTGTCTGCCGTGTCTGAATGACCTCCAGCACCCTCCTCCGAAGGTAGGCCTAGCTTGCTAATCTCCCATGGGTGTGATGCACAGAGACCACGAAGAAGATAAACAGGTTGCTTACCTGTAACTGATGATCTTCGAGTGGTCATCTGTGCATTCACACCACCCGCCCTCCTTCCCCACTGCTGTCGGTCCTTCGGCACTCTTTAGGATCATACAGTGGTCAGAAGGAACTGGTAGGATGTCCGCGCCCACTCTGTGAGCATGCGTGGTGGGGTTCTTGTGCATGCCCACTGGAGCTGAGCATGAAAATCCTTGGCTTGTTAAGTACTGATCGGGACAGCGCAGGCACGCTTTCTCCCATGGGTGTGAATGTACAGATGACCACTCGAAGATCATCAGTTACAGGTAAGCAACCTGTTTTTCCTTTCCCCAAGTCTTTCTCAGGCCCCTTTGCAGATGTGTACGTAATCACCAAGAGTGACCTTGGTAACTCTTGAGACCAGGCAGAAAGGAATGTGGTAACTGTTACATAGAGATAGCAGCAAGGCAAAGCAGAGACACAGGAAAGCAAAAGTACTTCAATATAATAATGGCAAGAGTCATCTTGACACAGATCAGCTGCTTCTGCCACTTCTCTGCCTAGTGGGGAGGTGGCAAATGCAGCCCCACCTACCCCATTTAAAAACCCCCTATGGGGGGCAGGGACAGGGGGCACAGGTGGGGTGGTGGTTTGGGGTGGCAGAAACCCCAGCGCTGCCCGAGGGGGGGCAAGAGGTAGAAAGCAGAACCATTGAGGGAGCTGGGGGAAAGCAAGCTACTGTAAGGCGGCTGCAGCAGCAGCAGCAACCCTGAAAAAAGAATCAGGAGAAGAAAGTTGTTTGCTGGGGGAGGGGAGATTTGAGCCCTGTTCAAGCTGCGTGTTTGACACGCCTGACTTAAATTGTAGAATATACTGCTATGAGATATAGTGATGGCATCTAGTCTAGTTGACTTTAAAAGGAAATTAAACAAATTCATGGATTCATCAGTGGGTATTAGTGATAATAACTGAATTGAACCTTCATATTCAGAGGCAGAATATTAGTGCTGGGGGAGGGGGGACAACAGAGGCAGACTATGGCCCCTATGTCCTGCTGGTAAGTTTTTTATTGATATCTGGTTGGCTGTTTTGTGAAAGAGGATGCCGGACTAGAGGGACCATTGGATCTGATCAATCATGGCCATTCTTACATTTTTAGAAACAAGAACGTCCTGATTCACAGCTTAATCTCTATGGACTTCATGGACATTGGACTTTTGTGTGTTTACAAATACAGGTATTATGGAGGTACATGTTGGAATCTCTGCCACATGTACAGATGTGATACATACATTTGTTACTGTAAAGTATGAAGTAGTTCTGTCACCAAAACCAGGTTGTTTGGGTGTCTTCCATTCCACTAGATGCTGTGTTTTTAAATAGAGCTGTGTGACTGATATCAATTCCATGCATAGATTATACGGCAATTTACTAGGTTCATTCGCTTTTAGGGATCAATAGCAGGATCACTAGGTTAAACAAATCCTCAAAGAAAGTTAGAAATGTATCTCTGCTGCACTTTTAAAATCACTTCTCACCAGCTGGTTCCTTTAAATACATGCAAGAAAATGTAGGTTGTTGGTTCATTGTTACTAAAATCCATAGACCAGACATACAGAGGAAAATACAAGCATACAAAGTTTCCAAAAATGTCAATTTGTTATATAGGGCTGCTGCAGTTTTAGACAGATATGTGTTCAATTTTCATTGCCTTCCATGTAGCGCAGATTGTGGGACAAGGACTTCTCTAATACATGTATAGTAATAAATTACTTTTTTCAGGAAAATCATTGGTTTATAGAGGTGTAATATCCAACAATGGTTCCCTTATGAGGACTGAAGGAATGATGACACCTATACATTTACTCTTTCTTTAATTTTTTTTTTAAAAATGGTTCCTTTTTGGTTTGGATAGCACTACTTGGCAGCTATAGTGTAATCCTCTCTCTAAGCACTTGAATGATGTGAATTACTTACTTTACTGAATTAAACTAGGCTACTTTTAGAGCAAGCATTGGAGCTGGTAAACTGGGAGGAAAATAAATCAGGATGATCCATTTCCCAGTCTGCATTAATTATAAAAAATGTGGAAACTTGTCCCGTGTATTTCTTTGCTGAAATTTCTATTTTTATGACTCATCAGTTTAATAATTTTAAAGTTATATGTCTAAGGATCTTACATTAGATAGTTTTCTGGGCAAGTGAGCTCTGCTAGGACTTGTATTGCTTGCTTCTTGTAGTGATGCTTCAAAGAGTATTGCTAGCCAAAAGAAAATACAGGGAAAGCAGCTGTTTTCCTTCTATAAGCTGAAGAGCATATTAAGACACTTGTGTTGCTTCAAGAATGTACTGCAGGCTGCGGGAGGGGGGGAAACACACCTAGGCTGCAATCACACACACGAAATCATGCACTTTCGATCCACTTTCAAAGCACTGGATTTTGCCAGTTCACAAAGGCCCTTTCTGCATTCTGTTTTTACTCCACAGTTTCTCAGCAGTTGAGTTGTTACACCTTTGACTCAGATCATTTACTTTTCTGCATCTGTTGAATTTCCTTGGTACTTCATGCCTGAAATGTCACTCTCTGTGGATTATGTTTTCTTTATTTCCACCCCATTGGGGGTGGGGAGTAGATCTGCGACTGGCTAGAGATAAAAAGTTCCCGCTGCCATGGCAGCAACAAAGAAAGCTGAGACTACAGAAAGAGAAGCTGGAGGACCCCCCCCCCCCAATATAAAAAACCCATCAATAAAAATAATAACGAGGGAGGGGAGATCTGAAGAGGATCATGGTTGATAGCATTTTCCTCTAACAGGGCATGAGAAGAGAGAATGCACAGACACACCACATCTTTCATCTCCCTCCCTCCATGATTCTGCAGAAAGAAAGGGAAGGGGAAATCCAGGCTGGGAGTAGGGAATTCTCTAGTCTTTTATATTTACTGATTCCTTCTTATACTCTCTCTGGCTTTTTAAAAGTTTACCTGCCTGGGAAGGGCACATCTTTCTCTTTTGTTTTGAGAGAAGAGGGAAAGAAAACAGAATGGGGAAGGGACATTGCTCTAAAGCAGTGGTTCCCAACCTTTTTGGCCCCAGAGACCAGCTCCAGGGCCAGCCCACTGACTGCGACCCAGAGCAGGCAGGGTGGGGGGACCCAATTTGTCCTCCCTCCCCACGGCGCCTCCTCCCTCCTGTTTTCCTCCCCCATTTTCTGCCTCCCTCCCTCGTTGTGCGACCCATGGAAAACAGGTGGCGGCCCACTACTGGTCCCTGGCCTGAGGGTTGGGGGCCCCTGCTCTAAAGAGAGACAGGACATTACAGGTGAAAGCAGTGGGCAGGCCTCAGAGATCTGCCAGAGACATTCTACTTCTAAAAAGAAACCCAGATCAAACACGGAGCTGGCAAAAAGTCTGCCCCAAAAGTAATTTTGGAAACTGCAAGGAGAAAGGAAACTGGAACCAGTGTGAGTTCTAGTCCACCAAAACAGATGTAGAAAAAAGAAGCAGCTCCGGGACAAAAGCTAACTCAAAGTGGGAGGTGGTATAGAAGGTGAATTAGAAAGGTGCTCAGAAACTATAGCAGAAGGAGGTGTAGGAAGGGCCAAAGTAAACTCCAGTTGGAAAGTGCAGTGAAAGCGGATTGAAAGTTCGTTATTTAGTGTGTGTGATCACAACCCTAAAGAGAGAACCATACATGTGCTCTCTTTTACCCATCTTTTATCTTTCTAGAGAATGGGAAATCAGGCCACAGGTCAGTGAAATGGCCAACTGTGATCAGAATGCATTGCTATGATTGTGCATCCATTTCATTACCACTGTACAATATAAGACCCAGCTCAACTCCTCCTGTTTTCCATCCTATTGCAACTCAAGTTGCCAACTTCTGGAGGACACATCTGGCAAAGGTTTTTCTGTCAGCTGTTTAGGCTGTTTTAGTAAAAATGCAAAAGTGGCCCTCAAAATGATTTGAATTGTGAAGCCCTGAGGTTAATTGACTAATTCTTGTGAAGACACTGAACACAAAACACTCAAAATGTGTTTAATTGTGAGTAGTCCTTTAAACAGACTTCAAGTATTCCAGCATGTTAAAAAACTGAAATACATGTGAGGGAATAGAGAAAAGCAAGACATTTTTTTTGGGCCAGAGTGTACTGGAGCAGAGCTCTGCCTGGGCTGGCCAGGGCTCCAGCTGGCATGCTGGGGAAGATGCCGGGGGGGGGGGGGGGGGCTCCAGCTTTCCACACTGTGCCCATGCCTTCCCCAGCAGGTGGCCATGCCTCCCCAATGGCTTCAGGCTTCCCCAGTGTGCCTGCTGTGGGCAAATGAGCTCCTGCTGGGCTTTTTCTACCCCAAAAAAGCAAAAATCCAGTAGCACCTTGAAGATTAACAAAAGTTATGGCAGGGTAGTGTAGATAACTGGGGAAGGCAATGGCAAACCACCCCGTAAAAAAGTCTGCCATGAAAACATCATGATGCAATGTCACCCAGAGTTGGAAATGACTGGTGCTTGCACAGGAGGCTACCTTTATCTTTAATCTGCTCACTTCTTCAATTATAGTTAGATACACTTTTCAGATACACTTGAGGGAATAATAACATTTTGACACATGCTGGATCATTGTTTTCGTTGTTACTGTGACAAACTGTTGCAAACTAGTTTGCACAAGCTCCTTTTGATGACAGCAGTTGTTTCCTCTGTGTGTCATGAAAATTTGCTGAGAAATATAGTGATTCATAATTTGTCAAATATCCAGGTTTACTAGAAAGTTTTTAACAAATCATAAATGATTAGGCATTCTATGTAGCCTCAAATCCATTGGAATTAACTGTCTAAGATTAAATACATCAGAGTGGAAACAAAATAGCTGGTTTTGGTTATCGTTTTAAGTCATCTCAGCTGACAGCACTCTGCTTCTGTTAATGGCTGGAGTATTGGGTTTCATTTTGCTACCACACTGTTCAGCCATCCGGTATCTCTTTTCTGTATTCCCCTTAAATACATATCTTTGATGCTAGTGGGGATTTATGCTCATGCATTACATGAAAGTCAATGATGAGAAAAGAATAAGTCTCATTAACTGTAATTGAGAATCTATAGTTATACCATGTATGTAAGAGAGAGATCACATTTCACACAAGGTTTACATATGCATACTTAATGAAAACTCCATTTAAAAAATTAGAGATTTGTGACAGGGAGTGAAGCTCCATATTTTAGACAAGACAGACAAGATTCCAACATTGTTCATGGTAGTAGTTTGCACATACCACCATGGTATTAGTTCTGCTTGACTGAAAACAGATTGAGCTGAGTTGTAACACTTGTTCGAACAAGCTTTTTCTTCAGCATCAACAATTAATGGATAATTGTAATTTAATCCTTCAACAAGGTTGCCTAGGTATGGAACATAGGCCACGTCCTGCTTTATGATTCTTAAAATAAGCTCAAACAATATTTTGAGAAACACATATACATTTGAGTTTTGATTTAATAAGAATCTATGGTGTGCTATGAAAGCTGATAGTGCTAACATTCTGTCTCTCTTAATATGTAGTATAAGTAGTCTATTTGTATTTCTCAGTATTAGAAAATATTGCTTATAAAGAAACAGAAGTAACTGATTTTTCTTTCTATTTTATGAGTATCATAGAGTTCTAGAGGACCAAGAACACAGTGTCAGGTAATGAAAACTCATGAGGCAAGATTTGCTGTATTGCTATATGTAATTTCCAGATGCTCATTTGACACAATTTTACTCTCTTTATAAAAATTGAATTCCACATTGTAATTACAAGATATTTACAGAATAGTCCAACAGTCATTTAATGTTTTCCCCAGATTCCCCAGTAATACCTTCTCTTCTATATTATGCAATTGAATAGTTTGTTAATAACCACAGAGCAAGTGGCAGTGGATATAAGTTGCAGAAAAATGGATTAGTTATCAAGGGGGGGGGGACACCTTAATCATAACAGAAGCTATTTACAGAAGTTGCAAAACAGTCTTTGTGTGTGGGGGGGGGATTGGAATTCAGAGTAAAAAAATCAGATTGGTAAAGTTGATCTTTAAATTGAAAATTAGTATAAGCATGTGAACAATGCAAAAGAAAAAGCAGGAGGGGAAGTCTGTTTGTCCCTGAGCCACTTACTTATTTTGATTATGTCACTGGTTTGGGTAAGAGGTTGTATGCTATAGCTAGTGCAAAATGTCGTGACCCATCTAGTGAACTGCAGGAAAAGGGAGTGCCATGCAGAGGGAATTATAGCATTTTAGCTTTGATGTTACAAAGGCATGTATTGAAGTCACAAGGTCTGATTCTGGAAGAAAAGGTTGCTACCCTCTCACCAGGCAGAGCTGCTGTAAAATACTCTTGCTAGGTTCATACCCTCAAGTTTCAGATGCAGCAATGGATCCAGTCTGAAACTTGAATAATTGGGCTTACTGAGCCCCCGCTAATAGCAGATGCTTTCTCCTTCATCCCAATTCCAGAGTCTGTCAGTCATTATTACTTCACTTTTTGCCTGCATTCAACTTCAATCAGTTTACCCATATCCAGTGTAGTAGTAAACCTAAAGATCACAGGACCTCATTTCAGATAAAGTTGAGTTCAGAGTCATCCATATATTGAGGGCAGCTCATTGAAGGTTTCTACATCATCTAATTTATTGAACTGAATTGTAGGTAGTATATCTTATACACTGTGTTAGGAATTATTAGGAAAGGGATTGAGAATAAAACAGCCAATATCTATGGTGCAATAGATCTATGGTGCAGCCTCATTTTGAATACCATGTACAGTTCTGTCCCTGTATCTCAAAAAGGACAGTGCAGAGCTGAGAAAAGTGCAGAGGAGGGCAACCAAGAATATTAGGGGCTGGAGCACCTTCCTTATGAGGAAAGGCTGAGGAGTCTGGGACCTTTCAGTTTAGAAAAGAGACAACTAAAGGGGGACATGATAGAGAGTTGACAAAGATAAATTATTCTCCCTGTCCCAAAATCCTAGAACTTCGGAGCACCCAATGAAACTGATGGTCAGTAGGTTCAAGATGCATAAAAGGAAATACTACTATCTTCTTCGTGGTCTCTGTGCTTCACATGTATGGGATATAGCACCTGCGTCGATCCCCCGAATCAGTACCTAAAAAGCCCGGGATTTTTTTGTGCTCGGCACCAGTGGGCATTTGCAGGCATCTCAGTACGCATGCTCACCGGAGCCAGTGCGAGGATCCCGCCAGTTTCTTTTTGACCGCCGCGTTGATAGGATCTCCTTTTGACTGCTTCGGTCAGTGCCTTTGGATTTCCCCCCCATTATTCGCCCGTTTGTTGTTTTCCTAGTTAGTTGTTAGTATTATAGTTAGTTGTTGTTGTTTAAAAAAAGACTTTGTGTTGGACTTTGCCCTTTGGGACTTTATTTTCCCCCATTCCCTCACAAATCTTTCTGTGTGGGTTCCGGTGCCTATGGAAAGGCGTTGGGGTTTTTTCAAACGTTGCCTCAAGTGTGGTAGCAAGATGGCACCCCCTGATAGTCACTCCCTCTGCTTATTGTGTCTGGGTGAGGGACACCGAATTGATTCGTGCCCGCATTGCTGGAGTTTCTCGAAGCAAACCCGCAAAAACTGGGCAGCAAGGCTATCGGCAGCACTTGTAGAATCGGCTCTTCATCTGCTGGAAATGGCAACGGGCCCATCGGTATCGATGGAAGAAGCTACCCAGGCCCCGACAGTTGCATCAGCCAATCCATCATCGCTGGTGCAGACGAGCATGTCAACTGAGCGAGGCCGACCCACAAAACGACCCTCTGAAGGGTTAGTGGTGACTCCGGCTAAGAAATGTCAGGACGATTCGGGGACCCGATTGTCCCTCTCAAAGAAGTCTAAATCCAAGGAGAAGCAAAAGAAGGACAGACTTTCCCGCACTCCTTCTCCTTCTCGGGATGCTTCGTTGGAGTCGATGTCGACTCAAGCTGCTCCACCCCGGAAGATTCTGGCATCTCCACGTCCACGGAGTCCTTCGGTATCAAGAAGCAGAGGCTTGTAGCCAATCCAGGAGATAGACCTAACCTAGCGCACCCATTAGTCTAGATCGGGGTCACATCGTTGGAGCGACGGTGGTTCAGTATTGGAGGTTGAGGCTTCAGCGCTGAATGAACCCTTGGCACCACTTCAGCCGTGGAGAGAGCTTGAACCGACTGCTGTGGTTCGACGTTTCCCACCACCTCCATTGTGGGATCAACGTCAGTGGCCTTGTTCCTATGGATATCTGTACCCACTGCCATACCAGTGGTACCCTCCACGTAAATTTCCAGAATGGGATCAGCAGTTGGAAGCCTCGCATTGCTCGAGGGTTTCACATCACTCCACACATCGTGCATTGGCATCGGTGTCAATCCCTCCCGAGAGACGCAGAGAGCGGTTGGAGGAAGTGCAGGCTCGCCCGTCAGTATCACTCCGTTCACCCGAATGTGCTTCGACCCCAATACTATCTGAGCACTCGGTGAGAAGAGACTCTTTATCATCGGACTCTGAGGTCGGTACCAATGATCCGGACAGGGCAGCGGAATATTCTCCAGAGTCGCATATTGCTGAGGACCTTCCCATATTGCCATCGGAAGATCTGAAGTCTTATGGGGACTTGGTGAAGCAGATGGCACACTCTCTCTCCCTCACAGTGATTCAACCGCAGCCAGTTGTCGATGACACCGTCTTTGACATAATGCAGAGAGACACTTACAGTGGCCCTTACAGTGACTAAAGTTATCCTGCAGGCTATGAAGGAGCCCTGGGCAAAGCCAGCATCTACACCAATCTCTACACGAAGACCGGACTATATGTATTGTGTTCAGGAGGCTGGTGCTGAGTTCTTGTTCTCCCACCCCAAACCCAACTTGGTGGTGGTCTCCTCGTCCTCAAAGGCCCGCAAAACACATTCTTCTCCACCTGACAAAAAAGGCAAGAAAATAGACAACATGGGCAGATGGTTCTATTCAGCTGGAGCATTGGGAGTGAAGATCTCAAATTACGCCGCATGCATGGCTCGCTATCAATACTCCGTTTGGGAGCAGCTCACACCACTAATGTCTTCCTTGAGTGAGGAGAAGCGATCTTCGTTCAAAAAGTTGCAAAAAGAGGGCTTTGCTGTGGCTAAGCAACAACTGGCTGCAGCAAAGCACATGGTGGATGTATCTGCCAAGACCCTCACGTCCGCTGTCTCTCTGCGTTGTCACTCTTGGCTATGGTCTACAGCTCTTCAGCCTGACACCAGGGTCTACATTGAAGACCTTCCTTTCGAGGGTGAAAGTCCTTTTAGTTCCACCATTGACAATGTCCTTCAAGAGATGGACAAAAGCATAAAGACCTCAAGGAACCTGGGTGTCCCGGCTTCCTCTAGGGCTGGCAAGCCTAAGCAATGGCATAAATCCTGGCCCAAGAGGCCCTACCAGAAATTCTCCCTTGACCAGCCTTGGAGACCTCACTCTTCGCAAGCAGAGAGTAGGTCTCCCTATAGGGGAAATAACAAAAACAGGTTTGCTTCAGCATCCGCAACCACTGGCAAATCTAAGGGTGCCTGCCCACAAAAGCAGGGCCTTTGACTTTTCTGTAGCACACATCACTGTCCCTCCTTCGTCACAAATCCACCTCCATCAGTATCTTCCGGCTTGGGAGTCCATTTCCACAGACAGGTGGGCTCTTTCCATCATAGCAGAAGGATACAAGATAGATTTTGTTCATGTTCCGAGTCAGTGCTGGTCACCACACCTCCCCCCGTTAGAGGAAGTTCACAACCTCTTGCAGAAACAAGCCATAGAACCGGTCCTTCCAGAGGACAGGACGGAGAGATTCTATTCTCGTTATTTCCTGGTCCCCAAATGGGATGGGGGATTGATACCAATTATGGACCTTTGGAATCTGAACAAGTTTATCATGTACCATAAATTCAGGATGTCTACATTGCAGACGATTCTTCCCCTCATCAACCAAGGGGACTGGATGGCAACCCTGGATCTGAAGGATGCCTACTTCCGTGTCAATATCCACCCGGCTTACAGGCGTTTCCTCAGGTTTCTGGTAGGCTCCAACCATTTCCAGTTTAAAGCCCTTCCATTTGGCCTGTGTACTGCACCACAGGTGTTTACCAAGATGATGAGTGTGGTAGCCGCACATCTTCAGCTGCAAGGCATAGTCGATTTTCCATATATAGATGACTGGCTCCTCGTGGCAGATTTGGAAGAGCGTCTATCCGGCCACATTGCAACCACTCTTCATCTTCTTCACACCTTAGGTCTGCAGGTCAACATGAAGAAGTCCCATCTGATACCATCAAGGACTGTTCAGTTTATCGGCGCTTTGCTGGACACAACACTTCATCGTGCTTTTCTGCCTCAGCAAAGAGCATCAGACATCATTGCTCTCATCCATCTTTTGCAAAGCTGGAAATGGGGCATGGCACAGCAGCTGCAGTGGATGCTGGGGTTGATGGCGGCTACCAGTGTGCTTCTGTTTGCGAAACTATATATGAGAAGGCTTCAACTCTGGTTCCTCAGAAAGTTTCGGCTGTTACGGGAAAAGAGGTTCATGCTTCCATCATCGATCCTTCTGGCCCTGGAATGGTGGAAATCCAAAGACAACATCTGTCAGGGAGCTCCCTTCCATCTGCCTGTAACGACAGTCACGATCACCACAGATGCGTCTTTATGGGGCTGGGGTGCTCATATGGATACGCTGTGTGTGTGTGTGTGGGAGGGTCCATGGCCTCCACAGCTGACTTGGTGCCACATAAATTATATTGAACTGCTGGCAATTCACTTT
Organism: Heteronotia binoei; assembly: GCF_032191835.1. Classification (NCBI taxonomy): domain Eukaryota; kingdom Metazoa; phylum Chordata; class Lepidosauria; order Squamata; family Gekkonidae; genus Heteronotia; species Heteronotia binoei. The sequence continues at coordinate 90,262,372 of NC_083243.1, read as the reverse complement.
GCTCTTCGGTCCTTCCATCCCTTGGTGGCGGGGAAGGCTGTGGCCCTGTTGATGGACAATACTACAGTCCTCTGCTATGTCAACAGGCAGGGAGGCACAGTTTGCAGATGTCTCTGTGTGTTAGCAATAGAACTGTGGCAGGAATGCCTGGTGCATGGCATCTATGTGAAGGTGGCACATCTTCCAGGAGTACTCAGTCTCCAGGCAGATTCGTTGAGCAGAGGAGCAGTGTCTCCGCACGAGTGGGAGATGCAGTGGCGCTTCCTTCAACCTGTGTTCCAGTTTTGGGGGTACCCTCAGGTGTACGTCTTTGCCACAGCCCTGAATCGGAAGTGTCCTCTGTTCTGCACCAGGGGAGGATCGGATCCAGCGTCCTTGGGAGACGGTCTAATGTTCCCATGGAAGGGTTGGTTTCTGTACCTATTTCTGCCTCTTCCGCTGCTGACAAAAGTGGTCAACAAAATAGTGAGGGAAGAGCTGAGGTGCATACTAATCAGGACAGCATCCAATATTCAAAGTCGTTGCCAAGCCAGGGTCATACACAGTAAGCAGTCCAAACTACAGCAGATAACAGTAATATCAGCAAGTATACAGAGAATAATCCAAGCACAGTAGCTAAGATTAACACCAGCGGTATTCACTGCCACCCGGAAAGTAAGTAATGCAGTACCCACAATCCTTACAGACAGGAAGAACAAGTTCACTGGCCTTCCTTTTATCTACATACCAATCATGCAATCTATACAGAGGTTGCATCAGCCTTCGTGAGTCAGCACAAAGCCTAATCACAGGTGAGGTCATCCCACCTTACAATGGTAACAAGAAGCACCTGCTGCATGCCTCAGCATGACTTGCAGAAACAACATTACTAGTACTAAGATGGAGTCAGTTCAGCCATTTTAAGAACTGATTCCTAACATTCTCCTCTTACTAGTTATTAGTTTCTCAATCCGAGCCTTTTACAGTGCTCGTTGTGCTTTTCAGTTGTCAAGGGCTTAGTAAACATATCAGCTGTATTGTGGCCAGTATCACAATACCTCAAGTTTATTAACCCTTCTGCGATACATGCTCTGACATTCTGGTACCGTATGTCAGTATATCTATTTCAAATCCTCACTCCTTCTGCTTTAGCGATTTCAATCACTGCTTGATTGTCTTTTAGGACTTCCACAGGCTTCTTTGCCTCTATTTGCAGGTCCTTTAGCAGCTGTCTAAACCATTCTACTTCAGTACATGCAGTAGAAAGCGCACAAAATTCGGCCTCAGCTGTGGACAGTGCAACCACACACTGCTTTTGTGTTTTCCAGTATACTAAACATTCTCTCACATACATGGAAAAACCTGTTGTGGATTTCCTAGTCTCACAATCATTTGCAAAACTTGCATCTGTATATGCTTTCAGTGCCAGCTCCCCCCTTGGTTCGATATAAAGACACCAATCAGCAGTGTTCTTTAAATATCTCAACACTCTCTTAGCAGCAATCCAATGATTCTGCGTAGGGTTCTGGGTAGCTCTAGCCAACAGATTATAGGCTACTGATATGTCTGGGCATGTCCAGTTACTGATATAGCTCAGACTACCAATTAACGACCTGTACATTTCAACATTGCATGGTGGGCTATCAGTAACATCACTTACAAAGCCAATCACCATAGGGGTTGAAACAGTTTTGCAATCAGTCATCTTGTACTTATTCAACAAATCTATGATTTTAGGTTTTTGAGACAGTTTAAAACCTTGTGTAGTTTTTGCTATATCTACACCCACATAGGTTTGTACAGTACCAATATTTCTCAGTTTAAATTTCTTACTTAGAGCTGAAACAATATCATCAGTTTGTTTCTTAGTCTTGGTCAGTATCCCCAAGTCATCTACAAAAGTAAGAATAATACATCTTGCTTCACCACTTCCCTTGGTGAACACACATGGATCAGCAATGCTCTGGGTAAACCCCAGCTGTTTAAGTGTACCCACTAGGCATTTAGACCATTGATGACCACTCTGCTTTAGACCATACAAACTCTTATTAAGCAGCCAGTATCCCTTTCCAGTACTAGGAATACCTTCTGGCTTCTTTAAATAAATTTGGTGCTCCAAATCTGCATTAAATATGCTACACAAATATCCAAATGGGTAAAATGGAGTTTTTCCTCTAGCTGCAACAGTCAAGGCAGTTAACAGTGAACTGCTCTTTAATGTTGGAGCGAACACTTCATCATAAGACTCATTAGTCTGTCTGCATCCTTGTGCTACAAGCCTCGCCTTATACTTTTTTCCCCCAGACTGGTCTGTTTTCACCTTGTATACCCATCTAGTGCCTATGGGTTTTACACCATCAGGAACAGAATCAGTCTCAACATAAACATTTAAACGTTTCAGGGAAGAAAGTTCATCATCCATAGCAGCCTTCCAGTTACACTGCTCTTTCTTGGACAGAGAGAAAATATCAGTATATTTCTCTGGTTCTGGTATAGCAGACATCACAGGGCTGTAGCGTTCAGGAGCTCTCCTCTCACGTGTAGACCTCCTGAATGCAGGCACATCAGCTTCCACACTCCTCTGGGATAATGCATCCACGGTAGGCTTCACATCCGTTTCCTCCTCGTCAGGCACATCCTCGTCAGGTACAGCAGGGGTTAACTCGACCACCTCCTCCTCCTCTGAGTAATCAGGCAACGGGTTGAGGTGCAACCGGATTCCTTGTTCAGCCTCTTTCGGAAGAAATGATGGAGATTGCGTGCAGCGATTCCAGCCTTCTGATCTCTCCAGAAATGTCGCTGAAGCACTAATCACCACCTCACGACTATCAAGCGTACCAAAACGGAAACAGCTACCATTCTTCTCATATCCGAGAAACCTCATATGTTTAGCCTTCAGTTGGCCTTTATGTCTGAGCTGTTGAGGGACATGAACAAAAGCTGTTACACCACACACATGTATGTTTGCTAAGTTAGGTACCTTGTTATGCCATAGTCTTGCTGATTTTTTTTTCCAGTGGATGAACACCAAACTCAATTCAGGTTGTAATTTGCACAGCACATTGCCTCTGCCCAAAACCTCCAGGGCATATCAGCATCTCTCAACATGCATAGAGTCATGTTCTGCAGTGTCTGACCTCTCCGTTCACAAAATGCGTTGTGCGTTGGTCTGTATAAGGCTGTCAACCTGTGCTCAATTCCAAGCTCTGCAAAGATACTCTGAAATTGCTTATTAACAAATTCTGTACATCTATCAGTTAGAACACAAACAGGCACATTCCCAGTTTTCCTCCTTACAAACCTTAGCCAATTCTACACATTTTGGAAGGTTTCAGATTTTGCCTTCATCAGATACACAAAACCATACCTGGAGTAGTGATCTTCAATACTCAAGACAAATCTTGCACCACCTTGGGATGACTTAAATGGCCCAATCAGATCCATAAATATCAGATCAAGAGGTTTAGTGCTACTGAATTTACTTGGAACACGTACAGGAGCATTTTTAGACTTAACCAACTTACAGATTTCACAGTCCAGAAACTCTTTACACGGTTTAAGACTAAAGCCTTCTGCCTGTTCCACAGTCTTCTTTAGAGCAGGAAAACCCACGTGACCTAGTTTTCTGTGTAAAAGGTGACAACAATTATCATGCTTAGGTTTATTTACACAGACATTATTACACGTTTGTACCTTGGCTTATAAAATGTATAAATCTTCCTTCAGCATGGCTTTCACTTTCACACCGTCTCTGTGCGTCAGTTCGCAGCATGAGGTGTCAAATTGCAGTTTGAATCCTCTGCACAGAGCAGACACAGACAGCAGGTTCAGCTTAAGGGAAGGAATACAACCCATATGCAGCTCCTTCTTTAAGCTTGGCAGGAACACTCTTTCTCTGCCAATCACAGCCGTCTTCACTCCATCTGCTAAAGTAACAGCCTGGTTAATTACAGGAGTGTAAGTTTTAAACAGACTCCTCATATTACAAAGATTTTCCGACGCGCCACTGTCAATTAAGAAAGACTGAGCATGGTTAGTTGACTCACCAGCAGTAAAAAGATGCAAATTTCCAGTTTTTCTATCAGCAGAAACATCATCAGGCTGTCTCTCCTTTCCTCTCTTGACTTGGCAGTTCCTAAACAAATTTTTCTTTGAACCACACCGGAAACATTTCTTATGCACAGCCATTATAATATCAATTTGAGACTCAGGCTCCTCCTTAGCAGCATAAATACTGCTCTTATTCGGCTTCCAGGCAAGCTTTTTCTCCACACGTAGAGATGAGTTGCTCTGCCTCTTGCTATATTCATCAAGCAGTCTCCCTGTTACAACATTTAGTGTCAACGCTGTGTCAGGTAAACCCTCCAGGCTCGTTATCATGGCGTCATATGATGCATCTAGGGAACTTAAAAGTATGCACACCACCTGTGACTCTGTGAACATATGGTTGTGCTCTCTTAATTCCAAAAGCATCTTACACATACACTCTAAATGAGATAACACATTAGCACCAGCTGCCAACCTGGTATGCAGAAGTTTTCTCACCAGACGTATCTGCGAGCCGACAGTGCCCTGAATGTAAATCTGTCTCAAGGCTCTCCAACAGGCATTAGCCGTCTCTAGTCCTGCAATATGCACCAGCTGGGAGTCTTCTGGAGAAAGACCTATTAAAGACAAAGCCTTAACATCCTCTTTACGCAAAAGGTCACAGCTTTTCTGTCCTCAGCCTCTCCCTCCAGGTTGCTTAAAGGATCAACCACTACCTCCCACAGCTCTTGGTGCTTTAATAAGAGACTGACCTTCTGAGACCACGTGGCATAGTTCGTCCCGTTCAGCTTTGTAATGCTGAGACCAGAAAACGAAACCACATTTGCTGCTTCCATCTCTGTACTTATCTTTGGACACCTGGGCAACTTGGCAGTATGCCTCTGTCTCTTCCAAAACACTGTGTCACCTCCTCTGTCTTCAGAATAGCGCCACCACTGGGCCCATAACCAATGACAGAGAATTTATACGCAGTTCTCTGAAGGGGCTGCTAAAGAACAGGAATGGGAACACAGGAATTAGCAGACAAGAGACACAACTGTAATTACAGTGAATATATTTACCAGGACAGCATCCAATATTCAAAGTCGTTGCCAAGCCAGGGTCATACACAGTAAGCAGTCCAAACTACAGCAGATAACTGTAATATCAGCAAGTATACAGAGAATAATCCAAGCACAGTAGCTAAGATTAACACCAGCAGTATTCGCTGCCACCTGGAAAGTAAGTAATGCAGTACCCACAATCCTTAAAGGCAGGAAGAGCAAGTTCACTGGCCTTCCTTTTATCCACATACCAATCATGCAATCTATACAGAGGTTGCATCAGCCTTCGTGAGTCAGCACAAAGCCTAATCACAGGTGAGGTCATCCCACCTTACAATGGTAACAAGAAGCACCTGCTGCATGCCTCAGCATGACTCAGCATGACTTGCAGAAACAATATTACTAGTACTAAGATGGAATCAGTTCAGCCATTTTAAGAACTGATTCCTAACAAAAAAATTCATCTCAGTGGCTTTCAAAGTGGCTTACTGAGATTATTAAACTGTGCTACTTGCTGGACAAGAAGTCGTTGCCTGGACCCTTTCGTGGACATTCTACTAGAGCGATGGCGACATCGGTGGCATTCCTGAAGGGTGTTTCTTTGACAAATGTGTGCAAAGCTGCCACCTGGTCCTCTCCGCATGCTTTCATGAAGCACTACGCTTTGGACGTGCACGCTCAGCAGAGGACTCGTTTGGGAGCTGTGGTGCTGCAAGCTGTCTCTTCTGGTTGACCGTCTTCCCGCCTCCAGGTATGTCTGGCTTGCTAATTTTCCATGAATGTGAAGCACAGAGACCATGAAGAAGATAGACAGGTTGCTTACCTGTAACTGTAGATCTTCGACTGGTCATCTGTGCATTCATACTACCCGCCCTCCTTCCCCACTGCTGACGGTCTCCCTATGTTAGGGGCTTTCAGCGGTCAGGAAGGAACTGGCGGGATCCTCGCGCTGGCTCCAGTGAGCATGCGTACTGGGATGCCTGTGCATGCCCACTGGTGCTGAGTGCGAAAAAATCCCGGGCTTTTTAGGTAATGATTCGGGGGATCGACATAGGCGCTATATCCCATGAGTGTGAATGCACAGAGGACCACTCGAAGATCTACAGTTACAGGTAAGCAACCTGTCTTTACACAGAGTGTTATTAAAGTGTGGAATTCACTTCCAGAGGATGTAGTGGTGGCCATAGGAATAAACAGCTTTAAAAGAGGATTAGATAGATTCATAGAGGATAAATCTGTGAATGGCTACTAGCCATGGTGACTGAGGGGAACCTCCACATTCAGAGGCATTAAGCTTCTGAATCCCAGAGCCAGGAGGCAACATCAGAGGAAGACCAAACCCTCTATGTCCTGTTGTTGGCTGTTCAGAGGAATGGGTTGGCCACTGTGTGAGACAGGATGCTGGACTAGATCGACCATTGATCTGATCCAGCAGGTCAGAGCTTATGTTCTTATCTACACCTAATTTCATGCTTATTTAATAGTAGAACCGGGAGATGAATCCTCATGCCAGGATTCTTCTGCTGATTATTAGACACACACATTTAATCCAAAATGCATTGCCTGACTTGTCTTACCAAAAGAAATCTTTCACATAGTGCTATAATAAAATTGTTTCAGGCACAGAACATGCTGAACTAAGGGGTCCTGTGGAAGATGGAGAATTACATAATCCCATGCAGGGAATTCTTAAGAAAACAGCAGCAAAGACAATGCATAACACATTCCTGGAGACCTACCAGCTTGAAACTTCTATAGTTGAAAACATAATTCTGGCTTTAGTCTTGCTATAAATAAATTTAATTTTTTTAAATTGCTGCATTGTTTACAGTTCTTCCTTTAAACCATCTGACAAAATTCGCTCCAGATGCTTGGTAGGCGAATCCAGCAAGCAATAAACAGCTCCCCCCCCCCGACAAAAACTTAAGGAGCAAAGAAGGATTTAAATTCAAAATAATAGCAATAGAGGAAAACCCTGGCTGAAATTTGATATGACTTTAACAGTAATACAATAATTAATTTATCTTGTTCATAAGACAGCAAATTTGTTACGCTGTTTTTGTCTTCAAAGCCACAGGGGCTTGGCTGATGAAATCTGAAATTGTTGTTCCATAACCTTTTACTTTTAAGTTAAATAAATGACCTCAGATTTGGAGCAGCTATTGACTCTAGGGAAAGTATGTCATTAAGAAAGTGCCAGAAATGTATTTAATTGACACAGGCCTTGAAAACCACTTTAAAGGGTGTTATTTCCCATATATAGGTTTCTGGGAAATTACAGAGCCCCTGTTCATACATTTGCTTGAGGGCTAGAAACGATACAGATTGGTGGAAGAGAAGCTCCAAGCACATCTAGGGTTATCAGGTCTGTGTTGGAAAATACTTGGAGACTTTGGAGGGTGGGTCCTGGAAACGGCAGGGTTTTGGGGAGGGGAGGGGCCTCAGCATGGTATTGTGCCATAGAACCTACCCTTCAAAGACACCATTTTCTCCAGGGGAGCTGATCTCTGCCAGCTGGAGAACAGCTGTAAAAGCAGGAGGTCTCCTGGCCCCACCTAGAGGCTGGTAACCATAAACCCATCCCATTCCCTATGTAGATGGCTTCTGAGAGATCCAATTCACTTATGCAAGCACAGAAGCTCTGCCGATGTGATTATACCCCTCTGAACATGGGAGTGGGGGAGAAATCACCGCTACGCTATTGTCCATTGATGCAGAGGCCCTAACTCCCACTGAAGATTATTTGCATGGTAGACAAAAAGGAACTTGTCTCTTGCTTCTAGTGTGCACTGTTTCAGTGCTGGCCCTAGTGAATGTATGAGCTGTAGAGTTTTCATTAGAATGTGAGCTGTGTATGAAGTGCTGTGTGAGCCAATGTCAGAAATCAGTTCAGTTCAATTAAGATACTAATCAGTTTGCCCAAGAAATACAGTGCCTATAGATTTACTACTATGTTATATTTGACAGCTATATTGGGCAGATATAAAAGTTGATGTACTGTCCCACTGTTTTTTCTCTATTGATCAGGTTATGGATAAAAATTATGAGGAAAATGTTTAATTTCAGAGAGGTTTATTCAATAGAACGTTACAGCAAGATACACAGCTAACAGTGTTTTCTTAAGCCATTCTGGAAATTGTAGTGACCAGGAAGTAGTGTGGCTAGTCTAGGAGCAACAATAAACAAGGAACCTTGTCTGAATTTTGAAATCCAGACTTTTAACAGATTTGCCAATATTGAGCAAATTTGACTGGACACAGTAATGTATCCAAACTACAAAGTGATGGCTGGGGTTTTTCTTGCATGTCCTTCCCATTATTAGTTATTACCAGGATTTTTATGACAACTGGAGAATTTTTCTATCCTCTGCACTGTGTTATAATATTAGATAGAAGAAGAAGATATTGGATTTATATCCCGCCCTCCACTCCGAAGAGTCTCAGAGCGGCTCACAATCTCCTTTACCTTCCTCCCCCACAACAGACACCCTGTGAGGTGGGTGGGGCTGGAGAGGGCTCTCACAGCAGCTGCCCTTTCAAGGACAACCTCTGCCAGAGCTATGGCTGACCCAAGGCCATACTAGCAGGTGCAAGTGGAGGAGTGGGGAATCAAACCCGGTTCTCCCAGATAAGAGTCCGCACACTTAACCACTACACCAAACTGGCACGAAACTATAGATCTTCTTCATGATCTCTGTGCTTCACACTGTTGGAATAGATGGCGCCTGTGCTGACTCCGACAGTGTTTTTTTAAGCTTCAAGTGAGGATCTTTGTGCCTTCTCACTGAGCATGCCCAGGAACCCCACTGCACATGTCCAGAGGGAGGTGTCCTGATCCTGCCAGTTTCTTTCTGACCACACTCATGAGAGGAAGCTCTCCATCGTCGCTCCAGTCGGTAGTTTCTATTTTCTCTGTTACCTTTGTTTTAAAAAAAAGTTCTATTGTTAGTTTCGTGTAGTTTGTTAGTTATAGTTAGTGTAGATAGAATCCCAGTTTTCTTCCCCTCCCTCCAGCCCCACTGCTGGGTCCCACTATGTGGGACTACTTTAATGCTGTTCACATTGAGGGAGCAAGCTTATGCCCATGGACGGGCACTCCCTCTGCCTTCTCTGCTTTTGCGAGGGACACCACACAGATACATGCCCACACTGCCAAAAATTCAGATGGCAGACAACAAAAAATGGAGCTACACGGCTTCGCATGGCCCTCCTTGAATCAGTGCTCGCTCTTCAACCAATGGGTGAAGCATCCACACCAGAGGGCTCTCTGGCTTTGGCGGTAGTCACTTCCTGCCTTCATACGCCAGCTAAGTTGACTACTGCAATTACTATGACCTTGATGTCAACCCAAGCCATAGCGGGGAAATCAACTTCAAACCAACATTGCTCGGCTTTGCAGTCCTCTGCTGCTTCCCCCTCTAAGAAGTGCAAGAAAGAGAAACATTGGTCCCACAAGAAAGGTAAAGAACACTCCAAGAGACATCGGATCTCCTTCACACCGGAGGACTCCTTGTTGCTTCACCTCACCCCTCGCCGACTGGACCCTTTGGTCTCGGCATCGATGCCACTACAAATCTTGCAGATGCTGACCCATTGGGCAAACTTGCCAGTCCACAAATGACAAGGCACAGCTTTAGATTCCACTGAAGGCGAGGATATCGACTTCACCCAACAGAGTGTGGCTTTCTCTGACTCCGCCCAGGTGAGCTGGCGGACTCACCAGACAGAAATCAACTGGACCTAGACTCTCCAACCCTCCAGGAGAACTGAGAGCTCTGATAGACCCAGGCCGAGTGAGATACCCTGATCTTCTGGACCCAAGATACCTACCCCGATGGCCATCGCCTCCAAGCTTTCATCCCTGGGACCAGAGGCAACTCTATTACCTCCACGGACTGTACCACCCACCGATGCCTTGGCCTCTGTTCTGACACAACCCCAAATGGGATCAGTACTCCACCTTCTCCACGCGATCCATACCGTGGGAGCCAAAACATCCTCCAAAGAAGTCACAGAAGCTTGAAACAACACCTTCAGTCATGAACCAGCCAATCCAACCGACCCCTTCAGAATCGAGACGTCTGGAACCGAGAAACTCAAATGCCTCCTTTAGGGACGAATTCCGATGCTTCTGATGCAGGCATGCCCACCCCAGGACCCTCCACTACGGTCAGAGAAGACCTACCAGTGTCACCATCAGAAGATGTCAGATCTTATAGAGACCTAATCAAACGGATGGCATCAACTCTGGGTCTGTCCATAGTCCAACTGCAGCCGGAGGACAGACCTGGTGTACGACATAGTACAAAAGGACACATCCATGGCAATAGCTCAACTGATTATCTCAGTTCTACTTCAAGTGGCAAAAACCCACTGGGAAAAACCGGCATGCTAATGAGGAAACCATTTGAACCTCTGACAAGATGTGAACTCCGTCTTCTGTTGTGGAAAATGGCCATAACGTCTGCCAGGAGGGTGAGTGAACTAGCAGCCCTCAGGGTGGACCCTCCATATATCAATTTTATCAGCAGATGGTATATGAATGTTCCCTGACATCACCTCTCTACCTAACATGATATCTGAGTTCCACATCTGCTCAGAGGTGTTCCTACCCACCCTTTTTCCAGACCCTACCTCGGATGAGGAACGCTGATTACATACACTAGATGTGCATAGAGCACTTTCCTACTACTTACACCGCTCGTGTTCATGAACCTCTGCGGAACACAAGCAGGGTCTTATACTGTCCTTGCAGAGACTGTCACGGTGGATAGTGGAAACCATCAAACTGTGTTATCTTCTAGTCAAGAGACCCCTTCCTGGACCAGTTCAGACCCATTCAATGAGAGCAATGGCCATGAACACTGCATTTTTGAGAGGAGAACCACTACATGAGATTTGCAGAGCTGCTACATGGGCGTCACCACATATCTTCGTAAAACACTATGCCCTAGATGTCCAACAATGTAACTGGGCCAGAGTTGGGCAAGCAGTGTTGCAGTCAAGTCATGATTGAAGTCGTACAGCACCCGCCTCCAGGTAAGACTTACCTTGCTAACCTCTCAACAGTGTGAAGCACAGAGACCACGAAGAAGATAAACAGGTTGCTTACCTGTAACTGATGATCTTTGAGTGGTTATCTGTGCATTCATGCTATCTGCCTTCCTTCCCCACTGCTGATGACCTACAAATATGGTGGATTGTTCAGTAGTCAGAAGGAACTGGCGGGATCAGGGTGCTTCCCTTTGGACATGTGCAGTGCAGTTCCTGGGCATGCTCAGTGGGAAGGCGCGAAGATCCTTGGTTAAAGAAACATTGTCGGAGTTGGCACAGGCACCGTCTATCCCAACAGTGTGAATGCACAGATGACCACTCAAAGATCATCAGTTACAGGTAAGCAACCTGTTTTACAGATACAGTCACAGTTTCTGACTCAGGAAATATCTGCGGGCTTTGGGGGTGAAGTCAGGTTGTGACAAGCATGATTGAACTCTGAAGGGCCATCACATTTAAAGGGACCACACTCCTTTTAAATGCCTTCCTTCTATTGGAAATAAAAGAGGATAGGGGCACCTTCTTTTGGGGTTCATAGAATTGGACCCCCTGGTCCAATCTTTTTGAATATTGTGTGGGGGGGGAGGTGTGTTGTGGAGAGGCACCAGATGCTATGCTGAAAATTTGGTGCCTCTATTTTTTAAAAAAACAGCCCCTCCAGAGCCCCAGATACCCACAGATTGATTCTCCATTATATCCTGTGGAAATTAGTAATCAGAAAGCGGAGGGGGGAGGAGAATTGCTGCTGTGCACTCCATTATACCCTATGGAGATTGATTCCCATAGGGTATAATGGAGAATTGATCGGTGGGTGGAGCTCCATAGAGGCTGTTTTTTGAGGTAAATGCACCAGAATTTCAGCATAGCATCCGGTGCCTCTCCTCAACCCCCTCCCCAAGTTTAAAAAAGATTGAACTAGGGGGGGCAATTCTATGAGCCCCCCCAAGAAAGTGCCCCTATCCTCCATTATTTCCTATGGAAGGAAGGCGTTTAAAAGGAGCATGGTCCTTTTAAATATGATGGCCAGAATTTCTTTTGGAGTTCAATTGTGCTTAACACACCCTTGCTCCTGAGTCCACCCCCCAAAGTCTCCTGGATCCACCCCCAAAGTTCCCAGATATTTCTTGAGTTAGACTTGGCCACCCTACAATTGTAGCTGTACATTGTGTATAGTCAAAGCGATAGTATTCCCAGTAGTAATGTACGACTGTGAGAGCTGGACCATAAGGAAGGCCGAGCGCAGAAGAATAGATGCTTTTGAGATGTGGTGCTGGAGAAGACTCTTGAGAGTCCCTTGAACTGCAAGAAGATCAAATCAGTCAGTTCTAAGGGAAATCAACCCAGACTGTTCACTGGAAGGTCAGATGCTGGAGCTGAAGCTCAAATACTTTGGCCACCAAATGAGAAGGCAGCACTCCCTGGAGATGATCCTGATGCTAGAAAAGACAGAATGCAAAACCCAGCTCTATCTATTGATGGGTGGCCAGTCCGACTGTACCCCGGAAAATCTGGACCTGGCTCTTCAAGCTGTAGCATCCTGGCTCAGGCTGAGTTGGCTGAAATTGAATCCAATGAAGACGGAGGTTCTCTATCTAAGCCGGGGTGGTCCAAGGGGAGGGGTCCAGCTGCCGGCTCTAGACGGGGTGCCATTGATACTGGCCCCTAAGGTCAAGAGCTTGGGCATGCTCCTTGAGTCCTCCCTTACGATGGAGGCCCAGGTAGCAGCCACTATTAGATCCGCCTTTTTTCATCTTCGGCGGGTACGGCAGCTGGCTCCTTTTCTGGAGCACAATGACTTAGCAATGGTGATCCATGCTACGATCACCTCAAGAATAGATCACTATAATGCTCTCTACATGGGGCTACCCTTGATGCTGACTTGGAAACTACAGTTAGTGCAGAACGCTGCGGCACAGCTGTTAATGAGGCTCCCTCAATGGGAGCACATTCAGCCAGTGCTGAAAGAGCTGCACTGGCTACCTATTGTGTTCCGAATCCGTTTCAAGGTGTTGGTATTGACCTTTAAAGCCCTTTATGGTCAGGGACCTGTTTATCTATGGGACCGCCTTTCCCCATATATCCCCCAGAGAGCACTCAGGGGATATATGCATTCACAAAAATCTGCCATCCACCCCTGGACCAAAGGAGGCCAGGTTGCGTTTGACACAGGGCCTTCTTGGTGGCAGCACCAGAGTTATGGAATGCTCTCCCGGAGGCCAGAAGGGCCCTGTGGGACCTTCCTACATTCCGCAGGGCCTGTAAGACCGAATTGTTTCAACAGGCCTTCGATGCTTAAACTGAGAGAGAGCTGCCACCTGACATCAGCTAGAGTTTCCGGTGACCAACCGTCTGAAAAGCAGAACCGCCAACATAGTAATGATACAGCACTGTGGAATAGTTTTTAAATTTTAATTGTATTAATGTTTTATAGATTTTATTGACTTATTGTTTTAAATCGTGTAAACGACTGTTGTAAGCCGCCCTGAGTCCGCTTGCGGAGAGGGCGGGATAAAAGTCTAATGCAAATAAATAAAAGAAGAAGGGGATGGCAAAAGATGAGATGGCTGGACAGTGTTACTTCTGTAACAAACACGAATTTGAGCAACTTCGGAGGATGGTGGAAGACAGGAGGGCCTGGCGTGCCTTTGTCCATGGGGTCGCAAAGAGTCGGACTCGACTGTGCGACTGAACAACAAATTGCATGCTTGGAGCTGTGTATATGTTGTGTATACCTCTCTATATGCATACACATTCTTTGATCTATTGCCTTGGGATCAGGAGGTACCCATAAAAAGACTACATATATGTTGCCCCTTCTGTCTTTTAATAACATTGCAGGCTATAATATTTTTAGTCATTTATTTATTTATTTTTATATCCCGACCTCCTTTGACGGAGGAGAATCACAAAAAAATAATTAAAATCATTTCATACAGTTACAATTTCAGTTACAATTACAATCCCTAGGATCCAAGATGGCATCATTTTTTTAGTTTTTATTTAGTGCTACATTTAATTATGTTGTTTGGTGCTCTACATTGATGCTGGGATGGGTTCAAATATCAATGCTGTGGGATGGTGGAATAGTGGTCACCTCCCTATTAGATATTGAAAGCCAGCTTGAGCAGTTCTGTCTTACAGGCCCTGCAGAATCATGGCAAGTCCCTCAGGGCCCTGATGTTTTCGGGAAGGGTGTTCCACAGAGCAGGGGCTGCCACCGAAAAGGCTCTAGCTCTAGTGGTAGACAGCTGAGTTTCTGTTGGCCTGGGGATCATGAGAAGATTTTGTGAACTTGATCATAGTGCTCTCTGAGGCTCATATGGGGAAAGGTGGTCCTGGAAGTAGACAGGTCCCAGGCCATATAGGGCTTTAAAGGTCATAACCAGCACCTTGAAGCAAACCCAGAACACCACAGGCAACCAGTGCAGCGCTTCCAGCACAGGCTGAATGTGCTCCTGTAAAGGTAGCTCCATTAACAACCTGGCTGCTGCGTTTTACTCCAGTTGCAGCTTCCAAATTTGTGTCAAGGGCAGCCCCATGTAGAGTCTATTCTTGAGGTGACCGTCGCATGGATCACTGTTGCCAAGTCTCCACGCTCCAGGTATGGAACCCGCTGCCTTATTGCCTAAGATGATAAAATGCGGATTGGTTGGATCCTGAAGTGAGGTCAGAAGCTAAAATTATATAACTGCATGCTGTTAGAAATACAAGCTATATTTGTATTGTAACAGCTTTTGGATAGTTTCCTGTGCCAGCTTTGTTTTCATTTTAAAATCACATTAACAAGGGCATCAATCTACTAATGAATTTCTAGTGTAAATTTCAAGACATGTATTGTGCGGTAGAAAATGACAGAGTGAAACACTATCAATCTGTTCCAGTCCTGCTGTGTCAGATGGGATAAGAGGAAGCTCAAGTTTTATGCTGCTGGAAAAGAAGATAGAGAAGCCATTTTATGCTAGGAGGAGGGAATACAAATGGCCTCTTTTTTAGAATTAAGCATCCACTGGCACCTTAAAGACTAACTAGCTTAGTGTGTCATGAGCTTTCACAGGCAAGAGTCCAAAGTCTTTCAAATCGGGTTGCAGATCTCTGGGAGCGCTTCCCAGCTCATCTCACTGCCTTGATGTTCCTCCTGCCAATTGCATCTCCTGGGATCTTGCTGTATCTGAATGGGGAGCCTGAGAATTGCCCGACAGTGGTTCTCGTGTTTATCTCTTTGTAACTGGCATCTCATTTGGATTTAGTTTCCTGTCATCTGTCACAACTATCTAGGGCAACTTAAGTTCTTTCAGAAATAACTGCCTCTGTAAAGAACAGCTCACAGTGGAGCAGTCATTTCAGCTTCCTTTGGGCTAGATGCCAGTTATAGAATAATGGATCTTTCTTTCACTTGGATTGCTACTCTCTTTGCTCATCTTTATAATTTTTCTTACTTAGATAAGGAAGAGTAAGGATTTTTTTCATTGTGTTCAATAGGCATCTGTAATTCATGGCAAGGGAATGATTTCCAAACATTCCACCAGTTACTGCAGCCATGAAAAACTCAGCCTTCTGAATCATGGGGCAATTTAAAAGATTGTTTCTGGTTAACATATAGAGGTCTGTGGAACAAACTTAAATTGTGAATTTGCTCATGTGGTAAGGCTTTTATGTTATGCTTTTATATTTCTATAATTTAATCTAGGTTAGGGCTACTAGCCTTACTTTTTTAACTAACTAGCTGAGAATTTAAGTGATGAGTAAAAGCTGATTTAATTTACAAGGGCGAGTTTTAATCTGTGAACTGAGAAATATTTTGTTCTTTTTTAGGTTAATTGATTCTATTACGTTACTGTAAATTGGAACGAAAAGAAATATATAGAGAAGGCCTTTTAATAAGGTACAGTATGTCACAGAAATGAGTACACCCCCTCACATTTTGTAAATATTTAAGTATATCTTTTCATGTGACAACACTGAAGAAATGACACTTGGCTACAATGTAAAGTAGTGAGTCTACAGCTTGTATAACAGTGTAAATGTGCTGTCCCCTCAAAATTACACAATGCACAGCTATTACTGTCTAAACTGCTGGCAACAAAAGTGAGTACACCCCTAAGTGATCATGTCCAAATGGGGCCCAAAGTGTCAATATTTTGTGTGGCCACCATTATTTTCCAGCACTGCCTTAACCCTCTTGGGCATAGAGTTCACCAGAGCTTCACAGGATGCCACTGGAGTCCTCTTCCACTCCTTCATGATGACGTCATGTAGCTGGTGGATGTTAGAGACCTTGCGCACATGCACCTTCCATTTCAGGATGCCCCACAGATGCTCAATAGGGTTTAGGTCTGGAGACATGCATGGCCAGTCCATCACCTTTACCCTCAGCTTCTTTAGCAAGGCAGTGGTTGTTTTGGAAGTGTGTTTGGGGTTGTTATCATGTTGGAATACTGGCCTGCGGCCCAGTCTCCAAAGGGAGGGGGATCATGCTCTGCTTCAGTATGTCACAGTACATGTTGGCATTCATGGTTCATAAGAACATAAGAGAACCCATATGTACCCCGGAGAGCACTGAGGTCTGGTTCTCAGAACTTATTAACAATCCCTGGGCCAAGAGAAGTTAGGCTGAAGGCCACTAGGGAGCAGGCCTTCTCGGTGATAGCCCCTCGCTGGTGGAACGACCTCCCAGAGATGGTGCGAGCCCTGCGGGACCTGAACCAATTCCGCAGGGCTTGCAAAACATTTCTTTTTCAGTTAGCATTTGAGTCACCATGTGGCAACTAAGACAGAACCTGATTAATGAATGAATAGACATTTAGCCATCTTAAATACATCATTTTAGCACCTATTTTTATATCTTATATGTTTATATGTTTTTATGTATTTTAAATAATTTATTGTAATTAATGTTTAAGTTGTTATGTTTTATGAATCATGGGACTCCCATGTCTATTATTGTTTAATGTGAATCATGAGACTCCCGTGTCTGTTAGCCGCCCTGAGCCCGCCTAGCGGGGAGGGCGGGATATAAAAATAAAATATTATTATTATTATTATTATTAAGCCATGTTGGATCAGGCCAACGGCCCATCAAGTCCAACACTCTGTGGCAAAAAATTTTATATACACACATACACTGTGGCTAATAGCCACTGATGGACCTGTGCTCCATATATTTATCTAAACCCTTCTTGAAGGTGGCTATACTTGTGAACTGTGAACTGTATGAACTGTTCCGTCTATGAACTGTAGCTCCCCAGTGTCGGCAGCACTCATGGAGCCTCAGACCATGACATTCCCACCACCATGCTTGACTGTAGGCAAGACACACTTGTCTTTGTACTCCTCACCTGCTTGCCGCCACACACACTTGACACCATCTGAACCAAATAAGTTTATCTTGGTCTCATTGGACCACAGGACATGGTTCCAGAAATCCATGTCCTTAGTCTGCTTGTCTACAGCAAACCGTTTGCGGGCTTTCTTGTGCATCATCTTTAGAAGAGGCTTCCTTCTGGGATGACAGCCCTGCAGACTACCGCGTGTGGCGTATGGTCTGAGCGCTGACAGGCTGACCCCCACCCCTTCAACCTCTGTAGCAATGCTGGCAGCACTCATACGTCTATTTCCCAAAGCCAATCTTTGGATATGATGCTGAGCACAGGCACTCAACTTCTTTGGTCGACCATGGAGAGGCCTGTTCTGAGTGGAACCTGTCCTGTTAAACCACTGTATGGTCTTGGCCACCGTACTGCAGCTCAGTTTCAGGGTCTTAGCAGTCTTCTTATAGCTTAGGCCATCTTTATGTAGAGCAGCAATAACCTGCTCCCCCTTCACACCCGATACCTTGTACCACTAACGAGTCACATGACACCAGGGAGGGAAAACGGCTACTTGGCCCCCATTTGGACATTATCACTTAGGGGTGTACTTACTTTTTTTGCCAGCAGTTTAGACATTAATAGCTGTGTGTTATGTAATTTTGAGGGGACAGCACATTTACACTGTTATACAAGCTGTAAACTCACTACTTTACATTGTAGCCAAGTGTCATTGCTTCAGTGTTGTCACATGAAAAGATATACTTAAATATTTACAAAATGTGAGAAGAAGAAGATGATATTGGATTTATATCCCGCCCTCCACTCCGAAGAGTCTCAGAGCGGCTCACAATCTCCTTTACCTTCCTCCCCACAACAGACACCCTGTGAGGTGGGTGGGGCTGGAGAGGGCTCTCACAGCAGCTGCCCTTTCAAGGACAACCTCTGCCAGAGATATGGCTGACCCAAGGCCATGCTAGCAGGTGCAAGTGGAGGAGTGGGAAATCAAACCTGGTTCTCCCAGATAAGAGTCCGCACACTTAACCATTACACCAAACTGGCTCTCCTGTGAGGGGGTGTACTCACTTCTGTGACATACTGTCTATTAGTTTTGGTTTATGAATTTCACAGTTCCTTAAATATCTCATTAATTATATTGTTTGTTAATGTGAGTGATTAATTTAAAGGCAAATATTATTAATAGTTTAATCACAGGACAGTGATAGCCTAGATGTCTTAGTTTAGCTGTATTTCTAAACTAAGTTTATCTTTGTAGACTGTCATATTAGCTAACAAAAATGAACACTTAGCTCGAAAGATCTACATTTGCAATGTTCTGGTGGGGATGATGCAAAAGCCTCTTATATTCAATAATTGTAAACTATCACTAGATGTATGAGGGTCGATCTAGTTTGTTGTAATTCTTAGTATGCGAGCCTTTTGGAGGAGACTTCTAATATGTTAGTTTTCCTAGGCAGAATTACGTGTTGTTTGTGTAAAAATTCCTGACAAGCATCTGCTTAGAAGAAATTAAGTAAATTTTGTCATGGTGTTAGGCTGATACTAAGTATGTTACAACAAAGTAGTTAACACTAGAAAATAATATGGTGTATGGCATATTATATGAAAGGGTTTTTTTTAAAAAACAAAACAAAACAAATCTGGTTCTGTTTCCAGGAGGGAGACTTCATTCAGTATATGAACCCATAAATATAGATGTAGGATATTTGATCTTTAAAATCTAGAAGATTGAATTTTAAACCCCTTAGAACAAAAAAGAAGTAATAATGGTAGTGTTGCTTTGACTACATTACTGGCTGCTGTAGGTCTAGTATGGAACAAAATAGTGCAGCATACATTGTAGATTGGCTGCTTTGCAGCCAGCCATACTGCTCACATAGCACAGAAATGACTAGAGCAAGCATCCTGTCTGCTGAGTCTCTGTATCTTTCCCATGGAGATTCTGCAGATAGGATGCTTACTATAGCCATTTGAAGCAAATAAATAAATAAATATATGAAGCAAATAAACAAATAACTTTAATAGTTTGATTGTTTTATAATGTAGAGCTAGTTTATTGCAATGTTAATACTTGAGGGCAGTTGTTCACTTGTTCATGTTTAAGTGTAACCCTTTAAATAGCAAATACAGCTGCTTTGCATATCCTGTAATTTCTGATATCAACCACACATAAACCACATGTATGTCTTTAAACACCTATGTATGCATGTCTAGGAGCCCTGATCATTGCAGTGGTCCCAAATCATATGTGTACGTGGGTATTTAAAGATGTACGTTTTAAGAACAGGCACAAGTTCTTTTATTTACAATCCTGCCCTGACCCAGCCTCAAATCTCCAGTCTCTCCCCTGACCCAGGATCAGATCTGTAAAAACCTTTAGTAATGTATAGCCATGGCCTCAGTTACTTATTGGGCTCTTAATTATATTTTAAAAAGCATCAAGAACATCTATATCAGGGGTGTCAAGCATGCGGCCTGGAGGCTGAATTTAGGCCCCTGGAGGGCTCTTATCAGACCTCCAAGCAACTGGCTGTCATCTGCTTCCTTCTCCCTCTCTCTTGCTTCTGTCTTCATAACAGCTTGCTTTGCCAGGCTTGCTCAATTGCACAGGAGCTACAGAGCAAAGCCTCTATTTTCTCCATTTGCTGCAGCTCCTCTGTTTGGGAAGAAGGGGAGGAATAGGTTGCTTTGCCAGGCTCTCTCAATTGCACAGCAGAGCTACTGAGCCAAGCCTTGCTTCCTTCTATTGGCTGAGTCTCCTCCCCCTCCTGGTCCCTTGGGGAAGGAAGGAAAGAGCCAGAGCTGCCCAGTTCCCTCAGTCACACAGGAGAGATATAAAGGAAACACTTTTAAGACCAATGAGTGCTAATCTTTTAAGCATGTTTTATTTTAAGCTTGAAAAAAATTATGTTTGTTTGTGTCCCTTATAAAGTTTATATCTCTGCTACCTGGCATTACATTTTATGATACACATGGCCTGGCCCAACAAGGTCTCATTTATGTCAGATCTAGCACCCATAACAAATGAGTTTGACACCCCTGCTCTATGTTCATTTGGAGTACTGTGTACAATTCTGGTCACTGCACCTCAAAAAAGATACATTGGAAAAAGTGCAGAAAAGGGCAACTATAGCATTGGAAAAAGTGCAGAAAAGGGCAACTAAAATGATTAAGGGGCTGGAACACTTTCCCTATGAAGAAAGGTTAAAATGCTTGGGGCTCTTTAGCTTGGAGAAACGTCAACTATGGGGTGACATGATAGAGGTTTACAAGATTATGCATGGGATAGAGAAGGTAGAGAAAGAAGTACTTTTCTCCCTTTCTCACAGTATGAGAACTCATGGGCATTCAATGAAATTGCTGAGCAGGCAGGTTAGAACGGATAAAAGGAAGTACTTCTTCACCCAAAGGGTGATTAACATGTGGAATTCACTGCCACAGGAGGTGTTGGGGGCTACAAGCACAGCCAGCTTCAAGAGGGGAATGGATAAGCTGGAGCAGAGGTCCATCAGTGGTTATTAGCCATAGCTTATTGTTGGAGCTCGCTGTCTGGGGCAGTGCTGCTCTGTATTCTTGGTGTTTGGGGGGGGGGCACAATGGAGGGGCTTCTAGCCCCACTGGTGGACCTCTTGATGGCGCTTGGGTTTTTTGGCCACTGTGTGCTGGACTGGATGGGCCATTGGCCTGATCCAAACTGCCTTCTCTTAGAGGTCCTTTGCTTGGGTCGCGGTGCCCTGGGAAGGGAAATCCCTTTGCCGGTCCTTGACGGTGTGCAGCTTAAAGCGGCACATAAGGTCAGGAGCCTGGGGGTTCTTCTGGAGCCTTCATTATCAATGGAGGCACAGATAGCGGCCGCTGCCAAGTCCGCGTTTTTTCATCTTCGACGGGCAAAGCAGTTGGCCCCCTTCCTGGAGCGCCGTGACCTAGCAATAGTGATCCATGCTACGGTCACCTCGAGACTGGACTACTGCAACGCCCTCTACATGGGGCTGCCCTTGTGTCAAACTCGGCGGCTGCAGCTGATGCAGAACGCGGTGGCTAGGCTGTTGCTGGGGCTCCCAAGGTGTGAGCACATACAGCCGGGGCTGCGCGGGCTGCACTGGCTGCCAGTGGTATACCGAGTTCGCTACAAAGTGCTGGTTATCACCTTTAAAGCCCTATATGGCCGAGGACCTACCTACCTGAGGGACCGTCTCTCCCCATATGAGCCCCAGAGGGCACTGAGGTCATCTGGGAAAAACCAGTTGAATATCCCTGGGCCAAGGGAGGCCAGACTGAAGGCCACCCGGGATCGGGCCTTCTCTGTCGTCGCTCCATTATTGTGGAACCAACTCCCCGAGGAGGTGAGAGCCCTAAGATGTTTAGACCAATTCCGTAGGGCCTGTAAGACCCACCTTTTCAAGGTGGCCTTCAACTAGCGATAGAATTAGTAACAAAGCTAGATATGCTGCTGGAAATGTTTTTATTATCTGATGTTTACGAAATCTAATGTTTATAATGCCATATTGTTATGTTAATTTTAATAATTTATAACTGTTTTAACCATGTTTTTAAAATGTAAATTGATGTAATGTGTATTTTATGCTGTGAGCCGCCCTGAGCCTGCTTCGGCGGGGAGGGCGGGATAGAAATAAAAAATTATTATTATATTATTATTATGTTCTTTTGTTACATGGGGAACAAACCTGGTAATATGACAAAAAGTCCTGCAAGTTTCAATAAAGAGGCAATAAAGTTTAAAAATATATATTTATTATGAAAGAGCAAGATTAGCACCTTAAAGATCAACAAGAAGGCCAGACCAGAACCAACAGGTTGAAATTAAATCAAAAGATTTTCCAGCTAAACGTTAGGAAGAATTTCCTGACAGAGCAATTTCTCAGTGGAACAGATTTCCTTGGGAGGTGATGGGCTTTTCTTCCTTGGAGGTTTTTAAACAGAGGTTTTAAACAATGCTGACCTTTGAATTAGTGGGAGGGCAGGAAGCATTACATCAGTGCTTAGTTCTTGTGGCCTTTTCTTATAAGCCCAGGGAAATGCTGTTCACCACTTTGGGTCATTCAGCAACTTTCTCCTGGCCAATTTGACAAGGGATCCTGGAGAGTTTTGCTAGCTTCTGGGCATGGAGCAGGGGTCACTGGAGATGTGTGTGTGGGGGGGAGGTATTTGTGAAGTTCCTTCACTGTGCAGGGGGTTGGACTAGGGGACCTTGGAGGTCCCTTCCAATTCTATGTTTCTATGATTCTGAGATTTCCAAAGTATAAGCTTTCAAGAGTCAATGTTCCTTCAAAAGGAACATTGACTCTGGAAAGCTTATAGCCTGGAAATCTTATTGGATGTTACTGGACTCGAATCTTGCTTTTTTACTGCAGACCAACATGGCTAACCTACTGAAACATGTTATGAAAGCAGATCAGAATTTACATTACATTAACAAAAGAAAATCAGAAAACTAAAAATAGCAAGAGGCATTCATTCAAAAGTGATAAAATTTAGGCTTCTTACATTAAATGGTATCAGAACAGAACTCTTACTAAGCTTTGTGTTTGGTTTTGAAGTCAGGCAATATACAAAGCTCATTTTGAGTTAGCAAAATCATTTTGTACAAGCCATAGGAAGATGGAGTCAGATACATGTTGCCTTAGAACAAAGAAGCCAGTCAGAAAGCACAGGCACTCAAACCATACTTGGCTAATCATAATGTAAATACATGTTTTCTTTGAACTAACCTCTGCAAGATCTTCTGAAAACACAGTTTGAATGCTGAAGGCTCCTCCCTTTAAGTGGGATTTGAAATCTCTTTACCCAGTAGGAAAAAAATTGAAATCTGGCCAACAGTGGATTAGATGAGAGTATACTAACAAGAGAACTTTGAATCAAGTATGTGAGAAACTTTGGAGTCATTAATGGCATAATCCTAAAGCCGTTCTGGACTTGCAGCTGACTCCTTATGCTGGTGTAATGGGGAGGTACAATAGCACAACACCACGCTAGTCTAAAACTGGTGTATCTGTCCTGGCATAGAGACCAGTGCTGGGCTATGTAGAAGAGGACTGGGACTTTGCATCCCAAGCGCTTTTGACCCAAGTCCCACCTCAAACACTGGTGTAACACACCACTGAATGAGCACTCCTGTTGAACTCAGTGGGAGTAGAAAGCAAGTGCCCTACACAACCACTGCACAGTTTAGAATACCTATTTGGTTAGCAGTTTCTATATCTCATCTATTTCCCATTTGGAATAAAATTAAATAGAGCAAATTAAACAATTAATGTTCTGGCTAAAAAGGTATCTTCAATGTGTTCTTTAGAATTCAAGTACATGTTGTATATTAGAAAAAAAATCATTCACTTTGAAATTTTATCTTACACTCAGCATTTGGCATATCCATATCCTAACTCTGACTACAGCTTTTAGAGTCTACCACATGTTTACTCTAGAAATTTCTCTATATGCATATAGAGTTTGTTCTCTTATGAAATCATGTCTCAGGGGAAGGATAATTTAAAGACATTTCCGTTTGTTATGTCTGAGTTGAACTAGACTATTAGGGTTTGTTGATGCTGGATAAACTCAAGTCTTGGAACTGCCTTCCACACTGGACTGTAGAATTCTCACAAATTGCATTCTGACATGACCATCTCAGTGATACCCAGGAGGCTTTACTGCGGCAGGTTCTTCTCCCTCTCCCTCCCTCCCTTCTGTGAGATGAAGGGGTATTATGTAGAATATTAGCAGCCCTTCCTGAACTTTCCATCACCTTGTGTGAATACACAATAAGAGTTGCTTCACACATGATGATTTTCCTTTCATATGCATGTATTAAGAAGTAACAATTGGCAGCAGCTTCCTAGTGCACAGTTAGAGACATGTGCCTGATTATATGTGCATCTTTTCCTTACTATAATTTGCACTTTTGTGGGGAAGGCACTGTGTGCTAATGGCCATAAATTTGTGTGCTAATGGCCATAAAATTTACACATTAGTCTATTTGGTATCTGTAAAGTGGAAATTCCAAGCAGTGTTACTTTTTAAAAACCCATGGAATGAAAGAACAACTGAGCTACATAAAAAGGAAGAATGAGTATTCTAAGCAAATAAAAATTAAATCCTACTCACATTTTGGGCATTTTTAAAGAGTAATTTCAAAGACATGTTCTGTAATTGCAGAATTATTTACACATTATGTTTGAATTTTCAGAGGCTGCTTGTAATTTTGAGTCCCAGTTTATGCAGCTTTTGGAAACAGATTTATAAAGCCAATTAATAAAATGACAAATGTTATCTTCCTTGCTCCAGATATCACTGAAGTTATAAGCATACCTCACGTTTTTCTAAAGTCACTTTATCCTTCAATATGGAGAGAGGACCATTAATTTGCCATTTCATTGACACTGCTATCAGCCAGGCAGAGATTTTAGTCCTACTCTTATATTTCATAACTTCTACAAAGCGATTTCGGCAAGGTAGGAATGCAGGATCAGGCTTAAACTGTGTTTTTAAAAATCAATTTGTGTTGACAATAGCAACAGTGCTTGTATTATGTACCAAATTGCTATTACAGTAAGAAGCTTCAAATACCCTTTCTATTCTTTGTAACAGGCTGTCACTATGCTGAAATTACATAATTAACAGTGGGCTATATTAGGTTCAAAATAAAATAAAATGCCCTTGCTTTTTCTCATTTCATTTATTTTCTCCCCTCTGCAGCTTAAATCCAAACACTGTTTTATTATCTTTTATTCTAGCATTCACAGAACAATGTAACATAAATTGCTTCAATGACTCCATGTTTTCAAATTCAGGCAGTAAATCTAACACATTATTTAAAAAAAGAAATATAGGGTATACATTGGCAAACTGCTTTAAAGAGATTTTTTTTAAATTATCCCCTTCGTGTATTCTTTTATTTTTTTTATGTAGATCTGAGTCCAGTTAACTCTTTGACTGAGCTTTGCCAGTGGATGCTGCTGATTTTCACATTGCTTTCATAAAAGTAGTTTTGTTGGTATCATTATGACAGGCATTTCAGAGCTGAAGCAGTTTAGACTTAATTGTGCTTCCCTTTTTGGAAGAGGGAGCAGCTATGCAGCTATTTCTGTTGATTAACCCCTCCCACTGCAGATCCTGTGACCCCTTTGCTGTTCTTAGGGTTCGGTGATTTCCAGGAACAAAATTTTGAGAGTCTTAGTGGGCTATAGTGGACAGAGGAAACAGGACAGTTCCACTCTAAGAATTCTACTCTGCTAGTGTATCTCACTATGAAGAAGAAGAAGAATTGCAGATTTATATCCCGCCCTTCTCCCTGAATCAGAGACGCAAAGCGACTTACAATCTCCTATGTCTTCTCCCCTCACAACAGACACCCTGTGAGGTGGGTGGGGCTGGAGAGGGCTCTCACAGCAGCTGCCCTTTCAAGGACAACCTCTGCCAGAGCTATGGCTGACCCAAGGCCATTCCAGCAGGTGCAAGTGGAGGAGTGGGGAATCAAACCTGGTTCTCCCAGATAAGAGTCTGCACACTTAACCACTACACCAAATGGGCTACGTACAAGCCCATATGTGATTCTCAGACCCTTAGTGCCCCAAGTACCTTCAGCTTTTGTCCCATGGACTCTTATTAGACATATAGAAATCCCAGTTTTGTTTCCAGAACTGTATTCGAATACACAATAACTTACTTGTTAAAGGCTCACAAGTAAGGAGCTATTAACATATCTGTTTTTCAACTTTTAAAGTATTTAAATCTGTATTTTTTTACAATAGGTATAGTGCAAAATATTTAATACCTGTATTAATTTTCAGATTTCTGAAAGGGCCATGCAGTTTGTTCATTTTATGCAGATTAATTTGTGAAGCTGTGTATGTGTACACACAAAAATATACAAAGGCTTTTGGTGGTTATTTCTAGAGTCAACTGTATTAGTCAGTGTGCATACATTAAAATACAGACACAGGCCTTGCTCTCAGGTGTACAATCTAAGTGCACAAAGAAAGGGAAGTGGAAGAGAAAATGAAGAACAGAAGATCATTTTGGTGATGCTGAACCAAGAGGTACTTGATAAGCAGGCATTTAAACAGCACTGAGGATGTTTGACTATTGCTACTCTTCTTGCTGGCGCAGAAGGACAACTGCCCAGTTACCCTTGAAGTAAGCTGTCTGTTCCAAAACTCTGTCCCTTCAAGAACAGATGAAGGATAGAAAGGAGCATGTGCTGTTCCTCATTTATGAGACATTTATATATATATACATATATATATATAATATGTCCAAGACTCTTCAAACAGAGCTGTAAAGTAGCACTGCAAATTATGTCTATGCAAAATATGTTTTTAATCATAGACAAAGCAGTAAGAATTATATCTGAAGATTTATTTTTGTGTAGTGGGTACATCTGTTGTATATAAACTGGAGTATGCCCTTGTTTTTCTAGTTATATGCCTTGGTCTATACTTAGCCACACAATAGAATGAGAAAGGGGAACTCTACCACTGTCTATGGTCAGCTGTGCCCCAGATTGCAACTCTGGCTGCAATAAAAAGAACAGAAGGGAACTCCAAAACTCTGTCCCTTCACAAACAGATGAAGAATAGAAAGGAGCATGAGCTGTGCAGCACCCACATTTAGTTTGAAGATGGCAGAAGTGGTAGGCATTCATAACTTTTGTCCCACAGTCTTCTCTGGTCAAACAGGCTTCACCAGTTTTCTGAAGCATTATTCGTGTGCCATGTTCTTAGTCAGTGGCAATTCCACATTGATCAAATAAAACAAAATCAAAACTCATTATAATAACCAACAATAAACATTAGAGCTGCATCCAAGCCCCAGCAGCTTCCTTGGCTTAGGCTCTTCAGCAATCTGGTCAAGTCTTAGATTATCAAGATCAGTTTCACTGGAAAAAATGGCTGCTTCGGAGAGTGGACTCTATGGCTGAGGTCCTTTTCCTCATCAAACTCTGCCCTCCAAGACTCCACCCCTAAAATGTTCAGGTATTCTGGTCCCTGGAAAAAAGTCCAGGATGGAGCCCCAGAATCACTGCTGATTAGCTCGCATCTCTGCAAGTCTTGTTCCTGGGCCAATTAAATATCCCATTTGTTGCCAGCTACATAAATTAGCTTACAATCTGAGATGTGTAAAACTAATGGTAGAGTTTTAAGACTTTTATTGAAAGATTTCATATAAAAAGAAAAGGGAAAGGTGCTAACCGTGGAGAGGCCGGTTACTTCAGTTATTCTGTGTTTCAGGGGAAGGTACTTTTTTGCATGTTAAAAGATACCTTTTCTTCTTGCCCTCAGCCCTAGTATTTGAAAACAAACTTGTGTTGAGGCCTTGGCATAAATTAAGTCATTAATTCCAGAGGCATAGTCATATTAGTTACTGTAGGGGGGAAAAAGAGTCTCATGGCACCTCAAAGACTAACAGATTTATTATAGCATAAGCTTTTATGGCTAGAGCCTGTTTCACCAGATGCGTTAAATAAACTCTCTGTCAACAGATATAGCTAAACACAGGAATAGAGAGGGGAGAAATAGTGAATAATGGATTTAAAAGACCATGAAATGCAAGAGGTACAGTTTATGACAATTCGTTACAAAACCCAGAAATTTAAGGACACCACAGCAATCAGTCTAAATCCTGGTTAGTACAATTCATTTTATTGCTAAATTCTAATTTGGCAATTATTTACGTTACATGATTTACAGTGCAATCCTAAGGAGAGTTACACCATTCTAAGCCCATTGAAATGAATAGGCTTAGACTGGAGTAACTCTCCTTAGGATTGTACTGTTAGTCTTTGAGGTGCCACAAATTATGCTTTGTTTATAAAGAAAGAGAGCAACTGTCAACACCCATTAAAATGTATTCTATTATGGAGGAGGCAATCAGCTGTAATTAATTGATAAGTATTACATGTATAATGTGAAAGAGATTAAAACTAAAAAGAAATTATATCCCAGCAAACTGGGTTATTTTCCATAACTGCGCTGAGTAGGAGAGGAGGAGGATTTGGCAAAATTGTACCTTGAGTGGTACAGACTGAGATTGGAGGAGACACTTTAAGACGGGTTTATTGCTGTCTAAAGTTCTGCTGTAGGCATTTTAACCAAGATGCTTTGAAAAATAAGGAAGGAATGGTAGCCACAAAATTGAAAAAAATCAAATACATTTAAAAATATGGCATAGTTCCTATTTCTTTGAATATAAGGAATTCATAGAAGCTGGTTTCTCCTGCATTCCCCTCTCCAAAGCAGCTCTCTGTAAAACTGGTGTTGAGGGTCAAGGAGCATGTCATACAGTAAGAAGTGTAAATCAAGCAAAATCTGTCTTTCCCCATCACTAGAGCTGCCTACATCCAGGTGGTACCTAGAGATCTCCTGTTATTATATTTGATCTTCAGATGAACAATATCAGTTTCCTGGAGAAAATGGCTGCTTTGGAGAGTGGGCTCTATGGCTGAGGTCCCTCTCCACCAAACTCTGCCCTCCCAAGACTCCAACCCTAAAATGTTCAGGTATTTCTCATTCCAGAGCTGGCAACCCTACTCATTACTCTTGCATAAATCAGAAGAAGTTGAGGTAAAATCTCTATGGTTCTGCAAGCTCAGTGCAGTCATAGGAGTCTGGATTCAGTCTGATGTGCTGATATTGGTATTATAGTCAGAGTTTTGTAGGGTTTTTTTTTAATCACATAGTCCAGGGTTGTCTGTATCATCTGTGGATCTGAAGTGTCTGGTTGCCTCCAACAGCATCAGGTTGTCTGAATTCAGGCTTGGTTTTGAAAGTAAATAAAGCCATACATTCATCATAAGTTTCAGTGTCCCTGAAACTAAATCACACTCCCAATCTGCAGCTGGCTTGTTAAGAAAAAAAAGTATTCAAGTCTTTCTCTCCTGCCCATAGAAAAGCACAACATTAATGTAACAATCTGCAAATCAATTAATCCTATCAATAGATCACTAACAAAAAAGAAAATCTATACTGTTCCCTGTTAACAACAATATTCATTAACAAATCTGTATTTGGAAATCTGTTACCTTCCCAATTTGAGCTCAGTCATCAGTTACAGTAATCAAATCGATCATTTATCCAATCCAGTAAAACATCCATTCAGCAAAAAAGTTGCAACATCAAAATCAGTGTTTAAACTTTACTTCTCAGTTTCTTTGCAGTACATTTTAATTGTTTTTTCATACTTAGCTTTGGGTTATGAAATCTCACTGCTAATGGTGGGCTTTCTTTCTTTCTTTCTTTCTTTCTTTCTTTCTTTCTTTCTTTCTTTCTTTCTTTCTTTCTTTCTTTCTTTCTTTCTTTCTTTCTTTCTTTCTTTCTTTCTTTCTTTCTTTCTTTCTTTCTTTCTTTCTTTCTTTCTGCCACAAAACAAACACTGAAGCAAACAGTAAACTGTGAGAGATGTGTTCATGAGACGAACAGCAGCAGTTATTTCTCCAGTGGTCCCAGGAATGGGTCAGTCCTTACTCCTTGGATCTAAGCTCCTCCTCTCCTAATGCAGGGCCTGCAAACTTTGTTCCAGGGGGAAGGGGCTTGTCCTTTGGATCCCCAGTCCAGCCCTGCCTTCTGAGAAGGATGTGCTGGCTAAACTCTGTAGGGTTTTCGATGCTGGAGGGGAAAAAAATAAAGAACTAAAGGAGAGAGAGAAGGAAAGAAGTTCCTGGGAGCCCACAAGACCAGCAGAGTTGGAAAACACAGCTCTACACCTGCCTCCGAGGGTAGTCAAGCCTGAGGAATGGCCACTCTTTCAGCATCTGCAGGACCATGCTGCAAGCAGCCGCAGAGACACAGACGACTCCCATGCTTCCCTTAGAGCAGGCTCCCTGCTTTGTTGGTGAAAGCAGCGGCAGAGTCGAAAAATGGCAGGAGACACATTGGGCAAGCCTCAGTGGTAACTGTGTTGGTTCGCAGCTTGGAGGGACAGCGCATGAGAGTTTAGGCTCAAAGCGGCCCCTTATCGACAGGTCTCCAGCCAACTGAACCGTGGTAAGAGATCTCACTGGCTTTTCCCCAGCCAGTAATCCATTGGCCCAGGGAAAGAAATGGGACTCTCCTCATCCCTCCCAATCATAGATAGCCCTTGGTTTTTTTCCTCTAGTGTTGGTACTTAGTCCCCACTTACTCAGGGCACGAGTGCTTTTTAGGAAAAGGGGGGAACTAGTAATAAAGTTGAGGCCCTGGATATGCCAAAGGGAAAAATATTGACAGGAATGGCAGTCATCTTATACCATGTATTTTTACTTGCAGTTCCAGGGATCTGACACAAGATGACTGCCCCCTCTGATTTTTCGATGGCTAAGACCTTGGAAACTGCCCCCAGTGACTTGAATCTTTCTGACTCATCTCCTCAAGAGAGCAGAGTAGATACCCAGGTTGACCTTTCTGAGGAAGATGACAAATCCAGTCTGTTTTCTTCTATTCAGCAAGCGATCAGGAAGGAACTACCTCTCTTAGTGACAAGGATACCCAGGATAGGGAACATCTTCTTCGTGGTCTCTGTGCATCACACTGATGGGATTAGCGCCAATCACGATCAGTAAACTTAAAAGCTGCGGATTTCTGCGCACATATCGCAGTGCACATGGCCAGAAGCCCCACTGCGCATGCCCACTGAGACAGGAGCAGACATCCCGCCAGTTCTTCTCTGACTGCCACTCAGATCAGTTGATCTTTTCTCGCTCTGGTCGGTGAACTTATATCTAAAAAGACTGTTACTTCATTGTTATATAGTTATTGGTGTTATATAGTTAGTTATATAGTTATATAGTTAGCGTAGATTTTTCTCTTTTGGGGAGTACGGGGCAAGAAGGTATTCTCCTGCCCCCTTCTCCACCCTCTCTCCCCCCTTACACCTTTCCCCAGATCATATGGGAAAACGCTGGGGCTTTTTAAAAAGGTGTTCTAACTGTTGAAGTAAGATCGCTCCACCGGACGACCACACTTTGTGCCTTTTATGCCTTGGGGAGCTCCACAGGACTGACTCTTGTGTGCACTGTGTGAAATTCTCCAGACAAACTTCCTGGGGAGGGGAAGATATGACGGTGGGAATAGACAATTATATAAGGGAAGGAGACAGAGACAAATCAGTGCTCGGCCACCTTCCAGTCTATTGCCCATCCCAACGGTGGCAGGTAGTGGGCCTAAGAGGAAATGCTCGTCTCCGTCACTGGTGTTATGCAACGCCAGGTCCATCAATAACAAGACCTCAACCCTTAAGGAGTTCCTGCTTAGGCAGGACGTGGACCTGGCTTGCGTGACCGAGACCTGGGTGCGGGATGGAGAGACAGTAGCTCTCTCCCAGATGACTCCCCCAGGTTACTCGGTCTTTCACCAGTCACGGAGTAACGGGCGGGGGGGAGGGGTGGCATTACTCATACGGGAGGCTTACTCCTTTAGGGCTCTCCCGGCCCCAAAGATCGATGGCATTGAGTGTGTCGGTCTGTGGTGGGATGTTGGGGAGGGGTTGGCGATCTGGCTGGTGTACCGTCCGCCTAACGCACCAGCCAGCGCCTTACCATCACTATTGGAGGCAGTGGCGGGCTGGGCATTGGAGAGCCCGGGACTTATGGTCCTGGGCGACTTCAATGTCCATGTCGACGACACGGCCTCCACTCAGGCGATGGACCTAGTGTCTTCCATGGCGACACTAGGACTCTCTCAATTTGTTACAACACCCACGCATCAGGCCGGACACACACTAGATTTGATCTTTGCGTCTGGGATTTTGGTGAACGATATCGCAGATGAAGCGGTTCCATGGTCGGATCACCTAGCCCTTAAGGCCCGTATGGAGGTGCCGCCCCAACCCTGTATGGGCGGAGAGCCTATTTTGGCTCGCCCTCGGGGCCTGATGGACCCGGAACGGTTCCAAACGGCCCTGAGGGACCCTTGGCCCACTGGCGATTCCCTCAATGACCTGGTGGAAGTCTGGCAAGATCAGCTATCCAGGGCCATCGACGAAATCGCACCCCGGCGCCCTCTGCGCCCTCGTAGGAAGCTGGCTCCATGGTATACCTTGGAGCTACGCCAGCTGAAGCAAGGGCTCAGACGACTAGAGAGGCGGTGGAGGCATACTCGGGACGAAGTGACGAGAACATCCTATAGAACGTTTATGAAGTCATATGAGATGGCAGTCAAGGCTGCAAAGAAACAATACTTTGCAGCCAAGATTGCATCTGCAAATTCGCGCCCAGCACAATTGTTTAGGGTAATTGGAGATCTTATAACACTGCCACAAGGCAAACCAAATGTTAGAGAATTGGAGATTGGCTGTGAGGCATTTGCGAAATATTTTGCAGATAAAATCTCATCACTCCGCCAAGACCTGCCTATCACATTAGATACAGTAAGTCAGACTGAGGCTCCGCGCCTGTCTTCGGATTCACTGCTGGACCACTTCGACCCACTCAGCCTGGAAGAAGTTGATGGAATTCTCTCCGCTGCTCGCCCAACAACATGCGATCTGGACCCTTGCCCCTCCTGGCTGATTAAATCTTGCCAGAGGGAGCTTAGATGTCCTCTACGGGACATCATAAATAGATCCCTCTTAGAGGGGCGTTTTCCAACGCCTCTGAAAGAGGCCTTGGTCCGTCCCCTCTTGAAAAAATCAACAGCAGACCCGGCCGAATTGGCGAACTACCGACCGGTGTCTAATTTACCATTTTTAGGTAAAATCATCGAGAGGGCAGTGGCGTTGCAGCTACAGAGATTTCTAGATGACGCTTCTGTCCTAGACCCGTGCCAGTCTGGCTTCCGACCGGGCCACGGGACGGAGACGGTCTTGGTCGCCTTGGCAGATGACCTCCAACGGCAACTGGATCGAGGCGGTGTAGCAGTGCTGATGTTATTAGATCTGTCGGCTGCATTTGATACGGTCGACCATCGGCTACTGATTCACCGCCTCGCCGACATTGGGGTTAAGGGGTCTGCTTTACAATGGCTCTCCTCTTTCCTCAGGGGTCGGGGACAAAGGGTGGCGATCGGGGGTGAACGATCCCAGAGGCGCACACTAGATTGTGGGGTGCCTCAGGGAGCAGTCCTCTCCCCGATGTTATTTAACATCTATATGCGCCCCCTTGCCCAGATTGCCAGGAGGTTTGGGCTGGGCTGCCACCAATATGCAGATGACACCCAGCTCTATCTGCTAATGGACGGCCGGCCCGCCTCCCCCCCGGAAGACCTGGATCGGGCGTTACAGGCTATCGCAACGTGGCTTAGACTGAGTGGGCTGAAGCTGAATCCGGCAAAGACAGAGGTTCTCTGTGTGGGTCGCGGCGCTCCAGGGGAGGAAATATCTCTCCCGACCTTCGATGGTGTGCAGCTAAAGGCGGCGCAGCAGGTGAAGAGTCTGGGTGTTTTACTGGAGCCTTCATTATCAATGGAGGCCCAGATAACAGCCACTGCCAAGTCAGCTTTCTTCCATCTGAGGCGGGCAAAGCAGTTGGCCCCTTTCCTGGAGCGTCGGGACCTAGCAACGGTGATCCATGCGACGGTCACCTCACGATTGGACTACTGTAACGCCCTCTACATGGGGCTGCCTCTGTGCCGGACCCGGAAGTTACAGCTAGTGCAGAACGCGGCGGCCAGGCTGTTACTTGGTCTCCCAAGATGGGAACATGTGCGGCCGGGGCTACGCGAACTGCACTGGTTACCGATTGTATACCGGGTCCAGTACAAAGTGCTGGTTATCACCTTTAAAGCCCTATATGGCCGAGGACCAGCCTACCTGAAGGACCGTCTCTCCTCGTATGAACCCCAGAGAGCACTGAGGTCAGTAGGAAAGAACAGACTGACTACCCCTGGGCCAAGACAAATTAAACTACAGAATACTCGCTCTCGGGCCTTTTCGGCCGCAGCCCCACATCTCTGGAACCAACTCCCAGAGGAGGTGCGGGCCCTGCGGAACCTTGATCAGTTCCGCAGGGCCTGCAAGACCACCCTTTTTAAATTAGCTTATGAATAACTGAAATCCGCCATCAACATCAACTAGAAGAGTGTCAAGGATAGCGTCAAAAATGTTTTAGTTAATTGTTTAATTCTGGTTTTTAAGGTTAATTTAATGTTTAATTTAATGTTTTTACTGTAATTGTTTTATTGTTGGTGCACCATTGGTCACCGTATTGTTAGCCGCCCTGAGCCTGCTTCGGCAGGGGAGGGCGGGGTATAAATAAAATTTATTATTATTATTATTATTATTATTATTATATAAGAAAAACAGAGCGGCCTGTCTAGCAGTGGCCCTTATGGAGCAGGCGTTGTCCCCGCACAGGTCTTCCTCGTCAACTCCTGCTGATCGGCCCGACCAGCCAGTTTCATCTGCCGGATCAATGGCTTCTAAGTCGGTCGATACCGATCGCCCCCTCTCCGACGCCGAGCACCCTAGCAAACGGGCGGCCTCGGCTAACAGGTCGGAGTCCTCCACACCGGCAAAACGGCACAGGGAGGATAAAGGATCACACTCGGGGAAGAAGAAGGCTAAGAAAACGGACAAGCTGAAGCTCAGCAAACCCATTTCTCCAGCCTCCCCGACTTCGCCATCGGACCCAACGGCACCGATCGTTCCTCCTTTGAAGCTTTTCGCTTCTCTGGGTCGTCGGCTAAGCCCTCCAATCCTCACCTCGATGTCGACCCAACTGGTGATTTCCTCCGACTCCAAACGTGACATAGAATTGGCTCAGCGCTCCGGTACCAAAGGGAGCCCTCCAGATTGGATTCAGGTGGTAGCGGAGACTCCTCGATCCCGAAGCCCGCCTTCTCGAGGTTGACAGCATGAATCGTACAGGGACCAATCACCCCGTAGTCGTTCACCCGGATACAGAGCGGGAGAAGGCTCTCCACGCTGCATGCCCCCTCAGATCCCTTGGGACCAACAGCAATGGCAATACCTTTATGGGGCATACCCTATGCAGCCATCCTTCCCTTACTTTCCCCAGCGTCCAAGGGAGTCGGACCAGTACTCTGAATCCTCTTGTCGGTCCTGAACCTCCTACAGAACACCGAAGTGAGGTCCATCGGCATTGCTTTCGAAGCCACCAGACACCGAACCGATTCGGCATCACAGGGAGTCCACGCACCAGGCTGCTACAGAGCTGATGAAAGCTGTAATAGCGGAAACCACTCGGTCACCGACACCTCACTTGTCGGAATGCTCTGACTCCCCTGAGGCTTCACCTAGATCTGTCGGGGGATCGTTGCCAGAAGACCAAGAGGCTTCTTCATCACCCGAGGAACCCTCTGCACCCAAAAACATATCGAACAACCTGTTTCACCCTCAGAAGATTTAAAGTCATATGGAGATCTCATCAAGAGCATGGTTCAATCCTTGTCTCTTCCTACTGTCCAGCCACAGCCTATAATTATGGACACTGTGTTTAATATAGTTCAAATGGACACTTCAGCAGCAGTAGCTTTACCATTGACTACTGCTATGCTTCACACCACTAAGTCTTCATGGGATAAACCAGCGTCTACACCCATCTCATCACGTAGACTCGACCATATGTACAGAATACAGGAATCCAGCACAGACTTTCTTTTCACCCACCCTAAACCCAACTCTGTGGTGGTGTCCTCTTCATCAAAAGCAAAGAAAACTCACTCTTCCCCACCAGACAAGGAAGGGAAGAAGTTAGATAACCTGGGGAGATGGTTCTACACCGCTGGCTCACTAGGAGTTAAGATTGCTAACTACTCCACTTGCATGGGTCGTTATCAGTATGCCCTTTGAGAACAGATTTCCAACACCCTGCCTAGCCTTCCAGAACAAGCCAGGAATGCAATCAAAAAGCTTCAAAAAGAAGGGCTGTCCTTAGCCAAGCAACAACTTAACTCGACTAAGCACTCTGGTGACGTATGCGCTAAGACCCTCACTATGACCATTACCCTGAGACGGCACTCCTGGTTACACTCTACACCTCTGCAGCCAGACACACAAGCATATATAGAGGACCTACGCTTTGATGGCAATGGTCTCTTCAGTTCCAACACCGATTCAGCTTTACAGGAGATCGATAAGAGCATCCATACTTCTAGGAATCTGGGAGTCCCCGCCTCATCACGCTCCCAGAATAAACGCCCATGGTCCAGACCATGGAATAAGAAACCCTACTCTAAGCCACCTACGGACCAGCCTTGGCGCCCGAAGGCCACATTCTCTAAGCCACCATATACTTCCAAACCCAAATACTCTCCTACATCATCACAATCGACTCATCAGAAGGGCTCCAAACAGCCCAAACAGGAACTTTGACTGCCTCCTTCTTTCTACCCCTTCCCGCCACCCCTCTTTGGGGCATACCCACCTCTTCCCCTTCCTCCAGGCATGGTCCAAGATAACTTCAGATCAATGGGTCCTTTCCATAATCCGGCTGGGGTATGTGATCGAATTTCATCAGGATCCACCAACTCCCTCTTTCGTTTCCACCAAACACTCAACTGCACTGCGGGAAGAAGTCCAATCACTACTACACAAGCAGGCCATAGAACAGGTTCCCCGGAACCAGGCGGGACTCGGCTTTTATTCTTGCTATTTCACGATCCCCAAACGGGATGGAGGTCTTCGGCCTATCATGGACCTTCGAGCCTTAAACCTGTTCATCACATATCAAAAATTCAGAATGGCCTCTCTACCCAACATCCTGCCTCTCCTCAATCGAGGCGATTGGATGCCACTCTGGACTTACAAGACGCGTACTTCCACATCAGCATTCATCCATCTCACAGAAAGTACCTGAGATTCACCATTGGTACAGCCCATTACCAATACCGATCCCTGCCTTTCGGTCTCTCCACAGCACCCAGGGTTTTCACAAAGATGATGGTGGTTATAGCAGCCCACTTGAGGCTTCAGGGCATTAAGTTATTCCCGTATGTAGACGATTTGCTCCTCGTGGCAGAGTCCAAACCTCTCCTCCGGTGTCACATCACCATCACTCTATCCCTCCTTTGGGAATTGGGGCTGCAAATCAATCAAAAGAAGTCTCACCTGCAACCCTCCCAGAGAGTCCAATTTATAGGAGCCATAATAGACATTCGTGCTTGCAAAGCCTTCCTTCCACCGCAGCGAGCAAATGACATCATGGCTCTTGTACAGTCTTTCCTGCACAGTCCCACTGTCACAGCTCATCAGATTCAACGTCTCCTCGGCCTCATGGCTGCCACGACGTCAGTCCTAGTGTTCACCAAATTCGATATGAGGGTCTTACAACTGTGGTTCCTCAAGCACTTCAAGTGTATCATCTGTTGGAAGGAGCACCCTTCCACAAACCTCTCCATCAGTCATGATAACTTCGGATGTGTCTCTGTGGGGCTGGGGAGCACACATGAACGGTCTTTGTGTAGGGGACATATGGCCCAAACATCATGAGCATCATCATAAACTTCTTGGAACTGTTAGCGATCTACCATGCCATACAGTCCTTTCAACCTCTTCTCATCAACAAAATGATAGCCATCATGACGGACAATACGACTGCAATGTCGTATATAAACAGACAAGGCACAGTTTCGCACAAATTATGTCTCCTCGCTCTGACAATTTGGGAGATGTGCATGGCTATGGGTGCTTCACTTATGGCAGCACATCTTCCAGGGGACCAGAATGCTTGTGCGGACTTCCTCAGTCGGGAGGGGAGTCTCTCTCCACAAGTGGGAACTAAATTGGGAGTTCCTACAGCCCATCTTCCTAGATTGGGGAACTTCGGATATAGACTTTTTGCCACTCGCAACAACAGGAAATGCAATCTCTTTTGTTGCAGGGGGGATGGACCCTCTGTCCTTAGGCAACGGCCTCATCTTCCCATGGCATCAGCGGCATGTATACATGTTTCCTCCCATCCCTTTGATCACCAAGGTGGTGCAGAAGATATCAAGAGAGCGACCGATAGGGATCCTTGTGACCCCGTGGTGGCCCAGGCAGCCCTGGTTCATACCAATCCTTTGTCTGTCCAGGGGGATTTTTCATCAGCTTCGTCCGGCTCCACACCTTCTTCTCACTCACCAGGGTCGAATAGAGGCACGATGTGCCTCATCTGAAACTAACAGCCTGGCGTTTACAGTGACTCATTTGTCTGATAGAGCCCGATATGTCATCCTCAACAGCAGGAAGCCATCCACCCGCAAATCTTATGCCTGTATGTGGTCGAAGTTCATGCAGTTTGCGTCCACTCTCTCCCTGGATCCACCTCTAGCAGGCCTACCAGTTATATTCGATTTTCTTCTTTCCCTACTGGATAGGAGATTGTCAGTTTCATCTCTACGAGTATACCTGGCGGCCATATCTGCTAACCACGCACAGGTTGATGGTCGTTCTGTCTTCACACATTCCGACACCAAGACATTTCTTAAGGGCCTCTCTAGGTTATATCTTTCTATGAGACAGCCCACCCCGGCCTGGGACCTTTCTCTGATCCTTCATGCTTTTTCAGGGAAGCCCTTTGAACCAATGGCTACCTGCTCTCTCCAGCTATTATCGTGGAAAACGGCCTTTTTGGTAGCGATTACATCCGCTAGAAGAGTGGGTGAGTTAGCAGCACTAAGATGTGATACTCCTTACTTGCATTTCATGAATGAAGGGGTATTGCTGCGTCCGGATATCACCTTTCTTCCTAAAGTGGTCTCTTCCTTTCACCTGAATACGGAAATCTACCTGCCCGTTTATTTTCCAAATCCAGTTTCAGAGTCTGAACGGAGACTACACGCTTTGGATGTGAAGCGTGCACTTTCTTTTTACCTCCATCGTGTGAAACCCTTTCGGAAGGACTCTAGACTTTTTATCTCTTATGCTTCTGCAGCAATGGGGCAGTGCATCTCGTCCCAAAGACTTTCCAAATGGATAACCGAAGTTATAAAGCTGTGTTACCTTTTGAATAAGAAACCCCTTCCAGGGCCCATAAGAGCTCACTCCACTCGGGTTATGGCCACCTCAGCGGCCTTTATGAAGGGTGTTTCTCTCCAAGACATTTGTAAAGCTGCCACCTGGTCCTCCCCGCATACCTTTGTAAAGCACTATGCGCTGGACTTATGTCTACACCAGTACTCTTCGACGGCTCGTGCTGTTCTTCAGTCTCTTACCTGCTGATGGACCGTTGCACCCTCCTCCAGGTAGGATTCAGGATTGCTAATCTCTCATCAGTGTGATGCACAGAGACCATGAAGAAGATAAACAGGTTGCTTACCTGTAACTGATGATCTTCGAGTGGTCATCTGTGCATTCACACTACCCGCCCTCCTTCCCCTCTGATGCCGGTCCATCCTTGGGATCTTGCAGCGGTCAGAAGGAACTGGTGGGATGTCCGCTCCCATCTCAGTGGGCATGCGCAGTGGGGCTTCTGGGCATGCGCACTGCGACGTGGGCGCGGAAATCCGCAGCTTTTAAGTTTACCAATCGTGATCAATGCCGGCGCCTAATCCCATCAGTGTGACTGCATAGATGACCACTCGAAGATCATCAGTTACAGGTAAGCAACCTGTTTTACCACCACCACCCACTCCCAAAAGGAGAAAAGATGTCCAGGTCTCAATGCAATCCTACTTTCCTCTGGATGATCAGGAAGAAGAAGAAATTGGATTTATATCCTGCCCTATACTCTGAATCTCAGAGCGGTCAGTCTCCTTCACACACAACAGACACCCTGTGAGGTAGGTGAGACTGAGAGAGCTCTTGCAGCAGCTGCTTTTTCAAGGACAACTCCTACGAAAGCTATGACTAACCCAAGGCCATTCCAGCAGGTGCAAGTGGAGAAGTAGATTCAGACTCTTCAGTCTACTCATTGGACAGGGAAGAGGGCAGACTTTCTGAGGAAGATGAAGAGGTGATGCCTGTCACCCAAAATAAGTTGTTTCCTCAGGATACTTATACCCGGTTGTTTCCAAAGGTAGTGAGAGCTTTGGAGTTAACTTATAGTCCTAAGGCTACAGAGGAAGACAGTGTGGATCTCCCTGTGGGAGCTGAGAAAACTCCCTAAGGCAGGCATTAAACCACTTCTTGTCCCTCTTCCTGCAGGCTTCTACTCTGTCATTAAGGCAGAATGGGAACACCCTGCTAAACCAAAATGTATTAACTCTACCTTTTCCAAGTTTTATTCTATTATCCCAGAGGCAGCTAAATGAGTCAAGCTTCCAGTGGTGGACGATCCAGTCAACAGCCTTGCATTAAATTCCATCCTGCCTATGGATGGACCCTTCGGACAAGTGTATAGAGCAAGTTCTACATTGAGTCTTTGAGGCCTCAGCAAATTCCCTCAAGGCTTCAGTTTTGGCTTCCCTCTTTGCTAGAGCGGCTTACTCATGGGTCTCTGACCTGGCCAAGCTGGAGAAAAACCTCCCAAAAGAAGTCAAGGACAGCTTAAAGATCACCCTAGCCACGGCCTTTGTTTTGTTTTGTTTTGTTTAACTATTCCACAGTTTATTGAGTACAGGAAGGTTGCAGTCGTATGTATGTTCCATTCAGATAAAATAAAATTTAATAATAATGATAAAAACAATTGTTTACGAGACTGATACAATATCAAAAGCACTGGAAGAGATATATAATATATATGTATAACAATTTATACATAAAGTAGTATTACCTAATGTTGGTCATTTTAATAATCATAAAGACATTCTTGTTACATATAAAAAATTATCTCCTTTAGGCATATAAAAGTAAATTATGATAAATATGAATAGGTAGATAGTGTTTGAAAGTGGAAATCTGCTGTTCAGATTCTAAAATAGGGAACCATTTATCTAACCAGTTGGAAAGGCCAAGTGAGGAGTCTATACTATTTAATGTGTCAGCTATGTTATCCATAGTTAAGAAAGTCCATATTTTAGCCCGCCATTGGTTTAGAGAGGGCATGGCCTTTGTTTCTGATGCCACCCTAGACACAGTTTGGCAATCGGCTAGAGCCAAGGCCTCCAGTGTGACAGCAAGGAGAAACACCTGGCTATGTCATTGAGACGCAGACCCATCCGCCAGAGCTAAAGTGACTGCGGTACCTTTCAAGGGTGGTTTTTTGTTTGGAGAAGGCCTCAACAGGTACCTACTCAAGGACAGGGACAAGAAAAAGGTCTTGACGTACAAGAGAAGGGACCCCAAGAGGAAGAGAAGATTCCAGTCCTTTTGGGACAATAGAAGAGATTCAAATTCTGGTTTCTCTAGACCTTTCAAGTCCAGGTGGCAGCAGAAATCTTGAGATAACATCCTCCATCTACTAAACAGGGGCATGCGCCCAAGAGTGCAAAAATATAATGAGCCTGACTATGCAACACTAGAGAACATGACAGCAATAAGGGGCTATCTTCAACTGTTTGCTCCAAAGTGGCAATGTTCAGTGTCAGACAAATGAGTGCCAAATGTTCTCTTAGTAGCAAGGATACCACTTAGATACAGTAATCAGGGGCTATGCCATTGAGTTCCAGAAGGTCCCCCACGATCGCTTCATAGAGGTCCTGACAAATCGCTCTTCAGACAAACACAGGCTATTAGTACTTGCTATCAATTATCTGCTAGACATTGCTGCAATAGAGCCAGTCCCTCTACAGGAATGAGGTCATGGGGTCTATTCGGACTTCTTAATTGTTCCCAAGAAGAGCGAGGATGTCAGAGTGATCTTAGATCTCAAGTGGCTCAATAAGAGGGTGGTCACGAAGAAGTTCTGAATGGAGACCCTAAGATCCATCCTGATGACCATTCAATAGGGTGATTATTTTGGCTTCAATTGATCTGTCTGAGGCCTATTTACATATCCTCATTGCACCTCCACATTGCAGATATCTTTGCTTTGCCTACAGCGGGCTTAATTATCAGTACAAGGCCCTTCCCTTTGGGTTGAAGTCATCACTCAGGTTCTTGTTTTTTACCAAGTGTTTACCAAGGTTTTTGTAACCCTGATGGCCCTTCTTCGGTTACAGGGAGTAGCCCTATTTCCGTATTTGGATGACATTTTAGTCAAAGCCCAGTCCTTTCACCAAATCCAAATGGCACTGGACAAAATGATCTCACTGCTAGAGTCCCACGGCTTTGTCATCAATCAGGAAAAGAGCCTCTTATCTCCATCCCAGACAATTATGCACCTGGGGGTACAGATAGATACAGTTCACAACAGGGTATTCGTGTCTCTGAAGAGATGTATGAGGATTCAACAACTAATTGCTTCGATTCTGTCCAAACCAAAGGAAAGAGTCATGATTCTGGCTCAACTACAGGGCGTGTTGGTCTTCTGCCAGGACATTGTACAGTGGGCCAGGTTTCACACCCATCCTCTACAGAATCTTCTTCGCCCACACCAGGAGGTGATTACTCACAGTCGTTCCTTACAGATCCCTCTCCTGGAAAGCCTAAAACAGCTTCTCCTTTGATGAACTGTCCCGGATCGATTCCATGTGGGTCAAATTCTACAGGAACCAAAGAGGGCAGTTTTGACTATTGATGCCAGCCTATTCATCTGGGGAGCTAACCTAGATGGGATGGCGATGCAAGGGCGCTGGTCATCTGAGGAACAGGCACGCAGCATAAACCTCCTGGAACTGAGAGCCATCAGGCTAGCCCTGATAAATCTTCCCAGGCATCTGGTCAGGAAACATGTCCTTATACAACTGGACAACATGACTGCAAAATTGTATATCAACAAATGGGCGAACAAGATTCAAGGCCCTCCAACAGAAGGTGTCACAGATCATGCAATGGGCAGAGACACATCTTCTGTCATTAAAAGCAGTACATATAGCCAGGAACCCCCAAGCAGTGAGGCTGAACATCCTGGGACGTGGATGGAATATGTTCCCCTAAAACAGGAGATCGTCCATGATGGGGAGTTGAGTTGAGAGCTCTGTCCATTCACAGGGATTTATGCATTTTCCATCATTATCAAATAGTTCTTCACCCTTACCCGGCCTTCATTCCAAAAGTGAATTCTTCTTTTCACAGATCAGAGGACATTGTCCTACTTTCTTTTTGTCCAAACCCTAAATGCAAGCATGAAAAACAGTGGCACTGCTTAGACATATGTAGAGTCTTGAGTTTCTACATAGATAAGACTAGACCCTTTCGGTCTATGGAGTCACTGTTTGTATTCTTCAGAAAATCCTCCTTAGGTCAGGGGTCTCCACAACTACCATCAGTAGATGGCGTAGGGGCTGCATCACAGAGGCTTCCAAGGCCAGGGGGTTACCCCTCCCAAAGGGATCATGGAATCAGTTGGAAGGGATCTCCAGGGTCATCTAGTCTAATCCCCTGCACAATGCAGGAAACTCACACATATGTCCCCCTAAATTCACAGGATCCTCATTGCTGTCAGATGGCCATCTGGCTTCTGTTTAAAAAGCTCCAAAGAAGGAGAGCTCACCACCTCCTGAGGAAACCTGTTCCACTGAGGAACTGTTCTAACGGCCAGGAAATTCTTCCTAATGTTGAGCTGGAAACTCTTGATTTAATTTCAACCCATTGATTCTGGTCCTACCTTCTGGGACTGCAGAAAACAATTC
This sequence comes from Heteronotia binoei, assembly GCF_032191835.1. Lineage (NCBI taxonomy): Eukaryota > Metazoa > Chordata > Lepidosauria > Squamata > Gekkonidae > Heteronotia > Heteronotia binoei. The sequence goes on along the minus strand of NC_083243.1, from coordinate 90,218,447 downwards.
CACACCATCCTCTATCTGACAGCCCTTCAAATATTTGAAGATGGTGATCCTGTCACCTCTCAGCCTCCTCCTCTCCAGGCTAAACATGCCCAGCTTTTTCAACCTTTCTTCATAGGACTTGGTCTCCAGATCCATCACAATCTTTATTGCCCTCCTCTGGACCTGTTCCAGCTTGTCTATATCCTTTTTAAAATGTGGTGCCCAAAACTGAACACAATACTCCAGGTGAGGCCTTACCAGAGCAGAGTAAAGCGATACCATCACTTTGTCATGAGCCCTGACAAGGAGGATCTGGAAGGGTTAACAGACCTGGAAGAGTTGCCAGCCAGTTCCTCAGCTGAACAAACAGCAGCTGGTCCATCAATCACTCTCCAGGCACCAGTGTCGGCTGTTGACGATCAATCTCCTCCAAGCTCTCCTCCTCCTATCTCAAGAGTTCAAAGCAGGCTCTGGAAAGAACTTTCAGAGCGAAGACATGAGGCATGCCAATGCTTCAGATCTCTCAGCCTTGAATTCTAGCAGAGTCACTGCCACCCAGGGAGCAGGCTGATTGAGACTCCCATATAGCTCCCACCCAGGACCTGGTAACCTTGTGGAAGCAACAAGTCTATTCTCTGGCTTGCATCTTCTATTTAGCGCCAAAAACAACCCCCCAGATAGATTTCACATAGACTTCAATGGAGCTGAATAATATCAGATTCTTGAATAAAACCCAGTTCCAAATACCATACTGGTATCTGGAACCTGAAAAATCAGGAAGACTGATATTTTTCAGCTCCAATATATTTGGATCTGAAAAAAGTTTTTTTTTTTCATTTTAAAGTCTTTTATTGTGTAGAAGTACAATTACAGTTACAGTGCGTCAGATCATTATCAAACTAACATATAAGATTTATTATACAATCTTCTTTGTGGTCCCTGTGCAGTCTACACTGGGTTGATATGCATAAGTTTAACTGGTGTGAAGTACCACCTATATAGTATGTTAAATGGATTGTTGCCATATAGGGATTGATCATGAAATATGAACAGAAGAGTTCTATATTTTGTCCCATTGCGGGGCAGTAAGTTACTTACCAAGGTCTTTGTGCCAGGCAATTTGATTCAGTGTTAAAGAAGGTTCTATTTTAAGTAGCAGTGCTTTATATAGCATTTATATTAAGGAATTTTTTGATGCACACCCTTCAGGTGCACAACTTCTTCCAAAAATAAGCATAACTAGCAAATGTTATAAAGAAAGCTTCTTGCAAGAAGTAGGGTATTATAGTGTTCAGGGTACCAATGTTTTTAAATTTCAGAGCATGTTTTTATGGTGATGTTCTGCAGAGTGTTTCACAAAGAATGCAGTAAGAAGCTCCAGGTCATTATTTATATGATCCTATGAAGCATGTAGCATGGCTTAAAGTTTTGTGTTGAATTTAGCTCATTATTAAAATCTTTTGTACAGAGACAGAGCTCTTGTGCAGTTTTGGTACTTTACTTTGATTCCATATTTCAGCTTCTGATTCCATATTTCAGAGACTGACCAAGAGAGAGATCTTGGGGTCGTGGTAGATAACTCACTGAAAATGTCAAGACAGTGTGCGTTTGCAATAAAAAAGGCCAACACCATGCTGGAATTATTATTATTATTAAGCAAGTCAAGGATAAAGATTTTTATTCTTCATATATGTAATATTTGTCTTTTATTTGAGTAATCCCCGTATTTGTCCTCCATCATCTGCACTAAAACACCTGTAGTTAGATCCAAGTGGGCAGCCGTGAGCATACGAAAGCTTACATTCTGAATAAAACTTAGTTGGTCTTAAAGGTGCAGTTTGCCTACTGCTTTATTTAAACACTTGGTTATGTGTACTATGCAGTGTTTTCTCTTCATTATTGGTTTGAACAGGAATAAATTTTCTCAGGGCTTTTTATGTAGCAGGAGCTCCTTTGCATATTAGGCCACACACCCCTGGTGTAGCCTGTCCTCCAAGAGTTTAAAGTAGGCCCTGTACTAAGAGTCCTGGAATCTCTTGGAGGATTGGCTGCATCAGGGGTGTGCAGCCTAATATGCAAAGGAGCTCCTGCTACAAATACATCTAAAAATAAAGAGGAAGACACAACTGTGGCCTAGGAGTGAGTTTAGCAAGTTTTTATTATTGGTCTTGTAAAAAAAAAACTTGCTAAACTCACTTGCAAGTTTTTATTATTGGTCTTGTGGGGGGTGGGGGGTGGGCTCCCTCTGGGTGTCCTGCCCCCCCAGGGAAAGTGCACGCGCAATACATCGCCTCTCCTTTCCCGGTGTAGTGAACACTGCGTGGTCACTGTCTGGCTAGGCCTGGCAGATGGTCACTGCAATGGCCTCTCCTACATTACTGCATCCGTGGCAACACCTTCTCACTGGTCCCCCCCCTGTTTTCACAGAGTTTGCCACGTCATGGTGCGACCAAATGTCCGGCGGTATAATCGGATGGGTAGGCTGGGCTCACCAACCTCGCCAACCAAGAGAAGGAAAACTCTAACATCAACCCCAGGCAGACAGAGCTCGTTAATGTAACTACCACCTGGAGGACTCGCTGCCGGCGTCCCGGCTTACTGGGCCATGGCAGATGACCCCATGGTGAAAGGGTGGTGCCAGTACTGCACCTCACCTAAAAATTCCTCTGTGCAGGCCTGAAGGGTATCCACATCCACAACCCACAACATACCAAGTCCTGCAGTGATGGGCAAGGGGCGAAACGGCAGGTGGAAGATGCCACTGGAAGCCGCAGTCCCGATCCTGCATGTAGGCGATTCAGGGTATTGGTCGCCTGATGCTGACCCGGAGACGAAAGCATTTTTCGGCAGCACCCTGAACGACCAAGCAGCCTTATTTAGGGACAGCACTGCTTGCTTCGTATGGAGAGGGGCCTAGAAAAGGTGGCCTAAACAAAGCTCGTCTCCTCTCCCCCAGTTGGCTAGCCGCGGTCAATGGGCATCCTTACTTGCAGTCGAAAAACAACAACAAAGAAAAGGCATGCACCTGCCTCACAAAGTGTGCAAAGACTAAAGCTTGCGTGTTGGAATATCAGAACCATACTTGACACAGTAGACAGTGGTCGACAGTGGTCGCCCTGAACGACGCTCTGCTCTAGTTGCCCACGAACTTCTCAGGTTGAATACCGACATAGCAGCTCTCAGTGAGGTTCGTTTCCCTGAGGAAGGTAGTCTTCAAGAACATGGTGCTGGCTATACCCTCTACTGGTCGGGTAAGTCAAAGGCTGAGAGCCGCCTTTCTGGCGTTGGCTTCATGGTCAAGAATTCCATTGCCTCTAAACTCGAAAACCTGCCAACAGGTCACTCAGATCGCATCATGTCCATGCGCCTCCCACTTCAAAACAAGCAGCATGCAACACTCTTCAGTGTGTATGCCCCAACCCTTCAAGCAGATTCTGCAGAAAAGAACAAGTTCTATGCTGATCTACGCTACCTCGTACGGAAGACCCCTACAGAGGACAAGGTGATCATCCTTGGCGACTTCAATGCCAGAGTAGGTAAAGACTCGGAAGCCCGGAAAGGAGTTCTTGGCAAACACAGCATTGGCAACTGCAATGATAACGGGCGCCTCCTGCTAAAATTCTGCATGGAGCATCAGCTCACCATTACCAACACTATCTTCCAGTAGAAGAACAGTCTGAAGACAACTTGGATGCACCCATGGTCCAAGCATTGGCACCTTATTGACTACATTCTGGTGCGCCAGAGAGACCTTCGAGATGTCTTACACACCCGAGTAATGCCCAGTGCAGAATGTCATACGGATCATCGTCTTGTACGCTGCAATCTCCGTCTTCACTTTAAATCTACACCCAGGAGAGGCGGTATCCCCCGGAGGAAGTTTCAGGTTGGCAGCCTTCAGTCAGCCGAAGTTAAAGCTGCCTTCCAGGTAAAACTCCAGACAAGAATTGAGGACCCCAGTCACCTCACAGGTCCTTCTCCAGAAGCACTCTGGGAACACCTAAAAACTACCATCCTGTTGACCTCTGAAGAAGTCCTCGGGTTCTCCACAAGGAAGAACAAGGACTGGTTTGACGAGAACAATCAAGAGATCCAAGAATTACTGGCAAAAAAGAGATCTGCCTACCAAGCACATCTTGCTCAGCCCTCCTTTCCCGGGAAAAAAGCAACCTTTCGCGCTGTATGTAGCAACCTCCAGCGCAAGCTTCGAGACATTCAGAACGAGTGGTGGACCAAGCTTGCAGAGAGAACCCAGCTGTGTGCAGACACTGGTGATTTAAGAGGGTTCTACGAAGCCCTGAAGGCAGTATATGGTCCATCATATCAGGCTCAGAATCCCTTGCGTAGTGCAGACGGCCAAGTGCTCCTCACAGACAAGGCATCCATACTGAACTGGTGGTCGGAGTATTTTCAGGTTCTCTTCAGTGCCAATCAAGTAGTTCAAGATTCAGCAATCCACCTCACCCCACTTCATCCAGTGAAAACAGAGTTGGATGAGATCCCCACCCTAGAAGAAACTGTTAAAGCCATCAAGCAACTGAAAAGTGGCAAGGCAGTGGGAGTTGATGGAATCCCACCAGAGATCTGGAAGCATGGGGGCATAGTACTACATAGCACACTTCACAAAGTACTTGTCACCTGCTGGGAACAAGGCAAACTACCACAGGACTTTTGCGATGCAATCATCATTACTCTACTTAAGAACAAAGGGGGAAAGTCAGATTGCTCCAACTACTGGGAGATAACCCTGCTCTCCATCACAGGCAAAATCCTTGCTAGAATACTCCTGAACAGACTGGTGCCCACCATTGCAGAAGAACTCCTCCCAGAGAGCCAGTGTGGCTTCAGAGCTAACAGGAGCACCACCAACATGGTATTTGTTCTCAGGCAGCTCCAAGAGAAATGCAGGGAACAGAACAAGGGTCTATATGTGACTTTTGTCGACCTTACCAAAGCTTTTGATACCATTAGCAGGAACGGCCTGTGGCAAATCTTATAATGTTTAGGATGTCCCCCAAGGTTCCTAAGTATGGTCATCCAGATACATGAAGACCAGCGAGGCCAAGTTAGACACTGCAACGATCTCTCGGAGCCCTTCCCAATAGGCACAGGTGTAAAGCAAGGCTGTGTTCTCACGCCAACTCTCTTTACAATCTTCTTTAGCATGATGCTTCAAAGAGCCGCAGTAGATTTAGATGATGATGATGGTATCTACATCCGCTATCGCACCGATGGCAGCCTGTTCAACCTGAGGCGACTAAAGGCCCACTCCAAGACAATGGAAAAACTTATCCGAGAGCTACTGTTTGCTGATGATGCTGCACTTGTCTCCCACTCGGTATCAGCTCTGCAGCATATGACGTCCTGCTTTGCAGAGGCTGCCAAGCTATTCGGCCTAGAAGTTAGTCTGAAAAAGACAGAAGTTCTCCACCAGCCTGCACCCCAGGAAGATTATCACCCTCCTTGCATCACTGTGGGTGAATCAGTTTTGAAGACAGTCCAGCAGTTCAGCTACCTGGGGTGCATCATCTCCTCAGACGCCAAGATCAACAAGGAGATTGACAACAGACTGGCAAAGGCAAACCGTGCATTTGGCCAACTGCATAAAAGAGTGTGGAGCAACAAGCATCTGAAAAAAGGCACAAAGATCAATGTTTACAAAGCGGTTGTGATGACAACCCTCATCTACGGCTCCGAATCATGGGTTTTATACCGTCATCACCTGCGACTCCTTGAGCGCTTTCATCAGCACTGCCTTTGCACCATCCTCAACATCCACTGGAGTGACTTTGTGACCAACACTGAAGTTCTCAAGTGGGCGGAGGTTACAAGCATCGAGGCATTGCTGTTGAAGACACAGCTGCGCTGGGCAGGGCATATCTCCAGGATGGAAAACCACTGCCTTCCCAAGATTGCCCTGTATGGCGAACTTTCCACCAGCCATCGAAATAGAGGGGCACCAAAGAAGAGGCACAAGGACTCCTTGAAGAAATCCCTTGGTACCTGTTGCGTTAACCATCACCAGTGGTCTGACCTAGCCTCAGATCGCAAAGCATGGAGGCACACCATCCACCAGGCTGTCTCTTCCTTTGAGAATGCACGCATAGCTGGTCTTGAGGACAAAAGGAGATTGAGGAAGAATCGTACTGCTACAGCACCAACCCCAAATCAGACTTTTCCCTGCAGCCACTGTGGCCGGACCTGCCTGTCCCGCATTGGTCTTGTCAGCCACCAGCGAGCCTGCAGCAGACGTGGACTACTGCACCTTTCTTAAATCTTCGTTCGCGAAGTCAAGCCGAGAGAGAGAGATTATTGGTCTTGTCCTTTTCATATTTAGAGTTGTAGAAACATCCTCTTTTTATTTTTTTTTTACTTAAGGCATGATACAACAACCAAAATTGATCATTTTTTTTTCTCTATTGATACTCTGTGGGAGAGTGCTTACACGGAATTCTTTAGGGTTTAAATGTGTATAATCATGTCTGAAATGTGTGCATCATTTATTTCTTAAGTGCTCCTGTACTAGAAGCATACTCTGCACCAACATGCAAATAATTATTTTGTGGCAATTATGCTGGTCTGAAGGATGAGTGGGTGTCCAATTTCCATTATTTGCTTAGATTCTCCTCTTCTCACCATCACCATCACCCACAAAAAAGAAACTGCCAATAATTCAGATATTGCATATTTGCAGAACAGTGTCTGCTGCTAATGAAACAAAGTAGATTTTGTATTTTCATTTTTCAGTCATAACTCTGTGTATGTGTGTGTGTGACACCTGGAATGGCAGGCCATATTTTCTAAGCACCTGGGCTTTCACAGTTGACCATTTTATTATATATCACAATAGAATGCTTTTGTATTCTCCAAAAATCTAATTTCATTGTTGGCTAGACTGCAGGATATAGTGCAGCATGTTACTGATGTGCCTGGAAGTCATAATAGGCCATCACTGGGAGTTAAAAATGGCACAAATCCTGCTCTTCCTGCAGCTCTTCCCTCCCTCCTTTTTCCTTTACTTTTTTTTTGCAATAATACTCAGCACTGTGGCTTAGAGGTCATTTGTTTCCCACAGCTTTACAGAATACTGTAGCAGGCAGGGGGACAATGACCCTTCACAAGAGGCTATGTGAGACCTTCTTTCATCTTAAAGAAGCCCCTTTTCAAGTGCTGAGAGAGCTAGTGGGTGTGTGTTTGTGCGTGCAGAGTTGGATGTATATATTATCCCATTGCTTATAGTTCATTATGAAGCCCCTTGCAGCTTCTTTTGAAAGATTGCATCTTGGGGACATATTTTATGGCTATTTTTTGCCCTGTTTCTGCTTATGGTGGGTTTCTGAGTTCAGCCTGAGCACATCAGAAAGTATCTTCCTGTTTTTAACAAAGATAGATCTTCAAACCCATCTGGTTGGCAAAAAAGAAGAAAATTCTTCAAGAGTGGAAAGAGTTCTTTTTAGTTCTCTGCCAAACATATCACCCTGATATGCATCACTGTGATATCTATGCATGACAGAAAGAAAGGTTTTTACTGATCATCTCACTCATTTGAAACCCAGCATAGGAAGTTGGAGGTATAAAGCGTAAATGCTTTTGGGTTGCATCTACAATAAAAATTCCACGTGCTAGAATTCTTGCAAGGGAATACAAGAAAAAAACTGGTAGCTGCTTGCACTCTCAAATTTACTGGATTCCCACTTGTGTTTCTTCTTGTGCGAGAATATGTATAATCAGCTTCTGAGTACTATAATATATAGGGAGGAAAATGCTGGGTGTTGCACAAAATCTTGCACATATGAAGCTGTACAAAGTCTATGTTTCTGCTTGTGTATTTCTGGCTCCACTACATTATTTGTGCAGGCAGTAGAAAGTAAAGTAAGTAGGATCCAAGTCAGTAGAAAGCAAAGTGAATGAAATTTATTTCAATTGTATAGACTTTTTTGAAACAAAGGGTAGTTCCACTGGTCTCCCCTCCTTCAGGTATATGCTCTCTAGACTCCCCCCATCCTGCTTGGTTGATATGGTGACTTGAAGATAAGCTTGGTAAATACAAGGGGCAGCAGAGGGGATTAGCAGGTGAGCACCAGTCATAGGCGTAAACTACGCCAGGGCTGGGGCCCCCCTTCGGATTTTCTTGGTGGGGGCTAAGCCCTCTCCGGACAACCAACACAGGACTTGGAGCTTCAAAGGCATGAATGGGGTGATAGAGACTATGTGTGATTTTCCCTCTGAGCTGTAAAGTCAGTGAATGACTTTACAACCTCAGTTCCTTAGAAATGCTAATTGAGCTTCTCCCGCTAGAGGCTAGGTGTCAATATGCATATTAATCAGTGTCGGTAAGCTCTAATTGGGTAAATCAATACATTGGCAGACCTGAGTCAAGGGAGTGAGGAGATCATAGCTCTCGCAGCACACATGAGATACAGATGAAAAGTGACTTTTTTTTTTCATCCAGCCAGCCGATCTAGAGTGTTGAAGGACTCTTAATATTGTAAGGTAATTGAGATCTGCAAAAGTTTTCACTTGTATCTTTGGATTCTCTGGATTAATTACTAAAGTATTGATAGCCAGCACATCATCATTTTTTTTTTATTTGTATCCCGCCCTCCCCGCCGAAGCAGGCTCAGGGCAGCTACATATCAATCCTTATAAGTTTGGTGTCTATTGGAAAATAAAGCCTGGCTGGTGGCTACACCCATTTTTAATGCACCAGCAGTCAGACTGTAGGCTCTCTTTGGTAGATTCAAAATACTTGCTTGGTTCCAATTTACATTTGGGGGGAAGGTGAGATTGAATGTGGGTGGACATGAAGATCAGAGGCCTTTAAGAATAAAATTTGAGGCCAGTGGCACCTTTAAGAATCAGCCAAGTTTTATTCTGGGCATCAGCTTTTGTGTGCATGTACACTGTTTCATTTAGATTGCACACGCACTTATTTTATCTGACATGAGCCTTTTTTTTTGCTGTTAATCATTGATCGTATTCATTGTTTTGCTGCTGTTGGTTTTATGATGTGAGCCATCCTGAGCCCATTTTGTGGTTAGGGCAGGATATGTTGAATACATGACATGAAATGAAAGTTTGATTTCTGAGTATGTGAAAACTGAATGATTTAGGTATCAACAGCAGCTGTAAACTGTAGCATATACTAAACCCAACATGTAGTTGGTGGCAGCCCGTTTGGTGCAGTAGTTAAGTGCATGGACTTTTATCTGGGAGAACCGAGTTTGATTCCCCACTCCTCCACTTGCAGCTGCTGGAATGGCCTTGAGTCAATCATCACTTTTGTAGGAGTTGTCCTTGAAAGGGCAGCTGCTGTGAGAGCTCTCTTAGCCCAACCTACCTCACAGGGTGTCTGTTGGGGGGGGGGGAGGTAAAGGAGATTGTGAGCCACTCTGATTCAGAGTATAGGGTGGGATATAAATCCAATAATAATATCCTCCTTCTCCTCCTCTTTCTTCCTCCTCATCTCAATTTATACCCTATCCTACCCCCTAGCAAAAAAAACCACACCCATGCCTCATGTCAGAGATATATTTGTGTGTGTGTGTAACCTCAGAAACTCTAGTGTCTGAAAAAATATCAAAAAGTAAGAAGGCACTGTGAAGGGGGCTATAGACACCATTTTGTTGGTGTTAAAGGTGCCATTGGGCTCCAACTCACTTTTCACATTTGTTGACTGCTTTATTATCTGTAAGAGCCCCGTGGCGCAGAGTGGTAAAGCTGCATTTCTGCAGTCTAAGCTCCCTGCTCACAACCTGAGTTCAATCCCGGTGGAAGCTGGGTTCAGGTAGCCATTTCCAGGTTGACTCAGCCTTCCATTCTTCCGAGGTCGGTAAAATGAGTACCCAGCTTGCTGGGGGGGGGGGGATGTAGATGACTGGGGAAGGCAATGGCAAACCACCTCATAAAAACATTGTGAAAGCAACGTCACCCCAGAGTCAGAAACAACTGGTGCTTGCACAGGGGACTACCTTTACCTACCTTTACCTTATTATCTGTATACCAATTTACTGTGATTTACACATCTTACCCAATGTGTTATTCCAATCTTAGCTGGATTTATTGTTCAGTTACTTACCCCTCCTTTCTTACTTGGATGTAATACTTGAAAAAATCTGTTTCAGTGAATCTTAAGGAGTGGACATACTAAGCTTCTCAGTTGTACCCATAATGGAATGTTGTTTGACTTGAAGGTAAAAACTGAAACCTCAAAGCTTATTCCCATATTTGTTAACTCTTTTGTTTGCATGCTAAATTTATGCAATTCACAGATCTTTCTCAAATCCAGTCTCAGCTGTAATCAGCTATAATCACCCAGTATTTTATGCATCTTGGCTTTTCTGACAACCACCCAACCCCTGTAAGTAAGGATTGAAGAAACTGTTTTCAGTGTATCTGACGAAGGATAACTTATACCCAGAATAAAACTTATTAAGTCTTAAAGGTGTTACTGGACTCAAACTTTGCTCAACTAGTTAATGATTGGAGAAGAAAAACATTGCTATGTTGCATACATATTGCTATAGTATTTGGGGGTTCTTTTGGCAGATAGATATTTTGTGTCTTCTTCAAGCCTGTGATCATTTACGTTGATTTAAGTGGATGCTGAATCAAATCCTTTAGAAAATTAATGGCCCCAGCAAGCCATTTTTTCCCCCAAAATGACTACACTCTTAAAGACTTGGTCAAGTAGGTGTGTATTGACAATTGTTCACCGCCTAGGCACAGGGTTGCCAATCCCCAGTTGAGGTCAGGGGATCCCCCAGTTTGGAGGCCCTCCCTGTGCTTCAGGGTCATCAGAAAACAGCAGGGGGGAGGAAAGGGAAATGTTCCCCTAAAGCTTTTCTGTATTGCCTTTTACTGTCAAATTTGTGACCATTAATTTGTCCTATGCACATGATATGTATATTTGCAGATCTTAAAGTGACTATTCTGAAAGTGAATTTCAAAAACAGGATACAGCAAGAGACCTCTGAGATACCACTGTAACCACTGGCCAACTCTCACCTTTTTCTGGGTTTGGCCCGGTCTATGGGCATTGTTACGGGGAGGGTGCTCCCTAAATTTATGGGGAGGGAGCTTCTCCATAAATTCATAGGTAGTGATAATGGAGACCCCTCCCTATGATGTCACTGGCTCCGCCCTATGATGTCACTGGATCAAATGTCTCTGGCTGCAACCCCCCCCTGGAAATTGAAAGGTCTATCTGACTTCAGTCAATTTTCTCCTGCAGATCTCCCCTCAACCATTCCTTTATTAACTTCAAGATAAATACAAAGTTCGGAACTCTTTGTATGCTGCGCAACATACAGTTCTGACCTGAACTATGACCCTTAAGTGAAAGTGTGAAAAACACAGAATTGTTTTCTGCAGAATGAAAACAGTCTATCTAGCTGAGTAGTAACTGGAAGTGGCTTCCCAAGATCTCAAGCAGAAATATTTTTCCTGGTTCTTCTATCATAGAAGATTTTATATATATATATATATATATATATATATATATATATATATATATATATATATATATATATATATAATTTTTTTAAGAAGAGTTTTGAGGATAGCAATTGGGACCTTCTGCATACAAACACCATTTCATGGTGTTTTCTATGAGATATGAGAAGAAAATCTCAGTAGGATGGTCCTTTAATTGAAGAACATATTGTAGACAAATATATCTGAGAATGTCAGAAAGTCTGGGCTTCTCTGAAGTGATATATCAAAGCAATTATCACTATATGGTCCATAGCAGAACTGTACTTGGACAAGATCTGGAAGCAAAAGCATAGAATATCAAGTTTCAGTACAACTTCTGAGGATTATTCCCACACTATTTGGTAGCATCCACTGTTTAATAATAAGAAGTGTGGGTTAGTGGAAAGAGTTAAACTTAGATCTGATAGACTCAGGTTCAAATTCCCATGCAACCACAAAAGCTTACAAGATGACCTTTATTAGTCACTATCTTTCAGTGGAAACCTAGCCAAAATGAATTTACTTTTTCTATGGTAGGTCAAAAAAGGAACTGAAAAGCCATGAGCAGAGAACACACCTGGAATTCTAATTTCACATACATAAAAGCCCCACTGAAATAAACAGTGCTTAACTATCTCCTGATGAATGCCAGTTTGGTGTAGTGGTTAAGTGTGTGGACTCTTACCTGGGAGAACTGGGTTTGATTCACCACTCCTCCACCTGCGGTGACTGGAATGGCCTTGGGTCAGCCACAGCTCTCTCTGAGTTGTCCTTGAAAGGGCAGCTTCTGGGAGAGCTCTCTCAGCCCCACCTATCTCACAGGGTGTCTGTTGTGGGGGAGGAAAGTAAAGGAGATTGTGAACCGCTCTGAGACTGAGATTCAGAGCAGAGGGTGGGGTATAAATCCAGTATCTTCTTCTTCATCTACAGTAGAGCTCTGATTCCTTGGTCAAAAGACTATTGTATAAGAATAGCAAAAATCCAGTTCCAAAACACATTATTTAGTGTAGTGTGAACACACCATAAGAGTCAACAAACTGAAAACAAACCAGAGGTAATAATGGTTGGGAAAGCTGAGGTCTTGAAGATCATGTGCTTCCCACCTTCGATGGCATTCAGCTGATCCTTGCTGACTCAGTTAAGAGCCTAGGGGTTATACTGGATTCAGTATTGCTGCTAGAAAAGCAATGCAGTTGCATTTCTTCTAGCTTTATTTAGCCAACAAGATGGCCCCAACTTTGATTCAGCTGATCTGGCTACCTGGATCCATGCCACAGTAAAATTGAGAAGAGGCTGTTGTAATGTACGGTACATGGGGCCACCCTTGAATTCAGCTTGACTACTTTTAGTTGGTACAGAATGCTAGAGTCCAGTTGCTTATAGAAGAAAGGTGAAGCATACGTATTAAAGCCATCTGCAACCACTCCATGGGCCGCTCATCAGTTACTGGATACAATTCCAGGTACTGGCTACTGCTTACAAAGCCTTGGACCCTCATATTTGCAGGACCACTTCTCATCTTGTGTTCTGCAACACAATTTCATTAATCTGTGGAGGGCCTTCTGAGGGTGCCACTTTGCAAATCAGCAAGATCAACAACTGCCTGTATATGTGCATTCTTTGTTATGGAACCCGCCTTGTGGAATGGCCTGCCTGAAGAGATCAGGAAGGCTCCCATGCTTCTGTTATTCCACAAGCTATCTAAAATTGAATTGTTCAGAATGGCATTTTTAAACAGGTGATAGGGCTGCATTATAATGGAATGGTTCAGGAAGGACTTTTGTAAAGAGAATGTGACTGTGAACTGCATCACTTATATAGTATGTATTATTTGTTCACTGTATATATTATCCTGCTCTAATTGCATTGTTTTCAATCTAATACCATTTTCTGCATTGTTTAACAGCATGTTTAGTATTCTCTGATTTGTTTCAGATTTCCATAATTAGGATTACATTTCTTATTAGATGCCTCATCTATTTATCACATCAGTGTACACTGTGCAATCCACCTTGAGTCTTAGTGAGAGACAGACTATAAATATAGCAGACCAGTTTATCATTCCTATCTTATTGTCTAATTTTATCATTTTATTCATGCGACTGTAGTTTTAGCTGTATGGTATTTTCCTGTAATATTTTTTGTAGTACTTGAAAGTTTCGCAATCTTGTTATGGCCAATGGCTAATACAACAAAATTTGACTTGACTTAGTAATTAAAGTAAAAATTAACTTTTAAGTAAATATGTTTTTGGGATTCTACATCCTTGCAAGCAGTGATCAGGAATGTAGAAAGTCATTAACACTCTATTTCACCAAGCAGACACCCCCCCCCCCATGACTGTATCAGCTAATGCCCATTTAGCTTACTGTAGTTCTATTAAAATAAATGTAATGTTCATTTCCATAATTTCCCTTTCACTGTGTTTACTTTAGAGACATGTTCTAGTTAATTCCCTTAACATTTGCTTATACTTGCCCACAATCATAATTCAAGTTTAGGCCAAGAGCAGTCCTAGAAATGAGAATATGCAGACTTCTGAGAACTTGTAGGCCCAAGGGGAAGATGTTTATTATATACCTCATCACTAAGCATTGCTCTGGGGAAAAATAAAACATTTCACTCAGTCAGTCTTTTTTAATTTATTAATTTCACCATTGAGCCTTATAATTATGTATGTTGGTTTACAATTGCAGCAGAGGTAGCTTTAAAAGTATAATTTTTATTATATACGTTTGAGCTTTGGCACATTATTATTTGCTATTCCTTCTGTTTTTCACTAGGTGGAATATGATGGATACATTTTGAGAGAGTTTAGGGCCATAGTGCTAAGGGAGAGGTTTATACTGTAGTACACAGGCTGTATGGGCATTAAGTAGCCTATCTTTGAGTTGTGTTAACCAGTTTTTTAATGGAACAATTGTGTTTTCTAGTGAGTCTGATTCAATGCTAAAGAAAATGGCATTTGTTTCACTGTTTATTTAAAGAACCACTTTCTTCTTGACAAGGTATTGCTATTCATATGACTTTTATTCCCTAAGAAACGCAGTAACAACTCCTTTGGTCTGGTTGGTGCCTTATGTGCTTGGGCTGTCTCTTATAGTCTTATCTTGCCTATCCTCGAGGGAACTCAAGGCACCTTACATCATGGTATATCCACCCTCCCTTTTTGTCCTCTTAACAACCCTGTAAAGTAAGTTAGGCAAAGAAAAAATCACTTGACCAAGATCATTCGGTAAGTTTCATCGCTGACAAGCATTTGAACCTTCGCCTGCCTAATCCTAGTCCAACACTTTAATTACTACATTATGTTGGGCAGGGCTTTTTTTGTAGCAGGAACTCCTTTGCATATTAGGTCACACACCCCTGATGTAGCCAATCCTCCATGAGCTTACAGGGCTTTTACTGTAAGCTCCAGGAGGATTGGTTACATCAGGGATGTGTGGCCTAATATGCAAAGGAGTTCCTGCTACAAAAAAGCCCTGATGCTGGGTCTTTTATATACCTCAACATTAAGACTTGGCAATTCCATCAATCCACACTCACAAGATTTGTCAAAATTGATAGTTGTGTTGGCTGTTCTGGGATTGATGCCTCGCAGCAGGGCACATTCGCAGAGCATAGCTCTAGCAAACAGCCCTGAGTCAGGCATCAGGACAGACCCCCTGAAGAAAAACTACTAGGGAGAGGGCCAAAACAAGGGAGAGTGAGTTTAAAACAGAAGAGTGAAGGCAGCCTGTAACAACAAAACAAGGAACAAATCCATCTCAAAGGACAATCCAGACCTCAACTCTTCTATCAGTAATACCCCAAAGATGTCAACAAGCAAATGGCAAGGGAGGTAAAGAGCTGCTGGAGTTGATGAGAACAAGCACTGATAGCCTTCGCCTGCAATTGCCCCCCCATTCGGAATAATGAGACATACAACAAGTTGGTATGAAGGGCCACTTTATTAATTGATTGCAACGGGGTAAAACATGGGGCCAGGATGAGCCAGGGGTCCACACCAAGACCACCTCCCCAACCTGAAAACAGGGCGAGCCACAGGCCCCGGGATTGAGCCGACCCAACGGCTCAAAACCGGCCGGCCAGGCACCGATCCAGTCCTCCTGAGCTCCACCCTCCCCGTGCCGTACAGCCTGGGCTGTGGACCACTCCCTAATGACTGGATCACGAGGCTTCCCTGGAGCCAACCTTGCGCCGTACAGCATAGGTTCCCCAGGTAGGCCCTGCACCCCCAAAGGTGCGTTGCCATGTGCGCTCACCGAAATGCCCCCAATAGAACATGTCCCCAAGGGTAAACCTGCCAGTGGCCTGTGGATAGCACCGCCGTAACCAATTGCCAGCACACCTCCAGCAGTGTAAGGTAGGCAAAAACACTCCCAAACAGGCCAATAGCTTGGAAGCGAAAAATTCCTACCTGGCCCCGCAACGGCGACCAGCCTGTGCCTACACTGCATGAAGGGCGGGCGGGCGGGCCGACAAACCTGCTTTACAACTGCGCCACGAGGGGAAGGGCCAGCCTATATAAGGCTGCCCGCCCCCCAGGCAGCAGGGAAGGAACCATTGTCTCCCATCCTGCAGGGGAGGCAATGGACGGCCCCCAGCCTAAGGCGGCCGATGGGTCGCCCGGCCGGGAAGTGCCGAATTGCCCCCCCATTCGGAATAATGAGACATACAACAAGTTGGTATGAAGGGCCACTTTATTAATTGATTGCAACGGGGTAAAACATGGGGCCAGGATGAGCCAGGGGTCCACACCAAGACCACCTCCCCAACCTGAAAACAGGGCGAGCCACAGGCCCCGGGATTGAGCCGACCCAACGGCTCAAAACCGGCCGGCCAGGCACCGATCCAGTCCTCCTGAGCTCCACCCTCCCCGTGCCGTACAGCCTGGGCTGTGGACCACTCCCTAATGACTGGATCACGAGGCTTCCCTGGAGCCAACCTTGCGCCGTACAGCATAGGTTCCCCAGGTAGGCCCTGCACCCCCAAAGGTGCGTTGCCATGTGCGCTCACCGAAATGCCCCCAATAGAACATGTCCCCAAGGGTAAACCTGCCAAGGACAGCGCCAAGCCTCTGCTTAGGCGACTGTCCCCCCACAAGCCAGGACATGCTCTAACCCCTGCCTGAGGCCGGCCAAAAAGACCTCATTGCCCTTCTTAGACAAGTGGACTCCATCCGGCCTGAACAGTTCGGCACGTTTGGCCCGAATGGATGTATGCGGAACATACTTTCCCAGACCCGCCTCCATGGCGATACGCAAGGCTCTATTAGCCTTCATCCTAGCCCGCTCCAGGCCCTCCGGGTCCCAGGCTGCCCGCCACACCCGGCGCGGCAACATGGCCGACCACAGGACGAGGACGCCAGGCCACCTGCGTTTTATCAGGGTGATGTCATCCCGGGCCTGAATTGACAGGGCCTTACCCTTGACTAGGCCCAAATCATTCTCCCCCAGGTGAATCACCAAGATATGCGGGGGCAGGCCCCTCCTCTCCTTGAACAAAAGTGAGAGGAGTCCTGCCCACCTCATTCCACGCCGGCCTTGCCACTCAATCGTGGCCTGCTCACTCAGGCCCAAATGAGGTCCTCCGGGCATCCGACGTGCCTGATGTGCCGCCCAGAAGACAATACTGTGGCCGCAAATGAGGATCCTCCTCCTTTCCCGGCCAGCCACAGCACCTAAGAAGAAACAGTAAATTCAACAATGTTAATAACCAACGTAACTGAAAACTCCATGAATACTTAAGGCACCAGGGGGCGAATGTAAGACCTGAAGGCCTGGGACCTCCAACGGCCCACCCGGCGAATGGCCTCGCCTTCGTATCCCATAGCCGCGGCGGTAGAAGCCGCACCTATGCGGAAAGAGTGAGTACCAAAGCGAACCCCACCGAGTCCTAGCTTCTTTAAAGCCCGGGAAGTGACGGCCCAAAACTGAAACCGGGAAAGAGGGGTATAATCTTCATGGCAGAATAACAAGCCGTTGGAATAACTCCAAATATAACTCCAAATATAACTCCAACGCCCGGACAGGGCATAACTCCTCGTCCACACAAGGGCCCAGGGAGATGACGTTCCCCCTCTGTTTCTGGTCAGTTTTGGACCTACGGACTCGGATGACAGCCTGCCCCCCAACCAAACTAACGTCACCCACCATCAGGGCCCTACCCGAAATGTCATTGCGCGAGCAGGCCACCAACTCGGAGACCCTCAATGCTCCAAAAAATGCGGTTAACGCCGCTGCATGAAAAAGCGCCTGCTCGAAGCTGGATCCACAAACTGCCGCCCATGTGGCATGAAGGCCCCGCAAAATCGAAGGGGATATTGGGGCCCTATTGTCGACCTGGCGGCCCGCCTCGCGGGCCCACCCCTCCAACATTTTGGAAATACGAAAATCCTTGGTAAACTCTGGGTGCCCCTTGGACCTGCTGGCAAAGGCCAGGCCCGCCAATTGGCCCTTAATGGACTTAACGGACAGGCCACGTTCCTTCTGGAACACGCAATATTGTAACAACTGCTCCACAGGGGCTGGCCAACAGGCCTCTAGCCCGGCACCTGCTCTGAACATGGAAAACTGCTTTGCCGCCCGTTCATATGCCCTTCTTGTACTGGGTGCAACCGCGAGTTGAATGGCCCATGTCACTTCTTCCCTCCAATTCGCCACAGCTCCGCGGGCATTGGCACGGGACAACTGTCGGCCTCCGGGGCGAGTTGGCGGAACCGCTCCATCTGTTGGCGAGACAGGGCGTCCGCCACTCCGTTATTAGACCCCGGAACGTGCCGGGCGGCAAAAAGCACATTCAGTTCAAGACAGCGCAAAGTAAAACGCCTAACCAAACCCATAACGGGGGGGGACCTGGACGTAAGGTTATTGACAACATGCACAACCGCCATGTTGTCGCACCAAAAGTGCACCGTATGATTGGCTAAGTCCCTCCCCCAAATGAAAACAGCTACAACAATCGGAAAAAATTCCAAAAATGCTAAATTGCGGATCAGATCGGAGGAGCGCCATTCATCCGGCCACTGTTCTGCACACCACTGGCCCCGGAAATAAACTCCAAACCCAGTGGAGCCTGCAGCGTCTGAAACAATCTGCAGATCGGCCTCCAGCAACATGACCTCCCTCCAGAAAGATGTCCCGTTGTAGTGGTGGAGGAAAGACTCCCACACCTCTAGGTCCTCGCGCATGCGCCGAGTTACACGCGTGACATGGTGAGGGGAGCGCAACGCAGTCATGCCCTCACAAAATTGCCTCAAAAAGGCTCTCCCGGGGGCAACCACTTTACATGCAAAGTTCAAGTGGCCGACTAGCTGCTGAAGCTCCACCAACGACACTTCCCTCCTCCCCTTAACGGCAGTCACCATTCTCCGCATGTTACGGAGCTTGTCCGGGGGCAGTCGCGAGGCCTGTTGAATGGTATCCAGTTCAATACCTAAGAAAGTTAACAGTGTCGTGGGGCCCTCCGTTTTTTCCGGAGCTAGCGGCACTCCCAAGTCCGCCGCAAGCCGCTCAAACGACCGCAACAAGAAAGCACATTGACCAGAACCCGCGGGGCCCACAAACAAAAAATCATCAAGATAATGCGCCGTGTCGCGCAAACCAGTCCTAAACTGCAGTGCCCACTCCAAAAAGGAACTAAAACGCTCAAAGGCGGAACAAGATACGGAACATCCCATGGGGAGGGCCCTATCCATATAGAAACTACCCTCAAAACGAAAACCCAACAATTCAAAGTCCTCGGGGTGCACAGGCAGCAAGCGGAAAGCAGACTTGATGTCACATTTGGCAACTTCAGCGCCCGGCCCACAATGCCGCACTATACGCACTGCCCGATCGAAGGATGTGTACCTGACTGAGCAAAGCTCATCGGGGATGGCGTCATTAACCGACTGGCCTCTCGGATATGACAAATGATGTATCAGCCGGTACTCCCCCTTAGCCTTCTTGGGCACCACCCCTAAAGGGGAGACCCTCAAATTGGGCACTGGGGGCTCGGCAAAGGGGCCCAAAACCCTGCCCTCTGCACATTCCTTCTGGATCTTATTACGCACCACGTGTTCTAGCCCCTTAACCGACCTCAAATTGGAACACATAAAGGGGGTACGAGGACCTTGGTATGGAATCCGAAACCCAAATTCAAAACCTTCCAACAAATAACGCTTATCCTCCAAACTTGGATAATAACGCAAAAGCTCAGTGAGAACCGCTATCCTGATTGGGCTGGGACCCTTTTCCAGGCGGCTGATTGGAGCCCCCGGGTCTCTTAAAACCCCCTCTCTGTTTGGACTTGCTGCATGCCGTGAAAGCATGCGGACCTCCGCACACCGGGCATTCGTGCCGGTACCTACAAAACTTCCGAGAGCACGCCCCCTGGGAGGTAAACTCCCAACAAAGCAGCCGAGGTTGAACCGACTGCCCCGCGGGCGCGCGGGTACCGGCAGGGTGACTGGATTTCTGGACGATATGGCCGCTGTCAGATCTCTCACCTGCGTTAGGCTTAGCAGGAGCCATAAGCTGTAACCAGAGCTGTTGGCTGATCTGGTCCCAGGGTAGATTGGGATTCACAGCGGCCCTCATCCGGAAGGCCTCGTCATACTGGAGCCAAGCCCCACCCACAAAATCACTGTAGGCGCGATATATAATATCGCAGTACTGAAACAGCGAGGCCGCACGCCATGGCTGAGCCCTGGCAATCACTCCCGCGTAGATTAAAAACCCTGGCAACCAATTAGACCAGGACCGATCAATCTTTCTTTTCCTAAGCTTCTCCTTATCCTTTTCATCCATTTCCTCCTTCGGTTTTTTCTCCAACTCCCTAAACAGTAGACTAAAAACGTCCACGTACTCGCCTTTCAATATCTTCTCTCTAGTCGCCGCCGTAAGGTGATCACCTAGCGGTAAGGCCGAATCGCCAAAGGGAATGGCATGGAAAGGAACTGAAGCATAGGCCGCCGATGGATGGGCGGGAAACCCGAGCCCTCCCCACTGCGGAGCGTGCCACGGAAAGGCGGGCGACAAAACCGTATGGGAACCCCAGGGAAAGGCACAACCGCCTAAAGGGGGCGAAACACCCCCAGCAACATTGGGTTGGCCCCCTGCTGAGGATGACGATACGAAGGCAGACAAAGAACCTGCTTGTCCTGACGATCCAGGCAGGAGCGGTGGCCAAACCAACTGAGACTGTTGACCCACCGGGGCGCCCCCCACAGGGCATTGGAAGGCCTGCCCATGGGCTGTCACAGTTGAACCCGACCCGGGTCCTACCACAGGGCCCCACGGGCCCCAGGGCCACGCCCCACCATGAGGCTGCGATGGAGACCTACCTTCCTGTTGATGTGGAACCACCGCCACCTCCTCAGGCTCCTGCCCTTGTTCCTCCTCCGGCGTCACCAAGTCTGACGACTCACTGCTCCCGGCACCCTGTAGGGCAGATAAACGTGCCAGCACCTCTTTTTGAAATGCAATGGTCGCCGCTCTGCCGCCACCCGTTAAGCCTGACACACGCCGGGAGGGGCCAGCAACACCCTTCTCCCCCTCCAATGCCGCCAAACTCTCAAGAATAGCCAGGCGCGTGCTGGCATCGTCCCAATCCTCGCTAGGGGGCTCAGCTGGAACTGGCCTTTTTGCAGGCTTTTTAGCCGGCTGTTTGCCCTTCGAGGGGCCCTGGCCCTTCCTTGGCGCCATCACGCCAATTGATGCACTGCCCCTCCCACTGCCGTTGAACGTGGAGCTATGAGACTCCCTATAGATCAAGCAGACTGCCCCCCACTGACTACTCTACACGATAGCTGACACCAAGCCCCAAGTCAGTCTTATCTAAACAGACTGCAGCAGCTCCCCAGGGTCTTGCACTGAGGCTAATTGTTAATCAAAAAAAAAAAAAAAAATTTTTTTTTTTTTTGTAAATATATGCCTAGCCTTGCAAAGCCAGAGGCTCCTGGGAGCAACTGTGACCCTCTGCCCACCAAGCAATGGTGTCCTATGAACACCTGCCTTCCTTCCAGCAGACAAATAAGCTGCCCCCACAGTCCCTTACAGGACCTTGGAATAACGTCTGCTAACCAGATGGAGGGGGGGGGTGGCTAAAAGGCAATCCAAAAGGCCTCAAATAAGCCGCGGGGGGGGGATTCGGGTCGCTGAGGCCCCGCGTACAAAAAACCCCGCGGATACTCCCTGCTATCCGTGCCGACACGCCCGACGCCGAATGAAGCAACGGCCTCCGTCAGCTCTCCTCGCACTCCCGGCCCCAGCAGACGTCAATCCCAGCCGCGCCGAAAAAACGCCGCAGGCTCAGGAGGCGAGCGCGATGCGCCGCTCCGAGCCCGTCGTCCACAGGCGTCCGCGGAAGCCACGCAGGAGATCCCCCGACGCCTCAGGCCTCTGCCGCCGCCCGGTAAGCTGGCTAGCTCTCCGTCCGCGGGCAGGGCCTAACAGCAGGTGCACACAGCCACGCACACTCGTGGCTGCCCCGACAAACCTGCTTTACAACTGCGCCACGAGGGGAAGGGCCAGCCTATATAAGGCTGCCCGCCCCCCAGGCAGCAGGGAAGGAACCATTGTCTCCCATCCTGCAGGGGAGGCAATGGACGGCCCCCAGCCTAAGGCGGCCGATGGGTCGCCCGGCCGGGAAGTGCCGAAAAATGCCAAATTTGTTTAACCATTTGCCCTTTTAAAGGCCGGATAATAAAATGGTCTATAAAGACTCACATTGTAAGACATTTAAATACTCTCCTGAGGAGAAACCCTGCTTCCATTGATCTGATTTCGTTTGAATCTCTTAACAGCTATAAACAGATGCAAAAGGTAATGTTCTCCTTTAAATCTAATAGGATACCATCACTATTGATGTCCCAGAGATATCTCTTGGAGAACCACGGTATATTTCTGACGAGAGTCTTTTGAAATATGAAATTCTCTCCCCTCCTTCAAAACAAAAGGCATAAAATCCAACAGACTGAACTAAATGGGAAACTAGATACTCCACTGGAATGTACAGTACTCAACCTTTTAGAATATGACATATCTAATCAATCTGCTCATTACCAAGTTCCACTTCAAAAAGTTCTCCACTTGGAAAAACTTTAGAACGTGAACTCTTATCATCCTTCACTGAGCTCCCCAAGAACAAATAATTTGAGATTGTGGACAGATTGGAAGAATTGAACTCCAAACCTCAAGAATCATTAGAACTTGCTGGAAAAACAGACCTGAGACCACATGTCAGAAATACAAAGCTAAGTATAGCTGAACCTCTGTCAAAATCTATGAAGCAGAATGACACGGATCTTGTAGAAGAAGAGAACACTACAGGCCCTAACTCTCTGTCCCTTCTTCAACCACAAACCAGTGATAATATATGTAATAATGCAGATCTTCTATTGCAGACTGCACAAGAAACCCTGAATATAGAGAGAAAAGAGGGGGAACTGCATACTGCCACTCGCCAGATCGCATACAGCAAGACCTGTTTCAACAAAAATGGCTTCATCTTTAAAGACAATGACAAAACCATGGACATTATTGAAAATATAGGTTAAAACAATTTTATTTAGTAACATATGGTAACAATATCTTATTCCTGCATCATTAATAACTTATTTTTATCGATCCCATATATTACTTTCTAACCACCTCTCTCCCCATTACTTGACCCCCCACCGGTGTTATTTACTTAAACTACTAATTTTTAAAGGTACCCTTAACTAATAAAAATAAAAATTAATATTCTCCTTTTTTCTAAAACTTAATCATTATCAAAAATTGTCCAATCTCCTTTTATTTTCCACTCTTTTTCTACATATCTTCTGAACTTTTTCCACTCCATCTTAAAAACTTCTACATCATAGTCTCTTAAAATTCTTGTTAATGTGTCCATTTCACTCCACATCATAACTTTTACAATCCAATCCCATTTCTCTGGTATTTTTTCTTGCTTCCACAACTGCGCATATAATGTCCTAGCAACTGAAAGCAAGTACCAAATTATAGTTCTATATTCTTTTGGAAATTTTTCCATTTGTAATCCCAACAGAAAAGTCTCTGCAATTTTCTTAAATTCATGTCACAAGATCTTAGAAATTTCTTGTTGAAGCATCTGCCAATACTTTTTTGCTCTTTCACAAGTCCACCACATATGGTAGAAAGAACCTTCACGTTTTTTACATTTCAAACATCTGTCTGGCATCTTATTGTTCATCTTTGCCAACTTTTTAGGAGTCATATACCATCTATATATCATTTTAAAACAGTTCTCTTTAATACTATGAGACGTCGAAAGCTTCATAGAGTTCTTCCACAAATATTCCCAAGTTTCCATCTGTATTTCTTTATTTACATTTATTGCCCACTTAATCATTTGAGATTTCTCTACATCATCTTCCATAGACCATTTTAAAAGTAATTTATATAGTTTTGAAATTAATTTTTCATTGTCTCCAAGCAGAACTTTTTCCATTTCTGTTTCTTTTCTTATTACTTCCGTTTTAATATCATTATCCACCAAGCTCTTTATTTGTTGCATTTCGAACCAATTATATTTATTATTCAGCTCTTCAGCAGTTTTCAATTCTATTTTGCCACTTTGTATTTTTAATAGTTGATTATATGACAACCACTTTTCTTCACCCGTCTCAGCTGTTATTTTTATTACTTTTGCTGGCACTATCCATAACTGTTTTCTCTCATCTCCATATTTCTTATATTTCATCCATATATTTAGCAAATTATTTCTTATATAATGGTGAGAGAAAAAACCATCCATCTTCTTTTTTCCATAATACAAATACGCGTGCCAGCCAAATTTATTTCCATGACCTTCCAGCGCTAAGAGTTTTTTGTTTAACAGCATCATCCATTCTTTTATCCACACTAAACAAACTGCTTCATGATATAATTTTAAATTTGGTAATTGGAATCCACCTCTGTCTTTTGCATCTGTCAATTTTTTCCTTTTAATCCTTGGTTTCTTCCCAACCCACACAAACTCTGAAATTTTTCTTTGCCATCTATTAAATTGTTTACTGTCTTTCACAATCGGGATAGTTTGAAACAAATACATTATTCTTGGTAGAATATTCATTTTAATTGCAGCTATTCTGCCCAGCAATGACAAATTAAGTTTATTCTATTTTAACATATCTTCATCTATTTTACGCCATAGCTTCTCATAGTTATTTTTGAACAAATCAATATTCTTCATTGTTATCTCCACACCCAAATATTTTACCTTAGAGGTAACTTCACAACCCGTTAGGCTCTGCAATTTCTTTTGTTTATTTACTTGCATATTTTTACATAGAAGTTTTGCTTTTTCTTTATTAATACAAAGTTCCGCCAATTCCCCATATTCTTGTATTTTAGCTAACAACAAAGGTGTGACTTGTATGGGATTTTCATTTATAAACATTATATCATCTGTAAATACTCTATATTTGTAAATAAATCCTTTTACTTTTAATCCTTCTATTTCTTTATCTTCATGGACTTGCATCAGTAAAATTTCAAGAGTCATTATAAACAACAGTGGGGAAAGTGGACAGCCTTGTCTTGTACCTTTGCTAATTATCATGTCTTCTGTAAGATCTGCATTTATACATAGCCTTGCACGTTGTTCAGTATATATTGCTTTTATCATAAAGTTTTCCCCCAATTCCATTTTCTCCATTACTGCAAACATAAAGTCCCAATTTAGATTATCAAATGCTTTATCTGCATCCGCAAAGAATAATGCTGCTTCCTTTTCTGGATGTCTTTCATAATATTCTACAATATTTACAACAGTTCTAATATTGTCTCTTATTTGTCTTTTGGGGAGAAACCCCGCTTGATCTTCCTTTATAAAATTTATCAGATATTGTTTAAGCCGTTCGTTCTGCCAAGATTCTTGTATATATTTTATAGGCGTTATTTAATAGCGAGATTGGTCTATAATTTTTTACATTCGTGACATCTCTATCTTCCTTTGGAATCAACGAAATAACAGCTTCCTTCCATATATTTGGTATTTTATTCTTATCATGTTCATCAATTTCTGAAGTTTCGGTATTAACTCCTCTTTGAAGGTTTTAAAAAATTTAGCTGTATATCCATCTGGCTTAGGTGCTTTTCTATTTTTCATTGCATTAATTGCTGCTTCAATTTCTATTTTTTCAATAAGATCATTCAAAACTTTTCCCATATTTTCTGTTAAGGGTGCTATTTTAATCTTTTGTAAATACTCTTCCATCTTTTCTTTCTTTATTTTAACACCCTTAAATAATTTGGCATAATACTTAAAGAATTCTCTTTTTATTCCTTCTTGATCTACCACCTCTCCTCCCTCCACCACAATTTTATTAATAATTTTACTTTCTCTCTTTTTCTTCAGTTGCCAGGCCAAATATTTTCCAGGTTTATTTGCTCCCTCAAAAGATTTCTGCTGCAATCTTTTCAGATTCCATTCCAGTTCTTTATTTAACTAATGTCTCATTTGTGTTTGTAATATTGAACATATGAACATATGAAGCTGCCTTATACTGAATCAGACCCTTGGTCCATCAAAGTCAGTATTGTCTTCTCAGATTGGCAACGGCTCTCCAGGGTTTCAAGCTGAGGTTTTTCACACCTATTTGCCTGGACCCTTTTTTGGAGATGCCAGGGATTGAACCTGGGACCTTCTGCTTATCAAGCAGATGCTCTACCACTGAGCCACCGTCCCTCCCCTATTATAATCTCCCTCATAATTTTCTTTTTCCCTGGCCTTTTTCTCAGTTCCCCTTCTTTTTTCTTTATTTCATTTTGAATGTCCAGCATCTGTTTTTCTTTTGCCCTCTTGACTTTATTACTCAATGTAATCAATATTCCTCTCATTACTGCTTTATAAGCATCCCACACCGTCTGAAATTCTATATCTTCTTTATCGTTTATTTGGAAGAAAGCTTTAATTTCATTTTCTAGAGATGTCACTATTTCTTTATTCTGTAGTAAATCTTCATTCAATCTCCATCTTCTCGACTTTTTAGACAATTTTGTAATCCACATTATTGGGTTATGGTCAGCCCCAATTTTAGGTAAAATCTCTATTTTCTTTGTTATAAGGCCTAAGTCTTTAGTGCCCCACAACATGTCAATTCTGGAAAAAGTTTTATGTCTTGCTGAAAAAAAGGTATAGTCCCGCACTTCAGGATTAAAATTCCTCCATATATCCTCCAAATTTTCTTGTTTGACCAATTCAAAAAAAGACTTCGGCAATTTTCCTTCCTTATTATTCCCACCCCCCCAGACCTATCCAGTGTGTTCTTAATTGTTCCATTAAAGTCCCCCATTATCAAAACTTGATCATATGTCACTTCATCAGATTGTTGTATAATGTCTTTTAAAAAAGCATCCTTTGCTCCATATGGTGCATACAGTCCCAGTAACAATGTGTTTTTTTTGCATTTAATATTATTTCTACCACTACAAATCTTCCATCTTTATCTTTAAACACTGATTTCGGCTCCAATTCTTGTTTAATATAGAAAATCACTCCCCTTTTCTTCTGTTCAGCCAATGAATAAAATTCTAGTCCCAATTGCTTATTCCATAAAAAATTGTAATCCTTTTGTTTGATATGTACTTCTTGTAAACAAACTATATTACAATTTTGCTTTTTAATCCAATGAAACGTTGCCTTTCTTTTTTGTGGTGAATTTAGTCCATTTACATTCCAAGATAATAATTTGTAATCCATCATGGTGCAAATTCTTTATGTTCTTCATAAAATCCACGCAGTTCCTGTGTGCTTGTAATTGTAATCCTTTTTCCTTGTAGCTCAAAGCTCAAACCTTCAGGTATTATCCATCTATACCTCATTTCATTGTCCCGTAATTTTTCTGTCAATTTCTTATATGCTCTTCTGTCATTTATCACTTATCTTGGCGCCTCCTTCATAATTCTTACTCTGCTGCCTCCCACTATCAATGTCTTTTCAAAATTTTTATTCATCATTTTTCCCACCATTTCGTCATATATCTTATAACCACATCTCTTGGTAGATTTGTTTTTGGCATATAGTGAGTTCACTCTATACATATAGTCATACATGTTTCTAGTCCCTTCAGGATCTTCCTCCAAAAATTCTGCAATTATTTTTATTATATATCCTTTCAAATCAGTTTCTTCATCCTCAGATACTCCTCTCAGACATATCTGGGTCTCCATCAATTTGCCGTCATGAAATGCCACTTTTTCTTGTATTTTTAACAAGGTGGAATCGTGTACTTTCACTCTCCCTTCCACCTCTTGCACTTTTTTTGACGTCACCACAGTCTCATTTCTGAGATCCTCTATATCTTTTTTTAGCTCTTCAATATCTTTTCTAATTTCTTTTTTGGAAGCAGTTATCATCTCCTTCATCCCTTTCATTATCCTGGCTTCCATTGTATCTAATTGGTCCTGCAATTTCTCTAGTGAAGCAGTCCTTGCATGGGTTTGCTTGTGGTCTTACATGTAAAAACACCGAAAATTTTGACCTTACCAAATTAAATTTCAACTATCAGATTTAACAGAGTGAGGCTTGCTCTTTCCAATAAGCCTAATTTCACTGTCCTCAAAGCCTCCTGGGCTCAGATATTAATTTTTAAAGTTTTTATTTTTTCCAAAATGGCGGTCGCGACTTTCTTCCTCACTTTATATTTTTTTTCCTTTTTCCTCTAGAGGCTTCTAAAATGATTATTAACAGTAATGTCCAATAGTTTTTACCTTATAATCGTCACCTCTGTCGGCTCCACCAATTGTTATTGTCCCGAACGCTTTAAAAATTTTATTTAAATTTTAGCCTCCTAGCAATGGCTGCCGATGTTTTTCTATGATATAGTCCTAGAGTAGGCTGGCTGCTTCAATGATTTCCCTTTTCCATTCAATACATCCTGCTTTGCTTGCTACCAAATCCCGTTTTCTCTGGTAGAGAGATTCACAATACTTGATGTATTTCCTGTGTTGGCTGTGGGAGCTGCAAATCTATGACGATGGGGCTTTTTCTCCAAAACAGTAAGTAGACAAAACAATAAATTCCTTTCCACTTTTTAGCACTATCCTTTAAATTTACAAAGTCCAAATTTCGCCCCTTCTTCCCTTCTTCTTCCAAGCTTTCTAGATTTCAATTTCCCACCTTCTGATTTTATTTTGTTTAACTTTAATTAGTCCCGGAATGAAAGATAGCAATTTGTACCTTTTCTGTAGTTATCCAGATCCACTCCGGTCTTGTATAGCTTTAGATGTTTAGCAGTATCAAAGAAGATTAGGATCCTGTCGGGCTTATGTCAAATAAATGACTCTGGAAACTTCTGCAGATGATGAAAATGCAACTCATCTCTGGAGACCCCTCAAAGCCTCAAAGGAGCCCCCCCCCCCCGGGACTCCCTTTTAGCCATGGTAAATCTCCTCAAAGTTTCCTGTGCATACCTTGAACTGATCTCTGACTGAGAAAAGTAGGCAATAGGCATTAGATTGCCTTCCACTACCACGAACAGAAGTTCCAGCCTGCTCCCCTTCTGAGAAGCAGTTCAGCTCGGCATTTTCCAACCCCAGAAGTCTGACAGTATTGAAAATCTAGACTGACAATAATTGATTTTATTATCCTGGAATATAACAGGCTGGAGATCGGAAAATCATGATGGAGAATTTATAAACTATATAAGACTATTCGGTATTGTACTCCTTAAAGAGACTTGGATGACAGATCCTCCCAATTTATTGAATTATAGAGAAATTTTGATCCCCGCCATAGCTAGCACAAAGGGGGAAAAGACCCTCAGGTGGCCTAAGCATTTTTGTTTCCAGGGCGCTGGAGGCCACCATTGACTTTATGCGAACTTGGGGTTTGGCTGCCTGTTTATCCTTTACAAATTTCAAAATGTTATGTATAAATGTGTACCTACGGCCCCAATCTTCTCACTCTCAGTGAGAATTACTTGGGATTCTCATTGAATTACTTGGGAAAACAGAACAGCAGATACATAACCTGATGGTTAAGTTCCCCAAGGCAGTTACAATTGTGGGGGGCAATTTCAATGCTAGATTGGGTCAGAATGATGACCAGCTATTAGCTAAATTTGGAGTGGGAAATTTAGATACCAACCCATTCCAGCCATCTGTAAACCGCTGATGACTAGCTCCAGTGGCAAATTTGGTGAGTGTGTGCTTAGCTCAAATGGCTTTAGACAAAGTCTCTTCATTTTAAATGGGACCATGCCTGATGATTGTCCAGGTCAGTTTACATACTGGTCTGGGATAAAACACTCTACATTAGATTTTATAATGATCTCCCAAAGTCCTCATAACAGAAAGTTGAAGTAAGATCAGAAAGTGACCACCTACCCCTCAATGTTAGATGGGCAGAAATACTAAGATCTCCCATAAACAGTGGCAAATTTAAAATGCATAGAGCAGAACAATAAGGAAGAATAAAATGAACTGGAACATCCATCTTAATTAGGAATTTCTTGCTTGGACACAGTCCATTGAAGTAAAGTCTATAGTCCAGGTATTATTGTCACCCTCTGAAGATGTTGAAACTATATTAAATTCATATGAAGTTCTTACATCTAAGTTAATTCCTCTTCTCTCAAAAGCTAGTAGTTCCAAAGATCGCAGGAAACCATTAAACAAAAATGCTTTTTTTTTTTACAAGAATTGTGTTCAAGCTAAGATCAAACTCAGAGAAAGCTTCAAAGCCTTCCAACTAAATCCCAATCTAAATGCCAACCTTAAATTTCAAGAATTGGAGACTATAAAAATATGCTGAAGGAAAAAAAGAAAGTGGATACCCATAATAAATGGGAATCATTAATTAGGGCTACTAAGGAGAGGGACAACTCACGCTTCTGGAAGCTGATCTCAATTCAAAGAAATAAAGCAAATATTGTGATCTATAATATTGCAGTAGAAACATGGGGAAACCATTTTGATACCCTGTATAGAGATCATGGCCATATTTCTTATGAATTGGGCCTCTTAACAAATGTTCCATCTTGGCCACTAGTCACAGGTGCAGAGATCACCTCATTAGTTTTACAACTGAAAAAAGGTAACACTCCAGAAAGTCATTTTATTGTTGCAGAACTTCTCAAATCAAATATAGACTGGTGGGCTTCAATATTAGCCAATCTGTTTGCATATATTGATCAAATGGCCCAGATACAAAAGGACTGGGGCTTAGCCATCATAGTCCCAGTAGATAAAAAAGGGAATTTAAATGACTCAAATAATTATAGACCGATAAGCCTCCTAAACACCATCTGTAAATTATATACTAGACACCTATGTTTGTAACTATGCAAGTGGCTAGTTTAAGAAAATGTACTAGTAACAGAACAAGGAGGTTTTTCTTAAGGTCATTCCACCATGGATCACTGCCTGGTACTGGATTACCTAATTCATAAGTATGCACTGTATCCTAGGCAAAACTTATACGCAGCATCCATAGATCTGAGGGCTACCTTTGATGCCATCTCACAAGGTAGATTATGGGCTAAATTGAGGGATTCCTCTATCGACAAGAGGCTGCTGCATTTGATATGCAGCCTCCATGAAAATAATGAACTTTAGATAAGATATACACACAAGGGTAATTTTTCCAAAAAAGTATCAGTACAGAAGGGTGTCAGACAGGGCTGCCTTTTAGCTCCCTTTTTATTTAACTTTTATGTAAATACATTGATTCAAGGCCTACATGCAGCAGACATCCATGCTCCTAGCCTTGCAGGAAGGAAGGTTCCAATTTTGATGTATGCAGATGATGCAGTCCTCTTGTCACAGACCAAAATTGGCTTGAAACAAGCTATCAAAAAATTCAGTGATCAGTGTGACATTGAACTTTTTACAATAAAGTATTCTAAATTCAAAATTATGCACTTTAGTAGAAGTTTTAAGAAAAACGAATGGGAAATAAAAGGGAATACTCCAGAGCAAGTAAAGCATTTGCAGTATTTAAGTGTCTTGTTCACCTACAATGCCAATTTTAAAGCAAATACGATTTCATCTGCTAATGCTACAGAAAGGAGCACAAATGCAATTCTTAGATTTTTTAGGACAGAAGGTGCAGGTTTCGTCCTCACAGCTCTGAAACTTTTCCAAACTAAATCCCTAATTCGACATTTATATGGCTCCCAATTAAGCTTGACCTCAAATGTTAAGATTCTTTAATTGGTCCAAGCTGAGTTTCTCAGATCTTTATTTAATGCACCTCAAATGTCATCCTTAGACAAGAAGCCGGCATGCCTAAAGTTGTACTGAAAATATGGGAAAGTGCAATCTTTTTATTGGCTTAGAGTTCACTTTGATCCAAAAGGCTTAATGCCATTGTAGCTAGCCTCTGTCTCCTACCCTACATGGTCCTTAAAGATAATTGAGAAAATCAAACAAATAGGTCTAGATCCAGAAACCCTGTTTGACATGGGATTAATTTAGGCAAAAACTCTGGTTATCCAGAGATTAACTGATATCGGAGCCCAAAATGATGAGGAGCTGCTCCCCTTAAACTATAAGAGCCTGAGGAAGGATTTGAATTTTACACCATCCTCTTATCTTTTGTGTGTAAAACAATTTTATTAATTTGCAATATATTGTTATAATATTCTTAAAAGAACAAAGGAATAAATGAATCAATACAAGTTAATGACAATACATTACACCTTTCCCCCTCCTCCTGTCCCCACTTTTCATGACCCCCGCCGGTGTTTACTTAAATTGGTGAAAATACAAGATAATTTTATCAAACCAAGAATCTCCATAGGAGATGGTGGCGGCCACAAGCATAGCCACCTTCAAGTGGGGTTTAGATAAAAATATGGAGCAGAGGTCCATCAGTGGCTATTAGCCACAGTGTGTGTGTATATATAAAATTTTTTGCCACTGTGTGACACAGAGTGTTGGACTGGATGGGCCATTGGCCTGATCCAACATGGCTTCTCTTATGTTCTTATGTTCTTAATCTCCATATTAAAACCTTACAACAGTAAAAAAAGAGAAAGAAATGAGTATAAGAAAAGTCAAACCCTATATGTCCATCTTCATTCTTATCTTTTCACCTTAAACAAAAGGAAATTATTTCTTTATTAATTTTAGTCAATTATTCCACCACACTTCAGCTATTGTAGAAAATCACTAAATGTCCCTTTAACGTCCATTGTTTTTCAACGTATTTTTGAAATTTCTCCCAATCCTTTCTAAAATTCTCCAAATCATAGTCTTTTAAGATTCTTATAAGTTTGTCCATTTCACTCCAAGTAATAACTTTTAAAATCCAATCCCATTTTTCTGGTATTTTATCTTGCTTTCATAACTGCACATATAATGTCCTTGCAGCTGAAAGCAGATACCACACCATCATTCTATCTTGTTTCGGAAAACTTTCCATTTGTAATCCCAACAAAAAAAAGTCTGGAGACCTCTTAATGTCATATCCTAGAATTTTTGACATTTCTTTCTGAATCATTTGCCAAAATTATCTTGCCTTTTCACAAGTCCACCACATATGATAGAAGATCCTTCATGCTTTTTACATTTCCAACATCTATCTGACACCTGATTGTTCATTTTCGCCAATTTCTTACCATCCTCTTTTGGACATTACTCAAGCAAGGCACAGATGGGCTTTTTCAAGAGCCCGCTTTAATGCCTTTCCTTCTGCCATTCTAAGTGGTAGATTTTCCAACTTGCCTATCCAACAGCGCTGTTTATCTTGTTCGAGTAATGCGATTGAGACTATAACACACATACTTTTACACTGTACCCTCTATCAGGATGAGAGATGTCAAATATTTATCCCATTACTCTCTAAATTTAAACCGCGCAGTCAACGTTTCTCCAAGCTAAAGAACCCCAAGCGTTTTAACCTTTCTTCATAGGGAAAGTGTTCCAGCCCTTTAATCATTCTAGTTGCCCTTTTCTGGACTTTCTCCAATACTATAATATCTTTTTTGAGGTGCAGCAACCAGAACTGCACACAGTACTCCAAATGAGACCGCACCATCGATTTATACAGGGGCATTATGATACTGGCTGATTTGTTTTCAATTCCCTTCCTAATAATTCCCAGCATGGCGTTGGCCTTTTTTATTGCAAACGCACACTGTCTTGACATTTTCAGTGAGTTATCTACCACAACCCCAAGATCAAAATGAGTAAAAAAAGGGCCTCCATTACCTTCTCCAAATGTGCATGTAGGCCCCTCCAAGTTTAGAACCCCAAATTTACAGGAAGAAATCAAAGAACTACAAAACACATTAATGACAGCCATGTCACAATTAACTGACAAAGTAGTAACCTTAGGGGAGCAAATGAAGGAAGTTAAAGGTGATATAGAGGGATGTAAGAAACAAACGACTGAAACCAACAAATTGGTGAAGGCATTAGACTCCAAGGTGGCATTGACTGATACCAAAGTGGAAAGTCTAGAGAAAAAAACAAAATTTAGCAGAATCTAGGATGTTACAACTGGAAATGGCTAGTCACCTATATGCTATGATTTCAAAACATCCCAGATGACAAATCAGAAGACCTTGCTAATATAATGACTGAGGCACTTGCAGAAATCTTGCAGGGAGAAGATTTGGAACAGGAAATTGACTTACCATGTCTTCTCTGTATTTGCCTGCAAGAATGCCCTACCAAGGGAAGTACATATCAGGTTTACCAGGAGGAAAGTAAGAGATCTCATATTTAAACAGAGTAAAAATTACCATTAATGATAAGAGAAGAAAATGTGAGAGTCCTGAAAGATTCCTTGGCCAATGAGGCAAAAAAGAAAGAAATACCAAGACTTAACGTCCTTTTTAGCAGCGAATTAAATTGCTTATACTTGGCTAACCCCAGAAGGTATCATCACTTTTGAAGGGAAAAGACATAGAATTACTTCAATCTTTAAAGTGGAACATTTCCTTGAGAAACATGTTGAAAAAGAGAAGAAGAAAAGGAATGGAGGAGAACATGTAGAGGAGGGGACGACCAGCCAATCTGATTCATCAGAAGATGAAAAAGATCAAGCACAGGTGCAAAAAGGATGCAAGACAAGATGTCAAGTCTCCAAAGATAAAAAGGGTAATGATAAAAAACCAGCATAGTGGCCAAGGACCAAATTAATATTTTTTTTCTCTCAATGGACTTAATTCACCTATAAAAAGAAGAAAAACTTTTGCCTACCTAGCTAAATTTAAAGCAGATATAATCTGCTTACAAGAGACTCATATGATCCAAAAGGACCAACATCTATTGCAAAATAAAAAATTTGGACCATTATTTTTGTCCTCAGACTTATATTTAAAAAAGAGGAGTGGCATGTTATGTTAAAGACAAATTTAATCCACAGTTTTTGTCCACCTCAGACGATGGAAGAATGTTATTTTTGGAACTAAACATAGAGGGGGGGGGAATATTGTTGGTTTGTATCTATGCCCCTAATGATCATCAAGACAACTTCTGTCGTGACCTACATCAGAAGCTAACAAATATTGCTTAATTGGTGATTTCAATGCAATTTTTAATAAAAACGTGGATAGGAAGACATCTTTACAGACGAAATCTAAAGGCTTGTTGCTACCTACAAAATTTCTGAAATTGGTGGAGGAGTTGAACCTAGTTGAACCATGGAGAACCAGATTTCCATCATCATGAGATTTTACCTATCAATCTCATAGACATCAATCTTGGTCTAGAATAATAGACATGTGTTGGATGACAACTGAGTTGATGAAGGATTTGGATCAAATAAAAATTCATCAAAGATTAATATCAGACCATAGCCCTCTAACTTTAAGATTGAATGAAATCCTGAGAAAGAGAAGGTGGCATTTGAATACACAGGTCCTGAAAGAAAAAGATTTTATTCAAGACACAAAAAAAACCCCTCATTAAAAAAAAAAAAGATATCACCCAAGAAGCAAGTATTCAAGCAGTATGGGATGCGAGCAAAGCATTTTTCAGAGGTTTGGCAATTAGATATTTATCTCAGCGTAAGAAAGACCGGCTAAAACAGAATCAAGAATTAAATACTGAATTGAGGAAAACTGAAGAGGATCTTAAGCAACAACCTACGAAGACAGAACTACAAACAAAAATAAAATTGTTACAGCACCAGCTAAACCTTTTATTGATGGAAGGGGTAGAAAGGAAAATGAAATTTGCTAAACAAAATTATTTTGAGACTGCTAATAAACCGGAAAGATGGTTGGCATATAGGCTGAAAAAAGAATATGCAAAAAGGACTCTTAGAGCACTCAGAGGGAATGACAATGTAGAAAGATTTAAAAAAAAAAGATGGGAAAGATAATTGAACATTATTATAAAAATTTATACAAGCATATACAAGTGGATAAAGAAGTACAACAAAATTATATATCTCAACATAGTCCTAAGATCTGAGGAACAGCGTAAAGTTCTGAATGATCCCATAATGATGAAAGAACTAGTGGAGGCAATAGGAATGCAAAAGGGAAAGCACCGGGTTCAGATGGTATCCCTGCTGAATACTATAAAGTTTTTGAAGACTTTTTGATACTTCCGTATAAACTCATACTAGATAAAATAGGTGAGGAAGGTTATATACCAGCCTCTTGGCAAGAAGCCACCATCTCCTTGATTCCAAAAGAAACAACTGATCTAAAGGAGATTTAAAACTACAGACCAATCTCACTTTTAAATGTGGACTACAAGATCTTTGCAACTATTCTAGCACAACACCTCAAGAAAGTATTAGTTGAACTTATTCATCCGGATCAAGCAGGTTTTCTTCCTAAAAGCCATATGAACAATAATGTTAGAGTAATACGTCACATTTTAGAATATTATGAAACTCACCCAGATAAACCAATGGCACTAATCTTTTTAGATGCAGATAAGGCCTTTGATTATGTTAATTGGCAATTTATGTTGCAACAAGGTTCGGCCCCTCCCCAGCCATGCCGGCTTGCCGGCGCTTAGGCTGGGGGCCGTCTTTGCCTCCCTGGAAGGAGGGAGGGGCGACATCACCCGACATACGGGTGCTTGTCTTGGGCGCGGAGCCGGGGCTATATAAGCCCCGGCTCCCGCCCCCTCAGCACGCAGTTCCTTTTGGCTCTCTGTGCGAGAGCCACGTGCGGGTCGTAGCGCAGACGAGGCCTGTCGGCGAGGGATCTGCACGGTGAAGACTGTAGCGAGTGCGGCTCTTGGGCGCAGCGGGGACACGTGCGGCGGCTGTCAGTGCTGGCGAGGCTGAGCTTTTGTTATCGGCTTGTTTTTAGCTGCAGGGCTTGGGCTGTCACTCTCTCTTTCCCTGCGGTGCGAGGGAAGTGCGCAGCGGCTCCCTTTGGGGGCGGTTCGCAAGCGGCTGGCCAGTTCAAGGCGTTGCCTTGCCTTTGAGCGAGGGCGTTGTGGGTGTGGGCCGCAGCGGTTTTGGGCCCTAGGAGCTGAACTGCTCCCCCCCCATTTGTGAGGGTTTTGCTGCAGGCCCCCGGTGGGGGCAGATAATTGCCTAACCCCTCCCCCCTTCTCTGGCAGGACACCCTGAGACCCCTTTTTTCTGATTGCCTACGGCTTGTTTTTCCAGTCACCCCCCTCCCCTTTTCCCTTCCCTTTTGGGTGTAGGGAGCCAGTGGTCCATAGGGCGGCTGTTTGGGGCTGGGCTGGCCCCCCCCTGCCAAGTTCATTGAGCCCGTGGGTGGCTGGGCTGTTGCTCAGGGCTGGACTGGGTTTCCCTCCCCTTGGGGCTGGACGAGGGGATAGGGGGTGACTCATTTTTGCACCTCTTTGGCTCCTGCGTCATTGGTCTGTTGGTTTGTTGTTGTTTTTTTGGCGGCAAGGGGGAGGAGGAGCAAGTGCGGCAGCCATTTGGTTGGGGAAAAACGAAGTTGGGATCGGCATAGAGGCTAATAACGCATCGTTGGGGTGTTCGTGGATATCACTCCTTAGGTGGATATCACCCCCCCACCCCCATCCCTTTTTTCTGCCCCTTACCAGGCCTGGTAGTCTGCTCCCTTCCCATTACTGTTTTGGTGTGGAGTGTCTGAGGCGGGGGGGGGGGGGGTTACGGCTTATATAGCCACCTATCCTTCTGTGAACACCAGCACCCTTCCCTGACTTGGATGGCCCAAGCTACCTTAATCTCATCAGATCTCAGAAGCTAAGCAGGGTCAGCCCTGGTTAGTACTCGGATGGGACACTATTAAAGAATCCAGGTTGCAGAGGCAAGCAAATCACCTCTGTTTGTCTTTTTCACTTATTGTGTCAATTAGCCTCCTAGTTACACTGTGCCCGCTGGCAGTTGGCAGAGCCCCTCGCTGCAGAGTGTTAAAGCTGCAGTACTGCAGTCCCAGGCTCTGCTCATGATCCGAGTCGATCCCTGGCGGTAGCTGGGTTCAGGTAGTCGGCTCGAGGTTGAC
Source organism: Heteronotia binoei (assembly GCF_032191835.1). Lineage (NCBI taxonomy): Eukaryota > Metazoa > Chordata > Lepidosauria > Squamata > Gekkonidae > Heteronotia > Heteronotia binoei. The sequence continues at coordinate 90,180,616 of NC_083243.1, read as the reverse complement.
TCAGCCTCCTATCTTGGAGCTGCTGGGGGTCTTGCTTGATCTTTCTCTCCCCTAGTTGGGTCGGGTGGCTAGAGGGTGCATTAACCTTCTGGGCACCCATCCACTTGTTATGTCAATTAGGCTTGACAGAGGAACTTCAGACTGGCTGGGAAGGTGTCACACAGTTACTGCTGTGGGCTTGGCTGCTGGTTGGTGGCATCTTGATGGCACCCATGAAAGAATAGGGCAGGTCTAAGGCCAAGCAGCCCGCCCGCCAGGCCCCGGGGGCGAGGCCTGCAGCCTGGTCCTGCTGAAGAGCCGGGGCAGGGGAAGCGGGGCTGAAGGGCCATTATGGGCCAGTTAGAGGCCCTTGAGTAGGAAAGAGTTGCTAGGGGTGCTCCCATTTGGAAGGGGCGTCGTCGCGCCTCTGGGCGCTCGGCGTGGCTAACTTTTGAGACGGAGGTGCTGGCCCGCTTGTCTGCTCTACAGGGCGGCGCACCTGGGCCTGAACCTCAATTGGAACCGGACCAGGACGATGGCCCGGACGAGGACCCGTCGGGTGGACTGGCGAGCGGCGGCGCGTCTGGAGGTGGAGTGCAGCTGACCCTGGGAGGGGCTGGAATGCCCTTTGGGTATTGGTGGTAAGCTTCTGTTGCAGCAGACCCAAGGGTGGCCCTGGGGTCCTATTCAAATGCCACCCCTCCCCCCGGCGGCGGGGTGTGGGGCTTTGTGCACTGGGCCGTCCGGAACTCCTGCCGAGCGGTAGGGTTCCGGGCTGCCTTTGGCTTGGGGCATGCAGGTTTGCACGAGTTTGGCCAGTTCGGCGTGAGGACGCGGCGGCTGATGCTGCTGTAGGGTAGCACGAGTTTGGCCAGTTCGGCATGGGGACGTGGCGGTGGTGGCTGCTGCTGCTGCAAGGCAGCACGAGTTCGGCCAGTTCGGCATGGGGATGCGGCAGCGGCTGCTGCTGCAGGGCCGCACGAGTTGGCCAGTTTGGCTTAGGGACGCGGCGGCGGTGGCTGCTGCTGCTGCTGCAAGGCAGCACGAGTTCGGCCAGTTCGGCATGGGGATGCGGCGGCGGCTGCTGCTGCAGGGCGGTACAAGTTGGCCAGTTTGGCTTAGGGACGCGGCGGCGGTGGTCGCTGCTGCTGCAAGGCAGCACGAGTTTGGCCAGTTTGGCGTGGGGACGCGGCAGCGGCTGCTGCTGCTGTTGCTTCAGGGCAGCATGAGTTTGGGCCAGTTCGGCATGGGAATGCGGCGGTGGCCGCTGCTGCAGGGCAGCACGAGTTTGGCCAGTTTGGCTTGGGGATGTGGCGGCGGTGGCCGCTGCTGCAGCAAGGCAGCACGAGTTTGGCCAGTTCGGCGTGGGGACGTGGCGGTGGCTGCTGTTGCTGCAGGGCAGCACGGGTTTGTACCAGTGCCCGCTTGGTGATGCTGAGTGGTATCGCGGGGGTGCACGGTGTGGCCGGAGGGCCTCCTGCCCCCTTCCCCCCCCCCATGGTGGCTGAGCTGAGGTGGTGGGTTGAGGAGTGTGGGTTCCTTTTGCAATCTTTGGAGTTGTGGTTAGGCGCCCCCCCTCCACTTGTGGTCTTGGAGAGGGGCGTTGGCTGGGTTGCAGGGCATCTGCTTAGCAAGCTGAGGGGCCCAGTTGCTATCCCCAACAGCCCCAACTAAAAAAAAAGGCTCCAGGCAAATGGGCATAGAAACCTCAGCTGGAGGCCCATTGAGCTGCTGCCAGTCTGTGCAAACAATACTGAATCTGATGGACCCACTGTCTGATTCTGTATATGGCAGCTTCATATGGTCATATGTTAGTGTAATGTTCTCCCCCTTTACCTCACGGCAGGTCTGCCGGTTCATTCCCGGCTGTTATGCTGGGAGTCTGCTTTAAAGGGAGTGTGCCCCAGAAAGCCCTGCAATTTCATGCACGAGTGTCCACTTTGCAGTGGGGCTCCCGCCTTCTCCACCTGTAACAGGTCGAAGCCGAGGCCCGGGGATAGCCCCCCCGGCGGGGGCGGTGGTGGCAGCCGCAGCCCCCCCTGGAAAAGGGGTTCAGCACCATCGGCTGATGGTACTCAGTAGATTGAGTAAGTACCCACGTAAAGCAGAGGGCCAGTATCTGTCAGTGGGGTTTTCTTTGGGGGTTTCGGATCCCTTATCAGGGGCCTAGGGCCCCCTGGGGTGCTCGGTCTCCTGCGCTGCATTCGAGCGCTTTAGCTCCATGGTTGAGTGGGCGTTACAGGATAGGACCGTGCTTAATAACATGGCGTATTACCGGGGCGACTACCTTTTTCGGTCCAGCGGGCACAAGGCGATGCGCCTGGCTCTTACATGCTTTTTAGGAGTCGGCCATCAAGCTGGGGTGAGCAACTCGCCAACCGGTTTGTGCTTTGCTGGGGCGATAACATGGTGGTAGTACAAGTTATCAACTACTTGACCTCCAAGTCGTGTTGGTGATGAACCCGGTTAGGTTTTTCACTTCGTTATGCCAGGGCACGTACCCGGAGGCTGCAATGGGGTGGTGGATGCTCTATCTCGCCAATAGATGGAGCGCTTTCGGCAGCTCGCACAGGAAGTGGACTCACGGCCGGCGCGAATGCCCCTGGACCTCTGGTAACTTGGGAAGCTGAAGCTGGTAGGGTCATCCAGCTGGCTTTGGCACCTAGTACCAGAGGGGCTTATGGTAGGGCGGCTTCCCTATTCCGGGAGTTTCGGAGGGCCGCTGCGTTGCAGGATTGCTGGCTGATTTCGACAGCTCATATTATGCAATTCTGTGTGTTTCAGAAAGAGAGGTCTGGGGTTGAGGACTATTAGGGGCCAGCTGGCAGCGTTGGCCTTTGTTAGTAAAGCCCATGGGTTCGTTGAGAAGACCTATTAACAGAAGGGCATACGACAGAGCGGCTTCCCAATTCCGGGCATTTGGGAGCACCGCGGGACTGAATGTTAGTCAGCTGGTTCCGTGGCACGGGTTATGCAGTTCCCCCTTTCAGGGCCGCTCTGCTTCATGCGGCCTCATTGACGGCCTTTTTCGGCGCTATGTATTAGCGAGTTGGTTGTGCAGTCTAAGACTGACACTGTGGGGCGGGCGCCCCAGGCCAGGGATGTCAACATTGGTTGGCCTGTGGAGGGCGGCAGCCTTTTGAACCAGGTGCGCCCGTTGGTCACCTAGGGGGTATTTACGGAGGGCGGTAGTTTCATCGCCTCTTGGTTATTATCTGTTCTGACAATTTTCTGTTTTTCAGGTGCTGTGGCTCATAGTGAGAGGCATCGTGTTCTCATCTGCGCGCACAGCATGGTGTCCAGGTGGCCCATCAAGCCAGGCAGTCTCCAACGGGCACCCAGCTGGGCTTCAGCGACGGGGCAGTTGGGGAATGGCTGGGTCGCCGGGGGCCGGTGTTGGCCGGGGATTAGGCCATCGTAGTGCGGAGAGAGGAGGGCGCCTCCTCCGCACATATGGGTCATTCACTTGGGCGGTTTTAGGGGAGCACCTATGGCCTAGCACCAAGTGTGCAGGTGGTCTGTATGAACCGCAGATGGGCTACACGGCTCAGTGCAGGGGCTACAGATCACGGAACAGCCTCACCGAGCATATCTTTCCATGGGGGATTGACGCTAGCCCAGGTGGTGAATGGCTCGTGTCCTGGCCGCTCAGCAACAACCCGAATTTGGCGGGCTTGTGCTGGGGGCAGGGTGGCTCGCCCTTTGGACAAGGCGGGGTCAGGGTGTGACCCCAGGGCTTGTCCTTCTTGGCTGGTCTTGGGTATGGTCAGCTAGATCGCCATGCAAGAGTTGGAGGTGCCCCCCCCCTTTCACCTGGTGGGGGGAATCTTTCTCCCGCATCTGGCCATACGGGTAGAGCAGGCTGACCTATATCGGCCGGATGCTGTTCATCTTTCGGAGTTGGGTAACCGGGCCTTTGTAGACGAGATACGGCAGGGTTTGCGGTTGGCTCTGGGCCACCCGTTGGGGTGCTAATGCCTAAGCAGAGGCTTGGCATTGGCGGTGGCTGGAGGAGGTTTGGCCACAGGGTTTTCCAGGGGAGCACCTATGGCCTAGCACCGTTGGTGCGGTGGTCTGTATGAACCGTAGATGGGCTACACGGCTCAGTGCAGGGAATGCAGATCACAGGGAGCCTCACCTGGGCAGATCTTTCCATGGGGATTGATGCTAGCCCAGGTGGTGAATGGCTGGTGGCCTGGCCGCTCAGCTACAACCCGAATACGGCGGGCTTGTGCTGGGGGCAGGGTGGCTCGCCCTTTGGACAAGGCGGGGTCCGGGGTTGACCTCAGGGCTTGTCTGGTTCAGGTTTTCACCCCTGCCAGTTACAGTTAATTATTTGTTTAATAAAGCGGCCTGGTTTAAAACCCAACACTTGTGTCTGCCTCTTCATTCCGACTGGGGGGGCAAATAGAATTCATGGCTGTGGAATGGACTTTTTAAAGAGAATTCAAGCCATTTACTCCTATCAGACTGCTAAAGTGGTAATAAATGGGGAATTAACTTATCCACACAAGACAAGACTGTTATTGCCATTGCTTTTTATTCTTACTTTGGAATCATTAAATAATCAGATGAGAGAAGAAACAAATATTAAAGGCACTGTGATTGGAGGTGAACAGTACAAACTTAGAGCATTTGCTGACGACTTGGTATTTATTCAAGAATAACTTTCGGTCTCTATTAAACCTCTGGTGACAAATCTCAAGCAATCTGGTGAGGCACCAGGAATGAAAATTAACTACCAAAAAACAAAATGTTAAAAAATGTTGGATGATCAGATAAAAAAATTTCAACAAGAATCAGGATTTACACATGAAAAGAAGGTTACGTACCTTGGTATTCCATTGTCTAATAAATGTAGTAATCTGCAGAAGGACAATTATTATAAACTGCTTAAAGAGATTTTAAAAAGGATCTCAAAACTTGGAAAAATTTGAATACATCTTTAATGGGAAGAATTGCAACAATCAAAATGAATATTTTACTGAGGGTACTATTTCTTTTCCAAACTATTCCTATCATTCTAACCAAAACTTTCTTCCAAGAACTAAACAAACTAACCACAAATTTCATTTGTCAGAAAAACCCAAGGATAAAAGTGAAAGCATTACAAGATACTAAAGAAAGACCCAGCTTTGCTTTACTAGACTGGGAACTGCACTATAAAGCTTGTGTCCTAACTTGGGTGAAGGACTGGATACTATTGAAAGATAAGAGACTGCTCATAAAGAGTCATGATCTTATGAAAGGATGGGATTCACATTTGTGGTACCATAAAATAGATTGACAAAAGATACTTTAAACTTCATCTATTAAGGAAATCCCTATATCTGGTATGGGAATCGTTAAAGCCAAAGATTTATACAAAAATTCCAAAGTGGGTGTCACCAATTGAAGCTTTTGTTCAGCTGATTTTATTGACTCAAAATATGATACCCAAATATAACAACCTTTTAAGGGATAATAATGAACTAAAATCACAAGAGGAATTAAAGTCTTAACGATGTTACTTTTGATTGTTGGACTACAACTTGAATCATGATATGCAAAAGATAAAAATAAAGGTTTTGCTACTGAAGAATATGGATTTGATAAAATAAATTCAGGGCCACAGCAGAGTATCTTATTAAAAAAAAATTATTCATTGCTCCTTCAGATGAAGATGCAAAATGAGGTGGTAAAAGACTGTATAATTAAATGCGCACAGAACCTAGGTTATAATATTGAAATGGGGGCATGGGAGGCTTTATGGAAATCCAATATAAAATTTACTAGAGTAGTTAATTATAAAAAATGTATATAAAATGTTTTATAGATGGTAAAACCATCATTTTATAGATGGTATATAACCTGATAAGCTTCCAAAAATGTATACCACTGTCTCAAATAAACGTTGGAAATGTACTTCCCAGGTGGGCACATTTTACCATATATGGTGGACTTGTGATATTAAGAAATATTGGATAATGGTTCATGAACTGTTACAAAAAAATATTGAAAATATAATTCCAATTCCAACTAGAAGTGTTTTATTGAATATTTTACCGACAGAACATTCAAAGGAGATCAGACACTTGATGATACATATCACAACAGTAGCAAGAATTTTGGTTGCACAACAGTGGAAACATTAGGATGCTTCAAAGAAGCAGGACTTGATTGATAAGATCCTGGGGACAGTGGAGATAGATACACTTTCATCTCTTTTGAATGGCACGTTTACAAAAGATGTAAAACACATTTGGTAACCATTTAATGACTGGCTTAATGTGTCGATCTAATTCTTGTATTTTAAAAGTTGCATATTATATTTTATCCATGTATTTCGGAAAGTATTAGTGCAAACTAGTAGATTATTAAAAATTAACTTGCAGTCTTTAATCTTGACTATGTAAATAAGGGAATAACATTTTGTAGATTTATGATGCAGAAAACAAGATGGTTGATTTTATCCCTTTCCTGCTCCCCTTCCTTTCTTTGTATTCCATGACCTCTGATCCTTCTATAAACTGAATAAAAATATATTAAAACAAAATTGATAGCTGTGTTTATGGATATGGCTGGCATGCATCAGTTTGTGCATGTATTCTCAACCATTCTTATTAGGAGACTTCTCAATTGTATAAACATGCATATAAAAAGCACATTCAGTTCATGTCATGGAAGGAGATTTAATTCCTTTAATGGGTTATCAAAATGGCTGAGTTCCACTTTGAACAGAAATATGTTGTGTTCTTTGCAATACAATCAGATTCAGATTTATTTGTTTATTTATACTTTAGATTTATTCATCGCCCAATCCCTATATACACAAGACTCTGTACAATTTACATCAACAAATGAATACCTAAATAGATTCATAATTACTAAATAAATACAGTAAAATACATCATTCAGAATTTAAAAATTAATTCCAAAATGGCTTTAATAAATTACCTATAGTAAATTCTGGACCATGACACCCTCTTACCAGTAGGATAAGGAGGGGAGGAGAGAAAGCTGGGAGAAGGAGGGTGCCAGCCATGTTTTTGCCTGTTGCTGCCCTCAACCAAAAGCCTGATGGAACATCTCTGCCTCGCAGGCCCTTGTCATGTCTAAGTCCAATGAACTCAATATCCTAAACTGAAATAATTCAAAATTGCACTGAAAATCAATTACTTTGCAGTGTATTAATTGCAGTCTGAGAGAGTATTGTATACCTGTACAGCCATTTTTTTTAAATATATATATATATATATATATATATATATATATATATTCCTTCATTTCTAAGACTCATATTGAGGTAGGGATAGACACTTTAAATGGCAGGTAGGTGGTAAAGTAGCACAGAAACATGACTGCTCTTATTGCCCAGATCAAAGACCAGATCTGACAAACCATTGTACTAATTAGACCTTAGCATAGTAACTGCTTTGCCATATTGGTGTTTCAGATATTTCTCTGGTGGTAGAATCATAGAATCATGGAGTTGGAAGGGAACTCTAGGGTCATCTAGTCCAACCCCCTGCACAATGCAGGAAACTCACAAACACGTCCCCCTAAATTCACAGGATCTTCATTGCTGTCAGATGGCCATCTAGCCTCTGTTTAAAAACCTCCAAGGAAGGAGAGCCCACCACCTCCCGAGGAAGCCTGTTCCACTGAGGAATCTCTCTAATAGTCAGGAAGTTCTTCCTAATGTTGAGCCGGAAACTCTTTTGGTTTAATTTCAACCCATTGGTTCTGGTCCTACCTTCTGGGGCCACAGAAAACAATTCCACACCATCCTCTATATGACAGCCCTTCAAGTACTTGAAGATGGTGATCATATCACCTCTCAGCCACCTCCTCTCCAGGCTAAACATGCCCAGCTCCTTCAACCTTTCCTCATAGGACTTGGTCTCCAGACCCCTCACCATCTTTGTTGCCCTCCTCTGAACCCATTCCAGCTTGCCTATATCCTTCTTAAAATGTGGTGCCCAAAACTGAACACAATACTCCAGGTGAGGTCGTACCAGAGCAGAGTAAAGCAATACCATCACATCACGTGATCTAGACACTATACTTCTGTTGATACAGCCCAAAATTGAATTTGCCTTTTTAGCCACCACAGCAGTTTTAGAAAAGCAAATCAAATCTCATTCACCTTACCAGCAGCTCTGTTCTAGATCCAAACAGCTTCTTCTACTGCAGCTGAGCCACTTCTGCCTCTGGCAAGGATGAGCCTTGCAAATTAAAGGCTCAAGCCCCCACCCACCTCTGACTCAACAGCCAGAGCAACAGCAGAGGGTGGGGCCAGCAATTACCCCCAGGCAAACAAGCTCTTCTCACTCAGCAACAGCTACACAAAAGACACACAAAAGCAATCAGAAACCCCTCTCCAGCAGGCACCAAGCACTCCATAGTTACCTCCCACAGCAACCCTAGGTGAAGTTCCAACAGTTTTAGAAAAGCAAATCAAGTCTCACTCACCTTACCAGCAGCTCTGTTCTAAATCCAAACAGCTTCTTCTACTGCAGCTGAGCCACTTCTGATAATAACTAATAACTGTCTAATTCCTTTTGGTAAGAGCTTGGTGATAGCACTTGGAATTGATCCTTGCCTGACAACCTTAAAGCTTCAGGTTCAAAACCCACTGTGGGTCTGAATTTCTGACAGACTAATGAGCTGTGCTGAGACTGGGGTAACATGAGGGAGAGCAGCAGACACCAGCAAAATATAAGCTTCACTAGACTGGGAAGAGTTAACTAATAATATGAGAATGTGACAGGAGGGGCAACCAGGTAGATGATGAGGGAATTAGTGTTGTACACATCTGAGGTCAGTATGTTCCTTGTTGCTTAAGAAGGAGGAAGGAAGTAAAGGACTTTTGCTCCAATTATCTTCAAAAAGAAATGTTTCAATCAAGGTGGATTAAGGAATTTGCTAGAGCTGCTTACGTCTCAAACCTTTGAAACCATAGAGAATGTACAGTAATTTCTTGCTGTGTGACTCAAACAAATGTAGACTATAAATCTCCTCAAGAATGAACGAATGAAGAATACCTCACCAGCAGGCATGAGTTATTGCAGTCACTTCAGTACCTAGTTCCAGGAAGGCTAGATTCCGCAATGCAATTCTTCTGCATTCACAGGGCAAATGAACAGTACATCCAACATATGCAGGACATAGGATGTAAACCAAAATGCCCTCAAAACGAGGTTGGGAAATTGTCAGGTGGGCACCTGGCTCACTCAGGATCTTTTACCTGTGTATACAGGATTACCATGTCCAGAAAAGTAATGCTTAAAATATTTAGGGACTCTAATTAAGTAAAACAATTAGAATTTATTCTAGAAAATATAGGCATACATACAAGACAATGTGCTCATGAAACATACATCTCTCTCTCGGCTTGGCTTCGCGAACGAAGATTTAAGAAGGGTGCAATAGTCCACGTCTGCTGCAGGCTCGCTGGTGGCTGACAAGACCAATGCGGGACAGGCAGGTCCGGCCACAGTGGCTGCAGGGAAAAGTCTGATTTAGGGTTGGTGCTGTAGCAGTGCGATTCTTCCTCAATCTCCTTTTGTCCTCAAGACCAGCTATGCGTGCGTTCTCAAAAGAAGAAACAGCCTGGTGGATGGTGTGCCTCCATGCTTTGTGATCTGAGGCTAGGTCAGACCACTGGTGATGGTTGATGCGACAGGTGCCAAGGGATTTCTTCAAGGAGTCCTTGTACCTCTTCTTTGGTGCCCCTCTATTTCGATGGCCGGTGGAGAGTTCGCCATACAGGGCAATCTTGGGAAGGCGGTGGTTTTCCATCCTAGAAATATGCCCTGCCCAGCGCAGCTGCGTCTTCAACAGCAGTGCCTCGATGCTGGTAACCTCCGCCCGCTTGAGAACTTCAGTGTTGGTCACAAAGTCACTCCAGTGGATGTTGAGGATGGTGCGAAGGCAGCGCTGATGAAAGCGCTCAAGGAGTAGCAGGTGATGACGGTATAAAACCCACGATTCGGAGCCGTAGATGAGGGTTGTCATCACAACCGCTTTGTAAACATTGATCTTTGTGCCTTTTTTCAGATGCTTGTTGCTCCACACTCTTTTGTGCAGTCGGCCAAAGGCACGGTTTGCCTTTGCCAGCCTGTTGTCAATCTCCTTGTCGATCTTAGCATCTGAGGAGATGATGCACCCCAGGTAGCTGAACTGCTGGACTGTCTTCAGAACTGAATCACCCACAGTGATGCAGGGAGGGTGATAATCTTCCTGGGGTGCAGGCTGGTGGAGAACTTCTGTCTTCTTCAGACTAACTTCTAGGCCGAATAGCTTGGCAGCCTCTGCAAAGCAGGACGTCATATGCTGCAGAGCTGATACCGAGTGGGAGGCGAGTGCAGCATCATCAGCAAACAGTAGCTCTCGGATGAGTTTTTCCATTGTCTTGGAGTGGGCCTGTAGTCGCCTCAGGTTGAACAGGCTGCCATCGGTGCGATAGCGGATGTAGACACCATCGTCATCATCTAGATCTACTGCGGCTCTTTGAAGCATCATGCTAAAGAAGATCATAAAGAGAGTTGGCGCGAGAACGCAGCCTTGCTTTACACCTGTGCCTATTGGGAAGGGCTCCGAGAGGTCGTTGCAGTGTCTGACTTGGCCTCGCTGGTCTTCGTGTAGCTGGATGATCATGCTGAGGAACCTTGGGGGACATCCTAAACGTTCCAAGATTTGCCACAGGCCTTTCCTGCTAACGGTATCGAAAGCTTTGGTAAGGTCGACAAAAGTCACATACAGAGCCTTGTTCTGTTCCCTGCATTTCTCTTGGAGCTGCCTGAGAACAAATACCATGTCGGTGGTGCTCCTGTTAGCTCTGAAGCCGCACTGGCTCTCTGGGAGGAGTTCTTCTGCAATGGCGGGCACCAGTCTGTTCAGGAGTATTCTGGCAAGGATTTTGCCTGCGATGGAGAGCAGGGTTATCCCCCCGTAGTTGGAGCAGTCTGACTTTTCCCCTTTGTTCTTGTATAGGGTGATGATGATTGCATCGCGAAAGTCCTGTGGTAATTTGCCTTGTTCCCAGCAGGTGACAAGTACTTTGTGAAGTGAGCTATGTAGTACTGTGCCCCCATGCTTCCAGATCTCTGGTGGAATTCCATCAACTCCTGCTGCCTTGCCACTTTTCAGTTGCTTGATGGCTTTAACAGTCTCTTCTAGAGTGGGGATCTCATCCAACTCTGTTTTCACTGGTTGAAGTGGGGTGAGGTAAATTGCTGAATCTTGAACTACGCGGTTGGCACTGAAGAGAACCTGAAAATACTCCGACCACCGGTTCAATATGGATGCCTTGTCTGTGAGGAGCACTTGGCCATCTGCACTACGCAAAGGACTCTGAGTCTGATATGATGGACCATATACTGCCTTCAGGGCTTCGTAGAACCCTCTTAAATCACCAGTGTCTGCACACAGCTGGGTTCTCTCAGCAAGCTTGGTCCACCAGTCGTTCTGAATGTCTCGAAGCTTGCGCTGGAGGTTGCTACATACAGCGCGAAAGGTTGCTTTTTTCCCAGGACAGGAGGGCTGAGCAAGATGTGCTTGGTAGGCAGATCTCTTTTTCGCCAGTAAATCTTGGATCTCTTGATTGTTCTCATCAAACCAGTCCTTGTTCTTCCTTGTGGAGAACCCGAGGACTTCTTCAGAGATCTGCAGGACGGTAGTTTTTAGGTGTTCCCAGAGTGCTTCTGGAGAAGGGTCTGTGGGGCAACTGGGGTCCTCAATTCTTGACTGGAGTTTTGCCTGGAAGGCAGCTTTGATTTCGGCTGACTGGAGACTGCCAACCTGAAACTTCCTCCGAGGGATACCTCCTCTCCTGGGTGTGGGTTTAAAGTGAAGACGGAGATTGCAGCGTACAAGACGATGATCTGTATGACATTCTGCACTGGGCATTACTCGGGTGTGTAAGACATCTTGAAGGTCTCTCTGGCGCACCAGAATGTAGTCGATAAGGTGCCAGTGCTTGGACCGTGGGTGCATCCAGGTTGTCTTCAGACTGTTCTTCTGCTGGAAGATAGTATTGGTGATGGTGAGCTGGTGCTCCATGCAGAATTCTAGCAGGAGGCGCCCGTTGTCATTGCAGTTGCCAATGCCGTGTTTGCCAAGTACTCCTTTCCAGGCTTCCGAGTCTTTACCTACTCTGGCATTGAAGTTGCCAAGGATGATCACCTTGTCCTCTGTAGGGGTCTTCCGTACGAGGTTGTGTAGATCAGCATAGAACTTGTTCTTTTCTGCAGGATCTGCTTGAAGGGTTGGGGCATACACACTGAAGAGTGTTGCATGCTGCTTGTTTTGAAGTGGGAGGCGCATGGACATGATGCGATCTGAGTGACCTGTTGGCAGGTTTTCGAGTTTGGAGGCAATGGAGTTCCTGACCATGAAGCCAACACCAGAAAGGCGGCTCTCAGCCTTTGACTTACCTGACCAGTAGAGGGTATAGCCAGCACCGTGTTCTTGAAGACTACCTTCCTCAGGGAAATGGACCACTGAGAGCTGCTATGTCGATATTCAATCTGAGAAGTTCGTGGGCAACTAGAGCAGAGCGTCGTTCAGGGCGACCACTGTCTACTGTGTCAAGCATGGTTCTGATGTTCCAACACGCAAGCTTTAGTCTTTGCACACTTTGTGAGGCAGGTGCATGCCTTTTCTTTGTTGTTATTTTTTGACCGCAAGTAAGGATGCCCGTTGACCGCTGCTAGCCAACTGGGGTGGAGGAGACGAGCTTTGTTTAGGCCACCTTTTCTAGGCCCCTCTCCGTGTGGAGCAAGCAGTGCTGTCCCTAGATAAGGCTGCTTGGTCGTTCAGGGTGCTGCCGAAAAATGCTTTCGTCTCCGGGTTAGCATCAGGCGACCAATACTCTGAACCGCCTACATGCAGGATCGGGACTGCGGCTTCCAGTGGCACCTTCCACCTGCCGTTTCGCCCCTTGCCCATCGCTGCAGGACTTGATGCGTTGTGGGTTGTGTATGTGGATATGCCCTTCAGGCCTGCGCAGAGGAATTTTTTAGGTGAAGCCCAGTGTGCGCGGTACTGGCTCCACCCTTTCACCTGGGGGTCCTCTGCCATGGCCCAGTAAGCCGGGACGCCGGCAGCGAGTCCTCCAGGTGGTAGGTGTTACATTAACGAGCTCTATCTGCCCGGGTTTGATGTTAGAGTTTTCCTTCTCTTAGGCTGGCAAGGTTGGTGGGCCCAGCCTGCCCATCCGGTTATACCGCCGGACAATTCGGTCGCACCATGACGTAGCAAACTCTGTGAAAAACGGGGGGGACCAGCGAGAAGGTGTTGCTACGGATGCAGTAATGCAGGAGAGGCCATTGCAGTGACCATCTGCCAGGCATAGCCAGACAGTGACCACGCGGCATTCACTACACCGGGAGAGGAGAGGCTATGTATACCCAGAGGGAGCCCACCCCCCCGAAACATACATACAATCCTAGGAAAAATAGAGAGAGATATAGAGACAACACATGGGTAGATAAACAGGGTGATAATTACCGATCGTAGTCTTCAAGAAGGTGTCACAAGCTGGGGCCATGCCTCGAGTCGTGAACTCGCCCGTTGAGCCATCTTGGAGTGCCTGGAGGTGTTGCTGGACCCAGGGTTCATTGGCCTGGCTAGCACGAATGTCCTCCACGAGTGCTGGGGGAGTGGAGGTGGCTGCAAACACTGAGGGCGGCAGGATGGGAGCAGCAGGCATGGTCTCAGTTGAAGCAGGGGCGTATTCTGGTTTCCGCGAGAGCGTGTCTGCTTTTCGATTCTGGTTATGGGGGACGTAGGTAACTCGGAAGTCAAAGCGGGAGAAGAACAGGGACCACCGGATCTGGTGCTGGTTGAGACGGCGGGTGGTCTGGAGGTGCTCCAGGTTCTGGTGGTCGGTGAGCACTTGAACAGGGTGGCGAGCCCCTTTGAGGTAATGTCGCCATGCTTCAAAATCCGCCTTGATCGCGAGTAACTCCCTCTCCCAGATGGTATAGTTCCTCTCTGCAGCAGTGAGCTGGCGCGAGTAATAGGCACAGGGCTGGAGTGGCTGGGACGGTTTCTCGCACTGGGACAGCACTGCTCCCAGGGCCACGTTGGAGGCGTCAGTTTCCACCATAAAGGGAAGCTGGGGGTCGGGGTATCTCAGGAGCGGCCCGATGGCAAAGCGGGTCTTCAAGATGGAGAAAGCGTTATCAGCCTCTGGGGACCAGTGGAAGGGTTCTTTGGGGCGGAGTAGTTGAGTCAGGGCTGTGGTCAGGGATGCATAGGCCAGGATGAATTGCCTATAGTAGTTGGCAAAACCAAGGAACCTTGCAATTCTGAGGAGCCTGCCAGGTCAGGACTGCTCCCACTTTTCTGGAGTCCATGAGGATTCCCTGTGGTGACACAATGTGACCAAGGAACTCGACGGAACGCAGGTCAAAGTTGCACTTCTCCAGCTTGGCGTAGAGGCCATGGGCTCGTAGGCGCTGCAGGACCTGGCGGACATGCTCGACGTGCTGGGTAGGATCGCGGGAGTAAATCAGGTTGTCATCCAGATATATGATCGCGAAGCGGTCGAGCAGGTCCCGGAATACGTCATTCATGAACCTCTGGAAGACAGCGGGGGCGTTGGTCAATCCGAAAAGCATTACCAGGTACTCGTACTGCCTGCATTGGGTCCCAAACGCGGTCTTCCACTCGTCTCCTGGCCGTATGCGTACCAAATTGTACGCTCCACGGAGGTCCAGCTTGGTGTAGATCTGGACCCCCTTTAAGCGATCCAAGAGTTCAGGGATCAGGGGTAGAGGGTACCGGTCTCGGATGGTGATCTTGTTCAGGGCCCGGTAGTCATTGCATAGCCTGAGCTCCCCACTTTTCTTCTTCACGAAGAGGACTGGGGCCGACAGGGGAGAGGTTGAGGGTCGGATGAATCCGCGTTTCAGGTTCTTGTCCAGGAAGTCTCACAGAGCTGCCAACTCAGGCTCCGACATTGGGTATAGACGCCCCACCGGGAGTGTTGCCCCAGTTTCCAAATCAATGGCAGAGTCATAGGGCCGGTGAGGGGGAAGTTGATCCGCTCCTGTCTCTTCAAAGACATCGGCGAAATCCGCATACTTCTGAGGGAGCTGAGGACCACCACTCGGGATGCCGGCTGCTAGAGTGGTGGGAGGCGTCAGATGGGGGCATGGGTCTCGGAAGCGTAGTTCCTGCTGGGCCCACTCCAGGATGGGGTTGTGCAGCTTCAGCCAGGAAAGGCCTAGAATCAGCGGGAAGCGGGCGACATCGAACTGCAGCTGTTCTTGGTGCTGCTGGACGTGGAAGGTGATGGGACAGGTCTCTTGGGTGACGGGGCCAGAACGGAGGAGGCACCCGTCAATAGCCTCCACCAGCGTCGGAACCTCTTTTGTCCATACTGGATCTGGTGTTGCTTTACAAAGGCGGCATCTACAAAACAGTGGGCCGCTCCAGAGTCCAGCATGGCATACACAAACAGCCAGCGTCCATCAGATAGACGGAGTTTCACTGGTAGCAGGAACGGGCCCGGGGTGTCGGCCTGTTGTTCGGGGGACCCAGTTAGTCGCCCCAGGCTGGAGGGTCCACTTACGCCTGGGGCTGCCCTTTTGGCGGCGGTGGCAACGATGGTCCAGGTATCCGACGCTTAGCGGGGCAGCCAGAGGCATAGTGGCCTGCCGTGCCGCAGTAGAGGCACAGATTCTGCGTGCGGCGTCTGGCCTTCTCTTCTGGAGTCAGGCAGGGTCGAGCAGCTCCAAGCTGCATAGGCTCACCCTCGTCTCTGGTACTAGCTGGGGATGGGAGAGGAACCAAGTGGCACGGTGCAGGGAGCCGGCGCCCGCTGGTCTTGGCTTGGCGGCGGCTTTCCAGGCGGCCATCGATGCGGAGGCAGAGGGTGATCAGTTCTTGGAGCGTGGGTGGCTGCTTCACCCTGGCCAGTTCGTCCAGGACTTCCTCTGTCAACCCTTCGGTAAATTGGTCCATCTGGGCAGCCTCGTTCCATGCCAAGTCTTGGGCCAGGAGCTTGAATTCGGTGGCATACTGAGCCACCGAGGATTTGCCTTGTTTCAGGGCCCTGGTTTTCCGGTTGGCCGTGGCTGCTTGGACTGGGTTCGCGAAGGCAGCAGACAGGTGGGCCTCGAACCCCTGGTAATCAGTTAGTAGGGGAGAGGACCCAACCAGTAGGGGTGTGGCCCACTTGGCCGCCTGCCCCTTTAACAGACTAATAATGAAACACACCTTTGTTTTGTCATTGGGGAAGTCCCGTGCTCTTAGTTCGAAGTATAGCCAACACTGCGCCAGGAAAGCAGGAAATTCTTCCACGGCACCTCCAAATCTGTCAGGTGGGGGAACTGGGCACTTGGCTGGAGCGCTGGCAGCAGGTTGTTGCTGCAGGTGCACTACTGCCTGTGTCAGCTGCTGTACCTAGGCTTGGAGGGCAGCCAGCAGTCCTGCGGTTCCACTTGCTTCAGCATCCATCCTGAGGAGTGGGTGTTTGGGGTGGTGGAAGCAATCTGTCACAAGCTGGGGCCAGGCCAGGCGAAGTCCAGGGGCAGTCCAAGGTCTGTAGCTGGTGAGCAAAGAGGGTTCAAAGCGCCAAAACCAAATCACAGTCCAGGTATCGCAGGTCAGAGGTTCAGAAGCTGAAGTCAGGGGGTCCAGAAGTCAAAGCCAACGTCAAGAGGCCCAGAAGCCAAAGTCAGAAGCCGAAGTGGCTGCTAGAACGTCAGGTAAGTGACTAGTTGCTTCCACAAAGCCTTCTCCCAAAGCCCACAGCTATATAGCCCTCTGCTGTCTGTTGCCCATTTGGACTAATTGCTGACTCAGAGGGTGGCCAGGATCCTGCTGAGACTCAAGCATCCTCACTCCTAGAGGGGCCAGGATCCTTTTAGAACTCAGGGCTCAGGGAGCGTCTTGCTCGTGAGCGTGCCGCCCTCCTCCGATCCCTGAGGTCCTGACGAAGTCAGGAAAACAAGATGGATTCTGTTGGTGTTAGCCTTTGGTTCATGGAAACAGGCTGGAAACTGTTTGCCTGTACAATTCATGGTGGCGTGGCTTCTTCCACTGCAGTGGCCAAGACTGGGCATGCAAGGAGCAGCTGGAAGCTCATCTGTAGTTCTGGCTAACACCCACCCAGAGATGTAGAATGCTGCTGTAAAGCTGAGGCTTATAGTATCCACATAAGTCTTAGAAGCCGTGGGCAAAGTCCACTTCTTAGAACAGATGTGTGCGAGTCAAAACTCAAGGCACCCTGGCAACCATACTGGTGATCACGATGTCCATGTGTATGAAAAGAAGGGGGCTTTTTCTTACAAGGAAGTTGGAAAAAAACATTCTCCCAGTGGAATGCTTGCTCTCTCTTTGTAAATCACAATTACTGTCATTTTTTTCTGTAAACACTGAAGTCAAGGAGCGGAAAGGCTGAAGTTGTTGCTCAGCATCAAAGAAATAAAAGAACAAGAGGTCCCATATTAGAGACTCATCAGCCCTGGAGACTTAAGGAAGAAGCTGCTAAGAAACTGGCATGTATAAGACCTCTTTTTTTCTCAAGGCCCCAAGAATCAATCCATTCATCTATCCATCTTTCCTTCCTTCTTTCTCCTCCTCTTCCTTTTTCTCCTCTACTATGCAGAAGTCAAAGGCTGTCTTCAGTGAAAGTGAGTGAAGCTCAGGCAGTGCCCAAAGCCTGTTTCCTTGACAACCACCATATTCCTGAATCACATGGAAGAAACGCCAAAGGCAGAACTACACAATAGTTCCCAGTCTGATAACTAATGCAGGAAGGGGGACATTTGTAGGAAAGAACTGACGGGCAGAGTGTGTCTAATTCTCTCCTCACCAATTCTTCTCTATGTATCTCATCCCTACACAAACACACAAACCATTTTTCCTCAACTTGATTCCAAGACTGAAAATGAGTGGTAGGAAAATAGTCAGGGGGAAACACTGGTTGCATGAGAGAAACAAAGGATCCCCTTCCACCAGCCAATTGTTCCCTATAAAGTTTCCTTCTTGTATTTGCATTAGGGAACATGTGTTTTCTGAGATAACATGGTTCAGTTTGATTAGCAGGGAAATTACATTTTTTTTTTTAAAAAATGGGACTAATATGTTAGCTCTGTGTTCATTGTTCTGATGCTCTATATTCAGGAATATATTAGGAGGCAGTTGCCATATATCTTGTTGGGTGCTATAACACACCATTGGAAACTTGGAAGCAGCAGCTCTGGAAACTGGCATCAAAAGACACTGTGTTGTATCATACCATACCAAACCTTTAATGGCATAATAGATTCAGATAAAAATACACAGAATATAAAAATTTAAACATTGGAGATAAAATCAAAATAAAACCGAGCTTACAGATACATTCAAACATGGTCAGAATTAAATTTAAGGATGTCAGCCAGAAATTTTGCCACAGCCTCACTAACCACCCCCTCAGTATCACTCAATAAATAATAACAGGGTGGCAGAATAGACAAATCTGGAGAAAAAGAAAGCTTGCCAAATAAATCTTTACGGAGGTTATGGTAAAAAGAACAATCAAGCAATATATGCTGGATTGAGTCAGGGGTATTCGCTCCACAGGAGCAAAGTCTGTCGGCTAAAGGGACTCGCTGATATCTCCCTTGTAAAACTTTGGAGGGAAACGCGTTTAGTCTGGCCAACATAAATGCCCTGCGATGACTTGGAGTGGTTAGGTCTGATAGATAATTGGGCATTTTGCCACAAAAAGCATAAAGACCTAAGGAAGCTGGAGAGCAAGTATAAGGGAGAGTTGGCCGTAATTTCGTTTCCTCCAATTCCCACAGTCTCAGTTTAATACATCTGAAGATATATGACTCTTCAGAGGTAGAAAAATCATCTACCTCTAACCCCAATTGATTGAGTTTAGACAGAAGCACTGCTGTCCAGGACGAAATATATGGGTCTCTTTTCATACAATCAAGAAGGCTGTTGGGATCTGTTCTAAAATGAATTTTGAGCCAGAATTTAAACACTGCAATCCAGGCTTTTGTCTCCACCAAAGACTGACCCACTTCAGAGCAGAGAGCAAAGTAGGACACACATTTTGGCAAACCAAGAATTTGTCTAAAGAATGAGGCTTGAATGCCCTCCACTTTCCTGGTAAAAGCTGAGATCCATATAGGGATACCATAGAGGATTTGGGCAAGCGTTTTGGCTTTGAATACTTTAATAGCTGCTGGAACTAATTGGTTGCCCCTTGCAAAGAAAAACTGTTTAATTTGAGCAGCTGAACACTTAGCCAAGTTGATGGTGTTGTTACGATGTGAAACCCAGCTTAACTTGTGGTTAAAAGTGATCCCCAAGTATTTAAAATTTTTTGTTTGCTCGATTGTTGAATTGCCAATAAACCATCTCTGTGGGCCCCAGCAATTTGAAAAGACAACTACTTTAGATTTGGTATAATTGATAGTAAGTGAATTACAATTACAGTAGTCATAAAAGGCGTTCAAATACCTTTGCAGGCCCACTCTTGTACAAGAGAGGATGGTAGTGTCATCGGCATAAAGTAATAAGGGGACCGCTCGGCCTGCAAGTTTAGGCGGATGACCATTGATAGGGGTCAAAAATTGTGCCAGGTCAGTTAAAAATAAATTAAAAAGATGTGGGGCCAGCACACAACCTTGTTTTACCCCCTTTAACACTGGGATTTTACTAGTCAAGTCACCGCTAGAAGAAAATTTCACTTGGCAAAAGGTATTAGAATGAAGTTTCCTCAAGAGAAACAGCAAACGAGGGTTGTTGTATCACTAGAAGTGAGCACATGATTCTTCTGTCGTTCCCAATGTCTGCTGGGTGAGCTCTTGAGGAACCATTATGTTCCCTTGTATTTTGATTTGCAGAAGGAAGTACCTCACAGAAACCAAGTACAGGAAAAAGTCAACAACTTGCATGTCTAAGAGAAGCTCTGACTTTTTTTTCTTGAGATGGATGTAATGCATTCTTCAGCTTTGGGAAATCTCAGCTGCCTGATGACGGAAGGAAAGGTCAGATCTTCATGGTCTACATCCTTGGGATTTAGTACACCTGCGCTAACTCTGATCGGTGAAATCTGCAAGCTCAGCAAGGTTTTTGTACCCTTCCCCTGTATCAAGTGCAAGAATTCCAATCACACATGCTCACAGGGGTAGGGAGCAGACATCCCACCAGTTCTCATCTGGCCTCCATGCTGATCAGTTGATCCTCACTCCATTTGGTGACTTTAAGAATTTACCTTAGAACTTTGGACAGTTTTTTTCTCCTGCTCAGCCTTCGACTTCTCACCTTTTCTTCTTCTCCCTTAAAAAAAAATTACTATCGCTTTCTCTTTTGATTCAACCCTTCCCCCCTTTGGTCTATGGAAAACTAGTGAGGTTTTTTTCAAAATGTACCCCAAGTGCAGGAACAAGCTTGCCCCTCTAGATGGCCATTTGCGTTGCCTTTTCTGTCTTGGAGAAGCAGGCATAGAATTTTTTAAACAAACAAGGAAATACAGAGGGGAAAGGCTTCAGGCAGCATTATTGAAATCCTCCCTGACATCCTCTAAGATGGCAACTTCCACTCAGTCTACTGTAGATGCTGCTGGACAGGCATCGACATCTATACCTTGATCCCTACCACCAGGACAATAATCTAAGAGAGCTTAGGAACTTTTTTTTGATGCCAGGGAAGAAATGTCAAAAGGAGGAGAGCCCATCTAAGGGGAAACACAAGACCCTTAAAATAGGCTTGAAGCGCCAAGAGCCCCTCGCATGGCTCAGCTTTTCAGCACCCCACTCCACCAAGGCCCTCGACACTAGTCCTGGCGATGATACCATCTATCCCAGAACTACAACTCTTCAATTCACCAATTTGTCAGGTGAACCCTCTGGTGTCAGAGCTTCAACAGTCAACCCAGCACATTTCCTTATTGGACTTGGAAGCAGGTGTCATTGACACTATCAATGTCTTTTCAAAGTCCATTTACATTCCAAGATAAAAGAGTGAGTTCACTCTATACATATAATCATACATACTTTTAGTCTCTTCAGGATCTTCCTCTAAAAATTCTGCAATTATTTTTATTATATATTCTTTCAAATCAGTCTCTTCATCCTCAGGTACTCCTCTCAGACATATCTGAGTCTCCATCAATTTGCAGTCATGAATTGCCACTTTTTCTTGTATTTTCAACAAGGTGGAGTCATGTGCTTTCATTCTCCCTTCTACCTCCTGCACTTAGATGTTTCCTCTGTCTCATTTCTGAGATCGTCAATATCTTTTTAAATCTATAATTTCTTTTTTAGATGCAGTTATCATCTCTTTCATACCTTTCATCATTCTAGCCTCTATTGCCTCTAATTGATCCTGCATTTTCTCCAATGAGGTAGCCCTTGCATGGGTTTGCTTGTGTTCTGACATTTAAAAACACCAAAAATTTCGATCTCACCAATTTCAAATTTGACTATTTAGAATCAAAAGATTAAAGCTTGCTTTTTACAACAAGCCTAATTTCACCATCGTCAGAACTTCCCAGACCAAGATATTAATTTTTAAAGTTTTTAAATCCTTCAAAATGGCTGTCGCGACTTTTTGCTTCTCTCTAAAAAAAAATTTTCTCTTTTCTTTTAAAGGCTTCTGAGGTCCATTCTAAACAATATGTCCAATAGTATTTATCTTCTTATCATCACCTCAATTATTTCCAACAATTTTTAATGTCCCGAACACTTTTAAAAAATCATTTTAATTTTAACCTCCTTGCAATGGCTGCCGATGTTTCTCTATGGTATTATAGTCCTAGAGTAGGCTTTTCATCTGCTACTTCCTGCTTTACTTGCCCCCAAATCTTGTTTTCGCTGGTAAAGAGATCTCACGATACTTGACGTACTTCCTGTGTTGATTGTCTATGCTGCAGGTCTGTGACAATGGTGCTCTTTTTTCAAAACCGCAAGTAGACCAAACAATAAATTCCTTTGCACTTTTTAGCACTGTCCTTTAAATTTACAAAGTCCAAATTTCACCTCTTCCTCCCTTCTTCTTCCAAGCTTTCTAGATTTCCATTTCCCACCTTCTGAGTTTATTCTGTTTAACTGTAAATAGTCCCGGAATGAAAGATAGTAATCTGTACCTTTTCTGCCAATTATCCAGATCCACACCGGTCTTGTGTAGCTTTAGATGTTTAGCAATGTCCAAGAAGGTTAGGATTCTGTCGAGCTTATGTCAAATGACTCTGAGAACTTCTGCAGATGATGAATATGTAACTTGTCTCCGGAGACCCCTCAAAGCCCCAAAGGAGCTCCCCCCCCGGGACTCCCTTTTAGCCAAGGTACATCTCTTCAAAGTTTCCTGTGCATATCTTGGACTAATCTCTAACTGAGAAAAGTAGGCAGTAGGCATTAATTTGCCTTCCACTATCCCGAACAGAAGTTCCAGCCTGCTCCCGTTATGAGAAGCAGCTCAGCTCAGCATTTTCCTCCCCCGGAAGTCCCCAGCATTGATTCCACCAACATTGACAGCTTTGGCATCAAAAAATCTTTACCAACTCAGACAGTTGCAAGGCCACCTGGTCCTCATATTTGTTCGCTTTCAAACAGAGGAATTGACAAGATGCCGAGGTACACACATCACATACCAATCTCTCACTAACTCAGCAAGTCTTGTAGGACCTACCAATCTCACCTTCTGAGGATCTTCAATCCTATGGAGTCCTGATTAAGAAGACGACACATACATTAGGATTTTCTTTCACATGACCGCAACCCACAGTGATGAATTTGGTTTTTGATATTGTACAACTGGAAACATCTACATCCGTCACCTTACCTATGAAAAATATACTATCACAAGCCACCACTTCTACTCCGGTTTCTTCTCATCACTTAGATCATATGTACAGGGTACAGGACTTGGGGGGCATAACTCCTCTATGCTCACTTTAAACCCAATTTGGTGGTTGTATCTTCCTCTTCAAAGAGCAAGAAGATGCATTCCACTCCAGGGGAAAAGGAAAGCAAGAAGTTGGATTATTTGGCTGCAAATTTTATTCTGTGGGTGCCCTTGGAATTAAGAATACTAAGTCCCTAGCTTGTAGTTAGGGAGTTAGTTGTGGGAGCAGTTGTCAGAGACCACAGTTACTCTGCCGGATGACAAATTAACCAAAGCTAGACAAATTCAAAGGGAAGGTATGATCTTAGTCAACAACAAATAAATTCCTCCAAACAAGTCTTAAATGCCTTTTCTAAACTATGGTGTCAGCTGTTGCCTCCATGAAGCATTCTTGGTTAAAAACACAGCACTTCAGGCTGACACCAGATCCTATATTGAAGATCTACCCATTAACGGCCAAGGACTCTTCAGTGCTACCACTATTGCAAGTACAAAATGGCATTGCTGCAAAATATCTTGCCTTTGCTCAGTAAGGGAGTGTGGATGGCGACCCTAGATCTCCAAGATTTGTATTTTCACCTGGACATTAGGCCCTGCCATTGGCAGTATCTTCACCTCGCAGTGAGGAGGGAACACTATCAGTACAAGGTGCTCTTTTTGGTCTCTCCAGTGCCCCAAAAGTATTTATGAAAACCATGGGGATGGTGGCCACCTACCTTTGTATGCAGGGTGCGATTGTATTCTGTCAGTCAGTCAATCACATTTTATTTGTATCCCGCCCTCCCCGCCGAAGCGGCTCAGGGCGGCTAGCAACAAAACTTAATGCATACATTGTACAATAATAATAATAATAAATAACATTTTAATTACAATTGATTAAAATCTATTAAAATTCTAAAAAAGACATTAATGTATTTGATGTTATGATCGCTGGCAAGTTTGCTTAGCAGTTTAGCAGTTTCAGCTGGTGAAGGCCATTCAGAACAAGGTGGTCTTGCAGGCCCTGCAGAACTGTTCGAAGTCCCGCAGGGCCCGCATTTCTTCTGGGAGCTGATTCCACAGCTGTGGAGCCATAACAGAGAAAGCCCGAGTATGGGTACTCTGGAGTTTTACCTCTTTTGGCCCGGGGATAGTCAGCAGGTTGTTCCCTGCTGACCTCAGTGCTCTCTGGGGTTCTTACAGGGAGAGACGGTCCCTAAGGTAGGCAGGTCCTCGGCCATATAGGGCTTTAAAGGTAATAACCAGCACTTTGTAACGAATCCGGTATATAACTGGCAGCCAGTGCAGTTTGCGCAGCCCCGGCTGTATGTGCTCCCGCTTTGGGAGCCCCAGCAACAATCTGGCAGCCGCGTTCTGCACTAGCTGCAGCTTTCAGGTTCGGCACAAAGGCAGCCCCATGTAGAGGGCATTACAGTAATCTAGTCTCGAGGTGACCGTTGCATGGATCACTGTTGCCAGGTCCCAATGCTCTAGGAAGGGAGCCAACTGCCTTGCCCGCCTCAGATGAAAAAAGGCTGACTTGGCAGCGGCTGCTATCTGGGCCTCCATTGACAGTGAAGGCTCCAGTAGGACTCCCAGGCTTCTGACTCGGCGCGCTGCTTTCAATGGCGCCCCGTCAAAGACAGGGAGAGGTATTTCCCCTCCCAGAGCACCCCGACCCAAGCAAAGGACCTCTGTCTTCGCCGGGTTCAGTTTCAGCCCACTCAGCATCAACCAGGTTGCCACGGCCTGCAGTGCCAGGTCCAAGTTCTCTGGGACGCAGCCAGGCCGACCATCCATTAGTAGATAGAGCTGGGTGTCATCTGCATACTGGTGACACCCAAGCCCATACCTCCTGGCAAATTGGGCAAGGGGGCGCATATAGATATTAAATAGCATCGGTGAGAGAACTGCTCCCTGAGACACCCCACAATGTAGTGGGCGTCTCTGGGAGAGCTCACCACCGATTGCCACCCTTTGTCCCCAATCCTCAAGGAAGGAGGAAAGCCATTGTAAGGCCGACCCCCTAACCCCAACATCGGCGAGGCGGCGGGTCAGTAGCTGATGGTCGACCGTGTCGAACGCGGCCGACAGGTCTAACAGCATCAGCACCGCCACACCGCCTCGATCCAGATGCCGTTGGAGGTCATCCACCAAGGCGACCAGCACTGTCTCCATCCCATGGCCCGGGCAAAAGCCGGACTGGCAAGGGTCTAGGATGGAAGCATCATCCAGAAAACCCTGTAACTGCAACGCCACTGCCCTCTCTATAATTTTACCTAAAAACGGTAAATTCGAGACCGGTCGGTAATTTGCCAATTTGGCTGGTAATTTGCCAATTTGGCCGGTAATTTGCCATTTCTCATACCTAGACGAATGGCTTCCAGTGGTGGATATGGAGGACCTCCTCCTAAGGGACATACAGAACACTCTAAGAGTTAGGATTCTGCACCAATCACAAAAAAAAGAACCTTCAGCCTATGAGAAGAGTACAGTTTGTGCAAGACATTCCTGCCACCCAGTAGAGCACAGACACTCGTGACCTTAGCATGCCAGGTCAGATCTCATCCTACTGCCTCAGTACTCACTGTTCAACACCTGTTAGGCTTTGTGGCAGTGACCATTGTAATTGTCACCAAAATGTGCATGAGAACATTATAAATGTGGTTCCTCAGAGTGTTCAACCCCACCCATCACTCTTAGTGCCAAAGACTTCGAGTGCCATCACATGTCAAGGCCACTGTGAGTTGCCATCACATGTCAAGGCCACACACACACAACCTCCTCGAGGGGGCCCTGTTCCAGTTGCCAGCCCCCACAGAAACACTTGCAACAGACACTTCTCTGTGGATTGGGAACTCATCAGATAGCCATATGTATAGGAGCCAGGTGGGAACCTCAGTTCCAACATTCCTGACATAAGTGGTATCAGAATTTCATCTACAGGCAGATATTACAGTTTTCTTCCTCTAACTTTGATCTATGGGTATTGCACAGTGGTCAGAAGGAACTGGTGGGATGTCTGCTCCCTACTTCTGTGAGCATGCATGGTTGGAGTTCCTGTGCATGACACAGAGGAAGGGCATGGAAATCCTTGCAGAGCTTGCAGATTTCACTGATCAGAGTTAGCACAGGTACACTAAATCTCATGGGTACACTAAATCTCATGGGTGTGAACACACAGATGACCATTTGAAGATCACCAGTTACAGGTAAGCAACCTGTTTTTTCTCACCAGGGATAGTTCCTTTCTCAACAAATCTGCCTTGCCAGTGGTACAAGAGCCATGAATTCTTCTGAGTATCAGTTTTTGACCTCTTGTGGTAAGTTTTAAAAGGGTTTTTTTTCCCCTCAAGGGTGCTTTCTGAAGCTCGCACACTTCTTTAGCTAGGGTTTGGTCACATTACCACAGAGTCTAGGACAAAAGAGGAGAGAGAGAAAACATGGCACCTGTTCTTTACCACACAAACTTGACTCCAATCCCTACATGTGCTGAGAGAAGGAGAATGTGGTCTTCTCCTCCCTTTCCCTTGAGGTTGCGAAAAGAGCTGGATGTTGTCACACAGCCTATTCACTCCTAAACTGATTCCCTGTATCCTGTCCTTTCCCATACAAGAATAACAGAAGGACTGAAAATTGTGACTGACTTTAAAAAGTTAACTTTCACTCATGTACAGATGTAGTGTTTTCCAGAAGGCTATTTCAGAAATTGTGGATATCTTTAAAGTACTGCTATAAGCCTTTATATATAACATCCCAGAGATATTGCAGCCTTCTGCCCATTTCAGGGAGAAAGAAAAATTGTGATTTGCCAGCATTCTACCCACCCAGCTGCTTATTTTTTTGTTTAGTCTAGATGAATATGAGAGAAGCAGAAAATATCTCACAGGGGATGTTCCTTTCATTTCTCCTAGCTTTATTTTATTAAGATTTGTAGTGTTACCCTGTTGGCAACACTACAAATTCTTTGTTTAATAATGTCTTTGTTTGAGAAGGGTCTACTCTGCTAGGCTTAGTCTTGGAGATTCCCTCCCCTGTTTGATGTAACAATTCAACAATGCCTTCTACTACCCTCACAAAGCAACATTTACAGTAATGTTTTAAAAAACCTTCCTTGTTGGATTGCCAGAAATAAGAAAACTAAGTCTTCAAAATATCACATTCAGTTTGTCACATTTGACAGAGCCAGCATCTGATTTAAGCTGGAAAGTAAACTCCCTCTCACCTCCTGGAGAGAATATCTCCATGGGTCAGGGCTGAAATCCTTGGCAAGGTGAGCAAAGGAAGTTTGCATCAGAGCTGACTCCACCACATCTGGCCTTGTGAATAAATAGGACATTTATTTTCCAGTATAGCCAAATATCTGACATACAGGGCTGCAAATATTCACACACCCCACTGTTGCCTCCCCGGTTGTCAAATATTTTTGAGAGCGCTTTAAAAGTCAACAAAGTAGAACAAGTTACCCATATTGATTTGGCTTCCATGACAAATTATAGAGAAAATAGACCAAAGATAATTTAAAAAATGACAAAATATTTTTTTGCAGCTGATCGACTGCATAGCCATTCTTTTAAATCCCAAAACATCTGTCTAGAAATCCATACATTATGGGACCATTGTATTCTCAGTCTGAGGCACACCTTTTCTTTAGATAAATTAGAAGAACAGGCTATAGGACTGTAACTGACTCATGGCGACCCCTTCCATGGAGCATTCCAGGCAAGAGATGGTGGTTTGCATAGCCTTCCTTTGTATAGCATAGTCCAGAGGTGGCCAACGATAGCTCTCCAGATGTTTTTCGCCTACAACTCCCATCAGCCGGCATGGCCAATGGGTGGGGCTGATGGGAGTTGTAGGAAAAAACATCTGGAGAGCTACCGTTGGCCACCCCTGGTAGTCTTTCTTGGCAATCTCCTATCTGAGTACTGACTGTGGCCAAGTCAACCTCTGATGACCTCAGACCAATCTGAACTAATTGGGTTGCTACAAAGAACCTATGAATATTTAAGCTGTCCTGAGCCTGCTTTCGTGGGGAGGGCAGGATAGAGGATGAATAAATAAATAAATAAACCTAGGAAGATGTTTTTTAGTATATGTAATTTGGATCCAGAAATATTGTTTCATCAACATAAAACATCCACAAAAACTTTTACAATTATTATTTTGAACAGTTATGGTGCTATGATTTTCTTCCATACATTTCTGTCCAGGAATTAAGAGCATAGGGAGATGCTTTCCTGACTGTCCTACCAATTAAAGATGCTGATTTGGTGGGTACATGATAGAGGGCATTTTCCATATCAGTACCACAATTATAGAACAGCCTCCATAGGGAGGTGCACCTGGCCCCCTCATTGTTGATCTTCAGAAGGCAGTTGAAGACAATTTTATTTAGGACAGCATTTTGCATAAGCTTTTTTTATTGGCCACCTAACTGCATTTTTTAAACTGTGATGTTTATGGGTTTTATAACAGTTGTTTTTATTATGTTTTTAAAATGTTTTATTTATATTGTAAGCTGCCTTGAGTTCCACTTGGGAGAAAGGTGGGTAATAAATATTTTAAATAAATAAATTATCATACTTTTTTGTTTAAATGTGTGTAATTTTGTGTTTGTGTTGCTCACATTAAACGCTAACATCTAAAATTGTGCTTCCATCATTCAAATCTATAGAATTGTACTGGATGATATAGGATATTGCATGATAACTTCCTACTGTTCTTCTTGGAGAAATGTATTTTACCAAAGTATCACCAGGATCAAAGGGATTGGTAAACGTCACCTCCAGATGGCATAATTTATAGATATTCAGCAAATGTTCTTCAGCCATGTCCAAGATATAGTCACAGAATCTTTTCAAAGATTACTCACCCTTCTTGCAAATTCTTATAAATTATGCTCTGGGACATAGTCAGCCATGGTTATTGGAGTTGCTTTAGTTCAGAGGAAGCTTCCAAACTCATTTGGGTTTCATGAACATTTGTATAAGAGCTGGAGTATCACAATGAAATGTGACAGATCTGCACATTGAAATTACAGTGGAGCAGAAATTTACTCTTGAGGAATCAGTAATGAATAATATTTCTGAGCATTTGAATAATATTTTAGCTGATGAACCAGGATTGATCTGACCACTATATATTCTATATGGTTCTCCTCTGAGTTTTGCAAAAAGTTCTTCATTCATACACTGATCTTGTTTCTCTTCAATAGAAGTGATCTGTAGTCAGAACTTTAACTGCCATTTCCCATACTTTGCCATCAGTTTGTACTTATGGTAGCATCATTCTGAGACATAACTTGAATGATTCCCATTTGGGATTTTTCAAGACATGAGATGTGATCAGACAGGATTTTTGCCTCACCATAACCACCTCTGGATTTTATAGGCACGATCACACAATCACATCTGTCTCCTGCACTGCACTCTCCCTTACCTTGTCCTGCAACACCTCACCAATGGATTAAACAGCCACTGGGAATTTCCTGGTAGCAAAGTTCTTGCTGCATCTCTGTGGCACATTTCCAAACATTTGAGTGGCCGGGGCATGCTCATCTGATGTGTGCATAGCCTGTGCATATCTCAGTTGGGAGACCGCTGCAGCAACTTTCTAATCTGATTGCACCCATGGGTTTTTCAAGGCATCCATTTCTCTCACAGAATCATAGAGTTGGAAGGGACCTCCAGGGTCATCTAGTCCCAACCCCCTGCACAGTGCAGGAAAATCACAGGTACCTCCCCCTGGCCCTCCTTCTCATGATCTGCTTAAGTTCACAAAATCAGCATTGCTGTCAGATGGCCATCTAGCCTCTGTTTAAAAATCTCTAAAGAAGGTGAGCCCACCACCTCCTGAGGAAGTCTGTTCCACTGAGGAACCATTCTAACTGTTGGGAAGTTTTGCCTAATGTTTAGCTGAAAACTATATTGATTTAATTTTAATCCGTTGGCTCTGGTCCGACCTTTGGGAGCAACAGAAAACAACTCCACACCATCCTCTCTACATGACAGCCCTTCAAGTACTTGAAGATGGTGATCATATCACCTCTCAGCCGCCTCCTCTCCAGGCTAAAAATACTGAGCTCCTTCAACCTTTCCTCATAGGACTTGATCTCCAGACCCCTCACCAACTTTGTTGCCATCCTCTGGACATGTTCCAGCTTGTCTATATCCATCTTAATCTACCATGCTTGTTAGTACCTTAATTTTATGCTGTCTGTTTTCTTCACATTTGTAAGTAGTACTTGCACAACTCCATATCTGATTGTTGATTATCAGCCATCTTTCAGTTTGTATGCTTTGTATTCCAAAACTGCTCAAACTTGTCTTTAGATCTGATGGTAAATATTATTCCATTGTTTCATTTCTTTACAGATGAATAGGCAAGGAAGACAATTGATGAGGGTGACACACCAATAGGGAAAACTCTGAATGAAAACTCCATCACACTCCATCTTGAGGCTGAGCCTATGTTCTGTTACAAGAAGAGTGAAATTTCATCAGCTAGCTAAGCTATCTCAAGCAGCTAGATTCTAATTATGAGTTTACCTCTCCAGCTTTATTCCATACTCTTCTTCCCTCTCAAGCACACAATATAAATAAGATCTCTTTTTGCTGCTGTTGCTAGAATATGAATTAGATAGACATTTGCCTGGTTTTTCGAATAGGCTTTCTATTTCTGTCTTTTAAAGCACTTCTTCAAATTAAGCATCCCAGGCTTTTCCTGGCTACTTAAACCAAATTATCTTTGGATGTAGGGTAAACCTTGCAAATCTAGGGGGGGGGGGGGGTTATAGTAATTCTTGTTCAGGCGGGCATCTTCCCCACTTCATCTGGGTATATTGCTAAGCCTGGGCTAAATTGGGTTTTTATGTGAAGGGAGGAATTTCAGAAAAAGAAAAATTTAAGATTATAGTCCAAAGGGCAGGAAAAGGAGCCAGCAAAGAAGGGGTAAAGAACAGACACCATAGAAATTAGTTGAAATGAATATAGATGGCAGCTTTATTGATTACAGCCACAAGAGCATTGGTGTAGCATAAGTCACAGATCCGGGAATTGGGTGACCTGCCCATCATTTGATGGATACAATCGTCAGCCTGCTGCTGGGGGTAATCCTGGAATGGTAAATCCTGTGGTACCACCTGGGTGCAAGCCTCTGAGTTTTCCCCTTGCCACCTGAGAGCAGAGCTGGGAGACAGCCCCCAAGTTGGGCATGGTGGCGCATGGCTCCACCCCCATAACTCCTTAAGGGGGTCCCTGAAACTGGGGAGGCAGGTCCCCTCAAATGGATCCAAAAATACCTCAAACCACCCTAAAGCTGTGACAAGAAAATAATTAACAGGGCAATATATGACCTTAACACACATCTACACATTTGAAACTGAGGAAGGGAATGGCAGCTTGAGCCCACAAATTGTGGACCTGGCTGAAGCACTGGCCATAAAGGGGAGAGGTGGACCCGAGGGAAGACCCAGTTTTGCAGGTCTGCCAAGGCGCGTCCTCTCAGCCGCTCATGATTGGCTGTCTGGGGTTACCAACAGGAGGCCTTCCAGAGCTGCTGTGAGGCTCTGCACCACTGTGCCTGGACAATAGCCACCCCTCTGATCCAGCTCCTGACCCTACAGCTCCAGGACAACCCTAGGTAATCTGGGCTGCTGATTATTTGCATTTGTAGTCAATTACTTTGGAAAGAAAACACATATAGATGAGCAAAAAAAAAAAAAGGCCTACTGAGCAAAGAGAAATAAAATGAGCAATAAATGCAATCTTCTCCTTAGATTTAAAACTTTCTCTTCTGTGATGCTGAGTTGAGGTATGCAGAGAAATCTTGAAGTTACCAGATTTCTGATTTAGGCATGCTATTTTATTTTATACTAAGGCCTCTTTCTTTCTCAGCCATTTCTGGGTGTTTTCATTTATAAGAACATAAGAGAAGCCATATTGGATCAGGCCAATGGCCCATCCAGTCCAAAACTCTGTGGCCAAAAAGCCCCCAGGTGCCTTCAGAAGATCCACTAGTGGGACCTGGACATGAGAAGTCCTCCCACTGTTGCTCCCCCAAGCACCAAGAATACAGAGCATTACTGCCCCAGACAGAGTTCTATACCTTGTGACTAATAGCCACTGATGGACCTCTGCTCCATATGTTTATCCAGATCCCTCTTGAAACCATCTATGCATGTAGCTGCCACCACTTCCTGTGGCAGTAAATTCCATGTGTTAATTACCCTTTGGATGAACAAGTACTTCCTTTTATCCGTTCTAACCCAACTGCTCAGCAATTTCATTGAGTGTCCATGAGTTCTTGTATTGTGAGAAAGAGAGAAAAGTACTTATTTCTCTACTTTCTCTGAAAAGGTAAAGGTAGTCCCCTGTGCAAGCACCAGTTGTATCTAACTCTGGGGTGACATTGCTTTCACAACGTTTTCATGGCAGACTTTTTATGGGGTAGTTTCTCATTTCCTTCCCCAGTCATCTACACTTTCCCCCCAGCAAGCTGGGTACTCATTTTACTGACCTCGGAAGGATGGAAGGCTGAGTCAACCTGGAGACGCTACCTGAACCCAGCTTCCGCTGGGATCGAACTCAGGTCGTGAGCAGGGAGCTCAGACTGCAGTACTGCAGCTTTACTACTCTGCACCACTCTATTCCAGGCATGTCCAACTTCGAACAGGTCGTGATTATTTTTTCCAGACAAAGGTGCTGGTGATCTACCACCATGGAAATTAAGTTTCAAATTAGATTTTAACCCACCAAAGTTGGGTTCCACCGCCTCCTCCCCCCCCCCCCATTTACAATGCACCTTCTGTCATTTACTGGTAAGCAAAATAAGCAAAAACAAAACAGACGAAGATCCAGAAAGAACTGCGAACAGTTTTTCTTAAATTTTTATTGTTATAACTTTCTTTAACTGTCTTAATAACTTTCTTTAAGTAATTTTATTGATTAATTTGTGTTAAATATTGGTCAAGTATTGATCCTGGCTGATCTTGCACAATCTTTAAAACTTCACTCTTGCTAATTAGTGAGACGTCTGAACCTGCATTTCATCCACCAGCTTTTTGAAGTTGAGTGAATATTGCATGAGGGCCAGTCTCAGGGAATCCTGGAGATGTTCATCTGTCATGTTGGAACGCTGTGTACTCTTTGTCATTTTCAGATGGGAAAAACGCAGATTCACACAAATAAGTTGAACTGAAACAGGAGTGTGCAGCTTCACTGCATCTTCTCAAGTTGGGAAATTTGTCTCTAGGCACTAGCTTCCAAAATGATTCTTGCTCAGCACGGGTCTTGAGAAAAATGTCATTTTTAAGGGTTACTATTTCATTTTCAAGAGATGTCTTGTTCAATGAGTAATTTTTACTGATAGCAGCTGCAGTTTCCTTAATGTCCATATCTGCTTTGAATGGGTATGACAAGTACTCCACAAGTTTTTCAATTCTTTGGAAGTCACAGAATCTTTTTTCGAATTCCTGGATAACAGAGCAGATTTCTGTCATGTGCTTCTCGTTCTGAAAAACAAAATTTGGATATTGTCCCAGATGGTCCTGCATATTAGGAAAATGATCAAAAGTGTTATTTGCAAGGTCAGTCATCATTAGTTCAAATTTGCTCTTGTAGGATGAAACTGTACTCATCATCTTGCCAATGCATTTGTTTTTACCTTGTAGTTCAATGTTCATATCACTTAGTTCGCCTGTAAAGTCAGCAAGAAATGCCAGATCACATAACCACTCCCCATCTTCCAACTCTGCTTTGTCATATCCCCTCTCCTTCAAAGACCTTATTTCATTCAGCAAATCACGAAATCTTTGCAGAAATTTGTGCCTACTTAGCCACCTTACATCTGTGTGCAAAATGATTTCTGCTGTCCCTTCATCAAGAGTAAGATTGAAAAGCCATCTTTGAAGTGATCTTCCATGAACTGAATTTACAATTTTGAAAGTGATGTCCATGACAGTCTTTGTATTGAGTCTCTTGCTTGCCAAAACTTGCTGGTGAATGATGCAGTAGTAAGAAAGGAAATCTGGAAAGACGTCATGCTGTCTGCAGAGGCCTATGAAATCATTAACCTCACCTGTCATTGCTCTTGCTCCATCAGTAGTGATGGAAACAAGTTTATGCAATGGAAGATTACACTTTGTCACAAAAGAATGGAAAGAGCTGAATATTTCCTGACCGGTAGTTCTCCCTTTTAAAGAAATCATTCCAAGTAGTTCTTTAACACTGAAGTCTTCAAAAAACATCCAGATAGACTAGTAACTGGGCTATGTCTCTTATGTCTGTGGATTCATCCAGTTGGAGTGAGAAAGCAACACAAATTGAAACATCCTCCAACAATTGTTCAGTTGTGTCTCCACACATCTTTTCTGTTCACCACATGACAATGTTTCTTGACAATTGTACATCTTGAACAGCAGCTATGATCTCTTTCTTATTCTAAAATCCTTCAAAAGGATTGCCTGCTGCTTCAAGAAAACAATCTTTTACAAATTCTCCTTTGAAAGGTTTTCATTTCTTTGCGATCAGGTTGCTGACCTTGAAGGATGGCATGGTTGCATTGACCGAATGTGACCTTGGCTTCACCATCAACTGTTGCTGTGCAGCCAATTTAGATTTAAGTTCTTTGAGCTTCAGTTTATGAATTTCACTTTTGGGTGGAAAATCAGCATCAAACTTATTGCTATGCAGAGCCTTATAATGACGCTCAAGATTGCCCCTTTTGGGCAAGGGTACAGCGGCATTACAAAGTAGACAACAATATTTGTCTTTCACCATGATGAAAAAGTAGTCCATTTCCCATTCATCTTGAAAGTGGTAGGTTTTGCTCTTCTTTGGAACACTCATCTTCGTTATACTGGGGTGGCTGGGGTGCTAAGTTAACACTGGCTGAATCTGGTCCAAAACTGTCACTGTCCCAAAGTATTAAAGATGAACAGGAACTGAAGACCTCTGGATGATGCCAAAACCAGACATGCAGTTCTAAAAAGTAAAAATAAGAATTCATCATACTGGCACCAATAATCAAATACCACCACACCAAACAATCATCAAAAAAACCCCAAACCTGTTCAGTGAACCATGAGACCAAGTGGGACTGGTGATCTACCTCTGACCCCTCCATGATCTACTGGTTGATCGCAATCTACCTGTTGGACATACCTGCTTTATTCCATGCATAATCTTGTACACCTCTATCATGTCACCCCTCCACTGTGAAAATTGCCCATTCTCTGTTTTCTATTAATTAACCATTAATTAATTCAAGTCTTTAATGTTCCTAAGGCTTTTTCTTTACATTGTCAGATCGTCCCATATGAGCTCATAGTTCTCATCTCTTCTCCACAATATTTTTAAAAGTCCCACACAAAGGACAATGTTCTGCCTTTAAATCTTACCAGACCTTTTTTCAAAAATTAAAATTTATTCACAACAATTAACAGTACAAACAGAAGTAATGATCAGCTACAACCAACAGTACAGTACCAACGCACAGTCAGCAATTCATTGAGGTTTCTACAGTGGTTCTGTAAAAGAACTAACAAAGCTGCCTATGAAGAATGAAATGTTTAGTAAGTCAACCATAAGGATTTCCAACAACACAGCCAATCAGACCAAGGGTTTAAAATAAAAGCCATCTATGATAGGATGGGTTGGATGGAAGGAAATCTCACTTTGCCATATCCAACATGATAGTTTGCCCATGACAAACTGAACCCATACTTTATCTCGCCATGCCTTGATTGTTGGTGGGGTTAATGATTTCCATGTTGCTGCAATAGTCAACCTGGCTGCTTCAAACAAAATTGAGACCACTGACACATGCTTAGTTTACATATCTGCAGAGTATCTGCAAGGGCTTATGGATCTTTATCATGCAAACTAGTGATTTTTCATGAGTTGCAGCAAAGTTTAAAGCAATCTAGACACCAACAGTACCATCCTAAGCAGTTCTATTCTAAATTCTACTCAGGTATATTCGTGGGTTTATTCATATTCATATTAAAATCTGGCCCTAATATGAAGGTGTTTTGTGGGTTTGCATTATCACTTCCAAATTCCTCATACTGCATTTTGTCACAGCTCTCATCTTTTATTTGATTTATTTGGTTTTTTATGTTAGAACAGAAATTTGGGGCATATTAGTCTGCATGTTTATTTTTTCATTAACATTTTCCCCATTTTTTTAATCACAGCTGTCCTTTATTAAAGTTGCTATAAGTGTATGTTTTGTTAGAGGCACATGTGGTACTCTGGTGATCTCAACATAAAATTAAGTCATCCAGTGAAAACTAAAGTTCAGCTACCTAGAGCATTTCTAAATGGAAAGACAGGAAACAAATAACAAACATTTTAAATAAAATAAATAATCTAAATAAATAAATGGTTGAGTAAGAAATGAATCTGCACCAGCTCCATCCTTTTTCATTCTTCCAACAAGTATGCTTTACCACATATTTGATGTTTGGCATGTGTGTCTTCAGATGTCTGCACCTTTTAAAACTAGTATATATTCTTTTTTTTAGCAAAATAAGGTAGAAAACCAATAAACTAGAAACAAGGAGGAGAATTTTTTTGAATATTCTATCCTGTAATACAGTAGAAAGAAATGAGATACAATTGTATAGAGGTTTGGGGGGGGGGGGGGCGGTTATAAGTGTTATAAGTGTTGAGGTTTTAACAGTTTTTAAAAAAACTCTCCAAAATTAGTTGTTTCACTTGTGGAAAAGAAAAAAATCTATATAATGTTAGGTCCTTTGTTGGTTTCACTAAAGGAAGCAATATATCAATCTTGATTATTTTGAACATTCTGTTTGAACATTCTATCAGTTGTACGTATGCATTCATATAAACAGGAACTTGTTCAAGATGCGAGTCACTTTATAAAGTTAGATAGGATGCATGCAGAGGTTAGGGCTGCCATGGAATCACTTGCTAATATTGCTGTGGCATGCTAATATTGTTGCTTGCTGCAATGTTGTTGTGGCTATGCTTCTTTTTTGCCTAAATCTTCATTGGAAGTAGCAAGATAGAACTTGTAATAGATCAGTTACATTTCTGTATCTCACATTTTCAAACACCCACGGTTTTTATGAGAGCCTAAAATGGCGTTAGACAACAGATGTGTTATATGGAATGTGTGGGGATATACTTGGGAGGCCACCTGTCCTGAAATTTGAAAGACAGACCCAATTTGCAATGGAGGGTGGGTGGGGGTGGGTGGGTTATAATATAACTCCAACTTTAGGGTAGTTCACATTCCCGAGAAGACTTGTAATGGCAATATAAACTTCTGTAGAGAAAACTATGAGCTTTTCTTTGGACAATCTGACTGTCCAAATTCATTTTCTATTCTCTTCACACATTGCACTTCCAGGGCCAGTTAACCCAGCATAGAAAGAGGCACCTTCCCCTAATTATGCCACTGCTACCTGCTTTTAAGACAGTACGAGCCATCTTGCTGCAGCACGAGTTCAAGGAGACACATGCTTCTTCCCACACTGCACTCCTACTGCTTGTGATGGCAAAGTGAGTTGCACTGGCTTGGGAAAGAAGCTAACCTAGCAATATGTGGCATGACAAATTCTAATTTTAATTGCATTTCAAAATGATATGATGCACTGTGGTGTGTCAATTCTTGGACCAATATGATTGTTTTGTTGTTGGTGTTCAGTCACACAGTCGAGTCTGACTCTTTGTGACCCCATAGACAAAGTGGACCAGTTCTATGAAGATCTACAACATCTTCTAGAATTAACACCCAAAAACATGTCCTTCTCATCATAGGGGACTTGAATGCCAAAGTAGGAAGTCAAAACGTAACAGATACAACTGACAAGTTTGGCCTTGGAGAACAAAATGAAGCCGGGCAAAGGCTAATAGAGTTTTGACAAGAGAACAAGTTGGTCATAGTGAACACCCTCTTCCAACAACCTAAAAGGTGACTCTACACATGGACATCACCTGATGGGCAACACAGAAATCAGATTGATTATATACTATGCAGTCAAAGATGGAGAAGCTCATAGCAAAAACAAGACCTGGAGCTGACTGCAGCTCAGATCATGAGCTACTCATTGCAAAATTCAGGCTTAAACTGAAGAAAACTGGGGAAGCCATTAGGTCATTCAGGTTTGATCACATCCCTTATGATTATACAGTGAAGGTGAAGAATAGGTTTAAGGAACTAGAGCTGATAGAGTGCCTGAAGAACTATGGGCGGAGGTTCGTGACATTGTACAGAAGGCAGCAATCAGCACCATCCCAAAGAAAAAGAAATGCAAGAAAGCAAAGTGGCTTTACAAATAGCTGAGGAAAGAAGAAAAGCGAAAGGCAAGGCGAAAAGGAAAAATTCACCCAACTGAATGCAGATTTTCAGAGAACAGCAAGGAGAGATAAGGAGGCCTTACTGAAGGATGCAAAGCAATAGAGGAAAATAATAGAATGGGAAGGACAAGAGATCTCTTCAAGAAAATTGGAGAAATCAAGGGAACATTTCATGCAAAGATGGCCATGATAAAGGACAAAAACGGTAGGGACCTAACAGAAGCAGAAAAGATCAGGAAGAGGTGGCAAGAATACACAGAAGAATTATACAAGAAGGATCTCAATGTCCTTGACAACCATGACAGTGAAATCTCTGACCTTGAGCCAGACATCCTGGAGTGTGAAGTCAAATGGGCCTTAGAAAGCATTACTAACAACAAAGTGAGTGGAGATGACGGTATCCCAGTTGAGCTATTCAAAGTCCTAAAAGATGATACTGTTAAAGTGATGCACACATTATGTCAACAAATTTGGAAAACGCAACAGTGGCCACAGGATTGGAAAAGATCAGTTTATATTCCAATCCCAAAGGATAATGCCAAAGAATGTTCAAACTATTGCACATTGCACTCATTTCATATGCCAGCAAGGTCATGTTAAAGATCCTACAAGCTAGGCTTCAGCAGTATGTAGATCGGGAACTACCAGAAGTTCAAGCTGGGTTTCGGAGAGGTAGAGGAGCTAGAGATCAAATTGCCAACATTCGATGGATTATGGAGAAAGCACAGGAATATAGAAAAACGTCTATTTCTGTTTGGATTGTTTGGATCACAGCAAACTGTGGCAAGTCCTTAAAGAGATGTGAGTACCAGACCACCTCACATGTCTCCTGAGAAACCTGTATAAGGGTCAAGAAGCAACTGTCAGAATGGAATATGGAACAACTGATTGGTTTAGTATAGGAAAAGGAGTTCAACAAGGATGTATATTGTCACCCTGCTTATTTAATTTATATGCAGAGTACATCATGTGGAATGCTGGTCTGGATGAAGCACAAGCCAGAATTCAGATTGCCGGGAAAAACATCAACAACCTCAGATATGCAAATGACACCACTCTAA
This sequence comes from Heteronotia binoei, assembly GCF_032191835.1. Taxonomy (NCBI): domain Eukaryota; kingdom Metazoa; phylum Chordata; class Lepidosauria; order Squamata; family Gekkonidae; genus Heteronotia; species Heteronotia binoei. The sequence continues at coordinate 90,141,423 of NC_083243.1, read as the reverse complement.
TGGCAGAAAGTCAGGAGGACCTAAAGAACCTCTTGTTGAGGGTGAAAGAGGAGAGCACAAAAGTAGGCTTGAAACTCAACATCAAAAAAACTAAGATCATGGCATCCAGCACCATCACACCTTGGCAAATAGAAGCGGAAGACATAGAAGTAGTGACAGATTTCACATTTCTGGGATCCAGGATCACTGCAGATGGTGACTGCATTCATGAAATTAAAAAACGTTTGCTCCTTGGGAGAAAAGCTATGGCAAACTTGGGTAGTATAATTAAAAGTAGAGACATCATCCTGTGTCAAAAGTCCGTATAGTCAAAGCGATGGTATTCCCAGTAGTAATGTATGGCTATGCAAGCTGAACCATAAGGAAGGCCGAGCGCAAAAGAATAGATGCTTTTGAGATGTAGTGCTGGAGAAGAATCTTGAGAGTTCCTTGGACTGCAAGAAGATCAAATCAGTCAGTCCTAAGGGAAATTTGATGTTGAGTTTCAAGCCTACTTTTGTGCTCTCCTCTTTCACCCTCAACAAGAGGTTCTTTAGGTCCTCCTGACTTTCTTCCATTAGAGTGGTGTCATCTGCATATCTGAGGTTGTTGATGTTTTTCCCAGCAATCTGAATTCCGGCATGTGCTTCATCCAGGTCAGCATTCCGCATGATGTACTCTGCATATAAATTAAATAAACAGGGTGACAATATAATCCCTGTAGAGCTCTTTTTCCTATTCTACACCAATCAGTTGCTCCATATCCCGTTCTGACAGTTGCTTCTTGACCCTTATATAGGTTTCTCAGGAGACATGTGAGGTGATCTGGTACTCCCATCTTTTTAAGGACTTGCCACAGTTTATTGTGATCCACACAACACAATCACACACATACACACACACAGATATGATTGTAATACATCCCTAATAGCCCCTTTTCTAAAGAAGAAGCAACTTTGGAAAGAGGGTAATTTGAAGTGGGAGGAGAACTTGCCCATGGTTTGCTATGGCAGTCTTAAGAACATGAGAAGCCATGTTGGATCAGGCCAATGGCCTATCCAGTCCAACACTCTGTGTCACACAGTGGCCAAAACCCATGTGTCATCAGGAAGTCCACCAGCAGGTTGAGAACTCCAGAAGCCCTCCCATTGATGCCCTCCCCAGCACCAAGAATACAGAGCATCACTGGCCCGGACATAGGGTTCCATCTGTTCGTTGTGGCTACTCATGAGCCTATGCGCCATATGTTTATCTTATCTCTTCTTGAAGCTATCTGTGTCTATAGCTGCCTGCCACTGCCTTCTTGTGGCAGTGAATTCCATGTGTTAATTAGATTTTGGGTGAAGAAATCCTTTTATCTGTTCTAAATTTACTGCTCGTTAATTTCATTGAGTGCCCACAAGTTCTTGTATTGCAAGAAAGGGAGAAAAGTATTTCTTTCTATACCTTCTCTATCCCTTGCATCTTCAGTTGGCTTTTCTTTATGGGTTTCTGGATGAGTGTTGGAAATTGTAAAATGAGATGTAATTCCTGTCATTTATGCTAGAAGAAAATGGGGTGATTGTGAGCTGCAGGCTTCACAGGTCCCTGGAGTGTTTACTTGTTGTCTGGCTGTGATTTAAAAATAATAATAATCCTGGTTTCTTTTCTTTCTGTAGTCCTTGTCATTACAGAGGTATGCAGGGCCAACTCATGGTTTTTTGTTGGGCTTGGTGCTCCTTCCCCATTTAACAGACAGAAGGTGAGAACTGTTTAGCAGTTCTTTTTGCAAGAACTGTTTAGCAGCCACTGCGGCTCTGAGGGCAGGCTCTGTTTGCTCAGGGAAGCAAATAGTTAATGGAGCTAACTTGTGATCTGTGGGTATTGCAGGGTTGCCACTTTCGGGAAAGTCAGGGAAATGGAAATTGGTCAGGAAAAGTCAGAGAAATTGGTCTGAAGTCAGGGAAATTGTGATTAAAATATATTTTAAGCAGTGGATTTTTGACCTGCTGCTGCAAGAGTATGATCTGCTCTTGTGGCAACTGGAATAGAGAAGTAGCAGAATACAAGCAAAACTTTTAATGATGCCCTTTCCCCGCTCCACCTTTTTCGCAGGTGCACCCCTCAACCAGCCTAATGTGTTTGTTGAGCTCTGTCCCTGTGTGATTTCCAAGGTCTGCCTGTAGCATTTGCAAAACAAAGCTAGTTCAAATGTTTAGCAATATACAAACTTTAAACATCTGTTTTCATCCCTACCTGCCGGTACTGCATTTAACTTACATATAAAAATAAGCATGTTTTTGCTTCATGCTTGTGTATGGAATGGACATTTTGTCTCCTGCTAAAACCCAGCACAGAGTTGCAAATGAGTTTTGCTGCTGTTGCAGGGCCGGATTAACAATTAGGCCAAGTAGGCACTAATCTAGGGGTTCCCACCCCTTTAGTAGCCCTGGGCTGGCTTCCCCCCCCCCCCAGCTTTCCCCCTGCTTGCAGCCCTCCCAGCCCTCCCAGCCTGCACGCGCAGCCAGCAACCAAGCCACTCTTTGCCCAACTTGCCTGGTGGGACTGCTGCTGGCATTGTTGTCAAGTTTGCCTCTCTCTGTATCTCCCCTACAGCTTAGTAAAAGGGGCTTTTAAGAAGATGCCTGCAGGGGTGCAGCAGGGGCTGTGGGCAGTGGGGCAGGCATTCTGACTCTGAGATAATAATAATAATAACTTTTTATTTGTATCCCGCCCTCCCCGCAAAAGCAGGCTCAGGGCGGCTCACAACATGTAAGTACAATACAATATAATAAAATCATATAAAACAATAAAATTATCTTAATCAGTGTACAGTTACATTTAAAATTAACATTAAATAGATCTTAATTCAGTAGAAGAGAAGAAACATACACAGCGACGTTATCTTAGCTCAGCATGGGCGAAGGCTATTCTGAAGAGGTATGTCTTACAGGCCCTGCGAAATTGATTTACACATCGCAGGGCCCGTACCTCCTCCGGGAGTTGGTTCCAGAGTAGTGGGGCCGCAACGGAGAAGGCCCGATCCCGGGTGGTCTTTAATCTGGCCTCCCTTGGCCCAGGTATATTCAGCTGGTGCTTACCAGCTGACCTCAGTGCTCTCTGGGGCTCATATGGGGAGAGACGGTCCCTCAGGTAGACAGGCCCTCGGCCATATAGGGCTTTAAAGGTCATGACCAGCACCTTGTAACAAACTCGGTAGACCACTGGCAGCCAGTGCAGTTCGCGCAACCCTGGCTGTATGTGCTCCCATCTTGGAAGCCCCAATAGCAGCCTAGCCGCCGCGTTCTGCACCAGCTGCAACCGCCGAGTTCGGCACAAGGGCAGCCCCATGTAGAGGGCGTTGCAGTAATCTAGTCTGGAGGTGACCGTAGCATGAATCACCATTGCCAGGTCCCGGCGCTCCAGGAAGGGGGCCAACTGCTTTGCCTGCCGAAGATGAAAAAACGCAGAGTTGGCAGTGGCCGCTATCTGTGCCTCCATAGATAGTGAAGGCTCCAGAAGGACCCCCAAGCTCCTGACCCTGTGGGCCACTTTCAGTGGCACACCGTCAAGAGCTGGCAAGGGAATTTCCCCTCCTGGGGCACCGCGACCCAAGCAAAGGACCTCCGTCTTCGCCGGATTCAACTTCAGCCCACTCAGCCTGAGCCAGCCAGCCATGGCCTGCAATGCAAGGTCCAGGTTTTCTGGGACGCGGTCAGGTCGGCCATCCATTAGTAGATAGAGCTGGCTGTCATCTGCATATTGATGGCACCCAAGCTCAAACCTCCGGGCATTCTGGGCAAGGGGGCGCATATAGATGTTAAACAACATCGGAGAGAGGACTGCCCCTTGTGGCACTCCACATACTACTGGGTGCCTCCGGGACAGTTCTCCCCCAATTGCCACCCTTTGTCCCCGACCATCAAGGAAGGAGGAGAGCCACTGTAAGGCCGACCCCCTAATCCCTGCGTTGGCGAGCCGGCGGGTCAGTAACCGATGGTCGACCATGTTGAACGCAACTGACAGGTCTAACAACATCAGCACCGCCACGCCGCCTCGGTCCAGGTGCCGCTGGAGGTCATCCACCAAGGCGACAAGCACTGTCTCCGTCCCATGGCCTGGACGAAAGCCGGACTGGCAGGGGTCTAAGGTGGAAGTGTCATCCAAAAAACTCTGTAACTGTAGCGCCACTGCCCTCTCAATAACTTTACCTAAAAATGGTAAGTTCGAGACCGGTCGGTAATTCGCCAATTCGGCCGGGTCTGCTGTACTTTTTTTGAGGAGGGGGCGGACATAGCCTCTTTCAGTGCTGTTGGAAATTGCCCTTCCAGGAGGGATCTATTTATGATATCCCGTATAGGATATCTAAGTTCCCTCTGGCAAGATTTAATTAGCCAGGAGGGACATGGGTTAAGATCGCAAGTTGTAGGGCGCACAGTAAAGAGAATTCCATCGACTTCCCCTAGGCTGAGTGTGTCAAAGTGGTCCAAGGCAAGACCAGAGGACAGGCACGGAGCCTCGGGTTCTTGTACTGCATCTAATGTGGCGGGAAAGTCCTGGCGGAGCGATGAGATTTTATATGCAAAAAATTTCGCAAAAGCCTCACAGCCTATTTCCAATTCCTTCATATTTGGTCTGCCTTGAGGCAGAGTGGTCAGATTCTCAACTATCTTAAATAATTGTGCTGGGCACGAGTTTGCAGATGCAATCCTAGTCGCAAAGTAATCTTTCTTTGCGGCTTTGGCTGCCATCTCATAAGACTTCATAAACGTTCTGTAGGATGTTCTCGTCGCTTCGTCATGAGTATGCCGCCACCGTCTCTCTAGTCGTCTGAGTCCCTGTTTCAGCTGGCGCAACTCCGAGGTGTACCATGGAGCCAGCCTATTACGGGGGCGCAGAGGGCGCCGGGGAGCGATTTCGTTGATTGCCCCAGCTAGCCTGTCATTCCAGGCCTCTACTAGGTCATCAAGGGAATCGCTAGGGGGCCAGGGATCCTGCAGAGCCATTTGGAACCGCTCAGGTTCCATCAGGCTCCGCGGGCGAGCCAAAATAGGCTTGCCGCCCATACAGGGTCGGGGCAGCGCATTCACACGAGCCTTGAGGGCCAGGTGATCCGACCATGGTACCGCTTCTACAGCGATATCGTCCACCAAAATCCCGGACGCAAAGATCAGGTCTAATGTGTGGCCGGCCTGATGCGTGGGAGTGGTAACAAATTGGGAGAGTCCCAGTGTCACCATGGAAGACACTAGGTCCAGCGTCCAATTTGAAGAAGAAGAAGATATTGGATTTATATCCTGCCCTCCACTCCGAAGAGTCTCAGAGCGGCTCACAATCTCCTTTACCTTCCTCCCCCACAACAGGCACCCTGTGAGGTGGGTGGGTCTGGAGAGGGCTCTCACAGCAGCTGCCCTTTCAAGGACAACTTCTGCCAGAGCTATGGCTGACCCAAGGCCATTCCAGCAGGTGCAAGTGGAGGAGTGGGGAATCAAACCCGGTTCTCCCAGATAAGAGTCCACACACTTAACCACTACACCAAACTGGCTCTCAAGGCCATGTCATCCGCATGGACATTGAAGTCACCCAAGACCATAAGCCTTGGGAACTCCAATGCCCACCCTGCCACGGCCTCCATCAGAGCTGGTAAGGCACTGGCCTGTGGCCGGTGCGCTGGCCGGTGCGTTAGGCGGACGGTACACCAGCCAAATCGCCAACCCCTCCTCCACATCCCATGCCAGACCGGCGCATTCCAGGCCATCGATCGTTGGGGCCGGGAGAGCCCTAAAGGAGTAACGCTCCTGTATGAATAGCGCCACCCCTCCCCCCCGCCCGTTTGTCCGTGATTGGTGAAAGACCGAGTAGACTGGGGGTGCCATCTGGGAGAGAGCCACCGTCTCTCCATCATGCACCCAGGTCTCGGTCACGCAAGCCAGGTCCATATCCTGTTCAAGCAGGAATTCCCTGAGGATCGAGGTCTTGTTATTTATGGACCTGGCATTACATAACACCAATGACGGAGACGGGCTTTCCCTTTTAGCCCCACTGCCTGCTACCGTTGGGATGGGACGCAGGCCGGATGGGGGCCGAGCACTGTTTTGTCTCCGCCTCCTTCCCATATAGTTCCGTCTGCTCCCACCGTCATATCTTCCCCTCCCCATGAGCACTGGGATCCCCAGGCCAGACATCCCCACTTATACCCAGTCCTTCACTAATACCAAGCTGGCTTCCTGCCCAGTTATGTTACCAGACTTTAACAGCTAGCGTCCTCACCCACTTCTATCTCAATCCCAAGATTGCCTAATCCTCTATTAATTTAGTCCATAGTTATTTAAATTTAAGCCCCAGCCCTGAACTCCTTAATTTTTTTTTAAACTTAAGAATGCTTTATTGAGTTAAGAAGTGCGATACAGATATAACAAACGAAAACCATGAGTATGCATCAAATATCAAATATCAAAACATAACACCATGAAACATTACAGAGTGCAGTTACGAAAGTAATTGACAGGACATCAATATAGTGTGGTATGAGGCATTGGGGATTCTATTATCAGCATAAACTTTATCAATGAAAGGTCGCCATTTTTCTATAAAATTTGAGGAAGCAATTTGTTGGGAACGATGAGGGCCTAAGTCATAAGTGAGCTTATCCAGTGCAAAATAATCCCACAATTTTAACCACCAAGTTTGTCGTGAGGGGGGAGAGTGTTGTTTCCAAACTAGAGCTATTGCAAATTTAGCAGCCACAAACATGAGTGAGATCAATTCCTCTGCAGATTCGGGGATATTTGAGTTATCTAGAAGATTTAAAAGGGCAAATTCGGGCATAAATGGAGGAGAGTATGATGTGAGTTCTTGTACTTCTTGATAGATTTGTCTCCAAAAGCTATTTATGATTGGACAGTGCCACCAGGAGTGGAGAAAAGTGCCCCTCTGTCCACAGTTCTTGAAACAGAGGGGTGAGATGGAAGACGAGTGCGCTAGCTGCACAGGGGTACGGTACCATCGTGTGAGGACTTTAAGGGCTTGAAGTTGAACATTCATTGCTTTCGTTTTATATATGGAAGAACCCCAGATGGCTCGCCATTGCTCCTCAGTTAGTTCTATCTGCAAATCTCGAGCCCAGGCACCTTGATAGGAGTGCGGCTTTGCATTAAGGGGGCTGAGTAGCAATTGATATATTTTTGATATCAGTCCTTTGATCGGGATTGAATCACCAAATAGGATCTTTTCAAAGCCAGCAAGGTGGACGCGCAGAGGGGGACTGAAGGAATGTGTATCTAATAAATGTTTAAGTTGAAGGTATTCGAACCAGGGTAGTCGAAGGTCAGAGTCAGCCTCCAGAGTCACTTTATCTTTCAGTACCCCCTTAAGAAGAACATCAGCAAATCGGGTCAGTCCTAGATGTTTCCATTGCATAAACGAGTCTTTACTCAGTGCCGGAGCGAACCAGGGCTGTCTAACAAAAGTGGTTAAGGAGGAGGTCGGGGGAGCTAACTTATTACGGTGTTTACGCCAAACCTGCAGCATGGAGGCCAAAAAAGGGTTTGGAGAAGAAGAAGTTTTGACGCGCTTAGACACACACCAGAGTTCCTCCTGGAAAGAGGGGGCCCTGAGATAAAAATCCTCGATCGACTTCCAGTCCGCCACGTAGGAGGACCTATAATATTTCACCAAATTAGTGAGGATAATAGCAGCATGGTAGTTTGAAATATCTGGGACAGCTAATCCACCCAGCAAAATAGGCCGTCTACTTGAGGCAAAGTTGAGCCTTGGCTTCCGATGCTGCCACACAAATTCATTTATTTGGGATTGCCATTTATGCAGCAGAGAGGCTGGAACACACAGAAGGACCGCCCGTAAATAGAACACAATCTTAGGTAGAATTAATGATTTAATTAGATAGATACGCTCCAAAAGGGTGAAAAATTTTTTCCCCGAGTGGGATAGGAGAGAATTGATAGATTTGGAAATTTCTGTCTGGTTAACGGTTGGGAGAGTAGTGAAGTCTAACGGGATGTGAACACCAAGGTGTTTCCAAGATTTTCTAACCCATTTGTATCGGTAGTGCTTGCTGATAAAAGAAATAGAGGTAGAAGATAGGGTAATGGGGTGCAAGAGAGATTTATCAAAGTTTATGGTGAGGCCTGAGGCGATAGCGAAGTCTGAAAGATGAGAGTGAGTTGCTGGAAGTGACGAGGAAGGGTTGGTAAGATACAAGGTTATATCATCTGCGAAGAGACTAACTTTAAAAGCTTCGGTCCCCACGAGAATACCATGGATGCGAGCATCGTTCCTGATTTTGATGGCCAACGGCTCAATTGCAAGAGCGAATAGTAGGGGCGAGGGAGGGCAGCCTTGCCGTGTGCCTCTAGACAGACTGAAAATAGCTGAGTTTAAGTTGTTAATCCGAAGTAGTGCTGAAGGAGAGAGATAGAGGGAGTCAATAAGAGTACGAAATTTGGGACCAAAATTCATTCTTTCTAGTAAGGAGTGCAGGTAGAGAGGTTCGACCGAGTCAAAGGCCTTCTCTATGTCTATAGAAAGGATGCAGGCATCCTGAACAGCTTTGGTTTTGCAATGATGAATCAAATTCAGTGTTTTTTGGGTGACATCAGTTAAGTCACGACCAGGGATGAAACCCGACTGATCAGAGGCAATATAATTTGCCATAAAACTATTCAGTCGCCTTGTTAAGATGCTAGTAAAAAGTTTGTAGTCGGTGTTTAAAAGAGATATCGGTCGGTAAGACTTGGGGTCTAATTCATCTCTCTCTTTTTTGTGTAAAACAATAATTTTGGCAAGACTCCAAGACTGAGGGACTGAGCCAGAATCGAGAATATAGTTAAAAAGAAATAGTAAGTAGGAAGATAATGTAGAACTATAAGCTTTATAAAATTCAGAAGTGAAGCCATCCAGACCCGGCGATTTGTTTGTGCGCAATGATTTGATGGCTTCAGCAAGTTCCAGCTCATCAATGGGGCGGTCAAGACACTTTCTGTGGGCTTCTAGCAAAGTGGGGAGTGTAGTAACGGATTGAAAAAACTCAGAGATCGCTTCAGGTGGTGGGTTCTTGGATTGGTATAGAGAAGAGTAGAATTGACTAAAAATATCTAAAATAGACTTTGAAGAAGTGCATACAACGCCTTTGCGATTTCTGAGACCCTTCACATTCAGGTTGGTGGCTTGCTGTTTGGCTTTCCATGCTAGAAGCCTATGAAATTTTGGGCCCCGATAACAAAAGGCTTGTTTGGTAAATAGCAGATTACGTTTGATTTTTTCAGTATCCAGGGCCTCTAACCTTTTCCTTTCCTCTTGCAAGTGCTGAAATGTTTTTTTGCTGCAAGTGCGTTTATGTTGGAGTTCAAGATCTTTGATTTTCTCAGTCAAGAGGTTAATAAGATGTTGTTTTTTCTTTTTTTGGGTGGCAGCCAATGCAATAATTTTGCCTCTTAGGAAGGCTTTGCACGCATCCCAGACCGTTTGGGAAGGGATGTCATCAGAAAGATTGTGGCTAAAAAATTCCTTAATTTCCTGTTCGATTAGGTTGAAAAGTTCTTTATCTAATAATAAATAATTGTCAAGTCTCCAGGAAAAGCTACGGTCATATTGTACAGTTTTCTTAATAGAGCAGATAACTGGTGCGTGATCAGACCAGAGTTTTGGTTCAATTGAGGCATCTACAAGAGCATTACAAAGAGAATCAGAAATAAAGATATAATCAATGCGCGTGTGAGTTTGATGCCGCGAAGAGAAGTAGGTAAAGTCCCGCTCATTTTGATGGAGAAACCTCCAGGAGTCTGTAAGCCCCATTTCTGACATTATTTTATTCAAGCCTGAGGGGGAAAAGCTTCGTCTGGGGGGGGGAGTGGAGAGGCGAATGTTCCGATTTTCTGTCTAGCCGAGTGTCCATAAGGAAATTAAAGTCGGCTCCGATAATTAAAGGGCCTTCCTGAAAAGCTTTTAATTTGTTCATAATCTCCCAGATAAATTCTAGTTGTCCCGAATTAGGCGCATAAATGGCAGCTAGGGTTGTGATTTTGTCATTGAGTCTACCCTTAACAAAAAGAAATCTACCACGTTCATCTATCTCAGAGGCCAAGCAAGAAAACTGAACTGAACTGAACGTGAGAGTAAAATGGCAACCCCCCTGGCATGAGAGGAACCAGAGGCTGTGAAAGACACAGGAAAATGGGCAGAGTAAAATAGGGGATTAATGTCATTTCGTAAGTGTGTCTCTTGTAGAAAGATAATGTCTAGAGCACGTTTCTTCAACCCTGAGAGGATGCGTCTAGATTTGATTTTGCTATTAAGCCCTCGACAGTTCAGCGAAAAGATTTTTAGGTCCAGGGCCATTTAGGTCAAAATATATGGATTATAAATTAGGTCTCCCGTCAGGGACAAAGGACGGAGACGATAGACAATTACAATGTAAGATCCATAGCAGGGAAATGCAGTATGAGACCTCATGACTATGAAAAAGGATGGTTTGTATGTGAGTGAATGTAGGACAGTGTCCCAATCTATGATTACTGCGGGAATATAATGGGATATTGGAAAGGTACTAATTGCTATAACAGGGCTAAATAGAAATAGTAGTTTAAGCCAACTTGTCGGGCCTTTGAGAAAGAAAAATGACGAGCACAGGAGAAAAAGGGCCACTGATCCAAAAAGCAAGCCCATAAAACATGAAGGCATATACATTTTGTTCCTAGGACAAATGAACTGCATCAGTGTCAAGTCAAACAAACAAGAACTAGAAAAAAGGCAAAGAAACCTATACAGAACTAATAGACAATCATGTGATATCCCTAGTTGAACAGCAGATGGTATACTAGAGTAGCAGCATAAGTGGTAACCAGCATATCTAACACTATAATACAAGTAACAGCAATAAGTGTACCTCATCCCCACCCCCCTCCCCCTTTCTCTGTCCCCTCTGTATATAAATGATGGTCAAAGATAGATTGGAAAGATGTCTGCAGGGGGACAGAACTCCCATCGGATACATTAAATAACAGAACCAGTAACCAGCACATGGGGAAAACCCGTGGGTCCCAGGAAACCACCCAAGACCCTTCCACTACACATTCCCCTCATTCTTGAGAGCTGGAGAGCCAAGCCCCACTCTACCCTCACCCCCCCAACCCTCCCTCAGATGTTAATTATCATATAAGACAAAGCTTTAAAGTAAGATAACATAAGATAACAACGCAGGTTTATGATGAGTTTACTGATTGCAGTGACTGTATAGAGTCCGGAGCCTGGGCTGGTTCATGCGAACGGGCTGAGATTTTACGATCCTTAGGCGGTGACACGAAGGTCCATTTTCGCTTTTGTGACTTACGATCCAGCTCCATCGGAACATCTATGTTGAGTGACTGAAGTAGATACAAACCAGCTTCAGGGTCTTCAATAGTCCAGCTTTTCCCTTGGCGATGTATGACAAGTCTGCCTGAGGGCGACCATCTATAGCGGATGCTTGCTGCGGCCAGCTTTTGAGCAATAGGTTTGAGGAAATGCCTATTCTGCAGGGTTTCTGCTGATAGATCTGGGAAAGCAAGTATTTTCTTATCCTTATAGGGAAGACCATTAAGGTTTCTGGCAGTGTCTAAGATCTTTTTCTTAACTCGTATGTCAGCCAGTTCGATGATGACATCTCGGGAGCCGTGGGAGCGGGAGGAGAAGGTTGAACCCAGTCGATAAGCACGAACAATGTATGGAGCGATGCCATCCTCCAGCTGAAGGGCTGTAGAAAACCACGATGCTAGGAAGCTGGCCAGGTCTGAGGTTCCTTCCTCGTGTTCTTCAAAGCCTCGCAGCTTAACATGTCGTTCCCGCGCTTTGTTATCTAGTGCCAGAATTTTGTCTGTGGCCCAGCGTTCTTGTCTCTGAAGATGTCGGATTTCCTCTTGATTAGTAAGGCCTGTTTCTAACGCTGAGTTAGCTGTGGCTGTGGCTTCTTGTAAAGTGATTTGTAAGGAGCTGATCTGATCTGTAATTGGCTTGAGTATAGCCGCCATGTTGTCTAGCATTTCTGACTGAAATGAGCTCAGGGTATTATGGAATTCTTTCGCTGTGAGGAGATCTGGTGAGGGAAGCAGACTAGCAGCGCCATCTGCCATATTTGACGTTTTGTGCGGCCTTGACAGGGAGCGATCAGATTGTGAGCTGGAGTCCAGAAAGGATTTAAGAAGCCGAGCGCTAGCTAAAGATGAGTTATTCTTTTTATGGGACGATTTTCCCATAGTCTGATAAGAAATAGGATATAAAAACCTGCGTCGATGAGGGAGGGTGAGGAGATCGGGTCAGGAGCTAAAGCCTCCCACGTCTGTCGCCATTCGCGCCGACGCCACGCCCCTGAACTCCTTAATTGATTAGCTAAAAAACTTTAATTTCATCGATAGCACATTACTTGCACGATAATTTGCACTCTGACTGAGATTTTGACTGCCTAGGGGCCTCCACAGGGTTTAATCTGGCACTGCATTGTTGGAATTCACAGACAACTAGCACTTTCTACTCTGTACCATGCAAAGTAAATTTTGCAAATGTGATTGCTTTTTCTTGCTGGAGTTTACAGAGTGCCAGCTCTCTTTTCTGACTTCTCCCATGCATAAGGGTTGCAAATGAGGGTTGTCTGCTTCTCTAGATTGCAAAAACTCCACCTCCTTTTTTGCTTCTGATCTGCTTTGGGAAAGTTCCTACTTGCTAGCATTCAGAATTTACTTGAATTGAAGTTTATATCTTGGTGTAATTTTTGGTGCAATTGCAAGATAGATGTTGCTGCAGTTAATGTTGAAAGAAGCTGATATTAAATCTCTTAACTTTGACAAATATTTTTGCAGTTGAGACTTGTGTAGTTGCAGAGTGGAACATTTCATCAAGCCTTGTATTAATGCAACACGACCTATTCATTTTTTAACTTGTGGTTATATTTGAATGGTGGTTAGGGAAATTGACAAATGTTGGTCAAGGAAAGGAAAAACAAAATTTTAGTGGCAACCCTGTATTGTCATATGTACCTGCAAGACTCCTAGCCCTACTGACTTGGGGTGCGTGGACTATTTGGCAGCAGCCATGGGTTGTGGCAGCTGTAATAGAATCACTTCACTCTTTGGTTGAAGCAAAGATATTCTGCCACAGCCACCCACAAGCTACTGTCCTTGCTAAATGCTATCTCCACACCTATTACGGAAGATTAGGGAGCATTTGGCAGTGACTGCAGCCTGTGTGCTTTGGTGGGGGCAGCCAACCTTTTCATGCTGGCACTGCGAGCTCTGAGCATCCTCCTTGTGGGCCCAGCAGGCAAGGGCAGCTGAACCACCAGTGAAAGAGGCAGGCTGTCCTTAAACTGTGTGGCAATAGGAGGGAGCAGTGGGGGGGGGTGACATCTTGGCTTCTCTTGGCTGCTTCATGGATAGGTCCCAGCACATACCAGTTTGGATGGCAGTGATCTAGATTTTGCCTGTAATCTCTATGATGCATCATAGAGTTTCCCTAATCTTTCTAAATAGGGGTGAGAATAGCAGATTATGGGTGGCTGTGGCAGAGTTTCTGTGATGCAGCATCATAGAGATTTGGAGGATAAATTCCAACAGGATGACCTTTTAGTAGCCATTTTGTCTTCCACTTCCTGATTTTTCAAGTCAGAAAATTTGTAGTAATTACCCAATAGTGGTGGGCACATGGTCAGGGCAGGGGAATTCTGACTTCTAGACAAGGCTCCTGTTGCCCTCTTGACACCTCTCAAGCACTGTTCACCTAGGCCAGGGGTGGCCAACAGTAGCTCTCCAGATGTTTTTTGCCTACAACTCCCATCAGCCCCAGCCAGCATGGCCAGTGGCTGGGGCTGATGGGAGTTGTAGGCAAAAAACATCTGGAGAGCTACCATTGGCCACCCCTGAACTGCCTAAGTTCACCAAATGGTAAAGCTGGCTCTAGAGGTATGTTTGTATACGTGATGGCCAATATTTATGAAACTTCCTTTAGTGTTCAGCAGATTCAGATTCCCATTCGGCTGTGCAACTCATTAGGTAATCTTGAGCCAATCACTCTCTCTGTCTAACTTGTCTTATGGCATTTGTGAGGATAAAATGATGGAAGGGAGAACCATGTACACACGTTGAGCTCCCTGGGGGAAGAACTGATTAAAAATGTAATAGAGAGACAGGGCAGACACTCCAGGATTTAAAAAGTACTCTGAAAAATGTCTTTCAGAACTGGAGGGAGGACAAGAAACTTAAGGCATATCTGCATAGAATTCCTTTACTTCCAATAAGGAACTGAACAAGTGAGAGATAAGAAACAACAGATTTGTGTATCCAGGATATGATATAAATAATAGTGCAGACAGTTTTCAGACTCCCTGCAGTGTCCCAAACCACAGAATGTTTTGAATTTAGAGTTAAGTTTGAACATCCTTGTTTCTCTCTAAAATTTAAATCTGGATATATTCAGTAAATATATTCAACATCATGACATTAAAAGAAGAGTAGATCTAGTATTATGACAGAATGAGGCACTCGTATGCAATCCTCTTGTAAGCAATGTGTTTCCCAGAGTGCTGTTTCTCTCCCAGGCCTGTGTTTAAAGCCGGTGAGGTCTGGCTCACACTAGAGAATGAGTTTGGTTAAATCTGGCTGTGGGAAATGTGGCTTTAAATTCTTTAAATTGAAATTCCCTTAGGCCTGTAGCTCACAAAAACATCAAGCATTATCATTAGGGGGTTATGTCTGAAATATTTGTGTTTGCTGCTGGAGGGAGTTCTTGTGATTAAAGGAAGCGGCTTTCAATGAGCAAGACAAGTTCTGATCTGTCCTTTTTTTCACCTCAGCTCAGGGCAAAGACCAGCAGCTTGAGGCTGACCTCTTGAAGAAGCTTGCTCTGAAAAGGAAGATGTGAAAGGCTGGAAATGCTCCTTCTAATACTCAGCTCCAGAGCTAGGAAAAGGCAGCTGTTTCTAGCCATTCTATCCCCCCACCCCCCACCATAGCTGAGAGCTAGGCTTGTTGCCATATCGGTTTGTCTGTGTCTCATTTTTTTCTCGGAAGGCATCAGAGGCCAGTTGCCTGTAGCAAGTTGCTGGGAACAGAGGTCCCTCCTTGTATCATCTTAACTCTCCATGCCAGAGCGTTCATGCTTGAATAGGAAACAGCAAGATCTGTCAATATAGCCTTTTTCTTCAGAGCTTTGAGTCTGCATTCTCCACGGCCATCTGTTCCCTTTCACCCTTTTGGACAATGTTGCTATTTGAAACTTCTCACTGTTCCTCCCCACCCTCCCATCTCCCCCCTCTTCCTCCCTTCTCTGTTGCAAAAACAAATCAGTTTTTATGGTCTTTAAACAGCTTTAACCAGCTTTTTTTTCCAAGTCATAAAATGACATATGTAATTATTTTTTAAAAAATTGTGGTTGAAAAAATTAATAATTCAAGGAAGATGTAAAATCAGCACTGCCAAAATACTGAGGTGTTTTTTGTTTATTGTTCATGTGCCTCTGAGGACTGATTTAGATGAAACTTTGATGGTCATACTGTTATGTTGCATGTTAGAAGGCATGGAACAAACCACTGTAGACTATGATGTATGCACACATTGTAATAATGTTTACAGTCCATTTGTTTGATTTCAAGATATAAAAATGCTCATTGTCTTTATAATCTAGCTGTGAGTCTTGTTGGAAAACTGAAGATCATCCTTGACTGTGTGGTGAGTTCGATGTACATCGCAGCTGGCCATGAAGTGAAGTGAATGTCTCCTTGCTCTATCATATGGCTAAACACATTTTTAAGCTGTGATGTGGTCTTGATCTGTATATTTTGTGGTGGACTATCCACGCAACAAAGTAATTTTGCTCTGTAACCAGTTTCAGTGAACTTGTACTGGTTCTTGTTGATCATGGAACTTGGCCTTCAACAGGGCTTTTTTGGTGGAAAAAAGCCCAGCAGGAACTCATTTGCATGCTAGGCCACACCCCTGATGTCACCATTGCTTCACATAGAGCTTTGTTGTAGATAAAGCCCAGCAGGCACTCATTTGCATATTAGGCCACATCCCCTGATGCCAAGACAGCCGGAACTGTGTTCTTGTACATTCCTGCTAAAAAAAAAAAGCCCTGGCCTTCAACTGCATTAAAATTTGAGGCAATGTCCCACTTCTTTGAATTTTCAGGGCTTTTTTTTCTGCTGGAGCCCACAGGAACAGGGCTCCACCTGGGCTGGTCAGGGCTCCAGCCGGCCCAACCTGCCTTGCAGAATCTATAAAGGATTACAGTTCAGAAATACAACTGCATAAGAAACCACTGCTGTAATAGCGCTTGCAATACAATAGATAGCAACAATATTTTATGTTTAGTGTGTTACCGTATATTGTTTCCCATACTGCACACCATTTAAGTAAGAGAGTGGAAAGCAAACAGCTGGACATAAGGAATAAGCACAACCAAAACCATATACTATCTGAAGAATCCACAATAGCATAGCTGAAAAATTACAATGTCCAAGGAATCCAGTTTCTCAGAGTGTTAATTCAAAGTCCACACACATTGAGAATTCTCTAATGCTGTAGTTCCAAGATTCAAATTCAAGTTCACAAAGTCAATAAGTTCACATAAGATTTCCAGATGAAATATCTCATTTGGGTACACCTTCCTCAGTGAACCCTCTGGGCTAAGGCAGGCAATAACTGGCCAACGCTACAACTTCAAAGTTGTGTTTACATGCCACAAGATACTTTATTTCAAAAGAAGGCACCATCCTGATGATGCAGGAGATGAATGAAGCACTATTTTTTCCCTGTGGTATATCTTGTTACGGTACACTGAGGAAGGTGTACCAGAATGAGATATTTCATCCGGAAATCTCGTGTGAACTTACTGAATTTGTGCACTTGAATTTGAATCTTGGAACTACAATATTGGAGAGTTCGCAATGTGAATGGACTTTGAACTAACACTCTGGATTGGGTTCCTTGGACATTGTAATTTTTCAACTATGCTATTGTAGATTCCTTGGATAGTATATGATTTTGGCTGTGTTTATTTCTTATGTCCAGCTGTTTATTTTCCACTATTTTACTTAAATGTTGTGCAGTATAGGGAACAATATAACACACTAGACATAAAATACTGCTGCTATCTATTTTTATTGCAAGCACTATTACAGCAGTGGTATCTTATGCAGTAGTGCCAAGCTGCCATGCAGCAGCCATGTGCTCCCAGGCCAGGTGGTGTGGCCTAATATGCAAATGAGCTCCTGCTGGGCTTTTTCTACCAAAAAGCACTGTGAATTATTACTAGTTGTAAGAATTAAAACAACTATTGTGTGTGTGTGTGAAGTGCTGTCAAGTCGCTTTTTACTTAAGGCAACCCTATGCAATAATAACCTCCAGAACATCCTATTGTTAGCAGCCTTGCTCAGGTCTTGCAACATGAGGGCCCATGAGGGCCACAGCTTCCTTTACTGAGTCAATTCATCTCATGTATATGGCAGCAAAGTTGGCATTTGGATTTTCTGCAAGCTCTGGTACCAGTGTTCATGTTCAAAATACATATTCCCTTATTGTGGGTGAAGAGTTGTTGGAGATGGGGGGGGGGGGGTTGTCCGTGTGCAAGAAAAGGTTTGCCCCCAGTACTTGTGAAAGAGAGCTGTCACTGTCCAATAGAGACTGTGACAGATCCTAGATCCTTTTTGCACAGACTGCCAAGACAAGTCTGCCCCATCCTATAACTATGCATTGGGTTTTTCTTACCTAAATGCAGAACTTTACATTTATCCATGTTAAAATTCATTTTATTGGTTTCAGCCCAGAAAAGTGGGATATAAATATACTTAACTCCTGAATACTCAATAGGGATATTAACAATGAGAAGGTAATCTCTCAGTGGTAGAGGACATGCTTTAGACACCTAAGGTTTCATCTCCTCTTTAAAAGAAACTTATTATGTGCATTATTATGCACATAGAAAAACTGCAGCATATAGATGTGGAAAGAGAAGCAATGTTATTAAAAATGGCAGGTACTTATCATACTCTAGAACATAATTAAACCATAATCTTTTTAAAAGAAATTTTGTATTGTATGTGGTATTGGAAACGTTAATAAAAGCATATAATACAGTAGCTTAAAATAGGTATTTAGAGATTGTTAAATTTAATATTATATTTGGAACAAGCAGATTGTATTGGCTAATACTTTTTATAATTGTGCAATATTTTGGTCATTTTTAAAATGTGAACTGAGAAAGCAGGTAGTAAGTGAGACTTTTCTGTCCTGGCATCATGAAGAGTCGTCGTTGTATGTCTATACAGACAATACTTGATCAAGATAAATAATTTAACTCAGTTATAATGGTTCATTATATATTTTACAAGGGAAAGAAGGATCCAAGCACACTTTTCTTGTGAAGAGTGCACAGGAAACAAGAAAACATGGTGCTAATTCAAACTATTATGAAAACACAGCCAGATGTGAAAAGAACCTTTTAAATATATTTACATGCTGAAGTGTTTTTATGATGGCTCTATCCCTTGAACAATCTATGTCTTAAACAATGGAGGCCCAAGTAGCTGCCACTGCCAAGTCAGCTTTTTACCATCTGTGGATGGCAAGGCAGTCGGTCCCCTTTCTCGAATGCGACAACTTGGCAACTGTGATCCATGCTACAGTCACCTCAAGACTGGATTACTGTAATGCCCTCTACATAGGACTGCCCTTGTCCCAAATCCAGCGACTCCAGCTAATGCAGAATGCTTCAGCCAGGCTGTTAATAGGAGTTCCTCTACGGGAACACATTCAGCCTGTGCTGAAAGCGCTGCACTGGCTACCGATAGTGTACCAGATTCATTTCAAGGTGCTGGTTATTACCTTTAAAGCTCTATATGGCCAGGGTCCTGCATACCTTAGGGACCACCTTTCCCTGCATATGCCCCAGCGAGCACTTTGGTCCGGGTCTCAAAACCTGTTGACAGTTCCCAACATCAGAGAAGCAAGGCTGAAATCAATGAGAGCCAGGGCCTTTTCCGTTGCTGCCCCTAGATGGTGGAATGAGCTGCCGGAAGAAATCAGGGCCCTGCGAGAGCTTCCACAGTTCCACAGGGCTTGCAAAATGGCACTCTTCTGCCATGCATTTTCATAATGACAACATCTGCAGCAGCGGGTTTGACCCATAAAAACATCACCGACAGCCTACCTCTCCATGCTATCGCGATCCTAGAACCTCTTAGAATGACTAACCACCATTCAGATCGCTGTCTGAAACCATGATACCAGTACAAGTAGATGTTTCTAGTAATTATTTTTGTTTTATGTTTTTATTTTTGTTTTATTTTATTTGGTCACAAAAATGTGGCTGTGTGACCTCTAATTTGTAAGCCACCCTGAGCCTGCCTTAATAATAATAATATAATAATATGCAGAAATTAGGTTTGTAGCAAGTCATCTTGCTTCACTGTATTCTGCTAGGCAGCTTATATAAATGGCAAAGACATCATGTGAACACTTTGGCATATGATCGAGGTTCCGTCATTCCATCTTGGCTCGTTTAAATCAAGGTTAAATCCTTAAACATTTGACTACGATGTTTGGATTCTCCATGTTTTCTCATTAAACAGGCATACACTAATTTATATTATTAAAACAAGGATGCCTCTGGTGTTCTCTTCTTAAATAATCAGATTTGATAACTGGGTTTTGCATTACAAGAGTGACATGATTTCTGCTCTCTTACGGCTGTCTTCCATATCATCACAGCAGAAGGCCCATCACACTACTCCTGTAATGTAAAAACCAGACCTAAGTCAGATTTAGAACTCCACTGGGTCTTCTGTTATTTTTTCTTCCTTGCGAATATGATTCTTTGTGTCTTTAGGATTTTGTAATTACACAACTTGATTTCCTGAGTGTTGTGCTGGTCCATTCCTTGGACTGGAATTCTTCAATGTTCTTATTGGTCAAAAATAAGATGGCTGCTCAATAAACAAATGACTGAGAAGCATGCACTGTTTTCCATGATGTGTGTAAATTTTGAACAATCAACTTTGAGAAGATTATGGCAACTTTCCCCCCCTGTTGTGGTAGTTCCACTGGGAGCTTTATCAGCACAAGGTGATTACATTGTATAGATTCTTCTCTTCCAACAATGACCTTACAATTTGGATTGCTGAGTATTAGCTGGCTTCCAGCGGGGGTCCCCCAGGTTGGTTCTGGGATGTTCTTGCATGCATTCAAAGTGCATGCCAGGCACACTAGCACTTTAAACAAAAACTCCATGGTAACCATAGAATTTTAGTGGTAGTTCTAGTGGTAATCGTAGAATTTTGGCCAAAATGCCAGACTGTGACCATGCAATGTGACCAGTGGGATGATGTCCCTTCCAGGTGATGTCATCATGCTGACAACATCATTGCAGGAGTGCACTGTTCAGAGGTGGCTGATGGTGGATGGACTGGGGCCCCTAAAAGCAGGGGAACCTCCTCCCAGACTGGGAAACTGGCAACCCTACTTGCAATCTTTAGTGTTCTGGTTTTGTAATGTCTGTTGATAGTTTACTGAAATCAAATGCCAGACGTGAACGCTCCATATTTAGAATAGCCTTTTTATTAAATTGTTTATTGTATTATAATTCTGGCTGAAGTTGTGGGATTTTTTTTTAAAAGTAAATGCTATGTTTCAATTGAATACTTGAATTTTAAAATATCATAATTTATATTTTCTAATCCATGGACTGTAAATTGCATGAAGAGAAATTTGGGCTATATCACACTTCAAAGATAAGAACAAATAACTGCTCTCAAGATTTGTGTTCATTATTTATTTTTATAGTCAACCTTTCTTACTGAGATTCAAGGCAGATTATATTGTGTAAAACAGTGCAGTCAAATAGCATGAGACATCTAATAAGAGGTGGAGTAGGACTAGGATTACAAACATTTGAAATATTGCAAAAAAGCATCAGGCATATGTCAAATGCAGAGAATGGGATTACAAAACTAGAAAATAACATTGTGCCGTTAATTAACAAACAGACTGTTGGTATGTGTGTTCAAGTGTACAAAGTATTTTGCAACTCAAGTCTGTATTTTAAAAAAAATCTTGTAAAATGTGGCTATGGTATATTAGCAGATGTTTCAAGTAGATGGCAAAATCTAAGTAAGCTTGTAAATATATATACAGGTTGTACTTCTCAATAAGTGACAGCACTGCTAAAAAACAGACCCCATTCCAAGCCCTTATACAGTTTCACGGGACAAATGATTCAGACTGTTTAGTTGAATATCAAACCATGGTAGTAATTACAAAAGAAATATATACAGAGACAGATTATTTCATATTTTGAAGACAACGTTGCCAAAGCCTCCCTGGACAGACTCAAAGCCACCCAGCTTCCAGAAATTAAGATGGATCTTTGTTCTTTAAACCACTGCATCCTTATTGAAATGCAGTAGGTCTCTTGGGGCTCAAATAGCTTTACTGACTCTGAATTGCCTTACTTTACCACCCTCTGCCTATGACTGACCAGTGTTCTTTCCTGTTCCCATATAAACCTCCTCTTCCTCTGAACAGACTTTATGCCAAAAAGAAGCTATTCTGTGCGATTCCTATCTTCCAACTTTACTTTGATCCTGTCTGCTCATGTTTTGTTAATTTTTAGTTCCCACCAGTCTTGGGCCTGTCTTACTTGTCCCTCTTCAGGCCAAAGCATTTTATTAGCCTTGCTAGAAAAGGCCCAGCCCTAGCAGACCTTATTACATGAGGAGTAACATGGGTCCCCTTGAGCATAAGATGCTGGCCGATGGGGTTTCATAGGTTTTCTGTGAAAAGAGCTATAGTAGTCTGAGACCACATTGAAAATGTGGTTTCCACATCTAGTATTTTTTTGTAACCTTGTTGACCATTTAACAGAAATAATATTTTATTCCAGTTATAACACAATTCAAAAATGTTCCTGAAAGATAGCCCTGAAGTGGGTTTTTTCTGACACTTAGGATTTTTTCTCCATTTATCTCAAATTGAAATCCTGGTCGAAATGGCTCAGCAAGTTCAATTAATTCACATAAGAATACACATGGGTTCCATCCCAAAGTCTGAGTTAATATGTATCTTACTGTATAATGACTGAAATAGCTGCTGCAAGGTAATAAATTTAGTTCCTGTAGGTATAAATGCAGCATTTTTTCCAGAGGAATACAATGTGTACAGAAAAATTAATCTTCTTGTCTCAGTCACTGCCTGTAAACATGGTTAAGAATTTTAATAATATGGGTTAGTATGTCTGGGAGAGGGACTATAAGCATACTGATTTTGTTGCTTTGTCCTCCCTAAAGTTCTGCTTCTGTGGCTTTTAATATGGGCTTACACATGTTAGTCAGCTCTCTCAGATGAGTGACCAGCAGCAAAAAGAATGACATAGCATAACAGCTGAGATGGACTTGTGTGGGAAAATGAAATGTTTTACCCTGCCTGAGGTTTTGAACATGGGAGTTTTCATTTGCCCTGACAGTTTCAAATCTCTCTCATGTCTTCCTCAAGCCTTAGGGGACGTAAATGCATGTAATTCTAGCATTCCATCCCCCTACTTCCCAACAAACTTCACATGCAATCTGCTTAACACCATTATATTGCCTCCTAAGGGGAGAATTTTTACAAGATTTTTAAACAAATTTTTATAAATCCTGTTTTGGTAGATATTTTAGGCACTTTTATGTCATATGTCCTTTCAATTTCTAGTCCAAAGGGGGAAAGAAATATGATGTTTAACTTTTAATCATTGGTAAGTAAACAGGTTTTGTTAAGAAGACTGTTTAGCATCTATTAGAGCTTGTCCTTTCCAGTAGTGCCTCCCACTTTATGGAACTGGTTCCTAGAGTAGGTCACAAGGGCCTTAGGTGTCTTCAGAGGTGCAGTAAGGCTGCTTTATTTGCTAGGGCATGTACTGCAGAGATGGATTTATGGTCTTATATTATATTTTATGTGGGTTTAATTCAGAACTGTAGGCAGTCTTAAGCCAGAAGAAGAGTTGCAGTATAAATATTTTAATTTAAAACATTGTGCTACACAATAGAAGGATGGGATTTTTATCCAAGGTTGAATTATAATGGCCGTAACCTTCTAGGAAGCTAAAGAATAAAGTGATAGTGGAGAAAATAGGGGCATTACTGAGATAATTCTACTTTATAGTAAAAAGGGGGGCCCCCCGAATATCTAACAAAAATGTTCTGAGAAGGATTGGGAATTTGAGGAACAGAAGTTCTTGATGTCAGGAAAAAATCCACTCATGTATGTTCTTGTACTTCATCATCACTGTCACAAAAGCACCAGGGATACAGCTATTTTCATTAAGAAGGAAGGCTACTGGAGTGCTAGACACTGTTGCTAAACCACAGAAGTTTAAAAAAAGAAAACTAGAGGGAGAAAATCTCATCAATTTTTTAGGTTTGTGGTTTTTTGCAACTCTCTCAGCACAGTTCTGTAGCTATAAAACTGCCAGCTGCTTTCCTACCTCCACAACTCTGAAACCTGATCATTTTGTTCAGGGTTGGTGCATCATTCTAGTGGATGATCTGGCCAGGATTCAGAACAGCTGGATCATTTCATTCCCCCTCCCCCTTACTACAGAAGAGCCCAAGTACTGGCTTAGGCGCTCTTTCTTTCTCACGCAAACTGTAGAGTTTCAAAATAAGATGGAATCAACATGGATATACTGATGCCCGGAGCAGAGATATCCCTAATGCAAAACATCTTGATGAAGATGAACCTGCTTGCCAGTTCTGAAAACCCTAAAATAAAACCAAGCATCATCTTACTAATCCTCTAAGCAGGGGTGTCAAACATATGGTCCATGGGCCTTATCTGGCCCACCCAGGGCTTTCATCTGCCCTGTGGGTAGAATGCCCCCTGTGATGCTCCGTCCATTAAGTAGCCACTGGACTAAAATTTTGTTCTGCTGATTAAACATGTACGGAAGCACCCTTTAAATGTAAGAAAGAAGAGGGAACACCACA
This sequence comes from Heteronotia binoei, assembly GCF_032191835.1. Classification (NCBI taxonomy): domain Eukaryota; kingdom Metazoa; phylum Chordata; class Lepidosauria; order Squamata; family Gekkonidae; genus Heteronotia; species Heteronotia binoei. Next base: position 90,117,464 of record NC_083243.1, on the reverse strand, counting down.
CATACACAACTGTTTTTTCTCCTTTTTCTTTTGGCCAAAAAAGTGTATGGAAGTTGAGGCGAGTGTGGCATGCATAGCTCTTTTCCCCTCTATTGGTGTAAAGGAGGAGTAAGGGGGAGAAAAGCTGAGATCAAGTACAGGAAGAGTGGTTTTAATGCATGCACAGCTGTCTTGAAAGAGGTAAATAGGGAGAACACAAGCGCATGAGCAGTCTTTGCTTGTTCCAACACTCAGATAAAAGAGGGGAAGTGCGGCACATTGCTTCTATTAAAGGAGATCCTTCCTTCTTGGCATGGGAGCTGAAACCATGAGGTTGATGTCCCCCCTCCCCTACTGAAGAAATACTGCCTGCTCCCTCCTACACACAGTATGTATTTTATGCCTGCTTACTCACAAGGAAGTCCCCTGATTTCAACACTTTCCCCAGAATTCAGCCCCAGCAAACACTTTCTTTTCCAAAGAACTGAGAAGTATGTCTGCGGGGCAGGGGGAAGAGGGAGCATTTCCATTTTTCTTCAGGAAAACCTCCACCTGGGAGGTGGGTCAGAGAGGTGGGGTTTCCCTTTGGGAGGAAGGAAAAATCTTGCAAAGCAGTTTGAAACAAGATCAGTTTGTTTCCACCAGGACTGGATCTACATGTTTTTTGAGGGGCGGGGGCAAAACTAAAAATGACACCCCCTTATGGGCCATTCTATCTTATGGTCCCATAGAATACAATGGACTCCATACCCAATTTGGCGCCCCCCCCCTCCATCAGTGCCCGGGGCAAGCACCCCCCTCTGTCCCCTCCTAGATCCAGCCCTGGTTTGCACCTCAAGGCATGGTGAGAGCAGACAGATCAGTAGAGCTGCGCTTCCTGGGTGCACTTCCCGGGTGGAGAACTGCAGATGTGACCCCAGGAATCTCCCACTCGCTTTGCTTTCCTTCCCTAATCCCAACCCTGTATCTTTGCTCCCGTCTCCTGCTTGAAAAAGAACTAGCAGCCTTGCTGTCGTGTGGCTGGACATTTGCAGAATACGGAAGCCCCTGGCTGCCTCTTCCCACAGCCTCCCAACTAGTTCTGCCTGTTCGGTGCCCTGGTCTGGCCCTGTAAACACAGGGAGGTGGTAGGATTCCCAAGGCAAAAGCCTGCACAGCATCACTTCTACCTGCAGAGGAGGGAATACTTTGTTCAAAGTTTCCTCTCTTGAATACATTCCCTGTTAAGGGCGAAACTAGCACAACCTGCAAAGAGCTGGGCTAGAACCTCTCTTACTGTCTTTGAGACTCTTAAGTAGTGCTTGCTTTTCTTTCCAAAGGTGCTGGAGAAAGTGACCCTTGGGTTATTCCTCCTCATGTTATAGCAGTCATTGCAGTTGTGGGATCAGACAGCACTTTGATAGGCAGTGTTTCCAAGTTTGCCTATCTCTGCTGTCAACTCACTGTTGTCTTGACTTAGCTGCTTGCCTCAGTTTTAGCCTCTGTAAAATGGGACTAGTGGAAGCTGGCTGCATTGGTGTGTGTATGGCAGTGGGAGTAAAGCTCTTGGCAAAGAAACTGCTGCACATTGTGGGCAGGGGTGCTTACTAAAAGTGCCTCCTGGAAAGGCACCAGGTTCACTGTCAGGAAAATATGATCCAGGCCTACTGCTAATTCGCCTCTATTTTCTTCTAGTGGTCTCTGTGCTTCACACTCATGGGATATAGCACCTGTGCCGATCCCCCGAATCGGTACCTAAAAAGCCCAAGATTTTTTCGCACTCGGCACCAGTGGACATGCGCAGGCGTCCCAGTATGCATGCTCACTGGAGCCAGTGTGAGGATCCCACCAGTTCCTTTTTGACTGCTGTGCTGAGAGGATCTCCTTTCAATTCTCCGGTCGGTACAGTAATCCTTTAGATTTTTCTTCTTGTTTATAGCCCGTTTGTTGTTTTCCCATAGTTAATAGATAGTTAGATAGTTTATAGTTATAGATAGTTATTGTTGAAAAAAAAGTTGTTGTTGTTGGACTTGCCCTTCGGGGCTTTATTTTTCCCCCCATTCCCTCAGAAAGTTTTCTGTGTGGTTCTTTTTGGCGCCTATGGAAGGCATTGGAGGTTTTTTAAGAGGTGCCGCTCGTGTGGTAAGAAGATCGCACCTCCTGACGGTCACTCCCTCTGCCTATTGTGCCTGGGCGAGGGACACCGAGTTGATTCGTGCCTGCACTGCTTAGCCTTCTCTAAGCAAACCCGCAAAAACTGTGCAGCGAGGCTATCTGTATTCTGTAGCACTTGTGGAATCAACTCTTCATCCGTCGAAAATGGCAATGGGCCCATCGGTACCGAAGGGGAAAGCCGCCCCGGCCCCGACGGTTACATCGGTTGATCCACCATCTCCGTTCCAGACCGATATGCCGACCGAGTGAGGCTGACCCACAAAACGACCCTCTGAATGGTCAGTGGTGACTCCGGCCAAGAAACGTCGGGGCAATTCGGGGACCCAATCGTCCCTCCCGAAGAAGTCGAAGGAGAAGCAAAAGAACAAGCTTTCCTGCTCTCTGTCGCGGCTGGGGCCGGGTCAGGCAAAGTCCAGAGGCAGTCCGAGGTCTGTAGCCAGCAAGCAGGAGTGTCCGAGGTGCCAAATCCAAATCGCTGTGCAAGTATCGCAGGTCCGAGGTCCAGAAGCCGAGGTCAGGGAGTCCAGAAGTCAAAAGCCAAAGTCAGGGATTCAGGAACCAAAGTCAAGCCGGAGTGGATGCTAGAACGTCAGGGAGATGACTAGTTGCTTCCACAAAGCCTCCTCCCAAAGCCCACAGCTATATAGCCCTCTGCTGGCTGTTGCCCATTTGGGCTAATTGCTGGCTCTGGGAGGCAGCCAGGATCCTGTTACAACTCAAGCATCCTTGCTCTTAGGAGGGCCAGAATCCTCTCAAAACTCAGGACTCAGGGAGCGTCTTGCTTGTGAGCGTGCCGCCCTCCTCCGATCCCTGAGGTCCTGACGGAGGCGGTCACGCACACGAGCCACCCGAGAGGGCGAGGCAGGGGGGCTGGGATCTTCTTCAGCAGGAGGCAGGGGTACTGGTGCAGGTGGCAGGGGTACAGTTTCCTTGGCAGACTCGTCTTCCTCTGCAGGGTCCCCAGCACCCATGACACTATCCCCCCCCCAGGGCCCCCCTCCGTCGAGGGACCTGGGAGGTCGGGGTGGTCGTTGTGGAACTGTTGCACCAAGTCCGGGGCATGAAGATTGTCCACGGGCTCCCAAGACCGGTCTTCTGGGCCATATCCCTCCCAGTCCACAAGGTACTGGAGGCCTCCGCGATGGTACCGGGAGTCCAGGATCTGGCGCACCTCGTATTCTTCCTCGTCATCCACCAACACCGGTGGTGGCGGCGGTGGGCAAGGAGGCCGAGCTGGGTCAGGGGGTGCAGCTGGAACAAGGAGGGAGCGATGGAACACAGGGTGAATGCGGAGGTGAGGTGGCAACTGGAGCCTGAAAGCGACGGGGTTTATTTGGTCCATGACGGGGTAGGGTCCGATGAACCGCGCATCCAGCTTGTGAGACCGACCAGGCCGGCGCAGGTAGCGAGTCGAGAGCCACACCTGATCCCCCGGCTGGACTGGGGGGCCTTCCTGCTTCTTCCGGTCCGCCGCCAGTTTATAGGCTTCCTTGGCCCGCTGTAGCTGCTCTCGGAGCAAGTCTTGGCTGGCGCGGAGTTCTTGCAGGTAGGCCTCGACGGCGGGGACATTCGTGGGTGGCAGGATCGCCGGGAAGAACCGAGGGTGGTAGCCGTAGGTTGCAGCAAACGGGGTCATTTGGGTAGACGAGTGGACCGCGTTGTTGTATGCAAACTCCGCTAGAGGCAACAGAGTGGTCCAGTCGTCCTGCTGGTAGCAGGTGTAGCAGCGGAGATATTGCTCTAGCGTGGCATTGGTGCGCTCTGTCTGACCATCTGTCTGCGGGTGGTAGGCTGAGGACAGGTGCACTCGAGTGCCCAGGCTGGAATGGAGGGCTTGCCAGAACCGAGAGGAGAACTGGGGCCCCCGGTCTGAGATCAGGTGGGCTGGGAGTCCGTGCAGACGAAAGATGTGTTGCAGGTAGAGCTGAGCTGTCTCCTGAGCTGTGGGAAGTTTCGGGCACGGAATGAAGTGGGCCATCTTGGTAAATAGGTCGACGACCACCAAGATGCAAGTCTGACCTTTGGATCGTGGGAGTTCCGTGATGAAGTCCATCGAGATGGTATCCCAGGGTCCTGAGGGTGCGGGCAAGGGCTGTAACAACCCGAGGGTTTGGCCGGGACGTCTTTGGCCCGCCGACAGACGTCACAGGAGCTGACATAACGGGCAACATCGGAGCGAACTCGTGGCCACCAGAATTCTCGCGTCAGCAAGTGGGTGGTCTTATGCTGTCCGAAGTGCCCGGCGGGCAACGAGTCGTGGGTCAGGCGTAGCACTTCTGCCCGTAAGGGCCCGGGCGGCACATAGAGGCGTTCGCGGTGTAGCAAGAGACCGCCTCGAGTCGTGAACTCGCCTGCCGAGTCATCTTGGAGGGCCTGGAGGTGTTGCTGGACCCAGGGATCGTTGGCCTGGCTAGCACGAATGTCCCCCACGAGTGTGGGTGTAGTGGAGGTGGCTGCAAACACTGAGGGCAGCAGGATGGGAGCAGCGGGCGTGGCCTCAGTTGAAGCAGGGGCGTATTCCGGTTTCCGGGAGAGTGCATCTGCTTTCCGGTTCTGGGTATGGGGGATGTAGGAGATCTGGAAGTCAAAGCGAGAGAAGAATAGGGACCACCGGATCTGGCGCTGGTTGAGACGGCGGGTGGTCTGGAGGTGCTCTAAGTTCCGGTGGTCGGTGAGCACTTGAACAGGGTGGCGAGCCCCTTCGAGGTAATGCCTCCAAACCTCAAAAGCCGCCTTGATTGCGAGCAACTCTCTCTCCCAGATGGTGTAGTTCTTCTCCGCAGCGGTGAGCTGGCGCGAGTAATAGGCGCAGGGCTGGAGTGGCTGAGACGGCTTCTCGCGCTGGGACAGCACTGCTCCCAGGGCCACGTTGGAGGCATCAGCTTCCACTGTAAAGGGAAGCTGGGGGTCAGGGTATCTCAGGAGTGGCCCGGTGGCAAAACGGGTCTTCAGAGTGGAGAAGGCGTTATCGGCCTCTGGGGACCAGTGGAAAGGTTCTTTGGGGCGGAGTAGTTGAGTCAGGGGCGTGGTCAGAGATGCGTAGGCCGGGATGAATTGCCGATAATAGTTGGCGAAACCAAGGAACCGCTGCAGGTCTTTGCGATTCTGAGGGACCTGCCAGGTCAGGACCGCTTCCACTTTTTTCGGGTCCATGAGGATTCCCTGTGGTGACACAATGTGACCAAGGAACTCGACGGAGCGCAGGTCAAAGTCGCACTTCTCCAGCTTGGCGTAGAGGCCATGGGCTCGTAGGCGCTGCAGGACCTGGCGGACGTGCTCGGCGTGCTGGGCAGGATTGCGAGAGTAGATTAGGATGTCATCCAGGTATATGATCGCGAAGCGGTCGAGCAGGTCCCGGAATACATCATTCATGAACCTCTGGAAGACAGCGGGGGCGTTGGTCAATCCAAAGGGCATCACCAGGTGCTCGTACTGCCCGTATCGGGTCCCAAACGCGGTCTTCCATTCGTCTCCGGGCCGTATGCGCACCAAATTGTACGCTCCGCGGAGGTCCAGCTTGGTGTAGATTTGGGCCCCCTTTAAACGATCCAAGAGTTCAGGGATCAGTGGCAGAGGGTACCGGTCGCGGATGGTGATCTTGTTCAGGGCCCGGTAGTCATTGCACAGCCGGAGCTCCCCACTTTTCTTCTTCACGAAGAGGACTGGAGCAGACAGGGGAGAAGTTGAGGGTCGGATGAATCCGCGTTTCAGGTTCTTGTCCAGGTAGTCTCGCAAAGCTGCCAACTCAGGCTCCGACATTGGGTACAGACGCCCCACCGGGAGTGGTGCCCCAGGTACCAAATCAATGGCACAGTCATAGGGTCGGTGAGGGGGAAGCTGATCTGCTCCTGTCTCCTCAAAGACATCGGCGAAATCCGCATACTTCTGAGGGAGCTGAGGACCACCACTCGGGATGCCGGCTGCTAGAGTGGTGGGAGGAGTCAGATGGGGGCATGGGTCTCGGAAGCGTAGTTCCTGCTGGGCCCAGTCCACGATGGGGTTGTGCAGCTTCAGCCAGGAAAGGCCCAGAATCAGCGGGAAGCGAGGCATGCGGGCGACATCAAACTGTAGCTGTTCTTGGTGCTGCTGGACGTGGAAGGTGATGGGACCAGAACGGAGGAGGGTGACGGGGCCAGAACGGGTGACGGGGCCAGAACGGAGGAGGCGCCCGTCAATAGCCTCCACCAGCGTTGGAGTCTCTTTTGGCTGCACTGGAATCTGGTGCTGCTTTACAAAGGCGGCATCTACGAAACAGTGGGCTGCTCCCGAGTCCAGCATGGCATACACGAGCAGCCAGCGTCCATCGGGCAGACGGAGTTTGACTGGTAGCAGGAACGGGCCCGGGGTATCAGCCTGTTGTTCGGAGGACCCAGCTAGTCGCCCCAGGCTGGAGGGTCCACTTACGCCTGGGGCTGGCCTTTTGGCGGCGGTGGCAATGTAGGTCCGGGTATCCGATGTTTAGCAGGGCAGCCAGAGGCATAGTGGCCTGCCGTGCCGCAGTAGAGGCACAGGTTCTGCGTGCGGCGTCTGGCCTTTTCTTCTGGAGTCAGGCGGGGTCGAGCAGCTCCAAGCTGCATAGGCTCACCCTCGTCTCTGGTACTAGCTGGGGATGGGAGAGGAGCCAAGTGGCATGGCGCAGGGAGCTGGCGCCCTCGGGTCTTGGCTTGGCGGCGACTTTCCAGGCGGCCATCGATGCGGAGGCAGAGGGTGATAAGTTCCTGGAGCGTGGGGGGCCGCTCCACCCTGGCGAGTTCGTCCAGGACTTCCTCTGCCAACCCCTCGGTAAACTGGTCCATCTGAGCAGCCTCATTCCACGCCAAGTCTTGGGCCAGGAGCTTGAATTCGGTGGCATACTGAGCCACCGAGGACTGGCCTTGTTTCAGGGCCCTGATTTTCCAGTTGGCTGTGGCTGCTTGGACTGGGTTGGAGAAGGCAGCAGACAGGTGGGCCTCAAACCCCTGGTAATCAGTCAGTAGGGGAGAGGACCCAACCAGTAGGGGTGTGGCCCACTTGGCCGCCTGCCCCTTTAACAGACTAATGATAAAACACACCTTCGTCTTGTCATTGGGGAAGTCCCGTGCTCTTAGTTCAAAGTACAGCTGACACTGTGCCAGGAAAGCAGGAAATTCGTCCACAGCACCCCCAAATCTGTCAGGTGGGGGAACTGGGCACTTGGCTGGAGCTCTGGCCACAGGTTGTTGCTGCAAGTGCACTACTGCCTGTGTTAGCTGCTGTACCTGGGCTTGGAGCGCAGCCAGTAGTTCGGTGGTTTCACTTGCTTCAGCCTCCATCCTGTGGAGTGGGTGTTTGTCGGGTGGAAGCAATCTGTCGCGGCTGGGGCTGGGTCAGGCAAAGTCCAGAGGCAGTCCGAGGTCTGTAGCCAGCAAGCAGGAGTGTCCGAGGTGCCAAATCCAAATCGCTGTGCAAGTATCACAGGTCCGAGGTCCAGAAGCCGAGGTCAGGGAGTCCAGAAGTCAAAAGCCAAAGTCAGGGATTCAGGAACCAAAGTCAAGCCGGAGTGGATGCTAGAACGTCAGGGAGATAACTAGTTGCTTCCACAAAGCCTCCTCCCAAAGCCCACAGCTATATAGCCCTCTGCTGGCTGTTGCCCATTTGGGCTAATTGCTGGCTCTGGGAGGCAGCCAGGATCCTGTTACAACTCAAGCATCCTTGCTCTTAGGAGGGCCAGAATCCTCTCAAAACTCAGGACTCAGGGAGCATCTTGCTTGTGAGCGTGCCACCCTCCTCCGATCCCTGAGGTCCTGACAGAGGCGGTCACGCACACGAGCCACCCGAGAGGGCGAGGCAGGGGGGCTGGGATCTTCTTCAGCAGGAGGCAGGGGTACTGGTGCAGGTGGCAGGGGTACAGTTTCCTTGGCAGACTCGTCTTCCTCTGCAGGGTCCCCAGCACCCATGACACTCTCCTTCTCTTTCTTGGGATGCTTCGGTGTTGATGCAAGCTGCTCCACTCCCCAGTTCTCTATGCTTCATGCAGATCAGAAATACATAGACTGCTGTATGGGGTATGTGACTAAGTGATCTTTTTGCTTCTGGGGACCATTGGTCTCATAAATTAGTAGCACAAATTATCTCCCAAGCCTGTATTAGAAACCACCATTGGTTTCTGGTTCCAACACACACAGCTTCACCTGACAAAGTCCCATTTTTGTTAGATCTGGCCCTCATAACAAATGAGTTCAACACTCTTGTTCTAGAGGACTCTTTATTATTGTTTTTGATACTTAAATAGAGCTGAGAGATGACTTCTCAGAGTTGTATTTTAAAGCTGAGCACCAGCTTCAATGCACTACATATAACTCTTGGCACACTGGCTCTGATCTGACATTGACTTTGATAAATTATGGACCATTTTGACATACAATAAAACTCATGATGCAACACGTATATCCTTGACTAGGACATAAGGCTGCATTATAAGAGGCCTCGATTATATCTTTAAACCTTTGTCACTTTATTAAACTACTTTCTTTTGATTTATTAGTATTTGGTTTTCTTTTTTTTCTTTTTTTTTTAACACAAAACAACACTTTATTTATCAATTACTTATACTAGGTTATACATATATATATAAATACACAAATACATACATAAACCATCACCCAACCCTCCACCCAAAGAGCTTAATAGGCATCACCATAACAGAGTTCCAGTTTCTTCATATTAAGACCCATACTTTTTATCCAATCATATAAATAATCCCAGGTCTTTCTACATTCTCGTATATTACCTCCTTTTAATCTTACAGTTAAGGTATCCATCTCAGCTGCATCTAATAATTTTTGTAAAAACTCTCCCCTTTCTGGCAGTTTAGAGACTTTCCAGTATTTTGTATATAAAATTCTTGCAACAGTTATTATATGCAGCAACAATTTCTTCTCTTGTTTAGGTAAATTCCCTTTATAGACATTTAATAGATATAATTTTGGAGAATGTTGAAGCCTTATTCTTAGTATATTTTGTATCCATGTACTAATCTGGGCCCAGTATTTCCTGGCGAATTCACACTGCCACCAAATATGATAGAGGGACCCTTTGACTTTTCTGCATTTCCAACATTTGTTGGAATACTTTGGGTATATTTTACTCAATCTTTCTGGTGTTAAATACCACCTGTACACCATCTTATATATATTTTCTTTAAACACTGCAGACTTTGTTAATTTTAAATTTTGTTCCCAAATTTTTTCCCATTCTTCCATCTCAATATTATAACCAAAATCTTTCAACCATTTAATCCAGCTTTCTTTAACCACTTCATTTTGCATTTTAATTTGTAAAAGCCAATTATAAATTTTGGAGATGAGTTTCTGATTATCCCAGATTACTGAATCAAATTCGTTTAACTTTTTAGTAAATCCTGTTTCTTTATCTATCTGGTATTTGGATTTCAGCCACCAATCCAATTTCATATTATCGTCTAAGTTTAGGTTATTCTCTTTATCTAGTAAATTCCCATAGTTGTATTTATTTTCCCAACAATATAGATTAGGTTGGCTGGAGGCTTCTACCGGTGACAGCCAGGAGGGTATGCGGGTATAGATCGTATTTTTCACTTCATTCCAGACTTTAAATAACACTTTCCTTATCTCGTGTCTGTGAAAAATGTTATTCTTTGTCGGAGGCTGATACCACAGATAGGAGTGCCATCCTTTGGCCAGACCATCACCTTCCAGAACTAGTAGCCTTTTGTTTTCCAGATCAAACCAGTCTATTAGCCAAACTAGACAGCATGCCTTGTAATATATATTCCAGTCCGGCAAGGCTAATCCTCCTCTTAATTTACTGTCTTGCAAAACCTTTAGTCTAATTCTGGGTTTTTTGTTTTGCCAAATAAAGCATCAGAGCAGCTGCTAGACACCCCTCCTTCCAACACAACCTGTGCCCTGTCAAGGATGGTGACCAGGCAAATCAGACCATCCCATGGAAAACTTTCCAGGGAAGTTTTCCCCTAGCATGCTAGAGATCATGGCACCGTGTGTCCGTGGTTTGTGTAGCCCCATGCCTGATGTCAATGCTGCGCTTTGATGCAGGAGATGCTGTCACAGCACCCAGCCTCAAGAAAGGGGAGAGGGGGAGCAGGTTTGGGATTCTTGCTCATTCTTACTTATCTGTGTGTGGGTGCCCCTGTGGGCTGAGCCTCCGAAGGTCAAGTACCCTTGTTAGGGTTCTGAGATGGTAGAGGCCAGCTGCAGAGTATAGACTTCACTCTCCTTCTTGGGTATTAGTGCAAATTGGTGCTTTGCCCTCTTTGCCCTGTGGTCCTAAGTGCCCTATGTGCTTCTCCCATCACCAAAGTGGCTTGCCTCTTGCTCTAAGTCCACACAACAGGGAGCTCTGAGACAGAGTCCTTTGCCATGTACCCTACCTACTGAGTTGTTCTGGTGAAAAATGTTGTAGAGTGGGGGGCTGCGATTGGATGCTGAGGAGCAGACTTGGCCATCCTGGGCAATCCAGAAGCACTTCAGCACAGGATGCGTGCGCATTGGCTGGTTCCATCATGCTGAGCTTGTAGTCAGCATCCTGAGTTCCTCTGAGGCTAATGGGTAGGATACAGCAGTGGGGGGGAGACTTTATTCTTGCAATCCGTGGGCACCTATGGACTATGCCATTTTTTTTGTTGGTGCAACTTTCCTCCTCTGGCAGGGGGCATTTCCAGGCTGAAAGGGCTCAGGGAACTAACTCTGACCATGTCCCCAACACCACCCACAACCGAGCCAGTGCAGGGGCCTATGCCTCAGTTGCACCAATGGCTAGCTGCCGTACCCCACCACTGGTGCCCACAAACAACAGTGCACCTCAAAAGGTCTGCACTGGCATAAGTTCTGGTTACACCAACATACCTGAAACTTACACTGACATAACTGAGAATACACCAACATAGAGCTAAGTTTGCTCTGAGAGCATTTTCAGGACCCCTCTCCCCATTGCTCTGTAAAACTATCAAAATAAATTTCAACAGAGATAAATGTTAAGTTATGTATTTAGGTAGGAAAAATCAAATGCATAATTATAGGATGGGGAAGATTGTTGCCCCCAAACCAACAGATAAAGATTAAATCAAACTTCCTGAGTAAAACAATGTTTATTATTCAGCAACATTAATCAATAATCATCCAAAAATAAACATCGAACATATTGCATCACATTTCCCATCTCCCTCTCCGCATTTTACGACTTCCCCGGTGCATTCAATTTAAAATACAAAAAGAATAAAAGGTAATATTAACCTTTTAAGAAGCTTCTAAAAACTTATAACGATAATAAAATACAAATAAGAACAAAATTACTTATTACTATTCTTTTCTATCTTAATTAATATTCTTATAATATTACTATACTTAATTTTGGTGTTATCTATTTTAATTGTTATCTATTAATCCCAATCCTCATATGCAAAAAACACTGTATATTTCCATAATTTTACTTTATCAATAGTTAACATTTTTACACTAAAAAAAGAAAGCCTAGAAATAGCCCCTCCAGCCTGGAAATAGCAGCTCCCCAGCAGCCCTGGCCCCACTCAATGCACAGCAGCCAAGAAGGTCAGAGCGCCTGCTCCGGTTGCAACGCCACTGAGGATGTTCTCCGCAGCTGAGAACGAAACGTCTGGAAGGAAAACTTTCTCCAGTAGAACACGGCACTTGAGCCCGAAAGATTCTACAAACCCTAATGATGTTACCAGCCGTGAAAACCTGAAATCTTTGATAAAGAAAGAAAAGATTTAACCATTATTAAAAATCACCAAATGTCATTTTACCTTCCACTGTTTTTCAACATACTTTTGAAATTTCTCCCATTCCCTGTTATACTTATCTATATCAAGTTCTTTTAAAGTTCTAGTAAGTTTGTCCATTTCGCTCCAATGCATAATTATTGGACATTCAAAATGAAATAAAGAAAAAGGAAGGGGAGCTGAGAAAAAGACCAGGGAAAAAGAAAATCTTAAGGGAAATTACAATATTACAAACTCAATTGAGATATTTGTTAAACAAAGAAGTGGAATGGAGTTTGAAAAGACTTCAGCAGAAATCCTTTGAGGGAGCAAATAAACCAGGAAAATATTTGGCGTGGCAATTGAAGAAAAAGAGAGAAAGAATTATCAATAGAGTTGTGGTGGATGGAAGAGAAGTTTTTATTCCTTGTTTAAGACCTAAATCTTTAGTTCCCCACAACATGTCAATTCTAGAAAAAGTTTTATGTCTTGCCGAAAAAAAGTATAGTCCCGAACTTCAGGGTTAAACTTCCTCCACATATCTTCCAGATTCTCTTGTTTAACCAATTCAAAAAAAGACCTTGGCAATTTTTCTTCTTTACTATTATTTTTTTCCCTCCAGACCTATCCAATGAGTTCTTAACTGTTCCATTAAAGTCTCCCATTATTAAAACTTGGTCATAAGTCAGTTCATCAAGCTGTTGTGTGATGTCTTTAAAAAAAGCATCCTTTGCACCATTAAGCGCATATAATCCCAATAACAACGATTTTTTTGCCATTTAACATTGTCTCTACTGCTACAAATCTTCCATCTTTATCTTTAAACACTAATTTTGGCTCCAATTCTTGTTTAATATACAAAACCACTCCTCTTTTCTTCTGTTCAGCTAATGAAAAAAATTCTACTTCCAATTGTTTGTTCCATAAAAATTTATAATCCTTTTGTTTAATATGCACTTATTGCAAACAAATTATATTACAATTTTGTTTTTTAATCCAATGAAATGTTGCCCTTCTTATTTGAGGTGAATTTAGTCCATTAACATTCCAAGACAATTATTTGTAATCCATCATGGTGCAAATTCTTTATTTTCTTCAAAAAATCTACGCAGTTCCTTGGCATTTGTAATTGTAATTCTCTTCCCCTGAATTTCAAAGCTCATACCTTCAGGTATTATCCATCTAAATCTCATTCCATTGTCTCTTAATTTTTCTGTCAGCTTTTTATATGTTCTCCTATAATTTATCACTTGCCTTGGCAGCTCTTTCATAATTCTCACTTTACTACCTCCCACTATCAATGTATTTTCAAAGTTTTTATTCATGATCCTTCCCACCATTTCCTTTGTCATATAACAACGTCTCTTGGTAAATTATTTTTCTTGGCAAAAAGTGAATTTACTCTATACATATGATCATACATGTTTTTAGTCTCTTCTTGGTCTTCATCTAAAAATTCTGCAATTATTTTAATTATGTAACCTTTTAAATCACCATCTTCCTCTTCAGGTACTCCTCTCAGACGTATCTGAGTCTCCATCAATTTGCAGTCATGGATTGTCATTTTTTCTTGCATTTTCAACAAGGTGGAATCATATACTTGGTGTAAACCATGTCATGTAAGCTGCCCTGAGCCCGCTTTGGCAGGGGAGGGCGGGATATAAGAATAAAATTATTATTATTATTATATACTTTCATTTTGCCTTCTACCTCCTGACTTTCTTAGATGTTTCCTCAATTTCCTTTCTGAGATCTTCCATATCTTTTTTAATCTCTGCAATAATTTCTGTTTTCGACTCATTTATCATCTGTCTCACCTCTCTCATCATTCTGGCCTCCATAGCCTCTAATTGATCTTGCATTTTTTTCCAATGAAGCAGCCCTTGTTCAGGGCTGCTTGTGTTCAGACATTTAAAAGCACAAAAAAAAAATTCTCACAGATTTCAAATTTAACTGTCAGATTCAAAAGATTAGAACTTGCTGTTTATAACAAATCTAACTTCACCGTCCTCGGAGCTTCCTTGACCAAGATATTAATTTTTAAAACTTTTAAACCCTTAAAAAACAACGGAATTTTTGACCTCACCAAATTTCAATTTGACTATCAGGTTCAAAAGAGTAGGACTTGCCCTTTATAACAAGCCCAATTTCGCTGTCCTCGGAGCTCCCAAAGTCAAGATATTTATTTTTAAAGTTTTTAAATCTTCCAAAATGGCGGTCGCAACTTCTTACTGCTCCTTGCAATTTTTTTTCCCCTTTTTAAAAATTTCTGAGGACCACACAAATAATATGACCAATAGTATTTATTTTCTTACCCTCTTTTCACTTAATTCCAAGAGCTTTTAATGTCCTGAATTCATTTAAAATATTATTTTTATTTAGTCCTCCCAGCAATGGCCACAGATGTTTCTCAATGGTATATATTCCTAGAGTAGGTTTTCTTTCCACTACTTCCTGCTTTTGTTGCCACGTAGTCACATTCACACTGAAAAGGAGATCTCACGATGCTTTGACGTATTTCCTGTCTTGCTCAGTTGTGCTGCAGGTCTGTGCCAATATGACAATGTGCTTTTTTCTTCCAAAACCGCAAGTAGACATAACAATAAATTCTTTTCCACTTTTTAGCAGTTTTTAACACTGTCCATTATATTTGTAAAGTCCAAATTTCACCTCTTTCTTCCCTCTTCTTCCAAGCTCTCTGAATTTCCTTTTCCCACCTTTTAACTTTGTCTTTTTAAGCTATACATAGTCCCAGAATGAAAAAACAATTATCTGTACCTTTTCTTCCAATTATCCAAGTTTCCACTGGTCTTGCAAAGCTTTAAATGTTTATCAATGTCCAAGAAGGTTAGAATCCTGTCGAGTTTATGTCAAATAAATGACTCTGAGAACTTCTGCAGACGATGAATATGCAACTCTTCCCTGAGACCCCACAAAGAAGCTCCCCCCCGGCACTCCCTTTTAGCCAAGGTAAATCTCATCAAAGTTATGAGGCAAAAGATTATGAGGCACTCTCAAAAGATTTTTGTTGAAGCCTTTTTAAGTTCCATTCCACTTCTTTATTTAGTAAATGTTTTAGTTGTTCTTGTAGAATTGTAATTTCCTTTGAGATTTTATTTTCCCTGGCCTTTTTTTTGAGTTTTCTCTCTCTCTTTCCAGTTTCTTTTTGTAAATCCATCATTTGTTTTTCTTCAGCTTTTTTATCCTTATTATTCAGTGTGATCAAAATGCCTCTCATTACTGCTTTATATGCATCCCACACCATTTGGTATTGGACATCATTATTTTCATTTAGTTGGAAGAAAGTTTTGGTCTCTTTCTCCAGAGCCTCTACTACCTCTTTTTTCTGCAGTAAATCTTCATTTATCCACCATCTCAAAGTCTTTTTAGTGTCCTTTGCAAACCACATTATTGGGTTGCGATCTGCACTTATTTTAAGAAGAATCTCTATTTTTTTATCAACCCCAATTTTTTTGTAATCCATAACATATCAATCCTTGAGAAAGAGTTATGTCTTGCTGAAAAGAACGTATATTATCGCACTGTAGCGTTCATTTCTCTCCAAAATCCACACAGTTTTCTTGTTTAATTAATTCAAAAAAAGATTTTGGTAATTTCCCTTCTTTATTTTTTTCCCAGATCTGTCCAAAATATTCTTAACCATTCCATTAGAGTCTCCCATTATCATAATTTGTTCATATGTCACTTGGTCAAGTTGTTGCATAATGTCCTTAAAGAAAGAGTCTTTAGCTCCATTAGGAGCATACAAACCCAATAACAAAGTTCTTTTGTGGTTTAACATCACTTCCACTGCAATAAACCTACCATCATCGTCTTTAAAGATCAGTTTTGGTTGTAAGTCCTGCTTCACATAAAAAACCATGCCTCTTTTTTTCTCCTTGGCCAATGAAACAAATTCCAAACCTAATTGCTTATTCCATAAACATTTGTAATCCAATTGTTTAATATGTACTTCTCGCAAACAAATAATGTTACAATTTTGCTTCCCGATCCAATGAAAAGTTGCCCTTCTTTTTTGTGGTGAGTTAAGTCCATTTACATTCTAAGATAATAATTTGTAATCCATCGTGATTTTCTGGTTTTAATCTGTACCCCCAAATTCTTTATTTTCCATCAAAAATTTCTCCATATCTTGCACATTTGTGATGGTACATCTCTTCTCTTTGTATTCTTCTGGAAGAATCCACCTATATCTCAGTTCACTCTTTCTCAGCTGATCTGTCAGGTTTTTTTATAGTTTTCTGTCACTTAGAACTTTTCTTGCTAATTCTTTCATGATTCTGACTTCACTGCTCTCCACCACCAAATTACCATCATATTGTTTACTTAAAATTCTACCCACCAGGTCTCTTGTTACACATCTTACTACCACATCCCTTGGTAGTTTATTTTTTCTTGCATACTCTGAATTGACCCTGTAAATATAGTCATAGAAATAGTTAATCTCTTCAGGGTCATCACCAACAAATTCAGCAATAATCCTTATTATGTATGTTCTTAAGTCCATACCATCTTTTTCAGGTACCCCTCTCAAACGTATCTGGTTCTCCTTTAATTTGCAATCTTGCAGTACTGCTTTTTCCTGCATTTTTATAATAGTGGAATCCACTGTGTTAATTTTTACATCATGGTCTGTCACTTTATCTTCAACATCTTGAATTCTTTTTTGATATTGCTTTAACTTCTTTAGTGAGTGCTTCTATATCTTTTTTTAGTCCCTTCTTTCTTTCACTTACAGATTCTTTAATCACCCTCACCATTCTTGCTTCCATGGCATCTATTTGTTCTTTTTTTCAGATTTTTTAACTTCTTCTAGTGTCTTGGCTCTTGTCTGTATCGGTTTCCCTGGCTTTTGGGCTGACATTACTGCCTTCCCATTGTAAATATAGGCACTAAAATTCATGTCACAATTTTTTTTAAAAAAAACTATACAGTCTTATAGATTAGGACCTGCCCTTTCAGATAAGCCCAAAATCGCTGTCCTCCTAAGCCAAAATATTAATTTTTAAAACGTTAAAATTTCCAAAATAGCGGCCGCACGATTTTTCCTTTATTTTTTTTAAAAAAATTATTTTTCTTATAGATTGCTCCCAGATAGCTTTAAATCACATAGTCCAGTATATTTAACCTTCAAATGTTGATATTTATTGACTCCACTCTTTTTAACTGTCCTGTTCTTTTAAAAAAATTTTTTAATAAAAATTACCTTCTTTTAATGGCAGCCGATGTTTCTCTATGGTTACAATCCTAGAGAGGCTTAGGAGGCTTATTTTTTCCCTTCTCTTAATGGCCACCACTTTCCTTTCTTGCCACGAAGTCTAATTCTCTATGGTATAGAACTCTCGTGATACTTCTATGATGTCACTTCCTCTGATGTCTTGTTGTTCTGCAGTTCTTTTCTAGTATCAGAGGGGGTAGCTGACCACAGGTATGCACAACAATTCCAATTTCCCCCTTTTTTAGACGTTACTTTAAATTTTCTCAGTTCCAATTTTCCCGCATCTCTTTCTTCTTTGTTTTAGTGTCTTATATTAGTATCCAGACCTTTATTTTTCTTCCAAATAAATCTTAATTTAGTCCTGGAGCAATAGATAATGATCTTTACCTTTTTAAGACATGATCATTCAAAAAGTACCGGTCAAATTCCATTAGATATTAATTGGTCCCAAAGAAGCTTTGGCTCATGATGAATTTAAGTCGATTTAAGACTCCAGATATCCTCTGTAGACGTTGAAATGCGATTCTTCTCCGGAGACTCTTCAAAGCCAAAAAGAAACCCCGGTGGGTTTCCTCGTCAGCCAAAGTAAATCTCAGAATTTTATAAGCATGTCTTGGCTACCTTCTTATCTAGAAGATGTGGACAGCAGGTATTAAAATACCTTCTCTGCCCAGAATAGAGGGTCTGGTCTGCTCCTCACTGAGAAGCATGTCAATCCTCCATGAATCCAAAACCGGAAGCCCCTAGATTAAATCAAACTTCCTGACAGATCTTCTTCATGGCCTCTGTGGCCTTCATGGCCTTGGAATCTACAGCATCTGTGTTGGTTTCGATCAATGCTATGTAGCTCCAATAGCAGAATTTTTGTGTCCCTTCCTCTGAACATACCCAGGGACTCCACCATGCATGCTCAGGAGGTGGGGCATGAAGATCCCACCAGTTCTCTTCTGACTGCTGCACAGATAGGACTCCAACTCATCAGCTCTCCAGTTGGTGATCCAATTTCAGTTTTCATCTTTTTTTTCTTCCTATGTCTGTCTGCAGCCTTTTTTCTGGAAAATATCATAAGGGAAAACCCCCTCCCCAGTCTGCTTCTCTGGAGGTGTTGACCCCCCCCCCACTCCTGACCTTAGGCTCTTCTGTCTTGTGTGGGGCTTCTTTAAACATTGCTCCTGATGTGGCAGCAAACTCACCTCTTTGGAGGGGCGCTCTCTGTGCCTCTGTGTTTGGGCGAAGTCTACCGTACTGGCAAAGAGATATGAAAAAAACAGGCCACCCACCTAAAAACCTCTTTGTTGGTATTGGTATTTAACACCTCCTAAAATGGATTCTGCTTCAACTGTGGAGGGTGCTATCTCTTTGCTGTCCTTAACCTCTCCACTGAAACCTTCAACAAGAAAGTTGGTGTCCAGTACAGAGACACCCACCTTGACATTGAAGTCGAGTTTGGGCCCAAAATCCTCTTCAGCCTCCTCTAAGAAGCATAAGAAGGATAAGAAGTGCAAGTCAACTAAAGTTCACAGGTTACACCCCAAGTGTGACATCTCTCCAGCTTTGTCCACTGAGTCGCTGAAACACTGTCAAGAAATTATCGTAGCTGCCCCACTAGACCTGATGCCTCCAAAAGAAAGATATTGGCATCTCCGGGATCAGGAAAGATATTGGCATCTCCGGGATCAGGAAAGATATTGGCATCTCCGCATCAGGTGGACTCCCCAGTCAGGGCTACAGTCTCAAGCATCACAATCAGCTCCTCCTTCCAACTCTGATGTGGTACAGATTAACCTAACACAGTCATGCCACTCCTCACACTCATCCTCAGCAAATAGGGCATTCTCACCTCAACACTAGTCTTTGGACCCAGATTGATTATGTCCTCCCCCTACTCCACTGACAGATTCCAGAACTATTCCATACAATCTGTATCCTTGGAATTGGTTCAAGGTAGATTGTTACCCTTGTTGGTGTCCCTCAAGCCCTGCTACATGAGACCAATGACAGCTCAGTTATGTCTACAGTCCATATCCTCAGATGCTGTTGTATCTACCAGAGGCTCTTGGGATTGGGATGGGTACTCCTCCCACAAATCACTGCTGCCAGTCGGGAGGAGGCACCCCCCCCCAGCCCAGATTGAAACATGCTGCCTCATTGTCTCTAATCTCCACACCATCCTGCCCCAACTAGGCGTCAACTCCAACTTCAGCTCCGAAACCCTGTGACAATTCGGAGTCTTAAGATTTTGAGGAAACCCACAGCTCTCATGACACAAACTCCAATCATGAAGGTCAGACTATCCTCCTAATGACCCATTGCCACTTACACTGGTCACGGAGGACACTCTGATTTCCAGATTGAAAGATTTAAAATCCTATGGCGACCTGATAAAGCGAATAGCATCCAATTTGGCCTTTTGATACAACAACCCTAGCCTGATTTGGATGACCTTGTCTTTGGCATTGTACAGAAAGACATGTCTACAGCTATAGGTCTTCCTTTGAGCAGTCAAGATCCCTTGAGAGAAACCAGTTTCCACAGCTGTATCATCGAAGAGGTTTGATCATATGTACAAGGTGCAGGACAAGGATGCAGAGTTCTTGTTTTCGCACCCAAAGCCTAACTCCATGATAGTCACTTCCTTATCTAAAGGCAAGCATTCCACCTCCTTTCCTCCTAATAACGAGGGTAAGAAAATGGATTCCTACAGCTGATTTTATTCTACAGCAGTTTTGGGGATTAAGAACAGCCAATTTGCTTTATGGGACCAATTTATGCCAATCCTGCAATCCCTTCCTGATGAACAACACTGCAGTCTTCAAAAGATACAAAAAGAGGACATGATTGTTGCTAAACAACAAGTGAATTCTGCAAAACACAATTGGACGTCTGTGAAATCACTTGCCCCTGCCATCACACTGAGACACCACTCCTGGTTGAGTTCCACTAGCTTTAACCAGGACACCAAGATGCCATTGACTCTTCCAGACCTCTACAGATACTTCTTTGCAGGATATGGACAAGAGTATCAAGGCATCCAAAACACTCAGCATGTCCTCCACTTCCATATCCTTCAAGAGTAAACCATATAGCAGACCCTGGTCTCACAGGTCCCCCAAAGCCACTCCGCATAGGAATACTCTTGGCATAACCATTCTCAGAGCTAAACCACCAGGTCTTATACATCCAAGTCCAAATTTGCAGGGAACCAGTGTCAGTCGCACATCAAACAGACAGGCTCAGCTAAACAGAACCTTTGACTTTCCCCAAGTTGGCTTCCAGAATCCAATCCTTCTAGACCATCTACCCTTGGCTACCCAACTTTCTCCACTCTTGGAAGAGCATCACTTCAGACAAGTGGGTATTTTCTATCATTCCCAAAGGATATGCGATCAAATTCGAACCAATGCCATCTATTCCAGGAGTCGTCACCACACCACCTTCCAAAGTCCATCAGGAAGAAGTACAAACTCTACTCTGCAAAGGGGCCATTGAACCAGTTCCTCTTCCTTTCAAGGGTCAGGGATTTTATTCTTGTTACTTCATGGTCCAGAAGAAGGACAGGGACTTTCATCCCATCATGGACCTTCATGCACTGAACAAACACATAGCCTACAGAAAGTTCATAATGACAAATCTCTTTCACATCCTCCCACTATTCAACGAGAGAGCTTGGATGTCCACAATTGATCTGCAAGATGCCTCTTTCCATCTAAACAAAAAGCATTGCCACAGACAGTATATGCACTTTACAGTAGGCAACGACCACTACCAATATACATTGCTCCCTTTTGGGATCTCCGCTGCCCCAAGAGTCTTCACCAAGACTATGGTAGTGGTGGCAGCTCACCTGTCTGCAAGAGATAGTGGTTTTTTTCCTACATAGACGACTTGTTTTTGATAGCTGACTCCCAAGACAGACTTCTCCTCTACATAGAATGGACCCTTCAGACTCTCCAGACTCTGGGTCTTTGTGTCAACATGAAAAAGTCAAACTTGATTTCGAGTCAATGAGTTCAGTTCATAGGAGCTGTACTGGACTCCATAACTTGCAAGCCCAATCTCCCTGCACAAAGAGCTCAAGCTATTCTGTCGGCAGTTGTTCTCATCGGAGCATGTGGCACAGCATCAGCACTTCAATACAGAGACTGCTTGGCCTCATGGCAGCCACCATGACAGTCATTACCATGGCAGAATGAGACCACTGCAGCTATGGTTTCTGGGAACATTTCATCCCACCAGCCACCTCCCATCTCACATTCTCACTCTTCCATACAATGTACTGCATTCCCTGATGTAGTAGGAGAACCTCAGCAATCTCCTGGAAGGGGCCCCATTCAAGGTGCCCTCCCCCTCAGTGATGCTCACCATGGATGCCTCTCTACTTAGCTGGGGTGCTCACCGCAGAAATCTGTCCACTGGGGCTGTGTGGAATTCCTCCCAGCACCTTCACCATATCAACTACCTGGAACTCCTGGCCATTCTCTTTGCCTTGCCTTCCTCTCATTCCTTTGGGGGAAAACTGTTTTAGTTCTTACAAACAATACTACTGTGTTAAGTTACATCAACAGACAGGGTGGAACAGTTTCCAGGAGTCTATGCACTATAGCAATAGACTTTTGGCTTTGGTGTCAAACACAGGGAATCTTTTTGGTTTCCACTCACCTTCCGAGAGAACAGAACACTCAAGTGGGCCTCCTGAGCAGAGGGGGTGCTCTCTTACACGGGTGGGAATTAAATTGGTATTACCTGACTTCCATGTTCATCAAGTGGGGCATACCCCAGATAGACATGTTTATCAATAGGGAGAATTCAAAGTGCCAGAACTTTTGCTGCAGAGGCAGAACAGATCCCCCGACTCTGGGAGATGATCTCCTTCTTAGCTGGTTGGACAAATTCCTGTTTCTCTTTCCTCCCATTCCACTACTCCCAAGAGTCATCACCAAGATTCAGAAGGAATGGCCAGCATGCATCGTGATCTTCCCACAGTGGCCTCAGCAGCATTGGTTTTTTATTCTTCTTCAGCTGTCCAGGGCCAGAATGCACTTCTTTCTCCCAGAACCGGATCTTCTGCTTACCCACTGGGACAGGTTGTGCTGCACCACAACTTCCTGCATCTCAAACGGGCATGGCTGATCAACTGACTTCCTTTTTGCCTAGAATTCGGAATGTTCTGCTTAATAGCTGGAAGACTTCCAGTAGAAAATATTATGCCTACAAATGTGGAAAGTTTTCTGAGTTCATCATAGGCCTACATCTGACCCATACCATGTCAAGTCTGCTGTAATGCTTAGTTAGCTTAGTCACAAACTCTGGTTCAGGAAAAGGATCCTGGGTAAAAACCATTCTGTATTCAGATGCTGCTAGCTTAAACTCTCCTCCCCCCTTCCCTTCCTTTGTTATGTAGCAATGCTTGGAAATGGGAATATGGGAACAAGATTATGGTGCCTTCTCAGAGATAGCCGGTGCTAAGGAAGCACCCAAGGCCAGCCAAAGCTTGAGAACGATAAAGCAACAATAATGTGTGAATGTGCCTTGCATAGAGTGCCCCCCCAAGGAATCCTTTTGATGTATACCTTAAATGTTTGCTCTTTGTGTATGCTCGCCAGTCTCTCAGTCTGCTTCTACAGTCTTGCAACATGTTACAATAAACTAGAAACTTTTTATCAAGAAGGTCTCGTTATTGAAACATCAGACTTGACATTTTGAGAGACTCCCTTTTTGGAGTTCAACCTTTCCGGCAACTTGAAAAGCCCGATGGCCGACCAGATTCCGGACAACGGAGAACTCCCACCCGATGCGGGACTGGAGGGAGCGACCCCCTGGCACGTCTTAGACCCGAGAAGAGCCGTGGAATCTCCCCCCGAGTTCCAGCTAGTGTTGTCCCCCCGGCAGTATCAACCGAGGACCTCAACCACCATCATGGATCAGGTTCCTCTATGCCGGGAAGCCATCCTGAACCGCCACACCAGGTCGATCCAGGGGCCGGGACGGAGACCGTAAACCCGGGCTCAGGGGAGACGGGCGAGATGGACAGCATCCTTGTCGTGCGAGTCGGAGAGGATGAAGATGGTGGGGCGGGACGCTGAGGAGCTGACAGCGGCGAGCCAAAGCCCAAAGACCAGTATGAGGAGGATTACCAGATGTTCCACTCGATGGTCTGCAAAGAGATTTATGGGGCCCTCGGAGGGCTGAGGGACGAGGTCCGCGACCTGACGGTCCAGTTGGGGAGAGCCCTGGGGGGAGCCACCTCCCGGAGGCCCACGCGACTCAAGCGGAGGTCAGGAGCCAGCCAAGCCAACCGGTAGCGGGCAGGCGCCACGCCGGCACCTGCCCCCCAGCCCCGCCAGCGGGGCTGTGCCACGTGGGGAGAGAGCTGGATGCCACCTTCGACGGGGACCCGGAGGAAGTGAACTACTTCGGGATCCAGGCGAACAGCTACATGCATTATTGGGGCCACTCTTTCCTTGACGAATTCAGCCGGGTTGACTACTTGGGTTCGAAGCTGAGGGGAGCCGCGAAACGGTGGTATGTGAGCCTGTGCGAGACCAGGAGCCCGATCCTGGACGACGTGCACACCTTCCTGCAAGCCCTGCTGACCCAGTATGAAGACCCACTGCAAGAGTCGCGAGCGCTGGCGGTCCTGCGCGACATGCAGCAAGGGGCCCGGTCCATACGCGAGTATGCGGCTGACTTCCAGGCCAACGTGGCCCGGGTGCGAGGTTGGAACGAGGTGATGAAGATAGACAAGTTCACTAATGGGCTGAACGCAAGGATCCTGGATCGGGCCCTCACCCAAGCTCGGCCTACTACATTGGTGGGGTGGATCCAGCTGGCTGGGAAAGTGGAGAACGACCTCAAGCGGGTGGCCATGCTGCGCCAGCACCAATCCGGGAAGACCCAGGCAAGGGGGAGCCCTGCGAAGGCCGAGCCCCCCAGAGGGAAGAAACCAGCGGTCGCAGTGCCGGTGGGGCCCTGCCGGTGCTTCAGGTGTGGGGATCCGAACCACCTGGCCTCCAACTGCCCACACCCCCCGCCGTCGCGGGCACCACCACCTGGGCCCCCTAAACCAGTCGCTCCTGCCCCGAAGAAAACCCCCGGCCGCCCTAAGGATGCGGCGAAGAGCAGCGCGGTAGCGGTGCAAGAGGAGCTGCAGGAGGAAGAAGTACTCCTGTCTGCGGAGCTGGCCAACCTGGCCTGGCTGGAAGAGCCGGCAGGAAACGAGCCCGACCTGCTGCTCTGAAGGGTGCCCACCAGCAGGTCGATCGAGACGAGGCGCCGCTGACGGTGAGAGTGACGGGGAGATTGTATTTTGTGACTGTGAAACTGCTGAACCCCAAGCTGCGGAGGTTCCTGCAGATAAGAGCCCTCATAGACTCGGGGTGTAACAGAGAACTGATCTCCCCTAAAGTGCTGGAGGCCTTGGGACTAGAAAGCTCACAGCTGCCCCACCTGATGCTGTTTGAGCAAATGGATGGGTCCGTGATGTGCGGGGAGCCCTGCACACTTGAGACGCAACCATGCCCCATGGGGATTGAGGAACATTGGGATCAGGAGTTTTTTGTGATTGCCCCCTCGTGCTCGTACCCGGTGGTGTTGGGGGTGGATTGGCTAGAGAAGCACGAACCCCTAATCCGGTGGAGGGCACAGACTATTAGGTTCCTGGACCCTGGGTGCAAAAACCACCTCTGGGACACGGCGTGGGGCCCGAAAGCCCCTGCCGCGAAAGAGAGGGCGTGTGTGATGGTGGAAGAAGTGCACTCAGTCCCAGAGGTTTACTGCGACCTGATGGAGGTGTTTAGCGAGAAGGAAGCCAACCAATTACCCCCTCACCGGAGCACGGACTGTGCTATAGAGCTAATCCCCGGGGAGACCCTACCCCGAGACAAATTGTACCAAATGGGGTGGGCAGAGAAGAAGGAACTCCGCAAGTTCCTAGACCAGAACCTGGCGAGGGGGTTCATCCGGCCGGCTATGGCCCCCCACGCCGCACCCGTCCTGTTTAGGAAGAAAAAGGACAACTCGCTTAGACTTTGCACTGACTTTCGCGGGATTAACACGATCTCCATGTCAAACGCCTACCCCATCCCCCTCATCCGGGACTTGCTGAGCACGGTGGCGGGGGGGGGTGGAATTTTTACCAAACTGGACTTACGAGATGCGTACTTCCGGGTGCGCATCAAGGAAGGAGACGAGTGGAAAACGGCTTTCAACACACCAATGGGACAGTTTGAATATTTGGTGATGCCGTTTGGGCTGCAGGGAGCCCCAGGGGTGTTTATGAACTTTATCAATGATGTGTTGAGAAAGTACCTGTATAAGGGGGTGGTGATGTACCTGGATGACAGCATTATTTACTCCCAGGGCGAGGAGTCCCATGTGAAACTGGTGAGGGAGGTGCTCAGCACATTGCTGGAGCACCAACTGTATGCCAAACTGTCCAAGTGTGAATTCCACCGAACAGAGCTAGACTACCTAGGCTTCCGGGTGTCTGAACGCGGCCTGGCCATGGATCCCGCAAAGGTCCAAGCGGTACTAGAGTGGGCTCCCCCGAGGACACGTAGACAGCTCCAATCTTTCCTCGGGTTCGCAAATTTCTACAGGCAATTCATAGAGGGGTTCGCCCGAATTGCCCTACCCTTGACCGACCTCCTAAAGACCAAAGGCAAGGGTCCGGAAGCCAAACGGCTGGGGGCAGGGCTAAAATGGATGCCTGAGTGCCAGGCGGCGTTCAATCAACTGAAGCACCTGTTCACTAGCGAACCTGTCCTAAGCCACCCGGACGAGCAAAGGGCCTTCGTGGTTCAATGCGACGCTTCCGACGTGGCCGTAGGAGCCATACTCATGCAACGGGATGGGGAGGGGAAGCTGCGACCCTGCGCCTTCATCTCCAGGAAGTTTTCAGATGAACAGCGCAACTGGTCGGTTTGGGACAAGGAGGCATTCGCTGTCATGTTCGCTCTGAAAACCTGGAGATCCTGGCTGGAGGGGGCAAAGCTTCCCTTTGAAGTGTGGACCGACCACAAAAACCTAGAAGCGTTAACAGGGAGACGCAAACTGAGTGAAAAGCAAATTAGGTGGGCTGGGTTCTTCTCCAAATTTGACTTTACCCTGAGATACATCCCTGGGGCTAGGAACTTCTTGGCCGATGCGCTCTCACGGCTTCCGCAGCACGAGAGTCAGAGGGAGGAGGTGGTGGACTCATTAATCCCGCCATCCCAAGTGGCGGCCATGGTCACCACCCATTCCCAAAAGAAAAGGGAATTGGACGGGGTCAGTAGGGAGCGCATCGCCTTAGAAACCGAGAGGGAGGGGAAGGAACGACCCGATGGGGTGCAGAAAGGGAAGGACGGGCTGTGGTACAGAGGAGACAAACTTTACATTCCAAACTGTCTCAGGAGGGAAATACTGCAGCTCTGTCATTCCTCCAAACTGGCGGGGCACTTCGGCTATGTAAAGACGTTGCACTTAATGAACCGACAGTTCTGGTGGCCCTCCCTGCGCAAGGATGTGTCCGGGTTTGTCACCAGCTGCCCAGTGTGCGTAATGGCCAAACGGCGAGGGGGGAAGCCGCCCGGACTCTTGCAGCCGCTCGAGACCGCTAACTGGCTATGGGCCATAGTGTCCATGGACTTCATAGTAGAGCTTCCCCCTTCCCAAGGGAAAATGGTCATCCTGGTAGTAGTAGACACATTTTCCAAACAAGCCCACTTTATCCCTTGCGCCCAACTGCCCACAGCAAAGAAACTAGCGGCCCTATTCTTTGATCACGTGATAAAACTACACTCATTCCCGGACAAGGTCATTAGCGACCGTGGGTCGCAGTTCGTTGCCACCTTCTGGCGGGAGTTTTGCAAACTGGTGGGGATGGAGCAAGGCTTGAGCTCGGCTTACCACCCCCAGACGGACGGTCAGACGGAGAGGGTGAACGGGGTGCTGGAACAGTATTTAAGATCTTTTATAAACCAACGACAATCTGACTGGGTAGACTTGCTCCCCTTTGCTGAATACTGCTACAATAACAGCATGCAAAGCTCCACCAAAGCTTACCCCTTTTCCACCATGTTCGGCTATGAGGGGAAGCCCCTCCCTTTACTTCCCAGAGGAGACAGCAAAGACGCTCCCACTGCCTTTGAACAATGGTGGAAAGGACCGAGCAGTAACTGGCCGGTCATAAAAGAAAACCTCGAGGCAGCCAAAGAGACCTACAAAAGGCAGTATGACAAATCCCATGTCCCGGCGGGAGAATACAAAGTGGGGGATTTGGTATTCCTGTCAACCAAGAATCTCCCCCTAAGCCAACCCTCCCGGAAACTAGCTTACAAATTCTTGGGGCCATTCCGGGTTAAAAGAGTGATCAATCCTGTGACTGTGGAGCTAGACCTGCCATCCGCCCTGGGTAAAATCCACCCTGTGTTTCATTGCAGCTTGATCCGTCGGGACCCCGGGCCGTCCAGTTGGCACCCTCCACCTGCGGGGCCCGCCCTTGCCTTGACCGACCGCTGCCTCACCATTCAAGACGCCCCGGAACGTACACCAACCAAGCTCCTTCCTCCTGCGGTGGAGGGAGCTTAGGGGGGGCAGTATGTCAAGTCTGCTGTAATGCTTAGTTAGTTTAGTCACAAACTCTGGTTCAGGAAAAGGATCCTGGGTAAAAACCATTCTGTATTCAGATGCTGCTAGCTTAAACTCTCCTCCCCCCCTCCCTTCCTTTGTTATGTAGCAATGCTTGGAAATGGGAATATGGGAACAAGATTATGGTGCCTTCTCAGAGATAGCCGGTGCTAAGGAAGCGCCCAAGGCCAGCCAAAGCTTGAGAACGATAAAGCAACAATAATGTGTGAATGTGCCTTGCATAGAGTGCCCCCCCCAAGGAATCCTTTTGATGTATACCTTAAATGTTTGCTCTTTGTGTATGCTCGCCAGTCTCTCAATCTGCTTCTACAGTCTTGCAACATGTTACAATAAACTAGAAACTTTTTATCAAGGTCTCGTTATTGAAACATCAGACTTGACATACCAGTGCAGGTTTACTGGCCATTTTTTTTCTTATCTGTTTCACCTGGTTAACAAAGGGCTTAATAATTCCTCCATCTGGGTTTACCTGGCAGCCACCTCTGCTTTCCATTCTCACACTGATGGCTTCTCAGTGTTTCCTGATTCCAAACGCTTTCTGAAGGGACTGTTCCACCTCCATCCACCTAACAAGGAACCTGTCCCCGCTGGGGATCTCTACCTTGTCCTGTGATGCCTCACTGGGAAACTGCTTGAACCCATGGTGACATGCCCTTTACACTTACGGTCATGGAAGACTGCTTTCCTAGTCACATTACTTCAGCTAGAAGAGTCAATGAACTCACTGCTCTCTGCTTGAATCCTCCATATCTAAGATTTCATGAACAAGGGGTGGCTCTCTCTGTGGACATCAAATCCCTCCCCAAAGTGGTCTCCGACTTTCACCACCACTCTGCTACCCCCCCCCCCCCACAAGCACCAAGAATACAGAGCATCACTGCCCATGAAAGAGAGTTCCAACATAAGAACATAAGAGAAGCCATGTTGGATCAGGCCAATGGCCCATCTAACCCAACACTTTGTCACACAGTGGCCAAAAAAATTATACACACACACACTTATATATATCTATATACACATACACTGTGGCTAATAGCCACTGATGGACCTCTGCTTCATATTTTTATATAACCCCCTCTTGAAGCTAGCTATGCTTGCAGCTACTACCACCTCCTGTGGCAGTGAATTACACGGGTCTCTTTTGGTTGAAGAAGTACCTCCTTTTATCCGTTCGAACCCGACTGCTCAGCAATTTCATCGAATGCCCACGAGTTCTTGTATTGTGAGAAAGGGAGAAAAGTACTTCTTTCTCTACCTTCTCCATCCCATGCATAATCTTGTAAAACTCTATCATGTCACCCCACAGTCGACATTTCTCCAAGTTAAAGATCCCCAAGTGTTTTAACATTTCTTCATAGGGAAAGTGTTCCAAACCTTTAATCATTCTAGTTGCCCTTTTCTGCACTTTTTCCAAAGCTATAATATCCTTTTTGAGGTGCGGTGACCAGAATTGCACACTGCAAAGACTGCCCATTTATACTCACTCTCTGCTTCCTATTATTAGCCAGTTTTTGATCCACAAGAGGACCTGTCCTTTTACTCCATGACTCTCGAGCTGACTAAGGGCCTTTGATGAGGAACTTTATCAAAAGCTTTCTGGAAGTCAAGGTAAACAATATCTATTGGGTCTCCTTTGTCCACATGTTTGTTCACCCCCTCAAAGAAATGTAACAGGTTAGTGAGGCAAGATCTTCCCTTACAGAACCCATGCTGAGTCTTCCTCAATAACTCGTGTTCATCAGTGTGCCTACTCATTCTGTCCTTGATAATGGTTTCTACCAACTTTCCCAACAATACGCTGTAGCTAATAGCCACTGATGGACCTCTGCTCCATATGTTTATCCAATCCCCTGTTGAAGCTGGCTATGCTTGTAGCTGCCAACACCTCCTGTGGCAGTGAATTCCACATGTTAATCACCCTTTGGGTGAAGAAGTACTTCCTTTTATCCGTTCTAACAGCAATTTCATTGAATGCCCACGAGTTCTTGTATTGTGGGAAAGGGAGAAAAGTACTTCTTTCTCTACTTTCTCCATCCCATGCATTATCTTGTAAACCTCTATCATGTCACCCTTCAGTCGTTGTTTCTCCAAGCTAAAAAGCCCCGAGCGTTTTAACCTTTCTTCATAGGGAAAGTGTTCCAAACCTTTAATCATTCTCATTGCCCTTTTCTGGACTTTTTCCAATGCTATAATATCCTTTTTGAGGTGCAGTGACCAGAATTGTACACAGTATTCCAAATGAGACCGCGCCATCAATTTATATAGGGGCATTATGATACTGGATGATTTGTTTTCAATTCCCTTCCTGTCAGAACTGGAACGAACTTCAGACGATTCCAAGACTTGTTACAAAGTATAGGATCTTTATTAGAGAACTACAGTGCTAGAGCTACGAGATAACAGTAATGCCGAGTCCGGCATTTGGTTACATTTTATGCCTTCAGCAACAGTACAATAAAACGATCATTCACACGGGTTACAGACAAGTGTCTCTTTCCCAAGCTCTGTTATCAGAAGGGAGGATGCTCTCCCGTGGCGAAGGCCAAACGGCCCGGCTTCAAAGGGCACCTGTGGATGTTGACCAGAGCCTATCTGTCACCCTTCAGTGAGCACAGAATATTTGGAATAGCTGCAAGGCACTTGGGTTAATTGCTTAAGCTATATGTTCTGGGTTAGTGTTAGGTTACAACATGGAGTCGGTTGGGCTAACAATAGGCAGAGAAAGTTACAAGTTCTGACATACTGCCCCCCCTAAGCTCTTCGCCTTGGGCTTGTGTGGGTACAGTAGGTGGAATTTCTTAAGCAGTTGCGGAGCAGATACATCGCTTGCTTTCACCCATTCATCACAGCTCGGGGGAAAGTACTTCCACCTGATAAGGTAGTACAAGACCCCCCGCTGGATCCTAGAATCTAGGATCTCTTGCACCTCATGGTGGCTCTGGCCCTTCACTCGAGTGGGAGGTGGTTCTGGAGGGCAAGGGTGATAGGATGTGGCTCCAGGATCCTTGCGAAGAAGGCTGCAATGAAACACAGGGTGGATCTTACTCAGCAATTTGGGCAGTTCTAACTTCACGGTGACCTTATTGATAACCTTTTTGATCTTGAAGAGCCCTAGGTATTTGGAGGCTAGCTTGCGGCACCCCTGAGGAAGAGGGAGGTTTTTGGTTGATAGGAACACTGTTTCCCCCTCCTTTAGTTCCCATTGGGGGGCGTGCTTTTTGTCAAAGTGCCGCTTGTACTCCGCTTTCGCCTCCTCCAAATTTTCTTGAATTACCTTCCAACCCTCACGCATTCCCTCCCACCACTGTTGGCATGAAGTGGGTTCGGGGGCTCCAGACGGCAGAGGGAGATTTGGGAAAGGTTTCCCTTCGTAACCGTTGACAATCTGGAAGGGGGAGGTCTTTGTGGAGCTGTGGAGGCTGTTGTTGTAGCCATACTCCGCAAAGGGGAGCAGCTCGACCCAATTTGTCTGTTGGTAGTTGATATAGCACCTAAGGTATTGCTCGAGAAGCCCGTTCATCCTCTCCGTCTGTCCGTCCGTCTGGGGGTGGTATGCGGAGCTAAGCCCCTGTTCGATGCCTGCAAGTTTGCAGAACTCCCGCCAGAAGTTGGCAACGAATTGAGGCCCGCGGTCGCTAATGACCTTGTCCGGGAACGAGTGAAGGCGGACCACATGGTTAAAGAACAGTTGTGCCAATTTCCTTGCGGTGGGGAGTTTTTTACAGGGGATGAAATGGGCTTGTTTCGAGAATGTATCCACCACCACCAGAATCACTGTCTTCCCCTGGGAGGGAGGGAGCTCGACTATGAAGTCCATGGAAACAACAGCCCAGGGGCGACTCGCCGTGCGAAGGGGGACTAGGTGCCCCGGCGGTTTCCCCCCCCTCCATTTTGCCATGATACATGTTGGGCAGGCGATCACGAACTCCGACACGTCCCTTTTTAGTTTTGGCCACCAGAACTGTCTGTTGACTAAATTGAGGGTTTTCACATACCCGAAGTGCCTCGCGATGCGACTGGAGTGGCATTGCTCCAGCACGTCTTTTCTCAGGGTTTTGGGCACGTAAATTTTCCCTTTGTGGAACCAGAGTCCCGCCTCCCCCTTTTCGAGGCCTTCAGGCCGGTTGTTTCCCTCTGATTCTGCTTCGGCTGCGAAGCGCTCCTTTAGTTGAGGGTCGGGGGTTCCGGTTTGTTTTCTGGAACGGGTAGTTACCCCGCCTGCAACGGCTGAGGGGGGAATGAGGGAGTCAATTACCTCCTCTCTTTGGCTCTCGTGCTGTGGCATGCGCGATAGCGCGTCGGCCAAAAAGTTTTTAGTGCCGGGGATGTGTTTCAGCACGAAGTCAAATTTGGCAAAGAATCCCGCCCAGCAGATTTGCTTTGCAGTCAGTTTGCGGCGGCCGGTGAGGGCTTCGAGGTTTTTGTGGTCAGTCCAAATTTCGAAGGGGACGCGGGCCCCTTCTAGCCAGGACCGCCATGTTTTCAAGGCAAACGTGACCGCAAACGCTTCTTTGTCCCACACTGACCAATTTCTCTGTTCGTTGGAAAATTTGTGTGAGATGTATGCGCAGGGACGGAGCTCTCCCTCGTCATTTTCCTGCATTAATATGGCTCCTACGGCGACGTCGGAGGCATCGCATTGCACCACAAAGGGTTTCAGTTCGTTTGGGTGGGCTAGTACTGGTTCGGAGGTGAAAAGCTGTTTGAGCTCATTGAAAGCTTGATGGCACTCGGGCGACCATGTTAAGCGCGCTCCGGGCTTTTTTGCTTCTTCCCCTTTCCCTTTTGTCTTAAGGAGCTCGGTGAGTGGGAGCATGACCTGTGCGAACCCCTTTATGAACCCGCGATAAAAATTTGCGAACCCGATGAAAGATTGGAGCTGCCGTCGGGTTCGGGGTGGCTCCCAATCCAGCACGGCTTGGATCTTTGCTGGGTCCATGGCTAGTCCCTCCCCCGACACTCAGAACCCCAGGTAGTCTAGCTCCGTTTTGTGGAACTCACATTTGGACAGTTTGGCGTACAATTTGTTTTGATACAGGGTGGTTAAGACTTTTCTTACTAACGGAACATGCGATTCCAGATCTTTGGAATAAATAATGATGTCATCAAGGTACACCACCACCCCTTTGTACAAATACTCCCACAGCACTTCATTTATGAAATTCATGAACACCCCCGGCGCCCCTTGCAGTCCGAACGGCATGACTAGGTATTCGAACTGTCCCATAGGCGTGTTGAACGCCGTTTTCCATTCGTCCCCATCGCGGAGATCTAGTTTGGTGAAGACTTTGCCCTCAGCTACTGTGCTCAGGAGGTCTTTTATCAGCGGGATCGGGTAGGCGTTGGACATAGAAATCCCGTGAAAATCTGTGCAAAGTCTCAGACTTTCGTCCTTTTTCTTGCGGGGCAGCGTGGGGGGCCGTGGCGGGCCGGATGAACCCCCGCTTCAGGTTCTTGTCAATGAATTTTTTCAGTTCAGCTTTCTCAGCCCAACCCATCGAGTAGAGTTTGGCCTTGGGCAGCTCCTGCCCTGGTATTAGTTCGATGGCGCAATCAGTGGGGCGGTGGGGGGCAGTTCGTCCGCCTCCCGCTCACTAAAGGCCTTTTTCAAGTCCCGGTACTCCTTTGGGATTGCCCCTATTTCCTCAAGTGTGAGGCAAAGTCTCTCGTTTCGGGGGGGGGGCTTTGGGGCCCCATTCGGTTCTCCAGTGGTGGTGCTCGCATCGCCAGTCGGGGAAGCGCACGATCTGCTCCGCCCAGCGTATGTCTGGTTGATGCCTCGCGAGCCACCCTGTTCCCACCACCACGTCGAATGAGGACGAGGGGGCTATTACAAAAGTCTCTATACCCCAGTGCTCTTCTGTCCCCATGGGGGTCGCTTGGGTTTCCTGGGTGCAGGGTTCTCCCCTCATGGTGGACCCGTCCATCTGCTCGAATTGGATCGGGTGGGGCAGGGGGGACATGGCTAGGCCTAGAGCCTCTACCAAGCGTGGGGTAATAATGTCCCGAGTGCACCCGGAGTCTATTAGGGCTCGGGTGTGCATAAACCGTTTAAGGTTGGGGTTCAGTAGGGTCACTGCCATGAACAAGAGCCCCCCGGTAGTCCTCACCGTTACTGGTGCCGGCGTCTCCCGGACCTGCTTTGCGGCACCGATTAAAGCAGGTCGTTGTCGTTTTCCGCCGACTCTTGCTCCCACGACTCCTTGCTCGATTCCCCAATGGTGGTAACATCCTCGTCAATCGCCATGGAAGCGGTGACGGTGCCCCGACTGGGCTCCTTGGAGCGGCCCCCTCCTTTCTTCTGCGCGGTCGCGGGGGGCTTGGACGGGGTGGGGGTCGGCGTCTGCTTCACGGGGCAGTTGGCGGCCAGGTGACTGGGGTCTCCGCATCTGAAGCACTTCCGGGTGGCAGCCACGGGGGTGGATGTTGTGGGGGGCCGCCTCCCGTCGGGTTTACTGGTTGCGGGGCATTGGCCTTTTTCAATTGCAATTTCACACTGTCTTGACATTTTCAGTGAGTTATCTACTATGACCCCAAGATCTCTCTCTTGGTCTGTCTCTGCCAATTCACGTCCCATCAATTTGTATGTATAGCTGGGATTTTTGGCCTCAATGTGCATTACTTTGCACTTGGCCACATTGAACCTCATCTGCCACATTGATGCCCACTCATTCAGCCTCAACAGATCCCTTTGGAGTGCCTCACAATCCTCTCGGTTCTTACCACCCTGAACAATTTAGTGTCATCTGCAAACTTAGCCACTTCACTGCTTACTCCCAACCATGCAGGCTTTTTCTTATACCTGTTTGTGCCTTTCCTAACTTGTGGTATATATTTTATCTGAGCTTCTAGGATTGTACTTTTAAATAGCCTCCAAACTTTCCCAAGGGTTTTGACTGTATTTATCTTTCCTTTCAGTTTCCTCTTCACATGCCTCCTCATCTCAGAGAATTTACCCCTTTTAAAGTTAAAAATGGTTGTGCTGGTCTTTTGGGGCAACTCCCTATTTATACAAATGGTGAAATCAATAACATTATGGTCACTGCTCCCAAGCGGTGCAATCACTTTTACATCTCTCACCAGGTCTTGAGCATTACTTAGGACCAAATCCAGGATCGCCTCACCCCTGGTAGGTTCAGTAACCATCTGCTCCATAGCACAGTCATTGAGAGTGTCTCAAAATTCAATCTCTTTCTCCCAACCAGAACACATATTGACCTAATCAATCTGCAGGTAGTTAAAATCACCTATTATGACACCATTTTTACATTTAGCCACTATCTTTAATCCTTCCATCATATTATAATCGTCCTCTATCTTTTGATTTGGTGGGTGATAACAAACTCCCATAGTTAAATTTCCTTTTGGGCCCACTATTTCGACCCAAAGCATTTCTAGAATGGAATCTAATTCTCTGACCTCAATCTTATTGGACTGTATACCCTCTCTGACATACAGAGCCACCCCACCTCCAACCCTTCCTTCCCTATCCTTCCGATATAATTTATATCCAGGAATCACTGTGTCCCACTGATTATCCTCATTCCACCAAGTTTCTGAAATTCCCACAATGTCTATGTTTTCCCCGAACACTAAGCATTCCAACTCCCCAATTTTGCTTTGAACACTTCTGGCATTTGTATACAAACCTGCTTTGCGGCACCGATTAAAGCAGGTCGTTGTCGTTTTCCGCCGATTCTTGCTCCCACGACTCCTCGCTCGATTCCCACTGGTGTCCCACTGATTCTCCTCATTCCACCAAGTTTCTGAAATTCCCACAATGTCTATGTTTTCCCCGAACACTAAGCATTCCAATTCCCCAATTTTGCTTTGAACACTTCTGGCATTTGTATACAAACATCTATAATTACCCAGGCAACCTTCTTCCTGCTGCCTCGAGACTTTGGCAGTCCATACTGTTTGTCACCATCTCAGTGGACAACTCTGATCCATTACCCGGTAGAAAAGTAACAGCTAACCCTTCATCTCTTTGAGATGAGTCCTCCCAAACCACATTTCATCTCCTGTCAGCTTTCCCCCAAGATTTAGTTCTAAAACTGCTCTGCCACCTTTTTGATTTTAAGCGCCAGCAGCCTGGTTCCTTCTGGGGACAAGTGGAGACTGTCCCTTTTGTACAGCTCCCACTAGTTCCAGAAAGCATCCCAGTGCTTAACAAACTTAAACCCTTCCTCTCTACACCATTGTTTCATCCACACACTGAGACTTCTAATTTGCGCCTTTGTCTCCAGCCCTGCATGTGGAACAGGTAGCACTTCTGAGAAGGCTACCTTGGAGGTCCTGGCCTTGTCTCCTGCCTAGCAGCCTAAATTTTTCCTCCAGGACCTCACGACTGCATTTCCCCACATCATTGGTGCCAACATGCACCACGACCACTGGCTCCTCCCCAGCACTGTCTGTCAGCCTATTTACAACACGCGTAATGTCCGCTACCTTTGCACCAGGAAGGCAAGTCACAATACGATCAGTACGCAGTTTTGCCATCCAGCTGTCTACTTGCCTAAGGATCGAATCACCAACTACCAAGACCACCACCCCCCTTTCCAGGTATGGTTCCTTGGCGCGAAAGGATACCCGCTCACCAAATGAAGAAGAGGTCCCTTCTGAAGGCGCATTCCCCTTATCCTCAGCACAATGCCCTGTTCCTTCTCAACCCTCAACCCTCTAACATATCCCCGAGAGTCTTCTCTGAGTGCCTAACTGACTGTCTCTGCTTCTCCAGGTCAGCCACCTCAGCCTCAAGGGTACGAACTCGTTCCCTGAGGACCAGGAGCTCCTTGCATTGAGCACACACCCAAGACTTCTGTCCTGTGGGCAGATAGTCATACATGTGACACTCAGTGCAAACAGGGTTGCCAAGTCCAATTAAAGAAAAATCTGGGGACTTTGGGGGTGGAGCCAGGAGACTTTGGGGGTGGAGCCAGGAACAAGGCTGTGACAACCATAATTGAACTCCAAGGGAGTTCTGGTCATCACATTTAAAGGGACAGCATGCCTTTTTAAATGCCTTTCTTCTATAGGAAATAATTAAGGATAGGGGCACCATCTTTTGGGGCTCATAGAATTGGACCCTCTGGTCCAATATTTTTGAAACGTGGGGGGTATTTTGGGGAGAGGCACTAGCTGCTATACTGAAAATCTGGTGCCTCTACCTCAAAAAATAGCCCCCCCCAGAGCCCTCAATACCCATGGATCAATTCTTTATTATTCTCTATGGGAATCGTTCTCCATAGGGAATAATAGAGTGCCTAGTAGACATTTCCCTCCCCCCCCCCACGCTTTCCAAAGGGGGGGAGGGCCTCCATACCAGGGAATCCCCCCTCCCTGCCCCCTCCCTCTCTCACACACACATACACAAATACTTACGATACTTGGTCTTCTTCCAGCAGAATTTGCTCGCTGTGAAAACGAAAGTAAGGCTGCACAGGAAAAGAAAGGGAGGGGCCATTCCTGTTTCCTGTTTCCTGTGCAGCCTTAAACGGACACATTTTAAAAACGGATCCCAAGCTGTAAAACAACATGATGCCTACAGGTATGTTCTCTCTCCCCCGCCCCCAGATTTTTTAAGAGTGGGGAAGGAGGCTGAAAATTCGGGGGTCCCCCGCCAGGGTGGGAGGGTTGGGAAGCCTAAATGCAAAACACTGGAAAGCTCCCACCCTTGTGCTGGCATTGTATTTTCATGATAGCTTTTTAAAATATACTGTCCTCCTTTAAACCCTGTTGTGTTTATGTGGCTCTCCTTCTGGAGGGTCTACTTGCCTTATTGGGGACACAAGGAAAATAGGGATCCGGGTTCCTGGTCCTTCCTGGGCTTCTTAAAGGCTATATTCCCCCAGGCTAAGAGCCACAGGCCAAGAGCCCTTTAGCTCTTGCCCTTCGACTCACACCTCTGGCAAGGTGCAGCCTACTAATGCAAAGAGGGTGGGGCCTCAGTCTGCCCCAGGAACACAGACACTTCCAATCAATTAGCAACAATCACCTTCAGCCCACTCAAAACAAACAGCAGTTCCCCAGCAACCACACAAACTCAGAATTCTCAGCAACTTCCTGAGCTGTTTAGAAAGCCAAACCTCACCCTTACAGCACTCCTTACCCGCTCTCTCACAGAGCTCAAATGTGCTCAGCCTCTGGCAAGGTGCAGCCTAATAATGCAAAGAGGGTGGGGCCTCAGTCTGCCCAGGAACACAGACACTCCCAATCAATCAGCAACAACCAGTCAATATGGGCAACCCAAAATACCTTTGCCAGACACTATGCTCTTGACATTTGTGAGCATGCACGCATGTCAGTGGGATGCTCAGTTCTACAGACTGCAACACTGTGACCTTCAGCTCCCTCCTCCAGGTAGGCTACAGCTTGTTATTCTCCCAAGGATGTGATTCATAGAGACCACAAAGATAAATAGGTTGCTTACCTGTAACTGATGACTGTGCATTCATACTACCCGTCCTTCCTCCCCTCCGCTGTCAGCTCAGTTGCAGTCTCAACTTGGGTTGTAAAGTGGTCAGAAGGAACTGGCAGGATTGTCATGCCCCATCTCCTGAGCATGCATGGCGGAGTCCCTGGGAATACTCAGAGGCAGGGACACAAGAATCCCTCTATTGGAGCTACATAACCCCAATTGGAACTGGCATAGGTGCCATAGATCCCAAGAGTGTGAATGCACAGAAGTCCACTTGAAGACCATTAGTTACAGGCAAGCAACCTGTTTTTGCTCAGTGAAACAGACTTCCTCAGGAGGTGATGGAGGCTTTAAAGCTGAGGCTAGATGGCCATCTGACAGCAATGCTAATTTGTTAAATTTATGCAGATCGAGAGAAGGAGAGCAGGATTGGATTAGCCAGTGCTCAGCTCTTGTGACCCTTTCTTATATGCCCAGGGTAATGCTATTGTAACTTTCTTATATGCCCAGGGTAATGCTATTGTAACAGGAAGGAATTTTCCTCCAGGCCAAATTGGCCCAGTGATCTAGAGGTTCTTTACCTTCCCCTAGGCATAAAACAGGGGTCACTGGGGGAGTGAGGAGGTAGTTGTGAATGTCCTGCATTGTGCAGGGGGTTATATTAGATTACCCTTGAGGTCCCTCCCACCTCTATGTTTATGTGAGGTCAAAACAGGCCTGGAGAGCGCCCTCCCCTTGCCTTTTACTGACAGAACCCAAAACTTGAATTCTGGCAACATAGTTGTGATTGTTTTTGTTTCATAAAGCTACACATGCTGCTTCTATCATTTTTTTTTTGGGCGGGGCAGGATTTAAACTTTCTCCCCCATCTATTTTTAATTAGATTTCAGATTTTAATTATATTTCAGATTTTTCTGCAAACTTGGGGCTTTTCTCAGTAGAAAGGTTTGTCTTGTCTGTCCCTAGCTCCAATCTACAGGTTTAAGTAAGATGGGCCCATGTTGAGAATTAGATATATTGATATTTTAGGTCAGGCTGTAACTCACTTAAATGGGTTTATGGGCAAGGTATGAATAGCCTTGTTTTAGCAGAATGCCAAGAATCTATAAAAGGTTATGCCATTCGGTAGTACTACAGAATACATGAGGAAGCAGGAACAGAACTTCTCTCCAAACTCCATTATCTGTGTACATCTTTCTTATTCACTGTGTTTAGTTTTTAACACAACAATGGAGTGTGAAATTGTATATCATTTGTGATTTCTATGTAAAAAGCTGGAATGCAAGTGTGAATCATTTTAAGTAAGACTCCTAAACCTTTGTTCATTAGTTGCACATGGATGCAGTGTGTGCCAATGTAATGGGTACGGAATGCACCTTGGCCAGCTAGTCCAGTGAATGAACTCATCACTTTGGGCATCATGCCTCTCAAGCACTTTTCCTGATCAACAAAAGTACTATGAAGAGGAAAATGAGTTTCAAATAATAGAAGTTGAAGAGTAGCGGGCAAAAAAATATGAAGAATATCACTCAGCTTTATCTCGTGCCTTTAGCAGATCCTGGGGAGGCTATGGAAACCATAAATATATACCAGGAGGCATTTTTGGGAAAGATGAGGGCTAACAAACTGAAACTTAATTTAGACAAAGTGGAGGCATTACAGGTTGGGAGAAGGAACTGGGATATCTCCTGTTTTGGAAGAGGTTTCATCAGGGGCAGACTGGCCATCAATCTCACCAGGACAGTGCTGAGTGATCCTCTGGCCTGGAGGGGCAGTAGCAAGGCTAAAGGGGCATCAGTCATGGCAATCAGCAGAGGCACCTACAAAGAAACAGAATGCAAGGAGACAAAAAGAGTCCAGCCTAGGAGATGGGCAGACCCATAGCCAGAATTTTTTGTTAGGAGGGCAATTTTTTTAAGGGGGCAGTTTAACATGGTGGAGAGCAATCCATTATGTGTCTGTACAGAACAGTCACACATAAATAACTAGGAATAAGACCTGTTGTGGAGGAAAATATGAGTTCTGGAAAAGAGGCTTTGGGCAAGTTCCTCCCCCACCCTTGCTGTCTTCCCACCCATGCAAGTGAAGGCATTCATCCCGCCCCCCCCAATCTCAAGGAGAGCTGATCTCAGCCATCTGGAGAGAAGTGATCTCCAGCTCTCACCTGGTGATTGGCAACTACAGTTCCCCAGGATGAAATGGCTGGTTTGGAGAGTGGTGTGTATGGCATTGTACCTGTCTGATGTCCCACACCTCCTCAAACCCCAGCCTCCACCCTTTAAATCTCCAGGGATTTCCTAACCTGGAGTTGACAACCCTATCTCCTTCACTTTATCTGCCCCTCTTACTTCAGCTTTCCATCACCTCCCCCTCCCTGCAGCCTCTACCTAGGAAAAGGATAGTCTTTCTCCACAATGGGGAGACCAAAGTAGCTTATATCATTCTCTCCTCCCCCCTTTGATCTGCACAACAACCCTGTAAGGTGTTGGTGCGCCGCTGCGCAGTGAGTGCAGTGACTGAAGACGTAGAGATTAAGTCTAGCACACAGTAGCTGTTAAACTAGCTATGTACATTTATTTACAGAATATATCTCAGACTGACAAAATACTCCGCACACCTTCACCATCCAAACTCCCAACACATATCAAGGTACTTCTGTACATTTATACAAATTACATGGATGACTGACCAATCAGGCCAGTGCTGAGTCATGCTGACTCTACCTTGGCTGATGCAACCTGGCACTCTGCCACATTGCCCCCTCCAGCCAGATGATCTACTGTCACATCAGCTGTCAGCTGTAATCTGGATACT
Organism: Heteronotia binoei; assembly: GCF_032191835.1. Taxonomy (NCBI): domain Eukaryota; kingdom Metazoa; phylum Chordata; class Lepidosauria; order Squamata; family Gekkonidae; genus Heteronotia; species Heteronotia binoei. The sequence continues at coordinate 90,076,496 of NC_083243.1, read as the reverse complement.
GGATGAAAGTGTGTGTGGTCTGAAATCACCCAGTCAGCCTCCACAGCAAGAGCCTGGGTCTGGCAGACCCTGCTTTGAAGCCTTAATTCCTATGATCTCCGCAAGTTCCACAACAAAATCTCCAGGAATTTTCCACCAACCTGTATCTGAGAGCTCTAGTTAGGACTGACCGCAATGAGTTCTCCTCAAAGACTTTAGTGATAGCTTTCAGGCCAATACTCTCTCTCTCTGATAATGTTGTTGGTCTTAAACACAGGACTTCAATCTCTCTCTGCCTCTCATTTTTCTCTCCCTATCCCTCTCTCTGTATCTGTTCTGCTGCTACAGGTAGCTATTTCCACCCCTGCACCATCTCTGGCTGTTTCCTTTCAGAGGAGGATAGGGAAGAGCCATCAGTCAATCAAGGGAAGACTTTCTCTGGCTCTTTCCCTCCTCCTCCCTCAGCTAATTGAGGCAAGGCTTTCTCTGGCTCTCCCCCCCTCCCTCTCTCAGCCAATTGAGGGAAGGCTTTGTTTCTGCCCTCTGTGAAGCAGTGCAACAGGTGGCTCAGCAAATGGGAGAGTAAGAGAGCCAGAAACTACCAGAAACAAGGTTGGTTGCCATTTACTGACAGAATCAGCTTGGCTGGCAGACAACAGCCATCTGGGTGAGAGAAAGAAGCAGTTTCAACCAATGGCATGCAAGTACTCTTGATGGATGGTTTGATGGGCCAAAGGTTTATGCAGTACAGTCCCAACCAATCAGGGTACTTTGTTTTGCCACCACAAAAAGGGCTTTTATTATATAAAGGATTAAGTCAAGCGGTATATCACACAAAAATGTTTCAGGTTTATTACCAAGATGTTTACATGTAGAACATATTGATTATTCCAACAGGAAACAGAAAGCACACATTTTCAAACTGTTCAGTACTGAAGTTTAACAAGATGTAGTATCTATTTCCATTGCTGGTGGGCGTGTAAGTATGTACAGTTTGGAAGCAAATAGCAAGTCAAATTAAATTAATCACCAATATAACTTTACCATTAAATCCTGAGATCTTTTTACTGAGTAAATGGTCAGATCCAAAATGGAACATTCAACATAATGAAACTGTACATATTTTATTGGCAGTGGCTCGAGTATTGTTAGCATCAAAATGGAAAATGCATTCATTACCAACAATAACTGAATGGCAACATATGGGAACACTTCGTAATAAATAAGATATCAGTTAATATACAGTCATTGACACTGGAAAAGTATGAATCAGAATTTGTAACATTGTGGTTTCCAATTATGGACTATCTGGCAAATAACGAGATAGTAGCACAGAATCCACTCTGTGTGAAAATGCTATATTTTTAATAATTTTGTTGTTAGCAATAATTTCAAATATATGTGTCTCCATTAAGGATCACGACCTTTTATCTATGCTCTCTAGTTATTTATATATTGTGTGAAAAGAACATAACTATAGTTTAATTTTAATTGTAATGTATTTTATTTGTAAAGCATTGTAATCAAGCTACACACTAAATTTCGTTTCTGTTGTATGAATAAAGGTTTTTTAAAATTAAAAAAACAAAAAAAAACAAGATGTGGTATAAGAGGCACTATGTAGGCTAAAAAGAGATTTCATACTGCACCAAAAGCTGCTGGGACAGAAAACCTGATAATGGCTGCTGTTCCACTCAATAATAATAATAATAATAATAGATTTTATTTCTACCCCGCCCTCCCCGCCTAGGCGGCTCAGGGCGGCTCACAACAATTCATACATTAACATAAATGATAAAACATTAGATTTAACAATTAAAATTAAACATATAAAAACCAGTTAATTAAGTTAAAAATACATAATTTAGTTATATTATATATATATCTGGCAGCAATAAAACTGTTCTGGCGCTGATTCTGCCAGTTAAGATAATATTAAAGATGGCGGTTCTTTGTTCCTAGCAACTCAGCAGTCGATATCGTTATAAGCTTGTCTCAGCATGTATGTAACTACAGTGCTGGACTAAAGAGACCACTGGTTCAAGTTCCTACTGGCATTTGCAACTGCACCTACTTCACAGAATGGTTGTAGTAACCTTGTGATTTTAAAACTTTGTAAATAAAAAAAATATTAAGCTAATTCCATCATGTGTTGCTAGTTGTAGTGGAAATGAAATGTAGGAACTAGTTTAATGGGATGACTGTAAGTACTGATGCAGTTCTCCTGAATACAGTCTTCATTTCCTCATTCCCCAGCAGCTGCACTCCCACTAAATGAAAGTGAACATGCACACACACAGTCTCACAAAGCAGCCAAAATGAACACAATTAGCATACACACACTTTTGTGATCTCACTGGTGCAATTTACTCACAAGAGTTGCTCAATGTAACCACCCACTATATTTCAACCAGCTTCTTCTTCAGAGTAACAGAAAAATGAAAACAGAACTGCCTAGGGGCTGAGTTTTCCTCCAGACAAGTAGAGGGACTGTGCTAACTTCACTTCCTTTCTCACATGCTTCACACACTCACTGGGAAGACCCACTTCTCGTTCTGCCCATTCAGCTTTCCTCTTGCTCAGATTTAAAGGCACACATACAGTCTAAAACACAGGCAGTTTGCAGTCTGTAGGCTCCTGAAAGACATTTAAATAGTAGCCAAGTTAATTTTTTTGGCCATCATGATACGGCAAAGGATTTTGTAGCCATAGTTTTAATTGATAATGATGTTTCTAAATTTTAACTGTACCTTTTGTATTTTATGGGTAATTTTTATTCTGTATAATTTGGTAATTCTTTTATTCTGTATAACTGATTTCTTTTATGCCAATAAAGGATGATGATGATGATGAAGCCTGCACAGATTTAAAGGCACATGGTGACTGTTGGGGTGGGGCCTGCAAAACTGGGTCATGGGGGCTGGCAAGCCTATCCCCCCATGTATAAAAAAAGGGTTCCAGCCCTGCAGAGACCAAAGTGGGTTGTAATTCATAGCTGCTGCCTAGCCCTTAACATTTCAGGAACTTCCTCCACCTCACGGAAATGAGCGTGAACTTGAGCACAATGGTGGGGAAAGGGCCAGGGGATGAGGTGGTGTGAGAAAAAGCCCCCGCTGTTGCTGCACAGAGCAGACAGTTTGCCAGTGTTGCTTCTGTCCTGGCTCTGTCTCTCTCTTAAGCCATCAGCGCCCCTGCTCAGAGCCCCTGAAGGCAGTGAGGAGCCCAGCCAGGATGTGTGCTGTTCAAGGGAGGGTGGGAGCTTGTCAAATGCAGAGTGCAAAGCTTCTGCTTGGGTTTGTTTCCCCTCCCTTTTCCAAGAAGTGCTCCAAACTGCATGTTTCATGTTCTTTGTACTTGGAGGAGGAGTGGTAGGCGCACATGGGCTTGGCTCTGCTTCCAAGCCTGAGCAGCATGTTACTTTGCACTCTTATAGCTTGAATGAACACTGGCAGCAAGTGAGAAGCTGTGTCTGCAGAACAGCTACAACAGAGGAGGTTGCAAAGTTCATGAGAGGCTTGTCCCATGTTTAACTTTTTTTTCTGGTGACCTATGCAGCCCTACTGATGGGGCGGGGGGGGGGGGAGGAAAGAGGTACTTAATTGTTTTGACAAACTCCAGCTACAATGCATCAGTTTGGTTTGGGCAGGAAATACACCAGACTTTAAAGCTTGAAGAGAGGGTGATGCTAGACCAGTAGGGTTGCCAAGTCCAATTAAAGAAAAATCTGGGGACTTTGGGGGCGGAGCCAGGAGACTTTGGGGGTGGAGCCAGGAGACATTGGGGGTGGAGCCAAGAACAAGGATGTGACAAGCATAATTGAACTCCAAGGGAGTTCTGGCCATCCCATTTAAAGGGACAGCACACCTTTTAAAATGCCTTTCTTCCATAGGAAATAATGGATAGGGGCACCATCTTTTGGGGCTCATAGAATTGGACCCTCTGGTCCAATCGTTTTGAAACTTGGGGGGTATTTTGGGGAGAGGCACTAGATGCTATACGAAAATTTGGTGCCTCTATCTCAAAAAATAGCCCCCCCCCCAGAGCCCCCAACACCCATGGATCAATTCCCTATTATTCTCTATGGGAATCAACAACAACAACAACAACATAGGGAATAATAGAGTGCCAAGCAGACATTTCCCTCCCCCCCCCACTTTCTAAAGGGGGGGGGGCCTCCATACCAGGGAATCCCCTGCCCCCTCCCTCTCTCCCATACACAAATACTTACCAGATCTTCTTCCGGAGAACTCTTGCTGTGAAAACGAAAGCAAAAGAAAGGGAGGGGCCGTTCTCTCAAGCCCTTCCTGCTTCCTGCCCAGCCTTAAAGGGGCATACATTTTACAAACGGCTCAGGAGCTCTATAATAACATGAAGCCTACAGGTATGTTCTCCCCCCCCTCCACCTCCCGCTTCCTGATTTTTGAAAAGCGGGAGATGAGGCTGCGAACCCAGGGGTCTCCCGCCAGAGCGGGAGGGTTGGGAAGCCTATAGACCAGGGGTGTCAAATGTGCAGCCTGCAGGGTTGGTATCCAGCCTGGGAGCAACTGACCATCTCCTGTGTCCTTCTCCCAGCTGTTGCTGCTGTGTGGGAAAGCCTCTCTGAGGGGGAAGGAAAAAGAGAATGCATGTTTGTGCACTGGAGAAAAGCTCCCTCCACTCTTTTTGCTTCCTCCACTGGGGCTGCTGCTTTGCCAAGCCTGTCTTCTCTCATTTGGGGAGGTTGTGTGGGGGAAGGAAAAAGAGAGTGCATGTCCGTACATCATAGAAAAACTCCCCCTGTTCTCTTCTTGCTTCCTCCACTGGGGCTGTTCCTGTGGTGCCAGGCCTGTCTTTCCTTGTTAGGAGAGGGGGGGAGGGAAGTGGAAGGAAAGTGTGCACACTTTCAAAACTACCAAAGTTTTATTCCAGATATAAGCTTTCCTGTGCATGCACACTTTGGGGGGGGGGTTTCTTCTGCTAAGCCCTGGTGTCCTTTCTTTGAGTCCTACCTGAAGGACCGTCTCTCCCCACATGTTCCCCAGAGAGTACTAAGATCGGGAACCCAAAATTTTCTCGTTATCCCTGGGCCAAAAGAAGCCCGTTTAAAATCTACTAGGGACAGGGCCTTCTCTGTTATGGCCCCTTCATGGTGGAACCAGCTGCCGGAGGAGGTGAGGGCCCTGCGGGACCTTACTCAGTTCCACAGGGCCTGTAAGACAACCCTCTTCTGGCTGGCATACACCTAACTGGCATAGGAAACTAAGTGTAGTTCTATCAGATTCTTGTTATGCATACTGCCGCAATGCTTAAATGTTTTAATTTTAAATGTTTTAATTGTTTAGATGTCTTAAATACCTAATTTTTTTTTGTTATTTATACTTTATTAAGTTTTTCATAAAGCATATCACAGACATTCATTCCGTCGAACGAACAGAGGCACTCATCCTACACCTTGTGCACCGCCACCATATATTCTCCTAATCTGAACTGCCTGAACTTAATCGAGTTAATTAGATGCCGGCATGCCAATTCCCCAGCCCAAGCGCCCCCAGGCAAACAAATCCCAGACTTCAAGATGCGGAGCTTTAAGCGTTAGATGCTTCTAAAAAAGCCGACCAAATCTCTTCAAATTGTTGTTGTTGACATTGCCGGCGATATGCTATCCTTTCTTGCACAGCCAAAGCATACATTCCCTCGAGCCAAGTAGTAATCGTGCCAGTGAAGTCTACACGCCACTGCAGCAGGATAAGCCGCTTCGCAATCATTATTGCACGTGCCGCCCATCTTCGCTGCCAACGAGTCAGTGACCAGGTCATCGGGAAATAGTTCAGTAATATCTGCATGGCAGAAATAGACTGGTCAAAGTTAAGTACCTGTTGCATCCATCGAACAATCCCATCCCAGAAATTTTTTAACATCGGGCATTTCCACAGCATGTGAGCCAGACCCGCCTCTGAACGTAGACACCACCAACAAGCTGAGGATTCAGCCAAATTGTGCTTATAAAGGCGAAGAGGAGTCCAATAAATCCTGAACAAAAGCTTTTGTTGAATTAAAATCAAACGAAGATCTTTCGAACAATGGTGGAGACCACTACAGATAGCTGCCTATTGAAAAGGGTAAATAGGGCAGTTAATTTTCTCGCTCCATTGACATTGCAAGTCTTTCATAGAGTATTGCGCGTCTTTTTTCAGACACAAATATAAAACACGGACTGGCTTACTTTGTTCAATTGCATGTTCTAGGGTCTGCAGGAGAGGCGGAGCATCCGGCACTGCCAAGGCGTCTATGCCGAAAGAAGCATATCACAGACATTCATTCCGTCGAACGAACAGAGGCACTCATCCTACACCTTGTGCACCGCCACCATATATTCTCCTAATCTGAACTGCCTGAACTTAATCGAGTTAATTAGATGCCGGCATGCCAATTCCCCAGCCCAAGCGCCCCCAGGCAAACAAATCCCAGACTTCAAGATGCGGAGCTTTAAGCGTTAGATGCTTCTAAAAAAGCCGACCAAATCTCTTCAAATTGTTGTTGTTGACATTGCCGGCGATATGCTATCCTTTCTTGCACAGCCAAAGCATACATTCCCTCGAGCCAAGTAGTAATCGTGCCGGTGAAGTCTACACGCCACTGCAGCAGGATAAGCCGCTTCGCAATCATTATTGCACGTGCCGCCCATCTTCGCTGCCAACGAGTCAGTGACCAGGTCGTCGGGAAATAGTTCAGTAATATCTGCATGGCAGAAATAGACTGGTCAAAGTTAAGTACCTGTTGCATCCATCGAACAATCCCATCCCAGAAATTTTTTAACATCGGGCATTTCCACAGCATGTGAGCCAGACCCGCCTCTGAACGTAGACACCGCCAACAAGCTGAGGATTCAGCCAAATTGTGCTTATAAAGGCGAAGAGGAGTCCAATAAATCCTGAACAAAAGCTTTTGTTGAATTAAAATCAAACGAAGATCTTTCGAACAATGGTGGAGACCACTACAGATAGCTGCCTATTGAAAAGGGTAAATAGGGCAGTTAATTTTCTCGCTCCATTGACATTGCAATTCTTCCATAGAGTATTGCGCGTCTTTTTTCAGACACAAATATAAAACACGGACTGGCTTACTTTGTTCAATTGCATGTTCTAGGGTCTGCAGGAGAGGCGGAGCATCCGGCACTGCCAAGGCGTCTATGCCGAAAGAAGTAGACAATGAATGCTTCAGTTGCTGGAATTGCAGCCATTGGTTAGCTGGTAACCCAAAGACACTTTGTAGATCCTCAAAAGAGAGAAACGCGTCCTCGTTGCTATCTTTAAGCTGATTGAGAGTTAAGAGACCCCTCTGTGCCCACGGCTTCCAAATCACCGGCCGTCCCCCTATCTTCACTTCAGGGTTGCCCCAAAGGGTCATCCGACTATGGATGTAGTTGTCAAATCCATAAATATTACCCAAATATTGCCATGTTTGTCTTGTCGCCCGAATCGATGGAAGAACCAACTCTCCCTGATGGTATATTGACCCAAGCGCGTTCCATGTCGACAAAGGAGTAAGAACAGCAGTTTCCAAGTTCATCCAGGGAGACTCAACAAGATGATTAAGTGGAGCCCACCGCTTAATACCAGCCAGCAAGTATGCTTGGCAAGCCAAATCCACCTCGGTCAAATGGTAACTGTAAACGTGCCCACGACAACCGAGGGGGTTTCCCCTCCCACAGGAAATTCGCTAATATTGAGTTGATTTTTCGAAACCACTTCTGCGGTATGTATTGATAGATAACACGCAACATGTAAAAAAACCGGGGGTAGATTATCATCTTCAGAGCATTTATTTTACCCCAAAGCAACAAGGGGATAGCGGACCATCGCTCTAGCTCCGGCTGTATTTTCCCTATTACTTTATTTAAGTTTAACGATATTAGCTTCCGGTCACGAGGGATGCTGTGAGCAGACGCGTGTAACTCGAGCTCCGAGCGATAGTTGCAACTTCTGGCTATATGAGCAGATAAGAGTGCTTTTTTATTTATTTATTTTTTCATCAGTGAAACAGTGCAGCTGCCTTCGGGGAAGCCTGTGAGGTCCTGCTTTACCCTGCCTGACTTTGCCGCTCTCACGTAGAGTTAAAGAAGATGGAAGGTTTCTATCTTGCTTCCCTCCCCCCCCCCTTAATTGCTTAGCTGAAGATTTATGTCTCCTAAACCTCAGCAGAAAAGAAAGAAAGATACGCGGGGGAGAAGGGGGGCGGAGGAGGAAGATTCCTTGAGTGGGGACGAGCCTTCGTCGGCAGAGGGGTCATCAGGAAGACCCCCCATGGAGAAACTAGAGGGAAAGATTGATGCCCTCGCGGGCAATTTGCATCAGCTGTCGGCCCGTATGGACAAGCTGCAAGTTTTAGAGAGTCTCCCTACTCAACTCACCCAACAGCTACAGCAACTGACTTTGCAGTTAGAACAAATGCAAAAGGCCACAAATGAAGCTTTAAATAAAATTCAGCTTTGTGAAGGCAAAATTGTCTCAGTTGAACAATCAGTGGCCCAGCAAGATGCTGCTCTTAAAGAGACAGTGGGAGAGGTGCAGGCATTGCGAGAGAAATTAGACACCTTAGAGGCTGAAACGCGTCGTCGTAACTTACGGCTGGTGGGCTTGACAGACTTGCCGGCTCAGTCCCCCTCTGAGCTGATTTCCTTTGTGGCTGGCCTTTTTCGGCAGACACTCCAACTCCCTGAGGATTTTGCTCTAGATATTGCTGATGTTCTTCGCATGGCCAGACCAGGACAGCAGGGGTTAACAAGAATCACTCTCTTGATTTCCTTTGCCCGTGCTACTACTCGAGACCTAATTTAAAAATTTATGTTTGATTTATCTGTTGTAAGCCGCCCTGAGCCACCTTGGTGGGAAGGGCGGGATATAAATCATAAATAAAATAAAAAAAATCCCCTAATATTAGTATATTAGGTCACACACTCATTAGCATATTAGGCCATACCATCTGGGATAATCAAGTGCAAATTGAACTGGTGGCTCCCACCTCTTATTGAACTAGCTGGCTCCCACCTCTTATCCCTGCCACCCCTCCCTCCCTCCCTTCCTACGGAAACTGCAGCTGCTCCCAGCAGACCTTTAAAGGCACCCGCATACCCCAGCAGCAGTCCTTCACAATGCCCATACACAGGCTCCACAGAGAGAGAGAGCGAGAGAAAGAGGAAGGGAGAAAGGGGGTAGCAAGGGAAAGAAAGGGAAAGAAAGAAATGGGGGAAGAAAGGGAAATGAAATGGAGGGAAGAAAGGGTAATAAAGGTAAACAAAGGGGAGAAGAAATGGAAAGAAGGGGAATAAACGGGAGAAGAAAGGGAAACAAGGAAATGGAGGGAAGAAACGGAAAGAAAGTGAAATAAAGAAATGAGGGGGAAACTTACCTGAATTGTGACAGTAACTTTTCCAGGCCCTGCAGCAATTCTGGCTGGCTGGCCAGCCAGGCCCCAAGGAGGCTGCCGCACAGTAATCCTGGGGAGGCTGCTGCACAGCGCGGCTGGGCCCCACGATCCTCACTGACCAGCCAGACCCCAGGAAGGCTGCCACATGGCTCAGTTCGGCCCAGCAATCCCCAAGGACCACACCAAATGATCTCGAGGGCCGTATACAGCCCTCAGGACAGAGGTTCCCTACCCCTGACTTAGGAACATAGATAGTAAAGTGCTGGGGGAAACAAAGATTTCAGAGGACTCCCATTAGATCAGTTAAAAGCCTGTTGGAAGAGCTCCATCTTGCAGGCTCCGTGAAACTTAGATAAGTCCTGCAGGGCCTGGATCCCCAGCAGAACCTCATTCCACCAGATAGGGGCCCAGATTGAAAAGGCCCTGGCCCTTGTTGAGGCCAATCGGGCATCCTTAGGACTAGGGATCATGAGAAGATATTGTGTGGAAGATCTCAAAGACTTGGAGGGGGGGGCTCATATGGGGAGAGGCATTCCCAAAGATATGCAGGCCTTAAACCATAAAGAGTCTTAAAGGTAAGGACCAACACCTTGAAACGGATCTGGTACTTAATAGGAAGCTAATGCAGTTCGCACAGCACCGGATGCATTCGCACCCATATAGGCCTTAATGCTGATAATCGGGCTGCTGCATTCAGCACCCGCTGGAGTTTCTGGAGCAGAGTCAAGGGCAGCCCCACGTAAAGAGAGTTACAGTCTAATCTGGAGGTGACCATTGCATGAATCACTGTGGATAGATCACGGGGTGCAAGATAGGGAGCCAACTGTTGGATCTGCCTCAAATGGAAAAAGGTGGCCCTTGCAGTGGCAGCAACCTGGGCCTCCATAGATAGGGAGGCATCCAGGAATATTCCCAAGCTCCTCATCTCTGTTGACGGTACTAATTGGGTACCATAAAAGGGTGGGAGCCTGATTCCACTTCCTTCCCCCACCCCCAATCCAGATACAATCCATCTGTCTTGGATGGATTTAACTTCAGCCGGCTCTGGCGCAGCCAACCAGCCACGGCTTGCAGTGCCTCACGCAATTGATCTGGGGCGGAGTCCAGGAGGCCATCCATAGGCAGATAGAGCTGGATGTCGTCAGCGTACTGGTGACAACCCAGCTCATATCTCCGGACCATCTGGGCAAAGGGGTGCATATAACATTGGGGAAAGGATTGCCCCCTGCGGCACACCACATTCAAGTGGGTGTCGCTGGGACAACTCCCCCCTCCCCCGAGAGCCACCCTCTGTCCCCAACCATGGAGAAAGGAGGTTAGCCACTGTAAGGCTAATCTCTGAATGTCCTTGTTGGAGATTCCTCTTAGTGGTCTCTGTGCAGGCCATACACTGGTTACTGTGCCTGCGCTGTAGCCTCACTGGGAACATTCTAGATTTTTGGCAGGCTTTCTCTTAGCTCTAGGGAGCAGGCACTGACTGTGCATGCCTGGAGCTGAGGGAAATTCCACCCCCACCTCAGTTCCTTATTTACTGACTGCCTGGCTGATTGGACAGAATTTCTCTCCTCTCCTCAATTCAATGATGTTCTTCCACAAATAAGCTTTCTTTTCCCTTTTTTCCTCTTCAGGGAGCTCTTCTTTTGGACTGTTTGCCTAAAAAGTGTTTTTCCTTGTTTTTTTTTTAATTTTTCCTCCCAGTCCCCTTCACCTTCCCTCATAAATTGCATCTTTGAGGGGTTGTATTGTATGGAAGGAGGACCATTTTTCAAGTGCTGCATTGCAATTCATTGCAATGCAAAGATCCCCCTGACTGACGGCCACAATCATTGCCTGTTTTGTTTGGGAGAACACCATCATATAGATATTTGCCCTAGGGGTTGCTTTGCAGAAAAATAGGTGGTGGAGATCATCCCAGTATTGTTATGCAGCTGCTCCTACTATTCAATGGACGTGGGGAGGAGGGGGAACCCTCAGCTGCGCTCCTGTGAGCTCCTGCTGAATCAGAGGCCTTCTTGTCCTCATTGTGCTAGCTTTGGGCGTCAGACACAGAAAAATTGTGCTGTCCGCTTGAGAACATATCTCCTTGAATCCGCCCTCATGCCTAATATGATGCAAGCACAAGGCACTCAGTCAGCTCCGCCTCCCCAACAGGAACTTGGTACTGTCCGCTTTGGCTTCGAAAACCAACTGAACTCCATCCACTTTGAAGCATGTCTTGAGGAAGATGGATATGATGCTAAAAAGCATCATTCATCGGCTAAGTCCACGCCAACATACCACAAGAAGCCGAAGAAGTCTTTAAATTCGACTTCTATTGCATCTCCCCCCCTTTTATTGCATCTCCCCTTCTATTGCATCAGAGACTAAGAGCGGTTTACAATCTCCTATATCCTCCCCCCACAACAGACACCCTGTGAAGTGGGTGGGGCTGAGAGAGCTCTCACCGCAGCTGCCCTTTCAAGGACAACTCCTGAGATAGCTATGGCTAACTCAAGGACATTCTAGCAGCTGTAAATGGAGGAGTGGAGAATCAAACTCAGTTCTTCCAGATAAGAGTCCACACACTTAACACTACACCAAACTGAATATGTTTTTTCTGCATTGTCCTTTAATATAACCATACTGGTTCAGTTGATATCTGTCTGTTGTCTCTTCTTGAGGTGATTTTTGCCAGCACCCCCCATCCATACTTCAACAGCTCACTAGTCACTAAGTGTGTGGCCTGCAGAGAGAAGATAAAGAAGATAAACAGATTACTTACCTGTAACTTATGATTTTCAAGGTCATCTGTGCAGTAACACACACACACACACACACCCATTCTTCCCCCACTGCTTTCTCCTTGGCATGCCTTCTATCCAGGGTTCCCATGTGGTGTAAGGAAGGAACTGAGTGGGGGCGGGGTTTCCCTCAGCTCCAGGCATGCACAGTCAGTGCCTGCCCCCAGAGCTGAGAGAAAGCCCACGAAAAGTCTAAACTCTAGAACGTTCCCAGTGAGGCTACAGTGTAGGTGCAGTACCCAGTGTGTGACTGCACAGATGACCACTCAAAGATCTAAGTTACAGGTAAAGAACATATTTTTTCATTCTCACCATCCAGCACCATAGCTAATACATCCTATGTTCCTATGAGGGAACATAGACTTCTTTTTTTATAAAGAAAACTTTCCAGTTTGTTCATTATATGAATATGAAGCAAGTTAAGCAGGACTGAGATAGAGCCATTGCAACAGTGACAGTAATATCACCTGCAGAGCCTGGTGGGTTGTGTAGCTGATGGAGAGGGGATTGGATGAAGCAGCAGATATTTGCCTGACCTTTTATGGCACAAATAAGGGAAAGGTCAAGTGGGCAGGATGCACTGCAAAGTGAAAGGGTTTTTAATTCATCCTGATGGACGGGGGCTCCATGAAAGATGAATCTTCATGGTCCTGGCAAATTTTTTAAAAGCCAGATTCATATATTGTTTTGGGTTTTCCTAGGATCAGATGGCCCAGACTAGTCTAATATTATCATATCTCAGAAGCTAAGCAGGGTCAACCCTGGCTAGTATTTGGATGGGAGGCGAAGGCAGCCAATGGCAAACCACTTTTAAATATCTTTTGCCTTGAAAACCCTATGGGGATTCCATAAATCAGCTGTGACTTGATAGCAAAAAAGGAAAGGTTTAGATGACATTAGTATACAAATAAGAAAATGGTATAAAACTGAAAATGGGACAGGGAATAGGAGATATGTTTGATTGAATGCAGTAACCTTTATTCATTTTCTTTCATGGTCTTATTAAAATTCATGCCACAGTTGAAATAACAGAAAAATGTTAAGCAGCGTATTTGAGTGCCTATCTCTTTTCCTGCCATTTCAGATTTCCTGCCTCTGAGGCATCTGTTCTCTTGGTATTCAGTGCTGGAAGCAATGACAACATATCTGGCTGTCACTGCCATTGAACTCTCATGGGGATCTGATCTTTCTTTTCCAGGGCTTGTACTGATGTTGCCCAGTTTGTTTCTCTGTGTTGTAACAAAATAGATCACAGCAGCCTTACAGTATTTCTCTTTTACACAGAAAACTTCCTTGCGGGGTGTATTCTATCCCTTCCTCTTTTTTATACACTGTAAGAAGTTATGCTGCACCCAACTGCCTTGCACTACAAACAGTGTTTGAGTGACTCTGCAGACAGGAGGTTATCTGAAAATGAGCTGCGAATAGTCTTATAAGCAGTTGTCAAGGCAGGTCCTCCCCTAGCCTGGTACTACAAGCTTTTCCTCTCAAAAAAATAGAATGGGCAGCATAATTTATTTACCCGCTCTCTTTCTAATCACTCTACCCCTGAACTTGCCTCCCTTGATCGGGCATGGTACCTGTTGTCATAAGTGGGAGTCTTGGGTTGTAAAGGAATGCACTGTGATGTCAAGAGGGTAACAATATATTTCCTCCCCATGGATTCTAGGTGAGTTAACTATTTCTTAGACCAGTTCATTTCCCTCTCCATATTAGAGTTTATGAGAGATGATGAATGAATCAGAAATAAGAAAGCTTGAGATGCAATTTAAAAATGACCCCTTGATTTTTTCCATAGCTCAGGTTTTGACCTGTATCTGTTTAGTCTGTGCTCATTTGGTGATTTGATAGAAAGTCTACAGCGCCAGTTGAACAAAGAATCCCAAATTGATTCCATATGATTGTCAGCCTTTCCTTATTAAGAGTGGGGAGGGGTGTTTTGTTGTTTGCAGGGCCAACATGTGGGAGTCGGTGAAGTAGGCAGCTGCCTGGGGCGCCACCTCACTACAGGAGCAGGGGCGGGTGCCCCCTCCCCATCCCTGCTCACACCAACCTGAACGTGTGACTCGGCCCATCCCTTGCCTGGCCTTCTCCCACTTCTCAAGAAAGAAGGAGGTGGCCAAGGGGCCCGACAGAGCAGGCAAGGCGCTGCCAGGAGATTCACACTGAAGCCAGCTCCGATTCCTCCAAGCTGCGCAGTGCCACTGCCGGTGTGTCAGGGAATTGGCATGAGAAAGCAGCACCCCCTCCCCCACCCTTAGGCAAAGCTCCCCCACCTCGGAGGGGACTCGGCGCCACACTTTCCACCCCAATACTTGGCTGTGACGGAATCTGCATTTCACACAGTCCCGGAAGGACGGGAATGGAAAGGAAGCTTTTTGGAGGAGAAATTAATTAATGAGCAGCTGCCCCTCCCCTCTCATCCCACAGCCATCCTCCCTCTGGTCTCTCCAATAAATGAGTCCAACACAGGGCACCCACACATGCCTGTTGCAAGGCCACCAGCTCGGGCAGGCCCTTGGAGCCCCCCAGTCTGTACCTCCCTCTGCTCAGGCACGGACTGTGCCTCCAATCCTTGCGGGGACTGCTGGGGGACTGGGCGGGGGAGGGTATCTGAATTTCCTGGTGCAAAGTGAACATCTAGGCAAGACTTTGTCTTGTTGCAGGCCTGGCCGGAGTGGGGGGTGGGGAGGAGCGGGCCGGGATCATCTTCAAAATCCAGCTTAATTTAGTTGTAAATAGCTTTTGCCAATGCCTGTAAAAACTCAACTGCCCTTCAAGAGTTTTCAAGAACCAGGCATCTTCCTGGCTCCTTTTGAAGCAGGAGCAGGGGGCTGAGTGTTTGCGTGAAGTGCACCCCCTCAATGATGTCATCGAGCCATGCATGCTTTGCGGAAGCTATAAGATCCTGGGAGGGGATGGGGGACAGCCTGGGGTACCAGAACCCCTAGCGCTGGGCCTGGTTGTTTGTGGGGAACTATCTTTGATTGTGGGAGCGTAGAAACCACCATCATTAGAATTAGTTCACAGAATGCACTGTGCATATAACTGGCCACTTTATTTCCCCCAGTTTTTGTTTATAAGCCTTATAGAATTGTTAGTTTTTACCATACTGCAATGATAGTTTGAAAAGTTTGTTATAAACACTGATTGCAATTTGGCACACCACTGCTACATTTTCCTAAAGCAGAGTGAATGGAAGGTTGCAAAGTGGCAATCAGTTGCTGTGACAAATAAGTCAGACAGCAATCATGCCATGAATTATATATGCTACACAGAACACAGTGGATACACAACTTGATATCAGCAAGATGAATGGTCCAGTTCAATGTCCAATCTCTGCTTCAAGAAATTTATAATAAATTGCGAAATATTTTGCAGATAAAATCTCATCACTCCGCCAAGACCTGCCTATCACATTAGATACAGTAAGTCAGACTGAGGCTCCGCGCCTGTCTTCGGATTCACTGCTGGACCACTTCGACCCACTCAGCCTGGAAGAAGTTGATGGAATTCTCTCCGCTGCTCGCCCAACAACATGCGATCTGGACCCTTGCCCCTCCTGGCTGATTAAATCTTGCCAGAGGGAGCTTAGATGTCCTCTACGGGACATCATAAATAGATCCCTCTTAGAGGGGCGTTTTCCAACGCCTCTGAAAGAGGCCTTGGTCCGTCCCCTCTTGAAAAAATCAACAGCAGACCCGGCCGAATTGGCGAACTACCGACCGGTGTCTAATTTACCATTTTTAGGTAAAATCATCGAGAGGGCAGTGGCGTTGCAGCTACAGAGATTTCTAGATGACGCTTCTGTCCTAGACCCGTGCCAGTCTGGCTTCCGACCGGGCCACGGGACGGAGACGGTCTTGGTCGCCTTGGCAGATGACCTCCAACGGCAACTGGATCGAGGCGGTGTAGCAGTGCTGATGTTATTAGATCTGTCGGCTGCATTTGATACGGTCGACCATCGGCTACTGATTCACCGCCTCGCCGACATTGGGGTTAAGGGGTCTGCTTTACAATGGCTCTCCTCTTTCCTCAGGGGTCGGGGACAAAGGGTGGCGATCGGGGGTGAACGATCCCAGAGGCGCACACTAGATTGTGGGGTGCCTCAGGGAGCAGTCCTCTCCCCGATGTTATTTAACATCTATATGCGCCCCCTTGCCCAGATTGCCAGGAGGTTTGGGCTGGGTTGCCACCAATATGCAGATGACACCCAGCTCTATCTGCTAATGGACGGCCGGCCCGCCTCCCCCCCGGAAGACCTGGATCGGGCGTTACAGGCTATCGCAACGTGGCTTAGACTGAGTGGGCTGAAGCTGAATCCGGCAAAGACAGAGGTTCTCTGTGTGGGTCGCGGCGCTCCAGGGGAGGAAATATCTCTCCCGACCTTCGATGGTGTGCAGCTAAAGGCGGCGCAGCAGGTGAAGAGTCTGGGTGTTTTACTGGAGCCTTCATTATCAATGGAGGCCCAGATAACAGCCACTGCCAAGTCAGCTTTCTTCCATCTGAGGCGGGCAAAGCAGTTGGCCCCTTTCCTGGAGCGTCGGGACCTAGCAACGGTGATCCATGCGACGGTCACCTCACGATTGGACTACTGTAACGCCCTCTACATGGGGCTGCCTCTGTGCCGGACCCGGAAGTTACAGCTAGTGCAGAACGCGGCGGCCAGGCTGTTACTTGGTCTCCCAAGATGGGAACATGTGCGGCCGGGGCTACGCGAACTGCACTGGTTACCGATTGTATACCGGGTCCAGTACAAAGTGCTGGTTATCACCTTTAAAGCCCTATATGGCCGAGGACCAGCCTACCTGAAGGACCGTCTCTCCTCGTATGAACCCCAGAGAGCACTGAGGTCAGTAGGAAAGAACAGACTGACTACCCCTGGGCCAAGACAAATTAAACTACAGAATACTCGCTCTCGGGCCTTTTCGGCCGCAGCCCCACATCTCTGGAACCAACTCCCAGAGGAGGTGCGGGCCCTGCGGAACCTTGATCAGTTCCGCAGGGCCTGCAAGACCACCCTTTTTAAATTAGCTTATGAATAACTGAAATCCGCCATCAACATCAACTAGAAGAGTGTCAAGGATAGCGTCAAAAATGTTTTAGTTAATTGTTTTAATTCTGGTTTTTAAGGTTAATTTAATGTTTAATTTAATGTTTTTAATGTAACTGTTTTATTGTTGGTGTACCATAGGTCACCGTATTGTTAGCCGCCCTGAGCCTGCTTCGGCAGGGGAGGGCGGGGTATAAATAAAATTTATTATTATTATTATTATTATTATTATTATAAATATTATTGTATAGGAGTGAGTGTGGTATAACCAGGAGATCTGTCTGGCAGCCTAAAACTCTAGCTCTTTTTGTGATGAGCTAGGTTTATTTTCAGGACTGAGATAACTGTGACTAATCCAAGGTCACCCAGCTGGCTTCAAGTGGAGGAGTGGGGAATGGAACCTGGTTATCCAGATTAGAGTCCGCCACTCTTAACTGCTAGACCAAACTGGATCTCAAATTTGTAACTGCACAGTATTATATGATGCTTCCTACCCATTGACTGCTTCCAGGTAAAAAGTAAAGATGTTATCTTCTTGCTTTTTGGGACAGCTCACATATACTACAATTATGTGGGGTTTTTTGTTAAGAAAGCATTGGGTTGTGTTAGTATGTATAAAATGCTAAGGAGGAAACAGTGATCTGAATAATATAATGTGGGCCAGGAGTATGCCAACAGCGGCACACTAAGCTATGTTGTTTGGCACCTAGGGCCAGATCTCCACCCACCCAAGCAACTGGGGCACTGGTCAGTGTTTAAGGTCATCATCTCCTCTCAGATTTACATAGCTACCAGCTGAGTCCAAGGTGAATCTTTGAGATGCTGACAATGCCACTGGATCTTGGCTAGTTCCAAGTATGGTTAGCCAAGTACAACCCTCATATTCTCCCCTCCCCCCCCCCCCATTTTGTTTGGCAGCACATCAGCATTATGAATGGTAGACCTTTTTTTTTCAGCACTTGAGCTGTCAGTCCTTAATATAGTTTGATAAATATCACACACATTGCAGGTTCCATTCTGGTGCAAGCTCATTTTGCTAATATTAGGTAAAAAGTAGAAACAGCATTCATTGTAAAAAATGGTAAATATCTACTGCAGGGGTGTTGAACTCATTTGTTCTGAGGGCCGGATCTGACATAAATGAGACCTTGTTGAGCCGGGCCATGTCAGGCCAGGCCGTGTGTGTTCTTATTTAAAATTAGGTAGCAGAGATATAAACTTTATAAAGGACACAGACAAATACAATTTTTTTTTAAAAAAAAAACCTTAAAATAAAACATGCTTAAAACATTAGCACTTGTTGGTCTTAAAGGTGCTTTCTTTGTATTTCTCCCATGGAATCCAGAGTTCTGGCTCTTTCCTTCCTTCCCCAGGAGACCAGGATGGGGAAGGAAGAGAAGCTTGGCTCAGTAGCTCTGCTGTGCAATTGAGACAAGCTCTCCCTTCCCCCTTCCTCCCTAAGAAGGAAGCAAAAGAGAGGGAGAAGGAAGCAACCAGTTGCTCAGGGGCCTGATAGGAGCCATCCGAGGACCTGATTTGGCCCTCAGGCCAGATGTTTGACACCCCTGATCTATTGTGTTGAATTTTTAAAATTCATGTATAGGCAGTTGTTCATAAGCATGTACAATAATAAGCCATATTCCACTCTGGTTTTTATTTTAGCGATCACCCATGCTGACCCAAGTGGAAAATACATTGATTTTAAAATATGAGCATAAGATGAAAATAACTTGTCTCCATAATTAAGTAATTCAAGGCATGATGAAATGATTGTCAGGACTGTATATGTTTTAGTTATAACTGAAATATGTAACTTCAGTGTTTCTTCATCTTTATTTCAGGATGTTCTGGAAATGAAGATGAGGAACCTAGCTATGTAATTGCAGCACTGGGGAATCCATGGAGTCATAGTGTGAATACGAGACTCATTCATGGACTAGACAGGTAAGGATCCAGAGGTGGCATGTTGTTTCCATTGTCCCATAGTGTGGACTATATTGGAGGCCTTATTGACTAGTTTGACATGTTTATAGTGGGAGATGAGACCATAACATGTAATTTCTATGTCACTATTAGTACATACAAGTAAAACCATGTAAGGTGGCTGAGAGACATTTGTTTCCCTCGACTTCCTTATCCTCAGAATGAATTAGTCATGTGAGCCTATTGAAAGTTTCCTCTGAGCAGCTGCTCCCTTCCCCTACAATGGCTTCAGCTGTGAAGTGTGTGCATGAGGAGAGAGTTGAACATGCTTAATTAAATCTTCCTGATAACCACTTGATTGGCTAAAGGCTGTCTCAGCCTTCTCTTCATCTTCTGTTCTAAGCAATCAATGAAGTGGGGTGATTTCCGCCTCTCACCCATGATCATTTTGGTGGTGGGAACTCAGCTTTCTCTGTAGAGAGCCAGTTTGGTGTAGTGGTGTGGACTCTAATCTGGGAGATCCGGGTTTGATTCCCCAATCCCCACTCCTCCACATGCAGCTGCTGGTGTGAACTTGGGTCAGTCACAAATTCTCTCAGAGCTGTTCTCTCAATAGCAGTTCTCCAAAGGGCTCTCTCAGCCCCACCTACTTCACAGAATGTCTGTTGTAGGGAGGGAAAGGAGATTGTAAACTGCTTTGAGAAGTGAAGGGCGGCATATAAATCCAATATCCTCCTCTTCCTCCTCCTCCTCCTCCTCGTGTTCCTCTCACTAGGATGCTACTTTTGGCACATATGCTTACTATTATCTGAGGCATTTTTGAGTAATGTGGGGCTTTGTTTCATTTCCATTTCACAGTGGAAATTTATGTATTGAGACATTTTCTTACTCTGCCATTTGTCTCCACTTTGGCACTCAGAGTCTACATGTGTGCCTCATTTACAGTAAATAGATAAATGCATATTTGCAATCCATGTAAGAATTAATTCAGTAAAGATAGTCCATCTATATCCAGGAAAGGATATTCATAATCTAGAAACACTACCAGAGTTTTCCTTGATGTACATATTTTTAGAAATAATTACATGTGTTATCCTTCTAATGTTACTTTTAATACATCATATCTCATAAATTTTATGGGATTAATACTTTATAAATCCAGTATTTCCCCATGGCTAATGGGGTTCTCTGTCCCTTTGAAATTAACAATCTAGTCAATTGAGTTCCTGAATGGGCTGTCTTTCTCCTTGCAGTTTTGTTTAACTATTTTCTGGAGGTCATTTTAGTGACTTGCTTGGAGGATGGACTTTTTAATATTGTGTAGTGATTGTAGGTATAGCCTTCTAGAAACCTATACATTACCTTATTTTTCCAGTAATTTCATATCAAACATCAGTTTTACATTTAATGAGCATTTATGTAGCTATTTATTATTGTGTTTTTATAATATCCATCCGCAAACATAATTTCTCTCTCTCTCCAATAGTAAACAACTTCTAGGACTTAAAAGAAGATCCTCTGCTATTTTATTTGACATGGATTGACATGTTAAAAATCTGTTCGTGTTTTTTTTTGGGGGGGGGACATTTATGTTGAAAAAGAAACAATAAAAACAGAATAAAAGGTACAGTGGAATACTTTTCAGCAAGCACAGTATATATTTTTGGGAGTAGCTATTGTTGAAACCTCAGTCATACTGAATTAGATTTTTCAAATGGTATAAAGTCTCATCTTAGCTTTATCTCAAGCTATAGAGATATAATGAATTATTGTTTGGTAAATAACCCACACTTTCAAAACTTCCGCAATGTCTCGAAATGTTTTTATTACATCTTTAAAGATTTTGGCTCGTATTGGCAAAATATGTATATAATCCTATGCAGAGTTACTCCATTCTAAGCTTGTTGAAATAATTGAGTTTAGACTGACCTCTCTCTCGATAGGATTGCACAAGTATATCTTTACACTCAGATTTGTCTTTCCTGAACCTTTGGTTTATTTTTTTTATAAATGCTGAATACTTCTGAGCATGTCCCGATCCCCTGGAAGGTTAATGTATGAAATACAGGAAGCTGAATTAGGGAAATTGCTGACCCGTCGAACAGCAATTTCAGCATTCATGTCTAAGGAGGAACTAACATTGAAGCAAAATCTTTAGCTATAGTCATTTTTCACAAGAGCAGTAGTAGATCCAGGTTGGGTATTGGTCTGAAGCAACAGAACAAAGTTCTAAAGGTCCAATGGCACCTTTAAGACCAACTAAGTTTTATTTGAGGTATAAGCTTTGGTGTACATGCACACGTCCTCAAATACATAGAAATGAACGATAGCAATTCAAATGTATAGAGGCTGAACAGCAAATTAGCATGTAACATGATAAATATATTTTAATATATGCAGAGACAAAACAGGAATAACAAGTTACGTATATAGGGTCAACAGTTGCTTGGATTTAATTAAGGGGGAGCAATAGTGAAACAATAAATATGTCAACATAGGAGATAAATGTGTAAAATAATCCTTTATAATTTTGGAAACTGAGGCACTCCAT
Organism: Heteronotia binoei; assembly: GCF_032191835.1. NCBI lineage: Eukaryota > Metazoa > Chordata > Lepidosauria > Squamata > Gekkonidae > Heteronotia > Heteronotia binoei. The sequence continues at coordinate 90,054,805 of NC_083243.1, read as the reverse complement.
TGGTCTCCTCTCAAGCATGAAGGTAACAAATGGTGTTTCTTCTTTTTTCTCTTTTTTTCTTTTGTTGGGATGGACCAAACAGGATAAACCCCACAGCCAAAGGATAAATGGACACAAATCTGACATCAGGAATCACAAGACTGAGAAACCTGCAGAACACTGCAGCCTCCCAGAACATTCAGTGGGTGACCTCAAAGTAGTTGTTGTATTGCAAAGGAACTTCAGGAACAGAATGGAAAGGGAAATTACTGAATTACAAGTTATTAAAACACTCAGAACAAACACACACACACAAGACTTAACAGGGATAATAATTTCAGCTTTCTTCAGTGTAGCCATTTTATAGGAACAGAGAGTGGATCTTCCCTGTTCCCTTGCTTTCTGTAAAATTGTGCATAACAATACACTTCTGATAAGACAAGACTGTTGATCAGGCAAATACTAAAATACATGTCAGACAATATTGTTTTGCACTCCCTTCTTGCATAGGAAGTGTCAGGACCCAGGGCTATCTTTTGTTTTTGTTTTTTTCCAGCCAGCTGCAGAAACTCTTGTTTATTTCTTTTTGACACTTGTACTGCCAAACTTCAATTTGGTCTTTTTCTGCCAGGATCACACTTGGGCATAAAAGTGACATTACAGGTGAGGGTGGCCTGCATTTTTCATGTAAAATATCAACTATCAATCAGTGTTAATTAATCAAGCATCTTTACCTATACATAAGTTTTGAGAAAATGTAATTTTGTATATTCAATGAGGAGCAATATAGCAAAAAAATTGGAATGTGAACGAAAGTATAAAGATTGAGCAACCTAGTAGGCTGAAGTATTGTGACTGCCTGAAAGGAGTTGCCCTTCTGCAGTGTAGTTTGGCAGTAATGCTTACTAGATGAGGACATGGCAGTACAAGCCCAGGTCTTTTCAATAACAGCTTGTTTGATTATTTACTTATTGAGTTGGTTGTGAATAAGTAGCAAAGGCAAACAAGATTGCCTTTATTCATCATGGGATCCATACTTCTGTGCAGGATTTTTTTTTAGAAAACCCAGCAGGAACTCTTGCATTTTAGGCCACACCCCCTGACATCACCATTATTTTGCACAGGGTTATTTTGTAGAAAAAGCCCAGCAGGAATTCATTTACATATTAGGCCACACCACCTGTGCCAAGCCAGCTGGAGCTCCGTCCCAGTGCATTCCTGCTCAAAAAAAGCCCTGCTTCTGTGGGAAGAGACATACACTCTCAGTCCTTCTCTTTCTTTGGCTCCACCTGCCACTGGAGTTGGGTTTGGCACTTATTTATTTAGATATTTATACCCTGCTTTTCTCCTCAATGGGGACCAAAGACAGCTGACTGTACATGTTAATAGTGAATATACATACAGTGAATGCACCCTGCATGTACATGTGTACATCTATTTGTAAGAGAAAGCCAACAAGTACTCATTTTACAAATGAAACTGAAGACCAGTACCTGGATAAGTGTGGGGCTTAAACCGTGTGTCCAGCTGTACATGTGTTCAGTGTAAAATGAGAATTATTCAATGCCATGTATTCATAGGTGCACTGAGCATGGATTGTACAGGCATTCATTAAAGCCTGTGAACAAAGCTTATGTGGATACCCAAATTGCACCCTCCTTTAGAGAGGCTTGCTATATCAAAATGTGAAAAGTACTGATTTCAGGGATTATTGCTGCAATGAAGAAAAAGAGAGGCTAAAAAACAGATGTGAAATGCCAAGTAATAGCCAGAGAGCCATTCTGAACTGTGCTATGATCCACATAAGTGTGGTTTACCCAGACCTCCTAATGGACATGTGTGGGATGTATACATAAAACAAACACTATCCAAGCACTGCACGCTGAGAGAGTTTATGTCCCACTCCTCTTCTAAAGGGCTTTCATAGAAGAAAAACTATGTTATCTCAGTCTATCTTTAACATTAATCCATTAGACTCTCAAATACAAGTGGTGAATTCTTTATGAGAGCTGATTTGGAAACTAAGTTAAATAAAATGGAAAAGAGACACTATATCATTGTTTTTCATACATTTTTGTCTCTGTACTTATAATTTTATGTTATATTGGTAAAAAAATTAATTTGGTAGGCGTCGCACTAATTTGTACTCAGAACAAAGAAATCAAAAGTTATTGTTTAAGTCTCCCAGTCCCCTGCCTTCTAAATAAGAATGTTCTAGACCTTGAAGCCTTCTCCTAATAGAAGGCTTCCCAGTTTTATTGCAGCTATATTATTTTTGTATTTAGGAACCAGTGGTTTAGTTTTGCTATATTCTTCTGAAGACTCTTAGTGAACTTATACCTCAGCTCCCATATAATTATTTTCTCCATACCTTCTTACATACAAAAACAAGCCAGAAAAAAAAAATACCAAGTCTGATGGAAGTTTTAGAGAATATCTTAATTTATGTACAATAATTTTGCATCCAGCACTGTATGTGTGAACATTTACTCTATGACTCAGGGCTTGGAGAAATCTTATCTGCTCTTGGCAGGAGTCTGCAATCTGCTAACTTGCACTTTGAATTGTTTTTCTTAACATTAGTCAGAAATGCATGTATGTTAAAGAGAGAGTCCAGTGCTGCCCATAAATGAGTGAGGGAATTGGACACTGGCATGATTTCTTTCATGAGTATCAGCACAGTTGTCAACTTGTCATCACATTAAAACTCTTAAGGACTTTCAGTTTATTAGAAAGAACTGCAAAATGCTTTGCTGAAGCTTATGAGTGAGGGGCTCAGATGCTGATTATTTTCTTTTAGTAGATGTCCAGTAGAAATAACTTGAGGATGTCCATCTAGACCAGGGGAGTCAAATATGCAGTTTGGGGGCTGAATCAGGCCCCCGGAGGGCTCCTATCAAGCCCCTGAGCAACTGGCTGTCATCTTCTCCCAGTGTCTTGCTTCCTTCTGCATAACAGCTTGCTTTGCAAAGCTTGCTCAATTGCACAGAAGCTACAGAGCAAAACCTCTATTTTCTTCATTGACTGAGGCTCCTTCCGTGGGGAGAAGGGGGGGAGGAAGAGCTTGCTTTGCCAGGCTCTCTCAATCACACAGCAAAGCTACTAAGCCAAGCCTCTCTGCCTTCTTTTGGCTGCAGCTCCTCCCCCAGTCCCCTGAGGAAGGAAGGAAAGAACCAGAGCTTCCTTTGCCCAGTTCCCTGGATCCCATGGGAGAAATACAAAGAAAGCATCTTTAAGACCAATGAGTGCTAACATTTTAAGCATGTTTTAATTTTTATATATATATATATATATATTTGTGTTTGTGTTTTGTTTTGTTTTAGAAAATTTATATCTCTGCTATCTAAGCTTAAATAGGTACACGTATGGCCTGGTTTGACATGGCTCAGCCCAACAAGGTCTCATTTATGTCAGATCCAGCGCTCATAACAAATGAGTTCGACACCCCTGATCTAGACTGATAAAACTCTTCAGCATAAGAAGAAAAGAAACATGGATACAGAAGAGCCATCTATAACTGTGTTTCTTATGTGAATCTGTATAACTGGGTCATCTATCAAAATATCTATAATACATAAATTCATTTTAGTAGAAAACACAGCACACATGCACACATTCTGCAAGCATAGGAGTATACCAGACTGCCATTGGAAATCCCTGAATCTGAGGTCAAAGTGTGTGAAGAGGAAAAGTTTAACATATATATTTAATTGTTAGATGTTGCTTTTGATACTCAGTCTATAGTGAAAGTAGAATTTACTTTCTAAGTAATTACTTCTCTATTCGGAGAAAAAATAATTTTAGGGGCTCAGTTTATCAGTGCTATGAGCCAAAAAAAATTACTGGATAAATATTACTAAGGCAATGCTATTTAGCTTTCCAAACAGGAAACTGAAATATTTGTGATGTAGTATCAGAAAGTAAATGGCAAGGACTATGCACATAGCAAAAGATTGTCAACTAAGAGCCCAATGCACTGCTAGGAGCATGTTCCTGGAACCAAAGCCAAACTCTGTTCCTTCTGATTCTGCATAATCCCCTGTTTTAAGCAGTGGTTCACGGATCGGTTTTTGTGAGTTTCCTGCATTGTGCAGGGGGTTGGACTAGATAACCCTGGAGGTCCCTTCCAACTCTGATTCTATGATGCAGAAGGTCTTGGGTTCAGTCCATCAGTGCTACAACAGAGAAGGTTGGCAGCATGTGGTTGGTCGAATAGTGAAGAAGATGATGCATATAACTAAATAGCATGCTTGTGTGGGGTAAGATTAATTTAATATTGGAAAAGGACATTGTAGACAAAAGGCATTATGCAAATAACTTTCATGCCATCTTTATTTTCTGAGTGTTTAACTGAGGTGGAGGAAAAACAAACAAGGCAAGAAAATACAGTCATGGATTTCTGGTAGAGGGGACTTCTTATGAGTGACTTATGAGTTTGTTCATGTTGCTGCTTTTTCCCCCCCTGATCCTTGCCTCCTGAAGTGTACTTGTGTGGGATGTATAACTAACACAAATGCTGCCTGTGTACTGTCTGCACTAATTGGATTGGATTTATGGCTCACTTCTCATAAAGTGCCCCAAGCAACCATTGCTGCTGTTCTATAAAAGAACACAGAGGAAATCCCATTCGAAGCAGCTTCCGTTGGACAGGATTTTCTTGTGGAATAAGGGAGGTGGAATGCATTTAGAGTGCTCTATAAAGAGTTTTATTGAATTGTGACCCATTAACCTGGTTTTAATTTTAAAAACCCTTTCAAACCATTGAGCTACGGAGGTCTAATTTTTCCACTGTGGCACACAACAATAAGTGTGTGATTTGCTTGTTTGAGGACAAATTATGCCATGGTATTCATGGATGAACAGTCCAGGTGCTCAGACTTTCCCCCTGTATGTTGTCTGACATCACAGCAGTTATTCCTCATGTGGCAGCCAATGAGCTTCAGTCTTAATTCATCTCTCTAAGCCCCATTGATCACCACCAGAGACTCTTTCAAGGAGAAAAACTTCTCAAATACATTTGCCTCAGGGCTGATTTCTTCTTGCATCACTGGGGCTAATAAACTGTAATCCTGTTAATGAAAGTGCTGGAAAAGTATCACTTTACCCCCTTCTGCTTTTCTCTTGTAAGTTGCCCTTGGATTGCTCAGATCAAGCCCAAACTACCAGCACCAATCTTCTCTCATGGTAACTTGTTTGAGACTGATACCCAACTTCACTAATAACAGCAAAATTTCAGAAGTAGGTTGCATGGTTCATAAATGTAGACTTTAGGAGCTTTCCCCCAATCTTATGAACCCAACAGATATACTGATAATTAAGAATTCCTCTGCGGAGATCAATTTTTACTCTCTAGCAAAATTCACTGTTCATCTGCAATCTTTTGTGCAGTCCACATGGGGGACTGCATTTGCACAGGCCAGCCAGTGGAGGCTCTCTTCCAGCTAATTCTAGTATCTCAACACTGAGGGGACCCTCTCCTCTAAAGAGCATTTTGGAGGATGTCGTCCCTCTCAAACAATCACGTACTCTGCAGGGGAGGGCTCCCTCTTTCCTTCAATTCTTTTTTCACTGCTGCATTGTAAGGACACAATTTCCAGCTGTCTGCTTAATAAGTCAGTTTTTGCTTGTCTTCGCTTCTCTAAGCAGCCTTTCACACATTATGTCTCAGAAGACTCTATTTTAAAAGCTGTACCCAATGTGATATAAAAATGACTAGATCTGACAAGCACTTTCTCTGCCTTTTCTGCCTTGGAGAGGCACACAATAATGCCTCTTGCAAAATCTACCTACAGTTCACTCAGAAGGCCTGCTCTAACCAAGCAGTGCTCCTAAAAGCAAGTTTATGGGAGAAGGCACGTTCATGCTCTGGGAGCTCAGCAGTGAAGGTACTTGGGCTGAAGAAGCTCAGACTCTACCCTTTAAGTCCCCAGCTAGAATTGACCAACCATTGGGCCCACCTTCAATTGTGTTGGCCCCACTGGTTCCAAGGATGGAACTGAAGCATTGGATCTGATCATCTGCTAATTCAGCTGCATGCTGCATGTTGGAACCTCCACTGGTTCCATTGCATAGGGATGAGGTACTTCCTCCTCAAAACACCTTCATTACATGCCTCTTTAATGGCGCTGCCCCTTTCTGAAGAAGAGGTAGAGCCTCAGTGAGACATGTCTGTGGCCCCCTCAACATATCGGCCACCGGACTGGTCTCAGACAGCCCCATGGCAGATGTCTATGCCTCCACCTCCCTGGCAAGGCTACCCTCCACCTTCCCATCACCTTATCCTCAGAAATGGGGCAACTGGCAACCGCAAAGAGGGCATCTGGAACTGAGGCATTCATCCTCATGGAATCATGATGCCACCTTCGCTGTAGTATGGTACTCTCCAGTTTTCCCACTAAAATGTGCTAGTGTGCACTGGTGCACAATTTTTTAGCCCTTAGCACACAGATTTTTTGGCATAGCGCAGTTCCCTCCCCTCCCAGAACTCTGTCTGCTGTGAGCTTCACCCTCAAATCTTCAGACACTTCCCTTTCTTCTCAAAAGAATTTACAAAGCACCCTACCAGCCCCGCCTACTCAATCACCTCCATCTTCCACCTTCATCCACTCATGCCACTTCTCCCCAGAGACTGGAGAGCAAGGGAGAGAAGGCATTTTCCCCTGCCATAGAGATTATTGTGGTCTCATATATGTCAATGTGATTGTATGCTTTATTATTAAAGTATTGATTAGAATAGGTGAGACAGGGTTCCCAACCTTTCGTGGGAAAGTCTTTGGTCCCAGATGGGGATTTTTCCCTTTAAGGTTCAGTGGCCTATCTGGTACTAATTAGCAGAAGTATTTGGCAACAGTAGGTGGTTTTCTTATGTAACAGGGTTTTTGGGCCTTTCCAGCCAAAAGATGACAGAATCTGGCTTTCTGGTTTTTGATTGGATAGAAGGGAGGGGTGGACATTGTGAAGAAAGGTATAATTTAGGAGGAGATCAAAGGGGTTGGTCAGTTAGTTAAGTAACAGTGAGTTTAAGGGAAGCCCCCTGAGAAGCAAGACCCCTCCACACTTCTGCATACACAACCACCTGAAGCCATAGGAGAGGTGATGAAATCCTTTTTGCTATCTATACAATGGCTTTGCTCTTACTAAATGTAATAGGCTAAGGAACCTGAGCATAGGAAAAGCTATAGCCATGTAACTAAGAAACTGTGTAATCGTGTAACCTTGGACCATGGGTCATGTAACCATACACCCATGAGCCCATGTAGCCATGTAATCATGTAACCTTGGGATTATACATTTGTCTCTGGTCTTGTCAGAATGTTGCAGTAATTAAGATTTAAATAAATTTTTAATATCTGTCAGAACCCCTGTATACTTTATCTGTTAACAATATGCATGCTAAGAGGCAGTGCATGTGAGTGACAACTGATAGAATTGCAAGTGAGTGATAGCTAAAGGGGGGTGGTGGGGGGTGGGCTCCCTCTGGGAATCCTACCCCCCCAGGGAAAGTGCATGCGCAATACATAGCCTCTCCTCTCCCGGTGTAGTGAATGCCGCGTGGTCACTGTCTGGCTATGCCTGGCAGATGGTCACTGCAATGGCCTCTCCTGCATTACTGCATCCGTAGCAACACCTTCTCGCTGGTCCCCCCCGTTTTCACAGAGTTTGCTACGTCATGGTGCGACCGAAGTGTCCGGCGGTATAACCGGATGGGCAGGCTGGGCCCACCAACCTCGTCAGCCTAAGAGAAGGAAAACTCTAACATCAAACCCGGGCAGATAGAGCTCGTTAATGTAACACCTACCACCTGGAGGACTCACTGCCGGCGTCCCGGCTTACTGGGCCATGGCAGATGACCCCCAGGTGAAAGGGTGGAGCCAGTACCGCGCACACTGCGCTTCACCTAAAAAATTCCTCTGCGCAGGCCTGAAGGGCATATCCACACACACAACTCACAACGCATCAAGTCCTGCAGCGATAGGCAAGGGGCGAAACGGCAGGTGGAAGGTGCCACTGGAAGCCGCAGTCCCGATCCTGCATGTAGGCGGTTCAGGATATTGGTCGCCTGATGCTAACCCGGAGACGAAAGCATCTTTCGGCAGCACCCTGAACGACCAAGCAGCCTTATCTAGGGACAGCACTGCTTGCTCCACACGGAGAGGGGCCTAGAAAAGGTGGCCTAAACAAAGCTCGTCTCCCCCACCCCAGTTGGCTAGCCGCGGTCAACGGGCATCCTTACTTGCGGTCGAAAAATAACAACAAAGAAAAGGCATGCACCTGCCTCACAAAGTGTGCAAAGACTAAAGCTTGCGTGTTGGAACATCAGAACCATGCTTGACACAGTAGGCAGTGGTCGCCCTGAACGACGCTCTGCTCTAGTTGCCCACGAACTTCTCAGGTTGAATATCGACATAGCAGCTCTCAGTGAGGTCCGTTTCCCTGAGGAAGGTAGTCTTCAAGAACACGGTGCTGGCTATACCCTCTACTGGTCGGGTAAGTCAAAGGCTGAGAGCCGCCTTTCTGGCGTTGGCTTCATGGTCAGGAACTCCATTGCCTCCAAACTCGAAAACCTTCCAACAGGTCACTCAGATCGCATCATGTCCATGCGCCTCCCACTTCAAAACAAGCAGCATGCAACACTCTTCAGTGTGTATGCCCCAACCCTTCAAGCAGATCCTGCAGAAAAGAACAAGTTCTATGCTGATCTACGCAACCTCGTACGGAAAACCCCTACAGAGGACAAGGTGATCATCCTTGGCGACTTCAATGCCAGAGTAGGTAAAGACTCGGAAGCCTGGAAAGGAGTACTTGGCAAACACGGCATTGGCAACTGCAATGACAACGGGCGCCTCCTGCTAGAATTCTGCATGGAGCACCAGCTCACCATCACCAACACTATCTTCCAGCAGAAGAACAGTCTGAAGACAACCTGGATGCACCCACGGTCCAAGCATTGGCACCTTATCGACTACATTCTGGTGCGCCAGAGAGACCTTCGAGATGTCTTACACACCCGAGTAATGCCCAGCGCAGAATGTCATACGGATCATCGTCTTGTACGCTGCAATCTCCGTCTTCACTTTAAACCCACACCCAGGAGAGGAGGTATCCCTCGGAGGAAGTTTCAGGTTGGCAGCCTCCAGTCAGCCGAAGTTAAAGCTGCCTTCCAGGCAAAACTCCAGTCAAGAATTGAGGACCTCAGTTGCCCCACAGACCCTTCTCCAGAAGCACTCTGGGAACACCTAAAAACTACCGTCCTGCAGATCTCTGAAGAAGTCCTCGGGTTCTCCACAAGGAAGAACAAGGACTGGTTTGATGAGAACAATCAAGAGATCCAAGAATTACTGGCAAAAAAGAGATCTGCCTACCAAGCACATCTTGCTCAGCCCTCCTGTCCTGGGAAAAAAGCAACCTTTCGCGCTGCATGTAGCAACCTCCAGCGCAAGCTTCGAGACATTCAGAACGAGTGGTGGACCAAGCTTGCAGAGAGAACCCAGCTGTGTGCAGACACTGGTGATTTAAGAGGGTTCTACGAAGCCCTGAAGGCAGTATATGGTCCATCATATCAGGCTCAGAGTCCCTTGCATAGTGCAGACGGCCAAGTGCTCCTCACAGACAAGGCATCCATACTGAACCGGTGGTCAGAGTATTTTCAGGTTCTCTTCAGTGCCAACCGCGTAGTTCAAGATTCAGCAAACCACCTCACCCCACTTCAACCGGTGAAAACAGAGTTGGATGAGATCCCCACCCTAGAAGAGACTGTTAAAGCCATCAAGCAACTGAAAAGTGGCAAGGCAGCAGGAGTTGATGGAATTCCACCAGAGATCTGGAAGCATGGGGGCACAGTACTACATAGCTCACTTCACAAAGTACTTGTCACCTGCTGGGAACAAGGCAAATTACCACAGGACTTTCGCGATGCAATCATCATCACCCTATACAAGAACAAAGGGGAAAAGTCAGACTGCTCCAACTACCGGGGGATAACCCTGCTCTCCATCGCAGGCAAAATCCTTGCCAGAATACTCCTGAACAGACTGGTGCCCGCCATTGCAGAAGAACTCCTCCCAGAGAGCCAGTGCGGCTTCAGAGCTAACAGGAGCACCACCGACATGGTATTTGTTCTCAGGCAGCTCCAAGAGAAATGCAGGGAACAGAACAAGGGTCTGTATGTGACTTTTGTCGACCTTACCAAAGCTTTCGATACCGTTAGCAGGAAAGGCCTGTGGCAAATCTTGGAACGTTTAGGATGTCCCCCAAGGTTCCTCAGCATGATCATCCAGCTACACGAAGACCAGCGAGGCCAAGTCAGACACTGCAACGACCTCTCGGAGCCCTTCCCAATAGGCACAGGTGTAAAGCAAGGCTGCGTTCTCGCGCCAACTCTCTTTACGATCTTCTTTAGCATGATGCTTCAAAGAGCCGCAGTAGATCTAGATGAGGACGATGGTGTCTACATCCGCTATCGCACCGATGGCAGCCTGTTCAACCTGAGGCGACTAAAGGCACACTCCAAGACAATGGAAAAACTCATCCGAGAGCTACTGTTTGCTGATGATGCTGCACTCGTCTCCCACTCGGTATCAGCTCTGCAGCATATGACGTCCTGCTTTGCAGAGGCTGCCAAGCTATTCGGCCTAGAAGTTAGTCTGAAGAAGACAGAAGTTCTCCACCAGCCTGCACCCCAGGAAGATTATCACCCTCCCTGCATCACTGTGGGTGAATCAGTTCTGAAGACAGTCCAGCAGTTCAGCTACCTGGGGTGCATCATCTCCTCAGATGCCAAGATCGACAAGGAGATTGACAACAGGCTGGCAAAGGCAAACCGTGCATTTGGCCGACTGCACAAAAGAGTGTGGAGCAACAAGCATCTGAAAAAAGGCACAAAGATCAATGTTTACAAAGCGGTTGTGATGACAACCCTCATCTATGGCTCCGAATCGTGGGTTTTATACCGTCATCACCTGCGACTCCTTGAGCGCTTTCATCAGCGCTGCCTTCGCACCATCCTCAACATCCACTGGAGTGACTTTGTGACCAACACTGAAGTCCTCAAGCGGGCAGAGGTTACCAGCATCGAGGCACTGCTGTTGAAGACGCAGCTGCGCTGGGCAGGGCATATTTCTAGGATGGAAAACCACCGCCTTCCCAAGATTGCCCTGTATGGCGAACTCTCCACCGGCCATCGAAATAGAGGGGCACCAAAGAAGAGGTACAAGGACTCCTTGAAGAAATCCCTTAGCACCTGTCACATCAACCATCACCAGTGGTCTGACCTAGCCTCAGATCGCAAAGCATGGAGGCACACCATCCACCAGGCTGTCTCTTCCTTTGAGAACACACGCATAGCTGGTCTTGAGGACAAAAGGAGATTGAGGAAGAATCGCACTGCTACAGGACCAACCCTAAATCAGACTTTTCCCTGCAGCCGCTGTGGCCGGACCTGCCTGTCCCACATTGGTCTTGTCAGCCACCAGCGAGCCTGCAGCAAACGTGGACTATTGCACCCTTCTTAAATCTTCGTTCGCGAAGCCAAGCCGAGAGAGAGATAGCTAAAGAGCCAGAGCTTCCTTTGCCCAGTTCCCTGTATCCTATGGGAGAAATACAAAGAAAGCATCTTTAAAACCAGTGAGTACTAACATTTTAACATTTTAAGTTTTTTAAAAAACATGTTTGTGTTTGTCTGTGTTCTTTATAAAATGTATATCTCTGCTACCTAATCTTATGTCAGATCCGGCCCTCATAACAAATGAGTTTGACACCCCTGCTCTAGACATAGTTTATCCTGATTTTAGTAGGGATTTTGATGAGGTTCAATATACTGTTCTTGTTGACAAGTTCGTAAAATATGGTTTGGGACCTGTTACTATTAAGTGGATCTCTAACTGGTTGAAAGATTGCACCCAAAGAGTGTTTGGGCTGTATTAACCGAAGGATAGTGTCCAGATTCAGATGTTCCCCAGAGAGTACTTAGATCTGGATCACAAAATCTGCTAGTAATCCCCGGACCGAAGGAGGCCCAACTGAAATCAACCAGAGATAGGGGCTTTTCAATCACAGCCCCCTGCTAGTGGAACAAGTTACCGGATGAAGTGAGGGCCTTGTGGAAACTTGGGCAGTTCCACAAGGCCTGCAAGACTGTCCTCTTCCGGTTAGCATACAACTGAATGGCATTTAAGAACTTCAGAGGAAGCCCGTCACCATCAGATTAACATCAAATTAATAGACTGTCTCTGTTTCTGCTGTCTTAATTGTTTTAACTACTGTAAATTATTGAATATGTATTTTAATAATTATTAATTTTATTGTTCTATGTTTATATGTTGTAAACCACCCTGAGCCCACCTCGGTGGGGAGGGCGGGATATAAATCAAATAAATAAATCAAGTGAAGTGATGGTATCGCTTTACTTTGCTCTGGATAGACCTCACCTAGAGTATTGTGTTCAGTTTTGGAACCACAATTTAAGAAGGATCTAGATAAGCTGGAACATGTCCAGAGGAGGGCAACAGAGATGCTGAGGGGTCTGGAGGCCAAGTTTTATGAGGAAAGGTTGAAGGGGCTTGCTGCATTTTAGCCTAGAGAGGAGATTTGAGAGGTGATATGATCACCAACTTCAAATACTTGAAGGGCTATCATATATCCAATCCAATATCATCATATAGAGGTTGGCACAAAGCTGTTTTCTGTTGCCCCAGATTGTCAGACCAGAACTAGCAGGTTGAAATTAAATCAAAAGAATTTTCAGCAAAATATTAGGATGAACTTCCTGACAGTTAATGTGGTTCTTCAGTGGAACAGGCTTCCTTGAGAGGTGATGGGCTCTCCTTTCTAGGAGGTTTTTAAACAGAGGCTTGATGGCTATCTAACAGCAATGAGGATCCTGTGATCTTGGTAGATCATGAGAGGGAGGTGATAGCCCTGTGCCTGTCAGTACAGCAAATTAACACAGATAGGTATGCCACCGACTCCTCTAGAGGATCATGTTGAGGAGACATGAATGGTCAAGCTCCACTGCATTCCCTCTAGACACTTGGCAAAAGATGGGAGATCTTCCCTTCAAAGAAACTACATTATTTTCATTCACAACTGATGAGTTCCTTTCCCAAACTGAGAAAAACAAGCAAACAGCTTGTTTGTTTGGTATCACATCAGCTTGGGCTGCCCTATACAGGCCCAGGCTCATGTACAGCTTTCAGCAATCACAGTCTCCATATCCTAGGCAAATAAAGCAGCAGCCTCATTTGACACAGCATCCTGTCCAGTGATCATTTTCAGGGTCCCTGTCCAGGGCAAGTGCAGATCAGGTCATAGGCCAAGACAGTTGGTCCACCAGCATCAACTGTTACCTAAGGATGTGCACCAGAACCCCAAAGACTCATTCTGACTAGTACCAGCAGGGAATCGGCTTTCTGTCAATTTTAAGGACTGTCTAGCTGATTACAGTGATAGGTGTCACGTTCTCAGGGTGCAGGCAGGCAGGAGTCCAAAGCCAGTCCAAGGTTAAAGTCCAGGAAGTCAAGCAGGAGCCAAGTCACCAATGTAGAATCACAAACTGGAATCAGAAGTCAATGTCCAAAAGCCAAAAGATCAGGGTGCCAAGGAAATCAAGCAGGTCAGGATTAGGAATCAGGAAGGAGCATGGATGCAAACAAGAGAATAGACTTGTTGCTTCCACAAGGTTACCAGGTCCTGGGTGGGAGCTATATGGGAGTCTCAATCAGCCTGCTCCCTGGGTGGCAGTGACTCTGCTAGAACTCAGGGCTGAGAGATCTGAAGCATCGGCGTGCCTCATGTCTTCACTCTGAAAGTTCTTTCTGGAGCCTGCTTCGAATTCTTGAGATGGGAGGAGGAGAGCTTGGAGGCGATTGTCAACAGTTGCATGGAGAGTGATTGATGGGCCAGCTGCTGTTTGTTCAGCTGAGAAACTGGCTGACAACTCTTCCAGGTCTGTTAACCCTTCGTGACACTATCCCTACCCCCACAGGACCCCTCCCCCACAGACGGGCCAGGTTGGTCATTGTAGGCTGTGTGTGGAACTGCTGCACGAGGTCAGGAGCATGTAGGTTGTCCGCGGGTTCCCATGAACGATCCTCGGGGCCATAGCCTTCCCAGTCCACAAGGTACTGGAGGTCCCCGTGGTGGATTTGGGAGTCCAGGAGCTGGTGGACCTTGTATTTCTCCTCGTCATCAACCAGGACAGGAGGAGGCAGCGATGGAGGCGGTGGTTTGATGGGATCCGGCGGTGCAGCAGGAACAAGGAGGGACCGGTGGAAGACTGGGTGGATGCGGAGGGTGGCCGGAAGCTGTAGCCGTGGTTGATTTGGTCCATGAACAGGTAAGGTCCTGTGAAGAGAGGGTCCAGCTTGCAAGACTGGCCAGGCTGACACAGGTTACAGGTGGAGAGCCAGACGTGGTCCCCGGGCTTCAGTGGGGGCCCCACCTGTTGCTTTCAGTTGGCGGCTGTCTTGTAGGCCTCTTTAGCCTGTTGGAGCTGCTCTCGGAGCAAGTCCTGGGGAGCCCAGAGTTCCTGCAGGTGCGCATCAGCAGCAGGGACTGTTGTGGGGGGCAGGACTATGGGGAAGAAGCGAGGGTGGTGGCAGCAAATGGGGTTGTTTCGTGGATGCATGTACAGCTTTGTTGTAGGCAAACTCAGCCAGGGGTAGCAAAGCAGCCCAGTCATCCTGCTGGTAGCTGGTGTAACAATGCAGGTATTGTTCCAGTGTGGCGTTGGTGCGTTCGGTCTGCCCATCCATTTGGGGATGGTACACTGAGGATAAATGCACCTGGGTGCCTAAGCTGGAGTTCAGGGCTTGCCAGAATTGCGAGGTGTACTGGGGACCTCGGTCTGAGATCAAGTGTGCTGGGAGCCCATGCAGGTGAAAGATGTGCTGGAGGTAGAGCTGGGCTGTTTCAGGAGCCATGGGCGGCTTGGGACATAGAACAAAGTGAGCCATCTTGGTGAAGAGGTCCACCATCACCAGGATGCAAGTGTGCCCCTTGGACCTGAGGAGCTCGGTGATAAAGTCCAGGGAGATGATGTCCCAGGGTCCTACAGGCATGGGTAGGGGATGCAAAAGCCCTGGGGGCTTGGCCAGTACATCCGTGGCCTGCCAGCAGACCTCACAGAAACCGACATAGTGGGCCATGTTGGCACAGACGCGAGGCCACCAGAACTCCCGCATGAGCAGGTGCAGGGTCTTGTGTTGGCCGAAGTGCCCCGCAGGAGGGGAGTCATGGGTCAGACGGAGCACATTGGCCCGGAGGGGCCCCTGAGGCATGTATAGGTGCCCACGGGGCAAGAGGAGACTTTGGCGGGTAGAGAGGTCCCTGGCTGGGCCATCTTGCACTTCCAGGAGGCGTTGTTGAGCCCAGGGGTCTTGGGCCTGGCTGGCCTGGATGTCTGCAGCCAAGGTTGGGTGACTCATGGTGGCAGCGAAGACCAAGGGTGCAAGGATGAGCCCAGTTGGGGTATCCTCCGTTAGAGGCACAACGTACTCTGGTTTTCGGGAGAGGGGGTCCGCTTTCTGGTTCTGCGGGATGTAGGTAATCCGGCAGTCAAACCAGGAAAAGGAGAGGAACCACCGGATCTGATGCTGGGTGAGGCATCAAGCAGTCTGTAGATGCTCCAGGTTCCAGTAGTCAGCCAGGATCTGGACGGGGTGGTGGGCCCCTTCAAGGTGATGCCTCCTGTAACGTACTGAGACAGGAGACGTTGGTAGGGCAACATGCTTTAATGGAGGCACGTTACAAGAGAGAGAACACGCGGGCCGGGTCCCGCTTATGTACAACTCCGGGAACCTCCCTCCAGACAGGCCAGTCCAATCCTGGCCTGTTGAACTTCCCGCCACAGCTGGTGATTGGCTGGGAGTTCGTGCCCTGCGCTGAGCAGCCCGGGGACAGTCCGGTCGCTCCGCGCAGGGTCGCGCTGGCTGGTTTTATGTTGTTGCGTTATTGCGTTGTATTGTTATCTTGATACACTACACCCCTCCCCCCCTAGTTGCTGTACATAGTCTCTAAGGTAGGCCGGAGGTCGGCGCTCCCGGGTGGATCGTCTAGGAGCTGCCTGTGGTGTCGGCGCTGCTTCGGCCGCGGGAGTCTCTCCGGGGGCCGAGGCTGCTGTGGGTTGCTGGTCGATCTCTGTGGGTCGCTCGGCCTCTGCTGGTCCAGGGAGTTCGCTGGCGGGCAGGGTCGGTGCTGGCGCTGTGGCCTCTGGCAGACCCCTAGCCGGCTCTCTCCCGGGTACTTCCTCCTCCACGTCGATCGGCCCTTCCGGTAGAGTGCGGCGGCGCAGCTGGTCGATGTGCCGCCGAAGAGTCTGGCCCCCCTCTGTGGATACCTCGTA
This sequence comes from Heteronotia binoei, assembly GCF_032191835.1. Classification (NCBI taxonomy): domain Eukaryota; kingdom Metazoa; phylum Chordata; class Lepidosauria; order Squamata; family Gekkonidae; genus Heteronotia; species Heteronotia binoei. Next base: position 90,038,487 of record NC_083243.1, on the reverse strand, counting down.
ATGACGGGTCCCAATTACCTGCCTCACCCGACCCGCCACCCACATGGGTCCCCGGGCGTAGTTTCGTGCGAACACGGGATCCCCCGCGAAGAACCCTTGGGCTGCCTCCCGGACCTCCGGGGACCCTCGGATGTCCGAGGCTCGGTTGGGGTGTAGCCTGTCGAGCCTCGTGATGAGTTTGCGCCCCATGAGGAGCTCTGCCGGGCTTACCCCCGTGACCGGGTTGGGGGTTACCCGGATGTCGAACAGGAAGGCGGCTAGTCTGTGGTCCCAGTCACCCTGCACTATCCGGCCCAGGGCTTCCTTGGTCGTTCGGACCATTCGCTCCGCCTGTCCGTTGGTGGCCGGGTGGAACGGGGCAGACCTTATGTGTCTAATCAGGTACCTCTGCAGGAATGCCTGAAATTCCCCAGAGGTGAAAGCCGCCCCGTTGTCTGTGACAATAGTGTCCGGAATACCATGGGTGCTAAGGGCCCGGCGCAGTGCCCGTATTGCGGCTGCTGATGAAGTGGACGCTACTGGAATGACCTCCAGCCATTTGGTGTAGGCGTCCACCATGATCAGAAAGATCTGTCCCTGGAAGGGCCCCGCAAAATCTAAGTGGAGCCTGGACCAAGGTTTCCTAGTGGTTTCCCACCGTGTGACTGGGGCGCTTGGTGGCTCGGGGCGTGACTCCTGACATGCGCTGCACCTCTGCACCCAGTTCTCGATCTCCTCATCCATCCCCGGCCACCAGACGTAGCTCCTAGCTAGAGCCTTCATCCTGACTATGCCGGGGTGGGTCTCGTGGAGTGACTCCAGAACTCGCTTCTGCAGCGGGGGGGGGGGGGAACCACCACCCTGCTTCCCCATAAGATGCACCCTTTGTGGGCTGCTAGCTCCTCTCTCCTCATTTTGTAGGGCATAAACTCTTCCCCCATGTTCCCTTCTGGCCACCCCTTCACCAACCAGTCGAGAACCCTTGCCAGTGTTTTGTTCCTCCCTGTAGCCTTTGGGACCTCCGCAGCATGGAGGGGGTGTTCCGGGAGGGATTCGACCAACATGACCAGGTGTGCGGGGGCTGGGTCAGGTTCTGTGACGGGTAGCGGCAAGCGGCTGAGCGCGTCCGCGTGGCCCATAGCCTTGCCGGCCCGGTGGACCAGTGTGTACGTGTATGAGTTGAGGAATTGGTTCCACCTCAACACGCGCTGTGAAAGTATTTGGGGGGTTTGGCGGTCAGGGGCCAACAGACCTCAGAGCGGCTTATGGTCTGTAGCTATTGTGAACCTCCGCCCATACAGATAATCATGGAACTTGCGGACCCCCACCACGATTGCCAGAGCCGTTTTGTCTATCTGCGCGTAATTGCGCTCGGCCGGTGTGAGTGTACGGGAGTAGTACGCTACCGGTACCTCCCTCCCGTCCGGGAGTTGGTGCCCCAGGACTGCTCCCAACCCATAAGGCGACGCATCGCAAGCCAGGATGACGGGGAGGCCCTCGTCAAAATGGTGGAGCACCGCGTTGGACACCAGGACATCCTTGACCGCCTGAAACGCGGCGGCTTGTTGTTTGCCCCAAACCCAAGGGGCTTTTTTGTCCAGCAACCGGTGTAGGGGTTCTGCTAGGGCTGCCTTGTGGGGGAGGAATCAACCGGTGTAGGGGTTCTGCTAGGGCTGCCTTGTGGGGGAGGAATGAATGGTAAAAATTAAGCACCCCCAAGAAGCTTTGTAGCTCCGCTTTGCAGGTGGGGGCCGGGGCTTGCACGATGGCTCGGGTCTTTTCCTCCGTTGGGTGGATTCCCGCTGCGTCTACGGCGAACCCCAGGAACTCCACCCGTGGTACCCCCAGCAAGCATTTCTCCCTCTTGACCTTGAGACCCGCTGCCTGGAACCGGCGGAGCACCTCTCTTAGGTGGTTGCAGAATTCTTCGGAGTCCAGGGCGGCGATTAAAATGTCATCGAAGAACGGTTGAACTCCGGGGATCCCTTTAAGGAGAGCGTCCATTATACTTTGGAAAATCCCGGGGCAACGCTAACCCCAAACTGTAGCCTCCGCACTCGGAAGGCCCCCCTGTGTGTCACAATAGTTTGGGCCTCCGCCGTCTTAGTATCTACCAGGAGCTGTTGGTAGGCCTGTGCCAGGTCCAGCTTCCCGAAGATCTTAGACCCCCCTAGGGCAGCCAAGATGTGGCTCACCACCGGCACTGGGTAGGGGTTATCCTGCAGTACCTTATTTATTGTGCACTTATAGTCGGCACAGATCCGCACCTCCCCGTTTGGCTTGATCGAGGTTATGATGGGAGTCTCCCAGGTGGCGTAGTCCACCGGCTCCAGGATCCCTTGGGCAGTGAGGCGGTCTAGTTCAGCCTCTATCTTTGGTTTCAAGGCGAACGGGACCCGCCTCGCCTTGAGCCGGATCGGCCTGACCGTCGGGTCTAGTGGTAGGGAGATTGGCGGCCCTTTGTAGCTCCCCAGGGAGCCGTCAAACACGTCTGGGAACTCTTGGCATATCTCCACAAACCCCCTGGGTGTTAAGGTTTGCCCCACCCCCTCCAAGCGGATCCCCAAGGGCTTGAACCACGCCAGTCCTAGCAGGGTGGTAAGCTGGCGCTTTACCACCAGGATGTCCAGCGGGCCGTAGAAGGACCCCCGCTCGACTTGCACCCGGGCCCACCCCATGATTTGTACCGGGTTCTTCTGAAAGTCCCAGAGTATGAAGTCCACCGGCCTTAGTTGAAGCCGCTGGCGGGGGCACAGTTTCCTCAGGGTCTCCTCTGCTATAATGGAAATGGAGGAACCTGAGTCCACCTCCATTTGGCAGGGGTTCCCTTCGATGAGGACCGCCATTTTGATCTTGTCGGGGGTGGCGAGGGGCAAGTTCAGTACCTGTAGGGTTGTGGAGGCTGTGGAGTGGAACTCCGCCGACTCGTGGTGCGTGGTCGGCCTCCGGTGGTTGGGCTTGGCTCGGCAAGCCCTTGCAATGTGGCCGGTCTTTCCGCAGCTCCGGCAGTCCCAGGTCCGGTACTGGCAGTCCCTTCTGTCGTGGGGGTCACCGCAGCTGGCGCATTTGGTGGCCGGCGGTCTCTCCGTCGCTGGGGATCGTTCGGCCGCTTGGGGTCGTTGCGGCGCGCGGTTGGTTGCCCCTGTTGGGCGGCGCAGCTGGAACGCTTCTCCCTCGTCCTGCCGGTCAGGGTCCAGCTCCTCGTGGTGGACTGCGTCGGTCCTCGCTCTGGGGAAGGTCTTCGAGGTTCTCTCGAACGCCATGGCTTTGCTGAAGGCGCTCTGGAGGGTGAGGTCTTCCTTCGCGAAGAGCCACTGCTGGAGCCTTTCGTTGCGAAGGCCTCAGGTGAACCGATCGGCCAGGGTCTCCTCCAGGTGGGGGAAGTTGCAGTTGCCTGCGATCTGGCGTAGGGCTGCCAGGTAGTCGGCGGCCGATTCTCCCGTGGCTCGGTCCCTCCTGTGGAAGAGAAACCGGCGGGCCACCAGCGAAGGTTGGGGCAAGAAATGGCCCATGAGGAGCCTGACGACCTCCTCATAGGACTTCTCTGTGAGTCGGGCGGGGGCCAAGAGACCTTTAGCGATCTCGAAGGTGGCCGCCCTGCAGACGCTCAGGAGAACGTCCCTCTTCATGCTGTCCTCTGTGATCCGGTTGGCCCTCAAGTAGCATTCAACCCGTTCCGAGTAGGACTCCCAGGCCTCGGGATTCGCGGGGTTGAATGTCTCGATGTGACTGGTGGTACCGCTTTGGTGAGCCATGCTGATGGCGGCGGCGGTCGTGGCCTGTGGGTTGCCCTGTCTTCGATGTAGCCGACGTGGCTAGAATCCCACCTTCGTCGCCACTGTAACGTACTGAGACAGGAGACGTTGGTAGGGCAACATGCTTTAATGGAGGCACGTTACAAGAGAGAGAACACGCAGGCCGGGTCCCACTTATGTACAACTCCGGGAACCTCCCTCCAGACAGGCCAGTCCAATCCTGGCCTGTTGAGCTTCCCGCCACAGCTGGTGATTGGCTGGGAGTTCATGCCCTGCGCTGAGCAGCCCGGGGACAGCCCGGTCGCTCCGCGCAGGGTCGCGCTGGCTGGTTTTATGTTGTTGCGTTATTGCGTTGTATCGTTATCTCAATACACTACACCTCCAAACCTCGAAGGACAGGAAGGGTCTTCTTGGACCCTGATGGCCAGGAAGGGTCCTCCCACTGGGCATCAGCTGCCGCGAGTAGTATGCGCAGGATTGTAGCGGCTGGGAAGAGTCCTGTTGCTGGGGTGGCACTGCACCAAGGGTCACACTGGAGGCATCGGTCTCTACTGTGAATGGCAGCTGTGGGTCTGGGTAACGCAGGAGTGGCTCGGTGGTGAAGCAGGTTTTCAGAGTGGTGAAGGCATGGTTTGCCTCTGGAGTACAGTGAAATGGCTCTTTGGGCCGGAGGAGCTGGGTCAGAGGCGTGATTATGTCAGCATAGACAGGGATGAACTGGTGGTAATAATTAGAAAAGCCAAGGAACCGCTGTATGTCCTTGCAGTTCCGCGGCGTCTGCCAGGTCAGGACCACCTTGACTTTGTTCGGGTCCATCCGAGTCCCATGGGGTGATGTGGCCAAGAAACTCCACTGCTGTTAAGTCAAAGGCACACTTTTCAATTTGACGTAGAGACCATGCTAGTGCAGGCATTGCAGGACCTGGCAGACGTGCCCTGCATGCTGGGTGGAGCTTTGGGAATAAATTAAAATGTCATCTAATTAAATGATCACAAAGTGGTCAAGCAGGTCGCGGAAGATGTCGTTCATCAGCCTTTGGAAGACAGCGGGGGTGTTGGTCAGGTCGAAAGGCATCACGAGATACTCGTACTGGTCATAACAGGTCCCGAAAGCCGTCTTCCATTCGTCTCCTGCGCGGATCTGCACCAAGTTGTACGCGCCCCGGAGGTCCAGCTTGGTATAGACCTGGGCCCCCTTAAGGTGATCCAGTAGTTCTGGAATCAGTGGCAAAGGGTAGCGGTCCTGCCTGGCGATTTTGTTCAGGACCCAGTAGTCATTGCAGGGCTGGAGCTTGCCACCTTTCTTCTTGACAAAGAGAACAGGGGCGGACAGCGGGGACGTAGATGGCCGGATGAAACCACGTTCCAGGTTTTTGGCGAGGAAGTCCCGCAGGGCTGCTAAGTCTGGTTCGGACATGGGGTAGAGCCCTCTCATAGGCAGGGGTGCCCCTGGTACCAAATTGATGGCGCAGTCATAAGGACGGTGTGGGGGGGCGGGGCTGGTCAGCCCCCTTTTCCTCAAAGACATCGGCAAAGTCTGTGTAGGTCGGGGGAAGTAGAGGACCAGCAGCCGGAGCGGTGGTGGCCAGGGTGGCCGACCGGGCCTGGTGAAGACAAGGGTCCTTGAAACTCAGCTTTCCCTGTGCCCAGTCCATGGGCTTTATGAGCTTTATGAGCCAGGAGAGTCCCAGAATGAGGGGAAAGTGGGCCATGCAAGGAACATCGAATTGTACTTGCTCATGATGGTGTTGGATCTGGAGCGTAACTGGGTGGGTCTCCTGGGCCACTGGAGCGGAGGAGGCACCTGTCGATGGCTTCAACCAAAGTCGGAGTGTCTTTGTCCTGCACCGGGATCTGATGCTGCTTCACAAAGGCCACGTCAACAAAGCAACGGGCAGCCCCAGAGTCAACCATGGCATAGATGAACAGCCAGTGCCCGTCTGGCAAGCCAAGTGTGACCGGTACGAGGAACGGGCCCTGGCCGATAATGTAGGGTTCAGGGGACCCGGCTAGATGCCCCAAGTTGGGGGGTCCACTCAGACTTGGGGCTGGTCTTTTACTTGCGGCGGTGGCACGGTACTGGGCTGGGTGCGCTTGGCAGGCCTCAGCTGGCCCCGCCCCTCCACAGTACAGGCAGAGATTCTGTGAGCGGCACCATGCTTTTTCCTCGTTGGTGAACCGCGGCCATGCAGCCTCAAGTCTCATGGCCTCGGGGTTATCAGTCTCGGGACTGGTGTGCATCGGGGTTGTCACCATCGCTAGGTGGCAGGGCAGCTGAGAGGGACGGGCACTGCTTCACGCTTGGCAGCGGCTTTCCAGGTGGCCATAGATGCGGAAACACAGTGTGATTAGGCCTTGCAGTGTGGCCAGTCGGTCTACTCATGACAGCTCATCAAGGACTTTGTCAGCCAGCCCCTCCGTATACTGGTCCATGAGGGCAGCCTCATTCCAGGCGAGGTCTTGGGCCAGAAGCTTGAACTCGGTGGAATACTGGGAAACCAAGTCCCTACCCTGCTTCAGGGTCTGGATCTACCGATTGGCAGTGGCTGCTCTCTAGGAGTTAGCAAAGGCTACCGCCATATGATCCAGAAAGCCTTGGTAGTCAGTCAGCAGGGGCGATGGGGCTAGAAGCAAGGGGGTAGCCCATTTAGCTGCCTGCCCCTTTAAGAGACTGACAATGAAGCATACCTTGGTCTTGTCGTTGGGGAAGTCTCTGGCACATAATTCAATATACAGTTTGCACTGTGCCAGGAATGCAGGAAACTCTTCCATCTTCCCAGTGAACTTCTCTGGGGGAAACACCGGGCACTTGGGTGGGGCAGCAACAGTGGCCTGCTGCTGTTGCAGGTGAGCCACTATTTGAGTGAGGTGCTGTACCTGAGTGAGCAAGGCTGCTAGCTGCCCAGAGCCTCCGCTTGCCTCCTCATCCATCTTGTGGAGTGAGTGTGTGGGTGGAAGCAATCTATCACATTCTCAGGGTGCAGGCAGGCAGGAGTCCAAAGGCAGTCCAAGGTCAGTTCAGGAAGTCAAGCATTAGCCAAGTCACCAATGCAGAATCACAAACCAGAATCAGAAGTCAGTGTCCAAAAGCCAAAAGGTCAGGTTGCCAAGGAAATCAAGCAGGTCAGGATCAGGAATCAGAAAGGAGCGTGGATGCAAGCCAGAGAATAGACTTGTTGCTTTCACAAGGTTACCAGGTCCTGGGTGGGAGCTATATGGGAGTCTCAATCAACCTGCTCCCTGGGTGGCAGTAACTCTGCAAGAACTCAGGGCTGAGAGATCTGAAGCGTTGCTGTGCCTCAAGTCTTCACTCTGAAAGTTCGTTCTGGAGCCTGCTTCGAATTCTTGAGATGGGAGGAGGAGAGCTTGGAGGAGACTGATCGTCAACAGCTGACGCTGGTGCCTGGCGAGTGACTGATGGGCCAGCTGCTGTTTGTTCAGCTGAGAAACTGGCTGACAACTCTTCCAGAGCTGTTAACCCTTCCAGCTCCTCTTCATCAGGGCTCATGACAATAGGTGGTGGGGTGTTATCTATAGTTAGTGTTAGGACAGAGAGCCAAGTGCCATCACCTTGCTTAACATATTTTCATTACAGAATCAGCAGACTCTTACTCAGTGGACCACTGGCAGAATAGGGGGAAAGAAGGTTCTGAATGAATGGTAGTTATACATTGCTGACTTCTAGGTCCTTTCTGCAAGGTATGTGTGAAATCACTGAGTGCCATAAATGCCTGTTTGAACTTGTGATTCGGTCACCAAGGCGTGAATAACATATATCAAAGGCCACTGAAATATCTATGAGAGTCAATGTAGTGTTTACAAGCATGAGGTATGAACTGGGAGTTCCAGTGAAAATCTCAGCTCAGCCATTAAGTCATTGGAATGTCTCAAGCAAGTTGCTGTCCTTATAGTGTCTGCTGTTGGTTTACTACAAAAAGGAAATAACTCTAACTTACCTTAAAGGATGGATGTAAAGATTATTTCGATTATGTATGTGAAATCATTTTCATGCTTAGAAAAAAACCCTATGTATTACCAGTTAACACCGCTCACTAGCATTGGTTGTAATGTTGTGATTCAAGATACCAGTTTCAGTGTTCTTGTGTGTTGACTCACATCAACATGAAATTGCACAGCAACATGAAATTTGATGCTAAATAATAAAAGTGAACCATTTCCATAGATTTAAGAAGCTTCTGCCTGGTGCCTATCCAGATGATTCAGTCCTTAGGCATGTAGCCAGCTGGATGTCAAACCTGTATACTGACCATATGGTGACTAGCCTGTCTGGTGTGAAGGTAGCGGACATTACTCATGTTCTAGTAGACAGCTGGTAGACACTACTGGGGAGGTCATGGCACATATTGGCACCAGTGATGTGTGGCAATGCAGTCATGAGGTCCAGGAGGAAAAATTTAGGCTGGTAGGCAGGAAACTCAAGGCCAGGAACTCCAAGGTAGGCTTCTCAGAAGTGCAACCTGTTCCACATGTAGGTCCAGAGAGACAGTCACAAATTAGGAGTCTTCAGCAGGAACTCATTTGCATATTAGGCCACACTCCTTGATGCCAAGCCAGCCAGAACTGCATTCCTGCTAAAAAATAAAAGCCCTGGGAGTCTCAATGTATGGATGAGATGACGGTGTAGGAAGGAAAGGTTCAAGTTAGTTAGGCACTGGAATGCTTTTTGGAACAAGTGGGAGCTGTACAAAATAGACAGTCCCCACTTGTCCCAGAAGGAACCAGGCTTCTGGAGCTTAAAATCAAAAAGGTGGCAGAGCAGTTTTTAAACTGAATTTTGGGGAAAAGCTGAAAGAAAGTGAAATGTCTCTGGTTCAGGATGGCTTATCTCAAAGAGATGAAGGATTAGCTGTTACTTTTTCTGCAGGGCAATGGATTAGAGTTATCCACTGAGATGATGACAAACAATATGGACTGCCTGGCAAGGTCTCAAGGCAGCTGGAAGAAGGTTGCGGGCCTAACAACCCTGGGATATGTTTATATACAAATGCCAGAACTGTCCAAGGTAAAATCAGGGAGCTGGAATGCTTCGCGTTGGGAAAAAACATAGACTCTGTGGGCATTTCAGAAACTTGGTGGGATGAGGAAAATCAGTGGGACATACTGATTCCTGGATATAAATTGTATCGGAAGGATGGAGGGAAGGGTTGGAGGTGGGGTGGCTCTGTATGTCAGTGAGGGGATACAGTCCAGTAAGACTGAGAAGGTAAGAGAATTAGATTCCCTTCTGGAAATGCTATGGGTCGAAATAGAGGGCCCAAAAGGAAACTTAACTCTGGGAGTTTGTTATCACCCACCAGATCAAAGGTAGAGAATGATTATAAAATGACGAAAGAATTAAATATAGTGGCTAGATGAAATAACTTTGTGATAACAGGTGATTTTAACTGCTCACACATTGATTGGGTCAATATGTGTTCAAGTCAGGAGAAAGATTGCCTGATTCCGCACTCACCATGCTCCAGGGCAGGCTTCCGTTTCTGTGTGGAGCAAGCTGGCTTCGCACCAGCTGCTCTGTGCTGCCATTTTGCCCCGGGGCAACCTGCGATTTGTGACGCAGCAACATAAACCTGTTTTTTTAGGTTTATGCTGCTGTGCGGCAAATCACAGGTTGCCCTGGGGCAAAATGGTGGCGCAGAGCAGCTGGTGCGAAATTGCCAGGTTGCTCCGCATAGAAACGGAAGCCTGCTCTGGAGCAAGGTGAGTGTGGAATCAGCCATTGAGTTTCTAGACACTCTCAATGACTGTGCTATGGAGCAGATGGTCACAGAACCTACCAGGGGAGAGGAAATCCTGGAGTTGGTCCTAAGTAATGCCCAAGACCTGGTGAGAGATGTAAAAGTGATTGCACTACTTGGGAACAGTGGCCAGAATTGAGTTTGACATTTGTATAAATGGGGAGCTGCCCCAAAAGACTAACATGGCCACTTTTAACTTTAAAAGGGGCAACTTCTTTAAGATTTGGGGGCATGTGAAGAGGAAACTAAAAGGAAAGGTAAATAGGGTCAAAATCCTTGGGAAACTTGGAGACTATTTAAAACTACAATCCTAGAAGTTCAGATAAAATATATACTGCAGGTTAGGAAAAGCACAAATAGGGATAGAAAAAGGCCTGCATGGTTAACAAACAAGGTGATGGAAGCTGTAAAAGGTAAGGAGGATTCTATTAAACCCCCATAGTCTTATTTTCCTGATTCCTTCTCTTCTTCCTACCCACTAGCCCTGCTACTTTTCTCTCCCCCTGTATAGTCAGCTATTAGCCACAAAGTATAACTGGAACACTGTCTGGGGCAAGTGATGCTTTGTATTCTTGGTGCTTGGGGGAGGCAACAGTGGGAGGGCTTCTAGTGTCCTGGCTCCACTGGTGCACCTCCTGATGGCACCTGTTTTTTTGGTCACTATGTGACTGAGTGTTGGACTGGATGGGCCATTGGCCTGATCCAACATGGCTTCTCATGGTCTCTTAAACCATGAGAAGGATTGTTGGGAAATACGTTTAAATTCAGAGGTATGGAATGGCAATAATTGGAGTCAAGGCTTAAGTTTAGCAAAAGAAATAAAGTTTACTAGAAAAACATCAGGAAAGGGTACTTGGGATAAAAGAAATACAGCTTAGCTTACCAGCTTGGTTAACTACGTCTGATCTCTACATGGCTACGATTTACTACCCTTTGTCTAACTAGTTCTTCTTCCCAGAAAACACCAAGACAGGAAATAACGCAATTTCAGTTTGCATATAAGATCAAAGCTTTTCACACCTAACATGCTGTCTGACCAATGCAATGTTTACATGTTTCCCCGGCTTAGAAGACTCGGTTGCTAATTGGGTTTAATTAGCTAATTTAAGCTAATTAAACCCAATTGGGTTTAAATAGCTAATTTAAGCTATAATACATCATTTCCTTTTTCAGGTAAACAAACATTTAACTCTATAATGGCTGAAATGTAAATAACTTGTATTCCAACAAGGCTCCAGCAGCTGAGATGCCCCTTTGGAATGAGTCCCCTGGGGACTGGAATCTCCAGTAAAGGAGAAAAAGCTCAGAGAGGGACAGAACAGAGCAGAGACATCTCAGAGAGGAACAGAACAGAGCAGAGCAGCTCTGATAAGCTGAGACAGCTGGAGAAGTTGCTAAGAATTTCTGCGTTTTGAAAGACTTCATTCTGAGGCTTGGGTGACTGCTGAAAAGGCTGAGTTGTGATAGCTGGGGAACTGCTGTACGTTTGGGTGAGTGGGCTAAAGGTGAAAGTGATTGATTGATTGATTGAGAGTAATTGTTGATGATTGCTTAGGAGTGGTCTGCTCCACCCTCTTTGCATTATAAGCTGCGCCTTGCCAAAGGCTGAGCACATCTCAGAGAGGAACAGAACAGAGCAGAGCAGCTCTGATAAGCTGAGACAGCTGGAGAAGTTGCTAAGAATTTCTGCGTTTTGAAAGACTTCATTCTGAGGCTTGGGTGACTGCTGAAAAGGCTGAGTTGTGATAGCTGGGGAACTGCTGTACGTTTGGGTGAGTGGGCTAAAGGTGAAAGTGATTGATTGATTGATTGAGAGTAATTGTTGATGATTGCTTAGGAGTGGTCTGCTCCACCCTCTTTGCATTTTAAGCTGCGCCTTGCCAAAGGCGCGAGCCTTTGGCGCGAGCCGAAGGGCGAGAGCTAAAGGGCTCTTGGCCTGTGGCTCTTTGCCTGGGGGCTTCCTAAGGACCAGGAACCCAGATCCCTGATTTCCTTGTTCTCCCAATAAGGTAAGTTGACCTTCCAGAAGGGGAGCCACGTAAACAACAGCATTTAAAGAGGACTGTATATTTAATATATATATCATGAAGGTAGAATGCCAGCAGGGGGGTGGGGGCTTTCCAGTGTTTTGCACTGAGTGTCACATGTATGACTATCTGCCCACAGGACAGAAGTCTTGGGTGTGTGCTCGATGCAAGGAGCTCCTGGTCCTCAGGGAACGAGTTCGTACCCTTGAGGCCGAGGTGACTGCCCTGGAGAAGCAGAGACGGTCAGTTAGGCAATTGGGGAAGACTCTTGGGGGCGTATTAGATGAGCCCCACTCTGAATGTGGCAGCCCCGTTGCTGCCAGAGAGCGTGAGGGTCTAGAGGGAACAGGGCACCTTGCTGAGGAAAAGGGGAATGCGCCCTCAGAAGGGACCTCTTCTTCGGTTGGTGAGCGGGTATCCTTTCGCGCCAAGGAACCATCCCTGGGCAGGGGGAGAGGGGGGGTCTTGGTAGTTGGTGATTCGATCCTTAGGCAAGTAGACAGCTGGGTGGCAAAACCGCGTATTGACCGTATGGTGACTTGCCTGCCTGGTGCGAAGGTAGCGGACATTACGCGTGTAGTAGATAGGCTGATAGACAGTGCTGGGGAGGAGCCTGTGGTCGTGGTGCATGTTGGCACCAACGATGTAGGGAAATGCAGTCGTGAGGTCCTGGAGGAGAAATTTAGGCTGATAGGTGGGAGACTTAAGGCCAGGACCTCCAAGGTGGCCTTCTCGGAAGTGCTACCTGTTCCACGTGCAGGGCAGGAGAGACAGGCGCAAATTAGAAGTCTCAATGTGTGGATGAGACGATGGTGTAAGGAGGAAGGGTTTAAGTTTGTTAGGCACTGGGATGCTTTCTGGAACAAGCCGGAGCTGTACAAAAGAGACGGTCTCCACTTGTCTCCGGATGGAACCAGGCTGCTGGCGCTTAAAATCAAAAAGGTGGCAGAGCAGTTTTTAAACTAAATCTTGGGGGAAAGCCGACAGGAGATGGAATGTCTCTGGTTCGGGAGGACTCGTCTCAAAGAGATGAAGGGTTGGCTTCTATTTTTCTACCGAGTAACGGATCAGAGTTGTCCACTGTGATGGTGACAAACAGTATGGACTGTCTGCTAGAGTCTCGAGGCGGCAAGAGAGAGGTGGCGGGCCTAGCTTGCTTGGGAAATTATAAATGTTTGTATGCAAATGCTAGAAGTGTCCGAAGTAAAATTGGTGAATTGGAATGTTTAGTGTTGGGAGAAAACATAGACATTGTGGGAATTTCAGAAACTTGGTGGAATGAGGAGAATCAGTGGGACACGGTGATTCCTGGATATAAGTTATATCGGAAGGACAGGGAGGAAAGGGTTGGAGGTGGGGTGGCTCTGTATGTCAGAGAGGATATACGGTCCAGTAAGACTGAGGTCAGAGAATTAGATTCCCTTTTAGAAATGCTTTGGGTTGAAATAGAGGGCCCAAAAGGAAATTTAACTATGGGAGTTTGTTATCGCCCACCAAATCAAAAGAGAGAGGACGATTATAATATGATGGAGGGATTAAAGATAGCGGCTAAACGTAAAAACTGTGTCGTAATAGGTGATTTTAACTACCCGCAGATTGATTGGGTCAATATGTGTTCTGGTCGAGAGAAAGAGATTGAGTTTCTTGATGCTCTCAATGACTGTGCTATGGAGCAGATGGTCTCAGAACCTACCAGGGGTGGGGCGATCCTGGATCTGGTCCTAAGTAATGCCCAAGACTTGGTGAGAGACGTAAAAGTGATTGCGCCGCTTGGGAACAGTGACCATAATGTTATTGATTTCACCATTTGTATAAATAGGGAGTTGCCCAAAAAGACCGCCACAACCACATTTAACTTTAAAAGGGGTAAATTCTCTGAGATGAGGAGGCATGTGAGGAGGAAACTGAAAGGAAAGGTAAATACGGTCAAAACCCTTGGGGAAGCTTGGAGACTATTTAAAACTATAATCCTAGAAGCTCAGATAAAATACATACCACAAGTTAGGAAAGGCACAAACAGGTATAAGAAGAGGCCAGCATGGTTAACAAACGAAGTAATGGAAGCTGTAAAAGGTAAGAAGGACTCCTTTAAGCGGTGGAAAACCAGTCCAAGTGAGATTAATAAAAGGGAACACAGGCAGTGGCAAATCAAATGCAAGACTGTGATCAGGCAGGCAAAAAGGGACTATGAGGAGCATATTGCAAAAAACATAAAGACCAACAATAAAAATTTCTTCAAATATATTAGAAGTAGGAAACCAGCCAGGGAAGCAGTGGGGCCCTTGGATGACCATGGGGTAAAAGGATTACTGAAGGAGGATGGGGAAATGGCTGAGAAGCTGAATGCATTTTTTGCCTCCGTCTTCACCGTGGAAGATGAGAAGTGTTTGCCCGCCCCAGAACCACTAATATTGGAAGGGGTGTTGAAAGACCTGAGTCAGATTGAGGTGACAAAAGAGGAGGTCCTACAACTAATAGACAAATTAAAAACTAATAAGTCACCGGGTCCGGATGGCATACATCCGAGAGTTCTGAAAGAACTCAAAGTTGAACTTGTGGATCTTCTAACAAAAATCTGTAATCTTTCATTGAAATCTGCCTCCGTTCCTGAGGACTGGAAGGTAGCAAATGTCACCCCCATCTTTAAAAAGGGTTCCAGAGGAGATCCGGGAAATTACAGGCCAGTCAGTCTGACTTCAATACCGGGAAAGTTGGTAGAAACCATTATCAAGGACAGAATGAGTAGGCACATTGATGAACACGGGTTATTGAGGAAGACTCAGCATGGGTTCTGCAAGGGAAGATCATGCCTCACTAACCTGTTACATTTCTTTGAGGGGGTGAACAAACATGTGGACAAAGGAGACCCGATAGATGTTGTTTACCTTGACTTCCAGAAAGCTTTTGATAAAGTTCCTCATCAAAGGCTCCTTAGAAAGCTTGAGAGTCATGGAGTAAAAGGACAGGTCCTCTTGTGGATCAAAAACTGGCTGAGTAATAGGAAGCAGAGAGTGAGTATAAATGGGCAGTCTTCGCAGTGGAGGACGGTAAGCAGTGGGGTGCCGCAGGGCTCGGTACTGGGTCCCATCCTCTTTAACTTGTTCATAAATGATTTAGAGTTGGGAGTGAGCAGTGAAGTGGCCAAATTTGCGGATGACACTAAATTGTTCAGGGTGGTGAGAACCAGAGAGGATTGTGAGGAACTCCAAAGGGATCTGTTGAGGCTGGGTGAGTGGGCGTCAACGTGGCAGATGCGGTTCAATGTGGCCAAGTGCAAAGTAATGCACATTGGGGCCACGAATCCCAGCTACAAATACAAGTTGATGGGGTGTGAACTGGCAGAGACAGACCAAGAGAGAGATCTTGGTGTCATGGTAGATAATTCACTGAAAATGTCAAGACAGTGTGCGTTTGCAATAAAAAAGGCCAACGCCATGCTGGGAATTATTAGGAAGGGAATTGAAAACAAATCAGCCAGTATTATAATGCCTCTGTATAAATCGATGGTGCGGTCTCATTTGGAGTACTGTGTGCAGTTGTGGTCGCCGCACCTCAAAAAGGATATTATAGCATTGGAGAAAGTTCAGAAAAGGGCAACTAAAATGATTAAAGGGCTGGAACACCTTCCCTATGAAGAAAGGTTGAAACGCTTAGGGCTCTTTAGCTTGGAGAAACGTCGACTGAGGGGTGACATGATAGAAGTTTACAAGATAATGCATGGGATGGAGAAAGTAGAGAAAGAAGTACTTTTCTCCCTTTCTCACAATACAAGAACTCGTGGGCATTCGATGAAATTGCTGAGCAGACAGGTTAAAACGGATAAAAGGAAGTACTTCTTCACCCAAAGGGTGATTAACATGTGGAATTCACTGCCACAGGAGGTGGTGGCGTCCACAAGCATAGCCACCTTCAAGAAGGGGTTAGATAAAAATATGGAGCAGAGGTCCATCAGTGGCTATTAGCCACAGTGTGTGTGTGTGTGTGTGTGTGTGTATATATATATATATATATATATTTGGCCGCTGTGTGATACAGAATGTTGGACTGGATGGGCCATTGGCCTGATCTAACATGGCTTCTCTTATGTTCTTATGTTCTTAAGCTGGTCTTTCATCAGGCCAGGAGATGGAGAGCAGGAACGCCTTATGTGCCCTGACTGTGACCCCATCCCCAGTAACCACCAAACATCTCAATCAGGAGGGTGGGACCTCTTGGGGTAGTGGGGAAGGGATGGAAAGGGTTTAGGCAGTGCTGGCCAGGGAGAAAGGGCATGAGTTTCATGTAGAGAGAGGACCTGTTCATGTTGAACAGGACCAGAGTGAGAAGTGAAATCCCTGATGCTCACCTTGAGACCATGACAGGGGAGGTGGAAGACTGATGTTGATATCAGGTCTGCATTGAAGTACCCACCAATAGAAGAATTATAATCTATTTCAGGCTATGAATAACAGGGACACATTCTCTCATATAAATCTGATAAAATGCCTATGATAGGCAAAAATTATATAAAAAGTTAATGTGATATGAGGTTTTTAATAGTAGGTAGTGTCCAAGGGTCTAGATTTTGCCCTGTTAGAAAATCAGAACATTGCAGTTGGACAGGCTCGCCTCCTTTATGTAGATTTCAAGATATCTGATGCCAGTTATTGGTTGGATTTTAAATTCAGTCTTTTTGCATTTGAAGTATATCATGTCTGTGCGCTTTGGGTACTCCAGCAACAAGTAAACTCCTGCAAAGCTGAGAAGATGTGAGTTGAATGGGAAAACTCAGTTTTCTTGAGCTGATGCAAAAACCAGTTGCATTGTTTTCCCCACTGGCTCTTTTCCTGTTTTCTGAAACAGCTGAAAAAACAATCTTTCTCCATCTTCAATAAGAAGGGAGATTATGGAATAAGGATTGTCTGTCCCAGACATTTGGCACACTCAGAGGAAATATTTGTTTTGCGTAACAGTGAGTTTATTAGTGTATGGATCTAATTTAACGTTCCAGGATAATCATAACTCCACTAAAACTCCGCCCTGAGCCACTTGTGGGAAGGGCGGGATATAAATCCCAAATAAATAAATAAATAAATAAATAAAAGACAGTGAATCAGCAATGCACTTTCTTTTCACTTTTCTGTTATACTTCTCCATGCTAACTAGATAATTGTAAGAGTTTTGTTTGAAATTAAACATTGTTCAGAGTAGGCTTGCCAATCCCCAGGTCCCAGCCGGGGTTCTTCCGCTTTCCTAGACTCCTTCCCACCCCCAGTCAGCTGGCTGGTAGGGGGGAAGTCCCGCCCCCAAAGGACCATGTACCTTTGCAACTCCAGAGGCTTCCTCTTGGGATAGTGTGTCTGTGTTGCTGTGAAGAAGCTGGCAGCAACTCGTGAGTAGAGAGGCCAATCCCCTGCATCAGATCCGCCAGAAACAGGGGCGGGGGAGGAGGAGAGGGAAACGTCTTCATTATTCCCTATGTGGAGATTGATTCTCATAGGGTATAATGGGAAATTGATCTGGAGGTTTCGGGGGCTCTGGGGAAGCTGTTTTTTGAGGTAGAGGCACCAAATTTTCAGTATAGTATCTAGTGCCTCTCCCCAAAGTACCCCCCAAATTTCAAAACGATTGGACCAGGGGGTCCAATTCTATGAGCCCCAAAAGAAGGTGCCCCTATCCTTCATTATTTCCTATGGAAGGAAGACACTTAAAAAGGTGTGCTATCCCTTTAAATATGATGGCCAGAACTCTCTTGGAGTTCAATTATGCTTGTCACACCCTTGTTCCTGGCTCTGCCCCCAATGTCTCCTGGCTCCACCCCCAAAGTCTCTAGATATTTCTTGAATTGGACTTGGCAACTCTAGTTCAGAGTAGCCCAGGTCCTTTATGGTACTCAGAGAAGTTTACTTTGGAAACTAGCTTGTACATGTTAATTGTAATAATGTTGATTTGGGGTTTTTGTAATTTTGTAGTAGTGGTTTGTGTGTGTGCACATGCATGCACTCACCTAGAATACTAATGCTGTTTTTGAGGCAGAAATTGCTATAGTTAATTAATCATTTTAAGAATATGCGACAGTGGGTGGTTTAATATGTAGATTTTCAGTTTCACTTTACTATTCATTTGTTTATTCTGATGTATTTGTACCCTTCTCCGCCCTTGTTTAGTTAACTGAAAGCAGAGGAGTACAACAGAGAAAGAATAAGACAAAACATTTATTTTATAGAATATTTATGCCCCAACTTTCTATTTTAAAATTAATACTCATTGTTTCTTAAATATTCAAACCCATACAAAAATAAATAGTTAGAAGTAGTTAGAAATACCAAGTGGATGGTATCCCTTTTTCTGTGTCTTTTTTTTAAAAGTAATTTTTAATTATTTAGAAATACACAGATATAAAATAGATATGAGACATTAAAACCTAAAATGTACAGTACCCTTTCCCTTTTTTCATTTCTAAGCACTTTTAGTAAGACAGAAAATCAATACACCCTCCCTTAACATGCCTGCTCTCCAAGTACCCCACATATTGCTTCCTGGAATTTTTAAAAAACTTTCCCAGATATTTGCATCTAGGGAAATTTCCTTCCCAGTCTTAACTAGACATTCCCTTCTTCTAACTTCAAATCCAACTCTCACTCTCTTTGGATGAGGGATCCCTCTCTAGCTGCAACCTGCCTCTAGCTCCAGAGAGAACCACTCTCTGTCTGTCTGCAGCTTCTCCAGAGAGAACATCTTCTCTTTCTAGCTGGGCCTTTCCTCCCAGGTCCCACCCCTCTAGGCTAGTTTTCCCTCCAAAAACTCTGCTACCCAGTCAGAGCGACAGATCCTGGGAGATGTAGACCCACTAGCAACTCCAACACAGGCTTCACTGGAGCCTATAGGCCTCACTAGGCCTAGAATCATGACAGGTGCCAAAAGCAAAACACTTCCTTCAGCACCCCATGGAGCTAAAAATCATAGGAGCTACATAATGAAGCGCCAGTTCAGGACACCATTACCACCGGAAGCCTGCAAAGGATATTTCATAATTGTTTTGGAAAATATATTTATATCAGTCTGGAGCTAATGGTAATAGCTCCTTTTCCACTAATGCAATTATCCTATTGTGGGGAGAATAAGAAGAGATGTCAGAGGAAAGTAGGGTTGCCAAGTCCAGTTCAAGAAATATCTGGGGACTTTGTGGGTGGAGACAGGAGATGCTGGGGGTGGAGCCAGGACCAAGGTTGTGACAAGCATAATTGAACTCCAAAGGGAGTTCAGGCCATCACATTTAAAGGGACTGAACACCTTTTAAATGCCTTCCCTCCATTGGAAATAATGAAGGATGGGACACCTTCTTTTGGGGTTCATAGAATTGGACTCCTTGGTCCAAAACTTTTGAAACTTGGAGGGTATTTTGGGGAAAGGAACTGGATGCTATGCTGAAACTTTGGTGCCTCTATCTTAAAAACTAACACCCCCCCCCACAAGCCCCAGATGCCCACGGATCAATTCTCCATTATTCACTATGGGAATCGGTCTCCATAGGGAATAGGCCAGTAGACACCCCCCCACACACACTTTCTGATGACCCTGAAGCAGGGAGAGGGCCTCCAGACTGGGGGATCCCCTGCCCCCACCTGGGGATTGAAAGAAACAAATACTGTGATGTACTGGCTAACAATGTTTAATAAAACCATTTTAAAACTTTTTAAATATCTTTTTGTACTTCACTAGAAATAACGATTTCACATAACAATATTATCACAGAGGTCCATTCTCACATTCCAATATTACAAGAAAGATCCTATGAGCACATGAATATAGACTCATTTTGTCAATGGACTTCCTCAGGAATAATCCTTCCTATATTTCTTCCAGGGTTACCAGCCTCTTGTAACAACCCAGTGTTAATGCTCTTCTGCAACATCTTCTGTCTTAAGTTTTCTCATCCACTCGATGACACTAAAGTGCATATTTATATTAGGAGCATAAGCCAGTCCAAACTTATTCATTTAACCAGATGCACAAACCTTCTGGAGTTTGCTGGCCAATAGCTCTCTGCAATATTTTTATTAGAAGCAAGCTGTTCTTATAGATGGCCAATTGCTCTTATACACTTTATAATAATTTATTCATTCATTCATTCTTAATTTCGAGCAAGCCATTCTTTTGACAGCAAATTAGCTCAAAACCACTTAAGTGTACAGTTTTAAGCAGGATTAACTCCTGAGGAAGTCCATTAACTAAATGAGCCTATATCCGGGTGCTCATAGGACCTTTCTTGTAATATTGGAATGTGAAATCGTTATTTCTAGCGAAGTACAAAAAGATATTTAAAAGGTTTTTAAATGGTTTTATTAAACATTATTAGCCAGCACATCACAGTATTTGTTTCTTTCATTGCCCACCTGGGGCTTGACAACCCTTGAGGAAAGTTGTCTCTAGGTAATTGTTTTGTTGCTTTTCGTGGGAAGTCCAAAGGTTGGCTTGAAGTCCAGAGGCTGGCTTCTTTGACTGATTGCTTTCTTAGTAGCTGCAGACCATGGTAAACTCTGTGCATGCTCTGTGCCCTTCACATAGTCTTGTGAGCATCCACAGTCATGATCCTTTAATGGGATGCGACTGCACTGTCATTGGCATTGGGCTCATGTAAGTGGCCTGTAATTCATCTTCTTAAGAGACTATATAAGATATCTTTAGAGCTGTCCCTCAAAATAGTATGATAAATATTGCATATATGTCGTACTGTTCCTTCTCCAAGATTAAATAGTATGTCAATTGATAGATTTTTTTTGTATATTTTGTTACCAGATTATGAGAAACAGAGAGGCAAGGGTATTATCAGTGATACCTCTTTGGGAGACCAACATAGCCAAAGCAGTGACTACAATCCTTTTGTAATCATTTACTTTATGAAATCCTGTAATTCTCCACAACCTTAGAAATGTATCTCTCTATGACTTCTGATAAAATGTTAACGTTAAAAATCCTTACTATATTTCTAATGTGGTTAACTACAGTTAGCTCCAGATCTCTCTTGTGATTTTAGAATTATGTCTGAATTTCTGCTAATATTTCCTTTTATTCCTACTGCTATTTGAATAGAAACAGGACATAAAATAATCTCAAACTACATTGTTATCTTAGTAAATAAGGAGTTTAAACTTACCATGCATTGCTTTTTTGTTAACAAAACAGTTAAAATTCTGTATCTGTAACTGGAATACTGATATACAAAGGGACCAAAACTAGTTTTCTTTTTTGCCACATCTAAGCTGCTGCCACACTTGGGCTAGTCTGGCTGTTTAGGGTATTCATTATTATGTCATTTTACCATTTCCTTAGCAGGTGTAGTGTGTTAAAATGTGTAATCTTCACATGATCCTAATTTTCTCTGAGTGGTTTATATCTAATTAGGTAGTACCTGTAGGGCATATACTAAAACTTTTATTTGACATAATACTGTAGCTATCAGATAAGTTTTATCACTGTTTCATTTGCCTTGAAATGTATATGCTTTGTAGTTTTATTTGAATAAAATTAACTTTGTCTTCCTATATGTCATTTGCCCTTCCCTTCTTGGAAATGCTAATTAAGTTTTGGTAATAAAAATGGAAAGTTGTTATGGAAGGGAGATTTCTGGGAATTCTGAGAATGCTGGGGAGCATTACCTAGGGTTGCTGTGGGAGGGAACTGTGTGAGTGCTTGGTGCCTGCTGGAGAGCGGTTTCTGATTGCTTTGTGTGTCTTTTGTGTAGGTGTTGCTGAGTGAGGAGAGCTTGTTTGCCTGGGGGTAATTGCTGGACCCACCCTCTGCTGTTGCGCTGGCTGTTGAGTCAGAGGTGGGTGGGGGCTTGAGCCTTTAATTTGCAAGGCTCCTCCTTACCAGAGGCTCTTGGCCTGTGGCTCTTAGCCTGGGGGTTCTTGCCTGGGTGTTCTGTAGAAAAGTGGGTATTTACTCACAAGTAGTTTCAAGTGGCAGCTGGTAGTGGAATTTAAAGAGAAGTCAAGATACATAAAGTTTTGAAATGGATTGCAGCAGCATGGCTGATGAGGGAGCAGAGGCAGTGATGTGTAATGACTGTGGAATGTTTGTATTTCTACCAGAGAGTAGCAGCAATTACACTTGCAGCAAGTGTAAGTTAGTTGCCCTGCTGGAGGAAAAGATACGGGGACTGGAGGCACAATTGTCCACACTGCAGTGTATAAAGGAAGGTGAAGATTTTCTTGACAGAACGCATGAGGCGCTCTTGAAAGGACAAGAGGAGGGAGAGGAAGTAGTATCTCAGCAATTAGAAGAGAACCCAACACAGGAGGAGAGTTCCTGAGAAAATGTAACCTGAAGGAGAAAGAAAATCAGGAGATGGGGGTGGAATGCACATGCTCTAGAGGAAGAAGCCTCAGCTCGTCCCTCTCCGGATAAGAAAAGAGATTAAGACCGAAAGATAAGTAAATATTGAAATACGGGAGTCATAATACTTGGCAGTGAGGCTAGACAAGTCAAAGCAGCAAAAGGAGTGCTCAGAAGAGAGCCAGCAGTTTAAAGAAGGGAGTTTTTGGCAAAACAGATAAGGAACGGAGGAGGTAATTAGCAGCATAGAAATGGCTGCCACTATAGTGAAACAGCTTTTGGAACAAATAGCACAGTTTCAGGCATTAATGATACAATCTCAGAGCAAGATAGAAGAAACTGTTGCTGAAATAAAAAATGAAGTCACTCAGATAAACAAGGAACTGCAAGATATTAGGCAGCTGGCCAATAAGGCAGATAAGACAGCTTCGGCAAATAAGAAGGATATAACTCATTTAAAGGAACAGATTAAGAGCCTCTCTGACAGAGCAAGAAGGGCAAATCTTATTGTCCATGGTATTTCAGAAGACATTGACTCACGACACTTGGAAGACGGGATGATAAAATGGCTTTCAGAACAACAAACAGGGGTATCAATTAGTGCTGACCATGTTGAAAGAGTTCATAGGCTGAGAAGTAAACAATCTGGAGGTGACCTTAGACCAGTGATTATTAAATTCACAAGAGAAAAAGTGCAGCAGCAAGTGTTTTTGGCTTTGAAGAAAAAGAAGGGGCTGGAATTTAAGGGGGAAAAGGTTTTTGTGAGACAAGACTTTTGTAGTGAGATACTGGAAGAAAAAAGACAAATGAAGCCATTTGCAGACAAACTCTTTCAGAACAAGATATTGTTTACATGGGCTTACCCAGCCACTATTGTAATTTATAAAGAAGGAAAAAGACTCACAGCAAGGAACCCAGCTGAGGCAAAGAAACTCTTGGAGAAGATGGGTCTGGACCCAGGGGAAACAGGAACTCAACCAGAGGAAGAGTTTGATGTCGATGAACCAGAGGAGGGGCCTTCTACACGTCAGGAGAAACGACAGAGGACGAGACTATAAGGCGTTTAAAGGAGAAGGAGGAACTTCTCAAAAAAGGGAAGTACCCCATAAATAAGTGGGAGGGGATGTTACGGTCTTAAATGAAGGAAACAATAAAAGATCCAGGAGGGGGGGGAGGTGTGCCCACCCAAAGGTATAGGGAGGGTGGAGAGATCAACCCAAATGCGAGCCCTATACCAGAAGAGGGGAGGGGGCATGAGGGGGAAGATTGGGGGGAAAGGGTGTGGGAGGGGGAAAGGGAGAAAGGGGAGAAGAGTAATAGAACTTGTTATCCAGCCAGGGAAGGGTGTAAAAGGGAAGGATTATGGCTAAAACTTTGAAAATGCTTTCACTGAATGTCAATGGACTAAGTTCAGACCTGAAAAGATATAGATTAACAAGAATGGCAAAGCAGCAAAATATAGATATAATGTATTTACAGGAAACACATAAGGCAAAGGATGACACTAAACCGTTGATTAAACACCCAGGGTGGAAAGTATTGGCTGAAGCTAGAGGTAGAACTAAGACGAAAGGAGTAGCAATTTTAGTACATACAAGGATTGATATTAGGATATTAGATCTCATTAATGATAGGGAAGGGAGATATCTGTTTGTTAAAGGTAGGTTCCAAAACAGAGTGATAACTTTGATAAATATATATGCCCCAAATACAGGACAGAGGAGATTTTTGAATAAAGTTATGCAAAAAGTTCAGAGATTCTCAGAGGGAGAAGTTATTATAGCAGGAGACTTTAACATAGATATGACTAAAGAAAAGGAAGTTCGGTGGAAAAGGAATTTGGTAGAAGCGCATGAAGCCTTAGGCTTGGTTCCAAAGCCGACACATTTATCAAGTAGACACAAGACAGCTTCCTGTATTGATTATACATTTCTTAAAAAATCAAATAATTGGGAGTTGAGGAAAGTAACAACCCATCCAATATGAATTTCAGATCGTGCTCCACTGAATATAGAATTGGGGATTAAAAAATGAGCAAATTGGAAGGACCTGGAGATTTAACAGTATGGTTCTATTAAAAAAAGAAAATAGACAATATATGGAAAATCAAGTGAAACAATATTTTAGAGAAAATAAGGGTACAGTGGCCACGGATATCCTGTGGGAAGCGGCAAAGGCAGTGTTAAGAGGACATTGCATGATGAAGGAGAAAGAAATTAAAAAAGAATGGTATACTAATAAGACACAGAAACTCCAGGAATTAGGTGCACTGCAGAGTAGTCAAAGTATTAGATTCTGCCCTGATAGGAAAAAAAAGATCGAAGAGATTAGGAAACAATTGGACTTTATAGATTCGAGGGCATTATGGAAGAAACAACCCATAGTAAGAAATGAGTTTCAAAGAGATTCAATAAATTCCGTTAGGAGACTGGCTAATTATTTCAAGACTAGGAAAGAAAAGCAAAAGGTGGAAGGTATAAGAAGACAAGGAAGGGTCACGCAGAACCCGAGAGAAATTAGACAAGCGTTTCAAGAATTCTATAAGGACTTATATGCCAGGAGGGATATAACGGAACATATTGAAAAAAGTGGAGAAGGGTTGAAAGACATAGATAAAAAGAGTTTGGAGAAGGAAACAACAGCTCAAGAAATAGACAAAGTTGTGAACAATTTAAAAGTGGGTAAATCCCCGGGGCCAGATGGCTTTACTGCAGATTTTTATAAGGAGATGAAGGAGTTACTGATCCCGGAATTACAACAAGTGTTCAATGCTATATTGAGGGGAGGGAAAGCTCCTGACTCTTGGAGAATGGCTGAAATAACTTTAATATTAAAACCTCAGAAAGATCCTCGGGAAGTGGGTTCATATAGACCAATAAGTCTACTTAACCAGGACTACAAAATATTTGCTAAAGTTTTAGCAAATAGACTAAGGAACATATTACCTTATATAATAAAAGAGGATCAATATGGATTTGTGAAGAATAGGAGTATTGCACATCCTATAAGGAATATATTAAACATATTGTACCATAGACATTCTGGGCAACTTGCTTTGCTTAAATTAGATGTATATAAGGCATTTGATACACTGTCCCATGAATTCTTATGGTCCATAATGAAGAAGTATGGGATTGGGCCACTATTCTTAAAAGCCATTCAAGAGGTCTATAGGGAGGGGTCAGCAGTGGTAAGAGTAAATAATGGGCATACAGATCAGTTCTCAATTGAGAGAGGGGTAAGGCAGGGGTGTCCACTTTCCCCATCCTTATTTATAATGGCAATAAAGCAATTAGCAGAAATAATTAGGAATTCAGGCAGAATAGAAGGCTGTAGAATGGGAAAGGAGGAAATAAAAATCAACTTGTTTGCAGATGATTTAATTATGACAATATCTAACCCGAAAGAAGCCATTAGGGAAACGAAAATTATATTAGAGGATTTTGAAGTCACATCAGGTCTAAGAATAAATATGGAAAAGTCAGAAATAATGTACTTTAATGTTGGATTGGATGAAAGGAAAGAAATTAATAGGATAACTAATATGGGGATGGGAGTTAAGAAATTTAAATATTTAGGGATAGAAATCTATAAAAATATTAACAGGATAGTGGAGGGAAATTATAAAAAAAATCTGGGAGAAGATAGAGAGGGATATGTAGCAGTGGGGGAAAAGGACGATGAGTTTGACCGCTAAAACAAATATATCGATGTTTTGGATGCCAAGGTTGTTGTACCTTTTTCAAACGATACCATTGGAGTTAGATAAGCAAAAAATGATTAACTGGAACACTAAAATAAGGGAATGGATATTTGGAAGTAGGAAACTTAGAATCCCCAAAAAATAGCATACAACCACCAATCGGAACTTGGATGGGGAGTTCCAGATATAATTAATTGCTATGAAGCATTTCAGCTTAAGGCATTATTAGAGATAGAGAAGGAAGGGGATCAGAAATGGATAAGGTTTGAGAATGAAGCTAATAATGGGGTAGGAAAACATGGCATCTTTATGAACATGGGGGTGAAGGAACTTAATTTAAATGTGGGACCAAGGAAAAATGGGTTAAATGTTTGGAAGAAATGGCAGCCGAAATGGCTGAATCGGGTATCTAGATGGACACCATTAGAAATGTTGATGGAGGGAGATAAGGAGCACAAGTGGAGCGAACTACTTAAGATTAAAGGATTTAGAAGAGTAGAAGACTTGTTAATATTAGATAAGTTAAAACCATTACAGGAGTTACAAGAAGCCGTAGGAGTACAATATTGGCTTAAGGCTACAGGATTGTATACTAAAGTTAAGAAGGAAGTGGAGAAGAGTAATTTAAATGAAGAAGAACCTATGGAAAGGTTTTACAAATTAATGGGAAAAACAAAAAAAAAAGGATTAGTAAGCATCTTATACAGGAGTATGAATTCAGGCAATGAAGGAGCGTTAAGCTACCTTCAACGGACATGGAGTTCAGAAGGCCAAATAACGAAACAAACAGGGGAGAAGATAATGGAAGGTTTAAAAAAAGCTAAGATTCATAAGGTTAGAGAAATGGAACTGAAATTTTTCACCAAATGGTATAGAACTCCGGCTACTTTAGCCAATATGTTTCCTGGGTTGAGCCCTAAGTGTTGGCACTGTAAGAAAGAGAAGGGATGGTACACCCACATGTGGTGGGAGTGCCTTGAGGCCAAGAAATTATGGGAAATGGTAGTGGGAATGATAAAGAAATTCTTTCAGGTAGAGTTGAGAATTAACTTTGAATTAATGCAGATGAGTATATTAGGGAATGAGATAATAGGGAAGAATAATCAAGATTTACTAAAAGCAATGATATCAGCGGGTAAAGTGGTAATAGCGGCAGGATGGAAGGATAAAAGTAAATGGAAGGGAAGAACTTGGCATAACTATCTCTTCGATTTTATCCAGTCAGATATAGCTGCTATAATGTCGCAAGCAGAATCATGGGAGGAAAGAAGATCAGGAATCAAAGAAAAGTGGTGGACCTACCTGAAATGGGCGAAGGAAGAAAGGAGAGTGGACATTCAGTGGAAGCTACAAGTCCTTTGTCCCTGGCTGGAAGAAGAAGAGGATGTATAGACTAAGGGGGGTGGGTTGGAGGAAAAATGTAAATGGATACTAGAAAGCATGTAGAGAAATGGATAATGAATAATAATAATAAAAAATATACATTAAAAAAAAACCAGGAGATGTTCTGAGCCTCTGCTACTCAGCAATAGGTTCCAGGATCTCCCCACAATAACTGATTCTGAACCATTGGAACAAGGGCTACTTCCCCAGCCTCCACGAAGCTTGAAGAAAGTTTATCAGGATCCTGTGGATAAGAAGCCTGGAGCTTCTGCTCCCCAATATAGGAAGAGAAAGGTGGTGGTGATTGGAGACTTCTTGCTCAGAGGGGTGGAGCCAAAAGCGTGCCAACTGGACTTTTCATCCCGAGTGGTCTGTGTCTGCCGGGTGCACGCATCCAGCATGTGACAGAAAGGATTGGAAGACTTATCAAGACCATGGATTACTATCCCTTCTTGCTGATCCACGTGGGAACGAACAATACTGCCCGTCATAGCCCTGAACATATTAGAAAAGACTATGTGGCTCTTGGTCAGAAGGTGAAGGAGCTGGGTACACAGGTTGTATTCTCGTCAATTCTCCCTGTTGAAGGCCATGGCTTAGGATGAGAAAAAAGAATACTTCAAATGAACAACTGGCTACGTTGATGGTGTTGTCAGGAAAGATTCAGATTTCTGGACAATGTCTTACGCTTTCGAGATGGTGGTCTTCTATCAGGAGATGGTTTACACCTTACGGCAGTAGGGAAAAGAGTGTTTGGTAACAGCCTTACTAACCTAATAAAAAGAGCTTTAAACTAAATTGTATGGGGGAGTGAGACAATAATTCAAAGCCTCGTATTATGCCAGAACTGAGGATAAGAACATTAAAGATTTGCAGAGAGTGCTGCATGCGCTAGGTAATATGAACTTGCAGGTTTGAATGGAAACTAAACCCTCGGGATGTATAAAACGTGGATTCCAATGTCTCTACACTAATGCACAGAGTATAGGAAACAAACAGGAGGAACTGGAAGTCCTAATACGGGAAGGAGACTATGATATAATAGGCCTTACTGAAACTTGGTGGGATGACACAACTGGAATATTAGGATTCAGGGCTACAACTTATTTAAAAGGGACAGGCAAATGAGAAAGGGTGGAGGCGTAGCAGTATATGTGAAGGAGGTATATACTTATCATATCATATCATATATCAATTTTATTTATATCCCGCCCTCCCTGCTGAAGCAGGCTCAGGGCGGCTGTGTGGAAATACCTGTGAGGAAATACATGAATCTGAACATGGCAGCTCAGTTGAGAGTCTCTGGGTAAAAATAAAAGAAGTAAGAAATAACAGTGATTTTATGGTGGGGGTCTGCTATAGACCACCAAGCCAGGCAGAGGACTTGGATGAGATACTTCTACAACAGATTGCAAAGTTCTCCAAGAGAAGGAATAAAGTGATCATGGGAGATTTCAATTACCCGGACATCTGTTGGAAGTCCAGCTCTGCTAAAAATGAAAAGTCAGATTCCTGACTTGTCTTGCTGACAACTTCCTTTTCCAGAAAGTGAGGAAGGAAACAAGGGGATCTGCTATCTTGGATTTGATTCTCACCAACAAGGAAGAATTGATTGAAGAAGTGGAAACAGTGGGCACCCTGGGCAGTAGTGACCACGTGATTTTGGAATTTACAGTCTTAGGGAAGGGAAAAGCTATATGTAGTCAGACTTATAGGTTGGACTTCAGAAAGGCAAACTTCGATAAACTTAAAACTATGCTGGGTAATATCCCATGGTCAGAAATACTTAGGAAGAAGGGGGTTCAGGAGGGGTGGGAGTTTCTTAAAAGTGAAATACTGAAAGTGCAATCACAGACGATTCCTATGAGAAGAAAAAATAGAAAAAGCTTAAAGAAGCCAAGTTGGCTCCTTAAACAGCTCTCTAAAGACTCTTTTAGGAATTGGAAGGAGGGTCTTATAACCAAGGATGAATATAAACAAATCACCTGTGCTTGTAGAGAAAAAGTTAGGAAAGCTAAAGCTCAGTATGAACTTAGTCTGGCCAAAGATGCTAAAAACAACAAAAAAGGGTTCTTTTCTTATGTTCAGAGTAAGAAAAAGAGCAAAGACATGGTAGGCCCATTGCATGGGCAGGAAAGTGAAATTGTAATGTAGAGAGGGCGGAACTGCTCAATTCCTACTTTTCCTCAGTCTTCTCTTTTGAGGGGAATGGTGCTCAACATGGCAAAAACAGAACATATAATGAGGGTATAGAGTTCCAACCTAGGATCAGAATAGGGGTAGTACATAAACACCTATTTTCTTTAAATGAAACTAAGTCCTCAGGGCCAGATGAACTGCATTCAAGGGTTTTAAAAGAGCTTGCAGATATAATTTCTGAGCCTCTGGCTATTATTTTTGAGAATTTTTGGAGAACAGGAGATGTGCCGCAAGACTGGAGGCGGGCGAATGTTGTCCCCATCTTCAAGAAGGGGAAGAGAGAATCCAGGTAACTACCAACCTGTCAGTTTGACATCTAACCTGGAAAAGTATTAGAACAAATCATCAAACAGTTGGTCTTGGACATTTAGAAAGAATGGATGTGATTACTAAGAGCCAGCATGGGTTTCTCAAAAACAAGTCATGTCAAACTAACCTGATCTCTTTTTTTTTTGAGAAAGTGACTACCTTGCTGGATCAGGGGAATGCTATAGACGTCATTTATCTTGATTTCAGTAAGGCTTTTGAGAAGGTTCCACATACTATCGTTGATAAGTTGGTAAAATGTGGTTTGGATCCTGTTAGGTGGATCTGTAACTGGTTGACAGATCGCACCCAAAGAGTGCTTGTGAATGGTTCCTCATCCTCTTGGAGAGGAGTGACAAGTGGAGTGCCTCAAGGATCTGTCCTGGGACCTGTTTTGTTCAACATCTTTATAAATGATTTGTATGAAGGAATAGAGGGAATGCTTATTAAATTTGCTGATGATACTAAATTGGGAGGAGTTGCAAAAACAGTAGAAGACAGAAACAGGATACAGGATGACCTTGACAGGCTGGAAAACTGGGCTAAAACTAATAAAACGAATTTTAACAGGGAAAAATGTAAAGTTCTGCATTTTGGTAGGAAAAATCCCATGCATAGTTATAGGATGGGGGAGGCTTGTCTTAGCAGTAGTATGTGCGAAAAGGATCTAGGGGTCTTAGTGGATCATACACTGAACATGAGTCGACAGTGTGATGCAGTGGCTAAAAAGGCAAATGCAATTTTGGGCTGTATCAACAAAAGTATAGTGTCCAGATCACATGATGAGATGGTATCGCTTTACTCTACTCTGGTAAGACCTCACCTGGAGTATTGTGTTCAGTTCTGGGCACCATAATTTAAGAAGGATATAGACAAGCTGGAACGGGTCCAGAGGAGGGTGACAAAGATGGTGAGGGGTCTGGAGACCAAGTCCTTTGAGGAAAGGTTGAAGGAGCTGAGGATGTTTAGCCTGGAGAGGAGGCGGCTGAGAAGTGATATGATCACCATCTTCAAGTACTTGAAGGGCTGTCATCTAGAGGATGGTGTGTAATTGTTTTCTGTGGCCCCAGAAGGTAGGACCAGAACCAATGGGTTGAAATTAAATCAAAAGAGTTTCCGGCTCAACATTAGGAAGAACTTCCTGACCATTAGAGCGATTCCTCAGTGGAACAGGCTTCCTCGGGAGGTGATGGGCTCTCCTTCCTTGGAGGTTTTTAAATAGAGGCTAGATGGCCATCTGACAGCAATGAAGATCCTGTGAATTTGGGGTAGGTATTTGTGGGTTTCCTGCATGGTGCAGGGGGTTGGACTAGATGACCCTGGAGATCCCTTCCAACTCTTATGATTCTATGAATTCTAGTTCATCCTTTTTTGTAACATGCTCATTTTCCATAGGTAAGGATTTTTATTTTTTCACAGCACAATCCTATGGGCGGGAGGCCGAAAGTGCTTTGGGAGCAAACTAACTGCTACATCGGCAGAAGTGCGAGTTGCACCATTCTAACTCCCTCCACACCTGCATAAATGTGACCCTCCCAGTCATGTGCAATGGACTGGCGAATCCTGTGGTCCTGAGCTGTCCCTTCTCTCCCTTCACCCCTGCCTCAGCAGCGAGTCAATAGCGCACGCATGGCGGGATCACCATGATGATAGCTTCTCTGTTGTGCCCGCTCGTCTGCCTACGCTCCCTTCCCCTCCCCACTTGGTGTAACTTCTCCCCTTTGGAAGCCGACTAACGCCACTTACGTTAGTTCTACACTCGGGCGGGACTCTGCGATGGAACTCAGGATTGGGCTGCTGTTTGCTTTTTTGCATGAGTATGCAATTCTAAAAACATCCCTTCTCCTTCTGTTATATACACCCTAGCACGGTTATGTGGTTAGGTTTTTTCTTTTGAGGTTATGATTGAACTTCTCCCTTGATATTTATTGCAAAGATTTAGACCATGTTTGAAAGCGTTAGGACCTCTCAGGTTTCTGCAGTGGCGTTAGTCATTGAATACAAAAGCATTTATCAGTTCTTTTTGGTCTGTATAACTAAGAATAATACAATTGTTTGTATGGGCATGACAACTGAGTCACATCAATTAAGTGTCCCTGCATACCTCGCCAAACAGGATACTAGATGTGTTATTTTTCTCTCATCATTTCCTGTAATAGAACACCATGACACATAAATTATGCTTGAAGGATTTCAGGGCAGTAGTTGCAGCAATCAGTGACACATGGACACATGCTTTTAGGCATGATCTTTCTTTACGTCATGATTGAGTGCACATTTTATATTTATAAATCTCATTTGCTATCTAATAAGGAAGGAGAGAGTTCATACCTGAGAGCTTTTGCCCTGACGCGATGCCACACACATATATTTCCTACATGCTTTCAGGTCAATGACAATAGTGCAGTATTTCATCTGCCTGTAATAAATGTGGGAAGGTTTAATCCAGAGGGAAAATTTTGCTCCTTTTCCTCCACCTTAAAAAAAGAAGAAGAATTTGCTGCACAATCAGGCAGTGAAAGGAAGATGATGAGGTTTGTGATCTTCCCCACTTTTCCTCTCCCTCTCAGCAACTGTTTCCAACCCCTGGAAACCTGACTCTCAGGTTGTGGGATGACAGTAATAGCCACACTGACAGGAGAAAGGCAGGATTATTTAATTCCTTTCCTCCTCCCTGCTGCAGCACGCCAAATGTAGGGCAGTGCTGGTCCTGCAACCCTGGGAATAAACTTTTCCAGGGTCAGAAGTGGCCACTGGGGATAGAGGAAAGGTGGGATCCTTGTGCTAGATCCACTCCATTTTCGCTTCTAGCCTGAAGACTGTTCTATAGAAATTGTTAAGCTTCTCAGTTTCCCTTATGCTGTTTCTAATGTTTTAAATATTTAATGTTGGTAACTTATGTTGTTAGTTTTATGCTTTTGTTGCATTATTTTTACTTGTGCGCCAGTCTCTGTTTAGGTGGCATATACACTGTCTAAATTTAAAAAACAATGAAACATCCCTTTAATATTTTGTTTGAAGCCTCGTGAATAGATTAAATAGCAAACCCAGAACCATTCATGTTTTTGGGTAGGATTGCTACATCGCCCAGTGAGGTTAAATACAGGACAGAGAATTCTAATTCTGTGAGGATGCATCATGATAATCACTTGTAACACGTGCCTCCCTCCTCCATCAAGTTTTTTGGTAGGAGACAGATATCACTTATGCTGATGAAGGAAAGGGCTTGCACTGCAGAACAAGAGGTTGTTTGTAAGAGTGCCTCTATCAAGTTCTGTGCAGCAGTTATCAATTTCACCTCTTTGATGTAAATCAAATTAGGTTTTATTTTGAACGATATGCATATTCACAGCAAAGACAATCTTTGCTGAAACTGAGTGGCATCGGTCAGTTAACACCTTTATCGATTACAACAAACCATTAATTGCACAGTGCTTCAGGTGTGCAAATTCTGGCGGGCTTAATATTCAAAGACAGACACCTTAGCCATCCCCCACACACACACACTCACAGAGTTCACAGTCTTTTTCCAAAGCGAATGTTGGGAACTCCAGCCAGTGAGATAAGTGGTGACCTTTACATCTCTCAAAAGAATGTGTGTTGTCATCTAAGGAAGAATGGTTATTTATACACCATTGCAAAAGTACAGATAAAGGTAATGCAAAGCAACTACAGACTTTAGGCATTATAATATGAAAAAGATGAAAACAGGCCTCTGCCAACCTACACAAGCATGACAAGACAGTTCTTGACAGCCTATAGTCAGACATACCTTTAAATAGGAATCTGCTACCTGGGATATGTGGGAGGGTTATATATGTAGATACCTTCTTTGATGAGTACTTCTTCAGACCCTAACATTTATTTCAGAATCTTAAGACTTATGATATACAAATATATTTTGGGGCAGGCCCGTAGCTACGAGGGGGCCTGTGGGGGCACAGCCCCCTGACTGCTAGGCAGGGCCCCTTGACTTGGGGCCCCCAACCACCCTCCAGTGCCTCGGCTGCATCCTTCTCCATTCTTCCATCGTCATACACCATTGCTTCTGCTTGCTTAGGGGCAGGAAGAATTCTCTGACCCCTCAGCAAGCAGAAACAATGGGGCACTTTCAGCGTCCAGGACTGAAAGTTAAGCTCCACCTTGCTTCTGCTTGCTTAGGGGCTGGAAGAAATCTCTGACCCCTCAGCAAGCAGAAACAACGGGGCACTTTCGGAGCCCAGGACTGAAAGATAAGCTCCACCTTGCTTCTGCTTGCTTAGGGGCTGGAAGAATTCTCTGACCCCTCAGCAAGCAGAAACAACAGGGCACTTTCAGAGCCAAGGACTGAAAGTTAAGCTCTGTGTTGCTTCTGCTTGCTTAGGGGCTGGAAGAAATCTCTGACCCCTCAGCAAGCAGAAACAACGGAGCACTTTCAGTGCCCAGGACTGAAAGTTAAGCTCCGTGTTGCTTCTGCTTGCTTAGGGGCTGGAAGAAATCTCTGACCCCTCAGCAAGCAGAAACAACAGAGCACTTTCAGTGCCCAGGACTGAAAGTTAAGCTCCGTGTTGCTTCTGCTTGCTTAGGGGCTGGAAGAAATCTCTGACCCCCCAGCAAGCAGAAACAACAGGGCACTTTCAGCACCCAGGACTGCAAGTTAAGCTCCATGTTGGGCTGACATTGGGCTAGAGGGTGCCTGCAAGAAGAGGCCATTCTGGCCCTCAGGTGGGGTGGTGGGGGTAGGGAGAGGATGGCTCCATTGCAGACAGTACAGGGTAGGGTTGGCTGGCACAGACAAGTGGAGGTTCCGGCTGCAGTCCGGGGCTGGGGATCAGTGAAGAGGTGATGTTCACCTGCAGGGGTTTTCTGGCCTGGTCTCACTGGCACCCGAGTGAGGGTGGGAGCTGTGCTTGGGCAGCCTCGGCTCGCCCTCTGACAGGAAGAAATCCAAATTGGAGCTCTTGTAGCCCCAGAAGTCAGTTGTGACTTGGTGGCGCCTTCCACCCCTCCCCCCCTTTGTCCCACCGGGCTTGCCTAGCTGGATCATGCTACAGGTAAGGGCAGGAGACCTTCCAGCACATATCTAAACCTCTGAGTGGCTCCCCACCAGAGCTGCTGGGGTTGAAAAGGGATCACCTTGGGGCAGCTGTGGGGAGGCTGTATGGCAGCGAGCTGGCAGCTTTCCTCTTCAGTGGTGGTAGGAGAGAAGGCCATGGAGGTTGGGACCACTATGTGCCCCCTGAAAAAAATCAGGACCCCCCAATTCTTCAAATCCTGGTTATGGGGCTGCTTTGGGGTTATAGTAGGAAAGAAGGAGGAAATCCTAAATTAATAAGAACAGTTTTATTAGCTGGCAAAAAAGGGTAAAGAAAGGCAATGACAGAGGCAGTTTTTAAAATGTAACTTAAATTACAAATCTTAAGAGAACTATTGAATAAGTCACAAATTACAATTTCTTGAGAGCCAGATTGGTGTAGTGGTTAAGTGCATGGACTCTTATCTGGGACAACCGGGTTTGATTCCCCACTCCTCCACTTGCACCTGCTGGACTGGCCTTGGGTCAGCCATAGCTTTCATAGGAGCTGTCCTTGAAAGGGCAGCTGCTGTAAGAGCTCACTTAGCCCCACCTACCTCACAGGGTGTCTGTTGGAGTGGGGGGAAGGTGAAGGAGATTGTGACAGCTCTGAGACGCTGATATTCAGAGTATAGGGTGGGATATAAATCCAATATCTTCTTCTTCTTCTTAATGCAAGTATCTAGATACAGCTGGTACAGTAGAGCCCATCCATGTGTGGTTGCATGTATCTTGTCCCCAAGGAAGGCAGTGGAGAAGAGTATAGGTTAATAAGATGGAAGACATTGCCTAATCTTGCATCTTTAGCAGTATGAGCCTTGTTGAAATACTGTGATGGTGGGGAGTAAAACTGAACCTAGATTGCCAGTTTAAAACTAATATTTTAACTCTAAATTTGCATACTTTCTTGGCCATGAGATACTAGTAGAGGGTAAAAATTACCTCACTGGGAGTTATTCCAGGGACTATGCTGTGGAGTGATCTAGGAAGCTGAAGTTGGTTTCTTATTCTCACTTCCTTATTCATTCCTTATTTGTGACTTATTCAACAATCCAGCCAAAACTCTGAACCCCAAAAGTAAGATCTGGAAGACCATGTATCATGTACCCTCATGTTCAGCAGACTCTCACCTAGGGGACAGGTGCTGTTTCCCGGTGCAAAGCGCAGTTCTCGTGCCAGTGGTTCCGAAGTACAGTGCCCCCAGAACAATCACATAATATTTGGACCACACCAAATGACACATCCTTACACTCTGCTAAGACATACAGGGGTGCCCAGTCCAAACACTGGTTCTGGCATCACAAGCTTCTATTTGGCATACCACCAAGAGGCCAATATTTCAGTGGAGATTTGAATAAGGAACTAGATTTGAATAAGGAACTCATATGTACCTCAAAATAAGATGTGGACCAATGTTCACTCTAAGCTGCAGAGTCTTTGTGAACTACTGGCATTAAAGTTGTGAGATAAAGCATAAATTAGTGTGCTGTGAGGTCATCCTTCCTGAGCTAAGACAAAAATGTGTGAGCTGGAGGCTAAAAATCTGTGAGCTAGTTCATGCTAACTCAGCTTAGAGGGAACACTGGTGTGGACCACCATGTATCATACACTCCAGCATTCAGGGAACTTTCCCCTTCTAGGAGACAGATTCTGTTTCCCAGTCCAAAGTGCAGTTCTCTTGTCAGTGGCTCCAAAGTGCGGTGCCGCCTAGGATAGGCAGAAGCCTCTGTTTTGCATATCACCAAGAGGCCTGTATTTCAAAAGAGATTTAAATAGGAACTGATTTGACTCTTTGCCCTCTGCACCCCAAAATAAGGTCTGGACCACCATGTACCGTACGCCCCAATATTCAAGGGACTCTCCCCTTCTAGGGGACAGGTGCTGTTTCCCGATCCAAAGTGCAGTTCTTGTGCTAGCAACTCTAGTTACTCAGCTGTGCTGGGGAAAGGAGCTGGAACAGAACTTCTGGTGAGGTGAGTGTTAATTTTGCCTTTCCTAAACTGCTGAGATTGCTGTGTGAGACAACAGTGTGAGTGTTCCTGTGTGAAAGAACTGTGTGAGTGCTTGGTGCCTGCTGGAGAGGGGTTTCTGATTGCTTCTGTGTGTTTTTTGTTTGACTTGTTGTTGAGAGAGGAGGGCCTGTTTGCCTGGGGGTGGTTGCTGGCCCTGCCCTCTACTGTTGCTCTGGATATTGAGTCAGAGGTGAGCCTTTAAAATGCAAGGCTCCTTCTTGCCAGAGGTGTGAGCTAAAGAGCTCTTGCCATGTGGCTCTTAGCCTAGGAGTCTGGCTTGTGGGCTCTGTAGGAAAGTCAGTAGCCCAAGTAGTCTCAAGAGGCACTTTGGCAGTGGATTTTTCAGGGAAGTCAAGATAAACACAATTGATTTTGAAATAGATTGTAGCAACATGGCTGGTGAGGCAGCTGAGGCAGTGATGTATAAAGTCTGTGGTATGTTTGTATTCTTACCTGAGGGTAACAGTGTTTACACTTGCAGCAAGTGTAAGTTGGTAGCCTTACTGAAGGAGAAGATACGGGGACATGAGGCACACTTGTCCATGCTGTATAAGAAAAGTGAGGATTTCATGGATAGAATATGTGGGACAGCCAGCTGTGCAGTGCCCCCAGGACAGACACAACCCATTCTCCAACATTTAATATATTACATTTTATTCAAATGTCCATGGAAGAAAAAAAAAGTCATTTTTAAAATAAAATAGGAATGCATCTCTCTTCTCCCCACACCAACAGCATAATACATAGTGTATGCACACATGAAAAGTAATAATCTCTTCTCTTTGCCAGATACAAAATTGTTGGCACAACTTATAACACAGGACAACATTTTGTTTGCTTCCACAAATTTGGAAAGAATGGCAACTGGTATCTATATGATAGACTAAAGGAACAACAAAGCTTGGGATATGGCAACATGGAAGCCACAGAAGCTATCTTCAGCAATATTCTGAAGAAATGTCCACTTCCCAACCACATTGTTTCTGTGCATCACTCATGAATATTAATGTTCCTTCCTGCTACCCAAGAGGGAGCACTCAAATGGCCAGGAAAACGTAATCAGAACTATGGGACACAAGATTGGAAATATGGTATGGGAGCGAGTGACCAAAAAGTATTAACTTCAAAAGAAAACATAAGGCAATCTAGAATAAGTACTAACAGTGAAGAGCCCAACTATGGATTAAGCTAGGTTACCTGGGAATGGACTCTTGTCTGCTGTTTCTCTTGAGGAAACTTCAGTCTAATACTTTTTCCCAAGTGAAATTTTCTTCTAGTGGTGATTTGACTAGCAAAATCCCAGTGTTTAAGGGGGTTAAACAAGGTTGCGTGCTGGCCCCGCATCTTTTAAATTTATTTTTAACTGACCTGGTACAATTTTTGAACCCTATTAATGGTCATCCGCCTAAACTAGCAGGCCAAGTGGTCCCCTTATTACTTTATGCCGATGATACTACCATCCTCTCTTGCACAAGTGTGGGCCTGCAAAGGTATTTGAATGCCTTCTATGGCTACTGTAATTGTAATTCACTCTCTTATCAATTATGCCAAATCTAAAGCAGTTGTCTTTTCAAATTGCTGGCACCCACAGAGATGGTTTATTGGCAACTCAACAACTGATCAAACAAAAAAAAATTAATACTTGGGGATCACTTTTAATCACAAGT
This sequence comes from Heteronotia binoei, assembly GCF_032191835.1. Lineage (NCBI taxonomy): Eukaryota > Metazoa > Chordata > Lepidosauria > Squamata > Gekkonidae > Heteronotia > Heteronotia binoei. The sequence goes on along the minus strand of NC_083243.1, from coordinate 90,000,331 downwards.
TAAGCTGGGTTTCACATCGTTACAACACCATCAACGTGGCTAAATGTTCAGCTGCTCAAATTAAACAGTTTTTCTTTGCAAGGGGCAACCAGTTAGTTCCAGCAGCAATTAAGGTGTTCAAAGCTAAAATGCTAGCCAAAATTCTCTATGGTATCCCTATATGGATCTCAGCATTTACTAGGAAAGTGGAGGGCATTCAAGCTTCATTCTTTAGACAAATTCTTGGTATGCCAAAATGTGTGTCCTACTTTGCTCTCTGCTCTGAAGTGGGTCAGTCTTTGGTGGAGACAAAAGCCTGGATTGCAGTGTTTAAATTCTGGCTCAAAGTTCACTTTAGAACAGATCCTAACAGCCTTCTTGATTGTCTGAAAAGAGACCCATATATTTCATCCTGGGCAGCAGTGTTTATGTCCAAACTTAATCAGTTGGGGATAGAGGTTGATGATTTTTTTACTTCTGATGAGTCATATATCTTCAGATGTATTAAATTGAGACTGTGGGAGTTGGAGGAAACAAAGCTACGTGCAACAGACCCTTATATTTGCTCCCCAGCTTCCTTAGGTCTTTATGCTTTCTGCGGCAAAATGCCCCATTATCTATCAGACTTAACCATTCCAAGTCATCACAGGGCATTTATGTTGGCTAGACTAAATGCGTTTCCCTCCAAAGTTGCTTGATTGTTCCTTTTATCATAATCTCCGTAAAGATCTATTTTGCAAGCTTTCTTTCTGCCCAGATTTGTCTATTTTGCCACCCTGTAATTATTTATTGAACGATACTGAGGGGGAGGTTAGCGAGGCTGTGGCAAAATTTTTGGCTGACATCCTTAAATTTAAACCTGACCATGTATGAATGCATCTGTAAGCTTGGTTTCATTTTGATTTTATCTCCAATGTTTAAATTTTTATATTCTGTGTATTTTTATTTGCAACTGTTATGCCATTAAAGGTTTGGTATGGTATGGTAAGTACTAACAAAGCAAAAGTTGAGGATTGTGAGGCACTCCAAAGCAATCTGTTGAGGCTGGGTGAGTGGGCATCAATGTGGTAAATGAGGTTCAATGTGGCCAAGTGCAAAGTAATGCACATTAGGGCCAAAAATCCTAACTATAAATACAAGTCGATGGGGTGTGAACTGGTAGAGACTGACCAAGAGAGATCTTGGGGTCATGGTAGATAACTCACTGAAAATATCGAGACAGTAACTGCAATAAAAAAAGGCCAACGCTATGCTGGGAATTATTAGGAAGGGAATTGAAAACAAATCAGCCAGTATCACAATGCCCCTGTATAAATCAATAGTGCGTCCTCATTTGGAATACTGTGTACAATTCTGGTCCCCACACCTCAAAAAAGATATTATAGCACTGGAAAAAGTTCAGAAAAGGCAACTAGAATGATTAAAGGGTTAGAAGAAAGGTTAAAATGCTTGGGGCTCTTTAGCTTGGAGAAACATCGACTGAGGGATGACATGATAGGGTTTACAAGATTATGCATGGGATAGAGTAGATAGAGAAAGAAGTACTTTTCTCCCTTTCTCACAATACAAGAATTTGTGGGCACTCAATGAAATTGCTAAGCAGTTGAGACAGAACAGATAAAAGAAAGTACTTCTTCACCCAAAGAGTGATTAACACATGGAATTCACTGCCACAGGAGGTGGTTGTGGCTACAAGCATAGCCAGCTTCAAGAAGGGATTGAATAAACATATGGAGCAGAGGTCCATCAGTGGCTATTAGCCACAGCATATTGTTGGAACTCTTTGGGGCAGTGATGCTCCATATTCTTGGAACTTGGGGGGGGGGGCACAGTGGGGAGGCTTCTAGCATCCTTGCCCCAGTGATGGACCTCCTGATGGTGCCTGGGTTTTTGGCCACTGTGTGACAGAGTGTTGGACTGGATGGGCCATTGGCCTGATCCAACATGATTTCTCTTATGTTCTTATGAATCATATAGCCTCAAGATCTTGGCTAAATGATTCTTAGCAGAAGGGGGTTTAGAAGATAAGAACACTTTCAATTATATTCAGGGTCAAAGATTTTTAGTTGGAAGTCTTTAAAAATCAGGTCATTACTTGGAATGGTAGTAATAAAGTCACAGTTCTCACTTATGTCTGAGCTTTGTTATTTAACAAGAGAAGGCAGAATTCAAAGCTGAGAAGAGTTACAAGCAGGAGAACTTTAATCCTCAGACAGAAGAGTGGCCTTGGCATGACTGTTTGAAGATCATATGGATATATTTCCAGTGTACAAGTACATTCATACATAAATATGAAGAAAGAACTAAAGTTTGGTATATATTCTGGGCATTGGCAAAATGGGTATGACATCACTGTAATTGAAAAAGAGCTCTGAAAAGAACCAGAATATGCTTTGGATCAGCAGCCTTGTTAAACTGTGCCCTTAGGGCTACAAAGTTGGAAATACTGCTGTGAAAACCACAGACTGGGAAATTGCTTTCCAGTTCCTTTCCCTTTTTTCCCTGAGGCAGATATGAATGAGGAAATCTGCTTCAAATTTGGGTTGCAGACATGTTTTGCAGAAATGACAGCAGTGAACCTTCAGAGTACCAACAACTACCAGTGTCCATTCTAGAATTTCCATGTGTAAATCATAATTGTTTTTGGGTGGGGGGAGTATACAGATTCCTGGCAGGATATGCTCATATTGGTTTTTCAGTTTTATGCCTTGAAAGCTTTTAAAGAGGGCAAAATCAACAGAGGGATTATTGGAAGGGATTCTTTTTCTTAATACTAAAACTTCTTTGTTGGATCTCATTGCTGTTCCACAATCCATCTTTTCTCTTTCCGTATGTGCAGTGAATACACAGTTCAGTAAGGTGTCCAGATCATTCTCTGTTGTCCATTGCAACACAGTGGAAGGGCATATTCAAATAGCATAGAATTTAGGAAGAACTAAAGCAGTAGTTCAAATCGTAAAAAGCCAGGGCACGTCAGTATACTGCTTTGTTAGCATAAACCCTTTGAGGAACTGCTGGGAGAAATTATGTTGGATTTTGCTGTTTGCAGTTGTTCATGCTTCTCTGCAAACTGGAAGAGTAAGCAGCATACCATAGGAATGTGTTTGTCTTTTTGTTTCTGCAGCTTCTGATAGCCAAGTCCCCAGTTGCTCCATTCATGTCTTTCCAATTCAGGATAGAAAATTCTGGTTTGGTTTTCCAAGGTAAGAACATGAATTGAAAATGTACAATATTTGTTTTTGAATCTCAGATATGCTTTTGTAACTCTAGCTTTTACTGAACTGTTTCAAATGATATCAAATTGAAGTTCTGTTAAATTGAAGTTCTGAGTTAAGAAAAAACCTAAAGTCTTGTTCTTGGCTCGTCTTCAAAGCAGGTATATTCATGGCTATAAGAGGCTTATGTTTTGTTCTTTAAAATTTGGATATGGACAGGTGCTTATCCATATATTTACGGCCATGTAGTGACCAGCACCAGGTTTTGCTAAATTGACCACAGAAAGCTCTTAATTGTATTACATTAGTCTGTTAAAAGATACCTTTTGAATTTGTGTATTATGACTGCTCTTGGACATAGTTTCTCCTCTAGGACTTAAGCCTGTTGTAACTCTTGACATTAAAAATGTCTTGCTTGCTATTGTTCTGGCATCAGCAACTGTGAAATGTTCTAAACTTTGTATATTGCTGCATCAAACATGGTTTTAAACTCATGAGTGCAGAATTATGGCATTAATATTATGAATTAATATTGGCTGCATTGGTTAAGGACATACATATTATGGGAGAAGGTAGGCTGAAGGAGATGTACTGCTGCCTTTGGTTGACTGAGTCAGTGTTTGAATGAACACTTGGGGTGGGTTTCTGCAGTTTCCTTCTTCCTGTCTGCATGTTTGAGCAATGTGTATGGTTTAATTGAACAGTTGGAAATGTGATCTTTCTTATTTGATATCTGAAACCTAGCCAACTTCTAATTCTGTGGAGATGAGGGTAGGCTCTTACAGTTGCAGGCCAGAACATAGACCTTGTTTAAAGGTTACTTTCTGCCTCTCCTCTATTTAAAGGGACATCTTGAGCAGGTTTTGGACTTTTGCACTTTCCCGCTCCTCTCACCACATGTACGAAGTTATTTCCAAATCAGGTATCTCTTTGCATGCAGCATCTTCTTGATCATTTAATCCAAATCTCTATCCAAGAACAGACTGAATATCCTAGAAGTTGCTGCGCTCCCAGAAAAGTAGAATGCCCCTTTTCAGGCATTTCCACATAAGGTGGGCAGAGTACCTGTTTGCTGTTGTAGACCAACTAAGAACTGTGTATTTGTGCCTTAGTGGTGCAGGTATTGTGCTGTTTATGGTTGTTTTATAATGTGAAAACTGAATATTGCTCTATATTATCTAACAATAAATGTTGTTGATGATGATAGAAATAGAGGATGGTTGAAGAGGAAGTGTGATGACCTGAAGCCTGTTTCTGATTTCTGCCTAAGAAAATAAGAACCCAGTGGTCCCATAATGGCTGACCGATTGCCACAGAAGACCTGCAACAGGGGCACAGAGACCAAAGCCTCCCATACTACAACTGGCATTCAAAGGTTGCCTCCAAACACACAAGCAATCATGGCTAATAGCTATGGATGTCCATATCCCCTGTGAATTTGTAAAACCCCTTTTTAAAATATCTAAGCTAATAGCAATATTTATCCCCTTGCAGCAAGCTGCACAAGTTAGTTATGTGTTGTATAAAGAAGCACTTTCTTTTGTCTGCCTTGCTACACATAGAGATGAGTGGAATAGAAGTAAAGTTCAAACAGGGCCATAACTGGGGGGTTTCCACCAGCTGAAGGGTGGCTACTTTTCTAAAGAGATGTTGAGAAATGTCAGGTAAAGGATGGTATCTGTCTGGTGGCAGAAGAACATTTTAGTGCTAATGAATGGGCTCAATTCCATGGGCTGACTGTAGAGGCAACATTTCCATTCATTCTTTATTGTGTACAGCAGTCAGTGTCAGAAGCAGAGCACATTCAAAGTATGTGACAAGAGAACAAGTGGATGAGTGTGGGAACTGGTGAGAAACAGCAGCTGTCTGAAAAATGAGGCTTAGGGAGAGAGAGAAAGGGAAATCCCATCACAACTCTGTTAACCAGTAGGCCATAAATACAGTGATATTAGAAAACATACCTGAAACCGTTTTTTTTATTTTGGAGGGCAGGAAGGAAGCAAAAAAATGTAGTGGAAAGTTTGATTTAGCAGCTCTGCAGACCATTCCTCTTGCTATCCCTAGAGGATTAGGAGGTGGGAGTCAAGCTAAAACTGCAAGAAGCTCTTGTCTTTTGTTCTGTGGGCCTGATGATTAATAAAACGGCAGGAGAGGATGGCTAGTTAGGGATTTCACAGACTACGGTACTATTTGATGCAGTTTAAGGAGCTCCTTGGCTATTGTTACGCTTAAAATAGAAAGCAGAACTGTTCTCCATTTGCAAAAGTCTCCCGTGTCCTAGGGAAAAGAGCGTTGTGAGTGAAAAAGCTATTAACATGGTAATGCCACCCCATTCGGAGGAGTGCATCAAAATCCTCTTTGTTGATGTAAATTGCTGCTCTATTGCCTGGTCTCTCTGGATCTCATGGTCTCTGTACAAGCACAGAAAATTGTTTAGTGAGACTCGGGTGGAGGGAAAACCACACCTCTTATATCATTTTAGGAGATCACCAAGCTGCCCAAGAGCACTGCAGTGGGAGACTTCTGTTGCCTTTGTAAACATGAACTGTTCAGTGATGAAAAGAATTCAATTATTCAGTGGCTCTTTTATTATTGCTTTCACTCTTGAGAAATACTGCTTAACAGTTTGGAGACAAGGATGGCTAGTCAAAGGGTTGAGTCAGATTCTGAACCGTGTTTCAAGTGTACGTTAAATGAATGCAAGCCCCAATGACTCTTCTACAAAGTCCCTAATAATGCTTGAGAAAACTGGGTCTACAATTTTAATACTGTAAGTATTGTAATTTGCAAAGTGACAAAAGTCAGGATTAGCACATTGCTGACTATATTTGTGGATCTCAATTTTGCCACCTGAACTCTTCAGAGTGTTCCAACTGCTGGTTAAAACTGCATTTTCATTAAAGAATGTGTTCTTAAAATACAGATAAGGATCCATATTTATACCTACTCCCTCTGAGAAATTCCAGTTTTAAGTGTCTAAGTGTACATGTATAAAGATGGTCTTCCTACCAGGAACGTGGATCTCAACCAAGACAGGATAATCTATTTGGAGTTTGGTTTCTTGTTACCTTGTCTAGCAGTAAATTGCTCTTCATTCACTGTTCACATGCTTATTCTGTTGGTGTATGAGTCAGAATTTGTTCACTTTCTCCCCCATGTTACTATAGTAGGAGTATAGTAGTAGTTAATAGAGGAAAAAGGAAGAAATGTCTTTGTGTCAGGAAAAGCATAGGTATGACTCAACTTGCAATAGGTGGAACAGAGAGTTTAGGAGTTATTTTCATAAACACCTTTGTATCTGCATTTGGTAATACAGTCAAATAGCACAAATAGCACAGCCAAGTAGTAGAAATTACTGAACAACTGTTTTTGTAATGTAAATGATTTAAAATGATAGTGCCTATGAAATCATGTATCAGCTGGTTTTGCTGATATAAATGAAATCAGAATTTAACACAGGAGTTTATTCAGATGTGACAGATTATGTGGAGACATGGATACAACATGAGCCATGTCATAGACATTTTTACTTACCAATGACCTCAAATGTGGTCAAGTAGCTATTATAATTTCTCGTAATGGTTTGCAAACTTTTTACCTTCAGATAAAATATACTATGGCAATGTCTGCCAAGGAATCTTGTACATTTTCTAAGGAATTCCTGCATGTTGCAGATGGGGCTGCTCTAAGTTGCTCTAAGTTGCACCTCAGACAATAGGAGGTGCTGTGCAGGCTAATTGAAAGATTGCTTTTCTTCTAGATGAGAAACCACGATTTGTGAGATCGCCATGGTTCCACACTTCAATTTGCAAACCTCAGCTTTAACACAAAGAAAAAAATTATATATATATATATATATATATATATATATGTATAGATAGATTTAATCTTATATTTAGTGCACTTTTCCAGCACTTTCACAGTCCTCCATATTCAGTTCCTGCCATCTAATCAACATTTGGTGTCAAAGGGTTGGTTTTTCCTTCCATGGATAAATGAACCAATTCTGTATCACATGTTAATAAATTATCAAGAGAGAGGCTTACAAAATTCTGAAATAATTTCTGTTTTCCTTTCTCCTTTTTTTTCTGTTCCTTTAAACCAGGGGTGTTGAAATCATTTGTTATGACGGCCGGATCAGACATAAATGAGACCCCATGTCAGGCTGGGCCGTGTGTGTTCTTATTTAAAATTAGGTAGCAGAGATATAAACTTTATAAAGGACACAGTCAAATACAATTAAAGATTTTTTAAAAGCTTAAAATAAAACATGCTTAAAACATTAGCACTTGTTGGTCTTAAAGGTGCTTTCTTTGTATTTCTCCCATGGGATCCAGGAAGCTGGGCAAAGGAAGCTCCGGCTCTTTCCTTCCTTCCCCAGGGGACCAGGATGGGGAAGGAAGAGAAGCTTGGCTCAGTAGCTCTGCTGCGCAATTGAGACAAGCTCTCCCTTTTCATCTTCCTCCCTAAGGGAGGAACCTCAGCCAATGGAGAAAACAGAGTCTTCACTCTGTAGCTCCTGTCCAATTCAGCAAGCCTTGCAAAGCAAGCTGTTATGCAGAAGGAAGCAAAAGAGAGGGAGAAGGAAGCAACCAGTTGCTCGGGGGCCTGATAGGAGCCATCTGAGGGCCTGATTCGGCCCCCAGGCCAGATGTTTGACACCCCTGCTTTAAACAATGATTGCACTGCTGGGTGTGACCCATCTGAGAACAGTATGTATCCCTGATGTGGACCGCAATCCATTTATTGAGGACTGATGATAATACTGTCAGCAATGGCAGACTAAAAGTAGGAAGGTATGCTAGACAGCAGCTCAGTAGAGTTTAAAGCAAATCTTCAAGCAGTCAGTGAGCATCCCAGCCTTTATTGTTCAACAGTTTTGTCAGGTTAAGGAGCTTGGCCATAAACAAGTATATTGTTGCCTTCTCAGGCTTTACTATCCCTGTCAAGCTGCAGGCTGCAGTGCACTCTTTTGCCCATTGCAATAGAGGTGCTTTAGTACATGGAGTTCAGGTCAATAATTCCCACTTCTCATAAGCTGCCCTGATGGTGGGTAAGGGATAGGGTGGCCATAATGTCTGAAGGCCAGCCAGGGACACCTTTGGGGGGGGGGGAAGGTAGGGGTGCGTGCGCGCGAAGTGTGTGCACCGCCGGAAACAGGAAGTGACGTCACTTCCGGTGACTTCACTTCCGGTGACGTCATGCCACCGCCGGAAACAGGAAGTGACATCACTTCCTGCGACATCATTTCCCCCACACCACCTGCCGGAAACAGGAAGTGACATCACTTCCTGCGACATCATTTCCCCCGCGCCACCTGCCGGAAGCAGGAAGTGACATCACTTCCTGTGACATCATTTCCCCCAAATGACATCATTTCCCAGGGGGCCGGTGCAGCGGCACGCTGAAGCAGCCTGTCGGTCACTTCCGGGTTCCTGTCCTGCATCTTGACCTGTATTATTAGTGACAGGCTGCTTCGGCGTGCCGCTGCGCCAGCCCCCTGGGTCCCACAACGATGGGACCGATGCCACAGGGACGGGCTCGAAACACTCTATAACCCCTCAAAAGAACAGCAGTCTAGCTCGCTTCCCCCGAGCCCTGCCGCCATAAGCCTCAAGGGGGCTCATTTTGCGGCATCTCCCGGCGGGAGGGTGGCACCCGCACGGGACACATATCAAATGAAAGAGGGGGCGCAGGGCTATCAGAAACAGCTGGCAGAGGGAGTCGGGAGACCACCCCACTGGGGGATCCACACCCCGAAAGTGATGAAGGTGGCGCAGATAGAGCCAACAGAGCAAACAGGACAAAATAAATAGGCTGCATTATGCAGCACAGTTGAGAAAGTGCCTTATCCCATATACTGATGAAGTAAATACAGGATTTGAGAACAAAATTGCACCAGAAGACACAAACACAAAGCTCCCTTACACTGAATCAGTGCTTGGGTCCACCAAAGTCAGTATTGTCTACTCCAGGGGTGGCCAGAGTTGCTTAACAAAAGAGCAACACAGAATAAAGGTCAGATGTTTGAGAGCCGCAAGACATGAACATCGGATATTTGAGAGCCATGGAAGGAAGGAAGGAAGGAAGGAAGGAAGGAAGGAAGGAAGGAAGGAAGGAAGGAAGGAAGGAAGGAAGGAAGGAAGGAAGGAAGGAAGGAAGGAAGGAAGGAAGGGAAACAGGGGAGATATTCTCTGCTGGTCTCCTGTCCTGTCTGGCTAGGTCAGCAACCAGAAAACACCAGATACCTCCCTTAGTCAATGAAAACAATGTACATAAATACACAAGCACTTGAAAAATATGCAAAGCACAAGTAGTATAGGAAAATGATCACCCTATCTATATGGCAAAAAAAAAAAAAGTCAAAATGCCGTATTACACAAGCTATTGCCAATAAATGCAAATGCCAATAAATGCAAAAGTAACCATATACCAAACCACCAAAACAGGGAGGGAGGAAGGAGGGAGGGAGGGAAGGAAGGGAGGAGGGAGGGAGGGAAGGAGGGAAGGAAGGAAGGAAGGAAGAAGGGAGGGAGGAAGGAGGGAGGGAAGGAAGGGAGGAGGGAGGGAGGGAAGGAAGGAAGGGAGGAAGGAGGGAGGGAGGGAAGGAAGGAAGAAAGAAAGAAAGAAAGGAAGAAAGGAAGGAAGGAGGGAGGGAAGGAAGGAAGGGAGGAGGGAGGGAAGGAGGGAAGGAAGGAAGGAAGGGAGGAGGAGGGAGGGAAGGAAGGGAGGAGGGAGGGAAGGAGGGAAGGAAGGAAGGAAGAAAGGAGGGAGGGAAGGAAGGGAGGAGGGAGGGAAGGAGGGAAGGAAGAAAGGAAGGAAGGAGGGAGGGAAGGAGGGAGGAAGGAGGGAAGAAAGGAAGGAGGGAGGGAAGGAAGGGAGGAGGGAGGGAGGGAAGGAAGGAGGGAGGGAGGAAGGAGGGAGAGAAGGGAGGAAGGAAGGAAGGAAGGAAGGAAGGAAGGAAGGAAGGAAGGAAGGAAGAAGGAAGGCCGGCTGCCCCCTCCTGCCAGCCGCCCCCCCACTTTCAGCCCCCTCCCTCCCTGCTTACCTTCATCCAGGGCGGGTGGCGGCCTCTCCTCCCAGCGGCTGGTGCTGCTGGCGGGGCTGGCGGCAGCTGCGGAGGCCGGGGAGGGCCTCCGCTGGTCTCTGGAGGGCCTCCAGGGACCAGCGCCGGCCTCTCCGCGGCCTCCGCTGGCCGGCGCTGGTCGCTGGAGGACCTCCAGAGACTCTGAAGGGCCTCCAGCAACCAGCGCCGACCAGCGGAGGCCGCGGAGAGGCTGGCGCTGGTCCCTGGAGGCCCTCCAGAGTCTCTGGAGGGCCTCCAGCGACCAGCGCCAGCCTCTCCGCCACCTCCCCGGCCTCCTCCTGAAGTGTAGGGCCCGCGCACGGGGCCCTGCGGCGGTGGCGGAGGCCGGGGAGGCGGCGGAGAGGCCGGCACTGGTCGCTGGAGGCCCTCCAGCGACCAGCGCCGGCCTCTCCGCCACCTCCCCGGCCTCCGCCACCGCCGCCAGGCCCCGCGCGTGGGCGGGGAAGGCGACGAGTGAGGGAGGGAGCATCCCTGCGCGTGCGCAGGGGCCCTGCGCACACGCAGGGACGCTCCCTCCCTCACTCGCCGCCTTCCCCGCCGGCGCGCGCGGCCCACCGCCTCCGGGGCTGGCTAAACCGGGACCTCTAATGGTCCCGGTATAGCCAGCCCGGGAGGCGGGAATAGGGGGCCAGAACCAGGACATTCCCGGGTGCCCGGGACGGTCTGGCCACCCTACTAAGGGAATGGGATACCTTATTGCTGTTGGAGTACCTGGTAGGGATGGGCATGAACCGACTGATGAACTAAAGTTTGTCACATATTTTAGGCTGTTCAAGGTTCACAAATTGAAGCTTGTGAACTGAAGAACTGCACCAAATGTCCACAAATTTTGGTGCAATTTGTGGTGGCTTGTGATGGTGGTGACTCATCATTTAAACTACCACTGCTTTCTGCTCCCTGCAAAAAGCTTCAGGGAGCAGAAAGCAGGTTTTTAATGGAAGGGGTTAAGTGCCTTCCTAGGGGCATTTGACCTCCACTGTTCTGCTGGCCATAACTTCCTTTTTGCTTGCCGGAGAAAGCCACAGCCATCAGAAAGGAGGTTTTGCTTCTCCTCTTCAAAGCAGTAGAAAGCAAGACTAGAGGTTTAAATGGCTCTGAGTCATTTAAACCTATCAGCTGAGCTGCGGCCAAGAGAAAGGAAGGGGACATTGGATCCCCACTTTTCTGCTCTCTGCCACTCAGGTTTAAATAGTTCCCAGACATTTAACCCCTCCCATCTGCTCCCCACTGCTTCAAGGGGGAGAGCAGAATTAGAGGGTTTAAATTGCTCAGAGCCATTTAAACCCCTGCTTTCTGCTCCCTGCCACTTTCATGGGGAGCAGAAAGTAGGGTTTTAAACTCATAAAGCTATACAAAAGACTTTGTTATTGAAACCAGTATATTAGTTTATGTAGGTTCATATTTCAGTTCATGGTTCAGGCATAAACTGAGCCACAAAAATGCAGTTTGTGTCCATCCTTAGTGCCTGGTTTAGAAACTAAGACACTTTACTTTTAATGAACCACAAGATATACTTGAGCTTCTACTGAAGTTTCATTATCTGAGACTGCCTCATTGTGAAAAGACTACCTTTTGTGAATGAATCCTTTAAAATTCCTCAGAACTCCAGCAATATTCACTGTTCCTTCATCATCGCCTAATGCAAACAGTAGCTATGCTCCATTTCCCAAGTGTGAGGAAATGCAACATTCTGACATGAACAAAGTCTGCCTGAGTGCTGATTGGCAAAAACCATAGGACTGAAGAAGGACTTCAATTTTCCTGGTTTCCTTGAACAAAAAGAAGAGCTGTTGCAAAACAATTGTACATGAATGAGCACAAAAGTAAATTATGGGTATATGTAAAGTTGCAGGTTGGCTATAAGACAAAAAAAATTATACAGTTCAGTGAATTTGATTGTGCCCTGCAATCTAGCCAGATTATTAAAACAAATGCAATAGACACAATAATAAAGAAAAATATAACTAGGGTGATAACAGATGGTCATTTAGGGGTGGATTGGAGGCGTCTCAAATCAGGCTGGCTCAAAAAGAACCATCCCAAACCCTCCACACGTCCCCTTTGTGGCAGCCCCATCCCGTCTGCGAGGTGGCTTGGCACGATCAGATGGGGGGGTGCCTCAGAGGCCAGACTGCTCTTTTTCTCCCCCAAGGAGTCATGTGCTCAAGCGCTCTGGGTAGTTTTTACAAAGTAAAAAAAAGCTGGAAACGGCTTGGGGCAGCTTGGTGGTTTCACACCACCAAGGAGCCTTGCTTGCGCACTTTCCCATCCAGACACCAAAGAGGTGACTGGTGTACGGCTCAAAAGTTTGCTACCATCTCAACAGTGGTAGCTTTTTGAGCTGCTCTGAGGCCGCTGGAGGATGGGGTGAGTACAGGATGGGGCCAGCTGGCAGATGTTCACGTTTGCAAGGATTTTTGGGGTCAGTTTTTGAGGCGTCTCTGAGTCGCCCCTAACTGCCTGTCTGTTATCACCCCTCGAGACTACTTTTTGCCCCACGTACTTTGTTTCTAAAGCTGGTCAGCTCCACCGGTGCATTACTTTGCAAGATGCTTCTTTGCTTCGGAAGAATCCTTCTTTATGTTATAAAGAGGAATGGCTATGGAAAATATCCCTAAACTTTTGCCCTTGTAAAAAAATCACTCTAGAGCATATTCAAATCACAGAGCTTGCTTGGTCTCCTTTACAGTGTAGGATTGCTTTCAAGGGAATATATCAGACAGATGAAATCAAGATGTGCTTAAGTGGCTTGCTGGGATAGGTCCAAAGTCCAAAATTTAATTAAATACTACGTTTTACAAACTAATCTAATACAAAAAGGAATGCTTGCATTTTCTTATATTTAGAAGCAAGCCAAAAGATTTTAAGTTTTAGTTTTCACATTGAAATGTGTATGTTTACTGAAGGAGAATTTTTTGTGAAATGGTTCAGTATATTGCATGAAAATGATGCCTTACATCTGTGTACTAGATGCTTATAACAACTCAGTCATAACTGTACAAAAGCCTACAAAGGTTAAGGACAGGAAGTACAGAGCCTAAGCAGGCCCACAAGGGACAGGTCAAAGAAACTCCTATGTAATCCTTAAGTCTTTCTGACCAAGAAGTTATTCAGTTCTGTTGTACTAATAAGGAGAGCTTTTTAATATATTCTCTGTAAATTCTAGAGGCAAGTAGACACCTGCAAGAAACTTTTAGTCCTTTCTTCTTCCTCCTTCTTGAACAGTCTTCCCACTTTCTCACCCCCTCCTCTTCTATCAATTTTCCTTTTCTGCCAATTTCCAAGACTTCTTCCTCCATTTGGCATTGGAGGTTGAGAGCTAGGCAGCTTCCCTCCAGCCCTTCTCCCCATACATACACTGGCCACAGAGATCAAGAACTTCACAATTCTCAACCTCCAAGCCTGTCTCTCCTCTGACATGACATTGGAGGTCAAGAGCTACATGGCTCTTGATCTCCGAGGCTTCTCCCCACCCAACACTGGCCCTGGAAGTCAAGAATTGCACAGCTCCCAGTCCCAACTTCCATGCCTTCCACTCCCCCAACACTGGCCTTTGAGGTCGGGAGCCTTCTCCACACACATTGGCTTCCCTATTGCTGAGTCAGGTATGGCTACGGGTCCAGCCAAAGTACCTGGGAGCTGCTTCGCGCCCGGAGAGCCTCCCAGTTGTCAGCATTTTGGAGGGTGGAGTGAATGGCATTATAACTTTCTGAGGTTGCTTTCCTCCTCAAACCCAACACTCCTCAAACTCCTCCTCTAAAAACATTTCTAGGAATTTCCTAACCTCTTTCCCTCTTCTTGGCAATCCCCATAGCCTCTCCATGCCTCATTTTATCCTTAGCCTTTCACCAATGTACCTTTTATCTTCTTCCCATCTTCAGCAATATTTATTCTTTATTTACTTCATTTATACCCCACCTTTCTCCACAGTTGAGATGAAAGCAGCTTACACTATTCTCTACTTTTTATCCACAGAATGGCCTTGTAAGGGAGATTAGGCTGAAAGTTTGCAACTGGCCCAAAATCACCCAGTCCGCTTCCACAGCAGGACTGGGATCTGAACCTGGGTCTTGCAGACCCTAATCTTAAACTCTAACCGCTGCATCAGTGGACTTTCATAGTGTGGCTGCTGTTGTACCAGTAACAACAGTCTAGGCTTATTTGAGTCATGCCGATTCAGGTGGCATTAAATCACCCAGAGGTTCTGCCAGACCTAGGTTGTCAACCCCCAGGTGGTACCTGGAGATCCCCAGAATTACAACTGAACTCCAGACATCTGTCCCCCTGGAGGAAATGATTGTTTTGGAGGGTGGGCTGTATAGCATTATATCATGCTGAGGCCTCTCTGCTCCCCAAACCCTGCATTCCTCAGACTTCATCACAAAATCTCCAGGAATTTCCCAGCTTGGAACTTGCAACACTAGCCAGCCTGGCCTCAGTGAATTCTCCCTGGACCAGAAAGGATCCTCCTCCTCCCCCTTGACTTTTACTGACAGAGCCAAGCTTGGAATGCTGTGGTTGTCTAGCAACAGCCACTGAGGGAATCTGTTACAGGCACTTCTTTTACCATTTTCTGATTCTTTAAGCTGCCTGATGTATTCTTTTTACATTTCACATTTTTCTGCAAACCTGAGCTTTTTTCAAATTTGTAGAATGATCTGTATTCCCATTCACAGCTCCAGTAATCAAATTTAAGTATCCAAGATATCTTGACTTTGCTATTAGAAAATAAGATTGCAATTCATATTTGGAAATCTTCAATGTTGTTTTTGAAATAGTTACAAATAATTCTGAATCCAAATTTATAGAGCAATTTTAGAACAATTTATAGAACAAATTTAGAACAATTTCTAATATTTAGAGTCCTATTGACTCCTATGGAAACCAGCTTAGACTGCTTGTAATTGGAGAAAAATGAAACCTGTTCCTCAGACAATTGGCACTGATTATTGAGACAGGAAACTGAATAATTCCCCAGACAGTCTGGAACCAGAGGTAGTGGGGCAGAGAGCTCTGTGTCTCCTGATTGGTGTTGCCATTGTATTGCCAAAGGATAGGAAAAATGGGATGAGAGCAAAGCCTTTGAGTGATGTCTCTCTGCACTTATGAAATCATTAAGCAGGCACAGATGCTGGAAGGTTCTTTGATACTGGCCTTTTCCAACTGAAAGATGAACATAGCTGCTTATATAATTTACTGCAGTCCCCTGTCCGCTTTCTCTACACGCTGAAACAGTCTTCTCTGTGTTCCTTTCTTCATGTATATTAGATTAACTAGATAGCAGAGTAATAGAAAAATATATATATTAAATTCAGGCTTCTTTTGTTGTACATTCCCTTTGGCCTGCCCTCTATTGCCCATCAACTTCCTGGGGTACCCCTCAGTTCTAGTATTATGGGAGAGAGGGAAAAAGTTCTCTTGATTCACTTTCTCCACCCTGCACATAGTTTTATCAACCTAGGGTTGCCAGGTCTTACTAGGGTTGCCAAGTCCCCCGTAGCCTCCAATGGTACAATAGGTACCAGAAAGTTTTCCTTCCCAAATTGCTAGCGTCTTGGATAACCAGAGTTTTCCGGGAAACTCCTGCAAGTGATGTCATTGTGCCGGCGACGTTGAGGGAGGATTCCACCTTCCGGCCCAACGTGTGTCAGCGGGTTGGGAACCTCCAGGGTGGGGGAAACCCCGCCTGGCCTGGGAACTTGGCAGCCCTAGGTCTTATTGGGCTCCCGGTGGAAGGGGGGAATTTCAGGCATGGCACAATGATGTCACTTCTCATGCTGAGAATGTCGGACATGATGAAGCTCTTTGGGGCAAGGATCCCCCCACTCGTCAGCTTATGCCAGCAGGTTGGGGGGAGGGGGCCCAAACCAAGGGAATCCTCACCCCCAACAGGAGGCTGGAAACTCTATATCAGCCTCCAATAAACCCCCTTAGTCTACTAAGAGCCAGTTTGGTGTAGTGGTTAAATGTGCGGACTCTTATCTGGGAGAACCGGGTTTGATTCCCCACTCCTCCACTTGCACCTGCTAGCATGGCCTTGGGTCAGCCATAGCTCTGGCAGAGGTTGTCCTTGAAAGAGCAGCTGCTGTGAGAGCCCTCTCCAGCCCCACCCACCTCGCAGGGTGTCTGTTGTGGGGGAGGAAGGTAAAGGAGACTGTGAGCCGCTCTGAGACTCTTCGGAGTGGAGGGCGGGATATAAATCCAATTTCTTCTTCTTCTTCTTCTTCTTCTTCTTCTTCTTCTTCTTCTTCTTCTTCTTCTTCTTCTTCTTCTTCTTCTTCTTCTATTAATATTTCAAAGACAAATGTCTGAAACACTTTAATGTTCATTACCTTGGAGACCCTGAGCTGGGTAAAAGGCAGCACATATAAAATAATAAATGCCATTACAGTATTGGCTGTTTTATTTTCAGTCCTTTTCCTAAGAATCCCCAGCATTCAGTTTACCTTTTTCACTGCTACTGCACACTGATACTGATTCCTTACTAGCAGTTGCTCCAACCCCGGGGTTCTGCTTTCCCCAGCTCAAGCGATCAATTCCCCACCAGTTTCTGTGTGGCGCATTTTCATCTGTGACTCCTTCCAATTTCCCTCAGTTTCTTGCTCTCCAAAAATAAGAGCAAGAAACCGCAAGGGAAATTAGAGTGTGCTACAGATCAAAATGCACCCACACAGCAACTTGTGAGGGATTGATCACTTGAGCTGGGGAAACCAGAAGCCTAGGGGCAGAGCAACTGCTAGTGAGGAATTGGTCTGAGTCTACATTTTCATTGAACTATCCACTACAACCCCAAGATATTTTTCTTTCTCAGTCTCCCAGAACAAAATATCTCAGTCTGCTTCACTTCATAGCTGTTTAAATTTGAAATTGTGTTTTTGAAGTAACTTATGTTTTTTGGTTTTTATATTCTTGCAGGAGAGAGCAGGCAAGTTCAGCCTACAAATTCTTTCCTTTCTTCAGCCCAAAAGCATGATTTTCATGTCCTATAAGGTCTCCAGAACTAAACTCACCCCATAACCATAAGATCAGAAGGGAGTTTTCCCTTGTTATTCTCTCGGTAATGAATTCCTGGTCCTAGTAGTCTGTGTCCATATGTTTTTAGTCAAGCACTGAAGCAAATGCCGCCATGGTCTGTTTCCAATAGGCTTTGCACATAATGGATAAAGGCCTTCTCTTGATAGGAGCTTAGATTTGTGCTTCGTGTGAGCTAACTCACTGGGGGTGGGAACAAAAAGCAGAGGGTGATTTTGATATTTGATAGACCTGTTTGCTGCCCTGTGTTCTTGTGTATTTATTTATTTACATTATTTATAGCCTGCCTTTCTCACTTCTCAAGGTGAATTATACAAAGTAAGTTAGAGTTGCCAGATCCAACTAAGGAAATATCAGGGGACTTTGGAGGTGGAGTCAGGAGCAAGGTTGTGACAAGCAGGACTGAAGAGACCAAAGGGAGTTCTGGCCGTCACATTTAAAGGAACCACACTCCTTTTAAACGCACTTCCTTCATTGGAAATGATGGAGGATGGGGGCACCTTCTTTTGGGGCTCATTGTATTGGACCCCCAGTCCAATTTTTTTGAAACTTGGGTGGAGGGGAGATTGGGGAGAGGCACCAGATGCTATGCTGAAAATTTGGTGCCTCTACCTCAGAAAACAGCCCTCTCAAGCCCCAGATACCTATGGATTGATTCTCTATTATACCCTATAGGGACTAGCAGCCAGGTACCTGAGTGGAGGGCAGCTGCCAAGCCCAGCAGGCCTTGGCTGCCATATCCACAGCCAACAGAACAGGGAGAAGAGAGAGGAGAAGAAAGCCAACCCCCTCAGTTCCCCCTCATGCATGCCCTGACAGGCCTCTATTGTCCTGTCCTCGAGGCTGGGCTGGTGAGATCTGGAGACATGAGCTGTGCCACCCGCACAATCGTGCCTCCTCGCACAGAGATGGCACTGGGGATCCTGGGGCTGTGGCTCAAGCAACAGCCAGCCCTGGGGGGCTGGGCTGGATGGGAAGTCATGGGGCTGGGACCCTGGGGGGCCCCACTGTAGTTACAGGCCTGGGATCCAGCCACCCAGCTGTCTCTTATTGCCAGACTGAAGGAGGAACCAGCATCTTTAGCACTAGTTAAAAGTCTTCTACAAAATGTTTGTAAAGTGAAATTGATGTTAATTGTGACATTTTCGAGTTAGCATTATGCTGATAATGTTCTGAGAGCTAAAATTTAAAATAAAAATCATCCTATGTTTTTGTGCCATGAAACTGTGAAAGTTAGTGGCATACAGAGCCTAGTGTCATCTAATTTTTCTCCTGTAAGGCCACTGCAGAGATGTTTTTGGTATTCTTAATTCTTTAGTTTCAGACAAAATTCCAGGTTAAAATATAAATCTATTTCATCTTAATGTTAACTATTAGAATGTGTACCGTACTTGCACCAGAAATTATGTCACTTCTGTTATGCCTTGGATGGTTTGTCAGCTTAGCCTTGGGAATACCGTATTTATTCAAGAAAGTATTAACCTGCTACAGATACACATAACTTGGTATATCAAAATAGATTGCTATAATGTGGTGTATCTAGGGCTTGGCTATCTCTAAAAATGGCCCAGAAGGCAGCAGCAAGGGTATTGGATGAATTGTATTGGCTGGCAATTTGTTTCCAAGCCAAATCCACAAGTGCTGGTGTTCATCTTTAAAATAAGGACCACCATCACTCACAGAAACTTCCATGTAACTGAAGACTTCTCTTTACTGCCCTGTACCATTTGCCTCCATTGTATGAGGAGAAGAAGACTACCATAGATTTATACCTGCCCTTCTCTCTGAATCAGTCTCAGAGCAGCTTACAATCTTCTTTATCTTTCCCCCCCACAACAGATACCCTGTGAAGTGGGTGGGGCTGAGAGAGCTCTCACAGAAGCTGCTCTTTCAAGGACAACTCTTGTGAGAGCTATGGCTGACCCAAGGCCATTCCAGCTGCTGCAAGTGAAGGAGTGAGACATCAAACCCGGTTGTCCCAGATAAGAGTCCATACACTTAACTACTACACCAAAGTTATCCACCATAGAGACTTTTTCGGTGGTGGCACCCAGGCATTGGAATTCCTGGCTGCAGAAAGTTTGTCTAATGCTTTCTTTGCTGGTCTTTGAAAAAAAACTGATAATACTGCTTTCCCAGAGAGCCTTTAGTAGAAGCTAAATCAAACCGTGTTGATAGGTTTTTTTTTTTAATACAGCCTTTTATTCTGTTTATCTTTCATGCTGCTACTTTGATACCTTTATGGCTTTGCTTATTTATTTAGTTAAGTTTTTATGCTCTTGGCTATTTATTGGTGCTTCATTTTTATATGACTTCTATGGACTCTTATTCTACTTCTGTGGTTGAGTTTATCATCTATATGTCTGCCTGTCTATCTGGTACTGCTCTTACAGCTATCACCTTCAGCAGAAAATAAAATGATAAAAGCCTTACTTAATATTATCTCCCTGATATTTAATTATTGCCCCTATAAATTTTGCCACAGAAGGAGTTGTGGAATCCTTTGTATACGATAGTAGCTACATCACCTGAACCAGTTCGTATTTTTTAGTAGGGGGGTAATTAAACTAGCCCTCACCTCATTGAATATGGGACATTCTACAATCATGTGTTCAATGGCTTCAATTTTATCTCATGAACATCAGCATATTCTTTTGGCACATGGTAGTTTTTTGTATCTGGCCTCCAAAACCACTGAGAGAAGGGCATTCATTCTTGCCAAAGTGAAAGCTCTTCTGAGTTTTGGTACTGTAAAGCAATAAAAATACTTCAACATCGGGAGGGCAGTGATTAAGGATTTTCTCCTAACTAGAACAGGGAATGGTGTTATGGATATCAGTGACTGAAGAAGTGTGGGGACAGAGACAGTACCTTTATTGGCATAGTAAAAAAGCATAACATTTCAGATCAATAGATAAAGCTAAGATCTTATATAAAAGTTAAATACATATGATTAAAATAAAAACATCAATTTTATAACAGAACATAATTGGATTTAATTTTCAGAATATCCTCTAAAAATCTTGCAACTTCTCTAGTGATTTCCACTACCAAATCATTCAATAGGAACCGACAATTAATTACCTTGTTTCTTAGATCAATTACATGGGATAAATTTGATGACAAATTTCTACGTAGGCTTTCATAAAGCTGACTGTGACGGACTCAGGCACTTAGCCTGAGTAGCTGAGAAACAGGCTTGCAGCGATTGGCTGGAACGTTGCCCAAGCAACGGAAAAGTATCCTTTTGAGGTTTGCTCAGCAGAAAATCACCTCAGGATTTTAGTTGGAGCCAGGGAGTCTTTGAGAGAAGTCTTCAGTGCACCAGTCTGAAGTGAAGACAGTGGGCTTAGGCCGGGCAGTTGTAAAATCAACTGGACGAGGGGCTGAGAGTGGCCAGAGTGGCTGGGCTCCTTGTGGGAGACAGAGCTGAGTGGACTCTGTCTGGAAGAGGGAATTTTCAAGTGGTGTGAAACTCTCTGAGGGAGATTTTGCCAGTTCATCAGGCAATCTCCAGGTACAAACTAGATCACACAAATACACACTGAGGGAAGAACTGAATTCTGGTGATCAGCAGGGTTGCCCAAAACTCAGACCAGAGGACTAGCTGTGAGGCTAAGACACATCGGAATTGAGGGGTGCGAGTCCTGGAAGATAGCTGGTGTGGAAGGGTCTGTGAGGGAGAATACTGACACCAATCAAGAGTTCTCTATGTGTGTGTGGGAGAGTGATTGAAGTTTGTTATTTTTATGATTTGGCACTGCCAAAGTTAGGGTAAAACATCTGAAGAAACATAATTCTGAGTGCCCAGAAGGCACAGACAGCCTGTGTGAAGTAGAGTCTAGTGGGACTCTGAAACCTGCCTGCTTATTGTTTATTTTTAAGATCTTCTGCCAAAATAGTGTTATACTTTACCTCAACTTGATAAGTCGCTACTCTCTGTAATTGTTTTATTCTGCCAATCAGCTTCTGATTAGTTTGCCTCTTGCATAGTGAATAGTTCAAATCTATATTATTTAATCCCTCTCTCTTGCCTTTTGTTTCTTAATAAATATTTTGTGGTTTTTGACTTTAAAACCATCTGTTGCCAATTATTAATAGTTCTGACAGGGTTTTGGTGAATCTGACTGAGGGAATGTGACTGGGGAGAAATTTGAAGTGGTCACTTCCCGAGTAAAGCCTCTGTCCAGATTCCTCACACTGACAATCTAAAATTATATGCTAGATTTATTCAGGAAAGTTTATTCTGCAAAGATAAAATCGTCTCTCATGAAAAGGAATGTGTTGGTATTTCTCACAGAGAACATTAGAAGGGAATGTATTCATTCTAGCCAGCATAAAAGCCCTATGTTGAGAATCTTGATGGAATCTCAAGGTCATATAGATAATGGGACATCTTTCTAGACTGCATGTCAAGACCTAAGGAAGCAGGTGAACAAGCTGGACAGGGCAAAATTTGTGGTATTCTAAATCTAAAAGTATCTTGTTTGATAAATCTAAAACAATGTAACTAGTCTTAACAAAAATAAATCATCTACTGCAATCCCTGTTTGAGTTTAGACATAACCCCAGCTGACCATGCTGAATTATAGGGATCACTCTTTATATAAGTAAGTAGACTACTAGATTCCACTCTAAAGTAAATTTTGAGCCAGAATTTAAAAATTATAATCCACACCTCATTTCAAAGATTGCCCCATTTCTGAACAAAGTGCGAAATATGAGACACACAGGCATCCCCGAAATTTGTCTAAAGAATAATGCTTGAATTGCCTCCGCTTTTTAATTAAACACATAAATCCATATGGGAACACCATAAAAAATTAGCAATAGTGTTTAGTGCTTAATACTTTAATTGCAGGAGAAACACATTGGCTACCTAAAATAGAATTCCTAAAATAGAATTCTTTTATTTAAAATGAAGAGTATTTGGCCAGGTTAATTGTCCTGTCACAACCAATTGAGATTATAATTTGAAGGTGATTCCTAAATATTTAAAGTGTTTGGTTAGCTCAATTTCTAAATGATCAAGTGGCCATTTCTGCAGACACTAACTTTTGGAAAAGGCTACTACTTTAGACTTAGAATAATTGATTGAAAGTGAGTTACAGTTACAGTAACTATAAAATGCATTCAAATATCTTTGTAAGCCCACTCTTGTTGTGCTTCAAGGATGGTTGTATCATCTGCATAAAGTAATAGAGGAATGGCTGTGCCTCCTAATTTAGGTCAATGTCTGTTTATAGGATTTAAAAAATGTGGCAAGTCATTTTTTTAAAAGATTTAAAAGATAGAGGGTTAACACACAACTTTGTTTGACCCCCTTTAATATAGATATTTTGTCAGTTAAATAACCCCTTGAGAAATATTTAACTTGGCAAGTGGTGGCTGTATGAAGTTTCTTCAATAAAAACAATTGTAGATCTATACCTGTGTTCTTTAATTTACTCCGTAACTTATCTCTAGGTATTGAATCAAAAGCACTCTTCAAATCAACAAAAGCTGCATAAAATTTTTTTCTTCCCAGTGTTCATATATTCGTCAACAAGAAAGGCCAAAGTGGTACAATGATCTATAGCAACTTTTCCTTTAGAAAATCCTATTTGCTTTGATAATGTTGTTTACTTAGATCCAGTTTATTAAATGATGTTCTAAATGTTTGGCATATAATTTACCCATGCTAGATAATAACCTAATGGGACAAAAATTCTCAGGTAGATCTAAACCTCTTTTTGATAAATTGGAATTATTATGGAGTTTAGCCAAGAGTTTGGAACTATTCCATATCTGTCAATGTAAACAACTTGGCCAACGGCAAGGCAAGGACCACCAGTCAGCAATTTTTTAAAAAATTTCTGAATAAAGTCTTTCGGGACTTGGTGCTTTACCCACTTTTAAATCCTTTGTTAGATTGATTATTTAATCTAGTTTTACAGGAGGCTAAACAGGAATATCTGAAAGGATAGACTTTTCATTAGTAATAGAAGGAACAGAAAGGGCATCAAATATTGCTGAGAAATAATCAATCCATATTTGTGGAGAGATAACAGGGTCTGTAAAAGATTTATAATGTAGACTGCCCAAAATCAATCTCCAAAAGGACTTACTATCATTAGATTTTATAGAATAATAGAACTGATTCCATTTACATTGAAATTATAACTTCTTTTATTTGCGATTACTTCTAGAAAAGATTTCTTACATTTGAAGTAATTGTTCAGTTTCTCAGGGTTCTCATCCTGCTGGGATTTTTAAATAAGACTCTCAGGTTTTTTTCCATGCATAACAATCCTGATCAAACCAGTTTGAGAGATGAGAAACAATTGGATTCAGGTTTGGCTTTTGAGTTACACACAAAAGCTTATACCTTGAATAAAACTTTGTTGGTCTTAAAGGTGTTACTGGATTCAAACTTTATTCAGCAAGATGTGTGATGTAAGCCATGATTGTGTCTGTGCAAATTTGCACATCCCATGTATTAAACTTTATAAAGACATTTCCTACAAAATTGGAAATTGGTTACACTTAGACTGCATTGTTTTCAGTGTTTTTTGTTTTGACTAAGATTTGAAAAACTTATCTAAGTACATGATTTCCTGCTAAGATGGTGGGATCCGGTGTAAGTTAGGTGAACGACAAATCAGGAGGTCCCTGGTTTCAGCTTATGAAGCTCTTACAAAATGATAAAGGCCAGAGCACTGCTTAGTGCCATTACTCCACTGAAGTACTTCCAGTGGAAAAAGCTTGGTTTAAGTTTTTTTCCACCTGTACAGTTATTTTTATATCATTCTAGCATTACCAAAGTTTGAACTTTAGAACATAACATGATCCTGCCAAGCCTGGCCACATTGAACATTTACTCCTGTAAGATGGGGCAACTTTGATCTCATAAATTGCATAAAGAGGCGACTGACATAGTATTCAAGTGACAGTACTTGACTCACTGGATGAATCCAGAGGTGCACATTAGAATCAGTGTTCCCTCTAAGCTGAGTTAGTGTGAACTAGCTCACAGATTTTTAGCCTCCAGCTCACACATTTTTGTCTTAGCTCAGGAAGGATGACCCCAGAGCACAATAATTTATGCTTACCTCACAACTTTAATGGCAGTAGCTCACAAAGTAGAATTTTTGCTCACAAGACTCTGCTGCTTAGAGGAAACATTGATTGGAATAGGGAGATTCCAGAGGATGCAAATTTAGGACAAATAATCCCCCCCCCCCCACAGAATAGCCGTACTGACAATGACAGCAGTTCTTTGTTGGTTAATTTTGTACCTCTGATACTCCTAAATATGCAGCTTTTACAAATTTAGTGATCATGATGTCCAGTAGTAAGTATTTATAGATTCAAATAGAAACCAATCAGACCTGATACAGACAATCTATAATTAAAATGGAGTGGAAAAGATGATTAAAACATTAATGGAGTGAAAAAAATGAATAAACATTAGAGTTTTGCTGATATATCAGCTAAATTATTTGCTCTTGATATGCAATTTAGGTTAATTCTACAGAATGTTTTGCAGAGAGTAAGTTTTTAAGACTGAGCTTGACTACAATGATCTCTGCTGGAAATGAAAAAAGCCACAGAGTAATTTAGTCCATATGTTCTGGCACTACCCTTGGCATCTCTCCAGTCTGGAAGAAGTGGGAGATTGCATAAACATTACCTTATCCTCAGGATCTAACTTTTACCTTTAATCATTTAATATTTGGATACATGTCAGCCATCTGGGCACTCCCAATGAAACCAAATGAATGGATTGCCAGGATAGCTTTAGTGACTAAGAGAATAATCCTCCAACATAGGGGGGGGGGGGGGGGCAAAGAATTTGAATAGCAGTTGGAAGGAATGTTAGAACTTGCTCAGGGAAGTAGGGAAATTACACCGTTCACCTGATCCATTCAATGTAATATATCACCATTTCCTATAGATGTCTATGAAAACTAGTTCCTGAAACAATCATAGAGCTTTACCTCTCTCATTCCAATCTTTCTCCCCTCTTTTTTCTTCATTTCTCTGTACATCACAGTGATAGGATTTAACAGACTGGGAAAATAGTACAATGCTATCATAACATAGAGAGGTAGATGGAAATTTGTGAAAAGGTTAACTCTATCAAAGTCTGAATTTAAAACAATGTGTGCATGAACAATTGTTTTATTTGATTAATAAGATCCTAGGAATTTCTTCTGCTTGAGAGCATATTACTGTATTAGGTCTGCATGGATGACCAATGGTCTGGAGGAGGATTCTTGTCAGGAGGAGTGGTTGCCATCTCAAAGGAGTGCTGTGATTCATGCTTGCCTTGACTTACCAGCTTCATTGGACATGCCCTGCTTGAAAAGGTCTTCACATATGGAAATGAGGCTTCCTTTTATTCTGCCAGAACAAGGGCTAAAGTGACTTTAACCTTTAAGACTAACTTCCATTTATCAGCTAGCGAAAATTAGGTCAGTAGTTAGAATATGATTTTGTTTCCATTTTGCAAAAGTGACTTCTGAGTTGCAATAACCATGTATCTAGTTCAGCTTACTCTTTATTCTGGAAGCCCAATAACCTTTATGCAGAGGTGTCAAACTTATTTGTTTAAGGATTGTATCTGACATAAATGTCACTTTGTTTGGCCAGGCCATATGTGCTATAAAATGCAATAAAGGTAATCAGTTGCTCGTGGGATGGATAAGAGCCTTGGATGGGCCAGTTCCAGCCCATGGGCTGTATGTTTAACACCCCTGCCCTACTGGGTTTAGAAACAGAGTAGTAGACATTATTTAAAATAGAGAGTAATTTGGCTATCCTGGTCATCTCTTAGTGCTAAAATGTCACTCCACAGCAGTTCTGAGACTGCCAAGTGTGTGGGTTGCCCAGTGCAGTCTTTCAACAACCATAGTTCCCATCTTAAATATGAGTAGTTAGTTTTTATTTTATTTATTTCTTTTCTTCCATTGTGGTCCACTTTTTTCACTGAGACTCAAGGTGAATACATGACATATAACAGTGCAGTCAAATACCATTGGGCATCTATTAAGCAATGAAATAGGATTGGGATTACAAATGTTATCAGTTATGTCAAACAGTGCACAAAATAGAATCACAAAAGTAGAAAACAATGCAGCAAGCGCAGGATATTACATTCAATAAACGGTTCATTACCATGCACAGTGGCATAGACTAGAGGTGGCCAAACTGTGGTTCGGGAGCCACATGTGGCTCACACATATTAAGAACATAAGAACATAAGAGAAGCCATGTTGGATCAGGCCAATGGCCCATCCAGTCCAACACTCTGTCACACAGTGGCCAAAAAAAATTATACACACACACACACATATATATATACACACACACACACTGTGGCTAATAGCCACTGATGGACCTCTCCTCCATATTTTTATCTAACCCCCTCTTGAAGCTGTCTATGCTTGTAGCTGCCACTACCTCCTGTGGCAATGAATTCCACATGTTAATCACCCTTTGGGTGAAGAAGTACTTCCTTTTATCCATTTTAACCTGACTGCTCAGCAATTTCATCGAATGCCCACAAGTTCTTGTATTGTGAGAAGGGGAGAAAAGTACTTCTTTCTCTACTTTCTCCATCCCATGCATTATCTTTTAAACCTCTATCATGTCATTCCGCAGTCGACGTTTCTCCAAGCTAAAGAGCCCCAAGCGTTTTGACCTTTCTTCATAGGGAAAGTGTTCCAACCCTTTAATCATTCTAGTTGCCCTTTTCTGCACTTTTTCCAGTGCTATAATATCATTTTTGAGGTGCGGTGACCAGAATTGCACACGTTACTCCAAATGAGACTGCACCATTGATTTATACAGGGGCATTATGATACTGGCTGATTTGTTTTCAATTCCCTTCCTACTAATTCACAGCATGGCGTTGGCCTTTTTTATTGCAATCGCACACTGTCTTGACATTTTCAATGAGTTATCTACCACGACCCCAAGATCTCTCGATCAGTCTCTGCCAGTTCACACCCCATCAACTTGTATTTGTAGCTGGGATTCTTGGCCCCAATGTGCATTACTTTGCACTTGGTCACATTGAACCTCATCTGCCACGTTGACACCCACTCACCCAGCCTCAACAGATCCCTTTGGAGTGCCTCTCAATCCTCTCCAGTTCTCACCACCCTGAACAATTTAGTGTCATCTGCAAACTTGGCCACTTCACTGCTCATTCCCAATATTGTGTGGCTTTTGAAGCCCCCTCTGCCCCATTGGACAGCTTGGAGAAGGCATTTCTCTCTTTAAATCATTTCTCCAAGCCAAACCAGCCAGTGACCTGAAGAATGCATTTAAAGTTGCTTTCTTTCCACCACTCCATCTTCCTTCCTTCCTTCCTTCCTTCCTTCCTTCCTTCCTTCCTTCCTTCCTTCCTTCCTTCCTTCCTTCCTTCCTGTGGCTCTCAAACATCTGACATTTATTCTATGTGGCTCCTACATCAAGTTTAACGCACCACTGGTATAGACTATAATCGTGTCCCTTTATAAAAGCATCTTTCTGAACCATTTGATTACACTGTAGTGCTTTTATCTTTATAAAAATGCTTCCTGGACCATTCTTTTTACAGAGTTTATGGAATGATAGAAGCATGGGAGTCTTCCTGGCCTCCTCAGACTGATCGTTCCACAAAGTGGGGGCCACAACAGAGAATGCACATGTATGGGCAGCTATCAGCTATCCTTTGCAGGCAGGGTTTACACAGATGAGTGAAGCTACTGTGGAGGAGCATAGCGGGAGAGTAGGTCCCATGATGGGCCTTGTATGTGATAACTAGTACCTTGAATTGAACCTGTTTTCTGATAGGTAACCAATGGAGTAACTGTAGAATGGGTATAATATGCATACTCCATCTAACTCCTGGTAATAATTGAGCTGTGGCTTTCTGTACCAAGAGTTTTCAAGCTGACTTCAAGGACAGATCCATATATAGTAGTATAATCTTGAGGCTGTCATAACTTGGATCCATGCGGCCAGATCAGCCAAGTCAAGGTAGGCAGTCTTCTTCCACACTAAAAGAAAGTAATTTTTGCAGCTGCATTAACTTGCTTCTTTAATAACAATGCTGGATCCAGTATAACCCCTAGGCACTTTACTGAGTCAGCAAGGACCACCTGAACTCCATTGAATGTGGGAAGCACAATGTTCTTCAGCACCTTAACTTTCCCAGGCATTACCTCTGATTTCTCAGGATTCAGTTTCAGCATGCACAGCAGTCAGGCAACAGTTCAAGACCTCTACCACATCACCAGGCAATTGCCTAAGGAACCCCATAGGACAAATCTCACACTGATGACAATTGTCCATCTTTTAAAAATGTCCAAACATTACTTCCTTAGCCAAGAGTTGTGCAAAAATTAGTCGCTGTTCCTTCTTGCCTCTAAGTATTGCTTATATATCCTGATAGTTCATGCAATGAGGAACCAAAAGCTAACTTTGAATTTCCAGCATTCCACAGCAGTACAGGGTCTGAACTATGTAGCTACTAGAAGGCTTGCTTCATATTCATTTCAAAAGATTTCCTAATCCCTAGAGGGGAAAGAGTCACAAGGAATGGCAAGGAGTGAGAGCAGCGCCAGACTTCTCCTCCCAGAGAGTTAAGTGTAAAATGAGTTAAATTCCACTGCCAAGTCTGAACAGGCAAACGAAGAAGGCAGCCTGCTTGCTGGTCACAGCTGCGTGATTTGGCAAAGGTAGCAGCAATTGATGTATCCCCCAAAGGCACAGGAAACGTCAGCACACTGCTGTATGTACACAAATCAAAACCATCCATTGAAGAAGGGTTAAACTTGCTTACTGAGCCCTGGGAATACAATGAACAATTTCAGCACCCTATTCATTCCTACCAGATTTCAGCTCTTCTTTCATTCCTACTTTAGTTTCTGTGATGTTCTGGCACATCCTTTTAAGAGAGAGATGATTCAGGAGGAAGCTCATTAGGACCCTTCCTCAACTCATCCTTTCATCTACCACATTTTGTTGTCCACATCTCACTAAACTGGCCAAGAAACAAAGATTTACAGATGTCTGAGTCTAGTTGTTTAATAAAATGATTTAATTGTGCCCTGCCAACTTGAAAAAAGTGTATTTGTTTTTTATCTGTAAAGGGAAAAGAAATGCTTTAGCTCACTATTTTGCCTCCAGTGGCTTTATGCAGTGTAACTATGTCAGGTACTTATATAAAATGATGGCCCAATTTACATCTAAAATAAGCAACACTCCAGAAACCATGCATCTCAATATGTGGGGTAAACACAGCTAAAGCCATTTGATAGGATTTCCTCCCAGACCAATTTTGATAGATACACTGAGTAAGACAAGAAGCAGAATGCCAACCTCCCACTCTTGCTTTTGTAATGAGCTCAAGACAAGGCTACTCATTCTTGGTTGCCAGTACTATGGCCCAAAGAGACTTGCCGACTATTTTTTATAGGCATATTGTTTATTAAGGGTCAGTCCCTCCAAGAACATCAGATCATGTTGGGTGGGTGTGTTTTGTTTCTCATTCCCTTTTCATTTGGCCTACTAAATTTTGATTGGGCAAGCATGAGCATTGCCTACTGGAGTAACTTTAGGAAGTTTTTAAAAATATATTTTCTTGGCAAAAGGAGTCTCACTGGAGCACAATTACAGAAAAGTTGCCATAAAGGACTGGAATGCTACCTAGTTATTTTGAGATACCATGGACAAGGATAATTATCTAGAAAATCGCAACCAAATGTTGCCTCATTATTTCAACTTCTTGTTAAAAGTAAATTCTTCCCAATCCTGCCTTCTTGGCCTATATAGCAAACCAAAAATGTAAACAGACGTGGCGACCTGCTAGACTCATGAGGGGATGAAATCTTATCCTTCCCTTGCTGCCCTACACTCACCACCAGGTCCCACTCTTCCTCTGCCCACCAGCATTGATTCACAGCTCATGAAGGCAGAGGGTGGCAGTGGAACCTCTCACTCCTCCTTTGCCCACCTGCATTGCTTTAACTCCATGGCTCACATGGGGGTTCAGTGGTACTTCCTGCTGCTGCTCTACCCTCCACACTCCTACCTGCATTCCTAGGCCTCTGTGGTTCACACAGCAGAAAGTGGTGGTAGTGTCTCCTGCTCCCTTGCCCACCTGCCTGAATCACCACCATGTCTGCAGTAGGGTGGCAGCAATGTCTACTTAAACCACCTCCATTTTTGTAGAATAATTTTTTTTTAAATTGCTGTTTCCTTCAAGTTTGTATGAAGATCTCCTTTCTTTCTGCATGCCCACAATCTGTGAATTTAAGTATCCACAGGTGGACATGTCAAGAATTAGATAATGTGATGGTAAAGTAAGCAAAATGAGAATATGAAGAGTGTATTGCTAATTTCTTTAAATATATACAGGCCCGGTTCTGCTGCCCCAGGCAGAGCCACACCCCCAACGTCCGGGGGGGGGGTGGCACAGCAGCAGGCATGCTCAGAGCCTGGCTCTGAGCACACTCGGTGCCGCACTACCCCCAACCCCACCCAGCCTTCCTTGCTCTGAGTGTGCCCATTGCTGCAGCATCCCGTCAACCTCGCTCAACCTTCCTGGGTTCCGTGCAAACTGTGCAAACAGGGCCCAATTTGGGCCGGCACTGGCCCTGACCCCCAGAGATTCATAGATAAGTGAGGATTTGAATCTTGGTCTCCAGTCCAAGCCATTAATCATTCTGCAACACTAGTTGAATGAATGACTAGGAATGAAATCTGCCTTGTCTAAGATATTATTGCCCTCTTTTGGAGGAGGAGGGGGATTAAGTTTATTTGTAACAGCAAGTAGGACATTCTTTGCCATGATGGTTGAGAAACATGTAAAAATGAACACAGTTAATGTACTAGCAGATGTATTGGAATAAAAAATTGCATTTGTAACTGCAACTACTACTATTAGCTTTGCATAGACAGCTTTATTTGTGTTTATGTGTTCATGACTAAACAAGTGTAGGTAAATATATTTAGTACATCTAATGGCTTGAATCTCGTGCAGTATTTCCAGAGGCTAGAGGATTTCCACCTGCAGAATGCAATTTTTCACCTCCCACATTCCACAGTAGCCTGAGATGCCCACCAAAATACTGCACCACTCCCAAGAAATCATTCTGCCCATGGAAACACTGCAATGGATCTGAGCCTCTGTCTTGTATTATTTTGAAATGCCTGAATATGGAAACTAGGATGTGTGGAAACAACATTTTTGTTATCTTTGTTGTACAATTTGAAACTCTTTGTTATCTCTTTAAAATGCTGATAAGTAAAAAGAACTCAAAACAGTGTTAGAATCCCAGAAAAGGTAAATGGAAACAAAACTGAAAGATTAAGGGAAGCATGAGAGAGATATTTAAGGCATCTATAACAAACATGTGGAGAAACTTTCCTTACTTTTCACACAGAAGAGCAGAACATATTTTTATATTGCAGGAATGTAAATTAAAGATAACTCTGGGGGAAAAGTCTAAGCAAAGGTTGGATAAATATTGGTCAATAATGGTTTTCGTTATTAGTGATTCTGCCTCCCTACAGGAGGAAGGACAGCATGATAAGGCCCCAGACCTACAGTGTTATGTACTGTTAGTTAAAGGTATTTTAAAAACAAGGGAAATAGAAGAGGTTAAAAGGCTAAATATTCAGAGCTGTATACAGTTTCCTTAAAAACAAAATGGACTGTAAGTGAATGTCAGGGTTCTGAGAGAAAAGCATTGCAGGAGGACATCCACTGTCGCTGTTTGACATTGGTGTTGTTTCTTCATATGAAGCAAAGGAAGGAAGAGAGTTGTGCTATCAGAAGGAGAGGAAGGATGCTGTCCTTGTTGATCTTGGCTCCATTAATGCTAAATGTGAGGAAATTTAGAACTGTGATTCTCTGGCCAAACTTGGAATTTCAGGCACATACTGAGCTAGATTGAAGAGAGAGCTTTATGAGCAAAATAGTTTCTCAAATGCCTCAAAGCTAGTTGTGCATTGCATCATCACTGGGTCTGGAAACTCTCTTGCATTCAAGTTCCTAAATTACCGTATTTTTTGGACCATAAAACTCACTTTTTCCTCCCAAAAAAGTGTGGGGGGGAAGTGTGTGCGTCTTATGGAGCGAAGGTACCATACGTACCTTCCTCGGGGGGGGGGGGGGTGATCCGCTGCCTCCGTCCCGGCGCTTCCCGCCCCTGCCTGCCTGGCTCCAGCTCTGACGCTTACAGCAAGCGCCAGGATCGCTCCCACCGCCCTCCGATCCCAGCGCTTGCTTTAAGCATCAGCGCTGAAGCCAGGCAGGCAAGCAGGGAGAAAGCACGCCGCCCCCTCCACAGCCAGGGCTTGCGAAGCGCTGGGTTTGCGGAGGGGGCGGGTGCTTCCTCTGTCCCTGTCTGCGTGGCTTCAGCTTGTGCTGATAGCAAGGGCTGGGTTCGGAGGCAGCCAAGCCTCGGATCCCAGCCCTTGCTATCAGCAGAAGCTGAAGCAAGGCAAAGAGGAAGCCCCCCCCCCCTCCGCAAACGCAGCGCTTTGCGAAGCACTGGGTTTGTGGAGGGGGGGCTTCCTCTGTGCCTGTCTGCCAGGCTTCTGCTGCTGCTTCTAGCAAGGGCTGGGATCGGAGGCAGGATTGAGAGGGGGAAGGTGCCCAGATCTGGATGCACAGCTTCAAAAAATTTTTTCCTGTTTTCCTCCTCTAAAAACTAGATGCGTCTTATGGTCCGGTGCGTCTAATGGTCCGAAAAATACGTACATACCCTGTATTGCTAGGTAGTCAATTTCTGACTGAGCTGACTTGGAAAATTGTATACTATTGTCTAGAACAGGGGTGTTGAACTCATTAGTTATGAGGGCTGGATCTGACATAAATGAGACTTTGTTGGGCCAGGCCATGTGTGTCATAAAATGTAAAGCCAGGTAGCAGAGATGTAAACTTTATAAAGGACACAGACAAACACAAAGATTTTTTAAAAGTTTAAAATAAAACATGCTTAAAACATTAGCACTTGGTGGTCTTAAAAGTGCTTTCTTTGTATCTCTCCCATGCAATCCAGGGAGCTGGGCAAAGGAAGCTCTGGCTCTTTCCCTCCCTCCCCAGGGGACCAATGGGGGAGGAACCTCAGCCAACAGAAGGAAGAGAGGCTTGGCTCTGTAGCTCTGCTGTGTGATTGAGAGAGCCTGGCAAAGCAACCTATTCCTCTCCCCTGCCTCCCCAATGGAGGAGCCTCAACCAATGGAGAAAATAGAGGCTTTGCTCTGTAACTCCTGTGCAATTGAGCAAGCTTGGGAAAGCAAGCTGAAATGCAGAAGGAAGCAAGAGAGAGAGAGAAGGAAGCAGATGACAATCAGTTGCTTGGGGGGCTGGTAAGGAGCCCTCCAGGAGCCTGATTTGGCCCCCAGGCCGCATGTTTGACATCCCTAGTCTAGAACTTATATGTTTTTTCAATATTAAAATGAGCAACACCCAGATACTTGATACCCAAGTAAGCAAAAGATCAAAAGAACAACAATGTTGCTGATGGCTGGGGGATCAGCTACACAACAGCCCTGCAAAGCATGCATTTGCAATGCATTTTGCAAATGCATTCTTTGGATTGGCTGCTGGGGCTCCTCTTCCCCCTCCCCCCCCTCCCTGATCCCAGGGAGGCTATAGGAGAGGCGGGAAAAGGCTACCAAAGGTGGGAAAGGAGGCAAGCAGCTCCCCTGAGGCTGCAGAAGCCCCTTTCCTGCCTTTTCCATGGATTTCCATATACTTTTATCTATACGGAAGTATACGTGGAGCCATACTCGGCTCCCGCATAATGGGCCCCAATTGGATTCAGCTGTATATGATTCCGTATACAGCCGAATCAGGGGTGGGACCCAAGCAGATGAAACAGGCAGCACTACCTTGCTCCAAAGCTTCCTCCCCTTGCAGGGGAGGCAGCCTCAGAGCAAGGCCACACAGTCTCTTTCATCTGCATGGGTCCCGAGCTGGCAGAAGGGGCAGCGCTGCTGTGACCTTAGCCTACCCATCATTTATATGTGGCAAAACATGAACCACTTATTTGATCTGCGATTAATATGAAGGTTTAAAACAAACCTAAGGTTACTTTTCAAATCAAGTAGTGCTTGGGAGCTCATCTTATTTAACCTTCAAGTGTGTGTTTAAATGGGGGTCTTTAAATGGGAGGAGAAGGCAGATTGTCCTTCTGGCCACCGAGTGGGGAGGCAGCAGAAACAGCCTCAGTTTCCCCCCCCCCCACTTAAAGACCCCCATGGAGGGCAGGGATGGGGCGCAAGTGGGAGGGGCAGCCTGGGGTGGTAAAACCCCCAGCACTGCCCTGCCCATCCCCCAGTCCATGGAAAAATTGTCTTCCACAAAACCGCTCTCTGGTGCCAAAAAGGTTGGAGGCCACTGATCTAGAGTACTACGAGGACCTCTTCCCACAGAAGTTTCTATGTGTACAAAGATCATCATAGTTCCCTCTCTAGGTACCTTCTTCCAAGATAGATTTGGCAGATAGAAATTAGGAAAATAGAGACTTTTCACTGGTTTTGTCACAATTCTGAAATGCTTCTTCCCATAACACTTGTCTGGCATCCTTGCCTTTGATAGGCATGGGCATTTATTTGTATATTTTAGCTTGTACTGCCAATCCAAAGGCACATCAAAAAATCATGTTTTACATTCAGAATCACATCAGAACTGTCCATTTCACTCCATGTCATGACTTTTACAATCCAATCCCATTTCTCTGGTATTTTTTCTTGCTTCTACTATTGTGCATACAATGTCCTAGCAGCTGAGAGCAAGTACCAGATTAAGGTCCTATCTTCTTTTGGAAATTTTTCCATTTGTAAACCCAACAGAAAAGTCTCTGCCACTTTGTTAAATTCGTATCCCAAGATCTTAGAAATCTCTTGTTGAATCATCTGCCAATACTTTTTCGCTTTTTCACAAGTCCACCACATATGGTAGAAAGAACCTTCATGTTTTTTACATTTCCAACATCTGTCTGGCATCTTATTGTTCATCTTTGCCAACTTTTTAGGAGTAATATACCATCTGTACATCATCTTAAAACAATTTTCTTTGATACTCTGACATGTTGAGAGTTTCATAGAGTTCTTCCACAAATATTCCCATGTGTCCATCTGTATTTCTTTATTTACACTAATTGCCCATTTAATCATTTGAGATTTCACTACTTCTGTAGACCATTTTAGAAGTAACTTATAAATTTTCGAAATTAATTTTTCATTATCTCCAAGCAGAACTTTTTCCATTTCCCTTTGTTCTCGTCTTATTCCTTCAGTTTTAAGATCACTTTCCACCAAACTCTTTATTTGTTGCATTTGAAACCAGTCATACTTATAATTCAGCTCCTCAGCAGTTTTCAACTCTACTTTCTCGCTTTGTATTTTTAATAATTGATTGTATGACATCCATTTTCCCTCTCCTAATTCAGCTGTTATTTTTATTACTTCTGCAGGCACTATCCATAGTAGTTTTCTCTCATCGCCATATTTCTTGTACTTCATCCAAATATTTAGCAAGTTGTTTCTTATAACATAGTGAGAGAAAAAACCATCCATCTTTTTCTTCCCATAGTACATATAAGCATGCCAGCCGAATTTATTTCCATGACCTTCCAACTTGTTTATTCAATAACGTCACCCAGTCTTTTATCCCCACCAAACAAACTGCTTCATGATATAGTCTTAAATCTGGTAGTTGAAATCCTCCTCTTTCTGTTAAAATTTTCATTTTAATCCTTGGTTTCTTCCCAGCCCATATAAATTCTGAGATCTTTCTTTGCCATTTATTAAATTGTTTGCTGTCTTTCACAATTGGGATTGTTTGGAATAAATACATTATTCTCGGCAAAATATTCATCTTAATTGCAGCTATTTCCCTAAGCAATGAAAAATTAAGCTTGTTCCACTTTATCATATCTTCATCCATTTTCCGCCATAACTTTTCATAGTTATTTTTAAACAAATCAATATTCTTCATTGTTATTTCCACACCCAAATATTTTACTTTAGAGGTAACCTCACATCCCATTAGGCTCTGCAGTTCCTTTTGTTTATTTACTTGCATATTTTTACATAAATGTTTTGATTTTTCTTTATTAACATAAAGTCCCGCCAATTCTCCAAAATTTTGTATTTTAGCTAATAGCAAAGGTGTTACTTGTATAGGATTTTCATTTATAAACATTATATCATCTGCAAATGCTTCATATTTATAGGTGAAACCTTTAATTCTCATTCCTTCTATTTCTTCATCATTTTGTATTTGCATCAGTAAGATTTCAAGAGACATTATAAACAACAATGGTGAAAGCGGACAACCTTGTCTTGTACCTTTGCTAATTTTCATTTCATCTGTGAGATCTGAGTTTATACATAACCTTGCACATTGTTCAGTATATATTGCCTTTATCATTCTTATAAAGTTCTCCCCCATCTTTATTTTTTCCATTACTGCAAACATAAAGTCCCAGTTCAGATTATCAAAAGCTTTCGCTGCATCCACAAAAAAATAATTAAACTTCCTTGTCTGGATGTCTTTCATAATATTCTACAATATTTACAACAGTTCTAATATTGTCTCTTATTTGCCTTTTGGGAAGAAAACCCGCTTGATCTTCCTTTATAAAATTTATTAAATATTGTTTAAGCCGTTCTGCCAAGATTCTTGTATATATCTTATAATCATTATTTAATAATGAAATTGGTCTATAATTCTTTACATTCATGACATCTCTATCTTCCTTTGGAATCAGCGAAATTACAGCTTCTTTCCATGTATTGGGAATTTTTCCATCTTATCTTATCGCAATTCATCAATGTGTTCTGAATTGTTCCATTAAAGTCCCCCATCAACAAAATTTGCTCATAAGTCACTTCATCAAGATGTTGCATAATATTTTTAAAGAAAGTGTCCTTTGCACCATTTGGAGCATAAAGTCCCACCAACAAAGTTTTTTTAGCATTCAGTAAAATTTCCACTGCGATGTACCTTCCATCTTTATCTTTAAAAACCAATTTCGGATCTAATTAATCTTCTTCGTGGTCTCTGTGCAGTCCCACATATGGGTTTATCCACCAGGATTGGGCCCACCTCGGAGAATTCAAAGCAATCCTTAAGCGTTAATTTTGGCATGTCTGCGCATGCCTAGAAGAGGGGGAGGCGCCCAACCCACTCAGTTTCTTCTTTACCGCCGTCCGGAAAACACCTACCTCGCTGATCTCCCGCTTTCATTGCAGTCCTTTGGATCTCTATCTTCTCCGTCTCCTCACGTCCTTCGCTCCTCTTCACTCTTCATTCTGGTATCGTAAAAAAAAAAAGTCTTTCTCTGTCTTTCGCTTTTTTGTCCTCTTCTCCCCCCCCCCTCTCTTTCCGGGTGGATGGAAGGGAAGGAAAAAATAACTTTCAAAAGGTGCGTTCGCTGTGCTGTGAAGATCCTGTCCACTGACGGACATTCCCTTTGCCTTTTCTGCCTCGGCGAGGCACACCGAACAGACTCCTGTGTGCACTGTAGCCAGTTCGGCAAACAGGCGAAGAAAAACCGCGCGGCAAGACTCAAAAGCCACTTACTAGAGTCATCACTGCGCCCAGTAATGTCGCATGCATCGGGTTCGCAGACCTCTCCATCTTCCCTGATCCATAAGGGAAGGACTCAGCCGGTGGCTTCCGTGGTGCAGGCTCCCAGTAAGTGCATGGCGGTGGTAGTAGCAATTCTGAGACAGCAACATATCTCCATCTACCCGTACATAGACGACTGGCTAGTCGTCGCCCAATCCAAGGAACAGCTCCAGACCGATGTCTCCGCGACCCTCTCCCTCTTGACTACCCAGGGCCTCCAGATCAACACCACAAAATCCAATCTGACCCCTACTCAATCCATACAATTCATAGGGGCACACCTCTCAACTGTTACATGCAAAGCATACCTGCTTGCAGACAGAGTACAACACATCAAATCTCTGGCCAAAGAGATAATTGCACATCGCTCTCAAACAGCTCTCACCTTTCAAAGGATGCTAGGACTAATGGCTGCCACTACCTCCGTCCTCCTATTTGCCAAGCTTCACATGCGCCCTCTTCAGCTGTGGTTTGTAAGGACATTTCATCCCCAACGTCAACACCAACTCACTGTACTTACTATCCCAGCTCATATCATTCCTTCTCTGAAATGGTGGACTATAGACCATCACCTCCTCAAGGGAATGTCTTTCACTCAGACCCCGCCCCTCGGTGATTGTCACTATCGATGCTTCCAAGTGGGGATGGGGAGCCCACTTAGGAAAACTCACCGTACAAGGCCAGTGGACAGATTACGAAAGATCTCTCCACATAAATTGCCTGGAATTACTGGCAGTCCACAGGGCGTTGCGATCCTTCCTCCTGTCACTTCACAACAGACATATCCAAGTCACATCGGACAACATAGCCACTGTCTTCTACATAAACCGGCAGGGAGGCACGGCCTCCACCAGACTGTGCAAACGAGCTTTAGCCCTATGGCACTGGAGCATTGCCCATGGCATTTTCCTATCTGCAGTGCATCTACCCGGAGTCCAGAACATTCAGGCGGACGCTCTGAGTCGGCACTCCATCAACAACCATGAGTGGACCATCAACAGTCATTATCTTCACCCTCTGTTTCAGAGGTTCTGTACACCGGAGATAGATGCATTTGCAGCACCAGACAATGAGCAATGTCCCCGCTTCTACATGCGCGGCCCGTCGTCTCCACTGTCGGCAGGGGATTCCTTCCTACAATCCTGGGGCGGACCAATGCTCTATATATTTCCGCCAATACCACTCATCACGAGAGTATTGCAGAAAATTATGTCGGACAATGCCAACTGCATCCTAGTGACCCCATGGTGGCCCCACCAACCATGGTTCACCACTCTCCTTCTACTATCGAACGGCGTATTTCACCGATTCCCTCAAGCCCAGGACCTACTCTCCCAACAGGGCGGCAAGGTTCTACATCACAACCCTGCTCTCCTCCACCTTACAGCATGGAGAATCAATTCATGACCTTCACACCGGAGGTCCGACGCATCTTGCTCAACTCCAGAAAACCTGCCACTAGGAAATCATATTCCTTCAAATGGAAACGTTTTTCTGAATACGCTAATCAACATAGATTCAAACCCGAATCAGCCAATATTAATCAAATTCTGACTTACACTCTAACTCTCTCAAACGCTGGACTGTCCTACTCTTCTCTGAAGGTCCATCTAGCAGCTATCTCTGCGTTCCACCCACGTATTGAGGGCTCCACTGTATTTTCGCACTTTGCCACCAAGGCCTTCTTGAAGGGGATCCTTCACCTCCATCCTCCAATCCGCAAAATCCACCCTGCTTGGAGCCTGTCTCTGGTTCTCAGTCAGTTAATGAAGTCACCCTTTGAGCCCATGGCCTCCATTCCTTTACATCTTCTAACCTGGAAAATGGCCCTACTAGTAGCCCTTACTACCGGCAAACGAGCCAGTGACATCTGCGCTTTCAGAGCAGACTCTCCGTACAGTTTTCCACCACAACAAGGTAGTACTGCGCCCTGACCCTGCATTCCTACCTAAGGTGGTTTCACCTTTTCACCTAGGAAAGCCTTCTGTCTTGCCAGCATTTTTTCAGCACTCTACAGATACGGGACAACGCACCCTGCATAACTTAGATGTACGAAGAGCTCTGGGTTTCTACATCAAAAGAACTAAGCAGTTCCGTAAGGACAATAGACTCTTTGTGACTTATGCTACCCACAATCAGGGTGCCAGAATCTCTACCCAGAGATTCTCGAAGTGGATTGTAACCACTATTGCACTATGCTATGAACTGGCAAAGCAGCCCATACCTGAGCACTTGCGAGCTCACTCTACTAGAGCCGTCGCAACCTCAACAGCCTTCTGCAAGGGCATTCCGATGGAGGACATCTGCACTGCTGCGGTTTGGTCGTCCCCATCCATATTCGCCTCGCACTATGCTCTGGACGTCTGTGCCCGGCATGATACGTCCTTTGGACAGGCTGTGCTGCGATCGATCTTCGACTGATGCCTTCTGCTACCTATTTGTGAGTACAAATTTATTCTCTTGAATAACTAACCGTGCTTCCATTTACAGATCCAGCACCCGCCTCCTGACAAATAGCTTGCCAGTCACCCATATGTGGGACTGCACAGAGATCACGAAGAAGATGGACAGGTTTCTTACCTGTAACTGATGATTTTCGAGTGGTCATCTGTGACTGGTTCGAAATCACCCAGTCAGAAAGGGTGAGAAAGGGAGAAAAGTACTTCTTTCTCTACTTTCTCCATCCCATGCATTATCTTGTAAACCTCTATCATGTCACCCCGCAGTCGACGTTTCTCCAAGCTAAAGAGTCCCAAGCGTTTCAACCTTTCTTCATAGGGAAAGTGCTCCAGCCCTTTAATCATTCTAGTTGCCCTTTTCTGGACTTTCTCCAATGCTATAATATCCTTTTTGAGGTGCGGCAACCAGAACTGCACACAGTACTCCAAATGAGACCACACCATCGATTTATACAGGGGCATTATGATACTGGCTGATTTGTTTTCAATTCCCTTCCTAATAATTCCCAGCATGGCGTTGGCCTTTTTTATTGCAAATGCACACTGTCTTGACATTTTCAGTGGGCATTTTCGCACTGACCTTAATCAGCAGCGACGCCCCTCTTCACCGCGCAGGATCGGTGCGGATTTCGCACTAATTGCCGCGGAGCACCCGGAAGAGCCGGAAAGTCCCGCGGCTTTTGCGGCGCAAACGGAAACCGCCAAAAACCAGTTTCCATTTGTGCCGCAAAAGCCGCGGGTCTTTCCGGCTCTTCCGGGTGCTCCGCGGCAATTAGTGCGAAATCCGCGCCGATCCTGCGCGGTGAAGAGGGGCGTTGCTGCTGATTAAGGTCAGTATGAAAACGCCCAGTGAGTTATCTACCATGACCCCAAGATCTCTCTCTTGGTCAGTCTCTGCCAGTTCATAGGACCTCCTAGTGTGTGTGTGTAAAAATATAATTATTATTGATTGATGTTATATTACCCAACCGAAAAATCCCATCAAACATCAAATATTAATTATGTGTATGGTACTATAGCCTAATTTAATATACTCACTTCCAATATAGAAATGAATGACAAAATAAAAAAAAAATTGTGAAGCCACAAATGTACATGGCTTTATGTCAGCAGCTTAAGCAGGATATGGACCTGGCTTACGTGACCGAGACCTGTGTGCGGGATGGAGAGACGGTGGCTCTCTCCCAGATGGCGCCCCCGGGCTACTCGGTCTTTCACCAATCACGGACAACTGGCCGGGGGGGAGGGGTGGCGCTATTCATACGGGAGGGTTACTCCTTCAGGGCTCTCCCGGCCCCAACGATCGATGGCTTGGAGTGTGCCGGCTTGGCGTGGGAAGTGGGGGAGTGGTTGGTGATCTGGCTGGTGTACCGTCTGCCTAACGCACCAGCCAGCGCCTTACCGGCCCTGATGGAGGCGGTGGCGGGCTGG
Source organism: Heteronotia binoei (assembly GCF_032191835.1). Taxonomy (NCBI): domain Eukaryota; kingdom Metazoa; phylum Chordata; class Lepidosauria; order Squamata; family Gekkonidae; genus Heteronotia; species Heteronotia binoei. The sequence goes on along the minus strand of NC_083243.1, from coordinate 89,958,502 downwards.
GCGTTGGAGTTCCCAAGGCTTATGGTCTTGGGTGACTTCAATGTCCATGCAGACGACGCGGCCTCCAATCAGGCGCTGGACCTAGTGTCTTCCATGGCGACACTAGGACTCTCCCAATTTGTTACCACCCCCACGCATCAGGCCGGACACATGTTAGACTTGATCTTTGCGTCCGGGATTTTGGTGGACGGTATCGCAGTAGAGGCGGTGCCATGGTCGAACCACCTAGCCCTCAAGGCTCGTATGGGTGCGCCTCCTCAACCCTGTACAGGCGGCGAGCCTATTTTGGCTCGCCCGCGGAGTCAGATGGACCCTGAGCGGTTCCAGAGGGCTCTGCGGGACCCCTGCCCCCCTAGCAATTCCCTTGATGACCTAGTAGATACCTGGCATGACAGGTTGTCCAGGGCCATCAACAAAATTGCACCCCGGCGTCCTCTGCGCCCTCGAAGTAGGCTGGCTCCTTGGTATACCTCGGAGCTACGCCAACTGAAACAGGGACTCAGACGACTAGAGAGGCGGTGGCGGCATACCCGTGACGAAGCGACGAGAACATCCTATAGAACGTTTATGAAGTCTTATGAGATAGCAGTCAAAGCCGCAAAGAAGGATTACTTTGCGGCTAGGATTGCATCTGCAAATTCGCGCCCAGCACAATTATTTAAGATAATTGAAAATTTGACCACTCTGCCCCAAGGCAGACCAAACATGAGAGAATTGGAAATAGGCTGTGAGGCTTTTGCGAAATTTTTTGCAGATAAAATCTCGTCGCTCTGCCAGGACTTTCCTGCCACATTGAATGCAGTAGATGAACCCGGGGCTCCGTGCCTGTCTTCTGATGTTATCTTGGATCACTTCGACGTGCTTAGTCTTGGGGAAGTCGACGAAGCTCTCTCAACTGTACGCCCTACAACTTGCGACCTTGACCCATGCCCCTTCTGGCTAATTAAATCCTGCCAGAGGGAGCTTAGATATCCTATACGGGATATCATAAATAGATCCCTCTTGGAAGGGCAATTTCCAACATCTTTGAAAGAGGCCATGGTCCGCCCTCTCCTAAAAAAGAGTACAGCAGATCCGGCCGAATTGGCAAATTATCGACCGGTCTCGAACCTACCATTTTTAGGTAAGGTTATAGAGAGGGCAGTGGCATTACAGTTGCAGAGTTTTTTGGATGACACTTCCGCCTTAGACCCTCACCAGTCCGGCTTCCGTCCGGGTTATGGGACGGAGACAGTGCTGGTTGCCTTGGTGGATGACCTCCAGCGGCATCTGGATCGAGGCGGCGTGGCGGTGCTGATATTGTTGGACCTGTCAGCCGCATTTGATACGGTCGATCATCAGCTACTGGCCCACCGGCTCGCTGACGCGGGGATTGGGGGATTGGCCTTACCGTGGCTTTCCTCCTTCCTCGAAGGACGGGGACAAAGGGTGGCCACTGGGGGGGAGCGGTCCCGGAGGCACCCACTAGTATGTGGGGTGCCACAAGGGGCAGTTCTCTCCCCGATGCTGTTTAACATTTATATGCGCCCCCTTGCCCAGATTGCCCGGAGGTTTGGGCTTGGGTGCCATCAATATGCTGATGACACCCAGCTCTATCTACTAATGGACGGCCGGCCTAGTTCTGTCCCAGAAAGCCTGGACTTAGCATTGCAAGCCGTGGCAGGTTGGCTCAGACTGAGCGGGCTGAAGTTGAATCCAACGAAGACAGAGGTACTTTGCTTGGGTCGCGGTGCCCTGGAAAGGGAAATCCCCTTGCCGGTCCTTGACGGTGTGCAGCTTAAAGCAGCACATAAGGTCAAGAGCCTGGGGGTTCTTCTGGAGCCTTCATTATCAATGGAGGCACAGATAGCGGCCGCTGCTAAGTCCGCGTTCTTTCATCTTCGACGGGCGAAGCAGTTGGCCCCCTTCCTGGAGTGCCATGACCTAGCAATGGTGATCCATGCTACGGTCACCTCGAGACTGGACTACTGCAACGCCCTCTACATGGGGCTGCCCTTGTGCCGAACTCGGCGGCTGCAGCTGGTGCAGAATGCGGCGGCTAGGCTGTTGTTGGGGCTCCCAAGGTGGGAGCACATACAGCCGGGGCTGCGTGGGCTGCACTGGCTGCCAGTGGCATACCGAGTTCGCTACAAAGTGCTGGTTATCACCTTTAAAGCCCTATATGGCCGAGGACCTACCTACCTGAGGGACTGTCTCTCCCCATATGAGCCCCAGAGGGCACTGAGGTCATCTGGGAAAAACCAGTTGAATGTCCCTGGGCCAAGGGAGGCCAGACTGAAGGCCACCCGGGATCGGGCCTTCTCTGTCACCGCTCCACTACTGTGGAATCAACTCCCTGAGGAGGTGAGGGCCCTAAGATGTTTAGATTGATTTCGTAGGGCCTGTAAGACCCACCTTTTCATGATGGCCTTCGACTAGTGATAAAACTAGTGATAAAGCTAGGTATGCTGCTGGAAATGCTCTTATGTTCTGAATTTTACTAAAAATCTAATGTTTATAGCGCCATTTTGTCATGTTAATTTTAATAATTTATAACTGTTTTAACTATGTTTTTATAAGTATAATGGATGTAATGTGTATTTTATGTTGTGAGCCGCCCTGAGCCTGCTTCGGCGGGGAGGGCGGGATAGAAATAAAAAAATATTATTATTATATTATATATAATTACGTATATTAAAAATAGTAATATTGCCAATATATACCTGGAAATACAAATATATATCTCTCTCTGTCTGAGAGGGGGGGAGGGGAGGGAGGCAAGAGGCAGGAAACGTTAAGCAGAGCGTCACTGATGGAGCTGGGGAAAAAGCAAGCGATGGAAAATGGAAGCAGGAGAGGGAAGTTCCTTGGGGGCAGATTTGAGCCCCAGGAAGGCCTGATCCATCATGTGGGCCACATGTTTGATACCCTGGCTCTGGAATAGGGCATTGACCACTTAGAATCTTTTTGATACATTTCAATATCTGCAACAAGGGATATTCAGACTATATTGACACATTTTGAGACAACCACATTTTCTGGACATTTTCAATTGTGTATTAGAGGAGGAGGATATTGGATTTATACCCCACCCTTCACTATCTGAAAGAGTCTCAGATCAGCTTACAATCTCCTTTCCCTTCCCCTCCCTACAACAGACACCCTGTGAGATAGGTGGAGCAGAGAGAGCTCTGACAGAAACTGCTCTTGAGCTGAACAACTCTGAGAGAGTTATGACTGACCCAAGGTCACTCCAGCAGTTGCATATGGTGGAGTGGGAAATCAAACCCAGTTCTCCCAGATAAGAGTCCACACACTTAACTACTACACCAAACTGGCTCTCTAGAAAGTGTATTATTGTGTGTTGTTTTTACAGATTATTGTAAACCTGTTTTCAGTCATTTGAATATATATATTAAATCTACGCATGTTTTTTTCTATTTAACCTCCAGGTCGGGACTGGAGATCTTCTGGCATTGCAGCTGATCTCCAGACTGCATAAATTGCTTGTTTGATTATTAGTTATTTATTTAGAGAATTTGTTCCATTTTTCCTGGAGAAAATTGCTGCTTTGGAAAGTGAACTGCATACCAGTATACCCTACCAAGGTCCATCCTCTCTAGGGTTGCCAAGTCCAATCCCAGAAATATCTGGGGACTTTGGGGGTGGAGCCAGGAGACTTTGAGGGTGGAGCTAGGGGAGGGGGAAACGGTGCCGGGGAGCGTGGCGAGCCGCCCCGTCTAAGAGCGGGCGACACCGCTGCGCAGCTGCCGCCTCTTCTCCGCTCACCGTGGCTGCTCCTCCGAGATGGGCTCAGGCTGAGCCCATCTCGGAGGAGCATCTGCGGTGGGGCGGGGCGGGCGGCAGCGGCACGGCAGCCTCGCCTGCTCTGCTCTGCCTCTGGGGTGGAATCGGAAGGGGTGGAGGCGGGCCAGGGGTGTGGCGAGCCGCAAGTCCGGGTCCTAGAAGGGCCCGGATTCGCGGCTCGCCATGCTCCTGGCCTGCCTCCGCCCTTCTCTGGTTTTGCCTGCACTGCTGCCGCCTCTTGGCTGCTCCTCTGAGATGGAGGAGCAGCTGCGGTGGGCGGGGAGGGGGTGGCAGCGGCGCAGCGGCCTCGCCCATTCCGGGATGGGGTGGCTCACCATGCTCCCTGGCGCTGTTTCCCCCCTCCCCCTGATTCCATTTTTTTTGGGAGCGGGGGAAGAGGGTGGAAATTCTGGGGTCCCCCGCCAGGGCGGGAGGGTTGGGAAGCCTACTCCTCTCCCTAAACAACACTCTCCCATGCTCTACCCACAAATATCTAGGTATTTCCAAATCCTTGATTGGTAACCCTGCTGAAATGTTGAGACTCCTATTGGACATGTGACTATGAACATTTTTTAAAAGACACTCCCAACCTCTTCTACAAAGTCAAAACAAAACAGGCACCAGTAAATGGAAATTATCCCTGGTTAATAATTATAGCAGGAGTGTGTGTTATTTATGTACATAATAATCCCATTTCCATAATCCACTCTATTTGCCTTGGAGTCTGCTTTCACTTTTAGATATTTGGATAATAACATCGGAACCCCAGCATGTACTAGAAATTGCTATGTTAAACTTGTAGTTAGTGATTCCTGGTAGACTGGAATGTTTTTAACATTGTAAATATTAATTATAATTTATTCTTTCTCCATCTCTTTAGTTCTGGGGTGTATTTCTTTCGTCTGTGAGGGGTGGAAAAAACTGACCTGAAAGATGGGCAATTCATGACAGCACCCTTTTTATAGAAGTTCTGCAAGAAAGATTTGTGAGCTAAGCATCCTAACTGTGATCCAGCCATGTACATGTGGATATTTTATCAGTTTGTTTTCCTTCCAACAGCTCTTTTACTGAACAGTTTTTCTAGAACTCCCCACCCACTCCGATTTAAAACTAGCTTGTGGTTTGGCAACAGCAGCTGCTGGAAGAAAAATGGCTAAGCAAACCCTCAGTGTGTATAACCTCTTCAGTGCTTGTATAACACTTTGTTTGGACCTCTCGTCTCTCTCACTGTATTCAGATGCGTGGCAGCAAATGTTACAGAACAGCCAGTAGGGAAGGGTGGCAGTGAGTAATATCTGCGCCATACCAAACATAGATCTTTTAGCTCTGTATGTTAGGAGCATTTCTTTTATTATTAGCTGAAAACGTGGAGGGGAAATAAATTCTCGAAGTTAAAATTGGTCCCCCAATAATGGGCAGGCCTTCCAAAACTAAAATTCCTAGAAGTCTCTGGAAGAGGAAGAGGGCTATATAAAGAAGACAACATGGGATTTAAGCAGAAGCCCCCTTTCTCATGTGAGTGATATTAACTGTATAAGCAGAAGGTTTCTTGTTAGAAGGTTTTATTTTCTTCCAAACTGCTGAGATCGATAATGGCATTCTTTACCGACAGCTTGAGGAAAATTTTGCTGAATACTGTACAAAACCACAGTGCAGAAAATAAGCTTTTATATTCTGTCTAATTATTAGAAGTGTCATATTTGTTATTCCTATATGCTTTCTATTTATATTCCTTTAAGCAGGATTTTTAATGAAAACGAGACATTCTCCAGAGGGAAAAACACCTATGTTTAGTAGGAATGAGGACTGAAGAGACAATTTACACTACATTATAATAAAACAGCGTTGTTTTTAAATGTTAAGGAAATTTAGACGTTAGGAAACTTAAGAGTTACATTTTAAATAATTCCAAACAGTGTCCACATTCTCTCTCTCTCTCTCTCTCTCTCTCTTTCTCTCCCTTCTGCTTTGCTTTGTTCCTCTCATACATGCACTGCACACACCCCATACTGCTTCTCTTGCCCTTTTTGGGCAAGCTTCTTAGTCTCTTTTGTTTTAGGCTCATCTTGTATCCCCATTGTCTTATCTGGTTCTTTCCCCAGTTTTGTCTGTTGTTTTTGTGGTTGTGCCTGGTTTAAGAGAAGGGATTCAGATAAATTTGGAGCCAGACCTTTGAGCATGTATAAACACTTTTCAAGGCCAGCCTGTGCAATTCCTTCAACTCTACTGTTAAATGAGTATCACTTTAAAGGAATTGCCCATGTGATGTTTGACCTCTCATTTCAAAACTGATAGCCCTGGGTTTTCCTACTGGTATTGCTAGTAAGGCAGTTTAAGCAGTAGTGTTGAATCTTTTTGTTTGGGGTTTTGTGTTTTAGTTGTAGCTAGTGATACCATTTTAAAATGATACATTCACTTCCTATTAGATGTGATGCAGGCATCAGGTGATAAGAATTTCTTGTTGCTATCATCTAATGTTGTGTTGAAATATCAGGGATGGGCAAATCTTGCAAACATTTTCATTCTCTATGAAACATGTCCTGTCCCTCAAGAAATGTTTACATCCATTTGCAAAAAAGTTCACAAGGGGCTAGGTGTTGGGGGAAAGAGAATGTGACCTTGTTTCTAAGGCAACAAGGTCATAGCCAGGTGTTATTCCTCTACTGTTTCTTTCAATGAGATTAGGTTTCAGCCAAATACAAATTCACATTTTATCCCAACTAGTCTTGCATAATTATGCGGGATTCAAACCATGGTTTTGCCATACAGCATTGGTGAGCTATTAAGCCACCAGTCCAATAAGATGAAGTTGTCAATCCAGTTGCTAGACTTCTTTTATTATTTCTTTAACATAAAAGATTGTAGAATGAAAGATACATTTTCTAAGTTCCAACCCTAGACTACCCCCTAATATATATTTAGCTGATAGGGATGTTCAGCCGGTTAGCAAATGTTGAGCACATGTCCAAAACTTGCCACCATCCCTTTTTGCTTCAGTTTATGTAATTTACCACACAAAGTGTAATCCTTTTTAAAACTGAAGAGGTATTCAACGTGGCAGATGCGGTTCAATGTGGCCAAGTGCAAAGTAATACACATTGGGGCCAAGAATCCCAGCTACAAATACAAGTTGATGGGGTGTGAACTGGCAGAGACTGACCAAGAGAAAGATCTTGGGGTCGTGGTAGATAACTCACTGAAAGTGTCAAGACGGTGTGCGTTTGCAATAAAAAAGGCCAACACTATGCTGGAATTAATCAGCCAATATCATAATGCCCCTGTATAAATCGATGGTGCGGTCTCATTTGGAGTACTGTGTGCAGTTCTGGTCGCCGCACCTCAAAAAGGATATTATAGCATTGGAGAAAGTCCAGAAAAGGGCAACTAGAATGATTAAAGGGCTGGAACACTTTCCCTGTGAAGAAAGGTTGAAACACTTGGGACTCTTTAGCTTGGAGAAACATCGACTGCGGGGTGACATGATAGAGGTTTACAAGATAATGCATGGGATGGAGAAAGTAGAAAAAGAAGTACTTTTCTCCCTTTCTCACAAAACAAGAACTCGTAGGCATTCGATGAAATTGCTGAGCAGACAGGTTAAAACGAATAAAAGGAAGTACTTCTTCACCCAAAGGGTGATTAACATGTGGAATTCACTGCCACAGGAGGTGGTGGCAGCCACAAGCATAGCCGCCTTCAAGAGGGGTTTAGATAAAAATATGGAGCAGAGGTCCATCAGTGGCTATTAGCCACAGTGTGTGTGTGTGTGTGTGTGTGTGTGTGTGTATAATTTTGTTTGGCCACTGTGTGACACAGAGTGTTGGACTGGATGGGCCATTGGCCTAATCTAACATGGCTTCTCTTATGTTCTTATGAAGTTCATCTAGATGAAAATCAGCTGCAGCCTATTAATGGCTTGAGCCCAAGACCAAGACTTTAGGAAACAAAAAACACTGAGCTGAATTGGACTAAGCTGGCCTCTGTCTCCTGTTAGAGCAGATCTTCATGTGGTTTTAATTAATTTTGATTCTTTTCTTGAAACTAATTTATCCAACAAAAAACACAGGTAGTGTAGTGATGGCCAGTTTTATGGAAGACTTCATTGCTATTTTGAAGGTTTGTGTTTATTTGGCACACATAATTAAATAGGTTGGTTAAGAACAGAAAATTACTCATTAAAACCTTTTCATTAATCCAACTCCCCCTTTCAAATATACTGTTTGAACTTCTCTACTCAGTTGTTTTCTGGAAAAAGAAAGTGAACAGTAATGACATCTTGTATAACGGAAAATCATGTTATCCAAATGGAATGATATTTCTAGTCCATAAGTATTCTTACTAATGTGATCGATGTTGCCTTACTAGAGACAATATTCTGTAGTTGATTTTTACTGCTGTTAGAAACATTTTATTAGACATTTTTAATAAAGACAGTTGGAGTACTATTTTTATTATGTATCTTATGTTGCAGTGTGAATTTGGAGACTCTCACTCCAACATAGCCATAGAACAATTATATTTTCTGTTATTTTCTTTCCAGCTTCAACGTAAGTAGTGGCAGCCGATCAATGGATCAGTAGATCATTTTGAACTTTGAACTGCTGGAGTGCACCAGTCATTGCTCCCCAATTTTTGTCCATCATTGCTTGTCCAACAGAGCATTAAGAGGCTGTATTTGCCATTTCCATACTGAAAATCTGGTTTGCCGAGCAACCAAGTTATTTCTAGTTTGATGTCAATCAGTCCTTCTGTTTTATATCTTGCAGGATTTCCCAAGAAGGAGAATTTACAATAATCCAGCAATACATAAGAAGAGCACTGCTGGTTCAGACCAGCAGTCCAGCATTCTGTCTCACCCAATGACCAACCAGTTCCTCTGGAGATCCAACAATAGGTCATAAAAGCCAAGTCCTTCCCCTGATGTTGCCTCCTTAAGCTGTTATTCAGAGATTTTCCGCCTCTGAATGTGGAAAATTCCCTTTAGTTCCCATGGCTAGTAGCAACTGATGTACCTATCCTCCATGAATCTGTCTTATCCCCTTTTAAAGCTCCTGTGTCTGTGGCCATCACTACATCCTCTGGAAGCAAATTTTGTGTTTTAATCACTTGCTGTGTAAAGAAGTATTTCCTTCTGTCTATCCTGAATCTACTGCCCATCATCTTCATTGGAAACCCTGGAGTTCTAGTATATCGGGATGGAGAAAAAGTTCTATTTGACTGGGTCAGACAGGTGGTTTAAGCCGCCCCAGGGATGCAGGTGAGTGGACCAAAAAAACACGTCCAAACGCACACATCTGCCTGCCATCTTGCTCCCACCCTCTGCCCGTTCCCACCTCACCTGGAGCTGGCTCGAAAAGGTACCACTTTCAAAGTGGTACCTAATCGCTGGGGTGCCTCCAAGGCACCTCCCCAGCTGTCTGGACAACCAGAGAGCAGCAGACAGGGTACATGAGTGCTCTGGATGCTCCCCCGGGGCACCTGCAGCCCATCCCTATTCCACAGGCTGTCTGGATGCTCCAGGGTGCTCCAGCTTCTGCCGGCTCACTTCCAGGTTAGCACACTGCTGTCCTGAGCTGGCAGTCTGGACTCAGCTTTTGTCAACTCTCTCCACCCTGCACATAATTTTGCAAACCTCTATTATGTTGAATTTAATTTCTTTCCTGGAGTTGTCTCCTGTGCACCTTATCTTCATTCAAATAAATATAGCTTTATGAAAACATAAACTGCAGGAGTGCACAATAAAAGCTGGGGCTTGGAAATTCTCATCAACAGTGCTGATGTTGCTATATTTTCATATTAATCAGTTGTTGTGCTTAAAGATGTGAGAATTATGGAGGATATGGGATTTATGAATTACTCATTAGCTACTAGCAGTATTTTACTTCAAATAATAACTTTGTAACACAACTTTTCCTATTTTAATGTTAAGCATTCCTGTCTGGTTTACATGCGATATTCTGTGTGCCAAGTTTGCTTGCTGAAATCTGCTGGGTTATTCTTTTTCTCCATGCTGGAAAAGCATGCACATCTGGGCAGAACAACTACTTTTGAATACCAATGAACATTAATAAGTATGCTAAACATAACATGTGAAAGAAATAAATTGTCAAAAGCTATATTGTGGAATATTTCCTTCCAGTTTTCCCCCAACTGCCTTTATGCCTACTTTTCTCTGATTATTTTTTTTAGACTTAAGTACTATGGAAATTGGATGGTATTTCTGCTTAATTGGCACCACTTATGAGATGAGGGCAGGCTCTTGTGCATTATCTTTGTTTTGGGGTGGGTGGAAGCATTATTTCATTTCCTCTTTACTGTACAAAACAGACAGCCTTTGTGGTATAAGAATCAATGGGCGTTTTCGCACTGACCTTCAAGTAGCGTGACCACCCTCTTCACACCGGAGGATCTGCCCGGATTTCGCACAAGAAGCGCCGGCGCACCCAAAAGAGCCGGCTACTTCCGTCGCGAAACCCGCTCAAACGGAAACCGCCAAGAAGCAGGAAAACGTTTGAGCGGGTTTCGCGACGGAAGTAGCCGGCTCTTTTGGGTGCGCCGGCGCTTCTTGTGCGAAATCCGGGCAGATCCTCCGGTGTGGAGAGGGTGGTCGTGCCACTTGAAGGTCAGTGCGAAAATGCCCAATGTATATTTCCACTCCCCACCATCACCACATTGTTCATCTCCTTCTTTAAGTCATTCTCAAACTTCAGAATTCCTTCCCTGTTGTAACATTAGTAAATCAGTTTTTCAGTGCATGCCACCATGGCAACAAGTGGGTGCAGTTATTCCATCCCATAAGCAGCCACAACTCTAACAGTTCCCTTACTAGAATAAAGTTAGAGTCCAGTGGCACCTTTAAGACCAACAAAATTGCCACTGGACTCTAATTTTATTCTATTGCTTCAGACCGACATGGCTACCCACCTGAATTTCCTTACTGATTCTACACTGGTAGATTGATCCGTCATGATGTATGGGAACCCTAGCCTCTTCCACATCTGCTTGCATAACTGTAGGGAGAAAACTAACCCTCTGAAGCATTTGGCATGAAATAGAAAAGACTAGCAGTAGGGGGAATTACAAGGAGGAAAACATCTTAAGTTGCCAGGCTTGGAGGGTCATGAGAATCTTTGAGGTCTCCATCCCCTCCACCTCTTATCTTTTCCATCCTCATTCAGGTCAGTGGGATCAGGTTTATGTTAACAAATCATGAAGCTTATCAAATAAATGCAGTAGGAGCAGGTGTTTGAATCTGGCTGTCTGCACAGACCAGGCCTAACAAGGTTGATATTGTGGCTAAGGCCAAGGTAATGCAGTAATTACTTCTTTCTGGGTATGAACCCCCAAGAGATTTCTGGGAACTAGTTAGAAAAACAAACATTGCCAAGAGCAGGATTTTTTTAAAAAAAGAACAGTAGTCCTCTCTGTGCCAGTCTGTGAAAACATGCTTTTCCAAAGCAGTATCCAGAACAGTACCTAGTTTCTCTTGAACATGTCTCATATTACAGAGAAGAGAGATTGTGAGAGAGAAGCAGTATGTTTGTGTCTGGGTGTTCACATCTGGAGGAGCAGCTTATTTTGGCTCTGGCCAGAATGTGGGAAGGCAGCTGTTTTCTTAAGACATTAATAAGTGCCAGAAGAAAAAGAAGCAAGGTGTGGGGTGGAGAGTAAGGATAGTGTGAAGGAGCATTGGTACAGAGGAAATCTTTCTAAGTATATAATATGGCTCAGTTTGTTTAAGATTCAAGGACGAAGGTGCATTCTTCTTGGCCCCTAGTCTGTATTGGTTGCTTATAGGGTAACTGTAATTTTACCATATGTTTGTGTGGCTACCAAATTACTAATAATACTGTAAAAAAAAGATTGCCATTAATCATTACAGCTGGCAAGCCAACAACTTTTGTGGAAAGAAATCCCATGCTAATTCTTGGAACCATCTGATCTTTGTGGCCTGTGCTTCACACTATTGGGGATAGACGGTGCCAGCTCCAACAGTGTTTCTTTAAGCTTCAAGCAAGGATTTTGTGCTCTCCCACTGGGCATGCCCAGGAACTCCACTGTGCATGTCCAGAGGGAGACACCCTGATCCCACCAGTTCCTTTCTGACTGCGCTCACGAGAGGAAGCTCTCCATGTCATTCCAGTAGGTAGTTTCACTTTCCCTTTTTTTTCTCGCTTCGTTCTACAAAAAAAGAGAAGTTTTTCTTGTTAGTTTAGATCAGGGGTCTCCAACCCCTGAGCCATGGACCGGTACCGGTCCATGGCCTGTTAGCAACCGGTCCATGAGCTGTATAATTATTTCATTATATATTACAATCAGTATTCCCTCTAAGCTGAGTTATTGTGAACTAGATTACAATTTTTTAGCCCCGTCTCACACATTTTTGTCATAGCTCAGGAAAAATGCCCCCAGAGCAAACTAATCAATGCAATAGCTCACAACTTTAATGCCATTAGCTCATGAAGTAGAATTTTTTGCTCACAAGACTCCACAGCCTACAGGGAACGTTGATTACAATGTAATAATAGAAATGAAGTGCACAATCGTATTACCCTGAAACCATCGCCTCGCCTCCCCCAGTTTGTGGAAAAATTGTATTTCACAAAACTGGTCCCTGGTGCCAAAAAGGTTGGGGACTGCTGGTTTGGATAACTGGTGTTATAGTATAGATTAGAGTCCCAGTTTTTTACCCCCCCACACTCAGCCCCACCACTAGGCCCTTGGCCTATGAGGGGCTGCTTCAAACACTATTGTCATTGTGGGAGCAAACTTACGCCCACAGACGGGCACTCCCTCTGCCTCTTTTGTCTCGGTGAGGAAAATCATACGAACATGTGCCCGCACTGCCAAAAAATTTGGATGACAAACAAGAAAAAACTAGTCAGCCCTCACCCTGCAACCAATGAGTAAAGTATCCACTCTGGAAGACTTTCTTGCTTCGGTGTAGTTACTCCCCACCTCCACATGCCAGCCAAGTCGGCTACCTTGACATCTATGGTGTCCGGCTCGACCCAACCTGTGATGGGGAAGTCAACTTCGAGCCGATCAACTTTGCAATCCTCCACAACCACCCTTCTAAGAAACGCAAGAAGGAAAAACATCGGTCCCATGAAAGGGGCAAAGATCATTCAAAGAAGCGCTGAATTTCATCCATGCCAGAGGATTCCTCGATGCTCCACCTCACCCCACATTGACTGGACCCTTCGGTCTCGGCATCAGTACCATCACAAATCCTGCAGATGCTGACCCATCGGGTGTACTCTCCAGTCCGAATGCTACAGGTCATGACCCTAGACTCCACCAAGGGCAAGGAAATCAACCTCACCCAGCAAAGCATGACCTCCTCTGACTCTACCCTGGCCAGCCCAACGGACTCACCTAATAGAGACAAATCAGATCTGGACCCTCCAACCCATCTGGAAGATCCAAAAACCCCGACAAATCCGGGTCGACTAAGATACCCAAATCTCCCAGACCCAAGATATCCACCTCGATGGCCATCTCCTCCTGGCTTCCACCCTTGGGAACAAAGGCAACTTCACTACCTTTATGGTTCATATCACCCACCGATGCCTTGGCTTCCATTTCAACACCCCCCCGATTGGGATCAGTACTCCACCCTCTCCACACAATCCATACCAGGAGAGCTGAAGTGCCCCCTGAGGAAGCCAAAAGAAACTCCTCTGGCCCCGACCAAACCAAACCAGCCTACACCATCGGAATCGGGCGATCGGAACCGAGAGATTCCAGCACTTCATCTGCAGATGACTCCAATTCTGAAGCCTCAGACATGGGCATGCCCACCCCAGGATCCTCCACTCCAGTCGGTGAAGACCTACCAGTATCATCATCAGAAGATCTCAGGTCCTATGGAGACCTTATCAAGAGGATGGCATCAACCCTGGGTCTCTCTATTGTCCAACCACAACTGGAAGGGACAGACCAGGTGTATGACATTGTACAAAAGGACACCTTCACCGCTATAGCCCTCCCCAATGACTTCGGTCCTACTCCAAGTGGCGAAAGCACACTAGGGAAAACTGACACCAGTCACAATCTCATCCAGGAGGCTGGACCACCTCTACAAGGTGCAAGACATAAATGCAGAGTTTCTACTCTCACACAGCAAACCAACATCAATGGCAGTGACTTCATCCTCTTAAGAATTGCCACTCCTCATCTTCACCTATGGACAAGGAGGGTACAAAGCTAGACTCGTTTGGTCAGAAATTTTATGCAGCGGGGGCCCTGGGCATCAAAAACGCCAACTATCTTGTGCATTTAGCCCAGTACCAATACACACTTTGGGACCAAATCACACCCCTTCTCTCCAACTTGCCGGAAGAAGTGAGTACCCAGCTGGAAAAGATACAGAAAGAGGGCATGCTAGTTCCAAGCAGCATGTCAACTCTGTAAAGCATAACATGGACACCTCTGCTTATACTCTCTCCTCAGTAATAGCACTGGGAAGACACTCATGGCTCTGTTCCACATCCCTCACCCAAGATGCCAAATCTACTATAGAGGACCTTCCCTTTGATGGCTCTGGATTATTTATTCCATGCCACCACAGATTTTGTATTGCAAGAGATCGACAAAAGCGTGAAAGTTTCTAGGAATCTCAGTGTCATCTCACCATCCACTAAGCAATACAAAGCCCGCACAGGTTCTAGGCCCTGGTCAAGATATTTATCAGCTAGAAATTCACCAGACCAACCATGGAGGAACAGACCATACAACAGTTCCCAGAGGTCCTCCTACAGCTCTAAATTGAAATTCCAGAACACACAGCAACAGCAACATTTCAAACCTGCCAAGGGTGTCAAACAGGGAGTTTGACTCCCCCTGAGTTGGCCCACCAGCGACCCATTCTTCACTATGTACCACCCTATTTACCATTGCGGCTGAAAATCACATCCGACAAATGGGTAAGATCAATAATCGCCAAGGGGTATATGATCGATTTTCACACCACCACAACTGTCTGGGGTGATAGTGACGCGTCTATCCCAAGTTCTTCAAGAGGAAGTCTTGACTCTGCTCAACAAGGACGCTATAGAACCAGTCTAAACCGAAGAACAGGGAAAGGGGTTTTACTCCTGCTATTTCACCGTCCCCCAAAAAGATGGCCTCAGACCCATCATGGATCTGAGGGGCCTGAATGCATACATTACACCCAAAAAGTTTTGCATGACCATCCTGGCACAAATCTTACTCTTCCTACAGAAAAACTCTTGGATGGCAACAATAGATCTCCAAGATGCATATTCCCACCTAACCATCTGAAGAGATCACAGACCCTTCCTGAGACTCGCGGTAGGACAACAACACTACCAATGCCTTCGCCAACTACCATTCAGGATTTTCACTGCCCCCAGAGTATTCACCAAGACCATGGTGGTGGTAGCTGCATATCTCTGACTTCAAAATGTCACCATCTTTCAGTACATGGATGACTGGCTTCTGCTGGCCAACTCAGAATCACAACCCAACAAGGACATTCAAGTGACCCTGTCCCTACTAGAAAGCCTAGGCCTTCAAGTGAATCTCAAAAAGTCACTACCATCTCCGAAGGTCCAATTCATAGAAGCCATCCTGGATTCGATACAGGCAAGAGCTTTTCTCCCTCCAGACAGAGCCCTTACCATCAAACAGTTGACTCAGGATGTTCAAACGGCTCACAATCCAGCACCTTCTAGGCCTCATGGCTGCCACGATGGCAGTCATTCATCTGGCAAAACTAAGGATGCTACCCCTATCGGGATTGTTTCTCGCTTGTTTCAACCGAACATGACATCCCCAGAACCAGATGCTGACACTTCCCAGCCAAGTCCTCCAATCCCTATCCTGGTGGACAGTGGACCAGCACCTAACCAAAAGGACTCCATTCCAAACTCCAATACCATCAGAAACGCTCACCACAGATGCATCCCTATGGGGGTGGAGAGCTCACCTGAAGGGCATGTCAATAGGAGCCATGTGGGATCACCATCACCGTCAGCACCACATCGACCTGCTGGAACTGAAAGCGATCTTTGCTCTACAATCCTGCCTCTTACTTCGGAACTAAGTGGTGACAGTACTAACAGACAATACTACTGCCCTTGCATATATCAACAAGCAAGGGGGTACCACATCTTGCAGACTCTGCCAGCTAGCTACCACCCTTTGTGATTGGTGTATAGTGGAAAATATCACACCAATAGCAGTACAGCTCTTGGGTGTGCTCAATACCCAAGTGGACTTCTTGAGCTGGGGTGGGACGATCCTTCATGAATGGGAACAACAACTATTTCTGGTACCCAGTGTTCCTGTGATTGGGCCAACCCCAGATTGATGCTTTTGCAACTCAATTCAACAAGAAATGTCCCCAGTTCTGTTGTCGAGGGGGAGCAGATTCCCAGTCATTAGGGGACAGCCTTCTATTAGGATGGTTGGGCAAGTTCATCTATGCCTTCCCACCAATACCTTTGATAATAAGAGTCCTCAACGAACTGCAAAGGAAAAAAACCACTTGCATACTAATAACCCCATGGTGGCCTTGCCAACCATAGTTCACCACACTTCTACACCTGAGTGGTCACTGCTTTCATCACTTCCCTGTGGCCCCGGACCTCCTTCTCAATCAAGGAGGACCGATACTCCACTGCAACATAGCACACTTGAAGTTGACAACGTGGTTGATTCAGCCAGAGCATTCCCTTCACGGATTCAAGAAGTGATGGATAACCTTCCACTAGATGTTCTTACTCATCAAAATGGCAGACATTCCATACCTTCCTAGCAGGCTCCTGTGCCCCTGAAGTGGCACCCTTGGAAGCCATTTTTTCCTTCCTCCTCTCCCTTATGCACGGAGGTCTGAGTTATTCATCTCTGAAGGTCTATTTGTCAGCAATATCAGCACATCATGAATACATACAGGGAGTCTCAGTTTTCTTCCACCATAACAGTAAGCACTTTCTTAGGGGCCTTCACCATATGTGTCCCTCTATCAAAGACCCTTCACCGGCTTGGAACCTACCAATAATTCTTAATGCGCTTACAAAGAAACCGTTTGAACTTCTGGCAAGATGCAAATTCTGTCTACTATCGTGGAAAATGGCTTTCTTGATAGCCATAACATCTGACAGACGGGTTAGCGAACTAGTGACCCTCAGAGCAGACCCTCCATACATCAGCTTCTCGGTGGATGGAGTTCGACTATTCCCAGACATCACCTTTCTACTGAAAGTAGTATCTGACTTTCACATCCAGTCAAAGGTGTTCTTGCCCACCTTCTTCCCTGACCCATCCTCAGAGGAGGAACGTCACCTACACATGTTGCATGTGCAAAGGGCACTCTCCTTCTATTTGCATCGTTCACACTCTTTTCGCAGAGCTCTTTTCACTTATGTGGAGCACAACCAGGGACTTAAACTTTCCTCACATAGGTTCTCACAATGGTTAATGGAAACCATCAAACTGTGCTATCTCTTGGTCAAGAGACCCCTTCCTGGACCTATCAGGGCCCACTTGACTAGGGTGGTAGCCACATCTACCGTGTTTTTGAAGGGAGTACCACTTCGTGAGATCTGCATGGGCATCACCACATACCTTTGTAAAGCACTACTCCCTAGATGTCCAACAGCGTAATCAGGCGAGAGTTGGACATGCAGTGTTGCAGTTGAGCCATGAGTGAAGTCTTTCAGCACCCGCCTCCAGGTAAGACTCAGTTTGCTAATCTCCCGACAGTGTGAAGCACAGAGACCATGAAGAAGATAGACAGTTTGCTTACCTGTTATCCGCTCTCCTTCCCCACTGCTGATGACCTACGGACTTAGTGGGTTGTTCAGCGATCAGAAGGAACTGATGGGATCAGGGTGCCTCCCTCTGGACATGCACAGTGGAATTCCTGGGCATGCCCAGTGAGAGAGTGCAAAGATCCTCAACTGAAGCTTAAAGAAACACTGTCGGAGTCAGTACAGGTGCCATCTATCCCCAATGCACAGATGACCACTCGAAGATCAACAGTTACAGGAAAGCAACCTGTCTTTGTCACTGGCCCTGGTGAACCATCTTTAGCTTTAGAGAACCATCTTTAGCTTTTTCTATCAAAAAGCCCAGCAAGAACTCATTTGCATATTAGGCCACACCCCCTTGAAGTCACCATTGTTTAACATAGGGCTTTTGTAGAAAGGCCCAGCACCCCTGATACCAAGCCAGCTGGAACTGCATTCCTGGCCGTTCCTGCTCAAAAAAAGCCCTGGCTTTAGGAAGGCAGAACTTTTTAAAAATGCAATAGTATCCTTTTTCTGTCCTTTAATCTTCTGCCTTGTTCACCATCCCTGCTATCTGCCAGATTCAGATGAACCTGTTTTTCACATGAATCACTCCAAGTCCCCCCACACCAATTGCTGTTTAGAATTTGCTAATGTTATCATTTAACTGCTGCCATAATGGTATTGTTTAGCTACTCCTTAGGTTTTCAGTTTTCACAATTTGTTTAGTGGTTAGAATGCTGGACTAGGATCTGGAAGTCTGAGATTCAGATCTACCACAGAAGATCACTTCATGATCTTGGGCTAGTTACTGTCATCCTAGTCTACCTCACAAGTGGGGGTAGTAAAGAAAGCAGAGAGTGGGTGTGTGTTGCCCCAAAAGACCAGCACGACCACGTTTAACTTTAAAAGGGGTAAATTCTCTGAGATGAGGAGACATGTGAAGAGGAAACTGAAAGGAAAGGTAAATAGAGTCAAAACCCTTGGGGAAGCTTGGAGGCTATTTAAAACTACAATCCTAGAAGCTCAGATAAAATATATACCACAAGTTAGGAAAGGCACAAACAGGTATAAGAAAAGGCCTGCATGGTTAACAAACAAAGTAATGGAAGCTGTAAAAGGTAAGAAGGACTCCTTTAAGTGGTGGAAAGCTAGTCCAAGTGAGATTAATTAAAGGGAACACAGGCTATGGCAAATCAAATGCAAGACTGTGATCAGGCAGGCAAAAAGGGACTATGAGGAGCATATTGCAAAAAAACATAAAGACCAACAATAAAAATTTCTTCAAATATATTAGAAGCAGGAAACCAGCCAGGGAGGCAGTGGGGCCCTTGGATGACCAAGGGGTAAAAGGATTACTGAAGGAGGATAGAGAAATGGCTGAGAAGCTGAATGCATTTTTTGCCTCCACTGTGGAAGACGAGAAGTGTTTGCCCGCTCCAGAACCACTAATTTTGGAAGGGGTGTTGAAAGACCTGAATCAGATTGAGGTAAGAGAGGAGGTCCTACAACTGATAGATAAATTAAAAACTAAGTCACCAGGTCCAGATGGCATACATGCAAGAGTTCTGAAAGAACTCAAAGTTGAATTTGTGGATCTTCTGACAAAAATATGTAATCTTTCATTGATATCTGCCTCCGTTCCTGAGGACTGGAAGGTAGCAAATGTCATCCCCATCTTTAAAAAGGGTTCCAGAGGTTAGATCTGGGAAATTACAGGCCAGTCAGTCCGACTTCAATACCGGGAAAGTTGGTAGAAACCATTATCAAGGACAGAATGAGTAGGCACATTGATGAACATGGGTTATTGAGGAAGACTCAGCATGGGTTCTGTAAGGGAAGATCTTGCTTCACTAACCTGTTACATTTCTTTGAGGGGGTGAACAAACATGTGGACAAAGGAGACCCGATAGATGCTGTTTACCTTGACTTCCAGAAAGCTTTTGATAAAGTTCCTCATCAAAGGCTCCTTAGAAAGCTTGAGAGCCATGGAGTAAAAGGACAGGTCCTCTTGTGGATCAAAAACTGGCTGAGTAATAGGAAGCAGAGAGTGAGTATAAATGGGCAGTCTTCACAGTGGAGGACGGTAAGCAGTGGGGTGCCGCAGGGCTCGGTACTGGGTCCCATGCTCTTTAACTTGTTCATAAATGATTTAGAGTTGGGAGTGAGCAGTGAAGTGGCCAAGTTTGTGGATGACACTAAATTGTTCAGGGTGGTGAGAACCAGAGAGGATTGTGAGGTACTCCAAAGGGATCTGTTGAGGCTGGGTGAGTGGGCGTCAACATGGCAGATGAGGTTTAATGTGGCCAAGTGCGAAGTAATGCACATTGGGGCCAAGAATCCCAGCTACAAAAACAAGTCGATGGGGTGTCAACTGGCGGAGACTGACCAAGAGAGAGATCTTGGGGTTGTGGTAGATAACTCACTGAAAATGTCAAAACAGTGTGCGATTGCAATAAAAAAGGCCAAAGCCATGCTGGGAATTATTAGGAAAGGAATTGAAAACAAATCAGCCAGTATCATAATGCCCCTGTATAAATTGATGGTGCGGTCTTATTTGGAATACTGTGTGCAATTCTGGTCACTGCACCTCAAAAAGGATATTATAGCACTGGAAAAAGTGCAGAAAAGGGCAACTAGAATGATTAAAGGTTTGGAACGCTTTCCCTATGAAGAAAGGTTGAAACGCTTGGGACTCTTTAGCTTGGAGAAACGTTGACTGCGGGGTGACATGATAGAGGTTTACAAGATAATGCATGGGATGGAGAAAGCAGAGAAAGAAGTACTTTTCTCCCTTTCTCACAATACAAGAACTCGTGGGCATTCGATGAAATTGCTGAGCAGTCTGGTTAAAACAGATAAAAGGAAGTACTTCTTCACCCAAAGGGTGATTAATATGTGGAATTCACTGCCACAGGAGGTGGTGGCGGCTACAAGCATAGGCAGCTTCAAGAGGGGATTAGATAAAAATATGGAGCAGAGTCCATCAGTGGCTATTAGCCACAGTATGTATATATATTGGGCACTGTGTGACACAGAGTGTTGGACTGGATGGGCCATTGGCCTGATCCAGCATGGCTTCTCCTATGTTCTTGTGTGTGTGTGTGTGTGTATGTACGTATGTATGTATATGTATTATATATATGTAATATCCTTCTCTTCCAGTGGAATCACAAAAATATATTAGAGCAGGTCTCAAATTCAGCAGGAGCTCACAGCAGTGTAGTTCTTGAACCTTTCTGATGGTTCCCGCTCTTTCTCCCCACCTACCTTGTCCATTGAATAGTAGGTGCAGCTGCAAAACAATCCCTGGATTAGGAGAGCAGGAAGCCAGCCAGCCACCAGGGGCTTTGCCATGCCCCCAGCTGCCCTCATTAACCCCTGGAGAAGCCCACGTCACACTTTCTCCACTTCTTATGTGATTTTGAGTGGTGGACGGCTTGCTGGCATTTTGACTGGGGCGGGGGGGGTGGCCCAAGAGAGCCCCAGGCGAGCGAGACCTGCTTGGGCTGGCTGGATCTCTAGCCAGCCCAAGCAGGCCTTGCTCGCCTGGGGCTTCGTTTTCTTGCATCGGGTTGCTTTTGGCTTGGGGGTGGCAGCATATGCTAATTAATTATGCTAATGAACTCTGCCACCTATTTTTCTACAAAATGACCCTTGTATTAGAGTACTACAAGATATACCATGAAAACAGTAACAATGTAATAACATCTGCATTCTTATTAAAATATCCCATTTTTTTGCTCTGTGCTAAGCACAGGGATCTTAATGATGCACATAATAAAATTAATTCTCGTTTGTAACTTTAAAATAGCATCCCCATTAATCTGTCAACCAAGAGTACCCATGTTATTTAAAATATATGAAGAGAACAGCTGTTTCATGATGAGTAGGTCCCTGAACAGCTGGTAAAGTTTGTACCAATTCTGAAAAAGGTTATACTTATGGATTTTGTCATGGGAAAGTCAGTACCGCATAACTCAACTGCTAACTTCCAGCAAAAGCTGGACAGTCATTTCAATGGATGCTGTTCCACATTCTTCAAACTACATGCAGCTGTGCCTCTTCTCAGAAAATGTATTCTGTGCGAGTTTCTTTACAGCCATGGATCAAACATGAGTAGACGCATTAGTGTTCCATGAAGGGCATTTTTGTTTTTAGTAGGAACACACAGGAACACAGTTCCGGCTGGCTTGGTGTCAGGGGATGTGGCCTAATATGCTAATGAATTCCTGCTGGGCTTTTTCTACAAAAAGCCCTATGTTAAACAATGGTAACATCAAAGGGTGTCGCCTAATGTGTAAATTAGTTCCTGCTGGGCTTTTTCTACCAAAAAAGCCCTGGTTCCATGAGACCACCAAGAGAATTGCAGAGTAGATTTCAAGAAGGGCTGGAAGAACCTTCTGATTTTTATACTAATTGCCTGGAAGAAATGGCTTGGCCTATTGTGGGTGAGGACCATGCTTTCTTATCATTAATTACCTCTCCCGATGGAATATGTATGTGCTTTGGATTTCTGTTATGGACACAGGTTGTGCTACAGAGGATGTTGAAAAACGCTTCCAGTTTCCCCTGGCATGCACAATAGCATTCTTTCTAAATATCTTGTCAAAGTTCATAATCAATTCCATCTGCAAGCAGTTTTTCCAAGGAAGTCAGATACCAGGGGATCTGGTTTTTGGCCACTGATCTTTTTTCAGAGCACAGGTTTATGTAAATTGTTTGTCCAATCTAGATGAATTATCTGATTAACACTACAGAATTCATGGTGCCTTTTCAGATTCTGATGTCAGATTCAGTAACTCCAGGATATAGACTTGCTTGTCATACTGGCTCACTTACAGGCCAGGAAAAAAGGAACTTGGTTAATCCAGCAGTACCTTGGGATGATGAAAGGAATTTCCACTTCAGGTTTTCAGAGGATTAGCAGTCTCTCTAAAAAGAGGTTTTAAAAAATTGTAAGGACCCCACCCCCTCCTCCAGCTGAGACCCCCTTGGTTAGTGGGATCCCCATCTTATTTTGGACTGAGTTGTTTTAATGGGCACTTCATTTTTGAGCTAATTGCCAGAGGACCTGAAATCTGGAAAGTCTCATAAAGATCCTGACTGTTCTTATCTGACTGCTGCACAAACAGGATGCAGATCCTCGGCTCTCCAGTTGGTGAACTTGCTTTCTTCATCTTCCTAACTTTGTTCTCTCCTTTTCTCTCCACTTCTCATTGTTCTTCTCCTCTGGATTTTTTTTTTTTAAAGCGAGTGGGAGAGCAAGAGGGCGTTTCTTCAAATGGTGTTCTCAGTGCGGCAGCAAACTCAACCCTTTGGATGGACACTCTCTGTGCCTCCTTTGCCTTGGTGAAGCCCACCACATCGATTCCTGTGTTCACTGCCTAAAGTTTGGCAAGCCGCCTTACTAGCTTCGGCACTTGCACCTCCCAAAATGGCTCTAATGCAGAGGGTGCCACCTTGCCGGTCTCAGTAGCACTGATAGCTCCACCAATGTGGAGCACATCAGTGATGGAACCAGAAACCTCAGCTCCAAAATCAAAGCCAAGCTCAACTCTGAAATTCTCCATTTCTCCAGCAAAATGCAAGAAGGATAGTGTGCAGAAGTCCAAAGAACACAAGTCTCACCTGAAGTGGAAACCTTCTCCAACTCCATTGGAAGAGTCCTTGAGTCATTTTTGAAATATGCTAACCACATCACTACTGGACCTGATGCCCCCAAGAAAGGTTCCAGCAAAGATTCTAGTGTCACTACGTCAGGTGGACTCCCTGGACAGAGCTACAGTGTCTCATGCATCTCTGTCGGTTTCCCCTCCCAATTCAGACATCGAGCAAATCAACTTAATGCAACAGATGTAGCACTCCTCTGGCTCCACTTCAGCAAACAGAGCAACTCCTCCCTAATGCCAATTGTCAGAGTGGAACCCTCCTTGCCCTCCTCCACCTCCAAGGGACCTTGGTCCTCCTCTGCCTGACCCTTACTATCGGAACTGACCTGATGAAGACCTGAAGACCTGCTCCATGGGACCAACATCAGCTGAGCTATCTGTTTGGAACTTACCATCCACTGATGCCATGGCTCTCATCCCAGGGCCCATCCAATTGGGATCGGTACTCTTTCTGCAGATTGACTGGTGCCAGTTGGAAGGAGGTACCCCTCCAAACGTAGACAGAAATATTCGACCCTGACTGCTCCAATCTCCTCTCCACCGCAGCCCAAGTGAGCTTCAATGCTGATGTCAGCTCCAAAGCCTTCATCCAAGCCGGAATCTTCTGATCTCAATGAGCCACATAGCACAGATGAGGCAGACTCAGACTGAGAGGGCTGTAATCATCAACCTGCCAACCTCTGTCCTCCAACTCCAATCACTGAAGATGCACCTATTTCGCCATCAGAAGACCTGAAATCCTATGGTGACTTGATCAAACAAATGGCCTCCACCCTCGGCCTCCCAGTCCAACAACCACAACTGAAAGTAGATGTCCTTGGGCATTTTCGCACTTACCTTAAGCCGGAGCGACGTCCCTCTTCACCGCGCAGCGTCTGCACGGTTTTCGCACTAATTGCTGTGGAGCACCTGGAAGAGCCGCAAAGTCCCGCGGCTTTTGCGGCGCAAAATGTAAACCAGTTTTTGGCGGTTTACATTTGCGCCGCAAAAGCCGCGGGACTTTGGGGCTCTTCCAGGTGCTCCGCAGCAATTAGTGCGAAAACCGTGCAGATGCTGCGCGGTGAAGAGGGATGTCGCTCCGGCTTAAGGTAAGTGCGAAAACGCCCATAGTGTTTAACATTGTCCAAAAAGATGTTTCCATAGCAGTCGCTCAACCGCTAACCAAAGTTATCCTACAGGCAGTTAAGGTCCCCTGGAATAATGGGCTTCTGTGGCTGTTTTCACTGAACGCCTTGATCATATGTACAAAGTGCAGGACAAGGATGCAGAGTTCCTTTTTTCCCATCCTAAACTGAACTTGATGGTAGTCACCTCCTCATCAAAAGGGAAACACTCTGCTTCCTCCCCTCCAGAGAAGGATGGTAAGAAGATAGACTCATTTGTGAGCAAGTTTTATTCAATATCAAGAATGCCAACTACCTCACCTGCCTAGGGCGATAACAGTTTGCTTTGTGGGACCAGCTTATGCATTTTCTCCAATCCTGACCCAAGGACCAATGCCATAACCTACTCAAACTTCATAAGGAGGGCATGCTTATGGTGAAGCAGCAGGTCAACCCCTCTAAACAGAGTGTTGATACCTTTACCAAGTCATTGGCATCAGCCATTACCCTTTGTTGCCACTCCTGGTTGAGATCCACCAGCTTTAACTAGTATACCAAAGCACCACCAAAGCAACTTCCCTTTGATGGGATCGGCTTGTTCCACACTAGCACTGACACCTCTTTACAAGACATGAATAAGAGTATAAAGGCCTCCAGGACTCTTAGCATCGCTTCATCTTCTGAACCCTATAAGGGCAAATCTTATAGCAGGTCCTGATCTCGGCGATCATCCCAGAGTAGGTCCTCCCCAGAACAGTCATGACACAGCAGATCACAGAGCCAGGGCACCAGGCCCTACTATTCCAAGACCAAATTTCCAGGGAGTCAGAGGTAGACCAGAGCCAAGCAGGCAAGCTCCAGCAAGCAGAATCTTTGACTCCCCACCAGTCAGCTCTCAACAATCAGTCTTTTAACACCTCTCACTCTTGGCTACCCGGCACTCGCCCTTCTACCATGCTTGGGAGAGCATAACATCAGATCAGTGGGTACTTTCTCTCATTGGCCAGGGATATATGATCAAGTTCGAAGAGATGCCATCAGTTCAGAGTTGTCACCCCATCCTCCCAGGTCCCTCATGAGAAAGTCCAGTCCCTTCTTCTCAAAGGGGCCATTGAACCAGTCCCTCGATATTCCAGGGGCTTCAGGTTTTATGCCCCTTACTTCACAATCCCCAAGAAGTATGAAGGCCTACACCCAATAATGGATATGAAAGCCTGAACAAGGACATCATCTACTGGAAGTTCAGAATAATGACACTCTTCCACATCCTGCTACTCAACAAGGAAGTCTGGATGGCCACAATTGATTTGCAAGATGCCTTCCACCTAACCATCCAGCACTATCACAGGCAATTCCTGTGCTTTGCTATTGGCAACAACCATTACCAATACATCTCACTCCTGTTTGGGATCTCTACAGCACCAAGGGTTTTTACCAAGACCATGGTAGTGGTAGCTGCCCACCTAAGACTACAGGGAATATTAGTTTTCCCCTACATCATCAACTGGTTGCTGGTAGCTGACTCTCAGGACAGTTTCCTCCTCCATATAGACCAGACCCTGCAAACTCTACAGACTTTAGGTCTTTATGTCAACACAAAGAAGTCAAACTTGATACCGAGCCAATGTGTGCAGTTCATAGGAGCAATACTGGACTTGTGTGTGTAAAGCCTATATCCCCCTAAAGAGAGCCCAAGCCATTCTCTCAACTATCGCTCCCATCAAGACCCAGTGCAGGGCGTCTCTCCATTCCTTACAGAGACTACTTGGCCTCATGGCTATCACTACAGCCATCATCACAATAGTGAAGTTCAGGATGAGGCCACTTCAGCTATGGTTTCTACGGACTTTCTGCCCCACCTGCCATCCTCCCTTGTTCATCCTGACACTCCCACAAGGTGTCCTTCAATCTTTGACATGGTGGGAGGATCTCAATATCCTCTTGGAAGGGGCCCTGTTCCAGATGTCCTGTCCCTCCGAGACCCTCACCACAGATGCCTTTCTGTTAGGCTGGGGCGCTCACCTAAGAAATCTTTCCATGGGAGCATTATGGAGCTCTTCTGAGTCTCTGCATCTCATCAGTTACCTGGACCTTTTGGCCATTCACTTTGCCCTACAATCCTTCCTTCCACTCCTTCAAGGGAAGGCTATGTCAGTGCTGATGGACAATACCACTGCCTTAAGCTACATAAACAGGCAAAGGGGAACGGTCTCCAGGAGTCTGTGCAGATTGGCAATGGACCTCTGGGGACAGGGAACCCAGCATGTATGACCTCCTACTCTCAAAATATCTCTTCCCAGAAGATTCAAAGCTACTTTTGCCTCATGAATAACCTACTGAAGATTGCACTAGGTAACATTGCTCAAACAAAAGCACAAAGTCTTGTAGCATCTTTAAAACTAAGCATAAATTTCCATGGGCCATTTCGGGAGACACAGTAAATGAATGTCCCGTCTGTAGATATGGGTGATTGTGTGTGTGTGTGCTTAGAGAGAGGAGAGCTGGAGAATATGTGGAGGGAAACCCAAAGGGAACCCAGCAATCAACAGAGGCATGTATGACCTCCCTGTCAGGTTCTCTAACATTTGGGTCAGACTGGTTCTGCTTTGTTTGTGGGTTTGGATCCTTCAGTCATTTTTATTCCTCTGTATCACTTTGTGTTGCATATCAGTATAATCTGAACTGTAGTCATTTTATAGTTTACTCAGACATGTAGCTAATTGTTCATGCTTTGGCATTTCACTTGCTGTAACTTTCTCGAGATGCATTGGAGGGAGTGGGACTGTTATCTGGCAGCCATGGGCAGACTTTATGCTGTGCATCTAACCCTGGAAACCTAACTGACAGGGGCTGGTTTTAATTTGTGTGCTTCTTTGCTTGGTATAATTTTGGTTCTGTTTGTGATTTACTCTGTTCCCAGCAATGGCTTTGTAACATTAAGGTCCATTGCTCTGTATTGATCCTGAATAAACAGTCGATCATTTCTGTATGTGTTGACTGGGACTGATAACTGACAAATCCCCATACTCCCACTATCAAGACATTATTCTCATAATTTGCAATAATCTCTCTTTTAATCCTTGGCAGACACTGAAAGCATCATGTTGACTGTCGAATATCCTTGAAGCCTGTGTCCTGGACAGGACTTGGCAACAGCAAGATCAGTTTTAAGTGATGAGGGGATTCAAGGGTGGGCAATATGTCCACACAGTTTCCAGTGCTAGAGAATTACTGGAGATAGGTGAGGGAAGAAATTTTCCTTCATCACACATTAGGTGGGCATAAAGCTATTCCTGACCTACTTCAAAGCCACCTTCAATTATTTGAATTGCAAATATGGTCCCCAAGGGAATCATGAGGTCTTAGCCAAACAGCATTTCACTTATTCAGCAGGTGATCAAGAAGGGCTGGATAAGCAAACACAGTGCTGGACCGGATGCCATTACATGACTGGGGAGGAACTTAAACACCATCATTGTCTCAGATCTCACCTTTCATTTTCTAAAACCAGAAAGAGGATAAGTCTGGAGAGGTATCACAGACTTCATCATCTCCCTATCCATCCTTTTTTCCTCCAGTAATAGCTCATATCTTCATTCCTTGGAATCCAGCTGAGTCTTTTCTGCTGATAGGTTCTCTTCATGCCTTCTGTTGGCTAAGATGTCTTCTGTGTCAACTGCTGAAACATCTGGTTGGCTATATCCACGAGATGTGCCACCCTGCTCTGCCTATTATGCAGGTAATCTAACCTTGCAGTGGGTATCATCTTAGCCAGACTCTTCCAGTTCACTTTGTCAACTGTAGGATCACTTTGCACTAAAAAGGGGGGAGGGGAGGGGGAAACAGAGAAACAGAGGACAGAGTGAAGCAGCAACCATAGCACCAAGGAACAGCAGTGGAGGAACCACAGCAAAGTTGAAAAGAAGACATAGAGCAAATTCAGGAATTACACTCCATACCCCTACCAATGTTGATCAGACTCACAAGTTGAAAAAAAGGATTCTATGTATTGCCCACAACACCTCAAAGCAGACAACATAGTACAGGCCATACTCCTCATTCCCCAGCATTACATTAGTCTATCTCTAAACTTGGAGAGTGCCACAGGAGATTGAAGGGACTAGGAAAATTAAGGGAAATCATGCTAGGCAGGACAATGCAGAACTTTGCAAGCCTCATTAAGTGACAGAAGTAACATCCAGCCTTCATAACAAGTCTTAGGCTAGCTCATTACTGGACTGCAGACAAGGGAATCCCTTTTGAAATTCCCTAATGACCCCACTTGTAATGTTTTTGGCCCATCACGCACCCTCGAACTCTGTACTTACTCAGGGTGAGGCTCAGCATGAAGACTCACACCTCATCTCCGTTCTCTGTTGACTGTGGCCACTACAGGGAAACAGAGGTGTCATGCAAAATCATCAAAACATGCGCCTGAAGCAGAAGGTAAATTACGGAGGTTGGCATGAATATACCCACCACTCCCCAGCAACAACTCACCACAACAGCGATCCCCAACCTTTTTGGCACCAGGGACCGGTTCTGTGGAAGACAATTTTTCCACAGATGGGGTGTGTGTGTGGTGGTTTCGAGATTATATCACTGTGCACTTTATTTCTATTAGTTTGGTGTGGTGGTTAAGTGAGCGGACTTTTATCTGGGAGAACCAGGTTTGATTCCCCACTCCTCCACTTGCAGCTGTTGGAATGACCTTGGGTCAGCCGTAGCTCTTGCAGGAGTTCTCCTTGAAAGGGCAGCTTCTGAGAGAGCTCTCTCAGCCCCACCCACCTCACAGGGTGTCTGTTCTGGGGGAGGAAGGTAAAGGAGATTGTGAGTCACTCTGAGACTCTGAAATTTGGAGTGGAGGGCAAGATATAAATCCAACGTCGTCGTCTTATTATTATTATTATTATTATTATTATTATTATTGTGACGGAACCGGCCCTATTCGATCTTCAGACCCAGTCCCAGCTCCCTTTGGCATTGCCAACTCTTGGAGGGAGCTATTCTTACTCCTGCCACTAGGGAGCGCTGCCCCCATCTGCTCAATTTAGGGGTTCTTGACTAAAAATCCCCCTTTTCAGTTCTGAGGCTTGGTCTCGAGGTCCTCTGCTACCCAGCACTTGGTTATCACAGAGACCAAAGTCCTTCTTTGGGAGACCTCTGCCAACTGCACCCTTGCCAACTGCATGCCTTCCCCCTTCCTGGGACTCCCCTCTTACAGTAGCGTGGTCTGTGGTTGGGGAACTATGTGGTACAGAGCTTTACTGCCAGCCTTCAAAATAGTAAAAGGTTAATTTAAAAAATAAATGAAAAGTTACAAGCATAATCTTAGCACAGCACACAATCAGCAACCAGAAGATCAAATAAAAGTTGGTTTGAAATGCATCCTTCTGTCCCTGGTTTAAAAACTTGCCCTACCAGATATTTAAGCAGAGCAGGCACATCTAAGCTTAATAAGTTACAAAATCTTTTAATGATACCTCATTGCTTCTGGCTTCCTGCATCCAGCCAGGCCCAGCCACATGGTCAAATATGGCTGCTGGCTACTGGTGAGTAGCAGTCTGTTGTCTTCCAGTCCCAGCTTCCAGAGAGAAGAGGCCCCCTTGCTCTTCAGAGCAAGCACTTTTACTAATCCTCTGACTCCACCTACTTTACATCACTCTCCACCCCTTGTTACCTGGTCCACCCAGGTTTAAGCTTCTTTTCTTGTTCTCCCCAGGAAGCCTCTTTTCTGGTAGGCATTCTGGGAAACTCCTCATACATTCTGGGAAATCTCCAGCTCATTCCTGGAGATGGTCTCTGGGACTGGTCTAGCTCAATACTCTGTTTCCTGCCTGGAGGAAAAGGATGCCCATTGTCTCTTCAAGTAGTTCGAGTAGCATCTCTTAAGAGGTAGCCTAGATGCTGCTATAATGCCAGGGGCTACCTTTTCCCCCACCCTTCCTGCTTGTCTCTGAGCTCAGACAGAACCTTTTAAAAAGCTAGCTTGCCACCTCTCCAGGAGGCAAGGCATTTCTCCACAATCATCATCATCATGATCATCATCATTATTATTACATTGTAATATATAATGAAATAATTATACAACTCATGGCCCAGTTGCCAATAAGCCACAGATCAGTACCGGTCCATGGCCTGGGGGTTGGGGACCCCTGCACCACAGGATTCCTGACTAGAGGGCAGGGCGACTTGCTGACTCTGTGAGATTCCAGGTAAATTGTGGGACATCACCTGAGACCCATAGGAAACCACTCGCTCGGCATTCTCACCCTCATCCTCAATTGTCACATCAAATCCATGCTCCTAGACACCTGGGAGGGGCTGGACTACGGAATCACCAGCAAATATAACATCAAGCTCTTGGTAATAAGGACAGTAGTGGGGTGAGTTCCTGGTGGTGGTGTGCACCACTGAATGCTTGTATTCCTTCTTTAGAGACTTGGTATTCATGTGGCACTCCACAGTGGTGCGTTTGTGCCTTTTTTAGACATCTCAGTGGCTACCTTATTATAGACATCAATGTTGCAATTCAATTTGCCTAGCACCTGCTGAACTTTCTGCTCTCCCCGGATCATGATTAAGGTCTAGCATCTCACGCTCTCTCCAGGAGACTCCGCATGCACTGTGTGTTTGCTTCTCAGAGGTGGACATTGGCCAACCGTTCACATTCCCCTGTAGAGACAAAAGGCACAAGCTACCATCATAAAATACATGTTGTCCTGGAGGAAGGCTAGAAAAGATGACACAGACTGCATGCTTGAGTCATCAATACCCACCAACGGTAAAGGTGATTTGGGGGATAAAGTGGGGTGATCACAGTGGTTAGATAGCAAATCACATTTTAATTCCCGATGAAGGGAAGCTGAGAAGCTCATAAATCGACGGAAAAATTCAAGAAGGGCATTTCTCTAATCATACCTGTGGAGCCTCTGAACCCAAAGAAAGGGCTAATAGCTCCGCACATCTGACAAATGTGATCAGTGAACTATGCATTTTAAAACCTTTGATGGAGAAAATGTATTGCTTGTTCTATGGTAACCTGCGAACAAAACGCATGCTGAGCCAAAATAAAAATAGCAACAAGGGCAGGGCAAGGCTGGACTTTCTGATCAAACATATATGAAAGATTTTAAATAGGGTTTAGTAACATGGTGGAATACTGAATAATTATTATTGGCCACTATCAGCTATCTGAATATAATTTTTTTGTCTTTTATGAAGATGTAATGCAGTGTATGCAATAATAATAAGATAAAAGAAATATGATTGGTCTTAATTACAGATACAAAGGTGATATATTTTAATAGTTTTAATTTTGCCATTTGCGTATGGAAAAAGAACCTTTTGCTTTGATGACTTACTTCCAGAAGAGATTACCATAACATTGATTCCCCACCCCTCCACTTGCAGCTGCTGGAATGGCCTTGGGTCAGCCATAGCTCTCGCAGGAGTTGTCCTTGAAAGGGCAGCTTTATGTATTATCTGTATAGGGCTCAGGGGTCATTTTGTAGAAAAATAGGTGGTGGAGCTCATCCAGGGATTGTTATGCAGCTGCAATACTATTCAATGGACAAGGAGATGGAACTGTCAGAAGGAGGAGGTGGAACTCTCAGAAAGATACAGGAGCTGCGCTCCTGTGAGCTCCCACTGAATCAGAGGCCTGGTAGGGCTGCCTTTGAAGACAGTTGGGGAAATGCAACCAGTTATGCAGCAACTCAGGCACTTGATGCTCAGAATGTCTATTGCTATTTAAAGCAGTTAATTGAAAATACAGTTACCTTGTTGCTGTAGACATGAGAGGAAGGACACTTTGGTCTCTTACCTATCAAAGGATCAAGAGCCTCTGGAAAGATGAAGCCCTTACCTGTAAGGAAGAACTCTGTACTGTAACCTGAAATCACAACAAATCTCTGCTTGCCTGTGATGGCTCTAAAGCAATTTGTGCTCATGGTCATGCACTTGTTCCCCTTTTCACAAAGGGACAAGATTTTCTGGTTTTCCCAGCACTGGTGCAACTGCAGATAAAGAACAGCAGCAACAGGGCATCAACATGGCAGAATATCAATATGCTGTTGCAATTACAGTTTCCAGCTTTCATTGGAAAAAAAAAAAGTAAATCTCAATCTCCCTCCCTTGCAAAGATATGCCTTTTTCTTTATATGTCCACAAGGGAAGAGGTTAGAGACTTGCTTTAAAAAATGACAGCTAAGAATTCAGGTCACCTGCTATGCCCCTTGTTACAATTTTATAGCTACAAACAATCTTCTAGTTCCCTTTTTAAATTAAAAAAACCCTCCCCCATGGCTAGGGGAAGAAATGGTTACCTTGAAAACGAGTGAGGGGAAATGGCCACCACATGGACCAGAGAATCCAAATTTTCTCCCTCACATACCATTCATCCAAATTTTACTGTAATCCTTCCAAAAACTTAGGAGCAAAGCAGTTTTCAGAAAAACTCGAGAAAAGCAAGGGAAACCCCAAGAGGTGTACGAACTTTGGGCAAATAACCCATACTGAAGACATTACAGTGTGATAGAAAGCTTCCTCATTTTCTATGATGCCCAAAGCATGGTGGAAAGCATTATCAAATTGCAACCAACCTATAGTGATCTCATAGTTTTCAAGGCAAGAGGCAAACAGGTGATTGCCTACCTCTGTGTAGTAAATATGGATGCCAGACCTCTCTGATGGTGGGGATCCTCTGGTTTCAGGCACTACTCTCTGACCCCCAATTACTCCTCCAAACAGGCAAGAAGCTGGAAATAAATGTGACTTATCTACATGATCTGGAAGTGACATGGGCATATTGGTGACATCAGAGGGTAACACTTTGGTTTGGGGGCAAAACTCTATGATAGAATTTAATTCTAGAATAGAGTTTTGCCCCAAAACCAGAGTGTCCCCCCAATGTTCCTGATGTGCCTACATCACTTCCAGATCACACAGGCACATTGTGTTTATTTTTGGTAAATTCACTCCCAGTAAATTCACCTCCCATCCCCCGCCAACATGTCCAAGGGATCTGACAACCCTAGTAACAACCCTAGACTTCCTTTGTGGTTCCCCATTCAAGTACTAACCAGGGCCAACCCTGCTTAGCTTTAGAGCTCTGATGAGATCAGGCTAGGCTGGGCCATACAGTCAGGCCACCTAAAACGGGTGTTGTACTCATTTGTTATGAAGGCCGGATCTGACATAAATGAGACCTTGTTGGACCGGGCCATGTCAGGCCGGGCCGTTTGTGTTCTTATTTAAAATTAGGTAGCAGAGATATAAACTTTATAAAGGACACAAACAAATACAATTAAAGACTTTTTAAAAAACTTAAAACATGCTTAAAACATTAGCACTTGTTGGTCTTAAAGGTGCTTTCTTTGTATTTCTCCCATGGGATCCAGGGAGCTGGGCAAAGGAAGCTCTGGCTCTTTTCCTTCCTTCCCCAGGAGACCAGGATGGGGAAGGAAGAGAAGCTTGGCTCAGTAGCTCTGCTGTGCAATTGAGACAAGCTCTCCCTTCCCCCTTCCTCCCTAAGGGAGGAACCTCAGCCAATGGAGAAAATAGAGTCTTCACTCTGTAGCTCCTGTCCGATTGAGCAAGCCTTGCAAAGCAAGCTGTTATGCAGAAGGAAGCAAAAGAGAGGGAGAAGGAAGCAACCAGTTGCTCAGGGGCCTGATAGGAGCCATCTGATGGCCTGATTTGTCCCCCCAGGCCAGATGTTTGATACCCCTGCTCTAAAACATTCACAGGGGGTGTTTTCGCACTTACCTTAAGCTGGAGCAACGTCCCTCTTCACCGCGCAGCATCTGCACGGTTTTCGCACTAATTGCTGCGGAGCACCTGGAAGAGCCCCAAAGTCCCGCGGCTTTTGCGGCGCAAATGTAAACCGGAGGATGGCAACCATAACCAATGCTGCGCGGTGAAGAGGGACATCGCTCCGGCTTAAGGTAAGTGCGAAAACGCCCCTAGACAAACTTGAATTTGATCCCTCAATAAGAATCTCCGTTTTCCCATGCATTTGTATTTGAATATCATGGCAAATTGAAATTTGATTGAAAGCTCTACAAACCTTGAAAATTCATGCAGAAAATTCATGTTCAACATATGTATACTTAGCTGTTTAGATGCTTGGGCAAATAGTGGCTCCTCGGGGCTATTTCAGATTAGGAAAATGGTATGAGGGGAAAGAGTAAAAGTTCCCTCCTGTGTTCCCAGTCTAAATTGGACCCCCCCACACACCAGGTGCCTGAACATTTAAACATTGTTGGGAGTTCTGAATACAGAACTTTCAGCACATGTCTGGCAAGGCTGTCCATGGGAGCATTGGTTATGGTTGCCATCCTCCAGGTGGGGCCTGGAGTTCTTCTGGGATTAAAATTTTTCTCCAGGTTACAGAGATTGGTTCCCCTAGAGGAAATAGAAGCTTCAGAGGTTAGATTCTGTGGAATCATATATCTGCTGAGCTCACTCCCCTTCTCAAACTCTGTTCCCCTTCAAGGATCCACCCCAAAATCTCCCGGAGCATCCCAAAGTCGAAGCTGACAGCCCTAGCAGTGACTGAAAGGATACATATGACTGGATGGCTTCAGTACTGTCTGCCTTAATTCAAATCATCTTCTGATTTGAGAGTGTGTCTGAGGATCTGGGATGAACCTAATGGTGATTACTATGTGATTAGTTTTATATTCTTGTTTTAGTTGTAGATTTTCATTGAGATTTTTTTTTGTCATTCCTGATTTCTCTGCTTTAATTTCCTTGTTTCCATTTTTTCTCCCATCTCCCGTTTCACCATTCATTTAGATTTTTTTCTTCTCTGCCTCTTTCCCTCCAATTCTGAAAGTTCCTCTCTCTTTACCCCCTCATCAGGGTTTGATTCTTACTGTTGTCTTGCCATCAGAAGCATGTTCTCAGCTCAGCTGCCCCTCCACCCCACAGCAGAGTCCAACTTTCATTTCCCCCTTTCCTGCTCCAGCTGTTGCCCTTCCTCTCCCTCCAGCTATCAAGTCAGTGCTTGTTTAGTATGAACTTCCATGCAGATAGGAATAACAGAGCCAGTCAAGTGAAGAGACAACATTTGTAACAGAAGATCAAGAGATGGGCCTGAGCAAATGTAAGTCTGTCTGTCTTTTAACCATGGATGGCAGCTTAGGGCCATGCCTCTCCATTCCATTCCCACTTATGTGAAGTATCTTCCCTCCCACACACATTAACCAGGATCCAGTCTGTTCATGATTTATAATCAGCTTTAAACTCAAATTAAAATCTTTGTTAGGAGCAATCTCTTGTTAAAAGTCCCTAATTAAGTAGAGTTAATTTTTGCAGGTAAAAGATTGGGGGGAGTTTCATGCAGTGGGGGAGCAAATGTACAATTTTGTGGAGTACTCCCAATTCCTTAGCTTTGTTAGAGGACAGAGTGTTGCTTCTGCAATGACTTTAAAAGCCAAGTTCTTTAAGAAATTGAGAAATACAAAGTACAGATAGCACACTGATTTATTTAGAATTTATTAATGTACTTCCTTTTCACTGCATTCATAAACTCAGGGCTTTTTTTGAGCAGGAACACAGTTTTGGCTGGCTTACTGTCAGGGTGTGTGGCCTAATATGCAAATGAGTTATGGGTGGGCTTTTTTAAAAAAAACAAAAAGCTTTGCATAAACTCATGACATAGAAATAAGGCCTATTGAAATTAATTAGGTTTCCTGTTTAAAAAATGTATGACAGGTATGTTCAGCTATGATTCCCCCCCCCCCAACACACAAATGCACCCTATTACATATCAAGAATCTTTAGAGTGGTCACAAGGGGTTACCCACTGCTCATGTCTTCTTGGATGTAAGAAAATTCAGTCTGGACTGTCACCTTTATTTACCAGGAGCCTGAGAAAGTGGGCTGCTTTATAGAAATCTGTTTTTTTTTCCTTTCCTTGAGGTTTTCTACAGTCCTTTTCTTAAAGCTTCTAACAAGACCTGCAGAATAGAGGTAGTTTATGATATTGGCAGTGCTCTTTTCTCTTCTTCCGTGTAGTGCAGTCACATTGTTAATTAATCAAATTCCCCGCTTGCCCCTTTGTAAGTCATTTCTATTGCCCATTAGCAGAGCAGCTTGGGATTTGTACTGTGTTTTCACTCATCTTACTGGAATCTCTCTCTCTCTCTCCTTTGTTGTTTCTGAGCTCTGTGAAAGGCATTAGAAGAGCTTAAGCACCAAGGGCCTATATTGTTCACAGACCCAGCTGCATACTTTTACACTCTACCTTGTGCGTCACAGCTATTCATCTTGATTTGTACTTGGCTCAGCTGCAGATGCTGTAAATATGGTAATTTTAGATTCCCTGTTTGGAAATGGTTTCAGGGTGGGTCTGATTGCAAGAACACTCTTTGATTTATAGTGGTTTGTATTACCTCCACAGAGTTGGGTGGGGAATAATGCTACAGCTAAAATAGTTTTGATTGGAACCTCTTTTTAAAGACTGGAATGCTGAGTCCAGTTTTCTTTTGATACACAGACATAAGGCACTATAAACACTGGAAGGTTCCTTGAGTTCAAACTCTAGCTAGAAAAGACAGGAAAGATGAATTTCACATGTAATTACCTGCATATCATTGTTGTTTGCTCTTGCTTTTTCTCTAGAAGGGATGGTGGCCACACTTACCTGTTTTAGGGTTGCCAAGTCCAATTCAAAGAAATATCTGGGGACTTTGGGGGTGCAGCCAGGAGACATTGCGGATGGAGCCAGGAGCAAGATTGTGAGACAAACATAATTGAGCCCCAAAGGAAGTTCTGGCCATCACATTTAAAGGGACCGCACACCTTTTAAATGCCTTCCCTCCACTGGAAATAATGAAGGATCAGGGCACCTTCTTTTAGGGCTCATAGAATTGGACCCCCTAATCCAATTCTTTTGAAACTTTGAGGGTGTTTTGAGGAGAGGCATCAGATGCTATGCTGCAAATTTGGTGCGCTATCTCAAAAAACAGCCTCCTCAGAGCCCCAGATACCCACAGATCAATTCTCCATTATTCCTTAT
Source organism: Heteronotia binoei (assembly GCF_032191835.1). NCBI lineage: Eukaryota > Metazoa > Chordata > Lepidosauria > Squamata > Gekkonidae > Heteronotia > Heteronotia binoei. Next base: position 89,921,157 of record NC_083243.1, on the reverse strand, counting down.
GGGAATTGTTCTCCATAGGGAATAATGGAGTGCCCAGCAGACATTTCCCTACCCCCTGCTTTCTGATGACCCTGAAGTGGGGGGAGGGCCTCCAAATCGAGAGACCCCATGCCCCCACCTGAGAATTTGTCAAAAACAACAGAGTTCGGGTAGCACAAACAAACACTGTATATTCAATTGCACATTCCATATACACAAACCATACAAACATATTCTTAAACTCCCAGTCCACAAAAGTCCACTGTATTCCAAAACATGCTTTAAGATGCAATCTTCAATTTCTTGTAAGAAATGTTGGAGAAGAGAATAGAGTCCGGTTTCGGCCACGCCTTTCTCAATCGTCACTCACAACGCAAATTGCTGCGTCCACCTTCTCCTAATACAAAATAGAGAATAACACAACACAATAATATGAACAACGATGTAAAAATACAGAGTACAAAATACAAAAACAGACTGCTCTTATCCTTCACCTACCAATTTTTTGGAACGATCATTCGCTAAATGGGACCCAGTCCTGCTACGTTAATGGACATCGCCTCACACAAATTCTATGGCTGATTCTATGGCGTCCCTACTTATCCATGGTCACCCATGAACCTCATATAGCCACAGTAGGAACATCGTTAAAACACTACAGCTGTGTTCATTTAAATAGACATCCATACTAAATCATGTTCATTCAACAAACATCTTATCCATATACAATGCTTGCCGTTTTCACTATAATAATGGCTCAATTACCAGGAATAATGTCATGCCCGCTCCTGACCCAGCCCCTGCTAGCTCAGAGCAGGCGCCTTTAACAGCTCTGGACGTAAGTCCTGAGGAGGCAAGTCGGCAGCAGGAGCCACCTGGAATTGATCAGGCCACGCCGGGCCCCAGCTCATCCCCTCCTGAATCTCCACCACCTGTTAGCCGGCTCCGTGAAAGGAGACGGCAGGAGATAAGAAACAGGAGAAGCGAAGCACGCATGAGGGGGAGGAGAGATCTAAGCCCGGCATACTAATGGGTTAACAAGCCAGCACAGTATATCTGCAACCCTGGCCTTTTGGCAAACTGTGCTGGCAACGAACGATCCTCCTGGAACGTGACCGCGCTCTGCACCCTCATGACTTCTGTGAGAACCCGCGTATTTCTGACCCGGCTTGGACCTTGGACTTCGGAACTCTGGACTGTGACTCTGCTCTGTGGACTTGTTTTGGTATTTCAACTTCGTTCGTATCTATTCTCTCCGGTTACCAGACCCTCAGCATTCCTGTGTTTACGCTTCCTGCTTTATCCCTCGGCTCGGACTGATTTATGGTTTTGACTAATTGGACTGTTTGAGACAACTTCTGTGCTGTTACTTGAAAACCTCAGCCGGCTGCAAAAGTTCTGGCTGACTGCCGGGACGCTAGCAGCCGCCGTTTCCTACCCCAGGCTTGAGTCGCGACAGTTTGCCAGCACCCCATAACTCACCAGACTCCACCATGACCGACCAAGCAGCAGGAGGGGCTGACCCACTGGTAGGTCTACTAGACCAGGTGCAGCAGCTGACGCAGGCTGTAATCACACTACAGCAACAAACAGCTTCCAACGCTACTGCTCTGGCCATGGCTGCAGTTGCGCGTTCCCGCTGCCCGGTGAGTGTCCCTGACAAGTTTGGAGGGAGTCTGGAAGAATTCCCTGCCTTCCTTGCTCAATGTGAGCTGTATATGGAGATAAGGCAAATTGATTTTCCCACAGACAAGACCAAGGTCTGTTTCATTTTGAGCCTTCTAAAAGGGCAAGCCGCCAAATGGGCCACTCCACTGCTGTTGGAACCATCGCCGCTGCTGTCAGACTACCCACGTTTCAAGGCTCATTTTGTGGCTACATATGCCAACCCAGTGCGAGCTGAGACAGCAAACCGCAAAATACGGACTTTGCAACAAGGCCAACACTCTGTCTCTCACTACACCACCGAATTCCAGTTGGTTGCGCAAGACCTGGCCTGGAATGAAGCCGCCCTGATGGACCAATATACAGAGGGACTCTCTGATGCCATCCTTGATGAACTGGCCCGCAGTGACCGACCAGCCACACTACAAGACTTGATCCTTTTGTGCCTGCATATTGATGGGCGGCTGCAGAGTCGCCGCCAGAAACAGAAAGGGAGCAACGCTCCAGCAAGGGTCCCCACAGCTGCTCCCTCTCCAGGTACCCTAGCCCTTCCTCCAGCTGCGGAACCCATGCAGCTGGGCGTCGCCCGCCCTCGCCTGACTCCCGAGGAGAAGACCCGGCGGCGCAACTACAACTTGTGCCTCTATTGTGGCGAAGCCGGACATTTTGCAGGTACCTGTCCGGCCAATTTAAAGCATCCCACAAGCTCTGCTGCCCCGGTAAAAGGCCAGCCCCAGGTCTAGTTGGAGCTCCCGGCCTGGGGCACTTCTTGAGGTCCTCCAGCTCCGTCTATCCACCACACAACCCGTTCCTGATTCCGATTCGTCTTCAACTCCCTGACGGTCGGTGGCTTTTTGTACATGCCATGTTGGACTCAGGGGCTGCCTGCTGCTATATGGACAACCTCTTCGCCAAGGAGCATGGCATCCCCATCCGGGAAAAGAAGATCCCTACCCTGGTCGAGGCCGTAGACGGACGTCTGCTGCACTCTGGACCCGTCATCCACGAGACTCAACCACTCGTCCTATGGGTCCAGCAACACCAAGAGAAACAAACCTTTGACCTTGCCCGCATGCCACGATTTCCTGTCATCCTAAGCCTGTCCTGGCTTCAGGCCCACAACCCTCATGTGGACTGGGTACAACGAGACCTGCAGTTTCCAAGTGCCCTTGCGTCGCGATCCACTCTACATCCGGATCCGATTCCTGTGCCTCCCGATAGTCTATCCAGCTCCTTGCTCACCACCATTCTCCTGGGGGCCGCCACCACACTACCCGCTCCCTACCAGGAGTTCGCAGATGTCTTTGACGAAAAGGAGGCAGACCAGCTTCCCCCACATCGGCCCTACGATTGTGCCATTGACCTGATGCCCGGCGCTCCTTTACCAGCAGGCCGCCTATATCCCATGGCGGACCCGGAGCTGGCTGCCCTACGGGAGTACTTGGAGAAGAACTTGGCCCGGGGGTTCATTCGACCATCCACCTCACCATTGTCCTCGCCCGTCCTATTCGTGAAAAAGAAAACAGGGGACTTGCAGCTCTGCAATGACTACCGGGCACTCAACAAAATCACCATCCGGAACCGTTACCCACTTCCACTGATTCCGGAGCTCCTCAACCATTTAAAAGGGGCTACCATTTACACCAAGCTCGATCTTCGAGGGGCCTACAACTTGGTCCGTATTAAAGCAGGAGACGAGTGGAAGACCGCTTTTGGTACCAGGTATGGCCAGTACAAACACCTGGTCATGCCGTTTGGGCTCACGAATGCTCCTGCCGTGTTCCAGCGGTTCATGAACGACGTGTTCCGCGACCTCCTGGACCGGTTCCTGATTATTTACTTGGACGACACCTTGATTTACTCCACCTCCGTGCAGGAACACGTCCAACACGTGCGACTGGTGCTACATCGGCTCAGAGCTCACAGCCTTTACGCTAAGCTGGAAAAATGCGCCTTCCATCTCCCGTCGGTCGAGTTCTTGGGTCACATCATCTCTCCACAAGGGACTCAGATGGATCCAAAGAAGGTTGACGCCATTCTTCAGTGGCAAGCCCCCCAGAATCGGAAGGACGTCCAGCGCCTTCTAGGCTTCGCCAACTACTACCGGCAGTTCATCGCTGGATACGCCAACCTAACCAAGCCCCTGACTCGGCTCCTCCGTCCCAAGGAACCTTTCCAATGGACCCTGGAAGCTGACCAGGCTTTCCGCACCCTCAAGCGCCGTTTCTCCTCCAGACCCCTCCTTCGATACCCTGATCCCCGCCTACCCTTCATGGTGGAAGCAGACGCCTCCAATGTGGCCATCGGGGCCGTGCTCTCCCAGCGGGACGACCCCAGTCAGCCATGGCAGCCCTGTGCTTACCACTCCCGGCAGCTCTCCACCGCCGAATGCAACTATACTATATGGGAAAGAGAACTCTTGGCCATCAAGGTGGCTTTCGAGGTTTGGCGTCACCACCTTGAAGGGGCAAGACACCCGGTCCAAGTATTCACGGACCACCGGAACCTAGAACACCTGCAGACCACTTGCCGACTGAACCAGCGACAGATTCGGTGGTCCCTGTTCTTCTCCCGGTTCAACTTCACCATCTCATACATCCCGCACACCCAAAACCAGAAAGCAGACGCTCTGTCCCGCCGACCAGATTATGGCACTCCAAGCGCTACAGAAGCCCCCAAGGCTAGCATCCTGCCACCCACGGTCTTTGCCGCCACCCTGACTGTACCAGCCTTAGTGGCAGAGATACAGGCCAGTCAGGCTACAGACCCCTGGGCCCAAAAGCACCTGCAGGAACCACAGCAAGATACTACAGGAAAACTGACCACCCGGGATGGGCTGCTCTACCATCGGGAGCAGTTGTACGTCCCTCCAGGGCCTCTTCGATCCCGCATCCTCCGCCTCACCCATGATGCACCCCCGGCCAGCCACTTCGGGCAACACAAAACAGCCCATCTACTGACCAGAGACTTTTGGTGGCCTCATGTTCGAGCGGACATCAATCGGTACGTGACTTCATGTGAGGTCTGCCGCCGAGCTAAAAACATACCTGCCAAGCCCTCCGGTCTCCTGCAGCCCCTTCCTACTCCCTCCGGTCCCTGGGACATTGTGTCCATGGACTTCATCGTGGATCTGCCCCGATCCCAGGGACACTCGTGCATCTTCGTCGTGGTGGATCTATTCACCAAGATGGCCCATTTTGTCCCCTGCGCCAAAGTACCGCCGGGACCAGAAACCGCCCAGCTATATCTGACCCACGTTTTTCGCCTGCACGGTTTACCCAAACAGATTGTTTCGGATCGGGGCCCGCAATTTACCTCCCGCTTTTGGCAAGCTTTCCAGCAAGGTCTAGGGACGGAGCTCCATTTATCTTCCGCCTACCATCCCCAGACCGATGGCCAGACTGAACGCACCAACGCAACCCTGGAACAGTACCTACGCTGTTACACCAGTTACCAGCAAGATAACTGGGCCTCACTGCTACCACTGGCGGAGTTCGCTTATAACAATGCTGTACATAGCTCCACACAGACCACACCGTTTGCGGCCAACTACGGACAGCACCCCCGATTTTTCCCTCCGCTCGGCCCCTCCTCCGGTGTCCCCGCAGCAGACACCCGGATGGATGAACTTCATGCGCTCCATGACCTCCTGCGCGCCCAACTTCAGCACGCCAAAGACGCGTATAAACTGGCCACAGATCGGCACCGCCAGGAAGGACCATCCCTCAAGGTCGGGGACTCAGTCTGGCTCTCTACCCGGTATCTCCGGACCCCTGGCCGGTCCTCCAAATTAACTGCTCGCTTCATCGGCCTGTTCCCAATCGAGGCTCAAATCAACCCTGTGGCATTCTGCCTACTCCTTCCAGTACACCTCCGGGTTCACCCGGTTTTTCATCGCTCCCTCCTCCAACCAGCAGCTGCGCCGGACCCTAACCGGGATGTTCCACCACCACCTCCACCACCAATTTTGGTGGATAATGAGGAGGAATACGAGGTCCATCAGATCCTGGACTCCCGGCTGCACCGAGGTCGTCTCCAGTACCTAGTGGACTGGGAGGGCTACTCCCCCGAAGATCGTTCCTGGGAACCGGCTACCCACTTGCATGCCCCTGACCTACTCCGGCAATTCCACGAGGCCTACCCTGATAAGCCAGGCGGTTTAGATGAGGGGGGGCTGAGGGGGGGGATAGTGTCATGCCCGCTCCTGACCCAGCCCCTTCTAGCTCAGAGCAGGCGCCTTTAACAGCTCTGGACGTAAGTCCTGAGGAGGCAAGTCGGCAGCAGGAGCCACCTGGAATTGATCAGGCCATGCCGGGCCCCATCTCATCCCCTCCTGAATCTCCACCACCTGTTAGCCGGCTCCGTGAAAGGAGACGGCAGGAGATAAGAAACAGGAGAAGCGAAGCACGCATGAGGGGGAGGAGAGATCTAAGCCCGGCATACTAATGGGTTAACAAGCCAGCACAGTATATCTGCAACCCTGGCCTTTTGGCAAACTGTGCTGGCAACGAACGATCCTCCTGGAACGTGACCGCGCTCTGCACCCTCATGACTTCTGTGAGAACCCGCGTATTTCTGACCCGGCTTGGACCTTGGACTTCGGAACTCTGGACTGTGACTCTGCTCTGTGGACTTGTTTTGGTATTTCAGCTTCGTTCGTATCTATTCTCTCCGGTTACCAGACCCTCAGCATTCCTGTGTTTACGCTTCCTGCTTTATCCCTCGGCTCGGACTGATTTATGGTTTTGACTAATTGGACTGTTTGAGACAACTTCTGTGCTGTTACTTGAAAACCTCAGCCGGCTGCAAAAGTTCTGGCTGACTGCCGGGACGCTAGCAGCCGCCGTTTCCTACCCCAGGCTCGAGTCGCGACAAATAACATGTAATTTACAAAAATATAGATCAATCCAAACTTTGATTCAAGCCTCTTAGCATCATAGTTTTTAGAGTGTATATCCAGTAACTTTCACGTCTCAGGAGATGTTTTTGTATATCAGTTCTAACATAGAGGTGTGATTCAAATTTTTCTAGCACCAAAAAAGAAAAATCTGTAGCTAAATGGTTTGCTTCAGCAAAATGTTGGCTTAAAGAAACATCGTTTTGTAAATTTCTTAGACTTGAACGGTGTTCACAAATTCTAGTCTGTATAGTTCTAATTGTGGACCCCACATATAATTTGGAACATTTACATTTCAATAAGTACACAGTCCTTTTACTTCCACAATTTGTCCAAGCTGTTAATTTTTTCTTAAAATGTGGCAAATTTACGGTATTTCATTCGTACACCACGCTAATTCACAAACTGAGCAACTTCCGCAAGGGAAGTGCCCTTTAAGTGTACTCATCTCATTCCTTTCCATTTTTGCGTCAGCCCTAATCAGCATATTTCTGATGCTTTTTGTTTTCCTAAAACCAACAAAAGGAGGATTCTCACAACCTGGCACATCCTGTACCAAATGCCAATTCCTCTCTATAATTCTCTTTATTTCATAGGACCTATTGTCAAAATTAAAGGCACATGAGACAGCCTTGGATTTCCTTTCTTTTTTGTTATCCATTAATAGTTGCTTTCTGTCCCCTTGTTCTGCTCTTTCCTTGCCTTGTCTATCTGTTTAGGGTAACCTCGGTCTCGAAACCATCCCATCATTATGTCTGCCTGCCTAACAAAATCTTACTGATAGGTCTTCCTGAAGAAAGCTGATCTGATCTCAGTCTCATGTGCCTTCTCATATTCTGATTGGATTATTGCAGTGCTACTCCACTCTTGGAAACAGTTTTCACCTGGTGCAAGATACAATAGCTAGAAGCTTGATGAAATGACCCTGTTTCAGTTGCACTGGTTCTAGACTCAGTTAGAGTTACTATATTAACCATTAAAGCCATAAATGGCTTGGACCCACAATAACTGAAGCCTTCTGCCATATCAATTTATCTGAGGTTTAAGACCAGTGAATGAGGGCTTCCTTCAGTAAATTTACCTTATCAAAGGTGAGGTTGGTGGGGAAAATATGGAAGGGCTTTCCCAGCAGTGTTATGCAATTCCTTCCCCCATGAGGAGGAAAGTACCATGCCTGAAGGCCGTCTGGAAAGTTTTGTTTGGAAAGGCTTTCATTTCAGTGACTGATTTCTGATAGTGCTGTTTCTACTTTTATAGTATCCTCTTTTTCTTTTAATGCTGTTTGACAATGTTCGGATTTGTAAATTGCCTTGAACATCCTAATTAGGGAAGAAAGATTATACTGAAGTTGTCAAATAAATAGCAATCTGGATCAGTATTAGCAGGGCTTTTAAAAGCCCAGCAGGAAATCATTTACATATTGGGCCACACCCCCTGACATCACCATTGTTTTACACAGGGCTTTTTTATAGAGAAAGCCCCGCAGTAACTCATTTGCATATCAGGCCACACCAGTGGTGTAGGGAGGGGGGCGGGTCGCCCCAGGTCTGGGGGGTCCTCGCATTGCCAAGGGGGGTCCCGAACAATGGCCGTGTTGCTGCGCTGCGTCATTTTGTCGCAGCAGGCTAAGGCTTTTCTGCCTCTCTCCATAGCTTTTTCTTCCTTCTCTGAAACCAGCAGACAGGCAGGCTTCAGCTGCCTCCCTGGCTCTGCCCCCTGCTGATCATTGGCTCGCTTGCCACTGCCCTCCCCCTTTTGCCCCTCCTACGCTTCTTGCCACCGCAGCCGCCTCTGCCCTGCCACTGGACTCCCACGCAACGCAAGCACTCGCCCGAGCCTCTCCTGACTCCCACTGGGCGGACTGGCTGCCGCGACCCTCTCGCCTACATCTCCGCCCGGCCAGCCACATAGCTATACACACACGGAACGCTCCTGCCGCCACCTCAGACTCGAGCTCCTCTCCCTGGGCAAGGAGGTCCCTCTGCCGGCCCGGTCTCGCCCCCCCTTCTCCCTCCCGCTTCGCTTCCTTCGGACGCCCCGTACTCACTCAAGCCTCAGCAAATTCCTGTGTGGGAGCCCTGGAGAACACAGAGCCCCGCGATGCCGGACCGCCAGCCGCCGCTTCGCCGCTCCCCAGCACTCAGTCCCGCCCTCTTTTCCTCTCAGTGCTCGAGCTGCTTTTTTCCCTCCTCAGAGGAGAAACTTTATTAGTTGCCTCTGTAAGCTACAGGAACTGCCTTTTGCATCTAGGCGCCTGCGCCGAGTTCCCCTACTGTGAACCAAGCTGGCCGTCAGACTTAAGGACTACAGTTCCCATGAAGGCACCTCTCTTCGTCTCGCAATTACGTGGACAGCCGTTGCACGCTGGGATTTGTATTCCCCGTTCCACAGCTCTCAGCACTGAAGGGTACGTGCTTGGATCTGCAGGGGTTGGGGGAAGCTTGTATGTCGGGAACTACATGGAATTCCCTCAGGGGCTTTTTTTGTGTGGCAGACCCAAAACAGGTCCTGCAGAAAATTGAATTGAAGCTTGATCGCTAACTGTACCTTTTCTTCTTCTTTTTGGCATGTGCGTTCTTACCAATAAACCTTATTGGGTAAAGTTAAGAGAAAAGTACAGAATAATCACAACATAACCATTTCTGTTACCATAAAGCTGCTCATTACACTTAGGGTGCTTATTACACCTGGGGTGCAGTCAGACGAGCACTTTGATCCATTGTCATTGCTTCTCCCCAATGGATTTAAAGTGCTTGTCCAGACAACCATATCTGTCCTCCATTCCCCTCTTGTCTGCCACCCATCCTTACCCCTGACTTTCCCAGTACCAGATAAAGTCCAGGGCTGAGGGGTTTTTTTGCTTGAGCCAGTCTCACTATGCACTTCCGGCGTCTGATATCTCTGTAGCACACTTGAGCACTTTAGGAGGTCAGACTTGAACTTCTGCTCCCTGGCTGCCATTTTCCCCCACTGTTAACTATGTGCGCTAACTGCATATTTGCCCAATGGCGAGTAAGTGGTTATGAGCATGTGCAAAGCAGCCTTTTTTTTAAAGCTGCCTGCCCACCCTCTCTATGGTGACTGTGTGGCAGCAGTGTGATCACTCAACCATGGGGTGAGGTGGGAGTGGGTGTGATTGCATTTCTCTGGAACAAATCATTTCATAAAAATTAGATGCTCAGCCAAGCCTGTAGTCTTCTGACTGCACCTTTAGATTACTGCAGTGCAATTCTAAACAGTTACACGCTATTAATACCATTGGCTTCAATGGATTTGAAGGGTGTAACTATTTAGGATTGCACTGTAAAAACACACAGGTAGAAAGACAGGCCTAAAATCATACTTAGCCATCAGGGATGAGAAGTGAATGGAAGAGTCAGATGGAATAGTCTCCTAGTTGCCTTTTCTAAGAAGACAGCATACACACAGCGTATAAGCTCCAAAGACCTGGATTTCAGGAGAAGAGGAAATTATAGATAGATAGATAGATAGATAGATAGATAGATAGATAGATAGATAGATAGATAGATAGATAGATAGATAGATAGATAGACAGACAGACAGACAGACAGACAGACAGACAGACAGACAGACAGACAGACAGACAAATATAAATAATTGGGGGGAAATGTGTGGAGCCAACTGTGTGGTTGTAGTGGTACTCAGAGTTTTCGTTTATTCCTAGGGTTGCCAACTCTAGATTAGGAAATTCCTGGAGATTTTGAAGTGGAGTCCAAGGAGGGATTTCAGCAGTGGTGTAATGTTACAGAGTCCACTCTCCAAAGCAGCCATTTTCTCTAGGGGAATTGATATCTGTAGTCTGGAGATTAGTTGTAATTTTGTTTATAAATACTTTGATTGGGAGTACAGTATAAGTATTAGTAATTAAGTTTTTTAAAGACAACAACCCTAAATTAAAACCTCTTTCTTCATTCAGTTTAGAGACACCGGCCGGAAGTCCACAAAATATAGAAGTCCCACAAGTTCAGGGCACAAGGGGAACAGCTGGGCCAGCAGGCTGCTTGTGGCATTTCTCCCTGTCACATGGTGTGGTGGGGTAATCAGGTTATCAATCACATGACCTAGATCGCACCAGCAGTGCCATCTTGGGGGGGGGGTGCTGCCCCCAAAGTGACACCACTTCCTGTTCCCCCCCACAAGTGGTGGCCATTTTGGGGGAGTTACATCACTTCCTGTTTCCAGCAGGGCTCCCTCGCAAGTGGTGGCCATCTTGCGGAAGTGACATCACCGGAAGTGACATCATATCCTGTTTCTGGCAGCGTGCACACACATAGGGGGGCCCACATAAATCTTGGGCCCCAGGCCCCCAAAGCCCTAGCTACGCCACTGGGCCACACACCTGACATCAAACCAGCCGGAACTGTGTTCCTGTGCGTTCCTGTTCAAAAAAAGCCCTATTAATAAAATCAACATCAATAAATCCTATGCTTACTTAAAAAACAACAACTACCATCCAATGTATCTAGAGCTGTCTCTGAAAACAACATTTCAAGGTGAGCAGAGCCCTAACAAGTAAGACCCCCAGTGCTTTTCATTCAACTCAAATATATTTACTCAAGAAAAATAGGAGAGTGACAGAGTGCATGTTGGGAAAATATGCAAGAAGACGCTGAACAAAAAATAACATTCTTCCATAAGTTGCCACCTTGTTCCTTCAGTTTCTTCCACTGAAGATTAGAACCAACTGTTTCCCCTGTGCCTTCAAGTACCTACTGTGGTTTCCAGACAGCTGGCTGGGAGAGTCTGGGATCTGACTTGAAAAATGGGTCATGGGTTAAGTTATTTTCAGGAAAGCAATAGCTAAGCTGGTAATAGTTTCCCTTCTTCCAACTCTAGTTTTATCCTGTGGTTTTATTCTTCGTACTTTATAATATAGTTTATAACACTGAACAAAAGTTTGCTAGTTTTCACTCAGTAAATAGTAATCATAATATTTTTCATTTTCCTGTTTATTTCTCTGAAGGAAAGAACACCACTGTCAAGAGTAACAGAACAAGAATTAAACCCTGCTGTATATGATGCCCTTGTATTTTAGGCCCCAATGTACTTCCTTTCTCTCCCCCCACACCCAGTTTTGCTCTGTTCTTTTAAGCAAGCAAGCTGTCAACAACTTGTACTCTTTGAAGTGCTAAATAAACAAGGTTGTGGCAAATTTCATTGTATCTTGTGGCCAAAAGCATAGAACATAAATGCTATGAGGTGAAAAGAAAGGGAGATTCTTTTTTAAAAGCATTTTAGAAATGCCACTTTATTGATTTGTACCTTTAAAAATTGTTTTGTGGAAATCAACAGTACTAATAGCTAATGTGAAAACGAATATACCCTCTTCTGTTGGGGTTTAAATGCATGATTTCCAGTAATAATAGAACAGGTCTGTTCCAGACTTTCATTATGCTAAGCTTTGGTGGTCACAATGGGCAGCTTTTAATGTCTTCTCAATTTTCCATTTTTCCATTGTATATGGAAACCATCTATGGGTTTTGTGGGGGTGGGGGAAAGTATTTTAAATAACACAGCTGTGAAATCTTACAAAACTATATAACATAGCCCAAAGCCCAGATCCATTAGCATGTGAGATTTACTTTGGCACGGCTTTGTTTAAAAGTTTACCAAAATGTACTCAAATAGTTACTGGTTCTAAGAACTGAGCAGACCTCATCTTTGCATATGGCAGAATCGGGAAACCACAACTCACTAAAGAATTTCAGTGTGATGTTTGGCTGGCGAAACAAGCTTGTGGTTTGACATCCCTGCAATAGGAAGAGCCAAGCATCTAGTCAATTTCCACCCCACCCCCCTTCAAACAAGTCATAATTTATTTCTCTCTGCAGTTTGAAGCAACAACACCTGTGTAACCTGGGTTAAAGACCAGCTCCAAGTGCCTTCCTGTCCTGCCAACTTAACAAACATTTTCCTTTTAAAGCACAAAGCAGTCTAAAAACTATAGTCTTAGAAGCTGAATAAAAGGAAATGATCAGTGGTTAATAACATTCTGAACATCTACCTTTATGTGTATTTGTGAGTGTGCATGTGTGTGTGTGTGTGTAACCAATATCTTCTTAGGGTTGAGTCACATGGCAACAAGGCTGTTAGTTGTGCCGGTTTATTTAATTATATTATGTTTATGGATCACTCTAGGTGATGTACAACATTATAAAACAATTAAACCAGAAAATACACTATATTAATACACTAATTTTAAAAATCAGGAGGTGGATTTTGCAGTTTCCTCCCATTTCTAGCCTGTGGACACCTTGTGGATATGGGGGAGAGGAACTGAGTCAATCTGAGGGGATGGAGAACAAGGGAGGGTGCCCGCCAGGATGTAAAATCACCACTGCCTTCAACCAAACACCTGGTGCAACATCTTTGCCTTGCAGGCCCTGCAGAATTGCATAAGATATTGTTTGACAGAGAGTTCCACCACATTGGGGCCAGTGCTGAAAAAGCCCTGGCCCTGGTTGAGGACAACTGGATGCCTCTGAGGCCAGGGAATCACCAGCAGATCCTTATGGGAGGAGTGTAACACTCTCCTGGGGGCATATCAGAGAAAGTGGTCCTGCAGATATGTCAATCCCAGACCACTCAAGGCCTTCAAGGTCAGAATCAAAACCTTGAACTTGACTTGGTGCTCCATTGGACACCAGTGCGAGGTGGTGCTGGGAGAGACAGTGTCTCCAGGGTACCTGCTGGAAGGTGTGGTTCCCCAAGGAGCTCCTGATATTATTTAACATCTACATGCACTCCCTTGCCCTGCAGTTTTGGGCTGGGATGTCACCAGTACACTGATGACACCCAGCTATTTCTGTTGATGAGCAGCTGGCTAGATGCCATTCCCGGGAATTTAACTGAGGGATTGGAGGCCAAGGTTGGCTGATTAAAATAGAGTTGGTTAAAACTGAATCTGGGTAAGATGGAAGTTCTGCATTCGGGGGTGGGGCATGGTTGGGTTGTCAATTTCTATCTCTTAACAATGTGTTCCTATCTTTAGCACTGGCCATCAGGAGCCTGGGTGTGACTCTAGATGCCACTCTATGGAGACCCAGGTAATGAAAGTTGACAGGTTGTTCAACTGTGCCAAGTTAGGCAACTGCCTGCCTACCTGTCTTGCCCCAACCTAACTATGGTAATCCATGCAATGGTCACCTCCAGGATAGACTACAGTAATTCACTGCATTACAATCGGTCCCAGCTGGGACTCTCCCCCTGCCCCTTGCTACTGGTCTCTGGGGGCCCCATACCTACCCGGGTGCCAGCTCAGCCAGCTGAAGATGGTGAATGGCCCCACAGTCCAGGGCACAGTGCAGGAGCGGCCCCAAGGCATCAGGCCCAGCCGTAAGTCTGGGCAGCCCGCAGTGCCATGGTGCCCACTCCACCTGACCACTGAGAGCCGCTGCCAGCCCCAGAAGGCCCCCGACAGCCTCCTGACGAGGCCACCAGCCCCCGCACCAGCTGCTTCACGGCCCAAAGCACTACAGCCTCACCGAAACAAAGCCAGAGACAGGCCCAGCCCCACCCTGGAGACAGTCTGGGCATCTCTCTCTTTATGCGGGGATGAGGCAGAAGGGAGGTGGAAGGGGTGGGTGTCCAGGGAGCTGGGGAAGTATAAAGGGAGGGAAGGCAGCACAGAGGGGGGCCGATGAGGAAGTCACAAGGTGAAGCAGGAGTCTGGAGCCTGAGTGGAAGCCCAGAGAGAGACAAGCCACTGGCATTACTGCAGCTAGGGGTCAGGTGTACTTAACCTGGCCCCTCACCTGGTCTGAGGTCCCCCGCTGTCTAAAGGGGAGGCCCCCTCGGCCAACCAAGCTATGGATACCCGAGCGGCAGGGCCACCAGAGGAGGCAGGGCATGACACTCTACATGGGCCAACTGGTTCAGAATGCGGCCATGAGGGTCCTTACAGAGACCCCTTGGACAGCACATATTCAACCTGTACTACACAAGCTGCACTGACTTTCATTGGAGTACAGTGTCAAGTTCAAAGTTCTGTTCAGGGCCAGTGCATCCATTAGGCGACCATAGGCAGTCGTCTGCAGGCGAAGCCCAAGAGGAATTGAACCCTGCTGCCCTTCCCACTCACAAATAAGGGCTCCACCAATCAGCTGATTGACAGGCCCTTCCAGCATCCTCCCACATGTTTTAAGACATGCAGGAGGTGGCAGAGGTGGAAGCGAGGGCATGTGTCCAGGCATGTGTCTGGATTGCAGCACCCACAGCCAGGTCATGCCACTCCAGCTGGTAAGGCAGTGAGTCTGGCCAGGCGCTTGGTGGGGGAGGCTAGTGTGGGGAATGCCTTGCCTATGGCAGCAGGGCGCAGCAGGACACCCTGGCACCAGCACTGGTTCTGTTTTTGACCTTTAAGGCCCTTAGTGGTCAGGGACCCACATATCTTTGGGAGCACCTCTCTCAATATGCCGCCAGAAGAGCATTATGTTCTGTTAGGATTGCCAAGTCCAATTCAAGAAATATCTGGGGACTTTGGGGGTGGATCCAGGAGACTTTGGGGGTGGAGCCAGGAGACATTAGGGGTGGAGCCAAGATCAAGGCTGTGACAAGCATAATTGAACTCCAAAGGGAGTTCTGGCCATCACATTTAAAGGGATGGCAAACCATTTCAATTCCTTCCATCCATAGGAAATAAAGGATAGGGGCACCTTCTTTGGGGGCTCATAGAATTGGACCCCCTGGTCCAATCTTTTTGAAACTTTACAGGTATTTTGGGGAGAGGCACTAGATGCTATACTGAAAATTTGGTGCCGCTACCCCAAAAAACAGCCTCCCCAGAGCCCCAGAAACTCGCGGATCAATTCTCCATGATTTTCTATAGGAATAAATCTCCTTAGGGAATAATAGAGTTCCCAACATACATTCCCCTCCCCTCCCTCTGCTTTCTGATGACCCTAAAGCAAAGGGGGGGCCTCCAAACCGGGGGATCTCCTGCCCCCACCTGGGGATTAGCAACCCTATGTTCTGTGAATAAGAACCTGCTGGTGGTCCCTGGCCTGAGAGAGATCCAGATGTCCTTAAGTAGGGTCAGGGCTTTTTTGGCCCTGGCCCCTACCTGGTGGAACTCTCTGCTAGAGAATATCCCTGCTCTGCGGGACCTATTATTTTTCTGTAGGGCATGCAAGGCAGAGATGTTTTGCCAGGCATTCAGTTGCGGACAGCTATGGGGATAATATAAGATCTGGCACTCTCTAAACCTCATCCTTCACTTTCTGTGACCCCCCTCCCTGCTAAGCAGTTGTGGAAATATACATACAAATTTTATTCCACCATCTTGGAAATATAGTGTTTTTAATAGTTGGCAGTACGGGAATATTAATGCTGTTTTTGCTTTATATTATTACTGCATTTTGTTTTGTTGTAAGCCACCCTGAGCCCTGCTTCCAGGAAAGGACAGTAGTAGTAAACAAAATTTTAATAACAACAACATTAAACCAATTTTTCAGAGTAAAGCAAGGGAGAGTCTGGAAAGAGAGTGCTATAGTATGAATGCACCAAAAACAAACTGACTCCAGTGTGGGTGCCAAACCAGAGCAAAACCTTCACGTGGAAGCAAGTTTAACCTCTGTTTAACTTTGTAAAGTGGTTGTTAGAGGATCCAACTGAAATTAGTTGATCTAGATTGTTCCCTATGGTCATGCATTTGTTTTCTTTTTATGTTTTTAACATTTTTGTCATACTTGCAAATCTGGTTTGGTTCATGAGACCTTCTTCCACAATTATGTCCCAGCAACAAAATGGCTTGACAACAAACAGCCTTCCATAAACTTTTGGTTACAAAAACTATGGATTATTTTATTTTATCAAAGCCTGCATATTTAAATTCAAATTTGTCTCTTATAAACTGTGAAGACAAAGTAGTAATAGTATGGTATCCGGTACTTGATTATTTAGCTCAAAAGAATATAATTCCAAATAATCCTTTGTATCAGACAATGATTTACTTTTAGTTTTGAAGACATTGTATATTATGACACAAAGAACAGTAATATAATCTTGGACACAGACCTATTTTCTAATATTGCACTGTGCTTTTGTTTTTGTTTTTTATATGTTGAAGTTGAGATTAAAAGAATAAAAAGTACACATTTAAAAAAAAAATTATGCTCCAGCACAAGATAATTTATACTAGCTAGGGAAAATGGGGATTGTATCATTCTTACTTTTCAGTAGTGAGGCATAGCTTGTTTGATGGAACTGTAGATTCTGGGAAGAACATCTTCATATATATACTGTCTAATTCTGGGTCTGAGTCTCAGCAATAAAAAGAGTACATCTAGTTATTCGGGTGAAAAAAAAATACCCTGAGGAATCAAACACAATGAACACATACTGAACCAGGGGCAGGCAACCATATGGATTTGAAAGCTGGGAAAAGTAACTTCTATCTATGAAGATGTCTGTGTGCTGGCAAACAAAGGGAGAGGGGGTTGTGCTTGACCAGAGCAAAATAGAACTGCTTGAGAAATGTCAGTATGAAACATAAATGTTTTTTCCCCAAGTGCACACACTTAGGAACATAATTGCAATGGACAAAAATGTTACCTCTATAATGTCTGTCCCTAAAAAATGTTTTGTAAGCAGGGTCCTAGAAATGTACAAGGGCACCAGTGGAAATCTGCACATAAACTTTAACTCTCAGAACTAATACATTCCAAATGAATTTTAAACATTTTCTGCTCTGCAGGAGCTGCTGGCTTCTATTCTGCTATTCTACCTCACAGTAATAACCTGTGCCCATCCCAGTTCAACTGCATCCCCACTTTTTGGTGTGGAGCAAGGGGGGTGTTGTGCTAAGGAAAACAGTTTGAGAGCCAGTTTGGTGTAGTAGTTAAGAGCAGCAGACTCTAATCTGAAGAATAGGGTTGCCAAATCCAACCCCAGAGATATCTGGGGACTTTGGGGATGGAGCCAGGAGACTTTGGGGGTGGAGCCAGGAGACACTGGGGTGGAGCTAGGGAGAGGGGGGAAACGGCGCCAGGGTGCGTGGCGATCCACCCCGCAGCTGCCACCTCTTCTCTGCTCGCCGTGGCTGCTCCTCCGAGATGGGCTCAGCCTGAGCCCATCTCGGAGGAGCAGCCACGGCGAGCGGAGAAGAGGCGGAAGCGGCGTGACGGCCTCGCCCGCTCCACCTCTGGGGTGGAAGCGGAGGAGGGGTGGAGGCAGGCCGGGGGCGTGGCGAGCCGCAAGTCCGGGTCCTAGAAGGGCCCGGATTCGCGGCTCGCCATGCTCCTGGCCTGCCTCGCCCTCCCCTTCTCTGGTTTTGCCTGCTCCTCCGAGATGGGCTCAACCTGGGCCCATCTCGGAGGAGCAGCTGCGGTGGGCGGGGAGGGGGCGGCAGCAGCGCGGTGGCCTCGCTCGCCATGCTCCCCGCCGCCGTTTCCCCCCTCCCCCGCTTCCGTTTTTTTTTAGAGCGGGGGAAGAGGGTGGAAATCCTGAGGTCCCCCGCCAGGGCGGGAGGGTTGGGAAGCCTACTGAAGAACCAGGTTTGATTCCCTGCTCCTCCTCCACGTGCAGCCAACTGAGTGACCTTGACTCAGTCACACTACTCTCAGAGCTCTCTCAGTCCCACCTACCACACAGGGTGTCTGTGGTGGGGTGAGGAAGGGAAGGAGATTGTAATTCACTCTGAGGAAAGGGCATAAATCCTCCCGCTGCTGCTTCTTCTTTTTCTCTTTCTCCTCCTCCACTTCCTCCTCTGCCATTTGGCCTGCATACCAAAGGTTGCCAGCTCCTGTACTAAAATAAAATAATGTAGAAGTGTAATGGAATTTCATTGGGACTACATCTCTCAGCAGCCCTATCTCTGGAGGCTGGCCTTCCTCTTTTCAGAGGGGAGAAGTGGGAAGGTTGGGAGGCCACAGTCAGGCAAGAACAAGCTGACAGTGAGGAACAAGCTAGCTATGAGAAATAAGTTGGTGGGAAGCTGGAAAACGGAAACCAAGGCCTGAAGCAGAGAACTTCAAGGATTTCTGCTGCAGGACTGAAGCTCCAGGTACAGACTTTGTTGTTAGACAGTTTCAGGTGAGCCCTGGGAAGAAGGGCCTGGAACCAGTGAACTCTTATTAGTTGATGGGCAAGCATTAAAGGCCTTGCCAGGGACTTGCAGATCCCAGCTACCACTTTCACACCCACGTAGGCACACCTTTTTTGGATTTGCTTCTACATTAAAGTTCCTGTTCCATACAATTAAGTGTGAGTGCAGTTGCAGGAACCCACTGGGTGGAAAGGTTACCAGCCCTGAAATGGTTTCAGAACTTGCCTCAAGGCTCAGTTGCAAAGGCACTACTGAATTACACAATTATTGATGAGTCTAGTAGAACTTTAAAGGGCAACAAAATTTTCCAGGATATAAGCTTTTGTGACTCAAAACTCACTTCATTAGATATCTGATAATATGAGCTTTCACTCACAAAAAAGTTTTGTTGGCCTTTAAGCCGCTGCTGGACTCAAATTTTGTTCTGCTTCTGCAAACTAAACAGCTACCCACTCAAAACAATTCACTCTTTAAGATCTTTTTTTTTTTTTGGTAGACCATCCATTGAACTTCAAGACCAGGTATTGGCAATGGGCAGGCCTTCTTTTGAGCCGGAGTGCAGTGGAGCGCCGCTCTGGCTGGCTCTGCTAGGTCTCTGGCTCAAAAAAAAAGACAGAGCCAGGAAGGCAAATTTTCATGATGTTGATTAATGCTCGTGTAGATGTTGTGATATTGTTCGGGAAACTCATGTTCTTATTCTTTTTAGCAGAAACCTCCAATGGAAATTTGGAATACTAGTAAGGGGCCACAAGTTTAAAACATAAGTAGTTATAATAGGGTTGCCAGGTCCAACTGAAGAGATATCTGGGGATTTTGTGGGTGGAGCCAGGAGACTTCGTGGGTGGAGCCAGGAGCCAGAGTGTGACAAGCACGATTGAATTCCAAAGGGAGTTCTGGCCATCACATTTAAAGGGACCACACGCCTGTTAAATGTTTTCTCTCCATTTGGAAATAATGAAGGATAGGGGCTCCTTCTTTTGGAGTTAATAGAATTGAACCCCTTGGTCCAATCTTTTTAAAACTTGGGGGGGGGGGGCATTTTGTGACGAGGTACTGGATACTGTGCTGAAAATTTGGTGCCTCTACTTCAAAAAAATACCTCCCCCCCAAAAAGCCCCAGATACCCACAGATCAATTTCCCATTATGCCCTACAGGAATCGGTCTCCATTAGGTATAATGGAGTGCCAATTTTTTGGAAGGCCACAAATGTATGGCCTTATGTCAGCAACAATTACATATACAGCAAATAGTAATTTTGCAAATATGTGCTTTCTAGTTTAGGTCCTAAGAGTCAAACTGCTTTATCAGGGCCAGTGTAACATCAGCCTGGTTTTTACCTCCTTTATCATCCTCCCAAAATGCTGCCTTCTCCAGGCATCACCAACAAATCTCCAACAATCTTCAAAGGACAACTTGGCAGCTTTAGTTGAGATGTTCATACACTACAGGCACAGAAAATACCTTATATATTATCTAGGGCTATGTTCTGGCCACCAGATAGGAGACAAGTGCCAGCAAATATAGGGCCTCACAATGGGGTTCTTAGGTCACAGTCCAACACCAAAGTCGAAGGTCAGTTAGCACTATTCAGTGCAATCTTAGAAGACAATTTAAGTGTCAAGTAACAATGTTCCAAAAGCTAGAGCCCATCAGATATACTACTGACAAGTTGATCCCACACTGGTGCTAGTGTCACTATGGCCTTATATAGGGCATTTCTTCACAGGCGAGGCTGGTTCCACATTAAACTCCTTTCCGCAAGCCATTCAGCTCTTTTACTCATAAATAGTGGGACCCAGATCCTGTGATGACTTATAGGTTTCTCCTGGCATTCCCTCAGCAGAGGAGAAGTCTCTGGTTGCCAAATGCACAACCCTACACCTGGTACAAACCTCAGCCATTGCCCTTCACCTTCTCTGCTTCTGTGGTTCTTCAGGAGACCATGGTGGGTCTAACAGTGGACAGGTCCATGCTGAAGCTCCTGCCTTAAGGGCCTTGCTGGCTTGGGGTGGTGCATTTTCTGACCCAGGATCCTTTTGGAAAGACCTCAAGACACTGAACTCATAGGGAGGGTTAGCCAAGGCTTGAGGACAGGTTGTCCTCTTCTGATGAAGATTCATCCCGTGCTAAACCAGAGTGGCCCAAGACAGGGCAACAGCCTCCAAGTGGTACCTAGAGATGCACCGGGACTATAACTGATAGACTACAGAGATCAGTTCTACTGGATAAAATAACTGTTTTGGAGGGTGGATTCTGGCATTATATTCCTACTAAGGCCCTCGCTACCCCCATGTTCCACCCCTAAATTTCCAAGGATTTCCCAACCTGGAGTTGGAAAGCTTGATATCAGTTCTTTAGCACTAAGATTTTTGAATTATGGGTGAGGAGGATCTGTAGTTATACTGGATCTTGAAAATGAGTTGCGAGTAGGAGCACTAGGAATTATTGTAATTCTAAAGAAAAGTTGGCAAGCATCACTGGGAAGGGGGAGGAGGATGAGGAACTGAATTCCTTTTGCCCCTCTTCTTTACTTTCACATATAAGATGCAAAAACAGGGCTGATAGTAAGGAATAATGTGTCTTTCTACATGTGTACACTAGATAAAACCGACTTGCCTGCTTTTTGGGAGTTTTTGTTACAGTAACTGCTTTGCTTCAGAAGCATACACTGCTACAGCAGAGAGTAAGCTGCTAGACACTTCCCTCTTCATGTACAACACAAGCTTCCTGTTGCAGCTGGCAATTATCATCAAGAATATGTGTGCACACATGTGTGCATACACATATGCAGTGGTCATCCATGGGAACGCAGCAAGTATTGGATTTGAAAACAAGCTGGGGGGCGCTGTAAGTGAACCAGATCTGCAGTCTTTTTGGCCTGATTAGTATTATTAGTACGGTCTGCACTTTACGAAGAAAAAAAGGAAGAAAGATTACAGCAGCTTTGCTATGAAATGAAAAGATTAACATGCCGTGGATGCTTTGCCAGGGCGTGATGAGATTTGCAGGAGATGACTGGCTGCACAGCAGGACTAATGAAAAGCAGGCCTAGAAAACTGTGCTGTGTCCCACCCACCCACCCCCCACAAAAAAACCCTTACCTTGCTTTTTGCTGCACACAACTTTACAGATACTTAGCAGAATCCCAACCAGAAACAAAACAAACCAGGCACTGAGATGTGTTTTTTTGACAACCGTCTCATCATGTGCTGCTTGGAAATGATCCATACTCTGACTTCACAGTTTTTGTTTCCTTCTCATGTTGAAAAGAATGGCAGTAGTACCACGCTGTTATGTATGAGGGGGGAGTTGTACTGTGGGTGGATATGCTGAAGGGAGATGGGCATGGGTATTTCTGCATGCTTTGGATTTGATTCCAAGCTTATTCAAAATATATTATTCTTCCCCCAACAAATATCCTTTCCCTTCCAAAACCTGGGGCACATCAAGGTAAAAGATGATATTCATCTCCTTTTGAAGTCAGTATTGAAACAAAATATGGTATAATAACATACCAGTGTCTCTCTCCTTCTCACAATTTTCTGAACTGGGTATTTTTTTCTTGAGGGTGTGGGAAGGGAGCAAGTGTATTAATGAAAGTGGAGGGTGTGTGCATTGTTCTAACTCTAGAGTGATAGATGATACGGATAAATATGCTGCTGTTTGTTTGGTTTAGGATTCTGCCTGAAGTGATTTGTTCTCATGTTGGTCTTATCCTCCTCTTAGAATGTCTTTGGCCGCTTCCTTCATTTAGCATCCTGCTGCTAGCACCCAACTACTATCAATGAGGCTATGGAAGCAAAAAGAAGGCAAGCACCTTCCTGTCATTGCTGGATTCAGCTCTAGCAAAGGACTTCTTCCTTCCACCTTTTATTATTTTAATTGATTTACCTTTAAAAATGTAAAGCATGGACAGCACTGGTGCTGTTCCTTAGGCCTTTTGAAGGTGTACTCCATGATGACCTAAGCCAGTAGCGCAAGATGACACACTGAAGTGAAGGGAGTTAGAACAATTTTCCCCAAGTGTCTTTGCTACTGTAGCCTTTTGCAGTAAAGTTTGAACTGGTCTTGCAAAAACGAAGCCTACTATTGCTATGTTCAAATTTATCTAAATCTTGTATAGAAATGAAATGAAGATTTCATGGGCACATTCAGTCCACTTTCAATGCACTTTGCAACTGGATTTTACTCTGTGAAATGGTAAAATACACTTGCAAACAATCACTGATGTGAATTGAAACCATGTTATTAAACATGTGTGAACAGGGCCAGACCTAGACTGTTTGGCACCCTAGGCAAGGCTAACTAATCCCCCCCATACTGATAACCAGTTTTCAAAAAACAGATGGATTGTGAGAAAATGGAATTGCTCCCTGACCTGGATTGCCCAGGAGAAGCTGATCTTGTCAGATCCTGGAAGCTGAACAGCACCAACTCTGACAAGTATTTGGATGGAAGTCCTTCTTGAAATAACATAGTTGGGAGGGCAGGCATTATTCAGCCACCTCTCTGAATATCCTCCAGGCCCCCAGCAGAGGTCAGTCACCAGAAATTGGCATGATTTCCAGGTGCATGCGCTCATGCACACACAATTCCAGCTGCAGGTAATTAATTAGTTATTGCATGGCATTGGGTATAGAATAGCCAAAGAGATCCTAGGATTGTCCAACAGCTGCAAGTTCTAGCTCTTTTAGCCTTATGCCCCACTAGGTGGTGAACTAGACTTCTTTCAGGGCTGAGATAGTTCTGAGACCCAAGGTCACCCAGCTGGCTTCATTCCGAGAAGAGGGAGAATTGAACCCTGTTCTCCAGTTTAGAGTCTGCTGCTCCTAACCGCTCCACCACACTGGCTCTCAGCAAAAGGGAGTCAGAGGTAGACTGTCTCTGAACATGGAGGCTCCTTTTCTTTTTGATGGCTAATAGACATTGTCAGATGGATGTCAAGTTTGAGCCTCTCTAAAGCCATATTTTGTTAGTATAATTTCTTTGGGCAGCAGATTCCACATGTGTCCTCCAATATGTGCAAGGCGGGAAGATACTTTTCAGTATTTCTAATGATTTGACTTCCGGGGTTGGATCATGGAGAATTGAGCTGCTTCTCAAAAGAGGAGTGGACCGGAGCCTCTGTTCTGGGCAGAGAAGGTGACTTCAACACCTGCTGCTTACTTTTCTCAGTGAGGGAAAAGGCCAAGACATGCTTAGGAGAATTCTGAGGGGATTTTCTTTGGCTGACGAGGAGTCCCAGTGGGGTTTCTGTTAGGCTTTGAAGAGTCCCCGGCGAAGAATTGCATTCCAGCGTCTACAGATGGTCTCTGTGGTCATTAAATTGACTTAAATTCATCATGGTTCAAGCTTTCTTTAGACTATTCTAATATCTAAATATCTCTCTCTGGAAAGAATGGTGTTAAGAAGAATATATTGGCTTGCAAGGTAAGAAGATCTTTATCTATCATTCCAGGACTAAAATCAATCTTACTTGAGAAAAAGATTAAGATTTGGACTTAAATACAATATTCTAAAGTTGTAAAGAAGAGAAGGGGGTAATTTCAGGATTTTTAGATTTTAAGAAGCAAAGTTAAAAGACGAAAAACAATTATTGTTTGGAATACTTGCGGATCTTCTTCGTGGTCTCTGTGCTTGACACTAATGGGATAGAGCGCCTGTGCCGATCCCCAAATCGGTACCTAAAAAGCCTGGGATTTTTTCAAGCTCAGCACCAACAGGCGTGTGCAGGCGTCCCAGTGCGCATGCTCGCCAACGCGAGGATCCTGCCAATTCCTTTCTGACTGCTGTGCTGAGAGGATCTCCTTTTGTGTCCCCGGTCAGTAATGTAATCTTAGGATTGCCTTTCTTGTTGTATATAGCTCGTTTGTTATTTTCTTAGTGTAGTTAGTTAGTTAGTTGTTAGTGTTGTAAAAAAAAAATTGTTGGACTTGCCCTTCGGGGCCCAGTTTCCCCCTCAGAGACTTTCCTGGGTGGGTTTTTTCCTTGGTGTCTATGGAAAGACGTTGGGGGTTTTTTAAGAGGTGCCGCTCCTGTGGGAAGAAGATTGCCCCCCCCCCCGACAGCCATTCCCTCTGTCTCCTTTCTTTGGGCGAGGGACATCGTGTGGATTCTTGCTCACACTGCCTGAGTTTTTCCGAACAAACTCGCAAGAATCGAGCGGCAAGGCTTTCAGCTGGGTTGGTTGAGTTGGCACTTTGTCCTCAAAAGATGGCATCGGGCCCGTCGGTACCGATGGGAGAGGCCACGGCCCCAACAGTCACATCGGCCAATACATCACCGATCAGGACCAAGATGCCAGTCAAGTGCGGGCGTTCCACAAAGCGACCTTCTGAAGGGTCAGTGGACACCCCAGATAAGAAGCATCGAGATGACTCAAGGACCCAATCACCCGCACCGAAGAAGGTGAAATCTAAGGAGAAGCGAAAGAAGAGATTGTCCAGCACTCCTTCCCCTTCTCATGACGCTTCAACATTGATGTCGACTGCTCCACCAAGGAAGATATTGGCAGCCCCACATCGTAGCCCTTTGGTGTCGAGAGGCAGTGCTTCGCAGCAGTTGTGTCTATCGGCATTGGAGCAAGAGATCGACCTCACTCAGCGCTCCCATTCTTCGGGGTCGAGGCATCGCAGTGAGAGCGACTCTGTCTTGGAGGTGGAGGTGTCGGCACCAATGGAGCCATTGGCACCGCTGGATCAGAGAGCTGGAACCGACCACCATAGCTCACTGCTTCCCACCGCTTCCACCGTGGGAGCAGTGCAGTGGCCTCCCTATGCCTATCCATACCCACCATACCAGTGGTACCCCCCTCGGGAGTTTGCAGACTGGAACCAGCAATCCGAGGCATCCCATATGTCGAGGCTTTCCCAGCATTTTAGGCGGCGTCCCTCAGCATCGATGTCTGTCCTGCCCGAAAGATGCGGCATGGTGGTGGAGGAAGTCCAGCCTAGGCTGTCAGTGTCGATCTGGTCACCTGTCAGAGAGTCAATGCCGGTGCTCTCGGAACATTCTTTGAGGGGAGAGTCTTCATCGTCGGACTCCGAGGTCGGTACTGACGATCCGGACAGGGCTTTGGAACCTTTGCCAGTGTCTCATACTGCTGAGGATCTTCCCATTTCACCATCGGAGGATCTAAAGTCATATGGGGACCTGGTGAAGAGGATGGCACTCTCCCTCTCTCTCCCGGTGACACAACCAGAACCTGTCGTAGACGACACCATATTCGACATCATGCAGCAGGATACGTCAACATCGGTTGCCCTGCCTGTTATGAAGGTCATCTTACAGGTGGTGAAAAAGCCCTGGGCGAAGCCTGCTTCTACACCTGTGTCATCAAGAAGGTTGGACCACATGTACCATGTCCAAGAGGCCAGTGCTGAATTTCCCTTCACGCATCCAAAGCCCAATTTGGTGGTCGTATCCTCCTTGTCAAAGGCCCACAAGACGCACTCCTCTCCACCAGACAAGGAGGGAAAGAAGCTGGACAACGTTGGGAAGAAGTTTTACTCTGCTGGGGCACCGGGAGTAAAGGTATCTAACTATGCTGCATGCATGGCTAGATACCAATACTCAGTGTGGGAACAACTTACCCCCCTCTTGTCTTCCCTGAGTGAGGAGAAGAGGTCTGCTGCAAAGAAGTTGCAGAAGGAAGGCTTTGCTGTAGCCAAACAACAACTGGCTGCAGCAAAGCATATGGTGGACGTCTCAGCAAGAACCATCACTTCTGCTGTCTGCCTCCGCCGCCACTCCTGGCTCAGGTCAACGGCCCTCCAGCAAGACACCAGGGCCTTCGTTGAAGATCTGCCCTTCGAGGGTGAAGGCCTCTTCAGCTCGACCACCGACAATGCACTCCAGGAAATGGATAAAAGCATAAAAACTTCCAGGAACCTGGGTGTCCCGGCATCTTCCAGAGCTACAAAACCAAAACAGTGGAACAAACCTTGGTTAAAGAAGCATAGCAAAAGTTCTCTCCGGAACAGCAGTGGAGACCTCGCTCTGCCCAACCTGAGAGTAGGTCCCCATATAGGGGGAACAATTGAAACGGCTACACTTCTGCACAGACCGCTGGCAAGTCCAAGGGCCCTCACCCTCAAAAGCAGGGCCTTTGACTTTCTGGTAGCATGCATCACCGTCCCCACTTCTTCTTCGTCTATCCACCTCCGGCTATTCCTGTCGACCTGGGAGTCCATCTCTACGGACAGGTGGGCGCTTTTCATCATCGTGGAAGGCTACAAAATAGATTTTGCTCAGATTCCGAACCATATAAATAATATATATATATATATATATATATATATATATATATATATATATATATATATATATATATATATATATATATACAGAGAGAGAGAGAGAGCATTTGCAGATGATATTGTGTTTATAACGGAAAATCTGATACAAGTGACACCTTTGTTGTTGGCTAAGATAAAAGAATATAGAGAGATAGCAGGACTTTACATAAATAAAGAAAAATCAAAATTTCTATGCAAAAATATGCAACGAAATAAACAGAAAGAATTGCAGAGACTGACGGGATGTGAAGTTACCTCTAAAGTTAAGTATTTGGGTTTAGAGATAACAATGAAGACTATTGACTTGTACAAAAATAATTATGAAAAGTTATGGCGTAAGATGGATGAAGATATGATGAAATGGAATAGATTTAATCTGTCTTTGTTGGGTAGGATTGCTGCAATTAAGATGAATATTTTGCCAAGAATAATGTATCTGTTTCAAACTATTCCGATTGTGAAAGACAGTAAACAATTTAATAAATGGCAAAGGAAGATCTCAGAATTTGTATGGGCTGGGAAAAAACCAAGGATCAAGATGAAAATTTTTAAAGATGCTAAAGAGAGAGGAGGATTTCAGCTTCCAGATTTAACATTATATCATGATGCAGTCTGTTTGGCATGGATAAAGGATTGGGTGTTGTTAAATAAAAAACTTTTAATGTTAGAAGCTCATGGAAATAAATTTGGCTGGCATGCTTATATGTATTATGGGGGGAAAAAGATGGATGGGTTTTTTTCTCACCATTATATCAGAAATAATTTGTTGAATACATGGATAAAGTACAAGAAATATGGTGAAGAAAGAAAGCCATTATGGATAGTATCAGCAGAAGTAATAAAAATAACAGCTGAATCTGATGAAGAGAGAGGGTTGTCATATAATCAATTACTAAAGATTCAAGGTGATAAAACTGAATTAAAATCTGCTGACGAGCTGAGTAATAAGTATGATTGGTTTCAAATGCAACAAATAAAAAGTTTGATGGATAACGACATTAAATCTGAAGGAATTAGACGCGAACAAACAGAAATGGAAAAGGTTCTGCTCGGAGACAACGAAAAATTAATATCAAAAATATATAAGTTATTGTTGAAATGGTCTACAGAAGAAGAAGTAGTAAAACCTCAAATGATTAAATGGGCAATTAATGTAAATAAGGAAATACAGATGGATACATGGAAATATCTTTGGAAGAACTCGATGAGAATATCAACATGTCAGAGTATTAAAGAGAATTGTTTCAAGATGATGTATAGGTGGTATATGACTCCTAAAAAGTTGGCAAAGATGAGTAAGAAGATGTCGGATAGATGTTGGAAATGTAAAAAACATGAAGGTTCTTTTTATCATATGTGGTGGACATGTGGAAAAGCGAAAAAGTTTTGGCAAATGATACAACAAGAAATATCTAAGATTCTGGGATATGATTTCAAGAAAGTAGCAGAGACTTACCTGTTGGGATTACAAATGGAAAAATTTCCAAAAGAAGATAGAACTCTAATTTGGCACTTGCTCTCAGCTGCTAGGACATTGTATGCGCAATTGTGGAAGCAAGAAATAATACCAGAGAAATGGGACTGGATTTTGAAAGTTTTATCATGGAGTGAGATGGATAAATTAACAAGAACACTAAGAGACTATGATATGGAAGTGTTTAAAAATGAGTGGAAGAAATTTAGAAGTTATGTAGAGAAAGAATGGAATGTAAAAAGACATTGGACAATTTTTTAATAATAAGTATTACGGAAAGTTAAAATATGAATTTAGATTTTAATAATAATAATAATAAATTTTATTTATACCCCGCCCTCCCCGCCGAGGCAGGCTCAGGGCGGCTTACAGGACATGGTAAAACCATGTTAAAACAATAAAACAAGATTATACAATTCAATACAGATAACAATTAAATATTTAAATAATCTAAAAACAGTCTAAAAATATAATCTAATTGTGCTATTATCTCAGTTATGTTAATGTTAATGATGGTGTGATGTTTATTCCAAGCTCAATCTTCGAAAGCTAGCCAGAAGAGGGTGGTTTTGCAGGCCCTACGGAATTGGCCAAGATCCCGCAGGGCCCACAGATTTTGATAGTTAAGGGTAGCTTTATAAGTTAACTTTAAGTATATAGCTTCGGCGGGAGTCTAGTAATGGAGGGAGGGGGTATAGAAAGTATCATATGGGTTAGGGATAGAGGTGATATAAATAGATATTGTTACCATATGTTATCAATAAAATTGTTTAACAACAAAATAGATTTTGCTCAGATTCCGAACCAATCTGTGGTAATCACCACACCCCCTTCCCCATCTTTACTGGCGGAGGTGAGCAGCCTCCAACGGAAACACGCCATAGAACGGGTCCCGGTGGAGGCCAGGACAGGAGGCTTCTACTCTCGTTACTTCCTGGTTCCCAAGCGGGACGGGGGTTTGAGACCAATCATGGACCTTTGGAATCTGAACAAGTTTATTCTGTACCAGAAGTTCAGAATGTCCACTCTGCAAACAATTCTGCCCCTCATCAACCAAGGGGACTGGATGGCAACGCTGGACCTCAAGGATGCCTACTTCCATGTCAGCATCCATCCTACGTTCAGATGTTTCCTTCGGTTTGCAGTAGGTTCTCAACACTTCCATTTCAAGGCCCTTCCGTTCTGCCTGTCCACTGCACCTCAGGTGTTCACAAAGATGATGAGCATTGTGGCTGCCCACCTCTGGCTTCAAGGGATAGTCGTCCCTCCATACATCGACAATTGGCTCCTTGTGGCAGAGTCGAAGGAAAGTTTGTCAAACCATATTGCCACCACTCTTCGTCTTCTTCACACCTTGGGTCTGCAGGTCAATTTGGAGAAATCACACCTTACTCCATCATGGACAGTTCAGTTCATAGGGGCTTTGCTGGATACGAACCTTCATCACTCTTTCCTGCCTCAGCAGAGAGCGATGGACATTATCAACCTTGTCGAACTTCTTCAGAGTCGGTGGGGCACGGCGCAGCAGCTGCAGCGGATGCTGGGGCTGTTGGCGGCGACTACAAGCATGCTGATCTTTGTGAAGCTGAGGATGAGAGGCCTACAACTTTGGTTTCTTCATCAGTTTCGACTGTTAAGGGACTCGCCTCGAAAGAGGTTTTTAATTCCACCTGTGACACTTCAAACACTGCAGTGGTGGAAATCAAAGGACATTTGTCAGGGAGCTCCCTTCCACCTACCTGTACCAACAGTGAAGAACACAACAGATGTGTCTTTATGGGTTGGGGGGCCCACATGGACGATCTGTGTGTGGGGGGCCCTTGGCCTTTGAAATTGACTCACTGCCATATAAATTACTTGGAACTGCTAGCAGTTCATTTTGCTCTTCGATCCTTCCGCCCCATGGTGGCGGGGAAGATTGTTGCTCTGCTTACAGACAATACCACTGCCCTGTGTTACATCAACAGACAGGGAGGGACAGTTTCTCGATGGCTCTGTGCATTGGCACTGGAACTGTGGTCGGACTGCCTGGACCACGACATCTTTGTGAAGGCTGCACATCTCCCAGGGGTGCTCAACCTGCAAGCAGACTCCCTCAGCAGGGGTGCGGCTTCCCCGCACGAGTGGGAGATACAATGGCGCTTTCTTCAACCCGTGTTTCAGTTCTGGTGGTATCCTCAGGTGGACGTCTTTGCCACAGTTGAGAACCGGAAGTGTTCTCTGTTCTGCTCCAGAGGGGGCTCAGATCCAGAGTCGCTGGGAGACGGTCTGCTGTTCCCGTGGGAAGGTCGGTTCCTATATTTGTTCCCACCTCTGCCACTATTGACAAGGGTGGTCAACAAGATTGCAAGAGAGAGACCATGCTGCATTCTGGTGACTCCGTGGTGGCCTTGGCAGATCTGGTTCCTGATCTTGCTCCAACTGGCGAGGGCGGTTTTCTACAAGTTTCCAGCAAAACCGGATCTTCTGTCAGCTCAGGACGGTCATGTATTCCATCACAACGTGCCCCACCTGAAACTGACAGCGTGGTTCATCAACCCTGTGAGTTCTCCAGCAGAGTCCAACATGTTTTCCTGAATAGCAAGAAGCTGTCTACCCGCGCTTCTTATGATAGGAAGTGGCAGAAGTTTCTTCAGTTTTTAGTTGATCCTACAGTTTCACCCCAGAGGGTGGGACTGCCGGTTATTTTTGAATTTTTGTTATCTCTGGTGGATGCTGGCCTTGTTTTTTCCTCCATTAAAGTTTATCTAGCGGCAATATCTGCATTCCATGAACCAGTGGAGGGGCATTCAGTTTTTGCACACCCTCATTCTAAGAGATTTTTGAAGGGTTTGCTTAGGCTTCATCCTCCTTCGAGATCTCCCCCACACTTGTGGGATTTGACTCTAGTGTTGGACAGGCTGACTTGGCGTCCTTTTGAGCCGATGGCCACATGCTCGTTACAGCTCCTATCTTGGAAGACTGCATTTTTGGTAGCCATCACATCAGCACGCCGTGCAGGGGATCTCACGGCTATGCATTGTGACTACCCATATTTAGCTTTTCAGGAGTCTGGAGTGTCCTTAGCTCCTGGTATTTCCTTTATCCCCAAGGTCGTTTCTCAGTTCCACCTTAACTTAGAAATTTGGTTGCCCACGTTTTATCCTACACCTTCCTCGGATGAGGAACGTAGGTTGCATGCTTTAGATGGTGCCTTATTGTTTTATTTGAGTTGCTCCAAGAGTTTTCGTAAGGACCAGCATCTTTTTGTTTCTTATGCTGCTCCTGTTAGATTCCAGAATCTCGTCTCAGCGGCTTTCAAAATGGCTCACTGAGACTATTAAACTTTATTTGTTGGCTAAGAAGCCGTTACCTGGTGTGACGGAACCGGCCCGATTCTGCCTTCAGACCCGGTCCCGTCAACTCCCTATTGAGTCGCCAACTCCTGGAGGGAGCTATTTCTCCTCCTGCCACTTGGGCTCGCTGCCACCACCTGCTCAGTCTAGGGGTTCAGATTGAGAGGAACAGGACTCCCAATCCCCCTCTCCAGCTATGAGGCCAGGCCTCAAGGCCCTCTGCCACCCAGTACTTGGGTAGCACAGAGACCACAGCACTTCTTCGGGAAACCCCTGGAGGATTGGCACCTTATCCAACTGCATGCCTTCCCCCTTCCCCGGGGCCCCCTTCATAAAGCAGCGTGGCCTAAGCGGTCGGGATCTATGTGGTACAGAGTTTGACTGCCAGCATTCAAAACAGCAAAAATATTTATTTAAAAGAGAAAAAGAAAAGAAAAGAAAAGCACAACGAAAACAGTTGCATGTAAAAGGTTAGCACAGCACAGCACCCGCACAGCAAACAGCATGACAAAGAAAAGGTGGTTATAAACGCATCCTACTGTCCCTGGTCTAAACTTGCCCTGTCTTGTGGATGACTTACTTGGTCTGACTACCTGGAGGCCTTTTCCTCTTGAATAGGCCTCTTCCACAGGCAGGAGCCCTCACACTGGCAACCTCTTCCTTTGAGCGCCAGTTGAGAACTGCCTCTCTTCCTGCCTAACTCAAATACCAAGAACAAAAGAACTTCCTGCCGTTCTAGAAGGCTTTCCCCCTAGAGTTGTTGGTTTGGCTCTGGAAGGGGGGGGAATGAAAGGAGGGCTAGGCCCCAAAGTCTGCTTAGCAGTTTCATGTTCCCTCCCAACTAAGATGGCGTTTCTCCACACCTGGGCCTATTCGCGGACACTCTACAAGAGCGATGGCAACTTCGGTGGCATTCCTGAAAGGCGTTTCGCTGATGGACGTTTGCAAGGCGGCCATCTGGTCCTCTCCGCATGCCTTTATGAAGCACTACATGCTGGACTTGCATGCTCAACAGAGGACTTGTCTGGGAGCTGTGGTGCTGCAAGCTGTTTCTTCTGTCTCCAGGTATGTCTTGCTTGCTAATCTCCCATGAGTGTGAAGCACAGAGACCACGAAGAAGATAGACAGGTTGCTCACCTGTAACTGTAGATCTTCAAGTGGTCATCTGTGCATTCCCACTACCCGCTTTCCTTCCCCACTGCTGACGGTCTCCCTCCAGTAGGGGCTTCTAGCGGTCAGGAAGGAACTGTCGGGATCCTCGCTCTGGCGCCGGCGAGCATGCGCACTGGGACACCTGTGCATGCCCATTGGTGCCGAGCACGAAAAAATCCTGGGCTTTTTAGGTACCAATTCAGGGATTGGCGCAGGCGCTCTATCCCATGAGTGTGAATGCACAGATGACCACTCAAAGATCTACAGTTACAGGTAAGCAACCTGTCTTTTCTGCAAAAAAACCCCATCGTCACTGAGTTGCTGAACTGGAAGACGTCACAGGAAGTGGCATCATAAAAGTATCACAAGATCTCTCAACCATCCAGAACGTGATTTTGTGGCAAGAAAAGAAGGAAGGAGCCATTGGAAGAAGGGAATTTTTAAATCTCCTGGCCTTCTCTAGGATTTTAAAACCATAGAAAAATTGTGGCGGACATTAAAGAAAGGTCAAAAAACTTAAAAGTTTTAGAAAAAAGAACGGGACTTTAAAAATCAGTGGAGCCGGCAGATATTATAATTATAAAGTGAAACATTTTGGATTATATAACTGGAACTAATTTTGGTGGTCTTTTGGAGAAAAAGGAAAAATCTTTCAAAAGAGTTAGAAAATCACGGACGCCATTTTGTGCATTTTAAAAACTTTAAAAATTAATATCTCGAGTTAGGAAGCCCTGAGAACAGCGATTTTGGGCTCATTGAAAAGGGCATCTTCTAATCTACAAGTCCCTGTGGTTTAATTTTAATTTGGAGAGATCAACTTAAGAGCCTATTTATGTAATGGGAAGACTGTAATGTCTGAACACAAGCCGGAACCGAAATTGACACGTGCAAGGACCAGCTCACTTGAGGAAGGGAAAATGTCTAAAATACAAGATCAACTGGATGCCATGGAGGCAAGACTGGTTAAAGTGATGAAAGACTTAATAACTAATAATAAGAAACAATTAATTAAAGAATTAAAAAAGATATAGAATCAAGTGCAGAAGTGGTGAAGACAGAAATTAAAAAAGAAATTGAGGATCTCAGAAAGGACTCACAAGTAACATTAAATAACGTACATGTGGCTGAAAATAAAGTGAAAGATCAAGATTCCATTATTAATAAATTGCAGGAGAAAGTAGTTCTGCAGGACTGTAAGTTAATGGAAAACCAGATACGTCTGAGAGGAGTACCTGAAAATGAAGTATCTAATTTAAGGACATATATAATAAGAATCATTACTGAGTTTCTGGAGATGGACCCTGATGAATCTAACTATTTTTATGAATATATATATATATATATATATATATATATATATATAAAGATTTATGTCAAGAGATATGGTGGGAAAGATCTTGAGTAAACAATTTGAAAAAAAAACATTGGAAGTTGATGAAAACAGAGTAAGAATCATGAAAGAGTTGCCATGAAAAGTTATAAATGACAGAAGATTGTATAAAAAAACTAACTGACCAGCTGCGGGAGAACGAATTGAGATACAGATGGATATTGCCAGAAGGTCTAAGTTTTTAATATGGAGGAAAGAGGATTATAATTACAAATGTACAAGAACTGAGGAGGTTTTGGGGATACAGAATAAAAGAAGAATTGCTATGGATTACAAATTAATATCTTGGAACGTAAATGGACTAAATTCACCGCAAATAAAGAAAGGCTACATTTCATTGGATCAAGAAACAAAACTGTAGTATAATTTGTTTACAAGAAGTACATATTAAAAAAGTGGATTATAAATTTTTATGGAATAAACAATTGGGTAAAGATTTTTTTTCATTGGCTAAGGAGAAAAAAAGGGGAGTGATTTTCTATATTAAACAAGAATTAGATACAAAATTGATTTTTAAGGACAATGATGGAATATATTTAGCTGTGGAAGTGATGTTGAATGACAAAAAGACGTTATTGGGACTGTATGCCCCAAACGGGGCAAAAGACTCTTCCTTTAAAGATATTGGGCAACAATTAGACCAAGTGACTTATGAACAAATAATGGTAATGGGAGACTTCAATGGAACAATTATAAATACTTTGGATAGATCAGGAAAAAGAAATAATGAGGGGAAATTACCAAAGTCAGTTTTTGATTTAGTGAAACAAAAAAATTTGGAAGATATATGGAGGAAATTAATCCTAAGGTGCGTAATTATACTTTCTTTTCAGCTAGGCATAACTTTTTCTCAAGAATTGATATGCTGTGGACTACAAAAGATCTTGGACATGACAAAAAAAATAGAGATTCTTCCTAAAGTTGGGGCTGACCACAATCCATTGATGTGGTCAGCAGAAGTGCGAAAAAAGACTAGGAGATGGAGAATAAATGAAGATTTGCTACAAAAAACAGAGATAGTGACGTCTCTAGAAAAAGAAACTAAAGCTTTCTTTCAGATAAATGAAAAGGAGGACATTCAATTCCAAACTGTGTGGGATGCGTACAAAGCAGTAATGAGAAGTATTTTAATTACAATGAACAACAAAGATAAGAGAGCCAAAGAGAAACAAATGCTGGACATTCAAAAAATGATTGGAAAAAAAGAAAAGGAACTTTAAAAAAGACCGGGAAAAAATAAGATAATAAGGGAGATTACAGTATTGCAGAATCAACTGAGACATTTGTTAAACAAAGAGAATGGAATCTCAAGAGACTACAACAGAAATCCTTTGAAGGAGCAAATATGCCTGGAAAATACTTGGCTTGGCAAATGAAAAAAAAAAAAGGAAAATAAATTTATTAATAAAATTGTATCGGGAGGCAAAGAATTTGTTGACCAAGAAGGAATTAAAAGGGAATTTTATGAATACTATGCTATTTCAAGGTCAAAAGAAAAAGAAAAATAGATGCATATTTACAGAAAATTCAAGTAAAACCCTTAACAGAAAATATGGAAAAGGTCTTAAATGAACCAATTGAAAAAGATAGCAGCCACTGCCAAGTCCACTTTTTTTCATCTTAGGAGGGCGAGGCAGCTGGCCCCTTTCCTGGAGCACGACGATCTAGCAACGGTGATTCATGCCACAGTCACCTCAAGGTTGGACTACTGTAATGCCCTCTACATGGGGCTGCCCCTGTGCCAAACCCGAAAGTTGCAGCTAGTGCAGAATGCCACTGCCCGGCTGTTATTAGGGCTCCCAAGATGGGAGCACATTCAGCCGGGGCTCCGGGATCTGCACTGGCTGCCAAAAATACACCGAGTCCGGTACAAGGTGCTGGTTATTACCTTTAAAGCCCTATATGGCCTAGGACCTGCCTACCTTAGGGACCATCTCTCTCCACATGTTCCCCAGAGAGTACTGAGATCGAGCTCTCAAAACTTGTTTGTAATCCCCGGGCCAAAGGAGGCCCGTCGGAAATCCACCAGGGACAGGGCCTTTTCAGTAATGGCTCCTTGCTGGTGGAACCAGCTGCCGGAAGAGGTGAGGGCCCTGTGGGACCTTGGGCACTTCCGCAGGGCCTATAAGTCAGCCTTCTTCTGGCTGGCTTACAACTAACTGACAGTGGCAATTTTATGGAAGGTTGTAGTGTAGCATTTTGGTAGATCGTTTGTTCTATATGTTTTCTATTTTACTGTTTTAAATTGTTGCAAATTGATGTATTTTTAAAATCAAATTCTATTTTAGATTTTATATGTTGTGAGCCGCCCTGAGCCGCTTCGGTTGGAAGGGTGGGATATAAACTGAAACTGAAAAAACTCTAGTTGAAGCTGCAATAAATTAAATGAAAATGGAAAAGGCACAGGGTCCAGATGGTTTTACCACAAAATTTTATAAAGTCCTCGTAGAGATGTTAGTACCAAAACTTCAGAAGCTGATGAATATTATAAGGATTGATGGGAAAATACCAAATACATGGAAGGAAGCAGTAATTTTGTTGATACCGAAAGAAGATAGAGATGCTACAAATCTTAAAAACTATAGACCAATTTCATTACTTAACAATGACTATAAAATATATGCTAGGATACTAGCAGAATGACTCAAACAGCATTTGAATAATTTCTTTAAAAAGGAGCAAGCAGGATTTCTTCCCAGGAGATAAATCAGAGATAATATTAGAACTGTTATATATATTGTTGAATATTATGAGAAACATCCTGAAAAAGAAGTGGCATTATTCTTTGCAGATGCAGAGAAGGCTTCTGAAAATGTGAATTGGGATTTTATGTTTGCAGTGATGGAGAAATTGGGATTAGGAGAAGATTTTATAAGAATGGTTAAGGCAATATATACTGAACAGCAAGCAAAACTCTGTATAAATGCAGATTTGATGCAAAAAAATGGTAGTTAGCAAAGGAACAAGACAAGGTTGCCCACTATCTCCATTGATATTTATAATGACTTTAGAGATTTTGCTTATGCAAATACAAGAAGATAAGGAAATAGAGGGACTTTAAAAGGTTTTTCTTACAAGTACGGAGCATTTGCTGACGATGTAATTTTTATCAGTGAAAATCCCATATATGTAACACCATTGCTGCTTCGTAAGATACAAGAATATGGAGAATTGGCTGGTTTCTATGTAAATAAAGAAAAATCAAAAAATTTGTGTAAAAATATTACCAACAGATAAAAGTAAAATACTTAGGCCTGGAAATTACCATGAAAAATATAGACTTGTATAACAATAATGATGAGAAGCTTTGGCGTAAAATTGATGAAGATTTAATTTATTAGAATAAATTGAACTTGTCTATGCTGGGCAGAATTGCTGCAATCAAGATGAATGTTCTACCAAGAATGATGTTCTTATTTCAAACAATTCCAATTATGGACAGTAAACAATTTAGTAAATGGCAAAGGAAGATCTTAGAATTTGTATGAGCCAGGAAAAAACGAGGAATTAAAATGAAAATTTTAACTGTTACAAAAGAAAGGGGAGGTTTTCAGTTGCCGAATTTAAAATTGTACCTTGATGCAGTATGTTTGGTGTGGATTAAAGAATAGATAACGTTATTAAACAAGAAATTACTGGTTCTAGAAGGTCATGGAAATGTTTTTGGTTGGCATGCTTATATGTATTATGGAAAAAACAAGATGGATGGGTTTTTTTCACATCACTATATAAGAAGAAACTTGTTAAATACCTGGTCAAAATATAAAAAATATGATGAGAGAGAGCCATTATGAATTGTGCCAATGGAAGTAATAAAGCTATCATTAGATACTGAAGATGAGATGCGGTTAACATTTAAACAATTATTAAAAATAAATGGAGGAAAAGTGGGATTAAAATCGGCTGAAGAACTACAGTATAAATATAATTGGTTTCAATTGCAGCAAATTAAAAGTTTGGTAGAACAGGATATCAAAAATGAAGGTATAAAATGAGAACAAACAGAATTGGAAAGAATGCTGTTGGGGGACAATGAAAAGTTGATTTCAAGAACTTACAAATTATTATTGAAATGGTCTACTGAAGATGAAGTAGTGAAATCTCAAATGATAAAATGGGCAATTAATTTTAACAAAGAAATAAAGATGGAATCATGGGAGTATCTATGGAAGAACTCTATGAAAATATCAACATGTTATAATATCAAAGAAAATTGCTTTAAAATGCTATATAGGTGGTATATGACACCCAAGAAACTGGCAAAAATGAATAACCAGGTGTCAGATAGATGTTGGAAATGTAAAAAAACATGATGGTTCTTTCTACCATATGTGGTGGACTTGTGAAAAGGCAAGACAATTTTGGCAAATGATTCAGAAAGAAATGTCAATAATTTTAGGCTATGACGTTAAGAGGTCTCCACATATTTTTCTGTTGGGATTACAAATGGAAAATTTTCCAAAGCATGACAGAACGATTGTGTGGTACCTGCTTTCAGCTGCAAGGACATTATATGTGCAGTTATGGAAGTAAAATAAAATACCAGAAAAAATGGGATTGGATTTTGAAAGTTTTGTCTTGGAGTGAAATGGACAAACTCACAAGAATCTTAAAAGATTATAATTTG
The DNA here is from genome assembly GCF_032191835.1 of Heteronotia binoei. Lineage (NCBI taxonomy): Eukaryota > Metazoa > Chordata > Lepidosauria > Squamata > Gekkonidae > Heteronotia > Heteronotia binoei. The sequence goes on along the minus strand of NC_083243.1, from coordinate 89,882,276 downwards.
GAGAAATTTAAAAGTGAATGGAAGAAATTTCAAAAATATGTGGAAAAATACCGGAAGGTAAAGGGACATTTATTGATTTTTGACAGCAGTTGAAATCCTGTGGACTAATGGACTAAAAATACAAAGGAATAATTTTCTTTGGTTTTTTTCTTTTTACTGTGTGATTTGTATTTTTTTATCTTCTTTGATAACGGTTAAAAGATAACAGTAAGGATGGACTATAATGAATTTATAGGGTTTAGTTTTTTCTTTAGTTTCTATTTTTTTATGTTGGTTATAAGGTTTTTAATATGAAGATTCTAGGATTAGAATTACCTTGTTTTTCTTTAGTAAATAACACCGGCGGGGGTCTTGAAAGAATGGAAGGAGAGGAGGGAAGGGGGGAAAATGTAATGTATTGGTGTTAATTTCATATTAATTTTTAAGAGTATTATAACAATATATTGCAAAATAAAAATTGTTTTACACACAAAAAAAGAATTTCTAATGATTTAACAGGGAGACCCTGTATGCTGGAAGGCTGCTATTTTCCAAGAGTCAAAGCCAGGTCCAGCAAATCCAGCCCACGGTGCCCAGTCAGCTAGATGCTGCTCCTGAAGATGCCCATGGCAGTCCTGCACTTCTGTCCCCAGCAGCATCTCATACTCAGAGGGGCATACTGCCTCTGACCATGGAAGTTCTGTTTCACTATCATGCCTGCCTGATACTCAGCCAGAGGTACTGTCATTTTAGCCTGTTAATTTCTCCAACAACTCTCCCCCTTTTTAAAAAGCTACCTGTGGAACATCTCCCCACCTGATGATTAAGAAGCCAGCAAGTTAAAGAATGCCTGAAAATCTGTTAATCTTGCGAAATTTGATGGTGACAATCCTAGGCACATTTATGTGAGAAGCAGCCCCATTGAATTCGGTGGCGCTGAATTCTGGGTTATCAGTAGGACCTGGATGGTCCAGGCTGCTCTGATCTTGCCTGATCTGGGAGGCTAAGCAGGGCTGGCCCTCCTCAACATTTGGATGGAAGACCTCCACCAACCAAGTCCAGGGTTGCCCTGGCTGCGAAACAAGGCAATGGCAAGGAACCACCTTGGTGTGCTTCTTATCTTGGAAACCCCAGGAAGGGTCGCCATAAACTGGCTGCCAGTTGACGGTTCTTTACATGGAAGTAGGACTGGGCAGTCTAAAAACCCTGGGGTTCATTCCAGCTCCCTTGAGATATTACATTTGACCACTTTTCCCTCCTCAGCTGCTGGCTGTCCTTGGCAGCCATTGGGCATACCTGCTCTGCCCTGAACAACCCCTTCCTACCTGGCTGCCTCTGGAGTTGTCTGTGTGCTGCTGCCAAAGGGGACGAGGCATGGATGGGGACCAAGTGGTACCGGAAGGAGCAGGGGTGACTGCGCTCTCTAGGTCCCCCCCCCCCTGCAAGTTGCTGGCTTGAAAGGAAAGGGAGTAGCACTGCGATGACTTCCTTCTCCTGCTCCTCTCCTCTGAATCCAGGGGCTGCGGCATTCCCCCCCCCCCCCCAACACAATGCATTTTTAAACCCTTGTCTGCCTGGTTGGCTTGAGAAAAGGTGCCTTTTGGCTGTGAGTAGATGGGAAAGGAGGGGAGGGGAGGAGGAACCAGAAAGGGGGAGGAGTTTTTTTAAAAAGTATTGTAGTGCTGCATGTTCTTCTTGAGATGCTGCCTGTGCACTGCCCCACCCCCCAAGAGCTCACGCAGAGCTGAAAAGCTGTGTTCTGGCTGGGCAGGGGAAAGCAAGGGTAGGCTGGTGCACTTTAGCAGAAACCCTGCTTTTGTGCCCCCCCCCCTTTACACTGTGCTCCAGGTGGCTGCCTAAGGTTGCCTAGTGGAAGATCTGGCCCTGTGTGTGAAAGCGCCACATGATGCAGTCCCTCTTTCTGAATCAATTATACTCTGTGAAGACTATTCTACATTTCATTTGATTTTAAATGCAAATAGAAATACTTATTTGGAGAACTGGACATTATAGAGTAATATTTTCAGGATCAAGAAAGAATATATTACTGTTTGTCCAACAGCTGTGGCTGAATTCAGTCAAATTCTAGTGCTGGTTTTGGTTCTTAAGATGCTAATTCTTTCTTTCTTTCTGTTTTCCCACCCTCATATGTTAACCTGTTTCTTAGAGCTACTGTTTTGTTTGTGGGGTAAACTTGTCACATTCCCTGTCAGTGTATTGAGTCCTCCTTCCACAGCATGATAGAAGCAAGAAGCAGCAGGTGGATCGACAGCAACAGTATCTGACAGGTCAGGTCAGATCGACCCTGTGAGTGAGCCGGTTCTGGCTGGATTTTAACCAGGGGAAAGCACCTGCTGAAGTCAGCAACTGTATGGACTGCCATGATTGGCTGTACTGTATATATAAGGACTACTGTGTCAGACAGTATTTCTCTCAGTCGAGAGTTGATTCCTGGCGTAGCACTTTATCACTCAGCTTAATGTTATTCACCACACTAGTTGTATTGTATATAGTTTGTAAATACACTACTTTTATACTAGGTGCTGGTGTGTGGCTCAACTTCTTCCCGGAGTATACTCTTGAACAGTTCTCTGTTTTGCACTCTGCACATGCACCACCAATAGGGTTATGGGCCCAGTCTGGTTCCGCTGTGCAGAGGTTGTTTGAGAGCTGTTGGGATGCTGTGGTAGAGCCGGAGGCGAGAGTCGCCGTGGAGGACAGTGCTGAGGAATTGCAGCTATCTCTTTCTGAGAGCGAGGGGGAGGACGGCAGCCAGCTGTCTGGTGGAGTCGGAGTGATGGCTCAACAACAGCTTGCCATGATGGTGGAAAAGCTCACGCCTACCAACTACGCTGTGTGGAGCTTGAGAATGGAGCACTTCCTAACGCGTGAGGGTCTGTGGACTTTCGTGAGTAACCCCCCTGCTGTGTTAACTCCAAATGAGACTGTCTTAGCAGAGAAAGCACTTGCAAACATTGTGCTGTGTGTCGGGGACGACCAGCTTATCTATGTGAGAGGCAAGGACTCTGCAAAGGCAGCATGGGACGCCCTGTGTGGAGTGTATGAGAGAACCACTGCGGGCTCCCTGATGGCCTTGACGCGTAGGATGTTCCGCACTTTGATGCCAGCTGGTGGATGTGTGAGACAGCATATTAAGAACCTGACCGACTGCTTTGTTGAGTTGGAGACCCAGGGGGAAAGTGATTGCAGATTATGACAGAGTATACATATTGTTATCTTCCCTCCCGCCGGAGTTTTCTCCGCTCATTACTTTGCTGGAGACGGTGGATATGGCTGCTTTAACGATGGAATACGTCTGTGCCCATCTATACGACTTCCAGGAGAGAGTGGCTGCTGTTATCCATCCAGGAATGTCGGCTGGTGAGCGTTTATCTGGAGGAGCGTCTGAAGGAGCGTCTGGTGGAGTGCCAGTCCATGCTGCTGCTGGCAGGCAGCCAAAGACGGAGGCAGAGCCGAGAGCGTTGGCTGTAAGGCGTTGTTACAGATGTGGGTCTGCATCTCACCTCTTGCGTGCCTGTCCTGAGGCTGGAAGGCAGAGACGACAGAGGCAGAGGCGTCAGAATTCCACAAGCAGCAGTCAGGAGCATGCTCGGCTGGTTACATCATCTGCAGCGTGTGCTGGGTCGCTGTGGATACTTGACTCAGGAGCTACGAGTCATCTTTGCATGGAGAGAGATTTGTTGCGAGACTCTAAGGATTCCAAACTCTCCCACGTGCGGCTGGCTGATGGGTCATCAGCTGCTGTGCAGTGTGAGGGAGTTGTTGATTTTCCTTCACTGAGCTGTAAATTAAGGAATGTGTTATGTGTACCCTCTCTGAGATCTAATTTACTGAGTATAAGTGCTCTAAATGATCAAGGGCTTGAGGTTCTGTTCACTCAGAAATGCTGTAAGATACTTGGAGGAGGGGGGAAGTTGCTGGCTACTGGCCACAGGATAGAAAATGTTTATATGCTGGGGAGTGAGTCTGTCAGGGCTGCTCAGGTTACAAATGTGCCTGAACATGACAGGTGTGTGCATTTACTCCACCGCAGGCTAGGGCACTGCAGCTTCCATGCTATAAATAAGACCCTGTCTTTGCTGCCAGACTTAAAAGTAAAGCCATGCAAATGCTTTTTGGATTGCCAGGTGTGCAAGAAAGTTAAAAGCAAAGCTTGTGCTGTAGCAAAGCAGAGCTCCAGGGTGACAAAGCAGGCTCTGGAACTGCTACACCTAGATGTGATGGGGCCTTTCCCCAGGAGCCATTCAGGGAACAGGTACTGCTTGGCCGTGACCGACGACCATTCTAGGTTCTGTTGGGTGTTCACTATGAAACACAAGTCTGAAGTGTTTCAGTGTTTCACAAAGTGGGCAAGGGCTGTAGAAAGGCAGCTAGATTTGAATATCAAAGCTGTTCAGACAGACCGAGGGGGTGAGTTCACCTCAAATAGCTTTGAGAGCTGGTTAAAGAGCAGAGGGATTGAACACAGGCTGGCAAACCCAGCTACTCCCGCAGAAAACAGCCTGGCAGAGAGAAAGGGGTCCGTTCTTCAAGGTTACATGTATGCAATGGTGGAAGATGCTGGTCTACCATTTACATATTGGGCTGAGGCTATGCAGTCTGCTGCCTACATTTGTAATAGAGTGTGGACAAAAGCCACAAATGATATCCCCTACCGAAGGTTGTTTGGGAAACTGCCTAATTTGGGATTTCTGAAGGTGTTTGGTACCCAGGCATGGGTGAATATACCTTTAAAACACAGAAGGAAGGGAGGTGACCGGGCGAAATGCTTAACTTTCCTGGGCTATGAGCCAGGCACGAAATCTTATCGCTTTTGTAACAAGCAGGCTAAGATAACATACAGCCGGTCAGCAAACTTTAATGAGCACTGCAGCTAGAAAAAGCTGCACGGCTCGGAAAATGAAAGTGTTGTTTTACTGCCGTGCACAGAGGGCAGCTCTGAGGCAGAGCAACGGGAGGTAAAACTGGAACCTAAATCTCCAGCTCAGGAGGTGGCTTCAGGAGGGAGTGAGCCCAGTACTAGTCAGGGGCCACTGGTATCCTCCAGAATAACCAAAGGTATTCCTCCTGAGAGATATGGATTTCCAGAGGTCAATTTTGTAAGTGTGCCTGAGCCTGACTCCTATCAGGAGGTGTTAAAGCTGAAGAGCGAAAGAAAGCAGGCTGGGTGCTCAGGGCAAAGAGCACATCACAGTGGCTCTAAGACTGATTGTCTGAACTCTGTACTAAACCAGGACTGGTGTGTGAAACAAGTTCCTGGGTTTGGGGGAGGTTGGCAAAGTGCAGATCTGATAAAAATGCTGCTGACTTATTCAGTGTCTAAATGTGAATGAACACTGTAACATTGTGAAGTTGTTGGGCATGCTATGTTTGTCAGACTAGGAGGTGTGTCAGTGTATTGAGTCCTCCTTCCACAGCATGATAGAAGCAAGAAGCAGCAGGTGGATCGACAGCAACAGTATCTGACAGGTCAGGTCAGATCGACCCTGTGAGTGAGCCGGTTCTGGCTGGATTGTAACCAGGGGAAAGCACCTGCTGAAGTCAGCAACTGTATGGACTGCCATGATTGGCTGTACTGTATATATAAGGACTACTGTGCCAGACAGTATTTCTCTCAGTCGAGAGTTGGTTCCTGGCGTAGCACTTTGTCACTCAGCTTAATTTTATTCACCGCACTAGTTGTATATAGTTTGTAAATACACTACTTTTATACTAGGTGCTGGTGTGTGGCTCAACTTCTTCCCGGAGTATACTCTTGAACAGTTCTCTGTTTTGCACTCTGCACATGCACCACCAATATTCCCCACACTCACAAGGGCAAATAATTCCAGGGATTGCAACTGAGATTAAGAAATAGGATTGCTAGCCCCCTGGTGGAGGTGTGGGATTTTCTGCAACCAGACACCACCCACCACTGCTGATCAGCTGGCTGGTGTAGGGACTTACCAGGAGAGGGAGGTAGGCCCATGCCGACCGATGCTCTAGTATTTGGGAAAAACTCTATGGTAAAAGCTACAATGTCACAGCAGAATAATGCCACTTCTGGTGTGCACCAGAAGTGATGTAGCCACATAGCCAGTGATGTCACTTGGGCTTCCCTCCCATTCCCCCTCCCCCCAATCTCTTGCCAGTTGCCAAGAGGGACCTGGCAACCCTATCAGGAAACAAGTCTTAGTCTGAAAGATAATTTTTACAAAAATGTCTCTGTGGTATATGGTCTCCAGAAAAATTAGTTGAAATGTATAAAACTATTTTGAACAAATGTTGGAAATGTTGGGCAGAGCTGGTGTGCCCAACAGGCTGCCAAGGACAGCAAGAAAGGACATTTTATTATTTGTGGTGGACATGTACTAAAGCTTAAAAAAAATGGATACAAATATACACAGCTATTCAGAAGATTTTAAAGATTAATATACAGCTGAAACCAGAGGCTTTTCTGCTGGGATTAATGGACAGACAGAAAGCATACATGGAACTTTATTTTTGTATATGATGATGGCAGAAAGATTATCCCATATCTGCTTGTGGAATATAAATCCAAAAATTAAATTAAATTAAAACTGACATCTTCAATATTAGCTATAATAGAAGAATCACAGAATCACAGAGTTGTGGAAGGGACCTCCAGGGTCCAAGAATGGCTGGTGAAGATGGTGGAACTTGCTGAGATGGCCAAATTTATTTCTTTGATTAGGGGAAAGACATCATCTACATTTACTGCTAACTGGAAACCCCTTATTAACTTTTTGCATGAAACTGATAAAGATTTATTGATGACTTACCATTTTGAAGAATAAGAGAGGGTAAAAGATTATAGATAAAGGAGAGATCTGTTGTGTAGCTATAGAGAGAGAGATTAGAGTAAACTAAGTTGTCAGTTGTAGATGAAAATTGAAAGATATTCTTTTTTTCCGTCTTTTCATGTTTTTCTCACTTTTTCTATTTTTATTCAATTCTTTGGGGGGGGTTATGTATTTTATGTTGTTCTAAAATATTAATAAAAGGAAAACAAGTTTTAGGTATCTGGGACGATTAGAAATGAATGCAAGAAAGCATTCTTGGTGACACATAGTATTCCCCAGTTATTTTTTACAGATAAATGTTTATGACTTCTGTGAAAAGTGAAGTGCTTTGCAAACCAGTTACCTGAATCTTTCAAGGTGAAAATTTTCAATGGAAGCTTATCCCTTCCTTAGTATCTGCATGTAATGGAATGGTTTTTCTCCTATTACCCTTATCTTTAGATGACCATAAGTGGGTACTCTGGGGAGGATGGGTCAAGAAGAATATTTCCTCTCTCTGTACATAATAAGATCTCTGACAGAGCAAAACTTTGCAGCCAAACTTATTTACTGAGTTCTCTGTGGTATGATTGTTGTTGCTCCAATGCAGATTATTTAGAAAAGGTCCACATATATACAGTTGATCTTGAATAAGAGCAGTTGTTAATCTTCATGCCTTGCTGCATTATAAAAATCCCTTTTAATCTTGTTTATGTTCTCATGGACAATGAATGCAGTGGACAAAGGCAGGATCAATGCCAACACAGGGCTGTCCTTTTTACTAGTTGTTATGGCAAGAACTTATACATAAACCAGAGTGTCTCTCTCTTTATGGTAACAGGAATGAGGAGAAGAACGAAAAAGAATTAAAAGGGTCAGAAGTCATGCTCTCTGATGGATGGCAGAATGACTTTCTGGTTTATGGTCTCTGGTGACTTCTAGGCTTCTTGAATTTTATGACTAACCTAACAAGACATTTTGCCTTTCTTTCATTGCAGACCAGACTAATACAACATTTGACAACAATTAAGAAAGAGCACATTGTACCTTTGATCTAAACGACTATTTTTAATATGTCATCTGAGAGATAAAATGTCAGAGGGCTCCATTAATTCTCTAGACGCTCTGACTGGGAGATCAAAAGTTTCCTTAAACTTTCAGTTCTCAAATTTTTACTGGTTGGATTATCAGAAGTCCAATGGTAGAACCTGGACTTTGTGCATCCAAATCAATTAAATATCTTACCCCACTGGTTGGAACCAGCTGAAGACCTGAATAATAGGATCATGCAGGTTTTTCTTTGTTTTTGCATTCAAAAGTCATGCTTTTTCCACGTTAATTTGGGTTTTGAGAGAGGAAATGGAATATAATCTGGCATCTGAAAGTTGGTGGTGGTGTTGTGCCTTTCTATCATTGCCTGGAAAGGCTGGGTTTTGTCTATTGTTACATCTCTGGATCTGGGCCCTAATCATTTGAGCTTGGGATTGGTAAAAGGAGGAAAAAGCCCTTGACCAAGAAATCATTCCATGGATCCTTTAGAATATTCAAACATAACATGCCAATTTAGAAAGAGTCTGATTAACAAATGAAACTCAGCACACACAAAAACTGCAACCAACAGTGGCATCTCCAACATGTTCAAAGTTAATTTCACCCAAAGAAAATGCAAGTTTGGGGGATAGTAATATAACATAGGATGAAGGAGAACCTCTATTCTTCTATAATAATGAACTCTGAGATTGTTGGTTTTGCAAATCCACAAATGTGGCACCAAAGCAATATCTGGAACTTGGGGTTCCAGATGTTACAAATTACGAGTCTGAACTGAATGAGATCATAGTCTATGATAGTTGTATTAGCAGTACTTTTATCTAGGGCCTTTCCAGGATTTTTAAATGCCAAAAAGGGGGTCTCCCAAGGTGTAAAGCCAAGGATTTTTAAATGTGCAAGTAGGGTTACTATCCTTCAGGTGGGGCCTGAAGATCTCCCAGAATTACAACTGATTTCCAGATAATGGAGATCGGTTCCCCTGGAGAAAATTGTGGCTTTTGGAGTAGACTGGCATCACATCACTATTGAGCTCCCTTCCCTCCCCAAACCATGCCCTCCACAGGCTCCATCCCCATATCTCCAGAAAATTTCCCAACCTAGAGTTGACAACTCTGTGTGCCAAAAATACACAGTTCTTGTCAGGGCTTTTTTCAAGCAGTTCTAGCTGGCTTGATGTCAGGGGGTGTGGCCTAATATGCCAATGAGTTTCTGCAGGGCTTTTTCTACAAAAAAAAAAAAAGACCCTGGTTCTTGCTCAGTCATGTGTATATAATGGAGAGCAACAATTGCCATTTCCTCAGCTTAGTGTGGCCAATGCAGGGACTTTTCTGCCATTCATGTCTCTCCATGGGAACAGAGAAGGCAGTTTTGCTGCTTTATAAATAGTTTTCTGCTTCTACTAATACAAACTCTGTTTAAGAAGGTTTTTTTCCCCTTTATGGTAGATCTTAAATGAGGAAGATTCACCTGTGGAGGATGACTGTTGTTGGTTTCTGTGGTGGCACAAACACACTTCCTGGAGCAGTTTTGCCATTTTTCCAAATAGTTGCATTTTTAAAAAAAAATTAGAACACGACAAAATTGGACAACTTACTTGAAGCATGAGAGGAGTGGCAAGCCCGAAAGTTGCACTGCTATTCAATTTACTTTTAAATGCATTGGTCATGGAAATGTGAAGATGTGGAATTTACACTAGGGTTTCTTCTAAAGCCCTCAAAATGAGGAACATGTTGTAAGACCATAAGAAAATGACATTCTACATGTGTCGCAGCATAACCAGTGATATATGATCTTTGAAATATATTACGGTGGCTTTTTGCAGTTACTGTGTTCTTTTCCATGAGTTTCATTCAAATAAATAAGAAATCATTTCTTGAAATAAGGTAGTAAACCTAGATAACTCTAGAATGGTGAATCCACCGTGTATTTTCACTGGCTGATAACAGATGGGCAGTTTGGGGCGGATGGGAGGCATTCTAAAGTGAGCCAGCTCAAAAAGAACCATCCTGAACCCTCCACACGTTCCTCTGCAAGCCATCCCCATCCCGTCCATGAGGCAACACAGGCACAATCAGAAGGCTGTTGTAAACCATTCCTGTCACTCAGTTTGGGTTTCCCCCCCATACATTTTAGTGGTCATTTGCATGCGCACAGATGTGCTAATGCGCACGCACATGCGCTTTGAACAGTTTTCTTGTTTTAAAAAGCCAGATGCTGCTTGGGGCAGCTTGGCAGTTTCACACTGCCAAGGTGCCTCGCTTGTGCCCTTCTGTTTCCAGATGTCAAGGAGGCAACTGGCGTGCAGCTCAAAAATTTGCTACCACTTCGAAAGTGGTAGCTTTTTGAGCTGCTCTCAGGATGATAGAGGATGGGGTGATTACATGATGGGGACAGGCAGCAGATGTTTGTTTTTGGAAGGATTTTTCTAATCGATTTCTGAGGCGTCTCTGAGTCGGCCTGAATTAGCAGTCTGTTAGCAGCCACTGTGTCTCTCTTGTGCATTTCCTCTTCTTGACATGGCTGGATCCAGACAAAGTCTTCCACTAACAGAAGGGGAGGGGATTCTCCATTCCTGCTTCAGAGCCCCTTCAGATTGATCTTCAGGTTGTCCTCTATCCGCCATGCATCATTTAAAATCAGCTTCATTTTAAGTGCAGGGACTGCTTTTGCACCTGCAGCTGGTAACATTTATCATATTGAACCATGACAGAACTTACTGAACTACAGTTCCTAGGAAGCAATATAAGAATAAACAAAGCATTCCAATCCAATTTAGAACACTTGATCAATGCCAACATGCTCAGCTTTTGGAGTTTGGCAGTGGGAAAGCCTGGAATAGTAGAGACAAGTTATGCAGTTTCCCTTCCCCCAACCCCAACAGGACCATCTCTTTTGTACGTCAACAGGCAGTGTCATACTGTTGCATGCACAGCATCCACATTCCTCTTTGGTTTCACAGCCCTTCTGACTCTTGAAAATATAATTCAATGATCATTATAGAGGTCAGAAGGAGCTTCAGAAAAGGAGAGGAGTGTGGGGAAATTCTGCATTCCACCACCAACCTAGTACAATACTTCTAGGGTTGCCAGCTCTCTGTTGAGAAATTCCTGAAGATATGGAGATGGAACATGAGGAGGGGGGGGGGTTGTGCAGGGAGGGACCTTGCTGGAATATAATGCCATGAAGTCCAGCCTCCAAAGCAGCAGTTTTCTCCAGGGAAACTTATCACTGTAGTCTGGAAATCAGTTGTAATTCTGAGAGATCTCTAGCCCCCACCTGGAGGTTGGCAATCCTAGATACTGCCTTTTTCCTATTGGATAGATTAGGCTGATAGGAGAAGAAGACAGGACAACTTCAGCAATGTTCTGCAAGAAGTTGCATGCAGTGCTGAATCTACATATCTTTGAGTGGGGGCAAAAGTAAAAAATGCACCCCCACTGGTGGGGGGGGCAGACTAGCACTAGAGTGCTGCCTCCTCCCTGAGGGATGGAGAACTTCAGGGCTGCTTTCATGCCTCTTTGCCTTGCAGGGAGATGATGAAAACAGCCAATCTGCCCCCCCCCCATTTAAAGACCCCCAGGAGGATCTTTAAATGGGGGGGGGGCTGTGGGGCTGCTTTTGCTATCTCTCCGCAAAAAAAAATTAAATGGGGGGGAGGCAAATTGGAGTTGTAGAGTTGCTTTCGCTGCCTCTGTCTTGCAGAGAGGCAGCAAAAGCAGCCAATCTGCCTCTCTCCCCATTTAAAGACCCTGTCAGCCAGCTGGCCAGTAGGGTCTTTAACTGGGGGGAGGGAGGCAGATCAGAGATGTGGGGCTGCTTTCACCACCTCTCTGCAAGCTGATCTGCCTTCCTCCCCAAGACCGCCGACCAACTGGCCAGCATCATCTTTAAATGTGGGGAAGGCAGATTGGAGATGCAGGGTTGGTTTCGCTGCCTCTCCGCCTTCCAGAAGCAGCCAATCTGCCTCCTTTTTCTATTTAAAGACCCGACTGGGATCTTTAATTGGGGGTAGAGGCAGATCAAAGATGCGGGGCTGCTGGCTTGCTTCCCTTCCCTAGGGACTGGCCAATTTGCGCCCCCCCCCCCCCCCAGATCTGGCCCTGTCATGCACAAAACATTTGCCTGGGTCAAAAAGAGGGCATTTCTTTCTCAGAAGTTCTTCCCATCCAACTAATTTGCCTTTTAACATGTAACATACATAAAGACCATTTTCGCACACAGCTTACCACGGGGTCACGTTCCTGTTCTCTCCACAGCGCCTGTCGGAGTTACAGGAAGTGCCGCGGCTTTTGCGTAGCAAACGTAAACCACTAAAACCCAGTTTATGTTTGCTAAGCAAAAGCCGCTGCACTTCCTGTAACTCCGGTGCAGATAATGGGAAATCCGACAGACGCTGCGGAGAGAACAAAAACATGACCGCGTGGTAAGCTGTGTTCGAAAACGGTCATAGTTTGCCATTAGAAGAAAATATATTAAAATATAGTGGAAGATGGGTTTAGTATACGTAATGAGATAAACAGCCAATATCCCTATTTGAGTATGTCGATACAGCTAAAAGAGAAATACATTGGATAGTGATGTTCTTGTTCACCTAATAAACTATTTAACATGTAAACATCATTCTAGTTTGCCATTAGAAAACAATCAAAAAAGAATACAATAAATATAGTGAAAATGGTTTAAGTATATGTAATGAGATAAACAGCCAATATCCCTATTTTAAGTATGTTAGTTCTAAAAATATTCTGATATACTATTCTAAAAAAAATACATTGGAATTCTGATTAGTTACTGTAATGTACTGAGTGATGAGACGTGTTGAAGGCAACATACTTAATTGGCAAGTACATCACAAGGGAAGGACATGTGGGCCGGGTCCTGATTATATACATACTCCGGAACAACCCTCCGTCTGGCCAGGTCCAATCCTGGCAAAGTGTGGCGGCGCAGCTAGTCGATATGCCTCCCTAGGTTCTGGCCCCCCTCCGACAAGACCTTGTAGGAGCGGGACCCGGTCACCCACAGCACCCAGGCGGCTAACCACTCCGGGCTGCTTGCGAAGTTCTTAGCGTACACTGGATCCCCTGGGAAGAACCTCCTAACCGCTTCCCTGGTTTTGGGGGAACTGCGGAGGTCCGTGGCCCGGTCAGGATGCAGCCTGTCTAGCCTTGTGATCAACTTCCTCCCCATTAGTAACTCAGCAGGGCTTAACCTGGTGATGGGGTTGGGGGTGATTCTGTTATCAAATAGGAAGGCTGCCAGGCGGTGGTCCCAATCTCCCTGTACAATGTGCCCCAGGGCCTCTTTAGTGGTGCGCACCATGCGCTCAGCTTGGCCGTTGGTGGCCAGATGGAAGGGGGAGGACCGAATGTGCTGTATGAAGTATCTATGTCCCATAGCTTTGCCCGGGTAGTGGACCAGGGCATATGTGTATGAATTGAGGAATTGATTCCACCACAGGATGCGCTGTGACAGAATTTGCGGCGTCAGGCAGTCTGGGGCGAGGAGGTCCAGTAGCGGCTTATGGTCCGTGGCGATCGTGAAACGCCTACCGTACAGGTAGTTGTTGAATTTATGCACACCTGCCACTATTGCCAAGGCCTCCTTGTCTATCTGGGCGTAGTTGCGCTCGGCGGGGGTCAGAGTCCTCGAATAATAGACCACGGGAACCTCTCTCCTGTCCGGGAGTTGGTGCCCCAGGACGGCGCCCATCCCGTATGGAGGAAGCATCGCATGCCAGAATCACTGGTAAGGATTCGTCAAAATGGTGGAGCACCTCATTGGAAACTAGTAGGTCCTTGACTGCCTGAAAAGCAGCAGCCTGCTTCTTTCCCCAGACCCATGGGGCATTTTTATCTAGGAGCTTATGGAGGGGTTCTGTGATGGCCGCTTTGTGGGGCAAAAATGAATGATAGAAATTTAATAATCCCAAGAAACTTTGTAACTCCGTCTTGCACGTGGGGGCTGGGGCGTGGACAATAGCCCTGGTCTTGTCGGCCGTCGGGTGGATGCCTGCGGCGTCTACTGCAAACCCCAAGAACTCTACCCTCGACACCCTGAGGGAACACTTCTCCCACTTTGCTTTAAGTCCCGCCGCCTGGAAACGGCGGAGTACCTCACGCAGATGGTTGCTGAACTCCTCAGTGTCCGGGGCGGCAATCAAAATGTCATCAAAAAACAGTTGCACCCCGGGGATCCCTTTGAGAAGAGAATCCATTATGCTCTGAAAAATCCCCGGAGCCACACTAACCCTGAATTGCAACCGCTGCACGCAAAAATCTCCCCTGTGGGTCACAATGGTCTGGGCTTCTGCTGTCTCGGCGTCCACCGGGAGTTGCTGGTATGCCTGGGCCAAGTCCAGTTTCTCAAAAACCTTAGAGCCCGCAAGTGCTGCCAGCACGTGGCTGACCACCGGGACGGGGTATGGATTGTCCTGAAGTGCCTTATTTATTGTGCACTTACAGTCTGCGCAGATGCACACATCTCCATTGGGCTTCACTGGAGTGACTATGGGTATTTCCCATGCAGCGTAGGAAACTGGTTCTAGCACTCCCTGGGCCGTGAGGAGGTCTAGCTCCACTTCTATTTTTTCTTCTTATATCTAAGAGCCTATGGAGGGGTTCTGCGATGGCCGCTTTGTGGGGCAAAAATGAATGATAGAAATTTAATAATCCCAAGAAACTTTGTAACTCCGTCTTGCATGTGGGGGCTGGGGCGTGGACAATAGCCCTGGTCTTGTCGGTCTTCTTATTTTTTCTTCTTCTATATTATCTTCTTAAGAGCAAACAGAACTCGCCTGGCTTACAGCCGTATCGGTCTCATGTGGGGATCGAGGGGTAAGGTGATGGGAGGCCCTTTGTAGCACCCCAGGGACCCATCAAACACTTCCAGAAATTCCCAGCACACGTGCTGCACCCCCACTATCTGAATACCAAGCGGTCGAAACCAGGCCAGCCGCAGTAATGTGGTGAGCTGGCGTTTGACCACGAGTATGTCCAGTTTACCCCTAAAGTTCTTAAACTCTACCCTAACAGTGGCCCAACCCAAAATCTCTATGGGTTTTTTTTGGAAGTCCCGCAATATGAAATCAGCCGGTCGCAGCCTGGGCCAGCCACGGAGGCAAAGTTTTCTTAGAGACTCCTCTGAAATTATGGAGATGGAGGAGCCCGAGTCCAGCTCCATTAGGCATGGAGCGCCCTAGATTCGGACTGACACCCTGACCTTATCGGGGGTGTTGAGAGGCAAGTTCAGTACCTGCAGCTTAGTCTATGTGGTCGAGTAGTCATCGGTCGAGTTGTGGTTGGTGGAGTGGCATCTGCGGGTGGCCTTGGCCCGGCATGCCCGTGCTATGTGGCCCACTCTTTCACAGTTCCTGCAGTCTACGTTGCGATAGGGGCAGTCCCATTGCTCGTGTGGATCCCCACAGCTGGCGCACTTGGTGTTGGCTGGTCTCTCGGTTGCTCGTGGCCGATTGGTCGCTCTCGGCCCCATTCCTGGTTGGCAATGGAGCTGGTGTGCCTCCTCCTCCTCTGGGTTGCCCGGCGCCATCTCCTCTCGGTGGACAGCTTCTGCTCGCGGGTTGTGGAAAGCTTTGGTGACTCACTCAAAGCTGCAGTTTCCTGCAAGTTGGCGGAGGGTGGCCAGGTAGACTGCGGCCGTCTCTCCCTCCCGTTGATCCCTCTTGTGGAAGAGAAATCGGCAGGCAATGATGGATGGCTGGGGCAAGAAGTGCCCGGTCAGGAGTCTGACTATCTCCTCGTACGTTTTCTCCGTGATCTTTGCGAGGGCCAAGAGATCCTTTGCAATCTCGAATGTGGCCTCCCCGCAGACACTCAGGAGCACATCTCTCTTACGGCTGTCATCCGTGATCTTGTTCGCTCATAGGTAGCAGTTGACCCGCTCCGTGTAGGTCTCCCACCTATCGGGATTGGTGGGGTTGAACTCTGCAAGGTGGCCCGTCGTCACACTCGGGTTAGCCATGGCGGCGGTGATGGTGGGTGCTTCAGTCTCCCTAGACTGTGTGCCTTCCTCGTCTCCAAACAGGTCAGCGAAGTCCTGCTTAGGGAGTTACCTGGCTAGGACCCCATCCTCATCACCACTGTAATGTACTGAGTGACGAGATGTGTTGAAGGCAACATACTTTATTGGCAAGTACATCACAAGGGAAGGACACGTGGGCTGGGTCCCGATTATATACATACCCCAGAACAACCCTCTGTCTGGCCAGGTCCAATCCTGGCCAGTTAAACTTCCCACCACAGATCTTGATTGGCGGAGCATATTAGCGAGCTACATCCGGAGACCAGTGGACTTCCACTGGTCGCCTCTGTAGCGTTTGCTGTGTTGTACATCACGACTGAAAGGCAAGACATAGCAGTTACTGAGTAGCTGCATATCCCTAACATAGAGAGATGGATTTGGATATGGAAGCCCCAGGCTGAAATCCCAATTTAGCCATGAAGATTAGTAAATGGTGACTCAGTCAGCCCATCTATCTTGTGAAGTTTTTGTAACATTAAAAAAGCTGCTCCAAACTCCTTGGAGGAGGGATGGAGGACAAATGTTACAAATAGCAACTGAAGGCTTCTTTTAGTATAGATCTTTGTTGGGTGCCTTACTGGTTTGTAGCCATTGGTTCATAGTTCCTGTCTGATCAGTGCTGTTCTCTCAGATACCTCAGTAGGGGGTTGTTGAGGAAAGGACTGGAATGTTTCAAGCACAGCTCTCTAAAGAGGGGGAGAAGCACTTTATTCAGAGGAGGGAAGGTTTTGTAGAACGCTGATGCTTACAGAGGTGGTGATAAATGTTATATTAGGTACATTATTGCAGACAGGGAGGAGCAAAGGGAGATCCATGAGACAATGCAGTTTCCCAAGAAAAGTGGAAGAATGCCAGTCGTTTAAGACAACCAAAAGCAAACAATATGAAATACTAGAAAAGACCAAGACCCCATTGGGTAGATGGAATGATCTGGTGATACTTTCTGATTAACTTCTGTTTTCCCTTTGAACTTTCCAGTGTTTCTTTCTTAAATATGAGATTCCCCATCCTCACTCTCCATCCCACCTTAAAAACTGCACTCTGTAAATGATTGCATAAGTATCTATATTGATCCCTGGGGTAGCAGCTTGTAGTGTAGATGAAGGTAGGAGTGATCAACTGCAGGCTTTCCTGTTTCTGGGGTTGCTGAAGGCTTGATCTGTTTTTTTGGGTTTTTTTTAAAGACTTTTACAGCTGTTTTTGCTTAGAGGCCACTGGCATCTTTATGAACTGTTTTTTCCATTTATCCTCTCTCCTTCTTTCTCAGCAGCAATGAATTATGTAAGATTACATTTCTGCCTTTTCTTTATTAATGTTCTGGCAGAAATATCCTTATGAAGTGCATCCACATATTCTCTCCAACTTTGGAGGACATACACACTCTAATAATTAAAATGTATACTTTAATCTACAGGAATATTCTGTTATTATTTGTATTTTCATAAATCTGATATTCCTAAAGCAAACATAAATGATGTTACTCTTAGCTAACATTAGTATTTCTGTTGAAATTACTATGATTTGCATTACCATGGTGAAGGGAGTGGACTACAGACTTTTCTTCCCAAGTCTCTCCATTCTCATGCCCATCCTCCCTCAACTAGCCTTTATCATGATTCAGAGTTGCATCAGACAACTGCAGTTACTGTAAAAAGGTTTGTTTTTAACCACGTTATGAAACTAGGGTTTGAAACTGGTTTATAACTCATAAAAGTAAACCCTGGTCAGTATTGGCTGTGTTCAGATGTAAAGACAAATTATAGTTGTGTTCATAGGTGGGACCTTGTTGGATTCATGTCTTCCTTTCTCCTGCTCTTGTCTATGGCTCAGGAACTGAAGACTTTCTGATCCATGACAAATTATGGTTTGTCATACCATCTGAACCACAAAGTATGGTTTGTTTCCAGATCAGGGTTCCAGATCAGAATTAAAGCCCAAGGGTGAATCAAGGCTCATTCATGTAAAATAACAGATAGGTCTTCATTATATTTGACTGTAGACATTAACTTAAATTCAGTGGTGATGAAAGGAGGGGAGGATTTCTGAGTGAGAGGGGAAGGACTGGAGGATGGAGCTAGCAATCCCAAAGCAGCCTCTTGATTTACAAGTCATTTTGTGTCATAACTTGTACATGAAGAAACACTTCTTTGGAATAGAGATTGTCTTTATTTGCATCTTTTATTGCATCAGAAACACTATCACCAGCCCTGAGACATACTGTCACTTTCTGATGTGGAAGGAGTCCATTCTTAGTCATATGGAACTAAAGATTTTGCATATTTTTAATAGAAATAAATTAGTCCAATAATCCAGTTCTTTTGTTTCAAACATGAGTACAGATGAAAACCCATATGGAAGTATCAGGAGATAGTGCAGCAGTATCACATGCATAAATTGCCCCTATAGTAAGGGCTAAAATAAATGTGCTGGGAAATCTTCCTAATGATTTCTAAAAGGGGAAGAGTAGCCAGGAAGTACAGCTTGTATTGAGGCTGCTCTGCAAGATGGCAGAGGGAATTCAGCCCTTCTCCTGTGCAGTTCTGCTGACTGAAATTGTTGCTTCCCAGCTATTATCCTGAATGTAGGAAAAAGGAATATTTTCCCTGTCCAGGGCAAATAACAGCACAGAGAGAGGGCTAGTTTTAATAAGCCTGACCCCTTTTCTCCCTCTTGACACTCATTATGTCCCTCCCTCTTGACACAGCATTGAGACCCAGAGTCTCAGTGAAAATTATTATTCAGTCCAAGATGTCCTACACAAATAAAATTGGGCAATGGAATAATGCAGGGGTGGCTAACGGTAGCTCTCCAGATGTTTTTTGCGTATAACTCCCATCAGCCCCAACCATTGGCCAATGGTTGGGGCTGATGGGAGTTGTAGGCAAAAACATCTGGAGAGCTACTGTTGGCCACCCCTGCCCTAGCTCCTTCATTTCCCCCCCCCCCTTCACATCTAAACAGTTGTATTCACTAGGAGTCATTACTGGTGGAGGTAGTGTTGCATATTCTGAAAATGGAGAACAACTGTTGAACAGCCAATAGTTTGTTTAGTGTGTTAGGGGGAAGTTCACTTCTTAATTGTAGTGTGTGTGTGAGTTTGTATGTGTGTGTGTAAAGTGCATGTCATAGCCAACTTATGGTGACCCCACCAAGGACTTTTCGAAGCAAGTGAAGCAGAGGCGGTTTGCCATTCCCTTCCTCTGTAGTCTTTAGCCTGGAGAGGAGATGACAGAGGTGATATGATAACTATCTTTACGTACCTGAAGGGCTGTCATATAGAGGAGGTAGTGGGCTCTCCTTCTTTGGAGGTTTTTAAACAGAGGCTAGATGGCCATTTGACAACAATGCTGATTCTGTGAACTTAGGCAGATCATGAGAAGGAGAGCAGGATAGGTTGCATCAGTGCTTAGTTCTTGCAGCCCTGTCTTACACGTCCAGGGAAATGCTGTTCACTTTGGGATCAAGCAGAAGTTTTTCTACAGGCTAGTTTTGCCAGGGATCCTGGAGAGGGAGGGGTTTTTTTTGCCATCTTCTGGGCTTGGAGCAGGGGAGATAATTGTGATAATTGTGTGTAGGGGAAGATAATTGTGAATTTCCTACATTGTTCAGGGGGGTGGACTAGATGACCCTGGAGACCCCTTCCAACTCTGTGATTCTATGATTCTTCCTTGGAGGGCTCATCTTCCAAGTATTGACTCTGCTTAGCTTCTGAGTTCTGATGAGATCAGGCTATACCATGCTGCCTTCCCTTTCCCTTTATTGTATTACCACATTTTAAAAATACCTTTCATAGTCTTATCCATTTCTATAGCTGCAGTGTATTTTTTCCATTATTGGGAGGGAAAATTTGAAGAACCACCTACATAGACTGCCAGAACTAGAATGCAAGCTTTTGTGGATTCCCAGTCCTGAATCTGTTTTAGACCAAACTACTTGGGGCTTGTTAAGTCTCTGGGATCCAGCAGAAGGTACCAAGCTATGAGGTCTTATCCAAGAACATTGTCTCCAATAACACTGAAAGGAGCAGACAAACAGAGAGGCCAAAAAAACATGAAACTTGATTTTTACAGAGTCCTCATATTAAAGGTCTTCCTGAGTTTTCACTCATAAAGATGGGATTCTCTCAGCTCTCTGGGGGTCTGGGACCTTGACCGGCTATCTAAAACACTTTGGCCCAAACTAGTTTGTATGTCTTGGCTGACATTTCATTTGGTTTTATTCCCTGTACTCTAAAAAAAGTGACCATTCCAAATCTTGTCAGCAAACACACTGCATTATCTGAGGGGACTCAGAAGGACCTAAACCATAAGGTGCTGAACATAACTGTGTTTATACTTGTAGCTTACAGTGACCTTTATTAACATATTAATTGGGATGGGATTTAAACAGGCTAAAAAATCTAGTCTGTACTGAAGAGCTGTCAATGCCTTTTTCAAATAATTTTCTAGAGTAAAAAACAACTTTCCATGAGGTTATTGCATTAATAAGGGCTCAAGAGGACAGGAAACTTTGGTCAAACAAAAGAACTTAGAAGAACAGAAATGGACTGTTGGCTGTTTTTTCTGCTCTGATTACCTCAGGTAATCCTGTCGCAAGGAAAACCTTCTTCTGAAACAAGGATGGGTTGTTAGAGTGAACAGGAGTAAGTGCATTTAGAATTTTAATAAAGAGTATAAATTGTCCACCACTGAGGACACTGCATGTATTAAACATGTATTAAAGCCTCAGTACCTTTTCTTTTTTTAGAACAGCAGTTTTGAAGGAGGTACTTGACAGTTAAGACGCAGTAGGGAGAGAGATACTAAATTATTTCCTTGCTTCCTACTCATTTCCCCTTCCCAAAGTTGGTTCTCTGACCTTTATTCAAAAGGCATGTTTAGCTTCTCCAATGTGTGGTGAAGGGAGTAGGGGAGAATGTTTTGGAGAAGAGAGACAGTAGATGGGAAAAGGGCTGAAAACTCCCTCAACTTGGCTGCATTCAGATGGCCAATTTGGCCTGACACATCCACCCCCCCATGCCCAGATTTAAAAGGCGTGTTTACATGTGTACATCTGGGCCCTAAGCCAGAAGCACACTCACCTCATCTCCCACTGCCTCAACTCCGCCTCAAATAGCTACCAGGTACTTCCCAGTGGCAAACTGCTGAAGCACTTGCATGGTGCGTTTCTGGGCCATCTGAATGCCTGAGGTGTACCATGCAAGTGCCTTCCAAAGCACGAGCTTCTCCAGTCACATGCATCTCATGCCTCTCTCGGCAGCCAGGCGTGCCTCAAACTGTACCAGCTTTATTTTTTTTAAGCCAAGAGGCTGCCACGGTGAGCTGCCGTCTGAATCCAGCCCTTACCACTTTTTTGCTCTCCATTAGTTCCTCTGTATCTGCTTTTCTAAAAGAAACAAAGACTGTAACGGTGGGAGGTTAGCCCCAAATGAGTCTGTGATTGAACTAAGACTTAAAACTCAGACCTCACATGCCCATGCCTGAGAGTGCAGTCCAATGAACTACTTGGGAGTAGTTCCCATTAAGTACAGTTGATCTTACACAGGTGTTTTCTCCCAGGACACCAAATATGCTTTTGAATCCCTATTAATTTTTTTCAGAAAAGAATGAAAAGTTATCTTTCCTCTGACTACAAAGGAGGGCCTGCAACTGCAGTAGGAATGGGATGGGAAGTTTGGCCTAGGTTTGTGAATAATGTTTGGAGCCAGCATGGGAATGTGGTGAACTCAAGCTGAGGTGCTGAATTGGTCTAGGGATAGGGCTTTGTTACACCTGCTGCGTTTTCTCTGCTCTAGGACTTGATAAATCTCCTTCCCTTCACCAAACCTTCAGCCTTGCTTTCCACTGCAAAGAACATACACAAGAAGGTCCTTTCATCTTGCCATATCCCCCTGCTGATTAATGTGAGGCAGTGTTCCCACATAGGCAGAGGCAACAGTATGTCGGCCATGTAATTAGGAGCTGGATAATGAATGCTTAGAGGCTATTCAGATAGCACTCCCACCTCCCTGCCGACCAAGGCTGTTTCTCAGCTGTGAAACCAACTGGAAGAAAGGGTGGCACAAATCCTATTGGCCCTATGCTTAATTGTGTTGGAAAGCAGGGCCTCATACTGCAAGAAAAAAATGGGACGGTGGGGGAGAACTGGACAAATAGATCTCTTTTAATACTGTAGGGCCAAACTTTCAGTTGTTGTTTTTAATGTGCTTGACCTTGTGGCCATAGTAGCTCTGAACATGTATATCCAGCATGTGCATTCTGTTTTGTTTTGTTACAGTTCATTAGGAGAAACCATCATAATAAGCAAAGGCTCTGCCTTCTCAGTAACCCAGAGCAAAGATGCTGCTGCTTAGTAGTCTTTGAAATGTGGGAAACAAGCCAGAGATACAATGGGGTTATTCTTTTTATGGGGCTTTACAGTTACACCACCGTTCATTCTCCAATTAGTAGTTGTAAAGGATTCTCTCCCTTCCTCCAGCCCTCTGTGCTCAGAGAAGGAAAATAATAATCTATTGGTGTAAATGCTGCTACCCTGGGTTGGCCAGAAGTCTGAGAGAAATGAAGCTCTGAAAGAAGTTATAAATTTGAGCTTCAGTCCAGAAGATTCTACTGCCAGGCTTTTCTCTTTAGTCCACATAACTGAATAGTTTCCAAGATGCTTTCTAATATATTTGTTAATTTAAAAAAATCACTCTTGAGTATGTAATGAATCTCAAGTATCCTGTTTACATGCATTTAAATTTGAGTGTAATCTCTGATTCAGCCATCCTGCTGGACAGGACTGAGCAAGTGATTTGGAATTTGAACATCAGATGTGAACTGGTACACAGTTATTCCAAGCAGAAAGATCCTTGGATTAGCACACAGGGTAAAAAAATAACCAATAACCTGTTCTGAAGGTCTGCTATGCTGCTGCATGGGTGTTGCGGATGGGTACCTGCATCCAAGCTATTTTTTTATCATAATGTAATAATAATTTTATAATATTAATGTGGAGCAGTGTTCCACATTACATTGTCCTCCAGTCGTCTATATTCCAGATTTGTCCATACTCATTTTATTTTATTTGGCCTCAGGGCAAGTAACAACATATTATAACACAATCATAAATTAATTAAAACAATTATAACAATTTTTTAAAACTCAGCTTTAAATTATTAATCATAGCAACAGTTGGCATATACTTACAGTATGCATAAAATTACAATTCAGGAGAATAATTTAGTTGTGTTCTCTGATGGACCCCCTGCTGCCCTCCTTTCTGGGGGAAAGCCAGGTAGGAGGGCACCTGGGGGCCCATCAGAGAGAGTTTTTGTTTTTCTCTGTCAAGGACCTTGGCCATAGGCCTGTTGGAACAGCTCTGTTTTGTAGGTCCTGCAGAACTGTGAAAGGTTCCACAGGGCCTGAATTTCAGCTGGGACAGAGTTCCGCCAGAACAGGGCCAGGGCAGAAAAAGCTTTGGCTCTGGTCGCTGCTAATCTGAACCAAGAGCTATCAGTAGGTCTTTATTCTGTGAGTGTAGTGCTCTTGTGGTGGTAGTGGGGTGTATACGAGGGCTGTAACCAGATGGACAGTTTGGTATAATATTGTTGCTGTTCCCTTATGGATTAAATGGGCTTATTCTATCTATCTATCTATCTATCTATCTATCTATCTATCTATCTATCTATCCCTGTGGCGCAGAGTGGTAAAGCTGCAGTACTGCAGTCTGAACTCTCTGCTCATGACCTGAGTTCGATCCCAACAGAAGCTGGTTTCAGGTAGCCAGCTCATGTTGACTCAGGCTTCCATCCTTCCGAGGTTGGTAAAATGAGTACCCAGCTTGCTGGGGGGAAAGTGTAGATGACTGGGGAAGGAAATGGCAAACCACACCATAAAAGTCTGCCGTGAAAACGTTGTGAAAGCAGCGTCACCCCAGAGTTGGAAATGACTGGTGCTTGCATAGGGGACTATCTTTACCATTTTTTGTCTGTCTATCTATCATCTGATTTTTAGCCTGCCCTTCCCATAGGACAGGTTCAGGGCGGGTTACAACAACATAAAAACAATCAACAGTAAAAACAATAAAAGACCACTTTAAAATCTAAATGACAATAGAGACTAAAATGGCAGGTTCTGCCTCACAGTCCAAGTCCAGCAGATCTTATAGCACTGGGATGGAATGAAGGGGGGAGGCCAGTAACAAGTGACGTCCACTGCCTCAGCTGAAAGCCTGGTGAAAGAGCTCTGTTTTACAGGCCCTGCAGAATTGGAGCAGATCCTGCAGGGCCCGGATCTCCAGAGGGAGCTCATTCCACCAGGCAGGGGCCAGGGCTGAAAAGGCCCTGGCCCTCTTTGAGGCCAGATGAACATCTCTGGGGTCAGGTATTACCAAAAGTTGTTGGGTCACTGATCATAACGACCTATGGGGCTCATACAGGGAGAGGCGGTCCCAAAGGTATTCTGCCCCTGTCCTTATTGGGCTTTAAAGGTAAGTACCAACACCTTGAACCGGATCCCGTACTCAATAGGTAGCCAGTGCAGGTCACACAGCATAGGATGGATCCGTGCCTGTACCGGTGACGATATCCACATCTGGAACCCATTTACCCGTCATACTCATCCTATCATATGATGAGTTGGATGAAGAGTAAGCAGCCACTGGAAAAAGTCAGGTGCTTACAGATGTCCATACATTCATCCCACATTTCCATATGTCTGAACTCTCCCAGTGCATGCTCAAAATGTTTCAGAAATGTGAACCTTTAATTCTGGTTTTGCCATTGTGATTTTTTTAACTAGTAGTACATGGGCACACACGTACATCCAAAAAATGTTTTCAAAAAAAGTCAACTTTTTTTTAAAAAAGATGACTAGACAACATGCTTCATGGATGATGCACAGCACTAATCTGATCAGTCAACCACGGAAGAAGCACATGGTGTGGCCAGATCAGGGTGAGAGTCTGATTGAAAAGCTCCATCACAAAATGTGACAGAGTAATTAGTGGCTCACCCAAACCTCACCACCCTTCCAGTCTGACCACAGCCCATGAAAGGCGTTCCCAGTGGTGTGCAGGCCCCAGACCATGTAGGACTTTAAAGGTCAAAACCAACACCTTGAACCTGATCTGGTGTTCAGTCTGGAGCCAATGCAGCCGGCGGAGCACCAGCTGGATGTGGACTGTAGCTGGAGTTTTAGCAAGTACTTGCACCACTACATTCTGGACGAGTTGAAGTTTCCAGGTCAGTTTCAAGGGTAGCCTTGTATACAGTGAGTTAAAGTAGTCTAGTCAAGAGGTTACCATTGCATGGATCACTGAGGCTAGGTCAGGGCGGGATAGGATGGGGGCAAGTTGCCTGGCTTGGTGTAGGTGTAAGAACACCAGTCTGGCAATGTTTGTGATCTGGGCTTCCATTGAGAGGGAGGCATCCAGAATCACACCCAGACTCTTCAGTGCTGGTGGCTGGTGTTAAAGACACTTTGCCAAAAGTCAGGAGTTGGCACCCCAAACCCAAATCTTCCTGACTCAGCCACAAGATCTCCATCTTTGCTGGATTCAGTTTCAGCCAGTTTTGCTTCAGCCATCTCACCACAGCCTCCAAGCCCTCTGCCAGATTTTCTGCAGTAGAACCTGGATGGCCCATCCATCAACAGATATAGCTGGGTGTCATCATACTGGTGACAATCCAGCCCAAATCTTTGCACCAACTGGGTGAGGAGAAGCATGTAGATGTTAAATAACATGGGGAGAGAATAGTCCCTTCGGGACTCCACATACCGAAAGGTGTCATAGTGAAATCCTTCCCCTAGCATCACCTTCTGTCCCTGACCTTGGAGAAAGAGACAACCTACTTCAAGGTTGTCCCACATATCCTCATGTTGGCAAAGGCAGTGGGTCAATAGATCGTGATTGACCATGTCAGGGGCCTGCTGTCAAGTAATAACAGTAGTGTGAAGATCATCTGTGAAGGCGACCATTGCTGTTTCCATCCCACCATTCAGGGTGGAAGATGGATTGGAATGGATAGGTCATCCAAAACAGATAGGGCAGATAGGTCATCCAAAAACTTGGAGCTGTTCTGCAGCCACTATTTCAACCACCTTACTCAGATGGAGAGCCCACCTCCTCCCAAGGAAGCCTGTTCCACTGAGGAACCACTCTGTCAAGAAGTTCTTCCTAATGTTGAGCAGGAAACTCTTCTGCTTTAATTTCAACCTGTTGGTTCTGGTCCTACTTTCTGGGACAACAGAAAACAATTCTGCACCATCCTCTATATCAGCAATTCTCAACCTTTTTTGGCACCAGGGACCGGTTTTGTGTAAGATAATTTTTCCACAGACCGGTGCGGGGGGGGGGGGAGAGAATGGTTTTCGGGATGATACAATTGTGCACTTATTTTGGTGTGGTGGTTAAGTGTGCAGACTCTTTTCTGGGGGAACTGGGTTTGATTTCTCACTCCACCACTTGCAGCTGCTGGAATGGCCTTGGGTCAGTCATAGCTCTCGCAGAGTTGTCCTTGAAAGGGCAGTGTCTAGGGAGAGCTCTCTCAGTCCCACCCACCTCACAAGGTGTCTCTTGTGGGGGGGGGGGAAGATAAAGGAAATTGTGAGCCACTCTGAGATTAGGAGTGGAGGGCAGGATATAAATCCAATGTTGTCGTCTTCGTCTTCTCCTTATTATTATTATTACTAATACTACTATTACTACTACATTGTAATATATAATGAAATATATAATATATAATACAACTCACCGGCCCGGTTGCTAACAGGTCACAGACCGGTACTGGTCCACAGACCGGGCGTTGGGAACCCCTGCTCTATATGACAGCCCTTCAAATACTTGAAGATGGTGATCATATCACCTCTCAACTGCCTCCTCTCCAGGCTAAACATGCCCAGCTCCTTCAACCTTTCTTCATAGGACCTGGTCTCCAGACCCCTCACCATCTGCGTTGCCTTCCTCTGGACCCATTCCAGCTTGTCTATATCCTTCTTAAAATGTGGTGCCCCAAACTGAAACACATACTCCAGGTGAAGTCTTACCAGAGCAGAGTAAAGTGATACCATCACTTCATGTGATCTGGACACTATACTTCTGTTGATACAGCCCAAAATTGCATTTGCCTTTTTAGCCACTGCATCACACTGTTGACTCATGTTCAGCGTATGATCCACTAAGACCCCTAGATCCTTTTCGCACATACTACTGCTAAAACAAGTCTCCCCCATTCTATAACCATGCATTGGATTTTTCCTACCTAAATGCAAAACTTTACTTTTATTCCTGTTAAAATTAATTTTATTGGTTTTAGCCGGGTTTTCCTGCCTGTCAAGGTCATCCTGTATCCTGTTTCTGTCTTCTACTGTATTTGCAACCCCTCCAATTTAGTATCATACTTCTTCGATTACTTCTGAGACTAGGATCTGGAGACCCAGATTTAAATCCTGACTCTGCCATGAAGTTCTCTGGATGACCTTGGGCCAATCACATACTTTTAACGTATCCCACCTCACAGGGTTGCTGTGAGGGTAAATGGAAGATGTGGGAAAATATATGCCATCCTCAGTTCCTTGATAGAAAGGTGGGATTATAATGTTCTAAAATCTAAATAAATAAACAACATCATAAAAAACACAACATAATAGCATTAATAGTAGAGTTCTGTTAGTCAGTGGAACTTTAAGCCAGTGACTAGTTTCAGATGTATTATGTGGAACAACCCATTCGGGATTTCACAAATTTCAGAACATCGCATGGTTTAATTGATCTCCTATAAAAGTGTGTCAATCTTTTCCTTGCAGTGTTAACCGCACCCCCTGTCCTTTCTTGTTTTTATTGAATGTCTAGTCCAAGGAATTATTCTTGGGGACTGGAAAGTTTGCTCACCACATGTAACATTTTAGTTTGCTCTATTAAAAGGGCATTATGCTGGTTATGTTGGTTTTGGATAGCCAAAGTAGTCCAGTTTTTCCATAATATATTTCCTAATATTGTACATTTGCTTTGCTTAATTTTATTCCATACTTATGCTTAATAAAAGCTCAACTCTATTGGAAAACCAACAACAGTCAAATTCTTTTTTTTAACAAAAGAACAGTAATTAGGCAAGTTCCTTGTCTAGTGTGCAGTGATGTCCTCTGCAGTGTGTCATCAATACTTGGTGCTTCTAGGCAGCAAAAAACAGAGCAGAGTCTAGCATGTCCCTGACCTGTCCAGGGGGACAAAACAGAAGATCTTTTGTTATATTTGTTTATATAGTGACTCACTCTGTAGTAACTGTGTTAAAGTCCACTTAGAAATAAAGAGAACAAAAGGCCTCCTGTTAGTACTGGACATTTGCCTCTTAAGATATCATAGAAAGGATCTTTTTAAAAAACTGCAGCAGGATGCAGGAAGCCACAAGCTTATGGGAACATAGCAGTACTTTGGAAAGGAAAACACAGCCTCTGACTTTCATCTGCAGACTTCTCCTTTCATTCCCCCTCCCCCAGCTTCTTTACCGCCTGCTGAAACTGAAAGAATCTGAACCCTACATTTCCATACCTCATGGGCTTCTGAAGAGAAAGGAAAAACATAGAGCTTGGATCCTCAGATGCTGCAAACCTCAGAGACTGAGGGAGGCTGTTGCTTTGTATGGCCTGTTGATTTTTGCCTTTTTTTGCACATCTACACTGTTGTATTTAGATTAGATCCAAATCCCCAAACCCCTTTACTGCACAGAAGATTCATCACTGCAAGATGCCACTGTCACAGAATTATGATAGCATCAATTGATTCTAATGTATTGAGCCCAAAAGGCTTTCTACAAGAGTTCGATATCCTGTAAGGAGGAAGTAACTCTGGGAATATGTGCGTTCTGTTTACCTAAAATATTAGAATAATGGCTAAATTTTCATATTTGTTGTTTCTCTTTAAATTGGCTTCTATAGTCCATTCATGGGAATGCAGAATATTTGCTAGACTTTCTTTTCCAACCTGAACTGCTTCTATCACCTCTCTAGACCTTAGGAGAAGGAAATATTTCCCTGTGTTCAGTCCATATGGTGATTCCTTTGGGAGCTTGGCATACACCCAGTAAAGCCCCTAAAACTGCGTTTGTTTTCTTTTTTGACTGCCAGAGACCAGCTACTAAGTTTCGTGTAATTCCAAATTTCGGCTATAAAGTCAAAGAGAACATGCATGAGGGCAGGCTTGTGGTTTTTAAAGACTACCCAGAAATTTGCCTTTCACTTTTATTTTTCTTATGAGGCAGGAAGTAGGATTTGGGGATATTATGCATAGGACTTTGCCCCCCCCCCCCCAAAAAAAGGCAGAAATTTTCTCTGCCTGAGGGTGGACTTAGATTTGCTTTTGAAATTCTTCTCTTTCTTTGTAAAGGATCCTGCCATATCTCCAGAGTTTGGGATATGATATTCAATAAGTGCAAATGCAGGGGGGAAATTGAGAATTAGGCAGGGAGAGTCTTTAGATCTGTTGAGTGCTGAAGGTAGCCAGCCTTAACTTATAGCAGCAGTTGCCAATGTCTATGTAGGGCCAGAAGTTTTCTCTGACCCCGGCTTATAGCTTCCCATATGAGAATGCTATGCTCAGTTAATTCTTGCCAGGGAAAGCAAATGGGACCAAACTCCCATAATATTAGATCCTCTGTGCTTCATTGCCCCCACTAATAATGGAGAGCATATGTAAATAACCAATCATAGGAGGACTGGAGCTTTAACCTTTCTTTCAATTCACCATCACCATGCTCTTTTTATTTTTTTAATGCACATTTTTGTGCAGCACCATTTGCCATCTCAAAATAGCGACTTTTTCATTGGAAAGACAATTCCGTGCTAAAAACCACAGTGGCCAAACCATCATGTGCTAACCATCAATGAATCAGCAAGCATGGATATCCACTCATTAGTGATTCCATAATAACAAACTAAGGACTATACAGAGAAGGGGAGGTAAATACACATTCATAAAGTCTGAGAAAATTACAACCAAAGAAAATGTTGGGGCAGAAAGGCTAAAGGAAAGAAGGCAACAGACCGGTGCTGTGCTGTGTTGTGTTTCTCATAGATACAATTAGATTTTTGCTTGCATTTCTGAATTAAAGCTGGAACTGTATACTCAAGAATTTTCAGTGTTTGCTGAAGTTGTGCCACATACAAGGTTCTAGCTGCCTTTTCATTAACTCTTAATTCCCTGCCAAACCTCTCTGAGTTTGATGCTGACATGCGCAAAATGCCATTTGTGATGGGGAAATGGAAGCTATCACATAAGCAGTCTCCAGCTTCAAGTCTCCAGCATCTTGCATAAGAGCCAGACTATCTATCTATCTATCTATCTATCTATCTATCTATCTATCTATCTATCTATCTATCTATCTATCTATCTATCTATCTATCTATCTATCTATCTATCTATCTATCTATCTATCTATCCTGACAGATCATCATGCCCAGCCCAAACCCCTGAACCTAAAAACCCAGAAACCGGGGTGTGCATTCCTTCCATGACATCAATGCCCACTAAGAAGGTATTTTTAGAAATTTGACCCCTAAATGAGTGAAAGGGGTAAAATGTGTATTTCAAATGGGGTAAAGCTTTGCTGTGTGCCTGGCAGCCTGCTGCCTGATTCCATCCCCTCCTCTCTGATTGGTCAGGTGTGGAGCTCTGTGTTCTGAGGCTGGAAATCAGTTAAAGGAGACTGCAGACAGTTAACACACACACACACACGATTGCTCAGCTGTGCAGCTCTGTATTCTGAAGCAAACATCACTTAAACTGCAGACAGTTGAACACAGTTGCTCTTCAGGGAACTTCTGTCTTCTGTGTAATAACATCAAGATTCCTGAATAAGCATTTTCCATAAAAGTCAGTATGGCAAATGACTTAATAAATGCTCATAGGGTCAATGACCTTTCTAGAAGTCATTTCAATGTATGCCTCCCTCATGAACCCAAGCAAGTGTCCACCACATCACCTCCACGCATGATGTGACTGATGAGGCAGACAGCACACTAGCTCTGGGTACCATGATACACAAATGCAAGTGTTGTAATGCCCTCAGGTGGAAGGAGGAGCCTGTTGGCAAGTGTTGCAGCAATGGCAAGGTGCAACTCCCCCCCCCCCCTTTCAAATCTCTGCCTGAGCCTCTTTACACCCTGCTCCTGGGCAGCCACCCCAAGCACATCCATTTCATGGACCTTATGTTCATAAGTACAATGGATGCTTCAACATGACATCATTCAGGGCCAAGCAGATTCTATGAGATGACTTCATACCCACCTTCAAAGTTCAGGGACAGGCATATCACTTGTTTGAAAGTTTGCTGCCAGCACCTCAACACGAAGCCCAATGGAGGGACGGTGGCTCAGTGGTAGAGCATCTGCTTGGGAAGCAGAAGGTCCCAGGTTCAATCCCTGGCATCTCCAAAAAAGGGTCCAGGCAAATACGTGTGAAAAACCTCAGCTTGAGACCCTGGAGGGCCGCTGCCAGTCTGAGAAGACAATACTGACTTTGATGGACCAAGTGTCTGATTCAGTATAAGGCAGCTTCATATGTTCATATGTTCAATTCCTGCAAATCTGTTTCATTGGTGAGGATGAAAAGGAACTGTGCTTGAGGTGCAGTAACATTCCTGACATCAAACAGGGATTGGTCAAACAACTGCAGAGGATGCTACATGACGTCAACAGCTACATAGAGGACCTGAAGACCACCCTGGACATGGTACCTCCTACTTCCCATCCTACAAGTTTCTCTTCAAAGTGGGGGTTGTAGTGATGCTGCTACAGAACCTCAACCCACCCAAACTCTGCAATGGCACCAGACTGCAAGTGAAGACACTCTACAGGAATGTCATTAGGGTCACATTGCTCACTGGCAGTGCTCGGGGGAGGGGGGGTCAGTGTTTATACCATGCATATTACTCATACCATAGGATAACCACTTTGAGTTCAGGAGGCTGCAGTTTCCCCTCAAGGTCCGTTTTACTATGACCACCACCAAGACTCAGAGGCAAGAATTCACCCAACAGAAGATTGCTTCTCACAGGGGCAGTTCTACGTGGCCTGCTCCAGAGTGAGCACACCCAGCAGCCTGGTGATCCTAGCACCTAAAGGCAAAACAACCAATGTGGTCTACAAAGAGGTCCTTCAGTAGAGGAAAAAAAGTTGTATGCATTTTTCACTACATTTTTAAACTACAATCTCTTTTCTATTACTTCAACAAATATTGCATTTCAAAATTCACTTCACATGTTTTCTCCATCAACATGCTTCACATTATTCAAACACCTTTGTGAAGGTCAGCTATTATGCTATTATATTACAAAACCAATTCCAAAAACAAAACACCCTTCCTACAACACAAAAACATTTTATATACACAAAAGTATTCTAACTGGGCTAAAGGTAGTTAAATATCATAGCGAAGCACAGGTTTCATGCTAGTTACAACATATTGAAGTCCCCTGCAGCCATTTTACATCTGCAAGTTCCTAGTGGGAACTCCATTCAAAAGCACTGTGGGGACCCAATTCAGATTGGGAGTGCAGCACAAAGGGAAGTACTGGAAGACATACCCTGATGCAAGCCATTTATAGTGTGGGGAAATGAGAAAGGAAGAGGAGAGGAGTATAAATGGGAAAATGTGTGTTGATTTCAGTTCCATGTATTGAGGCATTGTTCAGCAGAGAAAGAGAGCCAAAGCCTTCATGATAAAGGTGAAGTTTGAAGAGAGATATGACTAAAGTGAGAGGGGTATTCTAATAGGCCAATCTATGCAAAGGATCAGCAGGAGCCAGACTATTGCAAGTGTGCAGCTGCATGGTGCATTCTCACAGCACCTGCCATCACTTTAGCTTAAATTTTAGGATTTAAAAAATGTTGATTGATTGGTTGCTCAGGAAAGTTGTTTACATGAAAGTGTATGGCCTACCCATGAACCCAGGTGACAAAACTCGGAATCAGTTCTGATCATGATAAATGCAACTGATTGTGCAGGTACAAATCAGACTTCACTGCAGGTCATTTACGCAGTCTACTGTGCAGGTGATAGAATTGCAAGGCAGAGCCTAGCATCTGGTAGAAGTGTTTGGAAAAGACCCATGGGATATATATATATATATATATATATATATATATATATATATATATATATATATATATATTTTAAATGCAGCCTCATGTACTTATGGGATATTTTTTTAAAAAAAAAACCCTGCAGCCTCATGTACTTACTAGAAGTGGCAAAGGGTAGCTCTAGGAACCACCATAATCACTAGTAAAACTATAGTGTTCCCAGCAATTACTAGAGCTACTTCTTGTCACTTCTGGTAAGAACCTCTGGGAAGTACACAGAGCTGCATTTCTTGAAAAGCTACATAGGGGTAAAATGACAGGACATGGGAAAAGGGGATGCTCTGCCCAGGCCCATAGCCAGGAAATTTTAGTTGGGGGAGTCCATGGAAAAAATTTGGGGGGAGGGCCCCCCTCTGTTGACCCCCACTCTCTCCACCACCACTGCTCTGGCAGCCCCTGATCTCCCCGCTGCTCTGGTGGCCCCTGCCCCCCTCCATGGTGCTTCCCCCTCCCTCCCACTCACTCACCTGGTAAAGCAGTGAAGTGCGGGCTCTTGAGGCTCTTTCAAGGCGCCCAAAGCCCCGCGCCAAGGCCAGTGGTTCCTATGCCAGCTTCCCAGCGTGCTCAGCATGTTCAGCGCTGGGATGGCCAACGCTGAACTTGCTGAGTGCTCCGGAAAGCTGGCATAGGAATCGCCGGCCTCAGGGCACCTTGAAAGAGTCCCAGGAGCCATGCTTCACCGGGTGGGTGGGTGGGTTGGTGAGTGGGAGGGAGGGAAGAGGAGGCGCTGCACGGAGGGGAGCGGGGGCTGCCAGAGTGGCGGGGAGATCGGGGGCCACCAGAGAAGTGGCAGCGAAGAGAGCAGGGGCTGCCAAAGCTGTGGGGATAGGAGGGGCCATAAAGGTCAAAGGGGGGATTTGATGGGGAGGCCGTGCCCCCCCATGGCTATGGGCCTGGCTCTGCCCTTCATCCCCATCACCCAGGACTTAGTAGCCCTAAGATACAAAGAAGGGACAAACTATCAGTGATCTGTGCTTGAATAGAAGGCTGCTTTTGTGACCTAATGAGTGCCCTGAGGTCTACATGGCATTTTCTCTTGTGATTGCGAAGACTGAATTTACTGACAATAAGTGCAAAAGTGGCCACAATTTGCAACACATAAATAACATTTTACCTATTAAATGGTAAAATGACTAGGTTTACACAACCTAGCACAAACATGACTAAACTAGAATCAAACTTTTACACAGAAAAAGGGGTAACTGATTCAAAATAAGTGGTTGAATGGTGCAAAAAAAAAGCAACTCTGACATTAAATTGATACAAGTGGTAACCTGCAAGAACTTGCAGAAGGCATATCATTTCCCCCTCCCTACTATTATCTGTTCCCCTTTTCTGAAAGCTTTTCCTCTCTCCTTCACCAGCCTCTACCTAGGAAAACTATGCCCCAGTTGTGTGATGCTGGCCTAGGATTGCCAGGTGCCGACAATGCGCCAGCAGAGGGTGGGAGAGAACCTTCCAGGAGTGAAGCAGGGCTCTGTGTAACATCCCCAATGTGATGATGTTGTGTGGAAATGGCATCATCATGTTGAGGGCATCACATGGCAACACTCTGGTTTTGGGGCAAAACTCTATAGTAAACTTAGCATCAAACCATAGAGTTTTGCCCCAAAACCAGAGCATCACCGCACAGCGCCCCTGATGTGACATCACTTCCATGTGACATCATGTTTGTGGTGTTGTATAGCGACATCACTGTTTGGGGGCAGGGTTTCTTCTGCTGACCAGCTGGCTGGCAGTGGGCAGACACCCCAAAAACCAGGGGTTCCCTGCTGAGAACTGGGAAATAACAAACCAAAAGCCGAAGGGCACACAACCTATATTGCTGCAAACACTTGTATACAAGACTTATACAAAAAACTTATATGAATTCATGAATGCATTTAATCCTGCATGCTGACTCAATAAAAATACTTGAAACAGTTCATAAAGAGCAGTTGCTCCATTTCACAATGACCCTTGAGGACACACACAAATTAAAGAACAATTTCTAATGGCTCCGTAGAGCTCCCAATATTGATCTGCAGTCTAGAAGAGTCCAAAGTCCCTTACATGGAGGTCTTGCGCAACAGGACATCGGTAAGACCCCATTTCCCGGAATCGCTTCCTCAGGCGCATGTGTGCTCCGAGCTACATGTTTCAAGAGACACTGCTGCTTTTACAACACTCTCGTTGAGCCCAGCACGGACCACTGGCATCTCCAAATGCTCACCTGTTGCACAAGACCTCCACATAAGGGACTTTGGACTTCCTCTTTGGATGGTGTGTCTGCGTCTTTAAGCCTGAAGGGGAGGTGGGGGAGGAGGCAGAACAACATGGCTGTGAAAGGAGCCCAGACCCCGTTTGTTGCACAATCCTTGCAGAGGTCGTTTGCATAGGTAAACTTGAATCTTTGGTTGCCCTGTGTTACTGTGAAAAACTCGAAAGTTCAGCAACTCGTGAGTAGAGGTGCCAATCCCCAGGTGAGGGCACGAGAGCCCCAGTTTGGAGGCCCTCCAGAGCTTCAGGGTCATCAGAAATGGGGGGGGGGAATGTCTGCTGGACCATAGGGTACAATGGAGAATTAATCCCAAAGTATCTGGGGCTATTTTGAGGTAGATGTACCAAATTTTCAGCGTAGCATCTCATGAGTCTCCTCAAAATGCTCTCCAAGTTTCAAAAAGATTGAACCAGGGGATCCAATTCTATTAGCTCCAAAAGAAGTTGCCCCTATCCTTCATTATATCCTTCATTATTTCTAATGTAGGGAAGGCATTAAAAAGGTATGTGGTCCCCTTAAATGTGATGGCCAGAACTTCCTTTGGAGTTCAGTTGTGCTTATCATAACTGGCTCCACCCCCAAAGTCCCCAGATATTTCTTGAATTGGACTTAGCAACCCTGAAGCAACCAAAGGTTCAAGTTTACCTTTCCTATGCAAACGACCTCTGAAAAGATTGTGCAACCAACAAAGTGTCTGGGCTGCTTTCACAGCCACTGGGAGCAGCCATGTTGTTCTGCCCCCACCCCCATTCAGCCTTAAAGACACAGACACACAATCCCAAGAGGAAGCCTTTCCAAATAGAGTCTGGCGCCACCAGAGGTGGAAAAGCACATGTTGGCTGTGGGGGTAAGGCTTCCCCCCGCTGGCCAGCCGACTGGGAGAAGGAGGAGCATGGGAAAGCAGGAGAACCTTCAGGTAGAACCTGGAGAGCTCTCAGAATTACAACTGATTCTGAGACAACAGAGATCTGTTCCTCTGGAGAAAGTGGCTCCTTTTGAGAGTGGACTTTAGGGCATTATATCCAGCTTTTTTTAAATATATACTTTTAAAATAAGTTTGTTTGTTTATTGCAAATAGTGTGGCCAGATCGTCCCGGTCACCCTGGAAAGTCCCGCTTCTGGCCGCAAATTCCCGCCTCCCGGGCTGGCTATACCGGGACCATTAGAGATCCCGGTTTAGCCAGCAAGAAAAGCCGTTGGGCCGTGCGCGCGGGCGGGGAAGGCGGCGAGTGAGGGAGGGAGCATCCCTGCGCGTGCACACGGCGATTGCCGGTGGTGTGGCGGGCTCTGCGCATGCGCGGGGCCAGGAGAGTGGGCGGCGTAGGGCCCGCCACACCGCCGCCAATCACCGTGCGCACAAGCAGGGACGCTCCCTCCCTCACTTGCCGCCTTCCCCATGCGCGCGGCCCACCGGCTCCTCTCGCTGGCGTAGGGCCCCGGCGGCGGTGGCGGAGGGGGAGGCGGTGGAGAGGCTGCCGCTGGAGGCCCGCGGGGGGAGGCGGTGGAGGCGGCAGCGGTGGCCGGAGCGGGAGGCAGGCCGGCGGCGCCTGCGGCAGCGGCGTGGCAGGAGGCCCCAGGTCGGTGGGCTCGGCCGCCTCCTCCTCAGCCGCCGCCAGCCCCGCCAGCAGCACCAGCCGCCGCTGCGCCTCCTGGCCAGCCCGCCCGCCCGGAGGGGAGGCCGCGACCCGCGCCTTGGAAGAAGGTAAGCAGGCAGGGAGGGAGGGGGCCAAAAGCGGGGGGGCGGCTGGCGGGAGGGGGCGGCCTTCCTTCCTTCCTTCCCTCCCTCCCCCCTTCCCTCCCTCCTCCCTTCCTTCCTCCTTCCTTCCTTTGTTCCTTCCTCCCTCCTTCCCTCCTTCTTTCCTTCCTTCCTTCCCTCCCTCCCTCCCTCCCTCCCTCCTTCCTTCCTTCCTTCCTTCCTTCCCTCCCTCCCTCCCTCCCTCCCTTTCTCCTTCCTTCCTTCCTTCCCTCCCTCCATCCTTTCTTCCTTCCTCCCACCTCCCTCGGACCCCTTCCCCCCTCGGCGGGGCAGCCGCAGCCAGGCCGCCGGCTCAAGCTCGGAGGCCAAGGCGCCCCGCCCCGCCCTCCCTGCAGGCCCGGCGGCCTGGCTGCGGCCTCCCCGCTGAGGGGGGAGGGGGTCCGAGCGGCGAGGAGGCCGAGGCGCCCCGCCCTCCCTGCAGTCCCGGCAGGAGCAGGCCGGCGGTGGCGGCGGCGTGGCGAGAGGCCCAAGGTCGGTGGGCTCGGCCGCCTCCTCAGCCGCCGCCAGCCCCGCCAGCAGCAGCAGCCGCCGCCAGCCCCGCCAGCAGCAGCAGCCGCCGCTGCGCCTCCTGGGCAGCCCGCCCGCCAGGAGGGGAGGCCGCCACCCGCGCCCTGGAAGAAGGTAAGCAGGCAGGCAGGGAGGGAGGGGGCCGAAAGCGGGGGGGAAGCTGGCGGGAGGGGGCGGCCTTCCTTCCTTCCTTCCTTCCTTCCTTCCTTCCTTCCTTCCTTCCTTCCTTCCTTCCTTCCTTCCTTCCCTCCTTCCCTCCCTCCTTCCCTCCTTCCCTCCCTCCTTCCTTCCTTCCTTCCTCCTTCCTTCCTTTCTTCCTTCCTTCCTCCCTCCTTCCTTCCCTCGCTCCCTCCCTCCTTCCTTCCTTCCCTCCTTCCCTCCCTCCTCCCTCCCTTCCGTCCCTGTGGCATCGGTCCCATCGTTGTGGGACCCAGGGGGCCGGCGCAGCGGCCCGCTGAAGCAGCCTGTCGGTCACTTCCGGGTTCCTGTCCTGCATCTCGACCTGTGTTATTAGTGACAGGCTGCTTCGGCGGGCCGCTGCGCCGGCCCCCTGGGTCCCACAACGATGGGACCGATGCCCCAGGGACGGGCTCGAAACACTCTATAACCCCTCAAAAGAACAGCAGTCTAGCTCGCTTCCCCCGAGCCCTGCCGCCATAAGCCTCAAGGGGGCTCATTTTGCGGCATCTCCCGGCGAGAGGGTGGCACCCGCACGGGACACATATCAAATGAAAGAGGGGGCGCAGGGCTATCAGAAACAGCTGGCGGAGGGAGTCGGGAGACCACCCCACTGGGGGATCCACACCCCGAAAGTGATGAAGGTGGCGCAGATAGAGCCAACAGAGCAAACAGGACAAAATAAATAGGCTGCATTATGCAGCACAGTCTCACTGGAATCTCACTGGAATCTGACTGGCTTCTCAGCGTGGAACCCGTTCTCTCTAGTCTTCTCACTTTGAAAAAAGTAAAAAAAGAGTTTTATTTAACTTTATTTCCCCCTTTCCCTCTCTATAAATAATCTTGGTGTTTTCGGCGGTGATATTTGGGGGATTTTTGGAGACGTCACAGGAAGTGCTGTGAAGTCACTTCCTGCTTCCGGCAGGTGGCACGGGGGAAATGATGTCACAGGAAGTGATGTCACTTCCTGCTTCCGGCAGGTGGCACGGGGGAAATGATGTCACAGGAAGTGGTGTCACTTCCTGCTTCCGGCAGGTGGCGTGGGGGAAATGTCACAGGAAGTGATGCCACTTCCTGTTTCCGGCGGTGGCATGACGTCACCAGAAGTGACATCACTTCCTGTTTCCGGCGACGCGCGCACTCTGCGTGCGCACACACACATTCCTTCCCCCCTCAAGGTGTCCCTGGCTGGCCTGCAGATATTATGGCCACCCTAATTGCAAACCTTGGGCATTTTCCAGGTTTCTATAAAGATCTGTCTTGCCCAGGTCCAGTCACTGGATTTAAGTATCCTCAAATTTGGCTGAATTCACTATTAACGTAAGCACAGCAGCCAAAAATAAATAAATAAACATACATGCAAATACTCTATCCTTGGAGAAAAATCTTCAGGGTGGAAAAATTAGGCCCAGCCAGCCAAGGACACCTCCAGTGTGGTTACAGAGTTATTCATATAATAATGAGGTTAAAACTGCTGAACACAACCTAGCTCCTCCCCTCACACTTCAAGTTGAGGTCCTTTCCTAAATCCTTTAGAGTTACGCTGCAAGCAAACCATGATTTTGTTCTTCATGAAATGTATCTAAACCATTGCAAACTATCTGAACTAATTACCAAATCAATTCTTAAGGTAGGTACCTGAATCAGAAAGCTTGACAATACTGCTGAACTGGAAACTGAATCCAAATTTTTAATAGTTTGACTCCCTACCTTAAGGAAAACCTTGCATCTTGAACAATTCAGTTCAGTCCTCAGTTGTTGCAATTCTGCAGGGCCTGTAAAACTGAGTTGTTCTGCCAAGCCTTTAGTTGAGGTGGTGGGCATCACTGACCATCAATGTGGCCTCCCTCATTTGTTGCAATTCTGCAGGGCCTGTAAAACTGAGCTGTTTTACCATCAATGTGGCCTTTCTGTCACATACTGGCTCAATTAGGATTGTTGTGATCACTACTATCTTTTTAATGATTTATTGTTCAGCCACGGCCTAGGTTTTTGAATGATGCCATCTGAAATTGTAATTCTTGAACTTTAACTGTGAATTGGTTTGTTTTATTTTATATTTTGTTTTATTTTGGAATTGTTTTATCTCTGATGTGACCCACCCTGAGCCCATTTGGGAAGGATGGGATATAAAGGAAGGAAGGCACGCCCAGAGAACCAGTTTGGTGCAGTGGTTAAGAACAGTAGACTCTAATCTGGAGCACTGGCTTCGATTCCCCACTCCCCCACATGAAGCCAGCTGGGTGACTTTGAGTCAGTCACAGCTCTTTCAGAGCTGTCTCAGTCCCGCCCCCCAATACATCTAGTTCTCAACGAAATAACTAACTCTTAAGGCTGCCAGACAGTCTTTGGATCTCCTGACTATATTACACACAATGTCATACGATAACTATATTAATTATAATTATACCCCACTTTCCTCTGTCCTAAGGAGTCTCAAAGCAGCTTGCAATCTCCTTCCCCCACAACAGGCACCTTGTGAGCAATCCTCCCTCTAAGCTGTGGAGTCTTGTGAGCAAAAATTCTGCTTCGTGAGCTACTGGCTGTAAGTTGTGAGCTACTGCATAAGTTAATTTGCTCTGGGGCTGTTTTTCCTGAGCTAAGACAAAAATTTGTGAGCTGGAAGCTAAAAAATTGTGAGCTACCTCGCACTAACTCGGAGGGAATACTGCTTGTGAGGTAAGTGTACTGAGAGAGTTCTGAGATAAACAGTGACTGGCCCAAGGCCACTCAGCAGTCTTCATGTGTAGGGGAGTGGGGAATCCAACCTGGTTCTCCAGATTAGAGTCTGCTGCTCTTAATCGCTACACTACACTGGCAGCACAGCCATAGCAAGTGCTCAAGCCTGAGCTATCTGATATTTCCTGTGACATGAATTGTGACCATCTACAGCCCTCCTCTATATTCTGTGGTGGTGTAATTTGTTTCTTTTGTTTTAGATAAGGTGAGTGCTTCCTTGGTGTAGCAGTCCAGTGAGAGAAGCATTCTTTAGACATTAAAAAGAGAAGAATACCAATATGACCTCTCTTTATTTAAAAAAAAATATTTCACTTACATTTTAAGGCCTTGTGCTCCCCTTATTCCATAAAGGAGTGCAGTACTAGCCTGACTTTTATTATATAAAGTGTCATACATCAGTATGCCTGATCTCTCTTTTTCCACCAATTCATTGACTGAATTATTGCACTTGGAATCAAAGGTCTTTGGAGCACATAGCTGCAGAACATCTAGTGTAAGCCCTGGATGTTCAAACTGTGGATGGGGTCTTCAGTTAACCAGATAGGCATGCAAGTAGGACCTCTTCCTGAACAACTCAGTATTTAAAACTGCTGAAAGAGAAGATGGTTGGTAGGGAGGATCTGCCTGTCCTAAAAACTTGTTTTCTGTATCATATAGCCTTGATATTCCATGGAAATTCTTGGAGCATAACAGCCTTTGAGGAATTGAATCTGTTGTCATTGCTGTAACAAATGTGAGATATCTGCCTTGCAGACAATGGGCTCAATTGATGCAATGAAGGAGTTGTTTTAGCCCTCAGCTTTTTCCCTGAGCTGTGGATGAGCTTTGATCAGCTGCTGGTTTTCTAGCATGTAATCTGAGACCCTCACTCAGGGCTGTTAGAAGCATATATAACTTGTTCAAGGCTAAGAGGGCAGAAGGCCAGATACAGAATGCTCTAATAGGGGTGACAGGAGCCTGGAGTTTACAGCCAAGGTCAGCGATGCTGGAACGGCCTGTCTTCAGCTAGAGCCATTAAATGGCTGATGAGTTCAAATTTGCTGTTTCCTTCCCAGCTGAAAAGAATAATGCTGTAGACAC
Source organism: Heteronotia binoei (assembly GCF_032191835.1). Classification (NCBI taxonomy): domain Eukaryota; kingdom Metazoa; phylum Chordata; class Lepidosauria; order Squamata; family Gekkonidae; genus Heteronotia; species Heteronotia binoei. Next base: position 89,840,768 of record NC_083243.1, on the reverse strand, counting down.
AGAAGCCAATATTTTAGTTTTTTTTCTTTATTGTTGACTTAAAGAGCTCAGTAATGCTCCTCTAAGTGGTGCACCAAACCATGAATGGCTCAATCCTGGCAATAAACCGTTGGAATCTGGGCAGTACTTGTGAGGAAATGGGTGGGGAGCTTGCACCAACATGCTAAAGGACTCTGTCTTTTTGTCTTTTTGTCTTATATTAACTCCAGGCTCTATCCCGAAGCTGTACACCAGCTTGTTAATCCTACTTTCATGAAAACTCCAAAACTTGGCAACCCTTTGTGGGTTTTCTGAACGTATCTTCCTAAATGCTACTTTTTCTTTGAATCTGTGTTTGGGAAAAATTCTGTAGGAGTTGGTGGAAGGCAAGGCCCCAAATCTCCATATCCAGAAACAAAAATAAGTCTGGGATGATAAAAAGACAACTCTGTGGTGCCAAGCATCTCTGGTGCCACTGGACTAGGTAGTTTTGCAGCAATCTGATGTTTCTGAGTAGAATTTGTATACAGGTATTACTTTCATGGGATCCAGAAGGAAACAGGGCATCTCCTTGCTTCTGTATTCATACAGAATGGGGCCTCATGGTAACTTGCAGTGGCACAGGAGAAAACAGAGTGGTGTCCTCATGGCAGCATAGAATGCTTCCTCTGTTCATGTGAAAAAAGCTACCAGAGTGGAGTGAGCCAAAGTCAGTAACCATTTATGATTTCAACCCCCAGCTCAGGGGATGTACACATTTTCTGCCACACCATGCAAATTGACATAGCAAATAGTCTCAAACAAGAGAGTAGAAGGTAAAATGTTGTGACCCAGTTTCAACAGAAAGCAAACCCATCTTGAAGAGTTGTACTTAAAAATACAGAAACAAAAAGGGACTTAACTTTAAGCCCCATCTACTTTTTCATAAAGAAAATGCACTTGTATGGTTGCTGTTAGCATTTAGCTTCAGATCTCCCTTGTCTTAACCTGAATATCCTTCAAGTCCTATGACCAGAGCAAGCATATTTCTTGAACCAAATCTCTCTCCAGCATATTCTTTGTAGATCTGATTTAAATGTGGTTGGGCAAAGCAAAAGAACTCACTCAAGTATTTTGGGCACTTGCTTTGCATCTTATTTAAACTGGGTGCTCCACATGCTAAGCCACTGCATGTTCTTAATTAACATGCCATCTCAACACCCACCCACATTACAGAGCTCTGGTTTCCTAATTAAGCACATCTGACTGCTTTGCAGGGGTAGTAACAGCTCAGTTTGAGCAAGATAATAGGCAAGTGCAAAGCATGTTTAAATCAGACCTTATACCTGGAAGCTGAAGCAAGAGCATTTACTTCATACAACCTAGATCTGATTAAGAGATACTCTCATGTGTTCTGATTTTTATTGGCCTTACTTCATCTATACCAAGAATAAAAACTCTGTTCTTGTAACCTCTACAATAGGAAATTACATGTAAGGTAACTTGAGACCAAAGAAAACACTATCAGATGACATTTAAATCACTGGCTGGGTCCAACAAAGTGTTTCCACAGTCTGACTTATTTAGATCTGTAGAGCACAACTTTCTTGTATCCCACTGCAACCCAAAATGCCCCCTGAAATGCTGTTCCTGGGTGTAACCAGTGGGGGGAGACAGGGTTGCCGAAAGCCATAATGGGTCTCTGTACAAAAACTCCCATCTAACCCACCTTGACCCTTTTTTTTTTAATCACAACAAAGCAAATAACTTGACTTTTGTTACTATGATAATTGTTCATTAGGTAAGAAATATTAAAAGTTAAGGGGTTGTGACTGTTAAAGATAAGGTTTACTTATAATTTGCACAGTACACATTGTAATAGGATATGGTGCAAAAAACACCAACAACTATACACCAGGGGCAATCAGAATCAGGAAGACTCTCTAGGCAGAACACAAAGGCACACTATCACTTAAATACAGGGGAGACACAAGTTACCTGAGAATAAGCCTCATTGAATAAAGTGAGACATTAGTCTTTCAAAAAGTACTCAACTGAAAAAAAAAATATTTCTACTAATCTCTACCCTCCAAAAAAGCAAACTCACAACAATGGGAAGATTCTTAATAGGGGAAATAAAATTGGGGAGTTATGAAAAGTTGGTTTTATCTTTTGGGGGAGAAGCAGGTGAGCCAAGTTTTCATATGGTATTGTCTTCCCCCATCTGCCCTAATTTAAGAAAGTGATTCTGGTCCCTGGATGCTAAAATCCAGCTAGCTCCAGCTCTCCCTCTTTTTTCCTTGCTACCTCCTTAAAGAAGAAAAAAAAGAAAGCATAGACAGAGATGAAATATGGGTGGTTTCAGACTCGGAAATTGACGCAGTAGTATACCAAGGTGAAAAAACCCAATCCAGTTAGGTCCATTTTAGAGGGATCAGACAGCCACTATTGAAGCAGGATCCCAGCAGCCATCAATGGTTGCGCGTGCACATGGCTAGCGCGGCTCAAGTACCCACTAATGCTGAAAGGGTGGTTTTTCTTTAAAAGTCCCCCCGTGTGTACACTCATGCAGGGAAGCGCAGAAGCACACCTCCGAGAGGGCCTCCTTTAAAAAAAAAAAAACCCAGTGGTGCTGCAAACAGCTTGGCACGATCACACAGCTCTTACGCCTATGAGTTGCGTTGGGGCATTCCAACAGCGGGGGATTACGCGACCCACATCCGAATCACGGGGAAACTACCAGGAAGATCCAAGTAGCTTTTTACTGCAAATAGGAGGCATCTGGGGATGGGATGGGAAAAGGTTGGACTCGGAGGGCAGATGTGCTTGTGTGAATGTGCACTTTTAAATCAAAGGCTCCTTAGAAAGCTTGAGAGTCATGGAGTAAAAGGACAGGTCCTCTTGTGGATCAAAAACTGGCTGAGTAATAGGAAGCAGAGAGTGAGTATAAATGGGCAGTCTTTGCAGTGGAGGACGGTAAGCAGTGGGATGCCGCAGGGCTCGGTACTAGGTCCCATGCTCTTTAACTTGTTCATAAATGATTTAGAGTTGGGAGTGAGCAGTGAAGAGGCCAAGTTTGCAGATGACACTAAATTGTTCAGGGTGGTGAGAACCAGAGAGGATTGTGAGGAACTCCAAAGGGATATGTTGAGGCTGGGTGAGTGGGCGTCAGCGTGGCAGATGCGGTTCAATGTGGCCAAGTGCAAAGTAATGCACATTGGGGCCAAGAATCCCAACTACAAATGCAAGTTGATGGGGTGTGAACTGGCAGAGACTGACCAAGAGAGAGATCTTGGGGTCGTGGTAGATAACTCACTGAAAATGTCAAGACAGTGTGCGTCTGCAATAAAAAAGGCCAACGCCATGCTGGGAATTATTAGGAAAGAAATTGAAAACAAATCAGCCAATATCATAATGCCCCTGTATAAATCGATGGTGCAGTCTCACAGGGGCGTAGCTAGGGCTTTGGGGGCCTGGGGCCCAAGATTTATGTGGGCCCCCCTATATGTGTGCACATGCCGCCAGAAACAGGATATGATGTCACTTCCGGTGATGTCACTTCCGCAAGATGGCCACCACTTGCGAGGGAGCCCTGCTGGAAACAGGAAGTGATGTAACTTCCCTTTTTGTTTCCTCTTCTGGGCACCACTGAGCCCCTTATGTCCCTCCTGTGAAATAATGAAATAGCCTACACACAGAAAACAAGAACTAGGCATCACTTTTTTGTGTCGCTGCTTTGTTTTGCAAATATAAAAGAAGAATTGGAGGTCGGATAGCCCACAACAATTTTCTCAGCATTGGAAACCACCTTGCTCCAGTTTGGAGAGCCAGTTTGGTGTAGTGGTTAAGTGTGCGGACTCTTATCTGGGAGAACCGGGTTTGATTCCCCACTCCTCCACTTGCACCTGCTGGAATGGCCTTGGGTCAGCCATAGCCCTGGCAGAGGTTGTCCTTGAAAGGGCAGCTGCTGTGAGAGCCCTCTCCAGCCCCACCCACCTCACAGGGTGCCTGTTGTGGGGGAGGAAGGTAAAGGAGATTGTGAGCCGCTCTGAGACTCTTCGGAGTGGAGGGCGGGATATAAATCCAATATCTTCATCTTCTTCATCTTCTTCCAGTGGGAAGCAGATGTTGGAGAGCCGGAAAAAAGGAACCGCCTCTGCCTCTCCTTTTCTCCTCCTACCCAGAACCGTACAAATGCCTGAGAGCAACACAAGACACAAGGCAGGCAGGCAAATAAATGGGAGGAGGGAGAGGTGGAAAGAAAGCAACTTTAACTTTAGACGCATTCTCCGAGCCACCAACTGGCTTGGAGAAGTGATTGAAAGAGAGCAATGCCTTCTCCAAGCGGGCCAACAAGGCAGTGGGAGCTTAAAGAGCCACCCAAGACATATCAAAGAGCCACCCCCGGCTTAGAGGAAATGCTGCCAGTAACCCAGACACTGAAATCGGATTCACTGCGGCGTCGGATCCGATGAAGGGCTCTGAGCAAGTTGGGGGCTTGGATCCCAGGAACTCTCACTGGGAAGTGCCGGTGGCGCTCCCGGCCGCCGGCTCGGAAGCCCCCGCCGCGCCACGCGTCTCCCTCCTCCTAAACTCGAACTTCTGGCTTCCCCTCCCGGGAAAGTTGGCAAGCGGCGCCGCAGGGCTCCTCCCCAGCGCCCGGCTCGGGACCCCCCCGCCCTTTGGGGCTGCGCGTCGCGGCGGGGGAATACGGTACCTGCGCCGGCCGCCCAGGGCTCGCCCGCTCTATGTGTTCCTGCCGCTGCTGCCGCCGCGGCTCCTCCCCGGCCGAGGAGCGTGAAGGCGGCGGCAGGAGGCAGCTGGGCTCTGGGTCCCTCCCCTCCCCACCACTCCGCTTCCTCGCTCCAGTGCAGCATCGTCGCTCCGGCGGGCATCTCGGGCCAGCGCCCGGGGGCGCGCCGCTTTTGGCGCTCGCCGGGGGGGGAGCGAGAGAACGGAGGCGGGCTGGGCTGGGAGGCGGTCGGATGGCGGAGGCGGGGACGCCAGCAACGTGAGTGGCAGCGGCGGGGACGCCAGGCAGCCGGCTTCTGAGGGGCCCCTTGGCATTGCCAAGGGGCCCCCCAGACCCCCCAGACCTGGGGCGACCCGCTCCCCCTTCCTACGCCACTGCGGTCTCATTTGGAGTACTATGTGCAGTTCTGGTTGCCGCACCTCAAAAAGGATATTATAGCATTGGAGAAAGTCCAGAAAAGGGCAACTAGAATGATTAAAGGGCTGGAACACTTTCCCTATGAAGAAAAGTTGAAACGCTTGGGACTCTTTAGCTTGGAGAAACGTCGACTGCGGGGTGACATGATAGAGGTTTACAAGATAATGCATGGGATGGAGAAAGTAGAGAAAGAAGTACTTTTCTCCCTTTCTCACAATACAAGAACTCGTGGGCATTCAATGAAATTGCTGAGCAGACAGGTTAAAACGGATAAAAGGAAGTACTTCTTCACCCAAAGCGTGATTAACATGTGGAATTCACTGCCACAGGAGGTGGTGGCGGCCACAAGCATAGCCACCTTCAAGAGGAGTTTAGATAAAAATATGGAGCAGAGGTCCATCAGTGGCTATTAGCCACAGTGTGTGTGTGTGTGTGTGTGTGTGTGTGTGTGTATTATTTTTTACCACTGTGTGACACAGAGTGTTGGACTGGATGGGCCATTGGCCTGTTCTAACATGGCTTCTCTTATGTTCTTATGAGTGTGAGGCATTCTTAGATAGGGCCAGATCTCTAGTGTGAAAGCACCCTATATATCTCAGCAAGTTCCCAACATTCTGTCATTCTTTCATGTGACCCCCTCCCTCCCAGTCTGAATTTAAGACAGGACTATGCAGATGACCAGGTGAGGATATGCAGAGAAAAGTAGACTTAATTTTCAGTGGTGCATCACCTTTGAGGATTATTCCCTTACCCCAGTTGAGTTCCTGTATACATCCTTTGCTTCTGCCATGTAAGTAAGTGGTTGTTGCTTACTTCCGAAGGGGGGAATTTAAGTTACGCTTAACAATACTGTTTTGATGGGGAGAAGTGCTGTCCTTTGTCCCTGACATCCTAGGCTTCACTAGTGAGGATTCCATGGCAGAGGGAGGGTCAAGTATCTATACACAAAGAGTTGGATCAACTGGATGAGTTTATGAAAGAAGTTGACAAAAGGGATTTCTCCCCCAAATTTCCTTTCCTTACAGTATATTATTTCTCCTGAAACTCCTCTCTGGGGATTGGTAGAATCTCACAAGAAAAAGGAACCAAAGGGAAACAAATAAGAAATATTTTTCCTCACATCCATCATACCAAACATCTGTAGAAGATAGAAAAGGGGTGATTTTACTTGACCCTCCCAATTTCATTTTCAAGGCTTTGCTGATTTTAAGATACACAAAAATACAAAATATTGTGCACAAACAAACACTCTTGACTGGTGTATACAAAGTTCTACTATCATGATATGAACAGCCTACAATAGTGGACATACATTTATACAGTATAAATAGAAAACAAACAACAGTCTCAAAACAATATTCCAATTTGCGGCTTAAGATACCAAAATGGGCGTTTGAGAAAGAACTTGGCTGGAGGTTTCAGTTGACTTACGAGGAAGCTGCAGGAGCAGCGGAACGCAATCAAAGCTGGGGTTTGCGTGAAGGCTAGAATTTGTCCTTCAGAAGTCAACAAGCAATGGAGGAACTCCTGTGGAACTTTATTATTGAGTCTTAGTACTCAGTTTAGAAAACTCAGTGACTGTGTGGGGTCCTCCTTGGAATATTGTTTTGAGACTGTTGTTTGTTTTCTATTTATACTGTATGAATGTATGCCCACTGTTGTAGGCTGTTCATTTCATGATAATAGAACCTTGTATACACCAGTTAAGAGTGTTTGTTTGTGCACAATATTTTGTATTTTTGTATTTTATATATTGTGCTGCCACTGTTCTTTTGCATTGATTTTAAGATACACAGCAGGCTGCATGGAGAAGGGGAGGTCAGGAAAATATCAACTTTAACCAACACCTTCCAGGGAATCCAACCCACTGTACCCAGAGATGTCCCTGAAATCCAGAATGCCCTCCCTCATGAATACTTTACTTATTATTATTATTATTATTATTATTATTATTATTATTATTATTATTATTATTAGTTTATTTATATTCCACCCAGTCTCCCACAGAGCCAATTTGGCGTAGTGGTTAAGTGTGCGGATTCTTATCTGGGAGACCCAGGTTTGATTCCCCACTCCTATACTTGCAGCTTCTGGAATGGCCTTGGGTCAGCCATGGCTATTGTAGTAGTTGTCCTTGAAAGGACAGCTGCTGTGAGAGCCCTCTCAGCCCCACCCACCTCACAGGGTGTCTGTTGTGGGGGAGGAGATGTAGGAGATTATAAGCCACTCTGAGTCTCTGATTCAGAGAGAAGGGTGAGGTATAAATCTACAGTCTTCTTCTCAGGGCAGAGTACATCTATATAGATAATTATAAAATTACAATAAAATCATAATAAAATCAATTACAACTAGTTAGTAGTACATCAGGATGGTCCAGCAGGATGATATAGTAGGATGGTACAGTAGTGTGGTACCGCAGGGGAGGCCAGCCGATCTAACAAGTAGATGCCCACCGCCTCATCCAAAAGCCGGGCGGAACAACTCCGTTTTACAGGCCCTACGAAAAGCTAACAAGCCAGGTAGGGCCTGGATCTCCATAGGGAGCTGATTCCACCAGGTCGGGGTCAGGACCAAGAAGGTCCTGGCTCTGGTAGAGGCAAGACGGGCATCTCTTGGGCCGGGGATGGTCAGAAGATCTTGGGAGGCCAAACAAAGTGACCTCCGAGGCACATATGAGGAGAGACAGTCCTGCAGGTATGCTGGTCCCAGACCCTGCAAGGCTTTAAAGGTCAAGACTAACACCTTGATGGGCCGGGGATGGTCAGAAGCTCTTGGGAGGCCAAACAAAGTGACCTCCGAGGCACATATGAGGAGAGACAGTCCCGCAGGTATGCTGGTCCCAGACCCTGCAAGGCTTTAAAGGTCAAGACTAACACCTTGAAATGGACCCGGCATTCTATGGGCAGCCAGTGCAGACTGTGGAGTGCCGGACATATGCTCACCTGTACAGGTGATACAGTCAGCAGGCGAGCTATCGCATTCTGCACCTGCTGCAGTTTTCGGATCAGCTTTGCGGCCAGCGTAGAGTGAGTTACAGTAGTCCAGCCTGGAAGTGACCATTGCATGGATCACTGTAGCCAGGCCTTGGGGGGATAGATATGGTGCTAGCTGCCTGATCTGCCATAGATGGTAGAAGACAGACCCAGCAGCTGCCGTGATCTGGGCCTCGTGGAAAGAGAGGCATCCAGAATCACTCCCAAACTCCTCACCTGTTAGGCCTAATAAAGATTAGCATTTTGCTAATTAGTAAGTATGAGAACAATTACTGTGCTCTGAGTTGTATGTACATTAAAGGACCAGGTATACCTTCCATACGGATATCCTCTCTGATAACTGAAATATATATATTCACACAGTCATGACAATAAAGCAATGTAAAATCAATATAAAAACAGAAATTTAAAAGTCACAAAGGTAATGGGAATCAAATAGAGAATACTGCAGTGGACACATTCTAAGTGGCACTGATGATGGGTAGCCACAGACCATGGGCCAGGGCTACTGGTAGGGGAGGCCAAGAGTTGGAGGGGTATGGACATTTGCTGCCTCAACTAAAAGCTCAGTGGAACAGCTCCATCTTACAGGCCCTGCAGAGTTGTAATAGATCCCACAGGGCCCTGATCTCAATTGGGAGCTTGTTCCACCAGACTGGAGCCAGGGCTGAAAAAGTCCAGTCTCTAGTTAAGGCCAGTCGGACATCCTTCATGTCAGGGACCACCAGGAGGTGTCGATCGACTGAGCACAGGGCTCTATGGGGCATGTATGGGAAGAGACAGTCCCTGAGATATGCAAGTCCCTGGCTGTGTAGGGCTTTGAAAGTCAGCACTAAAACCTTGAACTGGATCCAGTTCTCTATAGGCAGCTAGTGCAGCTAGCGGAGCACTTGCTGAATGCAAGCCCATACAAGTGTTGCTGTCAGCATATGTGCCACCACATTCTGTACCTGCTGCAGTTTCCAGGTCAAGTTCAAGGGTAGCCCCATGAAGAGCGAGTTACAAAAATCTATTCTGGACGTGACCATTGCATGGATCACTGTAACTAAGTTCTGGAAAGTGAGGTAGGGAACTAGTTGCCTGACCAGCTAGAGATGATAAAAGGCTGACTTAGCAACCAGGGCAACCTGGGCCTCCATAGAAAGAGAGGAGTCCAGGATAACTCCTAGGCTCTTCATCCTCAGTGTTGGCATCAGAGGTGTCCCATTGAGGGGTGAGAGCTGGATTCCTGATTCCAGGTCCCCACAACTAAGGTACAGGACCTCTCTTAGTTGGATTAAGTTTCAGTCAGCTCTGTTTAAGCCATCCTGTCTGTTATGTCGGAGCTTGTCACCTAATACTTTGCTGTAGTGGCTTCTAAACTGGCATGCCTGGACTTGTTAGTGGTTCCTAAATAGACGTGCCTGGACTTGTTCTCAAGGAGCCTTAGAGGAGCTCGGAGTTCCTGAACAATAGACCACCGGTATTCTGGAATCTGCCTGCCGATTGGGGATGCAGTGGTTGGCAGCCTATAGGGAGCAGGAGGACAGTTCAAACTTTCCAGTAGTCTGGGGAATGGGAGGAGTTTAAGTGTATATAACCAGGCTGAGGCCTGCATGTGAACGTTGGCTGAAATCACTAATAAACAGAGCTGATCACTATGCCTGGTGTCTGTCCTCTGATCGAACCCACTATTTAACACCATCACACGCCCCAGCTAACACCTCTATCAACAGATAGAGCCAGGTGTCATCAGCACTATGCAAAAAGATACCTAGACAGTTGATCAGAGTAACAGCTGGCCTCATCTGTATCCAGGGAATTACAAGAGAACTACAAGAGAAGTGTCCATCTCTTGGGCCCTTCTCTGAAGCATATGTTACTTAAGGATAATTCTCTTGTAGTAAGTTAATGAGCATTTTATTCGTGTAAAATAAATGTTCCTAAGATATTAAAATAAAGCTGACATGGTGTAAAAAACTTAGAGGTGTAAATATTTTTTCAACAGAATAGTAATCTATTTAAGATAAACTGCATAAATAACAGGATTCATCTGTATGCAGTTGGCACAATACATTCGTTATTGAAATGTATGTGATATGTTCAAGAGGAGATTTGTAAGCAAGAAGCATTCCTAGTAGTATTCAGTGTGTGTGTGCATGCATGCGTGCGTGCATGCACATATACCTACGAATTGATCACTTGATAGATATTTAAGCATTTCTATATAAAATTCCCTGGATACAGATGAGGCTAGATGTTACTCTGATAAACTGTCTAGGTATCTTTTTTCATAGTAAAAACCCACTGTTAGGAAGGAAAAATAGACATTTGATTCTATGAAGCTCCCATAAACCCATCTTTCATGAAGTAGTCATTTCATTCTCCTTCTAACACACTTTTCTTTATATACATGCAGAGAAGTCAAAATAATTCAGATTTCTCGTTTCCATTTTTCTACTCTCTTTCCTGCATAGAAAACCGTGGGACATATGCCATCTTCTGCCCATTACTCCAGGTTATTGTGAACCAACTCATTGAGTCTCCCAAAGTGCATCTTAAATTTCCAGCAGGACAGCTAGTGTGAAACCTAAACGGACCTTTCACCTGCTCCACTGGCTCAGAGCTTTGGGTGCCTAGCATTGACCTGTTTTGCCCTCTGGCCTCTGATCCCTCCTTCTGACCCTGCTGGATTATTCCTGCTGTGCCTTCTTTAAAACAAGGCCCCTCAGCAGTGGCTTTAGTGTCAAGGATGATTGTGCAACCAAATAAGAAAATCTTTCCTAATGACTTGCTATTGTTGAAGGGCGTAATCAATACTCTGAGCGCCAAGCCAAGTGGCAGAGGAGAGGATCTTTAACCCTATGCTTACTGAACTCTACTCAGTGAAAAATGTTTATGTTAGCTAAACATCAAGGACCAAATCATATCTTCCAGAAGCAGGATGATGCCCAAGAGTGATTCCTCTGGTCAAGGTGCCAAGGAAAATATATTGCCCATAAGTTGATTTTAAGTTGGTCTTAAAGGTGCAATTGGACTCTAACTTTGTTCTATTGCTTCAGACCAACATGGCTACCCACCTGGATCTATATTGCATAAATGTTCTTGACACACTTTGCTCCTCACAAAGCTGCCAGGTCTCCCCTGGCCACTGGCAGGGGTATTTGTGTGTCATGTACTGCAGGTTGGATTACCTTAGTGTACACATTTGTCAGAAAGTAATATGCATGTATATGTGTAAAATGGTCCTGTGCTTTCTGCACCGAAAATGTAATGTTATAATTAGTTTGCATTTGAAAAATGTCTGTTGGGCCTAGTTTTCACAAACAGCAGTCAAGATGATGGCTTTGATCCAGCTGAACTCCTGCCCAAGCTGTATCTGGAATATTGCACTTCAGACTGCAGGTATAACCTCACATTATTAGGTACTGCTCCATATTAAAAATCTTTGCACATAGAAAAGGAGGTGCTTGGGAGAAGAATTCTAATTTTCTCCCTGACATGTCAATTTTCCAGCAGAGAAGACTGGTGGGAGGGAGGGTTCTGATCCAGTGAACTGCTGCAATTCAAATAGAGCAGAAGGAGACCATGTCCCCTTCAAATAAGTCCCTGCCTTATTAGCTGTCATCTCTGACCTGGCTTTTGCTGACAGTATTTTCAGATCAGGCCTGAATCATTACCTGGCTTGCTTTTCCTGTCTCCTCTTGCTGCATTTGTCTGTCTGCTTTCCAGTTTGCTTGCATTCTTCTTCACACTCCTTCATCCTGCTGCTAGTCTTCTCAGCCAGATACCTTGGCTTTGTCTCTGGCAAAGGAAAGACTTGTTCTGTACTGCTCTTGGGTGCCATTGTGACCCCATGAACTTCTCCTTGAACTCTCGGGCAATACTGGTCCTCACCCCAGTACTACAGAAACTCTGGCTTGGATCCTATGAACAAGTCCATGCCTCCTAGATAGCTTCTAATGGGGCAAATAATAGCTTCTAGGGGCCATTTCAGTTTAAGAAACATGATAGGGAGATGCTTATTCCCTCTGCCTGTGTACTATGTGTTGTGTCTTGCAATGAAATCCGGAAGTACTGCACGGCGACGCGGCAGAGGTGACCAGAGGAAGTCCCCTGGTCACTGGGTGTAGCACGCGAAAGTACTCCGCCAATTAAGATCTGTGGCGGGAAGTTTGACTGGCCAGGATTGGACTGGGCCAGTTGGAGGGCTGTTCCGGGTATTGTATATGAAGTGGGACCCGGCCCGCATTTCGCCCTCTTGTGATGTACCAGCTAATAAGGTATGTTGCCTTCAACACATCTCGTCTTTGAATATATTACACTAAGGTTGCAACCCTAATCAGACCTCCACATACTTTGTAATCACATTTCATCCAGAAACTTCCAGTGCATGCTTGCTTGAAAGGGATGAACCTTGGAATAATATATCATTAGTTAAGCCCTGTTAAGTTAGCCGAGAGAACGTACGGGGAGATCGTCAGACTCCTCACCGGGCATTTCTTGCCCCAGCCTTCCATCATCGCCCGCCGATTCCTCTTCCACAAGAGAGATCAAGGGCCCGGAGAAACAGCTGCTGTCTACCTGGTCGCTCTCCGCCAGATCGCAGGGAACTGCGGCTTCGACAAGCGGGAGGAAGCCCTGAGAGACCGATTTGTCTGGGGCCTCCGAGACGAAAGGCTGCAGCAAAAGCTGTTCGCAAAGGAGGAGCTCACCCTTCAACAAGCTTTCAACGAAGCAACCGCATTCCAGAGAGCCACCAAATTGTACAACAACCTACAAGGAGAAGCAGTCCACCAGGAAGAGATGGCTCCTGGCGACCCGGAGGATGAAGAAGCCTTCCAGCTCCGCTGCCCACATGGAACGGGCCCGAGAGCTCCCACGCAGCAACGAGCAACAGAGAGACCGGCCAACAGCAAGTGTGCCAGCTGCAGCAACCCCCATGAGAGGCAGGACTGTCCCTATCGCAACATGGACTGCAGGAACTGCAGAAAGGTGGGCCACATAGCGCGGGCTTGCCGGGCCAAGGCCAATCGCAGACGCCAGACCGCGCACCAGGACTCAACCGATGCTCACACGTCATCATCGACTAGCCTGCAGGTAATGAACTTGCCCCTCTCCGCCCCCGACAAGGTCAAAATGTCGGTCCTCATCGAGGGCGCTCCATGCCTAATGGAGGTGGACTCGGGCTCCTCCATCTCCATAATTTCGGAGGAGACCCTAAGAAAACTGTGCCCCCGCTGCCGGCTCCAACTGAGACCCGCTGATTTTATACTGCGGGACTTCTAGAAAAATCCCGTACACATCTTGGGCTGGGTCAGAGTACAGGTAGAGAGAATGAACTTCAGGGGGCACTGGACATTCTAGTGGTAAAGCACCAGCTCACCACATTACTAGGACTGGCCTGGTTTCGACCATTAGGTATTCAATTGGGGGGGTGGAGCAGTTGCAAACAACCAACTTCGAGAACGTGTGCTGGGAATTCCCCGAAGTTTTTGATGGGTCCCTAGGGAGTTACAAGGGGCCGCCCATCACCTTAACTCTCGATCCCCTAGTTAGACCAATCAGACTAAAGGCCAGGCGAGTTCCGTTCGCTCTAAAACCCAAAATAGAAGCGGAGCTGGACCGACTCACGGCCCAGGGAGTATTAGAACCAGTGTCCTATGCGGCCTGGGAAACTCCCATAGTCACGCCAGTGAAGCTGAACAGGGATGTGCAAATATGCACTGACTACAAGTGCACTATAAATAAAGCACTCCAGGACAATCCCTACCCCGTTCCAGTGGTCAGCCACGTTCTGGCGGCTTTAGCAGGCTCTAAGATTTTTGGGAAACTGGACCTGGCCCAAGCGTACCAGCAACTCCCGGTAGATGCCAAGACAGCAGAAGCGCAGACCATTGTGACCCACAGGGGAGCTTTTAGGGTACGGCGGTTGCAATTTGAGGTTAGTGTAGCTCCGGGGATCTTTCAGAGCATAATGGACTCTTTTCTCAGAGGGATCCCCGGAGTGCAACCGTTTTTCAATGACGTTCTGATTGCCGCCCCGGACGCGGAAGAGTTCAGCAGCCGCCTGAGAGAGGTACTCCGCTGCTTCCAGGTGGTGGGTCTAAAAGTAAAGAAGGAAAAATGCTCACTAGGGGTGCCGAGGGTGGAGTTCTTGGGCTTTGCTGTTGATGCCACGGGAATCCACCCGACGGAGGACAAGACCAGGGCGATAGTCCACGCCCCGCCTCCCACATGCAAGGCGGAGCTACAAAGTTTCTTGGGGTTATTAAATTTTTATCATTCGTTCTTGCCCCACAAAGCGGCCATCGCGGAACCCCTCCACAGGCTGTTCGATAAACAAGCCCCGTGGGTTTGGGGAAAGCAGCAAGCCGCCGCTTTTCATGCAGTCAGAGACCTCCTTGTCTCCAATGCGGTGCTCCACCATTTCGACGAAGCCCTGCCACTGATTTTGGCTTGCGATGCTTCCCCATACGGAGTGGGCGCAGTTCTGGGACACCAACTCCTGGACGGAAGGGAGGTTCCGGTGGCGTACTATTTGAGAACCCTGACCCCCACAGAGCGCAACTATGCTCAGATCAACAAGGAGGCTTTGGCAATCGTAGCGGGCGTACACAAAGTCAACGACTACCTGTATGGTAGGCATTTCACAATTGCCACGGACCATAAGCTGCTCCTGGGCCTCCTCGCTCCAGACTGTCAGACCCCGCAAATCTTATCACAGAAAGTCTTGAGGTGGAACCAGTTTCTGATATACATACACCCTGGTGCACCGCCCGGGCAAAGCCATGGGGTACGCTGACGCCCTTAGCCGCCTGCCGCTTCCCTCAATGGACCCAGATCCCGCCCCGGCCCACCATGTGATGCTTCTGGAGTCTTTGCCCGAGTGGCCCCTCCATGCTGCCGAGTTGACTCGGGCCACAGGCAAGGCCCGTATACTCGCACGAGTTTTGGACTGGGTGGGAAGGGGGAGGCCTACGGGCAAAGTGGACATGGAATTCAGGACGTTTGCATCGCGCAGAGATGAGCTATCCACATACAAGGGATGCATACTCTGGGGTAGCAGGGTGGTGGTCCCCCCCCCCATGCGGAAGCAAGTATTAGACGCTTTACACGAAACACACCCGGGGATAGTGAGGATGAAAGCCCTGTCCCGCAGTTACGTATGGTGGCCAGGTATGGATGAGGAGATAGAGGGGTGAGTGAGAAGGTGCCAACCCTGCCAGGAATTCCGGCCCAATCCGCCGAGCGCCCCCGTCCACTGCTGGGAGTCCAACCGGCGGCCATGGTCCCGCCTTCACTTAGATTTTGCAGGGCCATACCAGGGCCAAATATTCTTCATCCTGGTCGATGCATATACTAAGTGGTTAGAGGTGATCCCCGTAGCTTCCACCTCCACAGCAGCTGCGGTCAGAGCTCTGCAAAGGGCCTTTTGCACGCACGGGATCCCCAATACCCTGGTCACGGACAATGGGACCGCATTCACCTCCCGGGAATTCCGGGAGTTTGTGAATAGGTACCTCATCAAGCACATCCGGTCCACCCCCTTCCATCCAGCCACCAACGGCCAGGCAGAGCGCATGGTGCGCACCACCAAAGAAGCCCTGGGTAGCATCGTACAGGGGGACTGGGACCACCGCCTGGCAGCCTTCTTATTCCATAACAGAATTACACCCAACCCCATCACCAGGTCAAGCCCCGCCGAACTACTAATGGGGAGGAAACTGATTACGAGACTGGACAGGCTACACCCAGACAGGGCCACAGATGTCCGCGGTTCCCTCGAAGTCAGGGAAGCGGCGCGGGGATTCTTTCCGGGGGACCCGGTCTATGCAAAGAACTTCGCAAGTGGCCCAGAGTGGGTTGCCGGCCGGGTACTTCAGGTAACAGGGTCCCGCTAGTACGAGGTCTCGTCCGAGGGGGGTCAGATCCTAAGGAGGCACATAGACCAGCTGCGCCACCGCATCTTGGCAGAAGAACCAACAGGGGTTGGGGAAGTGGTGAGTGGGGGAGAGCTAGCAATGAAACCCCCGGAAGTGGCCCCGCAGACGCCGACCCTACTGACGACGCGAGCGGAAGGGCCAACCAGTGGGGAGTATGACCCACCCGGACTGGCGGTTCCGGAACTGCAACCAGAGCCGGGCAGCCATCCGCCGGAGGCAAGTCCCCAAGAAGAAACCCCCTCCACGGCGGCAGCTCCAACGCCCCAAATAACCTCGAGGCAGTCAACCCAGGAACGCAGGGCACCAGCCTACTTGAAGGACTATGTATCTTGAACTAGGGGGGGAGAAGTGTTGTGTCTTGCAATGAAATCCAGAAGTACTGCACAGCGATGTGGCAGAGGTGACCAGAGGAAGTCTCCTGGTCACTGGATGTAGCGCGTGAAAGTACTCTGCAATTAAGATCTGTGGCGGGAAGTTTGACTGGCTAGGATTGGACTGGGCCAGTTGGAGGGCTGTTCCGGGTATTGTATATGAAGTGGGACCCGGCCCACGTTTCGCCCTCTTGTGATGTACCAGCTAATAAGGTATGTTGCCTTCAACACATCTCGTCTTTGAATATATTACACTATGGTTGCAACCCTAATCAGACCTCCACATACTTTGTAATCACATTTCATCCAGGAACTTCCAGTGCATGCTTGCTTGAAGGGGATGAACCTTGGAATAATATGTCATTAGTTAAGCCCTGTTAAATTAGCCTTTGGGGGACTATTTTAAAGGTTGCTAGTGAGAAAGAATTGAGGGCACTCTTGTTTTATTGGTTGAGGCTATTTCTTGTATTTTAATAAATAGAGAATAAACAAAAATATCTTAAACGACCTTTCCTTCTAACAATGGATTGTGTGTGTTTATTAAGTTATACATTGTGTCATCTATCCTTTTAATCCATCCCAATTTTAATCTTTTGCTATAACAGCAAGCATCTGCATTGAATGCTGAGTAGCATTTTGTATCTGAGTCACTGTATTTCATCAGAGATTTCCAGGAAGGTATAGCTAAATACAGCAAACAGTAGAACAGTCTCCTCTCTTATCGTGAAATGAGGTGATGAATCTCAGATTACACATGGACTATTCAGGGATTGAGACAGAGGAGTGTCTAGAAAAAACCTTGGTCAGCTGAGTGGCTGCTATCCTGTGAGAGTCCTGAATAAAAATGGAGTATGTAGCAGTGCTGAGGTGCACCTTGACTCATGCTCCCACACTTCTTTGCCCACTTTCCTCAACCCTGCTATTTTGTTGGGGAGCACAAAGAAGAAACTGTCCAAGAGCGAGGAGCAATTCATGCGTTTCAGGGGGGGTTTCAGATTTTGTTGAATTGACTGTAGGAGCAGGAGATCAGAAGGGAAGTTCTTGTGCAGTTATATTGTTTTGAATTTAATGTGGGATAGTAGCAATTATCCCAGCTTGCTGGGAGTAAAGTGTAGATGATTAGGGAAGGCAATGGCAAACCACCCCGTTAAAAGTCTGCCAAGAAAACATCATGATGTGATGTCACCCCATGGGTCGGTAATGACTCTGTGCTTGCACAGGGGACTGCCTTTTCCTTTAGTAGCAGCCATAAAGCTGGACCAATCAGTGGGTTCACTGATTACTAGATTTGCTGACAATTCATATGCTGCCCTGCTTGTATTTCTGTAGTGAATTATATTTATGTTTTAATGTCACAAGACAGCAGTGTTTTATTAAGTAACCCATGAGCCTTTCTGAGGTTAATCTGCTTATGTTCGGGCAAATGGTTGGATCACTTTTGGTGTTCATCATATCAAGTAAACATTGTCAAATTAAAATGATAGAAAATTAGTATGCTAGTATGCTGAGTCATATTTTGAGACCCCACCCCAAGCCTTGACTTTCTGTCTTTGTATATTGAAAGTATAATGTATCCAGTCTTACTCAAAATAAATGCAAATGTGCTAGCAGTCTCTCTAGCAGACAAAGGGCTGCAGCTAGCAAGAGTTGCTTATATCATAGAATCATAGAGTTGGAAGGGACCTCCAGGGTCATCTAGTCCAACCTCCTGCACAATGCAGGAAACTCACAAATACCTCCCCCTAAATTCACAGGAGCTTCATTGCTGCCAGATGGCCATCTAGCCTCTGTTTAAAAACCTCCAAGGCAGGAGAGCCCACCACCTCCCGAGGAAGCCTGTTCCACTGAGGACCTGCTCTAACGGTCAGGAAATTCTTCCTAATGTTGAGCTGGAAACTCTTTTGATTTAATTTCAACCCATCGGTTCTGGTCCTACCTTCTGGGGCCACAGAAAACAATTCCATACCATCCTCTATATGGCAGCCCTTCAAGTACTTGAAGATCACCTCTCAGCTGTCACCTCTCCAGGCTAAACATGCCCAGCTCCTTCAACCTTTTTTCATAGGACTTGGTCTCCAGACCCCTCACCATCTTCGTCGCCCTCCTCTGGATCCGTTCCAGCTTGTCTATATCCTTCTTAAAATGTGGTGCCCCAAACTGAACACAGTACTCCAGGTGAGGTCTTACCAGAGCAGAGTAAAGCGATACCATCACTTCATGTGAACTGGACACTATACTTCTGTTGATACAGCCCATAATTGCATTTGCCTTTTTAGCCACCACATCACACTGTTGACTCATGTTTGTAGTTTATAGCTGTGATCTTGCATGTAACTTGCTATATTTCTCTGTTTGAAAACATTCCAGATGATAGTTGGGACAAAAAAAATATATTATTCACAAAAACCTGAGGTCTGCCCATGCAACTGCCTTCCCTTAGACCATTGCTCCTAAATCCAGGCCACCACTCCTCTCCCATCCTCTGCTATAACAGAAGAAAGATGGAGTGAGCCTAATCTGTTTTTTTGCTTGTTAGCTGAAAACCTGTCCTTTGCCATGGCCTTGGGGGAGGGAAAACAACTGTGAGAGCAGGGGACAGAAACTTTGTTTTTATTTGGCTTCTTAAAAACAGGCGTCAGCAAAGCAAACAACAACAACAAAGGAGAAAAGCTGCAGGAGGGGAAATCAATTTATGAAGGAGTTAAATAAAGAGGAGAGAGAGAGGTTGTTATTTCTACTTCTGGTTGATCTCCAAAACTTACCCATAACTCCACAACACTTACAGATTTCCTTAGCATATTACTGTCTTTAGTAGATATTTGATTTTGATTGCCAGCATGAGTATCGTGCTGAGCCATTTTGCATAGCAGGGAAATAGAACTTGTGCCATATATATTGTTAGGTTCTCCAGACTAGCTAGTCGCTATAATTTCTCTTATCTTAAAGAATTTTAACATTTCTGTTTACCCTGTTCTCTTTCCCTCCTTGTCTGTGATCTTGTCTTCTGGACTGTCAGGTATTGCACTGCTAACTAAGAATGGTTTCAGATAGGATGGAAAAAATAATAGTAAAGTAGAAAGTGTGGAAGCAAAAATGAACCAGAATGAAGATAGAGTAGAAACTATGTAAGGCATGCTATGGTTACGTAGGATAGGTGGGAAGTGCTGTGTCTACAAAAACAAGTGGCCTCAGAACTAGAACTACCTGGTCTGGATCAAGCCATAACTAGTTCCAGAGAAAAGATACTAAGAAATCAATTTCACTGGAAATATTCTTATGTGGGGGAATATAAACGTACTTGAGAGAGGTAATTGCCTCAAGATTCTGCTTTTGGTGTCTCCTGCTTTTGTACAATAAAGAATTCAACAGCTTTTGAAATTACTTTACAAAAGCGCAGGGCCATTTTCAAGGATTGTCAAGGTTGGATATTAGTCATCCATGCCCAGTATGAGGTCCACCACCAAGCAGAGATACTTGGCTTTATTGCTCACAGCAGTAATAGAAGATTCGGGAACTGACACCTAAAGTAGCTTTGCGGTGATGTTTGCATTCATATCCATACAAATTCATATCATATTTGTGACTGGGCTTACACACCTACTTACACAACAAAAAATGGTATGTAAGGCTAGGTATACACTGGCAGCTTGGGGCAGCAGCCTCCCAGCTCAGAAAAAAAGCCAGCATAATCTGCTGCACCCCGGGGCAGTCAGACAGTGTGTGCCCTGCTGCCAGAAGAGGGACAGGTTGTGTGCACTCTCGAGGAGCGGTCAGACTGCTCAATCTCATGGGAGGAGATTCCCTGGTGCTCCCTGGCCATTCAGATGGCTGGAAAAGGCGACAGGGAAGTGCTTCAGAGATGGCAGTTTTTTTAAGGCAGCATAGAGACACCAGAGGACAACATAAGGGTGGGAGTGAAGCAGGACCCAGATGTGCATGCTTGAACACACAATTTAAATCCGGCTGCAGGGAGTTCCTGTGTTGGCCCAAATAGGCCCTCTGAATTCTGCCTGTGAGTGCCTCTAATATAGTTATACACCTGAGAGTTAAGATTTCTCTCAAAAGCACAAATTATGATGTTTTCCAGATCATTACACTTGGTTTTGGGAACCATCTCTTCCTTTGAAAATTCTGGACTCTTTCGTTTCGTTTCGTTTCCTTTTCTTTCTTTGCCCCCCCCCCCAAGTCGGAATAAAGAGGCGGACACAATTATATTGGTGAAAATATGGGCCACTTTTATTGAATAACACTGCAAACGGCAAGGGCAACCGAACTGCAGCCAGGTCAGGGCCAGGGGTCTCCTCAGACTGCTCCCCTGTCTTTTTCAGCGGGCAAGAGACCCGGCCCCCCGACCGGAGCTGTGTGTCACAGCTCCCGTCAGGCAGGCCCAGCAGGGAGGCTCGCATCGGAGGGCCCAGACACCAGACACGAGTCTCAGCGAAAGGCACCCATCCAATCGAGTCTCCAGGACAGTCTGCATTCACACACCTCAGGCCACACCAAAAGTTGATCCTGCCAGACCCCTAACTCCCCAAACGGGGGAGGCTAACCGGTCCTCCCCAGGCCGCATGGTGCCATAAACCCTGTAAAACCTGCCACAACTAAGGCCAAGTCTCTACTTAGGGCTTAGCACCCACCAAAAGGCCCAACGCCAACACAAGCCCTTGCCGCAAATCCATCAGGAAAAGCATATTACCCTTTTCCGAGAGATGTACCCCATCCCCTCTGTAGAGGTGAGGACATTCCTTAGAAATATCTGGATGGGGCAAATAGTGGCCCAACCACCCTCCAAAACCTTGCGAATCTCCATATTCGCTCTGTAACGAGCCCTTTCTAACCCAGCTGAATTCCAAGCACTGCGCCACACCAAGCGCGGAATCATGGCCGACCAAACCATAATGGTACCAGGCCATCTGTTCCTTAAGTACTTGAAATCATCCCGGGCCTGCAAGATCAAAGCCTTGCCTTTAATCAGCCCGAGATCATTCCCTCCCAGGTGAACGATTAATACCTGCAGAGGAGGGCCCAAACACTCATGAAATAAAAAAGGGGGGGGGAGCAAGCCAGGCCACTGAAGACCCCTGCGCCCCCGCCATTCAACCGTAACATATTTTTATTTGCTGAGCCCCAGCTGAGAGCCAACAGCAGTTCTCCGAGCTTGACTGTGCCCGCAGATGAGAACTCTGCTTCTCCGGCCAGGAACAACAGCATCTAAAAGGAAAAACAAACAAGTTATAAAACCCAGACTTAAACTACCCCCCCGCTCCTAATAAAAACTACCAGCGGAGCAAAGGGCGAATAAAACTTTTGTAAGCCTGAGACCGCCACCGGCCAAGGCTGAATGGACAAAGTAAGATAACCCAGGGCACAGGGGGCATTCGTGCTTGAACTGACAAGCTTTAGGATTGCACGCCCCCTGGGCCCCAAACTCCCAGCAGAGCAAGCGGGGCTGAACCGCCTGCCCTGCAGCGCTGCAGGAGGATACTGACGCACTGGAAGGAGAAGAGGAATCCTTGGATATAAGGTGACCACTGTTGGATTGGTCCCCCAAATTGGGCCGAGCGGGTGACATCACCTGCAGCCACAACTGCTGGTGAATCCGATCCCAAGGGAGTGAAGGGTACAAAGCAGCCCTCATCCTGAACTCCTGGTCGTATAGGATCCAGGCCAGGCCGCTGAACATCGTATACCCCTTGTATATGATGTCCATATATTGAATCAGCGCAGCGGCCCGCCAGGGCTGCGCACGCGCTATCACTCCCACATATATGAAAAACCCCGGAAGCCAATTGGCCCAGGTCCTATCAACCTTCCTTTTCTTCAGCTTCTCCTTCTCTTTATCATCCAACTCCTCCTTGTCCTTCTTTTCCAATTCCCTAAATCCTTTTAGGATTTCTTCCCTTGTGGCCGGCAGCAAGTGATCCCCCAAGGGCAAGGCAACCTCACTAAAAGGCATAGCCCCAAAGGGGACCGTCCCGTAAGGAGATGGGAAACCCCATCCACTCGACAGCCCCGCTGCTGCCCCCTGCTGCCCAGCCCCAGGCCAATTTCTGAATGGACCAAACTGGCCCTGTGACCACATCCAGTTGCCCTGCTGCCCCAAACCTAAAGATGAAGGAGCCCCAGCACTACCCGGTGTAGCCCCTACCCTATTAAGAGAGGCAGATCCCAAGGCCCCCCAGGGCCACACAGGCCCAGTGTAAGGCAGCGAATTATCCCCCGACTTACCCTGAGGTAGAGCTGGCACCAACGCAGACCCGGCACCGAGTACCCCAGACGACGGACCCGCTCCCACATCGGAGCCAACAAGCCCTACAGCTCCTCCAGTCGAAGATGCAGACGACCTGCCCTCCAAAATAGATAAACGGGTCAATATATACGCTTGCAAAGCCCACTTAGGGACCCGCCCCTTCTTTTGCATCTGAGAAGGTGGAAACCCCGATGCCTGCTCCAAGGCCTGCAGTCTCTGAAAAATGACTGCATTCACCTCATCCTCCACCTCCTCACCCAGTGACGAGGGGGGCAGAGGACGCTTTGGAGGTGGTCTACGAGCCTTAGGAGCAGGCTTCTTCCCCTTTGATTTACCACCACCTTTACGCCCAGACATTCTTGCCAAAGAACACAGGCCAAATCCCACTTAAGGAAAAAATGGAGACTGCTGTAACCCTTCTACCCAATCTAATCCAAAAAAGGTGAGTTACAAAAATTAAAACCCACCAGAGCCTCCAATTATCACCCAGAAAAAGAGGGGGGAAAGAGGGCCCAATCCTGCACCTAAAATGGCCGCTGCCTTACTTGACGTAAAATGGTCGCCGCCTCTCTACACCTAAAATGGCTGCCAAGAAGAAGGGAGAAGAACCCCGTCTAAAATGGCTGCCAAGAAGAAGGGAGAAGAACCCCACCAAAAATGGCCACCCAGACCCAGGCAAAGGACAACCTCCCAGGCACCCTCAAGATGGCCGCACTCCTCTCCCACTAATCACAAATCTGGATATTACAATGTTTAACAATGGCACTGCAAGGGAGCCCCCAGCCCGCAAAAGCAGAAACGCAGGGAGACAATGGTTGCCCCTTATCAACAAGGCAACCTCCCCCCAAAATTGCCTGAACCAATTTCTAATTTACTCTTTCCTAATAGGAAAGCACCACCACCCTACTGGGCTGAAGCATGAGGCCAGCAGCCCATATACAAACAAATGACAAGAGCCGACTGATCCCACGCCGCTCTCAAGCCAAACGCAGCAAAAACGGCCTCCCTCGACGCTCTCAATCCGCCAGGCCTAATCCCCCCAGGTGCAAGCAGGAGCTAAGACACAGGCTCCCTCTTCCTCCAAGCACCCGAAGAGGACTGCAAGGACAGAAGCGGAGGCTTCCAAGCAAACGCGGAAGCCCCGCCCCTCCAAGACGTGCCGAAAGCACGCCTCACAGTCTGCTCTCCCTCCGGGGGGGGGGGCAAAATCTCCCCGGCAGCCACGCCGCGATGCGGCGGGCTGCCAGAGGCTCCGTTCTTTCTTTTTTGCTACAAAAATGTCCAGAGACATTTTACTTAATTTGCTTGGTTTTCCTTAAAAATGTAAGATTGGAAAATTCCATTTTGCCTGTATAGGTACTTAGTGAGACCTTATTGCCACAAAATTTGAATTATCTCCCAAGTTTAAAAAAATAGAATTATCAATAACAATCTCTCTTTTTCTTCCTTCCCCTGCAGGGGGAGAGTTCAAAGAGTTTTTTCTCCATTTGGATCCTGTGATTGAGTGCAATTCATCTCCCAGTAAATTGCACTGCTTACAAAAAAAATGAGGGGTGGGGTGAGGCATAATCAACTGTTGGTACCTGCAAAGTACTCTTATTTTCTGCTCCGTCTGCTGGCTCTTTTTGACATGTTAAATAACAAGCCCCATTCCCATAGCTGTGCATGCTGGTGCTTTGCAGATGAATGAAGAGATGTTTTGGCAAGAAATTGCATTAACTGTTGATGATGTTTAAAGGAAAACTGCTATGTATGTTAATTGGAGCTTAAAATGAGGGTGTATGTGTGAAGGAATCAATGGTTGCCAAAGAGAAAATAATTTACAAAACATAGTATTCATATGTCAAGGCAGTCACAAATTCACTGGAGAGCAAGTTTGGTGTAGTGTGCGAACTCTTATATGGGAGAGCCGGGTTTGATTCCCCACTCCTCCACTTGCACCTGCTAGCATGGCCTTGGCTCTGGCATAGGTTGTCCTTGAAAGGGCAGCAGATGCTGTGAGAGCCCTCTCCAGCCCCACCCACCTCACAGGGTGTCTGTTGTGGGGGAGGAAGGTAAAGGAGATTGTGAGCTGCTCTGCGACTCTTCAGAGTGGAGGGTGGGATATAAATCCAATATCATCATCTTCTTCTTCTTCTTCTTCTTCTTCTTCTTCTTCTTCTTCTTCTTCTTCTTCTTCTTCTTCTTCTTCTTCTTCTTCTTCTTCTATGTATGTTAATTGGAGCTTAAAATTGTGTGTGTGTGAAGGAATCAATGGTTGCCAAAGAGAAAATAATTTACACAACATAGTATTCCTATGTCAAGGCAGTCACAAATTCAATAAGAGAGAAAATGTGAACAGTAGTGATGACTTTCTGTTTTCCTATGTCTTTGTGATTTTTTGTTCACTCCTTGATACCTGAAATTCAAACTTCACTCATTAATATGATAATATTTTATACTGGACTAACATTTTTTAAGAACAAAGTTTGAGTCAGGTATCACCTTCAAATTCAACAAAGTTTAATTCTGGGTATAAGTTTTCATGTGGATACACACTTCTTCAGATCAGATGAAAATCTAAAAAAGTGTGCATGCACACAAAAGCTTTAAATTTTGTTGGATTTAAAGATGCCACAGGACTGGGGTTGCCAGGACTGACTCTTCCAAGGTGGGAGACTTTGCGAGGTGTTCCTGGAGGGGGGCTAGGATGTTCCCAATGTGATGACTTCACATAGAAGTGATGTCATCACACATAAGTGATGTCATCACACATAAGTGATGTCATCACATTACAGACAGGCACTCCATGTGCCTGAACTCCAAGTGGCGAATTCACCACTGGAGTTCAGTCCCCCCCCCCCCAGCTTCTTGCAAACAGCATTTAAAGCAGTTGTGTCAAATGTCCACCCTATGGGCTACAACCGGCCTGCCCAGGACTTTAATCAGGCCTGTAGGGCTCTTTTCTCTCCCCTCTTCCCACTCCTGTCCTCATCATTTGAAGGCATTCAATGAAATTGCTGAGCAGTCAGGTTAAAACGGATAGAAGGAAGTACTTCTTCACCCAAAGGGTGATTAACATGTGGAATTCACTGCCACAGGAGGTGGTGGCGGCTACAAGCATAGCCAACTTCAAGAGGGGGTTAGATAAAAATATGGAGCAGAGGTCCATCAGTGGCTATTAGCCACAGTGTGTGTGTATATATATATTTTGGCCACCGTGTGACACAGAGTGTTGGACTGGATGGGCCATTGGCCTGATCGAACATGGCTTCTCTTATGGTCTAAGCTCCAAGGCTAGGCTGACAAAGTTCCCTACTCTTTCCGTTCCCTGCCTTTTCTGCCTTGTCTTTGCAGGAAGCAAATTCACTACATCTCAATGCTGCTGCTTTCAATGAATCTCGCAAGGTATGGTCAATGTCCAGGAAATTCCAAAGGCTGGATGAAGGCAGAAATTCAAATGGTCAAGTCTTTTATTAAGAACAATGCTTCCAGAAGAATTTTGAATTGAAGAATTTCAAGTAGAGAACGATGCTCCAAAAAACTTTTCCTTTTGTACAGCAAGGCACATAAGTTTTAGAATGTGATGCGGTAGTACTCTGGTCCCACATTTTGCACTTGCTTCTACAAGCGTCTAACAAATTCACTACTTCTCAATGAAATTGACCATACCTTGTGAGATTCATTGAAAGCAGCAGCATTGAGATGTAGTGAATTTGCTTCCTGCAAAAACAAGGCAGAAAAGGCAGGGAACGGAAAGAGTAGGGAACTTTGTCAGCCTAGCCTTGGAGCTTATTTGTATTTGTCTGTGTCCTTTATAAAGTTTATATCTCCGCTATAAAGTTTATGTCTCTGCTATACATATGGCCCAGTCCCACAAAGTCCCAGTTGTGTCAGATCTGGCCCTCCAAACAAATGAGTTGACACCCCTGATTTAAAGGGTGTGAGCAGAGCTATTTGCTTTTACAAAAAGCGGGGGTGGGGGGAAGGCACATGCTTGAACTCTACATGGCACCGGAGTTCAGGCATGTGTGGCCCCCTCTTCTTGTAAGCAGCGTTTAGAGGATCTATTTAAATGCTATTTGCAGGGGGCCTGAACTCCAGTGGAGAATTTGCCACTTGGAGTACAGGTCCCTATCTACTTATTGCAAAGAAACCCTTTGCCACTTGGAGTTCAGGTGTGCAGCTGGTGGCTGCCTCTCTCCCTCTCATGCAAGAATCTCACAGAAGGGTAGGGAGAGAGGTGGCTGACCAGGGGTCCCTCTAGGGGGCAGGGCCTCCCCCATTGGCCAAGTGGCCAGTGAAAGGCTGAAGCCCCTGAAATTGGGGAATCCCCTGCCCTCATCTGGGAACTGGCACCCTTATGTGACTGGGCTCAAACTGTACTGTAGCTTCAAACCAACACAACTACCCACCTGAATCTGTCTTCATTATTTTAGAGGTTCTTATGAACTTGAATATGTTGATCACTGTGGCTGCTTCCTTTGCTTCAGACAGGTTTTCCTACCATGGAACTAATATCATTTTCATATTTTCTTAAGGCAGCTATGACAAAGATATGTTCTGCATTGAAAGCTCACATTTTATATGTGTGAGTTGGTGAGAGAGAGATTACTGTTCCTCATCCACAGACATGTTGTCCAAGAAGTGAAAGGCATTTGCTCTTGTTCCCATGTTCCCATCATAATGATCTAAACAAGTCTTAAGACTTTTTATCTCCTATATTCATGGATGAGGTAGAACTGTTGAAAAGAAATTAGCAGACCTGTTTTGATAGCACTACATTTTTTGTGCATTCGTAGACTCTAGCTGTTTCTATATATGTGTTTTCCCAAAATGGAGAGCAGCATGTCCCCACATTTACAAGCTTTCACAGAGCATTATACTTATTCCAAGTATGACACATAGGACTCCCAATGCTTACTGCTTTCACATGGCTTAAAGGAGAAACTGCAGGGTAGTTATAGGCTGATCATCCATATGGACACGCAGTCAATGTGGGAGGGAGCAGACTTAAGCTACAAATCCTCCCCTTTAGACCTTTAAAGGGCTTTTTATTATTTTCCCAGTTGAGCCATGCTGTAGGTTTACATCTAGGAAGGGAGATTGCTGGGCTGTGGAGGGGTAGTGTAGAGAATGGTGAAGAGCTGGAATACGTGTATACCATTTCCATTCCATGCCACATGCTGCTGCTGCCACAATGGCAGCAAACTTTCACATCCCTGTATAGATGTATTTACTTTAGGTAGTAGAAAGGGGAAAGGCATAGCCTTTTATAGCACTTGTGAAGAACACCCAATGGTCATGTTTTTTAGGCAAGGAATGAAACATTGCTGGGACACATTAACAGAGTTAAATAGCCCTGAATCCTTCTGCTGGAAACACAGCCATATCTCTGCTCTTCTTATTCACATCTCTGGTACGATACTATGGCTACAGTACTTTTTTGGTAAATCCTCTTCACCAAAAGGATAATATTAAACCACTCTCCTGAAAGTAGTAGAGGTCATGTTTGAATTTGATCTTATGTTAGCATGAATCAGAGTTGGTTTAATCACTGTGATAGGTATTATTAAACAGACAGCAAGTTTCATGAAGATCCTGTAGAAAGTAGAATTTAATTGCAAAACAGCTGGCAATAAAAAAATTAAGAGTTACAAGAAAGGAGAAAATAATAGATTAGGCTTGCTTGCTTCTTCGTAAGTACATTATATGAAACATGTGGTTCTTTTCCCCATATGGATACTTATGTTTTCAAGAGACATGGAACTTTGTGTTTTTAAAAGAAAACATTTCTTGTGATGCCTATCTAAGATTGTGGCAACAAATATAGCTTTATAAACATTAAGTCATGTAGAAGACTCCAGCCTTGGAAACACCAATAGGGGCCCTCCAAGCCTTAACAGGCATTGCTGGCTACCACTGACAGTTCCCGTTCTGCTCTGTGGGTTTGAGTGTTAGATGGTCTCAGGACTCTGAGCCACCCCATCTCTCTGCTCATGCCAAACAGAGGGCCTTAGCTGCTGGGTGCCTAGGCTGAGAACCAATACCCTCCTGATTGTGAACTCCTCTCCCCTGCTGAGGTTTGGGTGTTAATGGACTCAGCTCCGAGCCACCCCATCTCTCTGCTCACACTGGGTAGCTTGGTTGAGGACCCATACCCTCCTGATTGTGAACACCTCTGTGCTGCGAGGGTGAAAGTGCATGCAAAAGGTGCTCATCTTGAGAGGAAGAAGTTCTTCAGCCGGTTCATCCATAGCAAGTGAGTGTTGCCACTAGCCTCAGCACTGCATGATCAGCAGCAGCGTGTTCATATGACTTGCTTTCCTTTGCCCCCAGCCTGCTGTGTTCCCAGTCCCACCCAACCCCCATCAGACAGAGGATAGAAGAGCTGGCAGCTACCAGTTTCATGCCACCTAGGTAGTGGCAGCAGTGGTAGCTCCTTGCTGGCCTGGCTCTGCATGCCTGGGTTGTAGCAGGGGGCACCCAGGGCTATGGCAGCTCAGGACATGCTCAGGTTGTAGTGACAGGGAGAGGGACCTAAGTCATGGGAGCTCTGCACATGCATCAATACATGTTTTTCATGTTTTCTTCTCCCAAGCATCTCATTCTCACCCACTAGGAATGAAAGCCCTGCATGCTCCCCTCAGGAAGATTAGATATCCTTCTATGTGCAGAAAGGAATCTTGGATTTCGGAACTACATATGACCACATGATGCCTACCTTGTCTTTAAAAACCTTTCACTCATTCTAAATAAGAAAATATTCCACAGGGGTTTATTCAGTACTCCCCCAAATTTCCAATTTTTCAATTGGAAAAAAAGACCTTAAAGTAGGGGGAACACAATTTACCCCTAATTTTCAGGAGTTTTTTTCTGGGCTTTCACATCTCTACCTTTGCCACACCTCTAGCACACCTCTAGCTCCAGTTGCTTTTGCTTTCCAGCCCTTCTTTTCAGCATTCATAGCTAGCTTTTAGATCTTTCCACTGTGTTAAGTGCATATATGTTTGCTTCTGATACATATTCAGACATGTACTCATGAAATAAGAAGTAAATGACATGTCTGAAGAGGAGACTGTATGTATGTTTGGGTCTCCTGTGAGAGTAGGCCCAACCCCTTATGTAGCCCACATTTTCCCTGTCTCTTATCAGCTCCTTATTCCATTGCTAAAGATTCTTTGGGGAAAGAAAATACATGGAAAGAAAGCCAGTAGTGCTTCCAGAGTGCATGGTTACACAAAGTGAAGAGTGGCAGAAATTTGGTTAATCTTCCCCCTTCATTTTTGGTTTACACATGGACACATATTTTGAATACAGTAACAGCAAAGGACTGTATGGTTGTATAGTGCTATCATATTTGATGGGTTTGGGTTCCTCTATGGGTGCAGGCCTGATTGACATCAATACATGATTATCTGGAGCTGCATTATTTAGTTGATTCACACACAATCAGTCTGGTCTGGAACAGATATTTATACTTACATTTCTGATGTGTGTTGTCATTATTTAGGCCACTGAAGAAGTCCTGCTGTGCCAAAATGTATTTGTAACCAAGTGAGCCTTAGTTACCCTATGTGCAATTTACATGTGTTGCTGTATGCTATGTGGATGTCTTGTGATACCCACTACCTTGTGGTTTTGATCTTTGTTTTTAATCTATATTTACTGTTTCTTATCTGAGCACTCTTGCTCTGGATAGTTATTTAGCACAGTGTTCTCAGAATGGTGTTCTGAATCACTGCGATATTCAGCACTTGGGTTCCCCTATGAAATGTTCTGTCTTGATGGTGCAGGCTCAACAAGTTTTGATACAGTTGTACCATGAAAAATTGATATACTTGGGTTGTTTTGTGTTGCTTAGCTGCTGTATCAGGAGAGAAGCAGGCACTGTTTCTCTGTTCCTAAAGTAACAAGGTAATACCATGGGAGATTAGAGGAAGTGAAAAAGATGGCACAGACAATGAACAAACCTGCCTGAGAAGCAAGGGAGAGGCAAATACTCACACAGCTGCAGCCTTTCCCCTTTCCAGCCTGCCCACAATATGCTGTTGTACAGTTTGCAGCATAGTAGGGTAATTTGGCACTGGCATGGCTTAGAATAGTCATCAGATATTTAAAACAGAGCTAGAATAACAAAGGAGGCCTTTGTAATGGGAAACCATACCGAAAGCCCTGCCTCCTCCCTCCCCCAGCTGGCTTGCAGGGAGCAGTGCAATGGCTAATGTACACAGTGCAGTACATTCCTCTCATTTCATTACATTACAGTTTTATCCTCAAGGTAAGGGGAGAGGTGACGGGGTTTAACCCTTTCATTGCTCTAACTTTTATAAACTTTTATACAAAGACTTCAGAATCTCATTCAGCTACTTATTTATTTAAAATACTTGACTGTGTTACTAATGGCAAGTGAGATGGATGGAACAATTTTTAAAATGCAGACATATTTCTGATAATTAATTTATTGTATATGTATCCTGTTTTTCAGCCAGACGACTCCCAGAGCAGCTTAGAAAGCAATACATGTATACATACAAATTCAATACAACCCTTCCTTAAGGAGGGCTGTGAGGAAGCCAGTCAGAGGCTTTACTCACGAGGGCGACCACTTTAAATTTCTCCCCGGTCACCTTCCCTCAGTCCCTCAGTCACACTCCCAGAAATCCTGTTAGAACCCTTAATAATTGGCATCAGACAGTTTTAAAGACAAAAACCACAACATATTTATTAGGTAACAAAAGGCAAGGGAGAGAGATGAAATAATATTATTGGAACTAATCAATAGCACAGAATCAGTTGACAGGCAGATGGATGGCAGAATAAATCAATTACAGAGAGTAGAGAATTTTCAGGCTGAGGTAAAAATATAACAAGACTTTGGCAGAAGATCCTTCAAATAAAAATAAACCAAGCAGGTTTCAGAATCCCACTAGACTCTACTTCACACAGGCTGTCTGTGCCTTCTGGGCACTCAGAACGCTGTTTCTTCAGATGTTTAACCCTAGCTTTGGCAATGCCAAATCATAAAAATAACAAACCTCAATCACTCTCCCACATACACATAGAGAATTTCTGACTGGTGTCAGTATTCTCCCTCACAGACCCTTTCACACTAATTGTCTTCCAGGACTTGCACCCCTGAATACCAATGCGTCTCAGCCCCACAGCTAGTCCTCTGGTCTGAGTCTTGGGCAACCCTGCTGACCACCAGAATCCAGTTCTCCCCTCAGTGTGTATTTGTGTGGATTTGTTTGTATCTGGAGATTGCCTGATGCACTGGCAAAATCTCCCTCAGAGAGTTTCAAACCGTCTGAAAACGTCCTCTTGCAGATAGAGTCCACTCAGCTGTTTCCCACAAGGAGCTCAGCCTCTCTGGCCACTCTCAGCCCCTCGTCCAGTTGGTTTTACAACTGCCCAGCCTAAGCCCACTGTCTTCACTTCAGACTGGTATACTGAAGACTTCTCTCGAAGACCCCCTGGATCCAACTAAAAATCCTGAGGTGATTTTCTGCTGAGCAAACTTCCAAAGGATACTTTCCCGTTGCTTGGGCAGCATTGCAGCCAGCTACTCAGGCTAAGGGCCTGAGTCCGTCACAAGGGCATTTTCAGCTGGCTGTCCCTTGCCCTGCCTCTGTTAGCCTCAGAAATGGCAGCTGGAAGCTGAGAGGATTCCCAATGAGGGCTGGATCCAGGCATGATGGAGAGTGGGGGCCTGGCTGCCTCCTCCCTCCCTCTGAGAAGCTCCTAGAGTCTCTGAGAAGACTCCTTTGATTTAGTAATATGAGATTGGTCAGTTTTAAAGCAAAGGAGCACATCATTTGAGTTTGTGTGCTCTTAAGTCTGTCAGAATATACTTCCAGGATTTATGCTTGGTGTGCAAATGTAATAAAAAAGGAAGTGGGAAGCAAGGAAGAAGCATGGCAATGCAAACAAAACTCTGCTTCCCTAAATTGTGATTTACCTCTTGTTTTAGTTTTGTTTCTTTTGCATACTTTGTAAACTCAAACAAACAGGGAGAAAACATGACTTAGAACTGTTAAGGATTGCAGTCACCCAAGAATTATTGAAGTTTCTTACTCTGTTTTCTCAGCTGTCTCTTTCCATTGTCTGATGAATGAGGGGAAGACCACTTTTAGTGATTTGAACTTTGCCTACATGTTGTTGAGCACCACATATACAAAACTGCAGCTTCTCTCATGGTTGGCACACCTCCAAAGCTGCCTTAGTCTGATTTATTATTAGATGATTGGAAACTTTATATTTCAAAACTATACAGTTTTATGATACTTAAATACTTGGACTGTCAGGGAAGACTTTAGTGGAACTGTATTTTTTTTAAAGCAAAGTTTAGAGAGAACTAGATCACTGTGCTGATACAATGATCCTTCCATACGGTTTTCTCAGATCGTTAAATCCACTAACTCTGTCCCTGGTAACATTGGTTTGTTAGACCAAAGCTGTCTGAGTATGTTATTAATGCACTGGGGTGGCTTGAAGTAAATGCTGTGTGCCAGGGTTTGAGTTAAGCAGTTCAAATGCTATGATTCCATAGGGAAAATTTCTGGGGTGGTTTCTTTCCTGTCAACAAGTGAGTCTCTAAAGTTCTATCCTCAATAATATGAGCAGTGTTGCAAACATTGTACAGATCCACCATGAAGATGAGGAAGACAGAGGCTTACATACATTTCAAAATCATCAGCTTTGTCACTGCAAGATGAAGCTGGTTTAATATGATGTTTGATCTCTTCGTTGCAGTCTATGGTCATATGATACCCAATGCTACATAAGCAGAGGCCCAGATAGGAATTCAGGTCAAAACCATATATTTCTGAAATTTATTATGCTCTCTCTTTGCTGCTAAAAGTCCAATAATTATTTGGGTGCTGGGCAGACAATGGAGTCAAGTCCCAGTATTGCTCCTGAACCCATTTCCTGCTTTCTATGCATTAATGCCTCACGCAAAATTTGAATGATAGCACTTATTTAATGTTTATACTTCCTTTCTCCTCAATATACTTCCTTTCTCTCCTGCACTTTATTCTCACAATCACAACTACTCTGGGACGTAGGCTCAAGATTACCCACATATCTTAGTCCAACATGCTAAGCACTACAGTAATTCCAAGAGAAGTCCAGGCTCCTCCTGAACATTGCCAGCCCTCGCCACACCTCCTGCATGAAACATTTGGTCTCGAAATAATTGCCATTTTTCTTGGTAAACATAAGCGCTACGGCAGACCGGTGTCCACACAGTTTGATGAGAAAGGGGAAAACAGTTTGATGAGTAAGGGGAAAAGGCCATATATCATCTGTGCATGACTCAAAATGAATCTGTGATTGTATCACTATCTCAATATTGTATATGTGCCTGACGAAGCTTGCTGGGAAACGGTATCTGCCGTTGCGCTTTCTCACCAAACTGTTTGGACTGAACCTTACAACATCACTGAGCTTAAGAAGATAGAGCTGTGCTCTTGCGAATGGATAAGCATATGGGACAATTTTGAAGCTTTGGCTTATATGTGAACGTGATTTATGACTATTTGTTCAGGTCTGCATGTTGTGAATTGTGACTGCCTTTACAATGTATTATCATGATTTTTATGCACTTATAAGCACTTTATTCAATTTTTCTAAGAATACAAAATGCTTTTTGCAGTTATTGGCCGTGAGTGTGCACTTTTATGGATAGCTTTGTAGCACAGTCTCCTCGTGTGTGGGTCCTTCTTTCCTATAGCATCATTATGTGACTAAGTCAAAATCATATTATCAACATGCAGTGTTGGACTTAGTCTGCCAACTAGGTAGAAATATTAGATTGTATAAGACTTCAGTTCTTCCAGTGGCTTCAGTCTTCTTTTCAGGATTCATTGTTTACCTGCCTCCTGAGATGGGCTGGAAGATGTCCCTTACTTGTAGAGTGCCAAATCAAACCAGTGACAGAGAATCAGTTTTTCTCAGTTACTGCAACCAACAGCTGCAGCAAACCAAAATGAGCCACTCCACCAAGAGAGATATAGAGCAGAGGTGTCAAACTCACGGCCCATGAGCCAGAATTGGCCCAGTAAGGGCTTTAATCAGACCTGCAGCTCTCTTCCCCCCTACTTCCTCCCCTGCCTGTACTCACCCTTTAAAGATCAAGCTACAAGAAGCAGAGGACAGGGCTGCCTTCATCGTTGCTAGCTTCTCCTCTGGCTCCATTGAACACAGAAAAAGTTGCAAGTTTGTCTGTGCCCAGAGACCTTAATGGAAAATCCATTCTGCATTTTCTTACTTTCCTAATTGCTTGAAAGTAATGAGGATGTGTTGAATGCTGCTGGTTAGTGCTGTTTCATGATGGGAAAACAGGAGGACTGTATTCTTATATCTTGTGGGAGAATTTTAGCAGTCCAGGCCTTTGCCTGGGATCTCAAGCCCCATTAAGGTTCTTTTCTATGGGTGAATGGAGTCTGGCTTGGGAACTTAGGCCCCCAGAGGGAAAGAAACACCGAGATAACAGTTGCCTTTAACAAAAAGTATTAATTAATTCTAAAACCATACACAAATAACAGTAGCATATATTCAAAGAGCCCTGTGGTGCAGTGTGGTAAAGCTGCAGTACTGCAGTCCTAAACTCTGCTCATGACCTGAGTTTGATCCCGGCGGAAGCTGGGTCCAGGTAGCCAGCTCGAGATTGACTCAGCCTTCCATCCTTCCAAGGTCAGTAAAATGAGTACCCAGCTTGCTGGGGTGTAAAGTGTAGATGACTGGGGAAGGCAATGGCAAACCACCCCATAAGAAGTCTGCCATGAAAACATTGTGAAAGCAATGTCACCCCAGATTCGGAAACGACTAGTGCTTGCACAGAGGACTACCTTTACCTTTTAGCATATATTCAATATCAATACTCCATAATGTATAGAAAATCCCAATACCTTCATAAAGAACAAGAAATTTTCCTGGACTGTGGAACAAGACTCCACCCAAGCCTATGTGGGATGTTGGCCAAACAGCTTCAAACAAACCCTCCTTTTTATACTCTTTTCAGCCAACAGGAATCAAGGGAGGAGTCAATTAAAATAAACCAGACTTGCCTAAGTTGAACCTTGGCTAGTATGAACTTTTGCCTAAATATTTCATTAACTGTGATGTCAGAAATGTTTAGGCTTTGGAGCCTGGCACTTGGAGGCCAGGGAATGCCATATATGAATTTGGGCAAAGGTACATCTACAGGGCAGGGCTTTCGTTTTTATGCCTTGGCTGCCAGCAAAAGAGCAAAGGCTTATGGGACTACCAGTCCCGGATTAAACCTGGTGGAGGCTCCTAGGCACTAAAAATCTCATGGGCGGGGGGGGGGGGGGGGGCTTGCAAATTATCTCCAAATATATTTTTAATTTTACCAACAATGTTAATAAACCAATTTTATTACACAAAACAAACATTAACAATTATTAATGTTATTAAATGAATTAACATAACAAGAACTAACAGATATATTGTTTCCGATGGGCAATCCTGTCATTTGTTTAGTACATCCCAAGAAGGAGGGGAGAGAGACATAATTCCATTCCAGGACACTTGTAAATTATCTTGACTTTCCTGGAAAATCCATCCCACATTTTTATTGCAACTGTTTTTGTGCTTTAATGTATTTCAGTGGAGCCTATGCAAGTCAATTGGCAGTCTTGTCTCCAATTTATTTATTTGTTTGTTTGTTTTTCTTTTAGATCATTTATAGTCTGCCCTATTCCAAGGAGGGCTCATGGGAGATAACAACATTATAAAAACAATATGAATAACAAAACATGAATAAAATAAAAGGCGATACAACCATAGAGTTTTTGATGGCGGCTCAGTTGGCATATATTGTACAGCATAGGAATCAGTTGGCGCATGTTGTATCGACTGCAAATCAGTCCTACATTCTAAGGATCAGATACCGCATAGATGGTACTACAGCATAGGGCTGGCCAATGGAGCAGAATGCATGATAGTGTAGGACGCCCGCTGCCTCAACTAAAGGCCTGGCGGAATAGTTCCATTTTGCAGGCCCTACGAAAAGGTAACCGTTCAGTAAGAACCCACATCTCGAGGGGGAGCAATTATATCCAATGGGCAATCCAGCCTCTCCCATTGTTTCCAATGGGCTATCCTGTCATTTGTTTAGTACATCCCAAGAAGGAGGGAGGAGAGAGAGAGAGACATAATCCCATTCCAGGACACTTGTAAATTATCTTGACTTTCCTGGAAAATCCATCCCACATTTTTATTGCAACCATTTTTGTGTTTTAATGTATTTCAATGGAGCCCATGAAAGTCAACTGGCAATCTCGTCTCCAGTTGTATCCAATGGGCAATTCAGCCTCTCCCATTGTTTCCAATGGGCAATCCTGTCATTCGTTTAGTACATCCCAAGAAAGAAGAAGGGAGGGAGGGAAGAGAGAGACATGGAGGGTGAAGAGTCCAGGAGTAGCAGCTCCAGTGGCCAAGGCAAGCCAGTGCAGACACCATCTTCTGTCCAGCAGGCTGGGCAGAGGCAAAGCTTCCATGCACCTCCCCTCCCCTGGCCCAGCCTTTAAGCAGCTGTCCCAAATTCCTCCCAATTCCTGGCAGCAAGGGCTCCCACCTCCCCAGGCCTGAAGCAGTCCATCATTGACTACACACACACACACAGCTCAACTCAAGCCCACTCTCACTTGCAGCAGCAGCTGAGCTGCCACACGAGGCCAGGGGCAGGATAGAGGCTCCTGTTGCAGTTGCCCAGATGAGGGATTGGATGAAACTATGTTGCCTTCTCAGGCACCAATGCCATGCACACAGCTTCTGTGGCTGTGCAGGCAAGTCGGGCGCCAGGCTGAGAGTGGGAGGAGAAGGACCTTGCTGGTGTGGTGCCCTGGGGGATAGACTCGCGCGGGGGGTTGGGGGTGCATGCGGAGTATGATTGCTGGCTTGTCTTGCCTTCTCTCACACACCCCATTGGCACCAGATAGCAACAGAACAGCAGCTGCGCCACCACACAAAGCCAGGAGGCTTCTGCGACTGTGCACAGTGCAGGTGAGTCAGGAGCTGGGATCAGTGGAATGAGAGTGGGAGGAGGGACTTGCTGGTGCTGCACAGACTTGTGTCGCTGGTTGCTTGTGTGGACTGCGGGGCCCCCGATATGTGCGGGGTCCTAAAGCACAGGCTTTCTTTGTTTTATTGTTAATCTGGCTCTGGGGTCTCCAGAACCAAAGCAGCAGTTAGCTATATTAAGTCCTTACATACATAGAACAGAAAAGGCCCCAGGCTTACTGAAGCCCAAATTCTGCCACATATCTGCCCATGCTGTGAGACAGCTATGATTATAGCCTTTTCCTGCCTGTTGTCTTGACACTGAATGAGAGAGGGAAGTTGGATGTGCCATAACAGGACAGTTTTAGGAGAGGAGGTGAACAACTCACAAAGAGACAGACCCAGCAGCAAAGAAGGCTTGCATTTGCACAAGGCTCCTAGTTATCCCGTGGCACAAAGTGGTAAAGCTGCAGTACTGCAGTCGGAGCCCTCAGCTCACGCCTGAGTTTGATCCCAGCAGATGCTAGTTCAGGTAGCTGGCTCCAGGTTGACTCAGCCTTCCATCCTTCTGAGGTTGGTAAAATTCTGAGGTTGCCCAAAGGACAGAAGTCTTGGGTGTGTGCTCGATGCAAGGAGCTCCTGGTCCTCAGGGAACGAGTTCGTACCCTTGAGGCCGAGGTGACTGCACTGGAGAAGCAGAGACAGTCAGTTAGGCACTTGGGGAAGACTCTCGGGGGCATATTAGATGAGCCCCGCTCTGAACGTAGCAGCCCCGTTGCTGCCAGAGAGCGAGAGGGTCGAGAGGGAACAGGGCACCGTGCTGAGGACAAGGGGAATGCGCCCTCAGAAGGGACCTCTTCTTCGGTTGGTGAGTGGGAATCCTTTCGCGCCAAGGAACCATCCCTGAGCAGGGGGAGAGGGGGGGGGGGTTGGTAGTTGGTGATTCGATCCTTAGGCAAGTAGACAACAGGGTGGCGAAACCGCGTACTGACCGTATGGTGACTTGCCTGCCTGGTGCGAAGGTAGCGGACATTACGCGTGTAGTAGATAGACTGATAGACGGTGCTGGGGAGGAGCCTGTGGTTGTGGTGCATGTTGGCACCAACGATGTGGGGAAATGCAGTCGTGAGGTAGCCTTCTCAGAAGTGCTACCTGTTCCACGTGCAGGGCAGGAGAGACAGGCACAAATTAGAAGTCTCAATGTGTGGATGAGACGATGGTGTAAGGAGGAAGGGTTTAAGTTTGTTAGGCACTGGGATGCTTTCTGGAACAAGCGGGAGCTGTACAAAAGAGACGGTCTCCACTTGTCCCCGGATGGAACCAGGCTGCTGGCGCTT
Organism: Heteronotia binoei; assembly: GCF_032191835.1. Classification (NCBI taxonomy): domain Eukaryota; kingdom Metazoa; phylum Chordata; class Lepidosauria; order Squamata; family Gekkonidae; genus Heteronotia; species Heteronotia binoei. The sequence goes on along the minus strand of NC_083243.1, from coordinate 89,801,755 downwards.
AAAATCAAAAAGGTGGCAGAGCAGTTTTTAAACTAAATCTTGGGGGAAAGCCGACAGGAGATGAAATGTCTCTGGTTCTGGAGGACTCGTCTCAAAGAGATGAAGGGTTAGCTGCTATTTTTCTACCGGGTAACAGACCAGAGTTGTCCACTGTGAAGGCGACAAACAATATGGACTGTCTGCCAGAGTCTCGAGGTGGCAGGAGGAAGGTGGCAGGCCTAGCTCGCCTGGGAAATTATAGATGTTTGTATGCAAATGCTAGAAGTGTTCAAAGTAAAATTGGTGGATTGGAATGTTTAGTGTTGGGAGAAAACATAGACATTGTGGAAATTTCAGAAACTTGGTGGAATGAGGAGAATCAGTGGGACACAGTGATTCCTGGATATAAGCTATATCGGAAGGATAGGGAGGGAAGGGTTGGAGGTGGGGTGGCTCTGTATGTCAGAGAGGATATACGGTCCAGTAAGACTGAGGTCAGAGAATTAGATTCACTTTTAGAAATGCTTTGGGTTGAAATAGAGGGCTCAAAAGGAAATTTAACTATGGGAGTTTGTTATCGCCCACCAAATCAAAAGAGAGAGGACGATTATAATACGATGGAAGGCTTAAAGATAGCGGCTAAACGTAAAAACTGTGTCATAATAGGTGATTTTAACTACCCGCAGATTGATTGGGTCAATATGTGTTCTGGTCGAGAGAAAGAGATTGAGTTTCTTGATGCTCTCAATGACTGCGCTATGGAGCAGATGGTCTCAGAACCTACCAGGGGTGGGGCGATCCTGGATTTGGTCCTAAGTAATGCCCAAGACTTGGTGAGAGATGTAAAAGTGATTGCGCCGCTTGGGAGCAGTGACCATAATGTTATTGATTTCACCGTTTGTATAAATAGGGAGTTGTCCAAAAAGACCGCCACAACCACGTTTAACTTTAAAAGGGGTAAATACACTGAGATGAGGAGGCATGTGAGGAGGAAACTGAAAGGAAAGGTACATACTGTCAAAACCCTTGGGGAAGCTTGGACGCTATTTAAAACTATAATCCTAGAAGCTCAGATAAAATACATACCACAAGTTAGGAAAGGCACAAACAGGCATAAGAAAAGGCCTGCATGGTTAACAAACAAAGTAATGGAAGCTGTAAAAGGTAAGAAGGACTCCTTTAAGCGGTGGAAAACCAGTCCAAGTGAGATTAGTAAAAGGGAACACAGGCTGTGGCAAATCAAATGCAAGACTGTGATCAGGCAGGGAAAAAGGGACTATGAGGAGCATATTGCAAAAAACATAAAGACCAACAATAAAACTTTCTTCAAATATATTAGAAGTAGGAAACCAGCCAGGGAGGCAGTGGGGCCCTTGGATGACCATGGGGTAAAAGGATTACTGAAGGAGGATAGGGAAATGGCTGAGAAGCTAAATGAATTTTTTGCCTCCGTCTTCACTGTGGAAGACGAGAACTTTTTGCCCACCCCAGAACCACTAATTTTGGAAGGGGTGTTGAAAGACCTGAGTCAGATTGAGGTGACAAAAGAGGACGTCCTACAACTGATAGACAAATTAAAAACTAATAAGTCACCGGGTCCGGATGGCATACATCCGAGAGTTCTGAAAGAACTCAAAGTTGAACTTGTGGATCTTCTAACCAAAATCTGTAATCTTTCATTGAAATCTGCCTCCGTTCCTGAGGACTGGAAGGTAGCAAATGTCACCCCCATCTTTAAAAAAGGTTCCAGAGGAGATCCGGGAAATTACAGGCCAGTCAGTCTGACTTCAATACCGGGAAAGTTGGTAGAAACCATTATCAAGGACAGAATGAGTAGGCACATTGATGAACACGGGCTATTGAGGAAGACTCAGCATGGGTTCTGCAAGGGAAGATCTTGCCTCACTAACCTGTTACATTTCTTTGAGGGGGTGAACAAACATGTGGACAAAGGAGACCCGATAGATGTTGTTTACCTTGACTTCCAGAAAGCTTTTGATAAAGTTCCTCATCAAAGGCTCCTTAGAAAACTTGAGAGTCATGGAGTAAAAGGACAGGTCCTCTTGTGGATCAAAAACTGGCTTAGTAATAGGAAGCAGAGAGTCAGTATAAATGGGCAGTCTTCGCAGTGGAGGACGGTAAGCAGTGGGGTGCCGCAGGGCTCGGTACTGGGTCCCATGCTCTTTAACTTGTTCATAAATGATTTAGAGTTGGGAGTGAGCAGTGAAGTGGCCAAGTTTGTGGATGACACTAAATTGTTCAGGGTGGTGAGAACCAGAGAGGATTGTGAGGAACTCCAAAGGGATCTGTTGAGGCTGGGTGAGTGGGCGTCAGCGTGGCAGATGCGGTTCAATGTGGCCAACTGCAAAGTAATGCACATTGGGGCCAAGAATCCCAGCTACAAATACAAGTTGATGGGGTGTGAACTGGCAGAGACTGACCAAGAGAGAGATCTTGGGGTCGTGGTAGATAACTCACTGAAAATGTCAAGACAGTGTGCATCTGCAATAAAAAAGGCCAACGCCATGCTGGGAATTATTAGGAAGGGGATTGAAAACAAATCAGCCAGTATCATAATGCCCCTGTATAAATCGATGGTGCGGTCTCATTTGGAGTACTGTGTGCAGTTCTGGTCGCCACACCTCAAAAAGGATATTATAGCATTGGAGAAAGTCCAGAGAAGGGCAACTAGAATGATTAAAGGGCTGGAGCACTTTCCCTATGAAGAAAGGTTGAAACGCTTGGGACTCTTTAGCTTGGAGAAACGTCGACTGCGGGGTGACATGATAGAGGTTTACAAGATAATGCATGGGATGGAGAAAGTAGAGAAAGAAGTACTTTTCTCCCTTTCTCACAATACAAGAACTCGTGGGCATTCGATGAAATTGCTGAGCAGAAAGGTTAAAACGGATAAAAGGAAGTACTTCTTCACCCAAAGGGTGATTAACATGTGGAATTCACTGCCACAGGAGGTGGTGGCGGCCACAAGTATAGCCACCTTCAAGAGGGGTTTAGATAAAAATATGGAGCACAGGTCCATCAGTGGCTATTAGCCACAGTGTATGTGTGTATATAAAATTTTTTGCCACTGTGTGACACAGAGTGTTGGACTTGATGGGCCGTTGGCCTGATCCAACATGGCTTCTCTTATGTTCTTATGTTCTTAAAATGATTACCCAGCTTGCTGGGGGGAAGTGTAGATGACTGGGGAAGGCAATGGCAAACCACCCTGTAAAAAGTCTGCCATGAAAATGTTGTGAAAGCAACGTCACCCCAGAGTCGGAAACGACTGGTGCTTGCACAGGGGACTCCTTTTACCTAGTTATCTAGTGTTAGGACTAGGGTTGCCAGGTCCCTCCAGCCAGCTACAGACTGGGAAATCCTGGAGATTTGGGGATGAAGTCTGAGGAGGACAGGGACCTCACTGGGATACAATGCCATAAAGTCCACCTTCCAAAGCATTCATTTTCTCCAGGGGAATTGATCTCCATAGTCTGGAGATGAGTTGTCAATCCAAGGGATTTCCAGGTTCCATCAGGGGGCTGGCATCCTTAGGACCGTTACTAGGATGTATCAGTTGGCACTGCCTGGTGATTTGGCTAGGAGTTAGCCCTTTTCTGACCGCTGTCTTGCTACTAAATAGATGAGAAGTTTATGGTAAGATCAGTTTTTCTTTTAATTGTTTTTCTATCTTCAGAGGCAAGGCAGTGTGGATTTTGTGTGTTGTTTCGATCCTGAACAATTTGGGATTGAGTTTATTAACATAATATATATAGGGACTTCTTTAAAAAAAACTAGTCTCTGAAAAATCCTTCAGTAGTTTTTTAGAACAGTCCTAAGCAGATCTATTTGGAATCCTACTTGCATCTATTCATTGGGGTTTATACCCCATAAAATGTTCTTAGGATTCCACTGTTTATCATGTTTCCTGTAGCCTTATTCCAATTTCTGGTCATACAAGTGAGGAAGTTACACAGTCATCCTTGTATGATGTGTTATTATATAACAAAATATCTTGTTTTCATCATTTCCTATGTTGGGCTTCTCTAGCTGGGCAAATACTTCTAATTGTGTGGATCTTTCCATATGCAATGTTCTTACTGGCATGCTTCTTTCCTCTTATGAACCTTCTTGGCAGAGCAAAAGCAATCAAATCTTGCTTTCCACTCTGGCCTGGCAACAGGGTTATTAAAACCAAAGCTTTCAGTTCAGGAAATTGTGCCATTTTCTTTGTCCTCAGTAGAGTTATTGCTTAACGTTTGGCAGCATGTCATGGAACAAGTCAGAATTAGTACCATATTCATTTATTGTTTCAAGGATACAGGAAAAACTGACATTATATATATATAAGACAGCTGCAACATTTTTCTCAGCATGAAGTGTGCTTTGATAAGAAAAAGTTAAATGTCAACGGACCTGCAAGTCTGAGGATACCACAAAAATGTAATTGTTAGTATGATGACAGAAGCTAGAGTGAAAAAGTTACACACGGGATTCTTCCACAGCAGGAGGATTCTCCACAGAGCTTTTATCACTGCTTCATGTGCAGTGGCATGTGGGTTAACAGTAAAGCTTCCACACATGGGAGTTTTCTGCACTTCACACATTCATCATAGCATGTGTAAATCGGGCCCCTATGTCTGAAGCATCGCTCGTTTTATTCTTGTGTTGTTTTTTTAAACTGGGATGCAGAGAAATTACCCCAAGTGCAGATTGAAAGGGTTAGTTGTGCAGTGATTCCTGCCACCTCTTTTTGCCTTGCTCTGCAGCGTAGTTCTATAACTACGTAGTTCTATAACTACGTAGTTAATTGTGCATGATCCCGACGCTGACAGGTAGTGGGACCAGGCAAATTCACTCGCCTCCGACACTCGTGTTATGTAATGCCAGGTCCATTAACAATAAGACCGCTGTCCTTCGGGAATTCCTGCTGGAGCAGGATGTGGACCTGGCATGCGTGACCGAGACCTGGGTAAGAAGAAGAAGAAGAAGATATTGGATTTATATCCCGCCCTCCACTCCGAAGAGTCTCAGAGCGGCTCACAATCTCCTTTACCTTCCTCCCCCACAACAGACACCCTGTGAGGTGGGCGGGGCTGGAGAGGGCTCTCACAGCAGCTGCCCTTTCAAGGACAACCTCTGCCAGAGCTATGGCTGACCCAAGGCCATGCTAGCAGGTGCAAGTGGAGGAGTGGGGAATCAAACCCGGTTCTCCCAGATAAGAGTCTGCACACTTAACCACTACACCACTACACCAAACTGGTACGAGATGGGGAGACCGTGGCTCTCTCCCAGATGACCCCCCCAGGATACTCGGTCTTCCACCAGTCCCGGACCAGCGGGCGGGGGGGAGGAGTGGCACTATTCATACGAGAGGCTTACTCCTTTAGGGCTCTCCCGGCCCCGGAGATCGCAGGCATTGAATGTGCTGGCCTGATGTGGGATGTTGGGGAGGGGTTGGCGATCTGGCTGGTGTACCGACCGCCTAACGCACCGGCTGGCGCCTTACCATCCCTGGTGGAGGCCGCAGCAGGCTGGGCGTTGGAGTGCCCAAGGCTACTGGTCTTGGGTGACTTCAATGTTCATGCCGACGACATGGCCTCCAGTCAGGCGATGGATCTAGTGTCATCCATGGCGACACTAGGACTCTCCCAGGTTGTTACAACGCCCACTCATCAGGTGGGACACATGTTAGACCTGGTCTTCACGGCGGGAGTATCAGTGAACAATATTGCAATGGAAGCAGTGCCAGGGTCGGATCACTTTGCCCTCAAGACTCGTATGGATGTGTCACCCCAAACCTGTTTAGGCGGAGAGCGTATTTTAGCTCGCCCGCGGAGCTTGATGGACCCGGAACGGTTCCTAACAGCCCTGCGGGATACCTGGCCCACTGGCGATTCCCTGGATGATCTGGTAGAGTCCTGGAATGATGGACTCTCTAGAGCCATCGAGGTGATCGCACCTAGGCGCCCTCTGCACCCCCGCCTAAAGCCGTCGCCCTGGTTTAACCAGGAGCTGCGGCAATTAAAGCGGGGACTCAGACGACTGGAGAGGCAATAGCGGGGTACTCGAGACGAAGTGACCCGAACATCTTATAGAGAGAGTTTGAAGGCCTATGAGATGGCAATCAAATCCGCAAAGAAAGCACACTTTGTGGCCAAGATTGCGTCCGCAACTTTGCACCCGGCACAATTGTTTGATATAATTCGAGAACTTACAATGCTGCCACAAGGCAGGCCAAACTCTATTGAATTGGAAATAGGCTGTGAGGCTTTTGCGAAATTTTTTGCAGATAAGATTGCGTCACTCCGCCTCGACCTCCCCACCAGTTTTGAGACAGTTAGCGTAACCGAGGCCCCAAGCATGTCTTCGGATCATATTCTGGATGGTTTTAGCCCCCTCAGCCTGGAGGAAGCTGACAGGATTCTCTTATCTGCTCGCCCAACAACTTGTAAACTGGACCCATGCCCTTCCTGACTTATTAAATCTTGCCAGAGGGATCTCAGATATCCTGTACGGGATATCATAAATAGATCCCTGACGGAAGGGCATTTTCCAACGGCGCCTAAAGAGGCAGTGGTCCGCCCCCTCCTTAAAAAAACATCTCTAGATCCGGCCCAATTGGCACACTATTGGCCGGTTTCAAATTTGCCCTTTTGGGGCAAACTTATTGAGAGGGCAGTGGCGAGGCAGCTACAGACTTTCCTGGAGGATGCTTCCATCCTTGACCCATTTCAGTCCGGCTTTCGCCCGGGCCATGGGACGGGGACGGTGTTGGTTGCCCTGGTAGATGACCTTCAACAGCATCTGGATCGGGGTGGCTCGGCAGTGCTGATGTTGTTGGACCTATCGGCGGCGTTTGATACGGTCGACCATCGGTTACTGACTTGCCGCCTCGCCGACGTGGGGATTCAGGGGTTGGCCTTGCAGTGGCTTTCCTCTTTCCTTGAAGGTCGGGGACAAAGGGTCGCGATTGGGGGGGAGCTATCCCAGAGGCGCACACTCGACTGTGGTGTGCCCCAGGGAGCGGTTCTCTCCCCAATGATATTTAACATCTATATGCGACCCCTTGCCCAGATTGCCCGAAGGTATGGGCTGGGGTGTCATCAGCATACTGGTGACACCCCAGCCCATACCTTCGGGCAATCTGGGCAAGGGGTCGCATATAGATGTTAAATATCATCGGGGAGAGAACCGCTCCCTGGGGCACACCACAGTCGAGCTTTATCTGCTTATGGACGGCCAACCGGTCTGCGCCCCAGAAAATCTGGATCGGGCACTACAGGCCGTGGCTGAGTGGCTCAGACTGAGTGGACTGAGATTAAATCCTGCGAAGACAGAGGTCCTTTGCTTGGGTCGTCGGGGACCGGGGGGGGGGGAATCCCCTTGCCAGCTTTTGACGGCGCGCCGCTGATGGCGGCGGATAGGGTCAAGAGCCTGGGGGGACTATTGGAGCCTTCCCTAAAGATGGAGGCTCAGATAGCAGCCACTGCCAAGTCTGCGTTTTTTCATCTTAGGCGGGCAAGGCAGTTGGCTCCCTTTCTGGATCGCGATGACCTAGCAACAGTGATCCATGCTACGGTCATCTCGAGGTTGGACTACTGCAATGCCCTCTACATGGGGCTGCCCCTGTGCCGAACTCAGAAATTGCAGCTGGTGCAGAATGCCGCGGCTCGGCTGTTATTGGGCTTCCCAAGATGGGGGCACATTCGGCCGGGTCTTCGGGTTCTGCACTGGCTTCCAATAACATACCGAGTCTGGTACAAGGTGCTGGTTATTACCTTTAAAGCCCTATATGGCCTGGGACCTGCCTACCTGAAGGACCGTCTCTCCCCACATGTTCCCCAGAGAGTACTGAGGTCGGGAACTCAAAACCTTCTCGCTATCCCTGGGCCAAAAGAAGTCCGCCTTAAATCGACTAGAGACAGGGCCTTTTCTGTTATGGCCCCTACATGGTGGAACCAGCTGCCGGAGGAGGTGAGGGCCCTGCGGGACCTTATTCAGTTCCGCAGGGCCTGTAAGACAACCCTCTTCCGGCTAGCTTACACCTAACTGAGATGGGAAACAAATGTAGCTTACTAGACTCTTGCTATTTATACTGTTATAAGATTTGATGTTTTAAGGTTTTAAATGTTTTGACTAATTTAACTGCTTATATATGTAAATGTTAATTCAAATTTTGTTTTATTATCTGTTGTGAGCCGCCCTGAGCCATCTTTGTGGGAAGGGCGGGATACAAATCATAAATAAATAAAAAAAAATAAAAAAATAATGCAATCATAATCTCCTACTCCAAGTGAAGCACCACTCTTTTCTTCGAATACATTGAGAGACAGACTGCAACATAATGCCTTGTGTTGCTGAATTTTTAAACACCCTACCACCTTTATGGTTTCTTTGCTTTGTTTTATCATGTACTGTAGAGCTGTAATAGTTCTATTAAAATTTGAAAAGGAAGAAGGTCCCTGGGAGGGGCTGACCATGGGAAAATGGTACTTATAGGGACAACAGCATCTTTGCAGGTCAAGGAAATATGCACTGTTCCTTCCAGATGGGTTGCTAACATGCTTAGATTGCATTTCCTCCCAAAAAATCAGAGTAAAGCAGATTTAAGAAAGAGTGTATTGAGGATGGGAAAAATCTGGGTGAAGGATTACAGCACAAAATTGTGTGGAAGTGCCAAAAAAGTGCTCCAATTTGGAAGTCAAGGTGGAGAAAAACTTCCAGAGGGTCCCCCCTCCCAGTTTTTAAGCAGATGCTGCTGTGCTGCTGTAGCATTATACTATAGCATAGCAATTACCATTTTTAAAGCCCTTTTTGGCACCAGGATTTGGAGAATTGTGTCACAAAAGAATGATGGCAGTAAAACAGCAGCAGTTTGGGCAAGAGGTCTGAAAAAGTGTACCTTCCAGACTACATGGCGCACCAATCTGCTTGGACTGTGATCTTTCAGGAGAGATCAACCAAAGCAGGTTTGGAAAACATCAGAGCAAAGCAGGGGAAACCCTGGAAAGAACAGAAGAGCTGTGGCTCAGAGATTGATCATCTGCTTTGCATGTCAAATATCCCACATTCAGTCCATGTTAAGAAAGGATCACTAAGTAGGGAAAAGATGAAGTGGACATAGGTTAATGAAACAGCAGCTTCCTTGTGCAGGGCAGACACCTCTGGGATACTGCCAGGATATTCCACTGCTGTAAAGTCTTTTGTTATTGAGAATGAAGTGAAGTCTTATTGATATTCTTCATGATCTCTGTGCAGTCCCACACTTGGGTACTGCGCCTGCAATAGACTTGACCTTGGAAGCTTCTAGAGCTAATCCCCAGCCTTTTTTGTCAAACTTTTCCCCAGCCTTTTTTGTCAAGTTGAGTGGGGCCTGGATTTTCCTCAGCTCCAAGTATGCACAGTCAATGCCTGTGATGAGGAGTTGATTTCTTGTCTGATGAAGTGTGCTTAGAGCACACAAAAGCTTATATTCTGAATAGAACTTTGTTGATCTTAAAGGTGCAACTTGACTACTAAAGAGTAGACAAGTTAGCCTGTATCTTGTCTGTAGGCCAAAAGCCACCCTTTTGTTTGTTATAATTGTTTGCTGGTGAATATGAACTTCCGTTGTGTCTGTCACCTAGCAGAAGCTACCAACTTTTTTCTCTGATGTGCTGATTTATAGGGGTGTTGAGAATCTCTGAAGAGGCGTACTGTTTTCTCCTAGACCATTCTACTGTTATAGAATGGATTAGGGTGAAAGTAAAGAGTCAACAATTCTGAAATGCTGTGCTGTCGGCTGCCTATTGCATCAGGTTTCATTTTGTTTGCATCATCCCTATCTAACTAGTGATTAGACTAGCCCTCTTATTGGGTAGAGGACCTTTTACAAAGCCCCTGAATTTGAAAATAGACTGAGCAGCCTGAACTGGTGTCTCCTTCTCAGAAAATCCCCAGGTGTGTCCAGCCAATCTATTAGGCTTCCTGTTTCCCACTTTTTCATCCTGAGGAAGCACATGTGCCTGACCTCTTTCTTTAGCAATGGCTTGAACAGAAAAAGCAAATTTGTGCCCTGTATGGATTTATATCTGGTTCCAGGCATTGGCTCATGCAGGGCACAAAATAATTGTATCTGATCAAGCCAATGTCAAAGATAGGAGCCAAGTACTGGAGATATAAAATTTATAAAGGTGATTTCAGATGTTTAATGGCAATAGTAGGTGAATGACAATAGCAGGCTTGATTGGATTAGGTGTGATATTCAGAGGGCTAGAAGGCGTGGAGATACCAGCACTGGTAATCAGACAGGAAACCTAGGTCTCAATTTCATCCAGGAGGATTCAATCCAGGAGGATGCTTAAGTCTGACACTAGAAACCAGAACAGTTGCTGGCCTAAGAGTAGCAGTGCTCTTCCAAAGGAATTTCAAAGGGAGATATGGAGACTGCTGAATTGCAATTGACAATGAAGCTCAAGACAATGCATCCTCCTGGGCTGAACTGAGAGCTAGTTTTCCTGTCTTGTTACCAATTTATGCTATTATCATTTGGCATCTTTCCAAGATATAAGGACCAATCCAAGCATTCTAATTCCTAATCTAAGTATTTTTGAAAGAAAACAAAGCCTTCCCTTTGTCCTCAAAAGAGGAGGAGCAGCCCCAGAGAAGGAAGCAGAAACTGTGGGTGTGCGAGAGAGAGAGAGAGAGAGAGAGAGAGAGAGAGAGGCTTGTCTTTGTATCTCTCCTGCATGAAGCAGGAAACAGTTACAGAGTTCTCTGTGTGCCTCTGTGTGTGTGTGTGTGAGGGAGGGAGGCAAGAGGCAGCAAGCAGAGAGTCAGAGAGGGAGCTGGGGGGAAAGCAAGCCATGATGTGGCTGTAGCTGCCCTGGAAAAGCAAGTAGGTGAAGGAAGTTGCTCAGAGGACAGATTTGAGATCCAGCCTGCAGTGTGCATGTTTGACACCCCCCTGCCCTAGAGTTTTCAGTACCATCTGCTTTCCCACATAATACCATGGCTGTGCTATTGTATTTGCTCCCCAGATAACAATGAGGTTATTTTGTTCTTTGGACAGGAAGTTTTCAGTAAGGTGTTCTTACTGTCTGAATAGCAGTTGTGCATATTCTGTTTCTCATATGGAATGTGATTTCTTCTTTATTACATTATATCATTTTGTGTATTAGCATCTGGTTTCAGAATCTATACTGTTATCTTTATATGAGCAGTATGATTAAAATAAAAGGCCTTTTCATTATATTATCTGCTCCATGGAAGACAGAATCAGTTACTAAAGCCAAGGCTTGCATCTTCTATTTGCAACATATTTCCTGAACAAGAAGAAGGCTGCTTTGTTTGCTATAGTCTGTAGAAAGCATTTGTGTGTGTGTGTGTAGTGTCCCTTAGTCCCTTATTGCAAAATACCACAAAATAGATCTTATATCAAAAGTCTGCAAAACATATTTCATAATATCTGCTATCTCATTCAACACACTGATAAAATCAGTAGAATTTCTAATATGAGATCTAATCTTGGGCACAAACAGCCTAAGGGTGTTTCATTGAGGACTGTTAGCTTCATATGATGCTTGTCTACAGAAACAAGAAGTCTCATGGTGTTTCTCACACATACACCCCCCCACTGCTGACTATGCCTTAGATCCATAGAGATACATAATGAGTTGTGCATGTCTTCTGAATCCTCTCAAAAGCAGTTCCCAGTGCTGTGTGAAGTGTTGCTATTAAAGAAAAAGGTGAGAAGATTGCAGATACCTCTGGAGGCCCTTATATGTTTAAAGGAACTTTTGGTATAAAATACCTTGGGGCATTTACAGATCAACAAGAAAATAGATTTTTTTATATCTTGATGAATTCTACCCTCATGAGGTTAAAACCCTGTTGTCTTATACAGCCACTGATGCACGATTAAGAGATTCACTGTATAATGTGATTGAAATTCAACATGTAACGTTTGAAAATACAGAAATCTTTAAATAGTATCTTAATTGTGTGAGACTTGTTTTAACTGACCTAACTACATGGGCAAGACCCAGTCATGTATGTTTTTGCCATGGAATCAACACCCACTTCTGATGGGGTAACAGTTCTGCAGTTAGAAATCTATCCATGTGAAATGGCTCCCACTTGATTGGATTGGATTTATTAGATTTATATCCCACCCTCCCCACAAGCAGGCTCAGGGCAGGTTACAACATTAAATTTTAGATAAACTATAAACATACTATAATTTACAATCTTACAGCTAAAACCAAATATCAGATGGCAAAAACACAGAGATTGGTGTGTAGGGTTGCCAAGTCCAATTCAAGAAATATCTGGTGACTTTGGGTGTGGAGCCAGGAGACATTTTGGGTGGAACCATAAGCAAAGTTGTGACAAGCATAATTGAACCCCAAAGGTAGTTCTGGCCATCACATTTAAGAGGACAACATACCTTTTTAATGCCTGCCCTACATTAGAAATAATGAAGGATAGGGGCATCTTCTTTCGGGGCTCATAAAATTTGACCCCCTGGTCCAATCTTTTTGAAACTTGGAGAGCATTTTGAGGAGACTCATCAGATGCTACATGGAAAATTTGGCACATCTACCTCAAAAAACTGCCCCTCCAGAGCCCCAGATACCCCGGGATTAATTCTCCATTATACCCTATGGTCCAGCAGACATTTCCCTCCCTCCCCCCTCCCCCCACCCCCGTTTCTGATGAAACAGAGGGTCTGGGCTCCTTTCACAGCCATGTTGTTCTGCCTCCCCCCCCCCCCCCCACCGCCCTGCTCCCCTTCAGACTTAAAGATGCAGACATCCAAAGAGGAAGGCTTTCCAGGTAGAGACTGAAGCCTCCGGAGGTGGAAAGGCACATGATGGCTATGGAGGCCGGGCTTCCCCCCACCGGCCAGCTGACTGGGGGTGGGAAGGAACCTGGGAAAGTGGGAGAACCCCTGTTGGGACCTGGGGATTGGCAAGCCTACTGGTGTGGTGGTCTGTATGTGGTGTGGTGGCACTCCATATGAGTATATCAAAAACAAAACAGAAAGCATGGACCTGTTCAGTGAATGCAGTGGTGGATTCTAATGGGCCCTTTAGTGTAGACAACATGAGCAGGGAGGCCAGAATGGTGGGACACCTGCCACCTCACCCAAAGGCCTTGGGGAATAGCTCCATTTTACAGTCCTTGGGGAATTGCAGAAGATCCTGCCACATCCTGACCTCAAGTGGGAGCTTATTCCACCAGGCTGGGGCCAAGACAGAAAATGCCCTGGCTCAGGTCAAGGCTAAGCATACGTCCTTTGGGCTGGGAACCACCAGCAAATGCTGTTCAGTAGAGCATAAGGCTCTCCAGAGTACATACAGGGAAAGATGGTCCTGCAGCTATGCAGGTCTCAGGCTGCAAAGGGATTTAAAGGTTAATACCATAACCTTGACTAGGACAATGTTTAAAGGGCCCTGAAAACAATGATTGAAACAGATTTAGGGATGGTGATCTCTTAGTAATCGATTGAATACACAGGCTCAAAGTGAATGCACTAAGAGTTGGAAGTGGCACAAAAATGCTCTGGCAGTGCATATCACAGAGTAAAGGATAACATGCACCAGAGTCTGGAAATATTTTGGGTGGGAAATATGTGCATGTTATGCTGTTCTGCTCAGCACATCTGCAATATAAAATCTTCTATTCTTTTTCTCTTGTACATAAAAACTCCTAAAACTTGTCTAACTCTGGAAGCTCTGTATCAAGGAAAACAATCTAGTCTTCTCTACCAGCAGGCAGCAGCTCAAAGAACACACATCTCAAAGATCACGTCATTGTTTATGTGCAATCACACATAGATTTTATATTTTTGCACCTTTTGCAGTTTTCCACTTTGGTTTACTGTCCTGTTTCTAAAGGAAGTTATTCATTTCCTTTATAATTCAGTTTGTGAAATAACTCCACTGACTTCTGTAGAATTTCCAAAACACAAATATAACCCTATAGATCAGATCAAGTTTTTCATGCCTCATAAAATGCTTTCTAATCTGATTTGAAATACGTTTCACATTTTCTATATTAATACAGTGCTACTGACAAGGATTGTGCAGTACTTTGTTTGCCAGCACCAATGCTTTTGTGCTATCTGAAATCTGTAATAGTAAAAGGATTAGATTTCTGCATTCAACTTGAACATATGAACATATGAAGCTGCCTTATACTGAATCAGACCCTTGGTCTATCAAAGTCAGTATTGTCTTCTCAGACTGGCAGCGGCTCTCCAGGGTCTCAAGCTGAGGTTTTTCACACCTATTTGCCTGGATCCTTTTTTGGAGATGCCAGGGATTGATTATATCATTGTATGTGTCTGAGGAAGCTTTACATGCCCATATGTATAAGAAGTACAGGCCAGGCATGAATGACGAACTTCTCAAGAGGTGCTACTTTCCCAAAAGCTTGACATCTTTTCCTAACTTGATTCCATATAGCCACCAGGAAACATTTGCCTTCCTCATACATTTCCTGTTCTTCCTGGAGGAATGCAGTTCGCTTTTCAGCAGGCTCTGTCTTTCATTTACTGGTGATTAGACAAATAGTGATGTCCCTATGTGCTGTCCCCTTCTTTTTGATTTAACTGTTCAATTAATATTTGCTAAATTACCCATTTATGCTATTCAATTGCAGGATATGTAGATAGCAGAATACTGCTCAATTTATATAGGAAGCCCCTTCTTCCACAAGAAGACATAACTGGAGGAGTTCAGTGACCTGGAGGAAAGGCAGTACTAGTGAGCAGATTACCATCAATAGCTACTAGTCATGGTAACCAAACAAACCTCTGTATATAGAGACAGTAAACCTTTGAATACCAGTCAGTTTTAGGAGGCAATATGAGGGGAAGTCCTTAGTCTCTGTGGCTTATTTGTTGGCCCTCCAGGGCACTTGGTTGGCTGCTGTGTGAAACAGGATGCTGGGTTTAAAAGGACTACTGGTTTGATCCAGTGAAGCTCTTGTGTTTTTATGCACAATTGGCAGCAAGAGCGGGAAATCTGCAAGGAAAGCAAATTTACTTTCTCCATTACTTGACATTTTCTACCCATCTTTGTCATAACATTTGTTCTTTCTTGTAAAAGTTGTGCACAGGCTAACAGCTGCAAGGGAACCATGTTTGCTCAAATTGTGGCACCCCCTGGAAGTTCTGAAAGGTACATTTAAATAAAGGACTGGGATAATATAATAGCCCTGTTCACAAGTTACACTGAACATATATTCTATCAGTGTACATTTGATTTTTTAAAAAAGTGTGTTAATTCTCATGTTACATTTAATCCATATACAGCTGAACACATGATGCAGACTACATTTATCCAGGTAAGTAAATGTGCATTGGCTCTTTTTTACGCAAATGTACTTATGTGCATGCAGAATGTACATGTGTTTGCTGTAACATATGAACAGGTCTATTGTTAAGCATGTTTAATTACTTGAATTTTAAAGATTAATCAGTGAGCATGCTGAATTCCTTCCGATGTACCAGAGCTATGTCTATGAAAGCTCATGCCACAATAAATCATTTAGGTGCCAAAACATTCTCTGTCATTTTTTACTACAAAAGGCTAGCATAGCAGTTTGGTAAACAAGAAATACAGTGCAATATTTAGCTGAGTAAGCCCTGTTGAATACCATAGGAATGACTTCTGCTGCTAGTGATGGAGCATCTT
Source organism: Heteronotia binoei (assembly GCF_032191835.1). NCBI lineage: Eukaryota > Metazoa > Chordata > Lepidosauria > Squamata > Gekkonidae > Heteronotia > Heteronotia binoei. Next base: position 89,786,090 of record NC_083243.1, on the reverse strand, counting down.
GTCAGTTGTTCCAGAAGCCAGTGTATGAATGCTAGGAATAACACATTAAACAGCTTGGACCCATTCAGGAATACTGTTGCCCATATGAACTTCATTATTCTTTGAAATTAGGGATGATGGGGGTGGTCTAAATTATTGCCAATGATCAAGTTAGCCTGGTTCAGACATACGGTATAGTCTTTTCTGTGGTGGGAAACCAGGTGTGAATCCTCCTCCCTGAAAAAGTGCACTGCACCTGCAGCTTAAAAAATGGGGAAAATAGCACCCAAGGCAATTTTGACTGAGAAAAATGATATGAGGAAAGCTGAAGCCTCTTCCCCCACGCTATGGTCCCAATCTGAATCAGGCTCTTGTAGCACTTTGAAAATGTTTTCCCCACAGTTATCATCTGGCTGCAGGGAAAGCTAATCAGGTTGGGGAAACCCAGACCTAACTCATTAAAATCGAAATGTCTAGTTCAGCCTCACATCCCTGTTCACTGTCTCTTAGGCAGCAGCTAAAAACAGATATATCTGAGATTTCATTTGCACTAGAATTGCTTTGCTTTATTCATTTATATTTACATGTAGCCAGCCCCCTTCAAAAGACTACAGGTAGAATTTTTTAAAAGAAAAAACATGACTTTTAGGCTTGTTTGATTTTGAACAGCTTTGACAGGTTTAAGTAACAAGATTACTCAAATAATCATATTTTTTCTTCTTGAGGTTTTCTTATGCTTCTAGAACCTGGTGAGCAAATTAAAGTTATTCCACTGTACTATTATAACATTTTCAAGAAGCAACATAAACAATTTAATGAGCTAGACACAACAGAAATATAGATTCTAACTCATCTGTGGGCAGAAGTATTTTTCTCTTAGTGTTCTGTTTAGTTGTATTATTTGCTTACTCACACCTGGGTGTAATAACCAGACAAAACAACATTCATTGCTGTTGGGACAATATGGAAAATTGTTTATTCTAAATTTCCAAATCTAATTTGCTCTTTTTTCACTAAGTATTCTTAGAGACTAAATTGACCTTTGCCAGAACTACAAAAATCACTCTACTGGGACTGTACAAATTTTGTAGGAAACAGATTGAGAACAAATCTGACTCACAACCAAGTGCTCCAGCAGCTGTTACAGTAAAGCTTTGCCTTCTACTGACTTAACATAGCCATTTCAAAACTGCATCCTGTTTCCACATGGAGGGGAAGATCTGCTACAAATGCAAATTGCTTCTGCATCTGGGAATTTTCTTTGCACCTTCTTCTTTCCCCCCCCCCCAACATTCCCCTTCACACATGCTCTACAGCAACTCCAAATTGGCTTATGGGAGTGTGGTTCACACTGCTGCCATGAAGATTCACAGCTTCTTTTCTGCTGTTCTTTTCTTTATGAATTTGCTATAGCTATAGCAATTCTTCTAAAACTTGAAATAGGTAAGTAGTAGTTGATTGTTAGAGTGCTATAGCAATAACCAAATTAAAACTAACACCTGAAAAACTCTTCTAGCGGCACAACAGTGAAAATGCTGTGAAAATGATGCCTGCATGAGGCTGCTCATGGGAAAATGATGCTTAAGTGGATGGAATTCTTTCAGTGCAGGAAAATGAGCACTGATCCTTCCAGATAGCATGCTTACATGCATGGACTGAACTCTTTCCAAAGAGATTGAAGTAAAGCAGGTTTTGGAAAGAGGGAAAGCTGAAAACAGAAAGATTTACCATAAAAGATTCCACCCCAGCTCCGCCCTCCAGTTCCATCACAGTATCTCTGCCTGAGAGACCATGGGGAACCTTCATGAATGAGAGAGGGCTTTGCCTCCCCACCAATTTTCTCACCTTTCTACACTCTGGCTTCACCCATTCAACCACTGCCCTTTCTTTCTCTGTCTATGGTTTGTGGTGCCAGTTTGGCAAAAGATCCTGGAGGTTTTTGCCATCTTCTGGGCATGGAGCAGGGGTTACTGGGAATGTATGCGTAGGGGGAAGGTATTTGTGAAGTTCCTGCATTGTGCAGGGGGTTGGACTAGATGACCCTGGAGATCCCTTCCAACTCTACAAGGGTCCCTTTCAACCCTATGAGGCCCCTTCCAACTCTATAATTCTATGATCTGGCCTATGTACATGTCTATATGAACTACTTCAAAACCCTCTCCCCTCCACTGACCAGCTAATTATCTGTAGTCTACTGAGGAGTTTCTGGTCTAAGCGTAGTCTGACCACAGACTGAGATTTTTAATAGGAAAAGATATTTACTGAAATACCATGCAATCTATATCCATACATTACAGGGTGCTACAGAAATAGGAAAAGAAATAAAAACATGAGACTAAGTGGTACGATCACTGGTGTTACCATTCATTCCCTTCCCTGAAATGGATACAAGCCAATTGGAAACTTCAAAACATAGGCTGGTCCAGACTTCACTCCATTTCCCCATCAAATCAAGGTGCACATCCCAAAACCTTTATAGCCATTTGTCTTGCCCCTTCGTGGCAGGTGGGCAAATGGTCATCTATATCCTTCCTGGGTTTTTTTCTACATAAAGAAAACTTATGTCCTCTCAGCCTGAAATCTGAGGGGTTTATTGTTTACTTTTCAGGAAAGAATGTTTTCTTTGACATCAGGTCCTCCCTGTGTGTTCCTGTATTACAGCTGCAATTACAACATGATTTTGTGTGGAAGCTCCAAAAAGAAAAGTGCTCCAATTTTGAAGCCAAAATGAAGGCGGCTTTCTCTGTGGAAGCAGCTCTGAGTTTGAAATCAAAAAGCTGAGAGACCAGAAAAAATGTCCAGTGGGCCTTTGGTTGTAGAAACTTAAAATTATGGTACATGAAGTTTATGTCTAATTTTCTCTGGGGTTGGGCCAGGGTTAAGAGATTTTGCTTAAATCAGACAGTTTGACCTTTCCAGTGTAGCTTACATCTTTATGGGAAGCAAATGAGTGGAGAATCTCTTTCAGATCTTACCAGAGGAAATACTGTAAGAAAAAAATCTACAGTTTTGGTGCTTGACAAAGAATTTTCATGTGGCTGTCATACTATACTTGCTAGCAAACTATCTCGCTAGCAGTTGTTAGCAGCTGTGACATGTCAGCCTAGGGTTGCCAATCCCCAGGTGGGGGCAGGGGATCCCCCGGTTTGGAGGCCCTCCCCCCGCTTCAGGGTCATCAGAAAGTGGGGGAAGGGGAGGGAAATGTCTGCTGGGTACTCATGATTCCCTATGGAGACTTACTCCCATAGAAAATAATAGAAAATTTATCCACGGGTATCTGGGGCTCTGGGAGCCCTGTTTTTTGAGGTAGAGGCACCGAATTTTCAATATAGTATCCAGTGGCTCTCCCCAAAATACTCTCTAAGTTTCAAAAAGATTGGACCAAGGGGTCCAATTCTATGAGCCCCTAAAGAAGGTGCCCCTATCCTTCATTTCCTATGGAAGGAAGTCATTTAAAAGATGTGCGGTCCCTTGAAATGTGACGGCCAAAACTCCCTTTGGAGTTCATTTATGCTTGTCACACCCTTGCTCCTGGCTCCACCCCCAAAGTCTCCTGGCTCCACCCCCAAAGTCCCCAGATATTTCTTGAATTGGACTTGGCAACCCTATGTCAGCCCCAATGTAAATTTTAAAAAACAACACTATCCACATAATACCTTTTATTACAACCAACCAAATGACATATAACAGTGTGCAGGCTTTTGAGTTCTTGAGCTAAACAGCATTGCTGTTCCTGCTTGATTTTTGGCAGCCTGATGCTGGTGTTCAGTGTTTAGGTGTTTCTGGTATCCATTATTTTAAACTAAGGAGTGTTTTTTAATTATGATGTCTACAGTTCTATATACAGATAGGCTTTCCAAACCTCCCGCTCTGGCGGGAGACTTCTGGGTTCGCAGCCTCATCTCCCGCTCTTCAAAACTCTGGAAGCGGGGGTGGGGGTGGAGGGGGTGGAGAACATACCTTTAGGCTTCATGTTGTAGAGCTCCTGAGCCGTTTGCAAAATGTCTGCCCCTTTAAGTCTGGGCAGGAAGCAGGAAGCAGAAAGGGCTTCTGAGAACGGCCCCTCCCTTTCTTTTGCTTTCGTTTTCACAGGAAGTAGAGTTGTCTGGAGGAAGATCTGGTAAGTGTGTGTGTGTGAGAGAGAGGGGGCAGGGGATTCCCTAGTTTGGAGGCCCTCCCCCCCTTTAGAAAGCGTGGGGGGGAGGGAAATGTCTACTAGGCACTCTATTATTCCCTATGGAGAATGATTCCCATAGGGAATAATAGGAAATTGATCCGTGGGTATTGGGGGCTCTGGGGGGGCTATTTTTTGAGGTAGAGGCACCAAATTTTTAGTATAGCATCTAGTGCCTCTCCCCCAAATACCCCCCAAGTTTCAAAACGATTGGACCAGAGGGTCCAATTCTATGAGCCCCAAAATATAGTGCCCCTATCCTTAATTATTTCCTATGGAAGAAAGGCATTTTAAAAGGTGTGCTGTCTCTTTAAATGTGATGGCAAGAACTCCCTTGGAGTTCAATTATGCTTGTCACATCCTTGTTCTTGGCTCCACCCCCAATGTCTCCTGGCTCCACCCCCAAAGTCCCCAGATTTTTCTTTAATTGGACTTGGCAACCCTATATACAGACCATGCATGCACATTCTCCTGATGTCTACAACTGTGCCTTGCTATCCTTATCATGTTCCCAGTTATTAACTGGAAACTAAGCCTTGCCCCTGTACCTTTTTTTTCCTGCTTGACACGTTGGTTCCTATCCTCCCTTCAATTTCTCCCTTGATGGAGGACATGAGGATGAAACTGAGAGGACAAATCACCAATAGCTTAGGGGGAGGGGAGATATGAGAGTTACCACCTTGCACTAACATGGGAAAGCTAACATTGGACAGTTTGGCAGGGCAGGCTGAACTTGGCCTGTATGTTTCCTATGTCTAGCTTGCAACTTACCATAACATAAAAAATCTTAAAGGCATAAATAATTTGGAAATTGTCCTTACTTGTTAATTCTGAAACAGCTCTTAGATTGTAAGCTAAAATCTAAGAGAGAATGTGGTCTTTTTATAATTACCTAATTTGTCCTGTTTCAGGGGAAACCAATTTTCTCCTTTAATGTAAATTACTTGTTACTTTTGAACTCAGCTGAACTAGCACAACTGGCCAAAGGCAAGAACCATACTGATCCAGAAATACATTATAAAATATACTGTGTAAAAATGATAATCAGAAGATCTTGATTTTATGAGAAGATCTTTGATTTTCAAAGCAGTCCCTTTACCTCTTAGAAGACTGTTCTGCCTAGATTATGTTAATGGCTTTCAGACTGTGTGCCTTTAAAGAGCAACATGTCATTGCATTAATTGACCCTATTAAAATAGAATCCAGGTGCATATATCCCAATATATATGTATCCACAAATATGAATGTGTTGTATATATATTTTTTCTGACCAGAACCCTTGCTAGTGAGTTTTTGTTAAAAGCTGGAGTAGGGCTCATTAGAAGAACAATATGTGTAAACTGAATTCTGTAACTTGTGCCCATTATATGTGCACATCTTAGAAATTAAGCTGAAATGTGAATTAGGGTTGCCAAGTCCAATTCAAAAAATATCTGAGGACTTTGGGGGTGGAGCGAGGAGACTTTGGGGGTGGAGCCAGGAGACATTGGGGTGGAGCCAAGAACAAGGGTGTGACAAGCATAACTGAACTCCAAGGGAGTTCTGGCCATCACATTTAAAGGGCCAGCACACCTTTTTAAATGCCTTTCTTCCATAGGAAATAATGGATAGGGGCACCATCTTTTGGGGCTCATAGAATTGGAATCGTTTTGAAACTTGGGGGGTATTTTGGGCAGAGGCACTAGATGCTATACTAAAAATGTGGTGCCTCTACCTCAAAAAATACCCCCCCAGAGCCCACAATACCCACGGATCAATTCCCCATTATTCCCTATGGGAATCATTCTCCACAGGGAATAATAGAGTGCCCAGTAAACATTTCCCTCCCCCCACACACACACTTTCTAAAGCAGGGGGAGGGCCTCCAAACCAGGGAATCCCCTGCCCCCTCCCTCTCTCACACACACAAATACTTACTAGATTTTGTTCCTGCAGAACTTTACTTGCTCTGAAAATTGAAAGCAAAAGAAAGGGAGGGGCGGTTCTCCTACAAAACTGTTAATGACCCTTTCCCATGAAGCCCTTCCTGTTTCCTGCTTCCTGCTCAGCCTTAAAGGCACACAGACCTGTTTGCAGGTTTCTAAACCTGCAGGAGCTCTAAAACTTCATGGTGACTGTGGGGGCGGGGCTTCCCCCACCAGCCAGCCTGTAAAAACGGGATCCCCTGCTGGGACCTGGGGATTGGGAAGCCTAATGTGAATAGATTTCCTTATTTTGCATGGGGTGGGGGGAGGACTACTAGGAGAAACGGGACTTTGTATCTTCCTTGAACAGGAAGGACGTTGCTGGCACTGACATCCCAAAAGCTATTGCCCACTCAGATAAGGGAATTGAATGGGGGGGAGGATTAAAACCCTTGCCCCAGCACCATAGCCTAGCCCCCCCTCTTGCACACACAGAGTCACACAAACGCACACACCCTGCTATTAAGCTTTAAAAAATTATCCAGACGTGTTTATAGATCTCCCAAGTTCCAACATCTTGTCTAGTTTAGTTCCTATTGTTAAGCCTGTTTTCACAATCAAAAGTGCCAGAAACTTGCTAGATGCTGATGCTTGCACCCAATACCAAATCTGGACCTTTTTCTACCATTTCTCTAAACTAGGCAATACCACCCTGCAGATCCTCCACTGTACAAGTGCACCCATCAACATTCTAAGTATTCTGTGCTGGAAATACTTTTACATCCTTCCATAAATATATATTTCAGCAAAGCTATTGCTATACATGTTATTATCAATATATCTGCTATAACTCTATATGATAAATATTTTTTCAGCAGCCCTTATAACAAGACCCTTGAATAGTCCCAGCCTTCTCTCTAATTGATGTTATTTTCCATTACATCTCATTCATGCTCCTAGTAATTTTTCTCATTCCCTTCCCTCTCTCTTTGTTCTTTATATAAATTATTGCAAGTCATTGTGTACTATATTTAGACCTCCTGTCTGTTTTCCATATGCTGAGACCTTGGCAGGCTTCCTTGCTACATTCCTGCCTAATTCATGCCTCACTTTCTTTCACTCTTTCTCTTTGCCTGCACACATGAACTCATTTTTAAAGGAAATGTATTGATTAAAACACAAAGGGTTGTTTAAATATGGGTTCATTCTTTACAACTTAATAATGTAGAGATAACTTGAAAGTTACCATTAGTGTAGTAGTTGGGTGATTGGACTAAGGCCTGGAAGATCATCCAAATACCCCTCTCTGCTGTGAAGCTTGCTGAGTGACCTTGAACAATCACTATTTCTCAGCATACATAGCCACCGCTTACCTAGAAGATCTGCATCAAGCATACCTTCTCATTTTAGCCCAGAGCACTCCAACAGTAAGGGGAAGGGGGACAGTCTAATTAAAATAATAAATACTTTACTATTTTAATATTATGAGATATATATAATTGCCATGAGACAGTAATGGTGAAGAGCAGGATGGAAAGAAAGCCTGGTAACAGCCCCTTCCTGTGTAACAGTAAACAGAGATGCACACAAACTGGGGAAATTATTATTTGTGTTGGTTTGTAGTTTGTTTGATTGCCTAAACTGGTGGTTTGTGTTGGTATGTGCTTCGTTTGATTCCCCAAGCCAGTTCATGGTTCATTTGGTTGGGAAGATGGCAGAACAGCCCCCTTGCAAGTTAGAGACATAAAACTCACATTAAGTCTCCAACAGGTTCTCCTCCACCAGCCCTCCAAGTCTGGTGAAGATTGTATTTGGGATGTTCATGTTATAGCCCCCCAAAGCAGGTGCCCCCAGGAAAGCTCAGCTCTAGCTCAGGTTTGGTCCCTGAAACCACAGCAAGGAACACCTTCCCAGCTGGGAGATATGTTTTCAAAAATGTCCCACTGTGCGTGGGGGGGGGGGGGGCGGCAATAAGTCCCTTAAATCCTCCCCTAAATCAGCCACAGAGCAACAACTGAACTAACTCTTCTTTCTTCATGCTGCAAAGTGAAAGCAGCTTAGTCAGGATTTGGTATTATACTGGTATATAATCTGCTCCCATAGAACAGAATGGGAGCCCTGTTGTTGGTTCCCAGAGCTGCCAATCAAGCTATGGACAATGGCTTTGGGTGGCCAGTCCCGGATCTACCAAAGGAGGGAGAGAAACACAATTTTGGCTATTGTTCAGTTCTGTTGTTTTTATTGTCGATTGAAATTAATTTTTGGTGTATTTTTAACTTCTTGTGCACTACCCTGAGCCCTTCAGGGAAGAATGGAATGATGATGATGATGATAAAGAAGAAGAAGAAGAAAATGATGATATTGAATTTATATCCCGCCCTATACTCTGAATCTCAGAGCGTTCACAATCTCCTTTACCTTCCCCACCCACACACAACAGACACCTTGTTAGGTAGGTGGGGCTGAGAGAGCTCTTACAGTAGTTGCTTTTTCAAGGTCAACTCCTACAAAAGCTATGGCTGACCGAAGGCCATTTCAGCAGCTGCAAGTGGAGGAGTGGGGAATCAAACCAAGTTCTCCCAGATAAGAGTCCACGCACTTAACCACTACACCAGAAGGAACAAGGGAAATGATCTGAAGTGGCAAGTGGAGTATGAAATGTCAGACCGTACTGTGGTTGCCTTAATATGCAAAGTCCATTTTTTTTAGTATGAGTAAAATTACAAAGAGTGAAAGAAATTAAAACGTTTTTGAAAATGTAAAATAATATGTAAAGCATCAGTAGAACTTTAGGTTAAAATGCTGGCCTAATATGCACCGGCGGTTTCCCTCACTTTCACAGCACCTCTCCATCACTGTATCCTTTTTGTTCTGCATTTCCCCCCACTTTCACCTTGCATGTGCATCAAGGGTTTTCTTTTTTAAGTTTTGCGTTAATTTTTGCCCCTTCAGATTTTGCTTTCCATTGGCTGTTTCCTTGGTTTTTCTGAAAGTAATTTTGTGATCATTTCCCCCCTTGCTTCTCTTCCAAGCTGACAATAATTCAAAACATATGTACCGTTTTCGCACACAGCTTACCTCACAGTCACAATCCTGTTCCCTCCGCAGCGTCCGGTCGGATTTCCCACCATCTGCGCCGGAGTTACAGGAAGTGCCGCGGCTTTTGCGTAGCAAACGTAAACCGCTAAAACCCAGTTTATGTCCTTAGAGGCCACTCCCTGCCAACATCAAGGTCATTCTGCCCACATTTCAACAAAGATAAATGTAAAGTTCTGCATTTAGGTAAGAAAAATCAATGCTAAGTTATAGGATAGGGCATACTTGTCTTGGCAGTAGTATGTGTAAAAAGGATCTAGGGGACTAAGTGGACAATACACTGAACATAAGTAAGCAGTGTGATGTGGTGGCTACAAAGGCAAATGCAATGTTGGGCTGTATCAACAGAAGTTGTGTTGAACCCAAGCACCACGCGGCCACGCAGCAGAGGTGACTGGGGGGAAGTCCCCAGGCGACTCAGCACAGTGCGCGAAAGGCCCCGCCAATCACCATCAGTGGCGGGAAGTTTGACTGGCCAGGATTTCACTGGCCAGCTTGGGAGGTCGTTCCGGGTACATGTATATAAAGCGGGTCCCAGCCCGCGTGTGTTTGTTCTGTTCGGTGATGTGCTATTAATAAATCGAGTTGCCTTCTCCACGTCTCGTCTCCAAGTACATCACACTGGCGACGAAGGTGGGATGCAGCTAGGAAGGCTTCCCCCTGGGCGAAGCTGCTAACCTGGCTGGGGACGAGGAAGGCACAGAACCGCAAGAAACCGAGACGCCAGCCGCTGCCATGGCGAACTCCAGTGTAACGACGGGCCACCTTGCAGAGTTCAACCCAGCCCACCCGGAGAGGTGGGAGACTTACACCGAACGGGTCGAATGCTACCTGAGGGCCAACATGATCACAGACGACAACCGGATGAGGGACGTCCTGTTGAGCGTCTGTGGGGAAGAGACCTTCGAGATCGCGCGCGGCCTCTCCGCTCCAGCGAAGCTGACGGAGAGGACATAAGGGGAGGTCGTCAGACTCCTCACGGGCCACTTCTCGCCCCAACCGTCCATCATCGCCCGCCGATTCCTCTTCCACAAGAGGGATCAGAAGACTGGGGAGACGGCTGCAATCTACCTGGCTGCTCTCCGCCAGATCGCAGGGAACTGCAGTTTCGACAAGCGGGAGGAGGCTCTGCGGGACCGCTTCGTCTGGGGCCTCCGCGACGAAAGATTACAACAAAAGCTCTTCGCCAAGGAAGAGCTCACCCTCCAACAAGCCTTCAATGAGGTGACGGCTTTCGAGAGGGCCACCAAGGCATACAGCCAGCCACATGGTGAGTCTGTCCACCATGACGAGATGGCGCCGGCCGACCAAGAGGACGAAGAGGTGTTCCAGCTGCGGCGGCCACAAGGAACAGACCCGAGAGCCACCCCGAGACTACGAGCGCCGGACAAGCCCTCTACCACCCGATGCGCAAGCTGCGGTGACCCCCACGAGAGGCGGGACTGCCCGTACCGCAACTTGGACTGCCAAAGCTGTGGGAAAATGGGCCACATCGCGCGGGCTTGTCGGGCCAAGACCGGCCGCAGGAGACAGACTACCCACCACGAGTCGACGGAGACCCACACAACTGCGTATACAAGCCTGCAGGTACTGAACTTGCCCCTCGCAGCCCCCGACAAGGTCAAAATGTCGGTCCGCATCGAGGGGGTTCCGTGCCTCATGGAAGTGGACTCGGGTTCCTCCATCTCCATCTCCCTAAAGAAACTGTGCCCCCGCCGCCGCCTCCAACTGAGGCCAACGGATTTTATTCTGCGGGACTTCCAAAAAAACCCGGTGCACGTTGCGGGGTGGGCCCGGGTGTAGGTAGAGAGAGGGACTTTTAGGGGACCACTGGACATTCTGGTGGTCAAGCGTCAACTAACCACCCTGCTGGGGCTGGCCTGGTTCTGACCACTGGGGATCCGGTTAGAGGGGGTGGAACAAGTACAAATAAGTGGGTTTGGGGATGTGTGCAGCGAGTTCCCCGCAGTTTTCGATGGGTCCCTGAGGAGCTACAAAGGGCCACCCATCTCCCTACCGCTCGAGCCACGGTCAGGCCAATCCGGCTCAAGGTGAGGAGGGTCCCGTTCGCCTTGAAACCTAAAATTGAGGCGGAACTGGACCACCTCACAGCTCAGGGAGTCTTAGAACCAGTGGCTTACGCGGCGTGGGAAACCCCCATCGTTACCCCGGTTAAGCCAAATGGAGACGTGCGGATTTGTGCAGACTATAAGTGCACAATCAACAAGGCACTCCAAGACAACCCCTACCCCGTCCCGGTGGTCAGCCACGTACTGGCAGCCCTGGCTGGGTCCAAGATTTTCGGGAACCTGGATCTGGCACAAGCCTACCAGCAGCTACCTGTAGACGCCAAAACGGCCGAGGCCCAGACAATAGTGACACACCGGGGAGCCTTCAGGGTGCAGAGGCTGCAATTTGGGGTCAGCGTAGCCCCGGGGATCTTTCAGAGCATAATGGACTCTCTTCTTAAAGGGATCCCCGAAGTCCAGCCGCCTAAGGGAAGTACTACGCCGTTTCCAAGTGGCAGGGCTTAAGGTCAAGAGAGAAAAATGTTTGCTGGGAGTACCGCGGGTGGAGTTCCTGGGGTTTGCAGTGGACACGGCAGGGATTCACCCGACAGAAGACAAAACCAGAGCCATCGTACAAGCCCCGGCCCCCGCATGCACGGCAGAACTACAAAGCTTCTTAGGATTGCTGAATTTCTATCACGTGTTCTTGCCACACAAAGCGGCCATTGCGGAACCACTCCACCGGCTGCTGGACAAACAAGCCCCTTGGGTGTGGGGCAAGCGACAAGCCGCCACGTTCCAGGCGGTGAAGGACCTCTTGGTCTCGAACGCAGTGCCCCACCACTTCGACGAAGCCCTACCGCTGATTTTGGCGTGCAACGCCTCTCCATATGGGGTGGGCGCAGTCCTGGGGCACCAACTCCCAGATGGGAGAGAGGTTCCTGTGGCGTTTTACTCAAGGACCCTGACCCCCGCCGAGCGCAATTACGCACAGATCGATAAGGAGGCTCTGGCAATCGTGGCGGGGGTGCACAAATTTAATGATTATTTATATGGGCGGCATTTTACCATTGCCACCAACCACAAGCCACTCCTAGGTCTCCTCGCCCCAGATCGCCAGTCCCTCAAATCCTGTCCCAGCGGGTCTTGAGGTGGGACCAATTTTTAAATTCATATACATACGCACTAGTACATCGCCCAGGCAAAGCCTTGGGCCACGCAGACGCGCTTAGCCGCCTGCCGCTTCCCTCGACCGACCCCGACCCAGCCCCAGCCCACATGGTGATGCTCATGGAGTCGCTGCCTGAGCGGCCCCTACACGCCAAGGAGGTGGCTCGGGCTACGGGCAAGGACCGAATCCTTGCAAGAGTTCGGGACTGGGTGGGAAGGGGATGGCCAACGGGTAAGATAGACAGGGAATTCCAACCCTACACGACCCACAAAGACGAGCTATCCTCACACAAGGGTTGCATACTCTGGGGAAGCAGGGTGCTGGTGCCGCCCCCCATGCGCAAACAGGTCCTCGAGGCTCTACATGAAACCCATCCGGGGATAGTAAGAATGAAAGCACTGGCCCGCAGCTATGTGTGGTGGCCGGGCATGGACGAGGAGATCGAGGGGTGGGTAAGAAGGTGCCAGCCTTGCCAGGAATCCCGCCCCGATCTGCCCAGCGCACCAGTCCATCGCTGGGAGTCGAACCGGCGGCCGTGGTCCCACCTGCACCTAGATTTTGCCGGGCCCTACCAGGGGCAGATTTTCTTCATACTAGTCGATGCTTACACAAAATGGCTCGAGGTGATGCCCGGCTTTTGCGTAGCAAACGTAAACCGCTAAAACCCAGTTTATGTACTTAGAGGCCACTCCCTGCCAACATCAAGGTCATTCTGCCCACATTTTAACAAAGATAAATGTAAAGTTCTGCATTTAGGTAAGAAAAATCAATGCTAAGTTATAGGATGGGGCATACTTGTCTTGGCAGTAGTATGTGTAAAAAGGATCTAGGGGACTAAGTGGACAATACACTGAACATAAGTAAGCAGTGTGATGTGGTGGCTACAAAGGCAAATGCAATGTTGGGCTGTATCAACAGAAGTCTAGTGTCCAGATCACACAAAGTGATTGTACTGCTTTATTCTGCTCTGGTTAGACCTCACCTAGAGTATTGTGTTCAGTTTGGGGCACCACAGTTTAAAAAGGAAATAGACAAACTGGAACATGTCCAGAGGAGGGCAATGAAAATGGTGATGAGTTTGGAGACCAAGTCTATAAGGAAAGGTTGAAGGAGCTGGTATGTTTAGCCTGGAGGGAGACAATTGAGAGGTGATCAGATAACCCTCATCAAGTACTTGAAGGGCTGTCATATAGAGGAAGGTGTGGAGTTGTTTTTTGTTGCCCCAGAAGGTTAGACCAGGACCAGTGGGTTGAAATTAAATTAAAAGAGTTTTTTGCTAAACATTAGGAAGAGCTTCCTGACAGGCTTCCTCAGAAGGCGGGGGGTTCTTGTTCCTTGGAGGTTTTTAAGCGAAGGCTAGATGGCTATCACCATACCACTATTAAAACAGCCTAAACATGTGGTTATCCTCCAAAGCCCAACCTAAATAATTCAGCTCTGCATGTCCTGTGGAAACTAATTCTGTGAATTAGGCAGATCATGAGAGGGTGGGTGGGAAGGGTTGCATGAGTGCTTAGTTCTTGTGGCCCTTTCTTACATGCCCAGGGAAATGCTGATCAGTTTGGGGTCAGGCAGCAATTTTTCTCTGTTTGACCAGGGGATCCTGGAGAGTTTTTAAAATATTTTTGCCATCTTCTGGTCCTGGAACAGGGGTTACTGGGGATGTTGGGAGGGGGGAGGTATTTCTAAATTTCCTGCATTGTGCAGGGGGTTGAACTAGTTGACCCTGGAGGTGTTTTCCATCTGTATGATTCTGTAAGCTAGCTGTGTGTGTAGAACAGGGGGCTGTTTGCTGATAATCAGACGTTTCTGACAATCAAGCAGCACCTTCCCCTCTCCAAAGGCAGAGACACTCAACACACACACTCACAGCAGAGCTGCCCTCTCCCCTAGTCCTTGGCAATGTGGAAGAAGGGGGTTCTCAGCTTCTTGTCAATTTGTTGCAAGTCTGATCTGTTTCAACAGTGGTTTTTCCCACTTTGCCTGTGTTTCGCTCTGCTCCCTATCATTCAATGTACTAATGCTAAAAGGCATGTGCAAATCATGAGCTATAAGGATTAAAATGGAAGGTACTTGCTGGACACTACTGTGCAGCTGCACTGGGGCAACTGCATAATTTTTTTAAAAAAAAATTGGACACTGCCCACCACACATCACAAATGACATTCACAGCTCTGGTACTTGGAATCTTCTACCTCAATTTAGAAAAAGGGGGTGGGGTTTGTAGCTGCAGAATAAATACACCAGATGGTGTCAGACTGGGGTGGGACGGTGGCTCAGTGGTAGAGCATCTGCTTGGGAAGCAAAAGGTCCCAGGTTCAATCCCCGGCATCTCCAAAAAAGGGTCCAGGCAAATAGGTGTGAAAAACCTCAGCTTGAGACCCTGGAGAGCCACTGCCAGTCTGAGAAGACAATACTGACTTTGATGGACCAAAGGTCTGATTCAGTATAAGGCAGCTTCATATGTTCATATATGTTCAGACTGGTGCTGATGGCAGACACAGAAATCTGAAGTCAAGTCTAAAGGCTTGAGAGCCCTGTGGCACAGAGTAGTAAATCTGAAGTACTGCAGTCCTAAACTCTGTTCACGACTTGAGTTTGATCCCGGCGGAAGCTAGGTTCAGGTAGCCGGCTCGAGGTTGACTCAGCCTTCCATCCTTCTGAAGTCAGTAAAATGAGTACCCAGCTTGCTGGGGGGAAAGTGTAGATGACTAGGGAAGGCAATGACAAACCACCCTGTAAAAAGTCTGCCGTGAAAACATTGTGAAAGCAACATCACTCCACAGTTGGAAACAATTGGTGCTTGCACAGGGGACTACCTTTACCTTTTTACTAAAGGCTTGACTGCTGGGATACTATGCAGTAAGTTGTGAGTGCAAAAAGGCCACTCTTAGGCTTCCCAGCCTCCTGCTGGTGGTAGGGGTTTCCCTGGTTTCGGGGCCCCAAACCTGCCAGCATGGAGCTGGCCAGCAGGGGCATCTGTGCCCCCAAAGAGCTCCGTTGTGCCCAATGTGCCTGGCACGATGACATCACTTCCAGGTGACATCATTGCAAAGTGCGAGAGAAAAGATTCCCCCCACCAGGAGCCAGGTAAGACCTGGCAATCCTAGCCACTGTCTAGTTTGCAGTATTTATGGAGCTTCTTGGGATGTATTAGGACAAGAAGAAATTTCACACCCCACAAGATTTCCAACCTTTGTTATAATAGAGATTTCTTTGAAAACATTTTAAAAGTTCCATGTGCTGCTGATACCATCCTAATAGCAGCTTATAAACAACAGAATTAATTACTGCTTTGCTGATCACCTATTTTCCAAATATGCATTGTAGTTCCCATTGCAAAGATAAACTCCTTTAAGGCAAAGCATGGGCATGAAAGGATCACCTAGGGCATATTGCAAAACCTTCCCAAAATCCTACTTTAAGCCAGATGTTTTGAAGGGGAATGGAGTACATAAGATGAAGAGTAGTTCCAGGTTTGAACAAGGAGCCTTGTTGTTTGCCTGCCTCTGAGTTGGTTTTTGGTTTTCTCTCATTCACTACAGCATGATCAGATTGCAGCTGGCCAAAGGATATGCTTTCCAGTGTGTTTAATATTTGGAATAGTCCCAGATATCAGGAACACATGGAAGGGAGCAAGGTTTCTGTGACATGGAATGCTTTTCTTCAGATTAACTTTTCCATTTGTAATTTGCTAATATTAACAAATTATTTGGTTGGTGCAGATTGAATTACAAAACCAGATTAAAGGAGAACAGATTGGAAGATTAGAAAGAAAGTTGAATTGATTTTACAGAAGTTCTGAGTGGGTATTCATGTCTTTAGTGAAATAACTTGGGACACGCTGAGGAGCAAACTGAGGTGTTAATTGGGAAAAAAATGTTAGAAGAAATTATCAAATCCAAGAGGCTGGTGACCATGGTAGGTTGTTGGTAATATAAGAACATAAGAGAAGCCATGTTGGATCAGGCCAATGGCCCATCCAGTCCAATCCCCTCTTGAAGCTGGCTATGCTTGTAGCCGCCTCCACCTCCTGTGGCAGTGAATTCCACATGTTAATCACCCTTTGGATGAAGAAGTACTTCCTTTTATCCATTTTAACCCGACTGCTCAGCAATTTCATCGAATGCCCACAAGTTCTTGTATTGTGAGAAAGGGAGAAAAGTACTTCTTTCTCTACTTTCTCCATCCCATGCATAATCTTGAAAACCTCTATCATGTCACCCCGCAGTCGACGTTTCTCCAAGCTAAAGAGCCCCAAGTGTTTTAACCTTTCTTCACAGGGAAAGTGTTCCAACCCTTTAATCATTCCAGTTGTCCTTTTCTGTACAATTCTAACCAGAATTGTACACAGTATCCCAAATGAGACCGCACCATTGATTTATACAAGGGAATTATGATACTGGTTGATTTGTTTTCAATTCCCTTCCTAATAATTCCCAGCATGGCTTTGGTCTTTTTTATTGCAATCGCACACTGTCTTGACATTTTCAGTGAGTTATTTACCACGACCCCAAGATCTCTCTCTTGGTCAGTCTCTGCCAGTTGACACCCCATCAACTTGCATTTGTAGCTGGGATTTTTCGCCCCAATGTGCATTACTTTGCACTTGGCCACATTGAACCTCATCTGCCACGCTGACACCCACTCACCCAGCCTCAACAGATCCCTTTGGAGTGCCTCACAATCCTCTCTGGTTCTCACCACCCTGAACAATTTAGTGTCATCTGCAAACTTGGCCACTTCACTGCTTACTCCCAACTCCAAATCATTTATGAACAAGTTAAAGAGCATGGGACCCAGTACTGAGCCCTGCGGCACCCCACTGCTTACTGTCCTCCACTGCGAAGACTGCCCATTTATACTCACTCTCTGCTTCCTATTAATTAGCCAGTTTTTGATCCACAAGAGGACCTGTCCTTTTACTCCATGACTCTCAAGCTTACTAAGGAGGCTTTTAATGAGGAACTTTATCAAAAGCTTTCTGGAAGTCAAGGTAAACAACATCTGTTGGGTCTCCTTTGTCCACATGTTTGTTCACCCCCTCAAAGAAATGTAACAGGTTAGTGAGGCAAGATCTTCCCTTACAGAACCCATGCTGAGTCTTCCTCAATAGCCTACTCATTCTGTCCTTGACAATGGTTTCTACCAACTTTCCCAGTATTGAAGTCAGACTGACTGGCCTGTAATTTCCCGGATCTCCTCTGGAACCCTTTTTAAAGATGGGGGTGACATTTGCTACCTTCCAGTCCTCAGGAACGGAGGCAGATTTCAATGAAAGATTACAGATTTTTGTCAGAAGATCCACAAGTTCAACTTTGAGTTCTTTCAGAACTCTTGGATGTATGCCAGCCAGACCTGGTGACTTATTAGTTTTTAATTTGTCTATCAGTTGTAGGACCTCCTCTCTTGTCACCTCAATCTGACTTAGGTCTTTCAACACCCCTTCCAAAATTAGTGGTTCTGCAGCAGGCAAACACTTCTCATCTTCCACAGTGAAGACGGAGGCAAAAAATGCATTCAGATTCTCAGCCATTTCCCTATCCTCCTTCAGTAATCCTTTGACCCCTTGGTCATCCAAGGGCCCCACTGCCTCCCCGGCTGGTTTCCTGTTTCTAATATATTTGAAGAAATTTTTATTGTTGGTCTTTATGTTTTTTGCAATATGTTCCTCATAGTCCCTTTTTGCCTGCCTGATCACAGTCTTGCATTTGATTTGCCACAGCCTGTGTTCCCTTTTATTAATCTCACTTGGACTAGCTTTCCACTGCTTAAAGGAATCCTTACCTTTTACAGCTTCCATTACTTTGTTTGTTAACCATTCAGGCCTTTTCTTATACCTGTTTGTGCCTTTCCTAACTTGTGATATATACTTTATCTGAGCTTCTAGGATTGTAGTTTTAAATAGCCTCCAAGCTTCCCCAACGGTTTTGACTGTATTTACCTTTCCTTTCAGTTTCCTTTTCACATGCCTCCTCATCTCAGAGAATTTACCCCTTTTAAAGTTAAACATGGTTGCTTTTGTCTTTTGGGGCAACTCTCTATTTATACAAATGGTGAAATCAATAACGTTATGGTCACTGCTCCCAAGCAGGGTGATCACTTTTACATCTCTCACCAAGTCTTGGGCATTACTTAGGACCAAATCCAGGATGGCCCCACCCCTGGTAGGTTCTGAGACCATCTGCTCCATAGCACAGTCATTGAGAGCATCTAGAAACTCAATCTCTTTCTCTTGACTTCCGGTGTAGGAATATGTCGAGCTGAGCTGCTTCTCACAACGGGAGCAGGCTGGAATTTCTGTTTGGGGTAGTGGAAGGCAAATTAATGCCTACTGCCTACTTTTCTCAGTCAGAGATTAGTCCAAGATATGCACAGGAAACTTTAAGGAGATTTATCTTGGCTTAAAGGAAGTCACATGGGGGGCTTCTTTGAGGCTTTGAGGGGTCTCCGGGAGGAGTTGCATTTTCATCATCTGCAGAAGTTCTCAGAGTCATTTATTTGACATAAGCTCAACAGGATCCTAACCTTCTTGGACGTTGCTAAACATCTAAAGCTTTGCAAGACCAGTGGAAACTTGGATAATTGGAAGAAAAAGGTACAGATGACTATCTTTCATTCTGGAACTATTTACAATTTAAAGAAACAAGTTTAAAAGGTGGAAAAGTAAAATTTAGAGAGTTGGGAAGAAGAGGGGAGGAAGAGGTGAAATTTGGACTTTATAAATATAAAGGACAGTGTTAAAAACTGTTAAAAAGTGGAAAGGAATTTATTGTTTAGTCTACTTGTGGTTTTGGAAGAAAAAGCACCATCGTCATATTGGCACAGACCTGCATTACATCTGAGCAAGACAGAAAATACGTCAAGTATTGTGAGATCTCCTTACCAGTGTGAATGAGACTTCGTGGCAACAAAAGCAGGAAGTAGTGGAAAGAAAACCTACTCTAGGAATATATACCATTAAGAAGCATTGGCGGCCATTGCTGGGAGGCCAAAATAAAAAACAATATTTTTAAAGAATTCGGGACATTAAAAACTGTTGGAATTAATTGAAAAGAGGGTAAGAAGATAAATACTATTGGTCATATTATTTGTGTGGTCCTCAGAAGTTTTTAAAAGGGGAAAAAAATTGCAAGGAGCAGTAAAAAGTTGCGACCGCCATTTTGGAAGATTTAAAAACTTAAAAAATAAATATCTTGACTTTGGGAGCTCCGAGGAAGGCGAAATTGGGCTTGTTATAGAGGGCAAGTCCTACTCTATTGAACCTGATAGTTGAATTGGAAATTGGTGAGGTCCAAAATTTCGTGGTATTTATGAAGGGTTTAAAAGTTTTAAAAATTAATATCTTGGTCTAGGAAACTCCGAGGACAGCGAAATTAGGCTTGTTATAAAAAGCAACCTCTAATCTTTTGAATCTGATAGTTAAATTTGAATTATGTGAGATTAAATTTTTTGGTGTTTTTAAATGTCTGAACACAAATAGCCCCGAACAAGGGCTACTTCATTGGAAAAAATGCAGGACCAATTAGAGGCAATGGAGGCCAGAATGATGAAAGGGGTGAGAGAGATGATAAATGAGTCAAAAAAAGAAATTATGGCAGAGATTAAAAAAGATATGGAAGATCTCAGAAAGGAAACTGAGGAAACATCTAAGAAAGTGCAGGAGGTAGAAGGCAAAATGAAAGTATATGATTCCACCTTGTTGAAAATGCAAGAAAAAGTGACGATACATGACTGCAAATTGATGGAGACCCAGATACGTCTGAGAGGAGTACCTGAAGGGGAGGATGGTGATTTAAAAGGATATATAATAAAAATAATTGCAGAATATTTAGATGAAGACCCTGAAGAGACTAAAAACATGTATGACTATATGTATAGAGTGAATTCACTTTTTGCCAAGAAAAATAACCTTCCAAGAGATGTTGTTATAAGATATATGACAAAGGAAATGGTGGGAAGGATCATGAATAAAAACTTTGAAAAGACATTGATTGTGGGAGGCAGTAAAGTGAGAATCATGAAGGAGCTGCCAAGGCAAGTGATAAGTGATAGAAGAACATATAAAAGGTTGACAGAAAAATTGAGAGACAATGGAATGAGGTTTAGATGGATAATACCCGGAGGCTTGAGTTTTGAACTCCAGGGGAAGAGAATCACAATTACAAATGCTCAGGAGCTGTGTATATTTTTTGAAGAAAATAAAGAATTTGCACCATGATGGATTACAACTTATTGTCTTGGAATGTTAATGGACTAAATTCACCACAAAAAAGAAAGGCAACATTTCATTGGATTAAGAAACAAAACTGTAATATAATTTGTTTGCAAGAAGTACATATTAAACAAAAGGATTATAAATTTTTATGGAACAAACAATTGAGAGTAGAATTTTTTTCATTAGCTGAATAGAAGAAAAGGGGAGTGATTTTTTTATATTAAACAAGAATTGGAGCCAAAATTAGTGTTTAAAGATAAAGATGGAAGATTTGTAGCAGTAGAGACAATATTAAATGGGAAAAAAAACGTTCTTATTGGGATTGTATGCGCCTAATGGTGCAAAGGATGCTTTTTAAAAAGATATTACACAACAGCTTGATGAACTGACCTATGACCAAGTTTTGATAATGGGAGATTTTAATGGAAGAGTTAAAAACTCATTGGATAGATCTGGAGGGGGAAAAAATAATTGTAAAGAAGGAAAATTGCCAAAGTCTTTTTTTGAATTGGTTAAACAAGAAAATTTGGAAGATATATGGAGGAAATTTAACCCTGAAGTTCGGGAGTATACTTTTTTTTCAGCAAGACACAACACTTTTTCTAGAATTGACATGCTGTGAGGAACTAAAGATTTAGATATTATAACAAGAAAGATAGAGATTTTACCTAAAATTGGGGCTGATCATAACCCAATAATGTGAATTACAAAATTGTCCAAGAAATTGAGAAGATGGAGATTGAATGAAGATTTGCTACAGAATAAAGAAACAGTGACATACCTAGAAAATGAAACTAAAGCTTTTTTCCAAGTGAATGACAAAGAAGATATTGACTTTCAGATGGTCTGGGATGCTTATAAAGCAGTAATGAGAGGAGTGTTGATAAGAAAATGAAAGAAAAACAGTTGTTGGACATTCAAAATGAAATAAAGAAAAAGGAAGGAAAGTTGAAAAAAAGTCCAGGGAAAAAGAAAATTTTAAGGGAAATTACAATATTACAAACTCAATTGAGACATTTGTTAAATAAAGAAGTGGAATGGAGTTTGAAAAGACTTCAGCAGAAATCCTTTGAAGGAGCAAATAAATCGGAAAATATTTGGCTTGGCAATTGAAGAAAAAGAGAGAAAATAGTGTTATTAACAGAATTGTGGTAGATGGAAGAGAAGTGGTTACTCAAGAGGGAATAAAAAGAGAATTTTTAAGTACTATGCCAAATTGTTTAAAGGTGCTAAAATAAAGAAAGAGAAGATGGATGAGTAGTTACAAAAGATAAAAATAGAGCCCTTAACTGAAAATATGAGAAAAATTTTGAATTATCCTATTGAAAAAATAGAAGTTGAAGCAGCAATTAACGCAATGAAAAATGGGAAAGCAGCTGGACCAGATGGATATACAGCTAAATATTTTAAAACTTTTAAACATGAATTAATACCGAAACTGCAGAAGTTGATGAATATGATAAGAATAAGAGGGAATATTCCAAACACATGGAAAGAAGCTGTTATTTCGTTGATACCCAAGGAAGATAGAGATGTCACGAACGTAAAAAATTATAGACCTATTTCGCTATTAAATAATGACTATAAAATATTTACAAGAATCTTGGCAGAACGGCTTAAACAACATTTGATAAACTTTATAAAGGAGGATCAAGCAGGATTTCAGACATCCAGAAAAAGAAGTAGCATTATTCCTTGCAGATGCAGAGAAAGCATTTGACAATTTAAACTGGGACTTTATGTTTGCAGTAATGGAAAAAATGGAGCTGGGAGAAAATTTTATAAGAATGATAAAAGCAATATACTCTGAACAAAATGCAAGGTTGTGTATAAATGCAGACCTTACAGAAGGTATGAAAGTCAGCAAAGGTACCAGACAAGGCTGTCCGCTTTCACCATTGTTGTTTATAATGACTCTTGAAATATTACTGATGCAGATCCAAGAGGAAAAAGAGATAGAAGGTCTAAGAATAAAAGGATTTACTTACAAATACAGAACTTTTGCTGATGATATAATGTTTATAAATGAAAACCCCATACAAGTTACACCTTTGTTGTTAGCTAAAATACAAGAATATGGGGAGTTGGCGGGACTTTGTATTAATAGAGAAAAATCAAAAATTCTGTGTAAAAATATGCAGATGAATAAGCAACAAGAACTACAGAGACTAATGGGCTGTGAAGTCACTTCTAAGGTAAAGTACCTAGGGGTAGAGATTACAATGAAAAATATTGACTTGTTTAAAAATAACTATGAGAAGTTATGGCGTAAAATGGATGAAGACATGCTAAAATGGAACAAGCTTAATTTGTCATTGTTGGGTAGAATAGCTGCAATCAAAATGAATATCTTACCAAGAATAATGTATTTGTTTCAAACTATTCCTATTGTGAAGGATGGCAAACAATTTGATAAATGGTGAAGGAAAATCTCAGAATTTGTGTGGGCTGGGAAGAAACCAAGGATTAAAATGAAAATTTTGACTGATGCAAAAGAGAGAGGCGGATTTCAACTACCAGATTTAAAATTATATCATGAAGCAGTTTGTTTAGTGTGGATGAAAGAATGGATAACATTGTTAAATAAAAAACTTTTGTCGCTGGAAGGTCACGGAAATAAATTTGGCTGGCATGCGTATTTGTATTATGGGAAAAAGAAGATGGACGGTTTTTTCTCTCACCATTATATAAGAAATAATTTACTAAATACATGGATGAAATACAAGAAATATGGAGATGAGAGAAGACCGTTATGGATAGTGCCAGCTGAAGTAATAAAAATAACGGCTGAGATAGGTGAAGAAAAGTGGTTGTCATATAATCAATTATTAAAAATACAAAGTGGCAAAATAGAACTGGAAACTGATGAAGAGTTGAATCATAAATATGATTGGTTCCAAATGCAACAAATAAAGAGCTTGGTGGAGAATGATATTAAAACTGAAAGAATAAGTAAAGAGCAAACAGAAATGGGAAAAGTTCTGCTTGGAGACAATGATAAATTAATTTCAAAAGTATATAAATTACTTCTACAATGGTCTACAGAAGATGAAGTAGTGAAATCTCAAATGATTAAATGGGCAATTAATGTAAATAAAGAAATACAGATGGAAACTTGGGAATATTTGTGGAAGAATTAAAGAAAACTGTTTTAAGATGATGTATAGATGGTATATGACTCCTAAAAATTAGCAAAGATGAATAACAAGATGCCAGACAGATGTTGGAAATGTAAAAAGCAGGAAGGTTCTTTCTACCATATGTGGTGGACTTGTGAAAGAGCAAAACAGTATTGGCAAATGATTCAACAAGAAATTTCTAGGATATTGGAATATGAAGTAATGAAAGTTGCAGAGACTTTCTTATTGGGATTACAAATGGAAAAAATCCCAAAAGAAGTTAGAACTTTAATCTGGTACTTGCTTTCAGCTGCTAGGACATTGTATGCACAGTTGTGGAAGCAAGAAAAAGTACCAGAGAAATGGGATTGGATTATAAAAGTTATGACATGGAGTAAAATGGACAAATTAACAAGAACATTAAGAGACTATGATTTAGAAGTTTTTAAGATGGAGTAGAAAAAGTTTAGAAGATCTATAGAAAAAGAGTGGAAAATAAAAGGACATTGGACAATTTTTGATAATAAGTAAGTTTTAAAAAGAGGAAGAATATAAATTTTTGTTTTAATAGTTAAGAATACCTTTAATATTTGTTTTTTTTAAGTGAATAACACTGGCGGGGGTCAAGTAATGGGGGGAGGGGTGGGTGGAAAGTAATATATGAGGTAGATAAAAGAAATTTTAAAGATGTAAAATATAGATATAGATTTACTACCATACGTTACTAATAAAAATTGTTTTACCACTAAAAATAGAAACGCAATCTCTTTCTCTCGACCAGAACACATATTGACCCAATCAATCTGCGGGTAATTAAAATCACCTATTACTACACAGTTTTTACGTTTAGCCACTATCTTTAATCCTTCCATCATATTATAATCGTCCTCTATCTTTTGATTTGGTGGGCGATAACAAACTCCCATAGTTAAATTTCCTTCTGGGCCCCCTATTTCGACCCAAAGCATTTCTAGAAGGGAATCTAATTCTCTGGCCTCAGTCTTACTGGACTGTATACCCTCTCTGACATACAGAGCCACCCCACCTCCAGCTCTTCCCTCCCTATCCTTCCGATATAACTTATATCCAGGAATCACCGTGTCCCACTGATTCTGCTCATTCCACCAAGTTTCTGAAATTCCCACAATGTCTATGTGGGAATTTCAGAAACTTGGTGGAATGAGGAGAATATATGCTATCCACATGGAACAAATCACCCCAGTTTTTACAGACCACAATGCAAATGGACTAACTTGTAATGAAGTATCCTGTGCAATGAATAAATATGTTGTGATGTTCCAGCTATGCAGAATGCAGCTATACCATCTGCTCTAAAACATTATCTCTGATCTTGTGAGGACAGAATGAAACTGCATAGTGGTAAAGAAAAAAAAAGGCACTGCACATGCTTGGAGTCACTTTCTCAAATCTCCAGTGGCTGCTTTGGAAGATAGACAAGGCCATGTAACTGAGGTGCTAGTACAATCCTAAGTATACCACTACAAAGAGGACTACCCAACATTACAAAATAGGCAGGACCATTTTTAATACGGGTCCTGGCAACCCATCCTCCATTGTCCTTCCTTTTGGTCTGCATGCCTTAATTACCAACTCAGTCATAAGGTTAGTTTTGCTATGATGGATCTTTATCCCTGTAGCTTTTTGCTTTGCAGTGGTTAGAGTGTATCCCACACAGGGCTGTTTCCCCAGCTACCTTAAGAAGGCAATTGTCATACTCATATAAAAGAAACTCTCCTTAGATAAAAAGAAGCTGTTGGCAATTACTGATCAGTGTCTAATTTACCTTTTCTGGGGAAGGTAATTAAGTGAGCAATGGCCAAGCAACTCCAGGTTTTCCTGGATGAGATATCTGCATGGACCCTTTTCAATTGGGCTTCAGGCCTGGTTTTGGGACCGAGACAGCACTAGTGCCTTTGGTTGATTATCTCTGTTTATGTTTGGATAAAGGCATGCCAGCCCTGTTGATCCTTTTGGATCTATCAGTGGCCTTTGATACAGTTGACCATTTGGTCCTGATCGATTGCCTTACCTCCTTGGGAATAAGGGGCACTGCCATTAGTTGGTTCTCCTTATTCCTCCAGGGACACTCTCAGAGGGTCACTATTGAGGAGGAGAGGTCTACTCAATGCAGTCTGAATTGTGGGGTCCTCCCTGATCTCTCCCTGATGTTATTTGACACATATATGCATCCTCTTGCTGAGATCATAAGAAGTTTTGTAGTTGGGTGCCATAATTATGCTGATGACACACACTTCTTCTTCCTGCTGGGTAAGCAGCTGGTAGCAGGGCTCTTGGAACTGTCCTGGGGCTTGTTTTGTTCAACATCTTTATAAATGATTTGGATGAAGGAATAGAGGGAACGCTTATTACATTTGCAGATGATACTAAATTGGGAGGGGTTGCAAATACAGTAGAAGACAGAAACAGGATACAGGATGATCTTGACAGGCTGGAAAACTGGGCTAAAACAAATAAAATGAATTTTAACAGGGAGAAATGTAAAGTTCTACATTTGGGTGGGAAAAATCCAATGCATGGTTATAGGATGGGGGAGTCTTGTCTTAGCAGTAGTATGTGCAAAAAAGGATCTCGGGGTCTTAGTGGACCATACGTTGAACATGAGTCAACAGTGTGATGTAGTGGGTAAAAAGGCAAATGCACTTTTGGGCTGTATCAACAGCAGTCCAGATCATGTGAAGTGATTGTATTGCTTTACTCTGCTCTGATAAGACCTCACCTGGAGTATTGTGTTCACTTTAGGACACCACATTTTAAGAAGGATATAGATAAGCTGGAACAGGTCCAGAGGAGGGCGACGAAGATGGTGATGCGGCTGGAGACCAAGTCCTATGAAGAAAGGCTGAAGGAGCTGGGCAATTTTGGCCTGGAGAGGAGGCAGCTGAGAGGTGACATGATCACCATCTTCAAGTACTTGAAGGGCTGTCATCTAAAGGATTGTGTGGAATTGTTTTCTGTGGCCCCAGAAGGTAGGAGCAGAACCAACAGGTTGAAATTAAATCAAAAGAGTTTCCAGCTCAACATTAGGAAGAGCTTCCTGACTGTTAGAGCGGTTCCTCAGTGGAACAGGCTTCCTCAGAAGGTGGTGGGCTCGCCTTGCTTGAAGGTTTTTATACAGAGGCTAGATGGCCATCTGACAACAATGAAGCGCCTGTGAATTTAGGGGGAGGTATTTGTGAGTTTCCTGCATTGTGCAGGGAGTTGGACTAGATGATCCTGAAGGTCCCTTTCAGCTCTATGATTCTATGTTTCTATGATTCTAACTATCCCAGTGTCTGGATGCAATGGTCCAATGGTTAAAAAGGAGCTGGCTGAAGTTGAATCCATCCAACATAGAGGCCATGTAGCTAGGAAAGACTGAAATGCTAGCTGGAGGGTTACTCCTGAGACTCGATGGTGTCCAGTTGACAGCTCATGGCATTTTTTCACCTGTACCAGGCCTGCCATCTGGCTCCTTATTTGTCTGAGTCAGACCTTGTTACATGGATCCATGCAACGGTCACCTCCAGATTGGACTACTGCAATTCACTCTGTGTAGGGCTACCCTTGAAAACACTTTGGAAACTTCAGGTGGTCCGGAATGCAGCTGCTGGGTTACTGACTGAAACATCATGGTCAGCTCATATTACTCCAATTCTGCGGCAGCTGCACTGCAGATCCAATTCAAGGTGTTGGTATCAACCTTCAAAGCCTTCAGTGTTCTGGGACCGTCATACCTACAGGACCACTGCTTGCATTACAACCCCCCTGTGCTCCCTTTGGTTATCGTCTAGGGACCTCTTGCCGGTGCCTGGCCCCAGGATGGCTTCATTAGCTGTCACCTTCTCATTCCCTACTCTGTGGTATGCACTCTCCAATGACACCTGTGTCCTACTGGACTTGTTTAGTATCCACAGGACATGCAGAGCTGAATTATTTAGGTTGGCCTTTGGACGTTTAAGCTGTTTTAATAGTGGTATGATGATATCCACATATTTAAATATTTTAATGTTCATATTTTATATATGTTTTTATGTTGTTGTATCTTATTGGTTTTAATGTTGTAAGTTGCCATGAAACCCTTCAGGTGAGTGCTGCTTTAAAAAATCTTATACATCTGTGAAGAGTGCCGGATTGTGATCTGGAAGACACATGTTCAAATCCTCACTGTGCTACAGAATCTTTCTGAGGAACCTTGGACAAGTCACACACTCTCCGTTTAACCTACCTCAAAGTGTTGTTGGGTGGATAACATGCAGGAGAGGAGAACAATATAACCACTTTGAGCCCACATGAGGGACAAAAGCCTATTATAAATGATGTAATAAATGAGTTATCTATACCTTAGGGAGCAATCCCTGGCAGGTAAGCCTCAGGTTATTTAGCGGCATTTACTCCCAGGAAAGTATCCTAAGGATTGCTTTAATTATCCATTAAAAATGTTTGGTTTTTAGCATCACTATCCACAAAGATATTGGACTAAATAATGTTCATTATACTTTCCCTCTGTCCCCCTATTCTGTGATTTGTTCAATCTTTTCTTCATTTGCTGCTACTGTGCTCTGTGAAAAACAGACTCTCCCCCCCTGTCTTCATCACACAAGTACAAATTCCTGACTGAAATGTTGTAATGTATGAGATTTTTATTTTTGGCTAGTGTCAGACTTAGAACATTAAACCATGAACAGAATTCTCCATTGGCAGCGTAGATCCAAAAAACAGTTTGTTCTTTATTTTCTCCTTTTGGATTTACGCTTCCAAATAGGCACTTAACAGAGAGAGTCTTTGCAGGGACTGGTTTTCAAAGGGTGAGCAAGTAGAAAAGTAGGTTAGACCTGGCCAAAGTGCTTGGGAAAAAAGAATGAATTTTTTCTCTCTCTCTCCTGAAATCTGTATTAATTAAATATTCTGCTCACTTAACCAGAATTTTATTCAAGATACTCAGTTAAATTATTCTTCAAATATAATTCTGTGATCTTAATTTTATACCTAAAGTAGTTCATTCTGCCAGAACAACAATCTTCTCATATGGCAGGGCCAGGAAGACAACAGCCTCACATTTAGCTTTTCTGCATGTAGATCCAATTCCTTCCTTTCCTCAAAGATGGGAAGGAAGAAAGTAGAAATCGTCTTTTCAGTTGAGCTATGAAAAAATAATTGCTTCTCACTTTAAAAAGTTTTCATTTTCTTTCTCACATATGGTTTCAGTAATATAAACAGAGCAGCAAAGAATGTGGGGGTGAGAGGGGAGAGAGGCAGGAGGCAGGGAGGGGATGGTACAGGAGAAATACAGTTCTGCTGTAGTTTTACTGTTTGCTGAAGTTTACAGAAAGCTTCTTCCCCTACATCTCCAGCTGGAAAATCACAAGCTACTTTTTATGGGATATGATGATGGTTATCCTTTATTGCATAAACTCCAGTTGCTTAAATGAAACAAAAGAAGTTTTCAAACTTCAGAGATTATTTATTCAGGATAAATTTTTAAATCAAAACTGTAAGACTTTTGAGTTCTCAAAGTCAGTATTGGTGGCATCAGATTTTTTTAAAAAAAAACAGTGAAATCTAAATTAATATGCACTATGGGCATGCTTAATGACATTGTCATTGTATTCATGCATAAATAAATCTATGCACAGTAGGGTTGCCAGATCCAACTTGGGAAATACCTAGGGACTTTGGGGGTGGAGCCAGGAGACTTCAGGGTGGTGCCTAGCAAGGATGCGATATCACTTTTGTGAACTAATGTCTGTGATGTAACTTACAGGTCAAAGCTCAAATGATGTCACTACCTAAACTCCACCCCTTCCCATGATGTCACTTCCAGCACACTGCACCAAACCCCTCACCCTTCATAAACATGTCATGCTTTGTTTCAGACTTGTTTCAAATTTCTGCAATCTTAACCCTATTACATTGCTCATTGGATGTCCTATCCTTTTGACTGGGTTAACTTGTGTTTTGGATTTAGTCTTGAGCCTCTGTAAGAAAGAAGGGCAATCAATCAATCGGAGAAGGGACACTGTCTGGGTGTCTGTCCCCATTTTTACCTTCTCTTTTGAAAGGACCCACTAGGCTTTCTCAGTTCTGCTTTTCTTCTCCCTGTTCCTGTGACTTTAATAGACATCAGTGATGGAAGCTTTTTTCAGAACGCTGAGCTAAAAGAAAGAACCTGTTTGCTGCATCAATCAGAACAAATGGTTCACAAAAGCACAGTCACAGGGATCCTGGGTAAAGTTGGCAAGCCAATGGTTAGTAGGGGTGCCAGACTCCAGATGCAGCCTGGAGATCTCCTGGAATCACAACAATTTCCAGACTACATCAGTTCCCCTGGAGAGAAGGTGCTGGGGTTCAGAACTCCAAGCAAGACATGCCTGTTGACTGGCCCCCCTCTCTTCATAATTCCAGGGAGACTGGCTAAGCTCATTTACAGGAGATCACATGTTCTCTGCCCATGCTCAGAAATGCCCTCTGCCTTGTAATTCCTGCTCAGGACTTTTGTAATCAAAAATAAGTGCTATTAGTGGACTTGGTGAGGGTCAATCTAAACCCTAAAATTTTAGATGGTATTTTACATATATCTCAAATTTATTTTATTTGAAATATTTTATACCACCTTTTCACTTAGTCAGAGTCCCTAAGATGGTGAATGTGAACAGATACCAGTACAAAAGAACAGATACAACATCTTAATCTTCTAAGGGGGTGGGACATTTTGCCATTATGTTTCCTTCTATCCTTGGATTTATGGAAATGTGAGGATTATTTGGGGTAGGTGGGGTGTATCTTGCTTACCCCTTGATGCCATCCAGCTTGGGAAATACCTGGGGACTCTGGGTGGCTGGATGAGGCTAAGGTCCATGCAAGCCCATTGTTTGGTTTTCAATAACAGACTGCTAAGAAGCAGGTGGTGACGAGGATGTCCATTTCTCCTTCTTGGTAGAGAGACTGCCACTGAAAATGGAAATTGCATCTTGTCAGTTTGGCACCAGGTTGCCAAGTCTGAGCTGAGGAATTCCTGGAGATTTGGAGACAGAACTTTGGGAGGGCTGGTTATGGGGAGGGGAGTAACCTCAGCAGGGTATCAAGCCATAGAGTCCAATCTCCAAAGCAGCTGTTTTCTCCAGGAGAACTAATCTCTAGATCCTGGAGATCAGTTGTAATTCCTGGAGATCCCCAGTCTCCAACTGGAGGTTGGCTATAGCAAAAAGCCATTGACAGAACTCTTTTCCCTGAAGAGTTTTCCAGCCTTCTTTTAAAGCCAATGAGACCAGTGGATTTCCTCTGCTGTGAATTACCTGTTTTGTGTGAAGACATGCTTTCTTTTGTCTGTCCCACCCATTGGTTTCATTGGGTGAACCCCAGTTCTAGTATTAGGAAATATGCTCTCCCACACACTCACCTCCTAACAGTGCTGGCCAGCAAGCCCACGGGGTGCCAGGTCCAAGGGGGAGAAGGATGCCAGGCCAGTTGACAAGGGGGAGAAGGACATGCACTGCCTCCCCAACCAGCACTCTCCCACTCATTCACACACATGCACACACATATGCTACATCCTTCAGATAGTGCTGGCCAGCAAACCCATGAGAGGTGCTAGGCCAGTTGCTGAGGGGGAGAAAGATGCCAGCAGCCGGTTGACAAGGGGAAGAAGGATACATGCAGCCTCCCCCTGGCCCCAACCTCCACTCTCCAACTCATTCACATACACCCACACATCTTCCTTGGGTAGTGCTGGCCGGAAGGCCAGTTGCTGAGGGAAAGAAGAATATGTGCTGGGGGGGAACCAGAGAGTCCTCCAGCTGCCACAACCTACCGCAGAGACTAGGAGGAAAGGCTACAGTGCCACACAACACCACCATATCCCTCCCACCCACCCCCAGCATATTCTTTCAAACTGGGGGACATGTTCTCAAACTGGGGGAACCCCTGAACCCATTTGGGGGCTGGCAAGCCTGATACATGTTTTGTGGTACGTAGTTATGGCTTCTTGATCCAGACACCATTTTGTACTTTTATCCAAGGCTTTTTTTGTGGGAAAAGTGCCAGAATTCTCAAGAGGGAAATGGAGGAGAAACAAATGGGTGCGCCTCACTAACTTTGAAACATTTGTTTCAGAATTTTGTTTCCACTAAGAAATTCCGGAACTCCATTCCACCACGTTTCCCAAGAGAAAAAGTCCTGCTTTTATCTACAGAACTCTCTCCATGTTCTTATAGACATGTTTTTACAGTTTCTCTGTAAACAGCAAACCAGAATAAAAGTAACATTTTCACATTCTGCCTTTTAATTAATCTGTCAACTTCAATGTGACCAGTTAGAGAATAAATCAGATTAGAAGTTCATAGCTCAATTTTCCCCTGAAGGAAAACATGCTTGCTGAGTATGCTTTGGGAATCTATAAAGTATTTTTGTACCCGGTGGTATCTGCCTTTGCATCTTATTGCATCTTACTGTTGGGTGGTGCAGCTGCCCCTCAGAATGTGGTGCAACATCTAAGCTGACTATAGGAAATTAGGGCCAAACTACATGTTACACAGCTGATCATATCTTTCAGTACTGGGCTGTTATTGTTGTTGCTTTACATGAAGGCAGATATGGAGAGGGGAGGGGAATTTCTAAATTTGATAAAAACATTATTGTTGAGGAAGGGGATCTATAACTCTCCCCCATGCTTTCCTCTTGATCTAAATCACACCTTCAACCAGGAGCAGACCTGTTACAGTAGCCCCTTCAACATTAGTTTGTTTAATACATTTTTTATTCTACCTTTGCTCCAAGAAGCTTAGTGTGGGATTCACTGTTATCCCCTCCTGAACTTTATCTGCACAGTAATGTTAGACTAAAGGCCAGACGAGATGTTCAGGTGTTCAAAGAATTAGGTCTGGGTTCTCTACAGCCATGCAGCAGCTGCAGGGAATGGCTTTTTAAAAATAAAAGAGAGGTCAAGTGGGCTTGGAACACTGCTGCAGGCAGAGGAAGGGCTCCCACTTCCCCACCCCAAGCCATTTTTCCACACCAAAACAGTACTCGGGGAGAATTATTTCCCTGTTTTTGTTGTTTGACATGGAGTATTCTGTGCACATATAACCTCCCCCTTGTGCTCTTTTGGTACAGGAGAACTGGGGGTGGGGGTGGGGAGGCATTTTTCCTCCAGTGTTTTCTTTCTCATTGTGCTGCTCTGATCCCATTTGGACTCTGCTTTATTTATAAATAAAGGGAGGGACGGTGGCTCAGTGGTAGAGCATCAGCTTGGGAAGCAGAAGGTCCCAGATTCAATCCCTAGCATCTTCAAAAAAGGGTCCAGGCAAATAGGTGTGAAAATCCTCAGCTTGAGACCCTGGAGAGCTGCTGCCAGTCTGAGAAGACAATACTGACTTTGATGGACCAAGGGTCTGATTCAGTGTAAGGCAGCTTCATATGTTCATAAACAGCTATTCCTGCTGAGAACCTGATGAAAGTCCACGGCACCCAGGCCCAACTCTTTAAAACCCAAATGTCTAGTTCAGGAGTTATGAGGACCAGATCTGACATAAATGAGACCTTGTCAGGCCGGGCCATATGTGTCATAAAATGTAATGACAGGTAGTGGAGATATAAACTTTATAAAGGACACAAATACAATTAAAAACCTAAAAGCAAGCTGTGACACAGAAGGGAGGAAGAGGCAGAGAGAAGGAAGCAGATGACAACTAAAAGTTGCTCACAGGGCTGATAGGAGCCCTCCGGGGGCCTGATCTGGCCCACAGGCCACACATTTGACAGCACTGGTCTAGTTTGTCCCTAAGAAAGACTGACTGGTTCCAGGTTCCATAGGGATTTGTGGGAGGGTTTGAACCTTGGTCTCCCAGGTCCCTGTCCAGCACTTCTCCAGAGGTTTGGCTTGCTTGCTTATATCATTTTGGTGGGAGGTGAAGGCAGTTAATGTCCACAGGGCATTGCAGGATGACATTCAGAACATTTTAAAAACTAGAAGCTTTTATTCTGCCACTGGATTTTTGTGATTTTTATGAAGTCATGAGTATATAGTTTTAGCTATTCAGCATTTTAGCTGATCATTATGAACTACTTTAAATGTCCAAAGCAGTATAAAAATATTGCAAATAGTTGCTGTTCACACTGTAATTGTAGTAATACAGGTATTTTTATGGAACAGGTTTCACTTCTTTATGTAGTTGTTTGCCTCATTCCATAGGCAGAATATTTTATTAAAATGTAGAAGTGATAACTAGCAGGAAACTTTCCCCCTTCCTTCCCTCTTGCTCTCAAATGTTATATAGGTGGAATTAGGCTTGCCAGTCCCCAGTTGGGGGCATGGGATTCCCCAATTTTGGGCTCTGGCCCCAAAACAGCCATCTCTGCATGTTGTCAGTGACGCACTAATGTCACTTCTGGAAATGCCATCCCATCAGTGATGTCAGGGGCAACACTCTAATTTTTGGACAGAACTCCATTTTTGTAGCTGTTTTTACCATAGAGTTTTGCCCAAAAGTAATGTGTCACCCCGACAGTGCTGACATGTCATTTCCAGAAGTGACATCAACACATCACCAATGTCCCCCACCACCACGGAACGTTCCCCCTCCCCCCAATCCTCCCACCAGCAGGCAGAAGACACCTGAAATGTATCTTGGAAGACTGTTGTGCATGACTACATTTTAGGTAGGATGAGCTGTGATTAGGGTTGCCCCACAGGGTTGGCAACCAGTAGGAGACTTACCCAGTCTGCTGGGTCCTTGCCAGTGATGTCCCCATCCAACAATAGCTACAGCCCCACCTTCCATTCTTTCTCTTGCTGCCCAGCTGAGCATCCATAGGAAGGTGCAGTTGAGGGCGGCAAGCCTGGCAATGATTGATAGAACTAAAAGCCCTTGAACCCCATTTTGGCAAACACTGAGAGCTGCACTTTAGAATTGTTTGAGACATGTTCCGAGAAAGAAGGCAGTATGTGAGACCAACATCCTGATGTTGTCCTTTAACGTTAAATATCCTGGAGGTTCAAACAAAAGTTGTTATCTTAAGAAAGCCTTCTGGTTTCCAAAGGAGACCCAGCAGCTTATTAGCTCTTTGAAACTTAACATTTGTTCAATATGAAAAGTTCACAGGGCTGTTTCAGCTTTCCAAGACCCATAAACTTGATCAGTGTATTTATGCCTCTGGAAACAGTGGCCTTGTTTATGTCAAAAAGTCCAAGGGTATCCTGGTTTTACTATTTTTAATTTAGCTCGGAGTAAGAGGAGGAGAACTTAATTGCAAACAGACTGAAATTTATATAGGAAATGTGTATGCCCCTTGGGGGCACCTAAAAAGTGAGGGTCTGAAATGAAAACCGTATCCCTTTCTCCCTCATTCTGTAATGCACGTAAGCCTTGAATAATGGATTGCTGTTTGCTGTGTGTTGTGTCCTGAAGGTTGTCCCTAGAATGCCTGCCCTGTTCATGCTGGGTTAGCAGATGTGTCACAGCATGTCATTGTACAGGCCATTCTAGTGCATACATTTTAAAAGTCTAAACACACATCACATAAATGTAGCATAAATATCCCAGTTGACTTGTGCCAAAAGGGTTGACTGATCATTCCAGATAAATATAACTTCAGCCCGCCAATATTATGCTATCCTCATCAGTTCTTCCAACTGCATGCTGCTCTTCCTACAACCTGGCTTTATATGAGGTTCTCCGCTACCATGTTTCTTGTTGGTGCATCCCTCCTTTAATTCTCTGCCTCAGCTCTCCCATTCTTCAGCCCATAGCCTGGTCTCTCTGCTTTTTGTCATCAGCATCCTCTGTTCCCTCAACTCCTTTCCTTGGATTTTTCTGCCATTTGTCTCCACAGGCTTTCTGTCTCTCCGCAGGCCTTCTCTGCCTTTTTAATACCTTTTCTATCAACAGCACAGAGCATTTCTTCAACCTATTAGGAAAAAAATGTTCAGTAGCAAAGGACAA
The DNA here is from genome assembly GCF_032191835.1 of Heteronotia binoei. NCBI lineage: Eukaryota > Metazoa > Chordata > Lepidosauria > Squamata > Gekkonidae > Heteronotia > Heteronotia binoei. Next base: position 89,750,463 of record NC_083243.1, on the reverse strand, counting down.
TTTTCTATCGGTTTCTAGAAATACTCCATTTGTACCCATTTGTTGACTTGTCCTACCTTTCTTGTTTTGTGGCCAGTGAGGAATGCAATTACAGGGCAAGGTCAGTTTCTTTAATACAGTGCTCAACAGAAGAAGAATAAGTAAAGAAAAACTCATAAAATATCCAAGGGTTTTTTTTTTCTAGTTTTGTGAAATCATCTTGATGTTTGCTTTTGAATTTTGTAATCCTAGTCAAGTCAAGTTTAGTTTAATATGGTCAGATACCCATCCAAAAAGAAAGAAAATAGGTAACAAGTGGCATTTTTAAAAAAAAACACCAAGGTATACATCTGAACTTCGGCACAATACAAAATATTATACATAAAAATTTCAGTTTCCATTTCTAGTTATAAAACATAAATTAAAATATTTCATAGACATTTAAATGTTTTTATCCATTAGTTGTTTACGGAGATTTATTATTTGTACAGCAAACATTGCTTGTAATCCTAGTCCTTTTTCTGTGTTTACTATATGTCTTACGTTGTCTGGTTGCAACATTTATATTTTGTAATCTGCCTTGAGTCTCAGTGAAAAAGGCAGGCTATAAATGAAGAAGAAGAAGATGATGATGTCTGGAGTACAAATGTTTTAAGCGTCTTGTTCTTTTTATTTACAACTCCAGATTTATTTTCTCATTCTGTAATTTGTCCCCATTCTTCCTGCCTCAATCTATAGTATACATTATATCCCTATTCTCTTCTGCCAAGAAAACCAAAAGCTGACTATGCAGTCAACCCAAACCTGCTCGGTGGTCTGGTGTTCATCCTTATTGTCACTGCTGGTTACCTCGTTACAGGTTTGTTCTAGACTCTGCATTGTTTCAAGTTGGACAAGCCCGTAAAAATGTTTGCTGAAGCTGAGCTCATTAACACTGCCCTGTCCTACTTTTATAATGTCTCTATGACCAGTTCGATGAAGGATATGTGCTCCATTTGGGAAATCTTGTGCTAGACATAACAAGAAGTCCTTTTGCTAGTGTTTTTGCCTCAGGTGTCATTTAGTGATACTCAATTTATTTATATTTTGGTCCACTATTTGTTTGTTTGTTTGATTTATTATCTGCCCTCTCCGCCGAAGCAGGCTCAGGGCGGCTCACGTTGAAAGGCCATAAAAACCAGTATTAATAAACCGTAACAAAAACATAAAATACATCATAAATAAAAACATATAAAACAATATCACAAAACAATGTCAGGTGATGATCTAACAGCAGAATATGTTGATTTATCAGTAATGGCCGGTAGCTACCAATTCAGTTGATGTTAAGTGTTATTATTTGACTATTATTTATGCCAATAAAGGTCTGAACTGAACTGAACTGACTATTACTGCTAGATGTCCTGTTAAAAGAAAGGTCCCAGGTCACAGTTGAGTGTTCAAGGTGGATCAAATAATGTCTTTAAAGGTAAGACATTTTATAATATTTAATTTTACAATATACTCCAGTAGCTTGATATTTATTAGGTAAATATAAATATTTAGTTACTGGTCAGGATTTTCCTTGGCTGTTCAAGGTACTTATGACATTAGCACCACTTCTGAAGCCAGTGAATTCTCTGAGTATATTGGAACTGGGACACTGTGCTGCTCCTGGAAGATCCAGTTTTCTCAACTGCCCTGTTCAGCCTCCCTCCAGCCTCCATGTTCTCCCTAAGAGGCGGAGGACATCTTGGGTGTTTCCCACTGTCCAATCAGGGAGGCAGGAATTTTAAAATCTTCCTCTTCCTGTGGCTGTGGGAACCACCCCTCTCTCAGTTTATTTCCTGCCTCGACAGGGAGAGCAAGTGTTTAGGATAGGTTCTATAGTCTATTACTTAACAACAACAAAAAAGAAATCCTTCCTCTTCTTTACCTTTTTCTTCTTCCAACCTTAACAGTTAACTCCTCCAGCCTTCTCCACTGTTTGTTCCACTCTGATTCCTCTTCTCCCCCCTTCTTCTTTCCCCCTCAACACTTGTGAAGAGCGGCGCCGCAGCGGCCTCGGGCCTTGAGATCCAAACCACGGCATGAAGAGGAGTCTGATGACGCGCCGAGAGAAGGACACCTTTATGGAGGATGACTTGGCTACAGGCGCCTGGCGCAGAGCCGACAGATCGCCTTCCGGAGCCAGCATGACCGCTGGGCTTGCCGCGGCTGCCGGCAACGTGCCCTTTAGGGGCAATTTGCAGAAGAGCGGACACAAGCGTCGCTGGTCTTCACCAGGCGCGGAGGAGGCGCCCTCTTCAGTGATCCTTCCCGGGTCCGGCGGCCATTTTGAACAGCGCATAAAGGCGTGAAAGGAGGCCGACAGCAGCCTTGTGGCTTTGAAAGGCAGGGGCTCACCCATGGCAACCTCCAGGTGGGAGACTTCGACCCCGATGACGCCCAGCCCGATCGGGAAGCCACGCAGACCTTCCAGCCCCAGGGGGGCTCGGGTAACGTACCCATGATGGGGTCTTCTTCTTCTTTTCTTTCAGAATTTTTAGAATCAATAAAACAAACTGTGGGTGTGGCAGTTAGGGCAGCTGCCCATAAGAGACCAGGGCCCTCTAGTTCATGTTCTTCTTCCAGGTCACCATCTCCCAAGAGAGCCAGGGATCGAGCCTGGCATACTAAGGCTCAAAAGAAGAACTTAGTCAGTGATTACTTGAAGAGTGAGAGATCCCTATATGGGGGTCAGTCCAAGGACTCATATGGGGGAGACTGGGAGGAGGGTGAATTCTTGTCAGATGAGGAAATAGAGAACATTACTGTTCCAGAACCCTCCTCACGTTTTTTCAAAGCAAAAGAGTTTCAACCCCTCCTGGCTAAAGTGCTGTCTGCCTTAGACCTCCAGGTGTCCCCTGAGGAACAGGAGACGTCCAGCCCTCTAACGAACCCCAAAAATAAGCCCAAGGGGAACACGGAGTTTTTTCCTCGATACCGATCCTCTGATAAGGTTTTTCCCTTCCCAGAGTTCTTCGAACAACAGTTAAAGTCGGAGTGGGCCAAACCTAGCGCTAACAGACAAGTGCCCAATTTTGTTAAGAAATTGTATGAATTGCCTTCATTTGCTAATGACATGCTACAGGTGCCTCTGGTGGACACTCCAGTCACAGCCCTACAGTCCCATGGGTTGTTAGCCGAGGACGGCCATGGCTCGGTCCAAGACAATTGGGACAGAAAGATTGACTTAGCCTTGAAGAGGAGCCACGAAGCTACAGCACTGGCCATCAAGGCATCTGCCACCAACTTGATAGTTTCTAGAGCAGCAATCGTCTGGATAAGACGTCTAACTCAACTGTTGCCAGATGCAGACAAGAGGGTTCTGGAGGGTACCAACAGGCTTCTTAGGGCGGCTGAATTCTCAGCAGATGCTTCTCTGGATGCTCTTACATTCTCCACCAGAGCGATGGCATCGAACACTGTAGCAAGGAGGGGCCTATGGCTTCGGGCCTGGCCAGTGGACATTCATTCAAAGTCGATTGTTTCAACCTACTCTTTTCAAGGAGAAAAACTGTTTGGGGACACACTGGATGAGATCCTAGTGGAAACATGGGACAAGAAGAAGGCCATGCCCAAGTATCTGCGACGTACTGACAGAAGAGGGTTCGGATCTAATTCCTTTCGTGCCTCCACCAGCATCTCCAGGCCTAAGCAGAAGCATAGAAAATCATCCTGGGGACAACCCAAACAGAATTTCCGGAAGAACTTTTCTAACCCCCCGATTCCAGAGGAATCAGTCCGACAGATCAGACAAATTCGAGAAGGGTTCCAAGCCCAACAAAGCATGACAGTCGGGGGTCACCTGTTCCACTTCCACCAAGCATGGGTGGCATCACAGGCCGACTCTTGGACTCTGGAGATTGTGTCTCGGGGTTACCCAATAGAGTTCAAAAGCACACCTCCGGATCATTTCATCATATCCCCTCTTCGTTCAAACTTGGGACGAAGAGACATCACCATCAAAGCGATACAACACTTACTAGAAATCGCTGCAATAGAACAAGTCCTTCTGAAGCAGAGATGTCAACGTGTTTATTCTATTTTTTTCATGGTTCCCGAGAAAAACGGGGACTGGAGGGCAATTTTGGACTTAAAATTTCTGAACAGGAATATCAAGCTACATCATTTCAGAATGGAATCCATCAAATCAATAACGGAAGCTCTACATCACCAGGACTACATGGCATCGCTGGATCTGACAGAGGCCTATCTTCATATCTCTATTCTGCCTGCACATCGCAGATTCCTTCATTTCTGTGTGAACGGGTTACACTACCAATTCAGAGCCCTGCTATTTGGTCTCGCAACGGCACCCCGGGTGTTCACCAAGGTATTGGTAAATCTGATAGCACACCTCAGGCAAAGGGGAATATACGTGCACCCATACCTCGACGACCTGTTGATAAGATCCACGTCGAGGAAGTCCGCAGAACAGGACGTTCAATGCACGGTCAGTTGTTTTCACCAACATGGCTTTATAATCAATCTGCCCAAGAGTCATCTATGCCCAACACAGAGACTGGAGCATCTGGGCATGGTCATCGACACGAACCTGAACTCTATTTTTTTTCCAGAGGACAAGGTATTAAAGACCAAGATGTTAGTGCAGCAGGTGGTACGGGAGTCTTCGTCGTCTCTTCAGACTTTGGAAAGGCTCATGGGTCTTCTGATCTTGAATCTCGAGGCAATCCAATGGAGATGTTTTCATACCAGACAGCTGCAAATGTTTTTATGCCCCTATCAGCTCCAGATCATGGAGAAGCATCACATGTCACTGACGGTACCCACAATCGTCAAGGAGAGTCTTTTGTGGTGGACCAAGAACACCAACCTGCGTCAGGGGAGAATCTACCTCGCGAAGAGAGAGATACAGCTGTTCTCCGATGCCAGCCTCTCAGGTTGGGGGGGCGACCCTCAACGAGATTCCCACACAGGGTCAATGGACGGCCAAGGAATCGAGCCTCCCGATCAACCTCCTGGAACTCCGGGCCATTCGCTTGGCTCTGTTGCATTTTCAGAACCAGGTGGCTGGGCAGCATGTGTTAATTCGGACGGACAATATAGCAGCAAAAGCATACCTAAACAATCAAAGGGGGTCCAGGTCCAGTTCCCTCCACAAGGAAGCAGAGAAGCTGTTCGAATGGGCGGAGATTCACCTGAAATCGATAAGGGCAGAGCATATCAAGGGGACTTGCAATATAAAAGCAGATTGGCTCAGCTGGGAGAACATTCAACCGGGGGAGTGGTCCCTCTAAAGATAGTGGAACACTTCAGTTCGTCGATGTTGGATCTGTTTGCTTCCTATCAGAATCACCAACTCCCTCGATATTTCACAAGGTACTACCACAGTCAGGCGGAGTCCACAGATGCTCTAACAACTCCATGGCCACAAGGCCTTCTGTATGCCTTTCCTCCAATCCTGATCATCCCGAGATTACTCAGAAAGATCAGTCTGTTGGGGGCCGAGGTCATCCTGGTTGCTCCCTGGTGGCCTCGATGTCCCTGGTTTTCATCAATTCAACAGATGTCAATGGAGGAACCATTTCACCTGCCAACCTGGCCAGACATGCTGTTACAGGGGCCGGTGTGGCATCCTCATCCCGAATGGCTGAGATTGACCGCGTGGAGGTTGAGAGGAGATCGCTGTTAGAGTTGGGTTATACAAG